>NC_056689.1:37770000-38970000 GCF_018350215.1 Panthera leo | reverse complement strand
TTCATCCTCTCTATACCTACTGCCTCCCCTCATCACTTCTCACAGGGATTCCTGCAATAACTTCCTGCCTTCAAGGACAAATCCCTCCGATCCATTCTCTGTATTTAAAAAATTCACATAGGACCGTGTGACTCTTGTGTTGAAATAAACCCCAAGATAAGCACTGCGGTTGGCTTATTAGGGCCTCTGGTTTTGTTTCCATGACCCAGTGTCCTCCCATCCACCCTGTACTTTCCAGCCACACCAACTCCCTGAGGGCTTGCACACGGAACCGTGCCATCGTGTGCCTCTCTCTTTGCACACGCCGTTCTCTCTGTCTGCAACCTTGCCTCCCTTCCTTACCTCATCCAGTTCAGGCAGCAGCTTCTTGAAGAAGCCCACATGGGTATGGCGGTGACCATGGCCATAGAGACAAGCGAGTGATTGGGCCAGCCCCCCGGCCCCTCACACCCTGACCCACACCGAGCCTTCCTTTGCTTCTCTGTGACTGTTTTCAGGACCCACCTCACGGAGCCCAGTGCTTTACGGGAGTCTCTAGTGTCACAGGGAATGGTGACAAGGCTTGTTTCTCCACAGCTGCTGAACCCTTCATGCCCTCCCATGGAGACCCAGCTTGGAACACAGGGTGTGACAGACACATGGCTATCCACGGCCGTTTAGACGTCATAGAGGAGGTAATCAGGGTGACTTGGGAGGACGTACAGCTTCAGGACCACCTGGCAGGCTGGCAGCTTTTTTTTTTTCTTTAATTTTTTTAACGTTTGTCTATTTTTGAGAGAGAGAGAGAGTGCAAGCGGGGGAGTGGCAGAGAGAGACACACACACAGAATCTGAAGCAGGCTCTAGGCTCTGAGCCGTCAGCACAGAGCCCGACGCAGGGCTCGGACTCATGAACCGTGAGATGATGACCCGAGCCGAAGTTGGATGCTTAACCGACTGAGCCACCCAGGCGTCCCCAGGCTGGTAGATTTATAGGGCTCAGGACAACCTTGCTTTGGAAAATCGGGAAAACCCATGCCAATTCTGCTCCCTGGCCACCATGTGAAACATCTCCCTGCCCTGTCTGGGCTCTTAGGCTGACCAGCCCTCAACAGACCCTGCCCCTGGTGGGGGGTGGGGTGGGGTGAGGAGAGGGGCTTGCTTAAACCCAGCTAGAGATCGCCACATAATTACACAACGAGATGGTGGAAATTCGGTCACTGTGTTTTGTTACACAGCCATGGTTTGTAACCGGGGGTCTATAAACTCGTGTGGGAAAAAATTACACCTTATTTTCACAAACCTTTAACTGGAATTTAGCATTCCAATTCACTATAAATACAGGCAACAAACCATAGTAGTATTAACAGTACTGTGACTTTGTTCTCAATAGAAATCACAGATAATTTCACTCCATCATAGTTGTTGTGAATATATCCGCACATCATTCATCCTTGCCAGCATGACGTAATTACAGTCGTCGTTAGACCTGATGTTAGTTCGTGTTATTTCCTAAGTTAATAAATACATACATTTTTACATCAAAGATTTAATTTTTAGCACTTGAACAGTATTTTAATGCAGTGGGAATCCTTGGAGATCCTGTATGCTTTATTTTGTTTTCAATTACGGTATTTTTCTGAGAAGGGGGTCTGTAGGTTTCACCAGACTGCTTTTCATTCATGAAAAGGCTAGGAACCCTGAATAAAGAACATTTCAAAATCCCCCACCTGTCATTTGGCAGAATTGCCACCAGGGGGCGGGGCGACAAAAGGAATGTGAGCTCCTAGTGGTGAAGAACGGAAAGGAAAACAGGAAAAAAGGGTGGCTCCTTGTCAAACCTGTTGTGACTGGGTGAAGCGCTTAGGGCCCGAGCCAGCGGCGGCCTTAGAGAACGAAGCCCTAGGATCCTGTCATCAGGGGAATGGCGAGGCCGGCAGGGGCTGAGCCTGAACAAGAAGGGCCCAAGTCCCCTGGCGCTCAGTTCTCTCGCGTCCCACTGGGCCCCCCCCCCCCCCCGTGCCCCTTAGGATGTGGCTGATGGACTTGGCTCCACTCTAGTGCCCCACTCCTGCCCCCCTGCCCCCGCCCCGCTCCCATCTCTCTCGCTCTAGACGGTGGAGAAGACGGTGGAACACCTGGAGGCAGAAGTGAAAGGCTTGCTGGGTCAGCTGGAGGAGCTGGCCTGGAACCTGCCCCCGGGGTCTTTCAGCCCCACGACCCCCGACCTCTTCGGAGACGGTGAGCGGCTGCCTCGGGCTGGGGTGGGGGGTGGGGGGAGGGATGGTTGCCCACCGCACAGGTGTGGCTTGGACAGGCAGGGAGAGGCCTCGGGTCAGAGTTGGGAGGGCATCACCCCCTCCCCGGCCCACCCCCAATGTTCTCTGCCCTCGCCCCCCCCCCCCCCCCCCCCGCGGAGGGCGCTGCAGCCTGGCATCCGAAAGGGGGTTCGGGAAGAGCTGGCACAGTTCACCCGGGTCCCCACCCAGCGCCGCCGGGGGCACAGCGCTGCTGCCTCCTCCGCTGGCCATCTTCCCGCCTCAAAGCTCCTGGTCTCCTTTCAGGTCCCTTGCAGGGAACCACTCCTGCGCCACCACAGAACCCTCCGAGGACGCGGCGGAGGGGCTGCCCCCTGCCCTTCCCGGAGCCCCGAGTTCCCTGTCACAGGACTTGGGGGGGGGGGCGGGGCCTGGGAGCGGGGCCGCGGGGGGCCTTCAGCGCTCCCGAGCCGTCCCTTCTCTTTCAGATGGCTTTGGAGCACCGGAGCCAGAGCTGCCCGGCAACTGGAAATGACACGCCCGTGGTGCAGCTTCTCTGGGCACAGAGTGGCACATGGTGGCCTGCCTTCCTCAGCTTTGTGCACAATAAAAGCTACTCCCTTGGTCCTCTGTGTCTGCTGACCGTGACCCCTATAGCCACAGCGCCTTCTCTGTCCACTCCCACGCCCTGAGGCCCACATCCTCCTGCAGGCTCAGACCTGGGGACTTCTGGCGGGCTGCTTCTGCCCGTCTTCGTTATAGGGGCAGACAGGGCAGGAGCTGGTGCGGAGGTGAGGCACCTGAGGCCCAGACTGGCAAGGGGACACAGTGGAAGGGCCCTTGAGTAGCCTCACTACTCAGAATGTGGCCACAGATGAGCGGCAGTGGGAGCCCGTCACAACCCAGACCTCCTGAATCAGAACCTACATTTCAGTGAGATCCCCAGGGGACAGGTGTGCAAATTTCTGTGTGACTTAAAACCTTTTCTATTGAGGTAAAATTCGCGCAACGTAAGTTTCAGATTTTTAACCTTGTTAAACTTCAAATTCAGCGGTTTCACACTGTTGTATACTCATTGCCGAACATTTTCATCACCCCCAAAAGAAACCCCGTACCTACAAGCAGTCACTTTTTAAAAATTTTTCTTTTTATTATTATTTTTGAAAGAGAGAGAGAGAGAGAGAGAGAGAGAGAGTGGGGGAGGGGCAGAGAGAAAGAGGGAGACATAGAATCTGAAGCGGGCTGGAGGCTCCGAGCTGTCAGCACAGAGCCCGATGCCGGGCTCGAACCTCCAGATCGTGACCTGAGCCGCAGTCGGTCGCTTAACCGACTGAGCCACCCAGGCGCTCCCAAGCCGTCACTTTCTATTCCCCTTCCTGCCATCCTTCAGAAACCACTAGTATTTCTGTCTCCATGGACATTTTATATAAACGGAATCATACAATATGTGGCCTTTGTGTCAAACCTTTTTACCATTGACCATAATGCTTTCAAGTTTCATCCGTGTTGTGGCATGTCTCAGTACTTTATTCTCGTATAGCTGAATGATACTATACCATTTTTCATTCTCCCCAACAATGTGTATAGAAGGGTTTCGATTTTTCCACATCTTCACTGTGTATCTTTTTAAGTATAGCCATCGTACTAGGTATGAAGTGGTAACTCATTGTGGTTTTAGGTTGCATTTGCCTAATGGTGATGACCATCTTTTTTGTGTGTGTTTCTTGGCCATTTGTCTTTTTGCGGAAATATCTATTCACGTCCTTTGCTCATTTAAAAATTTTTGTCTGTTATTGAGTGGCAAGAGTTCTTTATTATTGTGGATACTAGGCTTTTTCAGATATATGACTTACAAATATTTTCTCCCATTCTGTGGGTTTTTACCTTCTTGGGTGTCCCTTGAAATACAAAAGTTTTAATTTTGATGAAGTCCAATTTATCTATTTTTTTGTTGTTTTTGCTTTTGCTTTTGGTGTCAGCAAGAATCCATCGCCAAATCCAAGGTCATGGATATTTATTCCTGTTTTCTTCTAAGATTTTTATAGTGTTTGCCGTTACATTTAGTTCTCTGATGTTTTGAATTACTTTTTGAATATGGTGTGAGGTTGGGATCCAACTTAATTCTTTTGCTTGTGGATATTCAGTTGCCCCTGCATTATTTGTTAAAGAGAATATTCCTTCCCTATCAAATGGTTCTGGCACCCTTGCCAAAAATCAATTAAACGTAGATGTTTAGGTTTCTGAATTCTATCCCATCTATAGGTCTATCTTTATGCTGGTATCACACTGTTTGAATTACTGTAGCTTTGAAGTAAGATTTGAAATTAAGAAGTGTGAGATCCCTGACTTTGTTGTTCTTTTCCAAGACTGTTTTGGTTATTTGGGGACTGGTCCTTTGCAATTCCACATACATTTTAGGATCAGCTTGTCCATGTCTGCAAAAAGGCTGCTGGAATTTTTATAGGGATTAGATTGAATCTGTAGATCAGTTTGCAGAGTATTTGCCTTGTCAATACTGAGTCTTCCAATCTGTGAGCACAGGGTGTTTTGTATTTTTGTGTTTTCAGTGTACAAGTCTTACATCAACAAATTTAGCCTTACGTATTTTTTGTTATTATTGTAAACGGAATCTTATTTTCAGATGGCTCACTGCTAGTATATAGAAACACAACTGATTTTTGTATTTTGATCATGTATCCTATATCCTACAGCTTTGCTGAATTCGTTTATTAGCTCTAATAGTTTTTGTGTGGGTAGGATTTATAATTTCCTATATAAGATCATGTCATCTGTGAACAGAAACTTTTACTTCTTACTTCCAATTTGGATGCTTTTTCTTGCCTAATTGCCCTGACTAGAGCTTCCGGTACAATGTGGACTAGTGGTGGCAAGAGCAAACATCTTTGTCTCGTTTCTGATCTTAGGGGAAAGATTTTCTTCTTTCACCATTAAGTATGTCAGCTGTGGCTTTTCATAGATACTCTCTATCTCAGGTTGATAAATACTCCTTTTCTTACAATTTTGTTTTTAATCATCCAAAAGCGTTGGGTTTTTTCAAATGCTTTTTCTGCATCAGTTGGGGTGATCGTGCGGTTTTCATCCCCCTTTATCCTACTAACAATGTGTATTACATGGACTTATTTTTGTATATTGAATGGTTCTTGTATTCCTTTGATAAATCTCACCTGGCCATGGTGGCTAATCCTTTAAATACCCTGCTGGATTCAGCTTGCTGCTATTTCATTGAGGATTTTTGCACTTCCCTTGTGATCTCTTTGTCTGGCTTTGGTATCAGGGTAACATTGGTCTCATATGAGTCAGGAAATGTTCTATATTTTGAAGACTTTGAGCAGGATTGGTGTTACTTCTTTAAATGTTTGATTGAATTCACCAATAAAGCCTCCTGGTCCTGGCTTTTTCTTTGAGAGGTTTTTATTATCGATTTAATCTCTTCTTATAGGTCTATTCAGATTTTCTATTCTTGAGTCTCATTTGGGAATTTGTATATTTCTAGGAATTATCCCATTTTATGTAGGTTATCTCATATGTTGACATGAAATTATTAACAGTATTTTTGTATAACTTTATAATCCATTAAAAATAAATAACATTTTATTTCTATAAGGTTATCAGTAATGTCCCACTTTCATTTCTGATTTCAGTAACTGAGTCTCCTCTGTCAATCAGTCTACAAGTTTGTCAATTTTGTTGATCTTTCCAAAGAATTATTTTTTTGTTTCATTGATCCTATTGTTTATCTATTCTGTTTATTTGTGTTCTAATCTTTATTATTTCCTTCCTTCTGGTTGCTTTGCATTTAGCTTGTTCTTCTTTTTCTAATTCCTTAAAGTGAAAAGTTATTGACTGGAGATCCCTTTTTTCTTTTTTAACGTAGGCATTTGCAACTATATATTTCCTCTGAGCACTTTTTTTTTTTTTAAGGATGTTGTTTAATTTCCACACATTTTGTAAATCTTCCAGATTCCTTCCTGTTATTTATTTCTAATTTCATTCCACTGTGGTCATAGAAGATATTCTGTGTAGTTTCAATCTTTTAAAATTTGTTTAGGGGCACCTGGGGGGCTGTCGGTTGAGCATCTGACTTCGGCTCAGGTCCTGATCTCATGGCTCGTGGGTTCGAGTCCAGTGTCCCACTCTGTGCTGACAGCTGAGAGCCTGGAGCCTGCTTTAGATTCTGTGTCTCTCCCTCTTTCTACCCCCTCCCGCTCATGCTCTGTCTCTCACTCTCTCAAAAATAAACAAAAAAAAATTTTTTTTAATTCGTTTAGATTGTTTTGTGGTCTATGCGGAAAGTTTTCCATTTGCACTTATGAATGTGTATTCTGTTGTTGGGTCTACTGTTCTATATATGTCTGTTATGTCTAGTTGGTCTACAGTGTCGTTCAAGTTTTCTGTTTCCTTGTTGTCTTTTGTCTACTTGTTCTATCCACGAGGAAAGTGGGGTGTTGAAGTTTCCGACTATTATTAACTATTTCTCCCTTCAATTCTGTCGGGTTTTGTTTCAAATTTTCTGGGGCTGTACAGTTAGGTGCATACATGTTTATAATTGTTCTATCTTGATGGATTTAACCCGTTTATCAGGATATAATGTCCTTTGTCTGCCAATCTGTTTTGAGAGTTTATGCCATTTATATTTAAAGCAATTACTACTAAGTAAAGGCTTGTGCAATTTTGCTATTTGTTTCCTATGTTATGTATATTTTGGCTCCTTAATTCCTCGATTATTGCCATATTTTGTCTGAGACAGTTTCAAGTGTACCATTTTGATTCCCTTCTCAGTTCTTTTCCTATGTTTTAGTTATTTCCAGGGATTAACATCTTAATTTGTAACAACCATTTTGAATTAACACCAAGTTTCAACAGTATATAAAAACTGCTCCTACATAGCTCCACCACCTTCCTTTATGTTGTTATTGTCACAAATTACATCTTTATGCATTTTGTGCCCATCAACAGAGTTATATTTCTTGATTGGTGTCACTGTCTCTAAATCATGTAGAAAAAAAAAAAGAGCTACAAACCAAAAAACATATTAATAGTAATGTTTATGTTTACCCAAGTAGTCGCCTTTGCCAAGGTCTTTTGTTTTCCTCAAGTGGATTTGGGTTACTGCCTGCTGTCTTTCATCTCAGCTTGAAGGACTTTTAGTGTTTCTTATAGGGCAGGTCTATTAGCAGCAAACCATCTCCGTTTTTCTTTATCCAGGAACGTCTTAACGTCTCCTTCATCTTTAAAGAATATTTTGCCAGATATAGGATTCTGGGTTGACATTATTTTTTCTTTCAGCACACTGAATAGGTCATCCCACAACCTTCTGTCCTGCACAGCTTCTGACAAGAAGTCAGATGTTAATCGTGCTGGTGATCTCTTGTATGTGACAAGTTGGGTTCTCTGTTGCTCTCAGGATTCCTTGTCTCTTGTGTCTAGTTACGTGTCTCGATGTGGATCATTTTGTGTATCTTGCTTATAGTACATCGAGCTTCTGAGATGTGTAGATTAACTTGTTCCATCAAATTTGGTCAGTTTTCAGCCACTGTTTCTGCAGATATTTCTGCTTTCTCTCTTCGCTGACTCCCATTACATGCATGTTGCTACACTTGATGGTGTCTCACAGGTCTCTTAGGTTCTGTTAACTTTTCTTCATTCTCTTTTCATTTTGCTCCTCAGACTGGGAAAGCTCAACTGGCTTATCTTGAAGTCTGTTGATGCTTTCTGCCTTCTCAAATTTCTTCTTAAACCCCTCTAAGTGAGTTTTTCGCTTTTACTGTACTCTTCAACTCTAGACTTTCTACTTGGTTCTTTTTTTGTAGTAACAGAAATTTTCTCTCTCTTCTATTCTAATATAGATTTTATTTCTATTAGGAAATTACAAAAGGGAACCAAATAGAAATTGGCATTTTTAAAGACAGTCGATTTAAAGTCTTTGTTTCGGAAGTCCAATTTCTGGGTTTTCCTGTTTCTATTCACAGATTTTCTTGGTTTCCTGCGTGGGGCTCATGCTTTCTTGTTTTGCATGCCTTATAATTTTTGTTGAAAATTAGGCATTTTGAACATTATAATGTAACAACTCTGGAAATCAGTCTTCCCCTTCCCCAAGATTTATCGTTGCTGCTTGCTGCATTAGTTGTAGTTTAGCGAGTTTTCTGAACTGATTTTTTAAAGTTTGTATTCTTTGTTAGGTGTCACTATTGAAGTCTCTGAATTCAGTGAGCTTAGTGGTCACTCGTGATTCGACACATTTCCTTAAACTCCTGGAACCAACTCCCCAACCTCCATCCCCAAATCTCCCAGTCTTTGCAGATGTGTTCTGTGTGTGTTGGGGCTTCTGACACTCGGCTAAGTGGTCTAGGACTCGACCTAAGCCTTTACTTCCTGCTTGTGCAGAGCCTTAAGATCAGCCAGAGGTGAGCACTGAGAGCCTTCTCGAGTCTTTGCTAGGCATGCGTTCAGCGCTGGGCATGTGCGTGCCCTTCCAGATTGCTAGGGACTCGTGGTGCTCTTGGAAACCGTTATCCCCCAAAGTATTTCATGCCCAGCCTTTCTTCCCCAAACTCTTCAATTTGTCTCCTATTTGCCCCTACTGTTACCCCTTCCTCCAGGCATCAGTGGCTAATACTTTTGCCTTCAAATGTCCCCCAGGGTTGCCGCCTCCCCCCCTCCCACCCACCTCCACCAAATTAGGTGAAATAAAAGCAAGTCATTCGAGCCGGTTGCTTTCAGGGAGCAACCAGATGGATCAAAATATCCATAGTTCTTGAGGACAACAAGATCCATTCTGTTCCCTCCAGTGCTGAGAACTTACAAGGACCGTGGGATATTGTTTCTGAGGCTGCTGCTGAGCTAGGGGTGTGTGGGGGATAGGGCCAGGGTAAGTGAACACACAACAAAACCCTCTTAATGGAGCCTTTTTTTTCTCAAGCATTTGGTTGCTGCAGACTTTCATTTAGTTTCCGGAGTTTGAATAAAGTTGATTCTGACTGTTCTCATCACCTTATTTGTTGTTTTTGTGGGGGAGGAACACTTCTAGAGGCCCCTACTCCACCATTTTTGCTGACTACATTGAAGTTTAAGACACTCTGATCTAGTCTTTCATTTTACAAAGGCACAACAAAGGCCCAAAGCAGGGACACATGACTTTTCTAGGATCATAGAGCAAATCAGTGGCTGATCTGAGATCGGGACAAGATACTTGACTCCCAGAATGGTACTCTTTCTGCTTCAGGATGTCCAACTCTTAATGTTAGGAGGAACGAGGTTCAGAGTGGACACCCGTGTTGGGCCAAGGCTAGCTTTCCAGGGAATGGGGGCTGAAGGTAAGAGCCCCTTGTAAACCTGAGGGCTTCAGTGATTGAATCTTTTATGGAGAGGGTCCCTGTAAGGGGCCAGGCAGAAGACTGAGCAACATGGCCAGAGAGAGCTTTCAGGTTTGATGGGGTGAAAATTTAAGCCGTTATCTGCCCGGTGAAGACCTTGGTGATGATTTAGCTTGGTTTCTTGTTTCCAGGTCTGACTCCACTTCCATCAGCCAGGGCAGGGAGGAACTGGCAGCTGACATAAGGGGCCGAGTCCTAAGCTAGAGCTAGAGCCTCTTGCCAAAGCAAGAGGAAGGACACAGCACGGTCACCCAGCGGTCACCGCCCGTGGGCATCTGTAGAGGGCCAACCTGCAGATCCCTCTTGCCCCATCTTCCATCACCTGACTGAACTCCAAACACAGCCTTCCTCGAGCTCACCTGCCCGGTGTGTGACCCAGCACCTCCAGGCTCAGAAGTTCTGTCTCAGCTAGGAGCGTTTAGATCAGCATCAGAATGACAAGGCAAGCACGAGGCAGGAGCGGTTTCCTGGCCCCCAGGCCTGCTCAGATCTGTGAGGTTGGGGCCCAGGGACCTGCATTTTGACAAGCACCTGAGATAATCCTGATACACGCTGGGGTTTGGGAACCACCACTTTAGGACCATTTCTCCACCCGCAAAGTAAGCACCTTTATTCAGCCTAATATACAGCAGGGAGGATTTCTTCAATTGTGCACCCAAAACAAGTGACCCCTTTGCCTCGCCCTCACCGTGCTCCTGCCCCCAACCGTGTTCCTTCCGATGCCCCACAGCTGCGGAGAATTCACTCAGGGCTGAAATTCACCGGGTATCTCACCCTCTGGTAGCTCTTCTGGAAGTGACATTAGATGTGTGGCAATGAACTGGCCTCGGCCACCATTTCCAGGGGGCAGAAAAAGACCCAGGGTAGCCCTCTCCCAGAAAGATGGCCTGTAAGGTTGAATGTCTCCCTCCCCATCTTCTTTGTCCTGGGCATAATCAACGCAGTTAATAACCTCCTGTCGACCTTGGAAGGCAGTAAATAAATGCCTTTGCCCCTGAAGCGAACTCACCGAGGAGGTCATGCAGTCTTCCAGCCCATACTTATTATGGGTTGGGTTCCGTGGGCGTGACCAAGAGGGCAGCCTGAGGGACAGGAAGGTAGAGAGAAACCAAGACCGGGATGAAGGCAGGTGGTCCCCAAGTGTGTGGACCAGGGGTCTCAAACTCCGACACCTACAGGGGCCAAACAGGTAACATGCAGTGGGGTGTGGTGGGGCTGGTGGCAAAACAGAGAGCGCTGTGCTCCAAGGGGGCAGCTGCGGCCTGGCTCCAGCAGCTCCTGGTCTGCAGGGTTGCCAGAGCTGGGTTTTTCGAGGGAAGCCAGCATTGTGTATTTTTACAAAACGTAAAACCTCTCAATACCTCAATGTTGGCAATAAATTCGAATGTCTGAAAAGACGCTTTGGGGACCAAAGTAAATGCGTGTACAGTCAGGTACTGCCTGCTGGGCACCAGGCTACAACCTTTGGTGCAGACAACAGGGCAAAGTAATGTCACGGGACACTTACCGTCACCTTGGAGGGGGCTGAATGCAGGCCCTGGCAGGGCTCGGGAGGCCGCCGGGGTCAGCCTGAGTTCACAGTCATGTGGGGCCAATCAGTCCATCCCAACAGGCAGGGCCCCCCTGGCACCCGAGGGCAAGGGGCCTGCCCTAGGGGGGCAGCACCTGCACCGGGCATGCTGGGCCTTGTTCAAGAGGCCACGGGCATGGAAACGGGGAAAGGAGTGAAGAGCAGGGCCTAAAATCGATATTCCAGGGCCCACAGTGACTTCTCCGGCTGGGCAGTGGGTCTAGGGGGAACAGGCTGGGATCTAGCTCACGGCTGCCCCATGCCCCTTGGGCCATCCTCTCCTCTCTTCTATGTCCAGGGGAGACTGAGGGGTCGGGTGGTATTCCCAGGCAGACGTCTACTCCAGGGACAAGGCCTCCCTGGACCCTGCCAGGGCCCAGCTGGCTTGATCTCCCACCTCAGTCCCTGAATTCTCTCCTTTCTAAATTCCAACAGAGGTCAGAAAGGGAGTGAGTGGAGACCCCTGGCAAGGCAAGCTTCAGGCTTCTGGAGAGAACAATGATGTCTAGAAACTGTGACCCTTCTAGACTCACCCTCTAACACTACTGACCAAGGGGCCAAAGGCCCACCAGGACCACAGCCACGAGCACCTCTCAGACCGAAGGGTCCCTGAAGGGAGGCGCCAGTCTTGTGCCTCTCTGGGTTGTCCCCACCCTCCTCTCCAGTGCCTGGCCGTGAGGACTGCCCCAGGAGTCCCACACACACCCTCTTGCCCGTGCTCCTTCCTCAGGACCCGGATGAAGGACCACACTCTTCTACCTTGTCCTCAGTGGACTACACCACACCCGTATCTGACCAAACTCCACACATCACTTCAGCAGCTGGGCCCTGGGCATGGATGTCGGGAACCTCCCTTCTCATTCCTTACAAGCCGGGGCTCCGTAAATCACCCACGCTCAGGATTTCCTGAGCATGTTTCTACTTAAAGTCATATACACTTGCACTGGCTATTAAGGCCGAAACCCAGAGCTGCAGGCAGAATCGGGAGGCAGGAGAAAACGAGCTGGCACCAGGGAAAACATTTCCAAAATGTTCCAGAGCTGGCTGACTTTAATTTAGAAAGTTTTTGGCTATTGACATCCAGGTTTAAGGCACATTCACGTAATTTACACGAAGCCCTGTCACTGGCAGGGAGCTGGCCGTGTCCTCATGGCTTCGCACAGAAGAAGGAACAGATGAGTTTCTGGCCTTTTTCTTCTTCTTTTTTTTTTTTTTTTTCCCTTTTCTAAGAAAACTCTAAGGAGTGGGTTTGGCAATGACAAAGCTGATGACACATTCTCACCAGATGCAAAGATTACTGTCAAAGGTCTTCCCTTTTACTCCTTACTGAGGACACGGTGCTCCCCAGCCAGCCTCTCTGACCCGAAACGTGCACGCAGCACAGACCTGTATGCATCTGTCTGGCAGGGACTATTATAAAAAAAGATGCCTCCAAATAAAAATGAAAAATTACAGGACTAATATGAAGCCAAGAGTCTCAGCCACAAGCAAAAGGGGATGACTGCATGAGTCGAGAAATAAAACACGTACTTCAGCAGCAAGCGGCCGTGAGGGCTGGGGAGGGGAAGGCACCCCGAGGGAGGGAGGGACCCAGGTCCTTCAGCTCGAGCATGATATACGGAGCAGGAGAGGTGGCGGAGGATAGGCCAAGGCTCTACGGACGGATGGGCGGCACTGGGGCACCTGGGGGGCTACTCTGTGGATTTGTTAGAAACAGATGGACATTCTCTTGACCTTTTCCTGGCATCGCTGTTGCCCGCAGGCGGACAGAAGGGAGCCACCAGTCACAGCTCAGTCGTTGCCGCCACAGATCTTCAGCAGAATCTTCTGGTAATCCCCTGAAGTGTCTCCCTGATCCCAGAAACAAGGAAAACATCAGCTGAGGGAGCTGTGGCCCAGTTTCAGCCTCCTATCTTCTGATTTTCTTCTGCCCTGAGTGCTTTTACAGAGAGGCAGGCCCCACGGGGGAAATTCCCCATCACGTGGGTCCCGCGGCGGGAGAGGCTCACTCGTACTCTGCGTCACTGGAGACCCAAACCCAATGTGGTGCAGTTCGGCTTCCCCAAACCCCCGCTGAAGAAAACAGAGCTGCACTCATCCCAGTGATCAAAGTCGTAATTTGAAAAATAAATACACAAAAATTATAAAAAGCTCCCCCCAAGCCCCTAACTCTGAGCTAACTCGTGGTGGTCTCTCCTCAGTGCAGTGTCATCGTGCTAAATTGAGACTGCCCCTGATGCGGCACTAAGTGTGCTCTGGAAGAGTAATCTCCTGTGGCAGGAGGGTCTGCTGCTATTATTCGGGCATCCCCACTCAGGGGCGCCTGGGTGGCTTAGTCAGTTAAGCGTCCAACAACTCAGGTTATGATCTCCCGGTTATAAGCTCAGGTTATGATCTCACGGTTCGTGAGCTCGAGCCCCACATCAGGTTCTCTGCTGTCAGCTCAGAACCCACTCTGGATCTTCTGTCCCCCGCTCTATCTACCCTCCCTCACTCGCATGCGTGCACTCTCTCTCTCTCTCAAAAATAAATATTAAAGAAAGAAATTAAGAAAATATGCAGAACACAGCTAACTTCCTTTTTTTTTTTTTAAAAAGAGTTTTGATTTATTTTAAATAATTTTATTTATTTTAAACTAATTTATTTTTTAAGTAAGTTTTATGCCCCAGATGGGGCTTGAACTCACGACCCTAAGATCAAGAGTCGCATGCTCTACTGACTGAGCCAGCCAGGTGCCCCTCACTTAGCTAACTTCTCATCATTTCCTTCTACCGTTTCTTTCCTCAGGGGTGAGGCCTATGGCGTCTTCCAGTAGCCCACGGGCACACAAGACCCACTCTGTGAATAATTACTAATCCTCTGCTGTCAACATCATCGTTTTTATAGCCAGGAAATGGAGATTAGCTGTTCTCCACGACAGGCCCAACATCACATTTGAGGGAGTCTGAAATCAGAACCTGGTTGTGGTGACTTTGCTTTCAAGGCTCATGTGAGTTCAGAATTTAATGGTCAGACCCCGCCCCCCCCCCCCCCCCCCCCCACCCCACCCCCTGCCACCAACAGGAATGCATTTTGTCAGACCAGCCCTGGAACACAGTGATAAGAGTAGCTAGCGTTTCTTAGACATGTCACATGTCATGACGTGCTTTATAGGGGCTGTCTCAATCAAGGCTCCCCGAACTCCTGGGGGGAACTATAATTATCCCCATCTTGGGGATGATGGAACCGGGGTTCAAGGAGGGTGAGGAACCTGCTTGAGGTCACACAGTTAGCAAGTGGAAGAGCTGGGCTGGACTCCAGTCTGACGAGGAACCGCGTTCCTGCCCCAGGGCACCCTCGGGACCGGGACCCTCATGGATAAAGGACGGCTGAGTGGAATGGCTATGACCCCAGGGCCCTGTTCTCAAGTGCCTTCTTATGCTGCCGCTGCCATGAGGCTGGGTGAAGGAAGTACTTGTCAGTGGGCTGAGCTCCAGGGAGCCTCGGGATGGGAGTCCTCACTGACAGGTCAGGGTCACAGGGTGACCAAGTACCCAGGTGGGGAGGCCCTGCGTTTTCTCACACACCGGTGTTTGCGCTCCCCCTCTTTCCACTTACTGAGCAGCAGGTGTGCTGGAGGCTGGGGAGATAGGGACGGGGCGCCACGCAAGGTCAAGGCCCAGCCTGCCCCTGGGAGCTTACAACAGCCTGGGGGCAACCGGACAAAGAAGCAGAAGCTGAAGAGGGCCAAGTACGCAGCCCACAGGCAAGATGCCCATGCAGGGCAGAGGCCAGAGTTCTGAGCAGGGAGGTATAGGAACAATGCGGGTGACCAGGGAGGTCCACAAGCATCCATCCCCCAGAGGGCCCTTACCGCAATGTCGTGGTACAGCGACTTGCCGTACAGCCGCTTATACTCCATTCTGATGTCCAGGAGGTCGATCTCACTGCGAGACACCATGATGCGAATCAGGGTCCGGTCCTTTGTCCCCGCTCCCTGGAAAGAGTCCACCAACGGCGTGAGCAGTGGGCATCCTTACTGTCCCACGCTCCCGCTGTGGGCCCTCTGTCCTCTTAGCTGAGGGGTGGCTCTCCTCGGGCCCCAGTCATGGGAGGGGCTGAAACTCCCCACCCAGACCCCTGCATGTGGGAGGCACATACCCTCATGGCCTTGTTGAGCCTTTCAGCAAAGAAGGCTGGGGTATTCTTGAGACATTTCACTAGAAGAGAGAAACAGCATAACTCAATCTGCAGAAAACTCTCAGTCCGAGGGGCCTCAGAGAGAGCGAGTGTCCTTCCAGGAGGCCGCACGTGATGCCCGTCACTGCATCCACCTTCCTCTCCCCATTTCTCCTCCAGGCTCAATTATCTGTGATCTTGGCTCCGGCTCTTTGGGATAGAATCACGCAGGGCCTAGAAACCAACCTCAGCCTCCTTCCTGGCAACCCATGTGGTGAAAGGAGCCATGTAGGGAAGAAGCATGGCTGGTGACGGGGAACCGCGTTCCTGCTCCAGTGTGAGGGCAGCCTTGGGACTGGGACCCTCACGGAGAAAGGACGGCTGAGTGGAATGACGGTCTCCTTAGAGACCTCAGGCCACGATCCTTACATCAGAGAGGACACGCCAGGAAACGAGGAGCCAAAGATGGGCAGACTGCTACGTACCCACAGGGTACAGGGAGGTCACGAGGGCTACGCAGCCGGGGCCCAAGCCCTGACGGTGGGCAGAAGCGAGCCCACCCGGCCCTGCCCTGAAGGGCACGGCCCCGCACTGTTCCGGGAGCTAAGCCAGCTTTCCTCAGCAAGGGCCTGTTTTGCTGTTGCAAGTAAAAATCTTTCCACGTGTTTCCATCACCGACATCTGACAACTGCCTGCAGGGATGTATTTTTAGAGGGAACTTGGCAGGATGTGAGTCATCTTCCTCCGGGAGAGGAGCTGGCTGCCCTCCCGCGAGTGCCCGCGCACCGCGGCTCCCTTCCCCGGAGCTGCGCCCGAGACACAAACAAGACACCTCGGGGGCAGCGGGAGGGGCGGTGCGGCAGTGAGCGGGGAGCGGTCTCGTTTCCCACCAAGGAGGCCCAGGATTCAGCATCTTGGATCACGTGGTTCGCTAGCTACCCCTCAAGCAGAGAGCGGCGAGCACCCTGAAACCGACAGCGCCAGCGACCCCAAGACACCGACCCACGGCCAGCATGCCCTGCTCCAGGTCCCCGGACATCTCCCGGCAGATGCTCTTCTCAATGTCTCGACCCGTCATCCGCTGATACTCGTTGAAAACTAGCGGAAAGAGAGGGAACAAGTTACGGACTGAATTCTGTCCCCCGAAATCCACATGGTGGAGTCCTAACCGCCGGTGCGCCTCAGAACGTAACTGTATTTGCAATGCAGACTTTAGAGAGGTGATTGAGTTAAATGAGGCCCTTACCGGGGCGCCTGGGTGGCTCAGTCGGTTAAGCGTCCGACTTCGGCTCAGGTCATGATCTCCTGGTTCATGAGTTTGAACCCTACGTCGGGCTCTGTGCTGAAGCTCGGAGCCTGGAGGCTGCTTCGGATTCTGTGTCTCCCTCTCTTTCTGCCCCTCCCCAGCTTGCACTCTGTCAAGAGTGTACTCTCTCTCTCTCAAAAATAAATAAACATTAAAAACAGAATTAAAAAAAAAAAAAATTGAGGTCCTTAGTGTGGGCCCTAATCCGATCTGACTGGTGTCCTTATAAGAAGAGATTTGGACACACAAGGAAACACCAGGGACATCCACACAGAGAAAAGATCGTTTTAGAACACTCCAAGAAGCTGGCCATCTGCAAGCCAAGGAGAGGCCTCCGAGGCTGACACCTTGATCTTGGACTTCCAGCCTCCAGAACGGTGGGAAAGTAACTACCTGTTGTTTAAGTCACTCGGTCTGTGGTAGTTTGTTGTGGCATCTGGATCAAACTGACACAGGACACACGGTAAGGAGGCCACCCCGCCTCGCCAGAGCCCGCCTTCTCCCCTCTGCCTGCAGCACCCCACGTGGCCCCACTGACCGTGCCCACCCAGCTCTCGAGTTGGGCAGGGTCTTTACCCCATGAGACGTGTGCCCCCAACTCCCGCCTGCTCATGTGATCCCCTCACCAGACTGCTTTCCCAGTCACACCTTACTACCCCACCCAGGACCCCTCCACACACACCAGCAGAATGTTTGCTCTCTTCCCAAATCCTTTCCCGTCTCCAGGCGGACTATATGTGCTAACTCCTATCCGGCCCACACAGCCTGCGCTAGGACAGGCCAAGAACCCACGGGAACAGGACCCTAGGTTCCTAGAGAGGCAGATGGCACAGTAGCGACTTAAGTCCTAACTCTGGCTCTGCCCCCAGATATTAATCCTCCCTTCTCCTGACCGGGTCTCCCTTTCTATCACTGCTCCCTAACCTTTGGACATTTGCACCTCTGTGTCGTGAATTCTGTTGTACCCGTATTGGTCTTCGTTACTTCCTATTTTCTTCAGATCAGCTCCTCTTTTTCCCCTAAGTAATAATACTTTTGAAACCACGCGTTTGATGTACTACTTATGTATTCTATACGCATTGAAATAAATAAAGACCAAGATGGAAATCTGTTCCCTCATGCTCCATGACAGCGTAGTGGAGGGATTAAGAAGTGCTCTGGAGCCAGGGGCCAAGTTCAGACCTGAGCTCTGCCACGTGACCGGCTGGGTGGCCTAACTTCCCACCGGCCCCGCACCACCCCGTGGCTTCTCCCCCATCTGTACCAAGGGGAGAACACCAACACCTGCTGAATGCAGTACAGCCTAGGGCACGTACGGAACGGGTGCCTGCGTTTTCACTCGGGCTCCCACCGTGCCGCTGAGTGTGGCTGTCATTCCCAGTCCTCACCGCCTCACATACTAGCCTTTCCGACACAGCTGGCCTCCAGGACTCCCCTTCCCCTGGGTGTTCCTTCACAGCCAGCTGTGATGGCCATGGCCCTGTCCTCCGCTGGTTTCTCTCCAGATCCCCTCCAGAGGGAACCTCTTGCGGTCCCAAAGCCTCAAGCACCGATGACCCACTCAGAGCTCCCAAGCTTCCATCTGGAGTGTAGGCATCTCCTGACCTCCAGAATCCTAAACCCAGTGGTCCTCCTGGAATCTCTGGACAGAGGCTCCCGACTTCTTTCCCTCCTAAAGCCTGTTCCGCCCACAGCTTCCCGATCTCGGGGGAGAGGCAGGCACTCCGCTCCTCCTCCACCCACCCTCCATGCTTTGCTTCTCTTACACCCCACATCCAAGCGTCAGCAAACAGGGCCAGAATCTGCCCCTCCCCGCCCCGCCCCTGCCACCCAGTCTGGGCCGCCAGCCTCCCGGCTGCTTTCCTGCTCTGCCACTGAACCCTCCACCCTTGACGACACAACAGCCAGTGAACACGCAAAATCTAAGTTAAATCACCTCCCTCCTCCACTCTGAGCCCTCCAGGCCCTCTGGCTTTACTCAGGATGAAAACCCAAGTCCGTGCAGTTGTCCCCAGGGCTGTCCACCACTCTGATCTCGTCTCCTCTGGCTCTCACTCATGCCACCCGCCCCAGCCTCAATGACCCCCTTTGCCAGGAGCCCCCCTGCTCAGGGCCTTTGCATGGCACAAGTGGGGAAGAGGCAGAGAGACAGAAAGAATTTCAAGTAGGCTTCACAATGTCAGCGCAGAGCCTGATGTGGGGCTTGAACCCATCAACTGAACCGTGAGATCATGACCTGAGCCGAAACCAAGAGTCATTCGCTCAACTGACTGAGCCACCCAGGCGCCCTTACTCTGTCATGCTTTTAACTCAAATGTCATTACCTCAGCAAGGACCACCCCAAGCACCATCCCTGACCCCTGTACCATTTTCTATCCCCGTTTCCAACTTTATTGTTCATTTCTAAAGGACCTGCCATCTGGCACAGACTTTATTTCGTTTTTGTTTACTGCCAGAATGCGAGCCTCAGGACAGCAGAGATTCCATGATGCTGTTCCCTACCGCTTCCCCACACCTCCTCCTTGACCTGGCACGTGGCAGGAGCTTGGCTTATAAGTGCTGAGTGAAGGAGTAAATAAATGCTACTTTTGTACAATGTACGATTGTTCTGCTTATGTTTTTATGCAGGCACTGGATAACTTGGAACAGGTGCTCTTGAGGGCTGTCTGAATTCTAATTTCCATGCTCTGGTGTAGAAAGACACCAGCCCACAGGAGGCTGCCATTCCTCTCACCTCTTCCTTTGCTTTCCTCCAGAACCAGATGCACGCAGAAACTTGGGAAACCCACCAATAAGATCTTTTAAATCACCACCAGGGGGCTCCTTTAAGGTGGAGTAAAGCTCCATGCAGAGTAGGATTGCCCAGTGTCTCCCCATCATATCTTGTCTGCTCTTATCTATGTGGCCCCAGGGAGGCCTGGGACTGCCTTACCTGCCACCAGGTGGGCCCGGCTCCGGGAGCACAGAATTGCGTTGAACTTGGATTCATCTGTCCCCAGGCGGTTCTCCCCAGCTGCATACAGCTCCTAGACAGATGGGAAAATGGCCATGCAACACAGGCCTCACCCCAGAGACCAGGCCCAGGCCACCTAGGACGGCCCTGCAGGCCCAGAGGGGAAAGAAATGGGAGCACACCCTGGCCGTGCTCCCTTCACCCTGTGGATCTAGACACCATTCACACATCCTCTCGGTGGCAACACAGAGGATTCTGAGGCAGGGTGGTGGGAGGGGCGGGGCACAGGGATGGGACACCCTGGACCAGGAGAACCGAGGCCGACTGAGGCCAGGACAGGCAAGCAACAGCTTTAACCCAAGCAAGGGAGTAGCAGCACAGGGGCAAAACAGAATGAGGGCCGGGCTACCAACTTGCCGCGGGACTCTAGGCAGGCCACCGGCCCGCTCAGAGCCTCACTTCCTCATCTTTAAAATGTGAAGGTCAGATTAGATCCAGGGTCACAAACTTGAAAGCCCAAAGGGGTCAGCTGGGTAATTGAAATGAGAGAAACAGGCCAGTTGTCAGGCCAGGGGGTGGCGGGGACTGAGGCCAACCACGGGGAGGGGCGATCGCTTCTCAGCACCTGCTGTGCACTTTAATAGAGAAGCTAGGCTCACAGCCGCCAGAAATCCAGATTTCTATGTAAAATTTCCCAATCTTTATAAGCAGTTTCCCTATCTATAAGGGGGAACACATGAAACAATAAATATTATGACAACTGATAGACTCCAACCGTGGATGTGGGATTTCATGTGATAGGTGCTTTCCCTGCGTCTCACTGTGGGTACCATGATGTTTGCAAATGGGCAGAATTTGCACTTGCCTGTTAAATCCTTGAAAGTTTAAGCCAAAAATATTTGCTAACTTGCAACCCCAGTACCAGATGGCCCGAAGGTGCCCTCTAGGCCCCAGGTAGTGGCTCTTGGACCTAAAGGCACCGAGAGCCAGGAGAGGAGGGCAGCCACCAGGGGCCTGGAGATCCCATGGGTCAAGGTGAGGCAGGAGCAGGTCTACAACTAAGAAGACAGAAAAGCAGGCACAAAACCAAGAAACTGAGGCAACTTCTGCCTCAGCTAGGGAATGGACTATCCAGGAAACAAGAAAACAGGAATAGGAAAATTCCCACTGGGATAAGAGCCAGAGCCTGGGAGCTTGGGGGTGCCCAGCCCTATGTCCAGAAATGGGAACGGATGTCGCAAGCCAAGGAAATGTTAGGGTAGGCCCTGCAGGAGGGCATTTGGGATACTGTCTGGGCACAGGGAACAAGCCAGGAGTTTGGGCCCTTATCCGGTCTCTGCCTCCAGGTTTCTCTGGGCACAAGGCTCAACCTTTTTGAGGTTCAGTTTCCCTATCTGGAAGGAAATGGGCCAGAGCAGACAAGCAGCTGCCGTCTAGCCCTAAAAAGCGGGCCCTCCACAGAGGTCGCCTTCAATCTGGCAGACAGCAGAGGTGAGGTGACCACTGGCAGCTTCTGGTGGGTGCCGGGCTGGGGGTGGCAGGAGTAATGAAAGGGGAGAGGCGAAGCCAGCTCTGTCTCTCCAGCCAGCACTGCTGTGGTCTGAGCTCATTAGGGGGAAACCCAAACTCCCCTAGAGAGGCACTCAACGCCTGGACAAAGAGGCGCAGCGAGAGACCTTCGCCTTTTGTCCGCAATCATACCAGGCTGGGGAAAAGGGCAGAATTCTCAGGCTGCACAACGAATGTGACAGCTTGCTCCTAGGCTCAGACCTTCAAAAGCATTATGAGGCAAGTGTAAAGTCTGCCCGTTTGCAAACATAATGATATATGCAACCAAACACAGGAAGAGGACTAGGTCACATGACATCCTGCACCCATAACTAACCTACCAACTCTTGCAATACTTACTATCTCTCGGGTTGGCTCTGAGAAGGGATCAGAAAGGGGGGGGGGGAGGGCGGGTAGAGGGGGAGGGATAAAGATAGAGAAGCGGCTGGAGCCCAAGCCCAGAGTTGCTCAAGGTCACACGGCTGATAAGCAGCAGAGCCCATCTGCCCATCCCAGAGCTCCTCCCTCCAGCAGCAAAAAAAGTGGGGGGAAGGGGAGGGCGCCTGTGTGGCTCAGTCGGTTAAGCACCTGGCTCTTGGTTTCTGCTCAGTCATGATCTCACGGTTCATGAGTACAAGCCCCGCTTCGGGCTCTGTGCTGAGTGCAGACCTGCTTGGGATTCCCTATCTCCCCCACCCCCCTCCCCGCCTGCCCCTCCTGTGTGTTCTCTCTCTCAAAATAAATAAACTCAAAAACAAAAAGAAATAAAGTGGGGGGGCACACCCCGACGCAGGAAGCCCAGGAGGGGCCCTGGCCAGCACACCCACCTGGGCGTCTCTCTGGACGAGCGACATGTCCACACTGGTGCTTTCATCCCGGTTTCCCTGAAAGGAAGCAGGACGTGTGGTCAAGTCTCCACCCCGCGGTTGTGTGCCTGCTCCATCCCCGAGCCCTCTCCTTGCTGCTCACAGGTCCACCCCGCTCCGCTCTGAGCCCTGAGCTCTGTCGCGGGAAAGGTACCTGAGACAGAGAGATGAGGAGCCGCTGGAAGTGCCCTGACGTGTCGCTTCGGATGGCCTCCTCCAGGGTCTTTTTGAATTCTGAAAGGGAGACACAGAGAAGGCCCCCCCTTGCAGCCACAGTCGCCAGCCGGCACTGGCAGGAGCAGGGCGCGGGTGCGAGGAGAGAGGTGTCTACACGGCCCTTCAGGGACACAGGGGTTGTGACCTCCAGGCCCACCTGGCCTGGCCCAGACCACACCCAAGAAGTTCTCCCCCCCATCCCTCCCTTACCTCAGTCACCTGCCCCGTGAACAGCAGGCAGGGGCGGGTCTTGGATCAAAGCCCCATGTGTTGGGGGAGGCAGAAGATGAGGTGATAAGAAGGCCAGGAAAGTTTAAGAGGCCATGGGAAAGGGTGTGGCCGGGGCCCAGAGAGCACAGGAGTGTGCGGAGGGCGGGTGCCAGCCTAACCTGTCTTGTAGGCTCTGCTTAATTCCCGGATGTGCTCGTTGTTGCGGGAAGCAAAGATCTCGATCAGACAGGCTTCGTCGGTGCCAGCCCCCTGAGGTGGCAGACAACACAAACCACAGGCTTGTCACCGCTCCCTCACCAGCATCCAGGGAAGGAGCCGGTGCCCTATGCCCCACGGCACAAATCCCAGAAGCAGCGGCCGCCAACACAGCCACACGCCCCTGCTTGGCTGCTGAGGCCCCAGGCCCAGAAAAGTACCACACAGTGACAGCGACATGGTGATGGAGCACAGATCACATGAAGGGCCACCCCACTGCACCACCAGGAAACTGAGCACCGGAGAGGTGTAGTGACTTCTCCAAGGCCACACAGTGAATGGGGGGGGTTGAGATGCGGACCCAGATCTGTTTTTATTCCAAGTTCGGCCAATGAACGAGACGAGAAAACAACTGAAAAACGGCTATAAAGCAAGAGCAGATGTGTGGACAAATGTGAGTCCCAGATAGGACTGTGGAGAATCTAAAGACATCTAGAAGAGGCAGCAACGAGGGCAAGAGAGATGACCAACCACGCCAGGGACAGGGAGAGAGCCGAGGACACGGTCAGCATCCTGGCTCCTAGGCTGGCTTGAATCTTGGTCTGCTGCTTATTAGCTGTGTGACCATGGGCACCTTCCTTAACCTCTCTGGGCCTCAGGTTCCTCGCGCATCAAATGGGAACAACGCTAACACCTAACTCCTGGGAAGTCATGGGGATTAAATGAGCTACGCGTGTAAAGCACTTAGAACGTGCCAGTCACAGGAAGTACACCACAGGGTTAGCTATTTTCATGATTACCACTGCTGTTAGATTACTTGGAGCTTACAAAGAGCTTCGGTTAGCTACCATGCCCGGCCCTCACCACACGCCACAAGAAAGAACATCCACATTCCCGTTTTACAGATGCTCAAAGACACATAGCTTGGCAAGGACAGACGACCCCAAATCTGTGTTGTTTCCTATACTCAACAATTGCCTCCACCTCACGTGGCTGGCTGGGGGGCAGGGGCTGGGCTGAGGTCTGGGCTGCCATCCCCAACTGCCTCCTGACACGTCTCTAGAAGCGGGCATGTCTGAGGATTTCGGCAGGGTCCGCTCTCCCTCCGGGCTCCGTCCTGAATTCTCTGCCTCTCCTCTTGGGGGCAGGAAAAGTCTTTCTGCCTATCAGGCCCTCTGAAAAATGATGGATTCCTTCTGGAGCCCCTGTTCAATTCACAAGGGTTTCCTCCTTCTGTGGGAGCCGCCTCCTCCCCATCCATTGGACTGGGGGCAGATATTAACCCTAACCAGGTCAGTCAGAATCTGACTCTATGTGAAATTTGGACCGAGGGACAGCTTGTCTCTTCTGTGGTTGAATCTCATAGGTAAATGGAGTGGGGTCAACAGGGGTCCTCTGCCCCAGCAGATGAAGAAAGAAGGGGACACTCAGGAAGCAGCAAAGACCAGAGAAATCCTGCCTGGGTCCCTGCCCTCTGCTAATAGAGTCCTAAATGAGTAAGGGTGGCACCACCCAGGGCCTCATATCCCTCTTCCTATCACGGTGTCACCAGCTTCCTCTACAACCCAGCTGCCACCATGCTTTTCAGATGGAGAGACCCGGATGCTCCCCGATGATGAATGATACCTGCGCTGCCTCCCGGAGAAGTCACGAGAACTTGGGCTCCAACCTGAGAGGGTCCAGGAGCCACACTCACAACAGCGGCTAATGAACGGGTTAAGCCACACCATGCAGGCCAGGGAAAGGCCTGGCCTTTGCACGTCCATGCGTGCCAGCGGACACACACGTGAACACACACATGTACATACCTTGATGGCATCCTTGATCTCATGAACGTCAAAGAGGACCGGGGTTTTCATTAGAGCCAAGATTGTCCTCTCGAAGTTTCCTGACAGTTCAGATTTCAGATCTTTGATCAAATCCTGGTCGAATATTCAAACAAACAAACAGACCGATCTTGAGAATCCACAGGTCTGGGGACCAGCGGCATCTGCGTCAGAGAAGCCAAATCTCAGCCAGCCCAGATCTGTGGAGCCGGGGCCTCCACGTGAGCCAGCTTCCCAGGGGACCCAGGCACAGTCAAGCTGCAGAAGCACAGGGCTAGGACACCAGCCTGTTCAATTCAGCCAGTGTTTACCTAAGATTCCAAAGCCCAGAAGTTCAAAGCACGTCCCACTGCATTTGTTCAGAGCTGAAAGCCTTTTCCTTCAAAGCTCGTCTGTCAGCTACACCTCCTGGGGCGGTCGTGATGAGGGCAGGGACTAGCAGCCTGGGTCTCCAGGAGGGAAAACAGGCCAGGTGGGAGCGGAAGGGCAATGACTTGTCTGCAGTCTCTGTGAGTCATGGCAGAGCCAGGGCGAGAACCCGGATCTCCAGGCGCCTCTCATCAAACCTCACCCCCGGCCTTTGAGATTTCCCCCTCAGAGTATCCTTCCGCTCTAGAAAATGCCATGAGCCGAGAGGCCACCACTGGGCGGGCAGCAGGAAGCGCCCTAATGGGCCTTACTACCCATCCAGGAGATCTAGACTCGCTTGGCACCAAGGAAAAGCAAGGGTGAGTAGGGCTGTGCTGGAGGACACGCCTCAGTCCGGCGGGGAGCAGGCCTCCCTCTGCCCCGCAGTCCCCCTCACCTTCCCGTAAGCGGTCTTGAAGGACAGGAGGATCTGCTGCCGCTGCTTGTTGGAGCGACTCCCCAGGCAGTCGATGATGGCCTGCTCGTCAGTCCCTGGGGGAAGAAGAGGTAGGTGTGGGCAGGGCTGTGGTCGTGGGGCCACCCTGGCCTGGGCCCTCCAATTCTCCTGGACGTCCCAACAGCACCCCCGTGTCCTCCTCCTCTCCCGCCACCACTGGGACCGGGTTCCCTCTTCCAGGCAACCCCGCAGGGGGCCCGGCGAGCCAGGGGGCTGTGAGGATGTTGCCCACCGGGGGTTTCTCACCGAAGCCTTTCATAGCCTTCCGCAGAACCTCAGCATCTCGCAAGGGGTCAAAGCCGGGAGCATCTGTGATGGTGCCTCGGTTTCCAAACTGCTCGGACAAACGGACTTAGGTAAGATGGCGTATCTCCGAAACACAAGACTTCCCCAGCCCAGACTCTGGAAGTGCCCTGACCACCACAAGTTGGGGTACCCGAAGGAGCCTGCGACCAATAATTGAGTGGGCCTACGGCGATCATTTCGTGTCCTCGTGTTCTGGTACTGAGCTTTCTGCCTGGCTCCTGCGGCTAGGAGCCCCGCTCTAGCTGAGTCCTGATGCTGAAAATCTGCCCTCTGCCCAGGTTCTGCAGGACTGGGCCTGGGTTCCCGATGAAGGGGGAGGCCCCGGGAGCAGGGGCCACTGGCCTCTTCTTGATAACTCACTGCCACAGCGCACGTGAGCATATATTCGGGTCTTCCTGACAGGGTCTGGGTGGTCCATGCAGCACAGCACCTCTGTGCAAATGAGAAAAAGGTTTTCCCCCCAGAAATGCAGGTGCCCAGCCTTCGTGATGGTACACCCAGCCCCGCCACCTCCTGGGCTAGCGCTGATTTCCAGGCTCTGTGACCCGCCTGCCGGACTTCCTCATGCTAACAGCTGTACTCCCGGCAAACAAATTTTCCTGCCTAAATGGTCTCTTGGTGGACTACCTCCTGTGGCCAGTACAATGCCGGTTTTAACAGAATTAAGGAGAGAAGCTCCGAGAAGGGATGAGGGGGAAGGCACAGGGAGGACAGAGAGTAGGGCGGGAGTAGGGGATTGTGGGGGCAGGGAAGACAGAGACCCTCAGTCTAAAAATAGTAGTCCAGCACTATGCTTGGTTGGTTTGGCCACGTAACCATGACAATGAATTCTAGGCCCTGCAAACATGAAATGCTCTCCAAAATGAGCCCAGAGCAGTCCCGAAGGAACGGCCAACACCCTTCCCTCGCCAAGGGAGGTTTTAAGAATCCTCTAAACCCAGCCTGAGAGGCACCTCAGGGGACTAAAGGCTAAGCGCTGTTGGGCACAAAGCCTTGAGGCCAGCGGCCTGGCAGCTCATACAAAACACAGAGCCCGGGCAGTAAATGACAAAGGAGTGATGAGAACCCCAGGACATTCAGATCCAACTCGCACATGGAACATCTAACCGAACTGGGAGAAACAGGCCGGCTCCCTCAGGTCTTTTCAGAGCACAAACCAGGGGTGGGGGGTTTGAGAGAACGCAACACCCTGTTAAAACAAGATACTACGGGTGGAGGACCGAGCCCTTATCTGGCCCCTGCACCCTCCCTGGCCTTGCCGGTGGAAGACACTATGCCACATGTCGCGGGCCTTTGGGGCCCAGGCCTGGGCAAAGGGCAGTGCAGGGCGGGCACTCACCTGGGCTGGAGGCACGGCAGGGGTGACGGTCCCAGACCCCAGGTATCCTGGGTAGCTTGGCACTGGCTGCTGCTGCTGCCCAGGAGGCGGCATCGGCGGCTGCCCGGGGTAGGTCATTGGCGGCTGTCCAGGGTAGGGCCCTGGGGGCTGCTGTCCAGGGGGCGGCATGGGCTGGCCTGGCACAGGGGCCCCTGGGTAGGGCGGATATGAAGGCATCCCGGAGGGCGCGTTTCCTCCAGGGGGCGGATACATTCCATATGGAGGAACAGGCTGCTGGGCAGACGGGGGCTGCCCGAAACCCCCAGGGGGGATGGGAGGGTAACCACCCCCGGGGGCCCCAGGGTACAGATTTGGCACGTTGGCTCCTCCAAATGTCCCGGACATGTTGGATGCCTGAAAGTCCACAAAGCAAGCCTAAGATCAATGGCCGTCCCTGATGAGCACGGCCACACCCGTGCATCTGTCCTTCCCTGCCCTAAGCTCAGAGTCCAAGCAGCAGCGATTTCTTAGCGAGGCCCAACCCGACCACCCAGCTTGCAACTATTGTCCCCCGGCCCCGTCTGCACTCCTGACCCCTCATCTGCCGTTGTGCCCAAGGCACCCATATTTGCTCTAAAAACACACAGTTTACTTATGGCGACTGTCTTCCCAGTAGGTTCGTACTTCAGGGTTGAGGTTTCTGTTTGTTGTATTCACGTATCCCCAGTGTCTAGAACAAGCTCGGCACAGGTGAGACTGCGTGCTGACTGCACTGTTTACACTGTGCCAGCAGTTGTTTTTAGATTACAAGCCAAGTAACAATAAAAGGAGCATGTCCGGGGGCGCCTGGGAGGCTCAACCGGTTAAGCATCAGGCTCTTGATTTTGGCTCAGGTCATGATCTCATGGTTGAAGCCCCACACACTGACAGTGTGTGCAGCCCGCTTGGGATTCTCTCTCTGCCCCTCCCCCACTCTCTCTCAAAATAAATAAACTTTAAAGAAAAAAAAAGAGGTGCGCAATACATATTCTATGAAGGCACCACCCCCACCCAGTTCAGAGCGGAAAGGGACTTGAGAGACCATGCGGCCCAACACATTCCCCTTCCCCTCATTTTACAGATGGTAAATCAAGATGCACAGGGACGGTGAACTGGAGACAGGCCTCACGGAAACCCTTCATTCTCAGATGCAGTTCCGTACCCGGTGCCTGCCCATAGGTACGCACACACACAGACACCTCTGAAGCCACCAAAGCCAGCAGTCTTTGTCCCTCTGGCCATGCAGGTGTGGCCCCCAGGGGCAGCCCCAGCAGGAGGGCTGGACTCACCATTCCCGAGAGGTAGTCCTGGTTGAACTGCCCTGCGTAGTTGGCCATGTTATCCAGCCCGATGGGGGGCATGTTGGGCGGGGGGTAGCCAGCACCTCCCCAGGCACCGCCACCTGAAAGCAACACTGAGCCCTTTAGCACCCTGCTGGCACCCCCAACAGGGAAAGGCAAAGCATCAAGCTCTCAGGGGTGGGGGGAGACCAAAGCAGGGCCTTGGGGACAGCACAACAGACCCCACGGAAAACACTCAGGCGAGAGAGTTGAACCCAATCCCACTGCCAGAAGAAGAGAAGAGAGGGACCCCCACCTCCTTCCGAGGAAGGTAGGGTTCAGCAAACACTCCCAGGACCTCTGTGGGATATTATTAAGGAGGTAGGAGGGCCAAGGGCAGACCTGCCCTCCTGGGCTCACCATCATGGAACAGGAATACAGACATAAAAAAAAAAACAACAACAGGTCTTTGGGGATGCTGTGCTGAGCCCATGACAGCGGTGAGCTCAGAGAGGACCGAGAATCCACAATGCAGCAACAGCATGGCAGGGAGGGGTGGGTGTCCTGCTGACCGGGTTGTTTGCAATCATAAGTCCGTGAAGGGCAGGGAGAGCAGGATGGGAGGGTGGAGGGAGAGAGGGTTGAGTCACAGAAAACACAGACACCCATCCCTACAAGGGGGGACGTTAGGGGAGAGCAGTAAAAAGCCCCAGCTCTGAACCCAGAGGGACTGGGTGTGTGCCCTGGGGCAAGGGACTCAGCCCCTCTAGTTCAGCTTCCTCAGCTGACAAGTAGGGATAAAAATTGATTTGTGTCACACTGCTGTGAGCAGGACTAAGACCTAATGCCCATGCAGGGCTCCCATGCTGCAGCAGGCGCCGGGACAAGGGGCGTGGCAGCTAGCATCACGGTGCGGGCCGCTGGCCTGTTATATGCCTTCCTGACCAGGGCTCTGGGACACTGAGGACAGACCCTGCTGGGAATCACCTCCTCTCAGTGCTGCTCAGTGTGGCAGGGGTAAGACACAAGGGCAGGATCCCTACTGGGGAGAGGCCCATGAGGCCAGTGCTGGCAGACCCAGGCCATGTCTCGTTCAGAGGGAAATGGCCCCACTTAACTCGATATGCCACACAACAGTGGCCAAGCCACCTCCCTGCCCCAGGCCTGTTCTCCACCTGTCGGATGGCAGGGTGGGCTCAGGAGGCCTGCAGGAGCCATAGGTGCTCAGACTCAAGGACCTCGGCTCTGGGGAAATGAATGTGCCTGGTGGTCTTGTGGGGGCGAGGGGCAGTGCAGCTCAGGCAACCTCAGGATGACCAGCCTGGAATGATCCCCTCTCCCCCTCATCTCAGGAGACCTCGTTTCCTCCCCTACCATGGGGCCCAGTCTCATTTCAGGAACCTAGGAGGGGCTGGGGCCAGAGGAGCCAACTTCTAAGTGTGAAGAGAGAGGTGTTGGAGCTGGGGCCGGGTTCTGACGGCCTGACAACTGGTGCAGCCCCGTTGCTATCAGGCCACAGCATCTGGCAGCTGCAGAAGGCCCATCTGACCCTTAGTGACTGCCTCCTCTTCCTCCCTTGGCAGGAGGGACCCTGCCGCTGCACAACCACGTGTTTGAGCCCAGGGTAGGAGAAGTGACAAGGGGCAATGGTCACCTAACAGTGCTTTGGAGGACACGGTGCCAGAGGCTTTACCTGGCTACCTCATTAGTATCTGGGATAGCCCAGTGAGGAGAGATACTTGAAACCACTTGCAAAGGAGAAGACTGAGAAAATGGAGTCTCTGAGAAAAGAAGGCATTTGCCTCTTGTTATCAGCTAATAACGCAAGAAACTGGGTCTCGGCCTTGTCCCGGCTTTCCAGAAGTGCTTCCAATCCAGGCCTTTCGTGGCCCCTGGGTCCAGGATTTTCTCCAGCCCCTCCCCACCTGGCTGAGCCCTTGGGGTAGTGAGGAAATGACTGGAAAGCACCATTCCTCTCTCCCTCTCCACTCCTGGACTTCGGGCAGACAGGGCATTCATTCCCTTCCCCGCCGGCCCGACCCTCTTACCTGGTGCAGCCGGCGGGTAGCCGCCTCCGGGCGGGGGATAACCTGGGTAGCTCATGGTTTGATCTGAAGCGGAAGAGGAAGAAACCATGCTCAGGCTCTGCCGGGAGCCGCCACCAGCCTTCCCGACAACGGGGACACCCACAAGCCAGGCCCCTGCAGGAGGAGGGGCCGCCTCGGGCGTGACCTGGGCCAGCCCAGTTCACCTTCTACTTGCTGCGTGGGCCCCCAGCTAGAACAGGGAAGCAACGGTAGACCCATGCCTGCGCCCACACCCACGACAGGCTTCACCACGCACCAGTGGCTGCATTTCCTGGCAAACCCCTTTCTCCCACGCTTCGCTCCCACCTCGGCCGACACAGGATGCTGCACGTGGGGAGCTGTTCTCTGACCGCAGGGGCGAGAGCGCACTGCCTCGTTCTCAGGGGTCTGGGTCTATTTGTCTTTGTTTTCCAGTGTCTTCATCACCATCCAGCCAGAGGCCCTGTCCCCTGAGCCCGACCGACAGACCCCAAGCTATCCACGGTGGCCTCCAAAGTGCATCTGCCCCAAGCTACATTTTTCATTCTCCAACCTCTGGTTCCTCAGGCATAGGACTGTGGCACGGAATCATCATTTCTAGCAACCAGACACCTCAGGACAGCTCATCTGACCCAGGATCTGGAGTGAGGGCGAGCGAGGCAGTTGGGAGCCCAGAAAGGGTAAGTGTCTTGCAGATCAGGAGTAGAGAAGGGGAAAGGCCGGGGACCCAGGACGCTTGCCTGTTGGTGGCCGGTAGGATACCTGCTCTCACTAAGTCCCTCTATATACAGATCCCTCTGCCTGCGCCACGCCACTTGAACTGCCCAGGGGGGACAAAGACCTGCTGTGACCCAGACCACTCAGACTGTCACGCAGCCTCCTTCCTCTTGCTCACTGGCAGCTGCCACGGTTTGCAGAGGCACTCAATGACAGGTGGGAGTGGCAGGAAACCCGTAGGCCCCCTCAACAGTCATACCTGCTGACCCCCGGTGACCGCCTTCTCCCTGTACATTGGGCCCCAGCCTAGTTCTCAAACTGCAGCGTGTGAACCCCCGAGGGGCTTTTAAAACACGTTGCGGGGCCCCGCCGCAGTTTGGGTCAGCAGAACCAGAATCTGCATTTCTAACTAATTCCCAGGTGACGCTGCTGGTGCGGGGAGCCCACTCCGAGAACCACTGCTCTAGATGCCGTCGTCCACCCACAAGATTCTAGTTGCCCTTCATAGCTCCTTTGGAGATCTGTGCATGTCGTTGTCAAGGAGGCTGACGGGCTTCCTTAAGGTGCCACTCACTGGTCCCCACAGGGCCCACAGGAATGATGGACGTGGGATGTGTCACCAGGGGCGACTGTAGGCAGGGCAGCAGGAGGCCAGAGATGGCCTGGTGACCTTGGAGAGAGCTAGAATTGGCCACGAGCAGAATGGGCCAAAGACCCTTCCCCTTGCACACTGTGGTGAGGTAGGTGGTTGAGGGTCCCAGTGGTGCTGCCCTCGGTCTGACTCATCCCCCCCCTGTGGCTGGCTGAGCCGTCAGCATAAAGTCCTCCTAGGTCCTGCCCTAGGCCTGATCCTTCTGACAGAACCCCCAGACCCTGCTGGTGAGGAGAGCCTGGAAATCTGAATGATGGATGAACCAGGAACCTTCTGATGGGAGGAAGAGGAAGCACCCTGCATGAGGTCAGTGTGAGCTGCAGTTGTGTTCCAGACGCCCTTCTCTCTGGAGACCACCATTAAGCAGAAGCTTTGGGCACCAAAGACCCTTCCGTGCCCTTCTCGTTCCTCCCAGAAGACTGAGGCCAAAAGGCCCATCCATAGCCAGGAAGGGAAAAACAAACAAACAAACAAACAAACAAACAAAACAAAACCACGAACAACCAAAAGCTAGATACTACCCTGTTTCCACACATCAAAATTAATTTCAGCTAGAGATTTCAATATGAGAGGTGGCCCCAAGCCCCAAAGACATAAAAATAAGTTCTGCACAATAAGAAACAAATAAGGAAAACAACAAAAAGACAAGAGAAATGAAAAATTTAAGAAAATTATTTTGTGATTTAAAAAAAACAAACAGGGGCGCCTGGGTGGCTCAGTCGGTTAAGTGGCTGACTTCGGCTCAGGTCATGATCTCACAGTCCGTGAATTCGAGCCCCGCGTCGGGCTCTGTGCTGACAGCTCAGAGCATGGAGCCTGTTTCAGATTCTGTGTCTCCCTCTCTCTGACACTCCCCTGTTCATGCTCTGTCTCTCCCTGTCTCAAAAATAAATAAAAATGTTAAAAAAAAAATAAAAAAATAAAAATAAAAAAACCAAACAAACCCAACAACCACTAGAGGAACTCAAATGATGTGAACAGGCCATTCTAGAAAAGCAACTGAAGGTGCTCACCCATGCTAATACGCTAGGAGAGCTGCCAATTACAAACACAGAGATGTCAGAACGTAACACGCCAAGTTCTGACCCAGAAACTCACCTTCTAGAAATCGATTTCCCAGGCACACTGACACCTGGGTGAAATAACAGAGACGTGGATCTCACTGGGGCATTCTGTTGCAACAACAAACCCCTAAATAACCATCTGCAACGGGCTGGTTAAGTTCATCAGAACAGACCCATACAGTAAATCCGCTGTAGCTATTTTTAGAATTAGCCAGCCCTACATGTGGGGATAGGTAATGGTCACCGTTATTAATCAAGGTGTAAATGGTGTATACACTAAGCTAACATCTTTTTTTTATATATATATAATTTATTGTCAAACTGGTTTCCATACAACACCCAGTGCTCCTCCCGACAGGTGCCCTCCTCAATGCCCATCAGCCACGTTCCCCTCTCCCCCACCCCCCATCAACCCTCAGTTTGTTCTCAGTATTTCAGTCTCCTATGGTTTGCCTCCTTCCCTCTCTGTAACTTTTTTTTTTCCCCTTCCCCTCCCCCCTGGTCTTCTGTGAAGTTTCTCAGGATCCACAGAAGAGTGAAACCATACGGTATCTGTCTTTCTCTGCCTGACTTATTTCACTTAGCATAATACTCCCCAGTTCCATCCACGTTGCTACAAAAGGCCAGATTTCATTCTTTCTCATTGCCAAGTAGTATTCCATTGTATATATAAACCACATCTTATCCATTCGTCAGTTGATGGACATTTAGGCTCTTTCCATAATTTGGCTATTATAAGCTAACATCTTTAAAAAAAATGTAAACATATAAACTCAGTGGTGTATATGTATACACACACACACACACACACACACACACACACACCATCCCTGGAATGATAAACAAGAAACTTGGTAACCCCGGTTGCCTTTGGAAGGGAAAACTGGGAATAGAAATGAAGCTTACGGTTTATATTTACACTTTTTTGCCACATGCATGTATTGCCTATTAAAACAACAGCTTTAAAAAAGGCCTGATTCAGGTGCGGATTTCTGAGCTCACTTGAGGCCATGGCTGTCCTTCCAAGATTTAAATAACTCACACAGGGTCTATTCAGCCCCAGGCAGCCTGGCTCAGAGCCTGGGGTTAGCATTATTACATAAATGTACCAGGGGACCCAGACCCAGAGGATCCACTAGTGTGTCCCCGCCCAGGGCAGGACCACAGGGCAGCCTCAGGCTGCTCCCGGAGTGATGGCACTCATTCCCAGGAGGGCTTTGCAGACTTCCCAGCAAGAGTCTAAATTTGTCCCCTGTCAGTAAGCCGGGTCTAAACCCATGTCCGGGGAGCAGGCTTTCATCCCCGGGTCTTCCCCTCCCCTTGTGAGTCCACCTCCAGTCCACGCCCTCTCCTGCAAGCAGCCTCATTTCCCCACCACTTCCGGTCTGCAACTCACTCCCTTCTCTGTCGCGGAGCCCTCTTTAGAAGCAAAGGCCCCAGTTGTGGTCCCCCAAGAGTACAGGGCAGGACAGGACCACCGCCTCCCTCTTCCCTGCCTCTCTGGGGGGTACACTGAGAGAAAGTTCTGGACAAGGAGACCTGATGCGGATTCCTGTTAAACTCCCGATTATTCAGCCTGCTGCTCAGCCTGCTGATGTGCGGACATTCCGATATCAAACATCTTCATGCTCAGTTTGGTTTTATAGCCGCTGATTTGGTAAGCATGACATCTGCTTTCTTCCAAGTAACTGGGAGAAAAGGGCCAAGGACCACACTCTTGAACTGTCACTGCCGACCACACGCCAGCCCCACAACAGCAGGTGCAGCCACTCAGCCGGCTATCCGGCCCTCAACTCTACCACAACACCACACACGAGTCCCCATCAACTTCATGATGGTTTAAAGAGGGCCTCCGTCAAGTGAGGATTCTAACACACTGCCCATGCCTAGAGTCCTCTGGTTTACCTGCCTAATAATCCCCAGGAGAAGGGCGACGGCAGCTGGATGACCTAGGGCACCCTTGGGGTGCACCATCCCTGGCCCCAGTGCCTACCCAGCCAGGAGGATGCTGGGATCCAACTCTCTGACTCATAGTGCCCACATGCTTTCCCCTTTGTGAACATTAAGAAATCTGCTCATCGTCCAGTCTTTGTGTAACTTTGAGCCACCACCGGGGGTGCCTGGGTGGCTTGTGGCTCAGTCGGTTGAGCGTCCAGCTTCAGCCCAGGACATGATCTCGGTTTGTAGTTCGAGCCCCGCATTGGGCTGTCTGCTGTCAGTGCAGAGCCTGCTTCGGATCCTTTGTCTCACTCTCTCTCTCAAAAATAAATAAACATTTTTTTTTTTAAAAAAGAGGCCACCACCAGGGCCTGCTGTACTCGGTGGAGAAGTGTTCCCGGCACCCCGGGGCTGCCATATCCCCGCTCGGAGGTGAGCTCAGGCAGGGCTGCTAGGGGCTCCTCACCGTCCTCTCCCAGGGCCTGTCCAGCCCTCGTCCTCCACTGCAGAGGAGAACACGGTGAGCTACAACCTAGCAGATCTGCTTTCTCTTTGGCGTCCACAAGTATGGCATCTTCCGCACTGACCAGGCCCTTCTCCTATTTCTGTCCTTCAGCAAAGGAGAAAGGTGCCTGGGGAGGAATGCTTCACATTGCTGATGCAAGTCTCACAGACTGGGGCATATCCCCCATTCTACGGTGGCTCTGGTCAGGACACTGACCCGGGGACTCACTGGAGAGAGCTTATTCCACAAGGCAGGCAGCCGGCCTCTTTCAGGATTGCTCCAATTCTCAGACACCAGTCTCTGGGGAACGTCCAGCCTCCAGTCCTGCCACTTTTGGGCCCGTGTGAAACAAACACCACCCCTGCTTCCTCACTGGGGCCATCCACCTGCCACTGGACACTTGATTTCATCCAGCTGTGGCCTGTCTCTGGCTAAATTGTGCTTCTCCAACTTCAGTCTGCAAAACAATCCCCCATCGGACTTGTTAAAACCCAGACTGCTGGGTCCCTTCCCCACAGTCTCTGAATCGGGAGGTCTAGGACAGGCCTCCAACTCTGTATTTTCCACATGGAAGCTTCCAGGTGGTGCCGATGCTGCTTGACTGAGACCACACTTTGGGTAGCACTGCTTCATCACGCACGAGAATCGTCTGGACTGCTCACTGAAAATGCCTGTGCCGTGGCCCCAGTCATTCTGGGCCCTTCAACCTGGGAAGGACCGAGGAATCTGCAATTTAAACAATCACCCCATCCCCATCCCCAGTGATTCTGATGTAACTGATTCTGCGCTCCACACTCCAGGAAACACTCTTTCCTTTCAGGTACTGGGACACCTTCTAGCTTATACTGCCTAGCCTTTCTTCCCAATAGCAAGCCCTGAAGACAAGCACCTAGACCTGGGCATCCCAGGATCGCATCAGAACCGAGCCTCATAGTGCCAGGCTGATGAGGAAACAAAAGCAAGAGAAATGTAGCTTGAATTACATCTCCTTACAACCTGAAGCCCACTGACACACATCTGATATACACAGAGCGTGACCTTGCTCAAGGAGCTCATGGCTGCCTTCGTGCTTTTTTTTTTTTTTTTTTTTTTAATTTTTTAACTTTTTATTTATTTTTGAGACAGGGAGAGACAGAGCATGAACAGGGGAGGGTCAGAGAGAGGGAGACAGAATCTGAAACAGGCTCCAGGCTCTGAGCTGTCAGCACAGAGCCCGACGCGGGGCTTGAACTCACGGACTGTGAGATCATGACCTGAGCCGAAGTCGGCCGCTTAACCGACTGAGCCACCCAGGCACCCCCCCCTTCATGCTTTTTATTACAAACCACAAGTAACCTTATCTCAACAGCATCTAGCCCCTCAAAACGCTGAAAGCCTTGCTTCCAAATTCCTTTAAAACACACTTTATCTTGGGGAGCCTGGGTGGCTCAGTCGGTTAAGCGGCCGACTTCGGCTCAGGTCATGATCTCGTAGTCCGTGAGTTCGAGCCCCGTGTCAGGCTCTGTGCTGACAGCTCAGAGCCTGGAGCCTGTTTCAGATTCTGTGTCTCCCTCTCTCTGACCCTCCCCCGTTCATGCTCTGTCTCTCTCTGTCTCAAAAATAAATAAACGTTAAAAAAAAAAAATTAAAAAAAAAAACAACACACTTTATCTCTATCCCCCTCCCTCCACAAACTTAAAAGTATATCATCAGTCACTCCCCACAACCCCAGTGCAGCTCTTCCTGCCCACGGGTCCTGTCCCTGTGCTATAATAAAATCACCTTTTTGCACCAACAACGTCTCAAGAATTCTTCCTTAGCCGTTTGCTCACGAACCCCACTTCATAATTCCATCAAAGCGAATGCTGAAAGTATAGAGCAGGCACACACTATATACTCTACAGTCTCAAGGACTGTAAAAGGGCCTGTTTCCTAAAGCTGTGTATACGTATGCAAGCATATGGTTACATTTCAAGGGCTCCACAAGGACAGGAGCCAGAGTCCTCAAACGCAGGAATCTAGAAATGCTGTGTTGGCAGAAGAGGCAAAATCATCCAGAACGAGAACCTTACTCCTCCCGCTCACTCGCCCCCCTCCCGTAACAGAGAGCCTCGTTGTTTCCCCACCTCATCAAGGGGAGAGGGAGACAGGAGCCTCCAGCAAGGCTGGGCTATGCACACCTCCTGGTGTCCAGGCTGACTTTCCGGGACATGGAAGAGAAAGGGAGGGTTGGGTGGTGGCAGTGCCATGCCGGGCACAAGGACACAGAAGTATCTTCCCCAGAAGGCCAGCACGGGACTCAGGTGGGGGACAGAGCTTGCAGCAGGCTAATGCTGAACAGAAGGGGAGGCCTGAAAGCATCATCCCTGAGACCTCCCGCCCCTCTGTGCCCTGCAGCAAGCCAGGCAGGCCTGGACCAGAGTGGAAGCTTTTGGGGGATGACCTCTCTATTGGCCTTCCCCAGCCTGGGGGCTGGAGTATTCATTTGTGTATTCATCTTTTAATATTAAATCCTCAATCTGGTTGTATGCAAGAATTTAAATATAGAGTTTAAGTCATGCAGCTCAGATGATTCTCGGCTGATATATTTTTAAAAACAAAAAGAAGAGAAGACAAGCCACCAACTGGGAGAAAAAGTTTATGCAAGACACATCTGATAAAGGGCTGTATCCAAAATATAGAAAAGAACGCTTAAAAACTCAACAGTAAGAAAACAACCTGATTTTTAAAAATGGGCCAAAGGCCTGGACACCTCACCAAAGAAGACCCACAGACGGCATTTGAGCAGATGAAAAGATGCTCCCCATCAGACATTAGGGAATTGCAAATTAAACAACGAGATACCATTACACACTTATCAGAATGCCCCAAATCCCACCCAGTGACAACACCAAATGCTGGTGAGGCCGGGGAGCAACCAGAGCTCTTGCTCACTGCTGGTGGGAGTGCAACAGGGGACAGACCCCTTGGAAGAGTCTGGCAGCTTCTTATCTTACCCTATAATCCGGCAATTCTTGGTACTAACCCCAGTGCGTTGCAAACCAGTCCACGTAGAAACCTGCACACAGATGTTTACAGCACCTCTATTCAAAATGGTCAACATTTGAAAGCAACCAAGAAGTCCTTAAGTAGGTGAATGGATGAATACCCAGATGATGGAATATTATTCAGTGCTAGGAAGAAATGAGCTGTCAATCCACGAAAAGACATGCAGTGCATATGAGAAAAGGCTACATACTGCAGGATTCCAACTCTTGACAGACTGGAAAAGGCAAAACTCATCAGGGGTAAAAAAAAAAAAAAAAAAAAAAATCAGTGGTTTCCAGGAATTAGGGAATAGGGAGGGATGAACAGGCAAAGCACAGAGGAATTTTTAGGCCAGTGAAATACTCTGGATGATACTAAAATGGTGGGTATATTAGTTAAAATTCAGGGAATGTCCAACACTAGAAGTGAACCCTAAGGTAAACTATGGACTCTGGATGATTACAATGTGTCCACGTAGGTTCATCAATTATAACAAATGTACTTGTCTGGTAGGGGTGTTGATAACAGGTGTTGATAGTAATGTACTTTCCACTCAATTTTGCTGTGACTCTAAAACTGCTCTGAAATATAAATTACACTTAAAAAAATAGAAAATAGAATTAAAAAAGAACAGGGGTGCCTGGGTGGCTCTGTTGAGTGTCCGACTCTTGGTTTCGGCTCAGGTCATAATCTCAAGGTTTGTGAGTTCGAGCCCCACATCAGGCCCTGTGCTGACAGCTTGGAGCCTGGAGCCTGCTTCAGATTCTGTGTCTCCCTCTCTCTCTGCCCCTCCCCTGCTCATGCTCGCGTGCTCTCTCTCTCCCTCTCTCTCTCTCAAAATAAATAAACATTAAAAATAAATAAATAAATAAAACTAAAATAAAAGAATAAAATAAAAAGATTAGAACATATTGTAGGGAAATTCAAACCCAGCCAGAAAGACACAAAGTGAAAACAAAAGGTCTCTCTACCCAAGGTTGCCGCTGAGCAGTTTCTCATGTATAATTCAAGACCCCCTCCCCCAAAACATACACAAAAATGCATGTGTATGCGTGCGCGCGTGTGTGGTTTATGTATGTTCCTATGTGTATACAATTGTTTTAAAGCAAGAGATTTATTTGCTTATCTGTAAACTCTCCTCGCTCCAGTGCAAGGCTAGGTTTGGGCAGACTCGGGTGTAATTAATGGTGCACATTCTTACCTGGCACTGTTTGCGGAGATAAAGTTAGTTCGCCCCCAGCCAGTCTGAGCAACTTCTGGCCTCCATACACTGCCCCAGGAGTGGTGGGCCATTCTCCCTGGGTTAGTGGGCAGGACAACAGGAGACAATGACCCAGACAGGATGCGAATGAAGCCCAAAGCAAGCAGAAACACCTACCCAAAGTAATCCGCTTCCAAGAATCTTACATGGAAAAGGATCCCAAATGTGACCAGAAGCCAGGTCCATCCAGATCTCCGCAGACCTCACTAACCCATGGGCGTGAAGTGGGATTGGGAGGGGGGCTGGGGGGAGGGCTTTACCTCTCAGGGCTCGTCCTTCCTTTTGCATTCTAGGACTCCTAAAGGGGTCTTTAGATTTTTACTCCAGTCCTAGGTCTATAGACTCCCAAATGTTCACACTGGAAGCGACCTTGAAGAATATCTAATTTCCAACCCCTTTGGTTTTGCAGCTAAAATACACCAGGGGCACTGTTTACTCAAGCCACTAACACACTAGGGAGAGGGTCCGTGGTAGAACTCTGCTTGCTGCCTGCTCTCTCCTAACACAGCCACGCTGCAAAACCTGTGGCCACTTCATCCTGAGCTAGGCTGGCTTGTTTGGTGGTCCCAGTCGGTCCCACCACTGGAGACCTACTTTCAGGCCCCTCTTCCCAGGGCAGAAGGAAATGCAGTAAATATGCTCTGAATCAGGGTTTGCCAAGGCCATTCCTTATGGCCAGAAGGCTCCAGAGATCCTCAGGTGCCTAGGCTCACACCACTTCCCTCTCCCCACACCTACAGGGTAGGAGGGAAGCCAGGTACAGGCTAGAGCTATGCCACATACAGTCATTCAGAGCTGGCTCAGCACTGACCTGGACCCCCCACCCCCAGCTCAGCCTTAGCAAGCAGAAACAGGCAGCTTGATGTACTGTTCAGTGTTTCCTGAACTGTGTTCTTGGACACCAGCTTAATATCTTGCAAGTTGAGAATTTAGACGGATGCAAAGAGAGAGAGATCAGTTGTCCAAAAACTTTGGAAAATGCTGCCTACCACATCCCCTCCCCAAAGTGCCAATTCATAATAGCATAATAAAGGCTCTGAGAAATCCTGTAACAAAGGAGCCTACTTAACTTTATCCCCAAATTTCCCAAACTTATTAGGCAATCATGACAACAGTTACCATTTATTGAATAATTATGTGCTAGGCACTGTGTTACGTGCTTTATGTGGAATTCAACTTTACAACAATTCTACAAAACACTAAAATAATGATACCCTATTAGAGATAAGGAAACTGAGGTATGGAGAGATTAGGAAACTTGCCCAATGTTACAGCTAGCAAATGACTGAGCCAAGATTCACACCCAAGCAGTCAGACTCCAAAGCCCAGGCCTTTCACTGCCCTCCCCCCGCCACCCCCCCACCCGGCTATACTATACTTCCTCCAGCCCCAGAAACTAGTATCTCAAAAACTAAAACACACCAGTTGATGGAAGAGTATGGGATTAGGAATTGGGACCATCAAGCCTCACTGCGATCCCAGGTGCTCCATCAAAGGCAGGATAGGGTGGTGGGAAGAAATGAACTCTGATGCCAGACTACACGGGTTCAAATTCCAGTCCTGATCTCTACTAGGTGTGTGGCCTTGGGCAGGTTACCTAAGCTTTCTGATCCTCACTTTTCCACATCTGTAAACTGGGGACAGTAACAGTTTAATATCAGAAATGTTCTCCTTGTACCACTTAACCTTTCATTATATCTCTTTCCCTGGTATAAAACAGCAAACAGAGTTAGAGGGTCCCAGAGACCCCCAGACCATTTGATAACACTCATGATGAGAAGTGTGCGGGCAGAGGGGACAGGGTGTAGAGTTGGGGAGCGAAACTAGAGGTGGGGGCAGAGGACGTGAAGAGTAGAATCCAGTCCACCAGTCCCTTCTCTCACACCAAGCCCAGCCCTGGGAGCAGCAGGTCCTGGGAATGGCTGTGTTGGATGTTCTCATCTCCCCAAGGAAAAATCACGAACATGAGACTGGCAAAGTTTTCTTTCCTTTCCCTCTGCACACCTGGGTGCCCTGGGGGGCCTGGTGCAAGCCCCAGGAATGGCAGGGGCTGGGGAAACAGAGGCAAGAAGCTGATGGGGGGGTGGGGGGAGAAGAGCATCTCTGAAAAGGCCTTTTGGAGATGAAACCTGCTCAGGAGGAGGGTGCTGGGGAAGAGCCCCCGCGCCCCTGCATAAAGCTCCAGCCCTGCAGGCACCCAGGAACTGGCGTCGACACTTCTACCTGGGCCCCGCGCTAACGGAAACCATTTTCTCTCATCTCAGCTGGGATGAGAGAGACCACAGCACAGCTCTCCGACAAACCTGGCTCGCTCCTGTTCACGGGACGGTTCCCTCTGACACCGCACCGAACGGGCTTCGGGAAGAGTCGACGCTCAGTCAAAGGCCGATCCCCGATTCGGGATTTCTGAGCGATGGAAAATGAAGGTGAACCCAGATATGGTGTCACCGTCTGGCTCACACCCAAAGCCCAGAACGTGACAAGGGCTCAGGTCTCGGTCATTGCCGATGCCAAGGGTCTTGTGACAGACGCAGTGGCAGTGAAAAGTCCAAGTCACGGTCAGGACCTGAGGAAACCCACCCCAAAAAAGGGAAACTGTGGGCTGTGTTTCCAAGTGCAGTTCAGGCTGAGAGCCAGGTCTGTGTCTGCCTCACCACTTCCGCCTGGGGAGGCGCCTCCTGGTTACGCCACCTGAGCAAGAGGGGCTGCTCCTGGAACCACCTGAGAAACAAGGAGGAGGGGCCCGCAGACGTTAATCAGGCACGAGTGCCAGGGATGCCTGGGCCCTCCTGGCTGCCCCCTTCGCTCTCAAGTCCCTCGCCCTCCTGCAAAGTCCAACCCAAGGCCGTTTCCCCAGGATCACCTGGGCCCCCAGGGGTGCAGCGCATCCACACCCCAGAGCGGTTACTGTCTGTGCAACACAGCCTTTCAGTGGCTCGCAGGAAGGCAACTTGGGGAGTTCCTTCCCTGGACCCCGCCTCTGAGTGGGGAAAGAGGAAGCCGAGTGGCTCATCCCACGTCTTGTAGCCTAAGCATCACCAGCGTCCATCCCCAGATACTCTGTAGGTCCTGCTACCACCAACTGCTCTCCCTCCCGTACCCTAAACCAGTTCCCCGTCTTCACACAACCCACGCTCCCCCATCAAGAGCCACAAATATCACAGGACAGTCACAAGAAACATCTCGGCTCTGCCGTATGAGTTTTGCCCACAGCCCACACAGATCTGATATCATCTTCTAACACTGCTGAGGAGGAACCAGGGTGACACACGGGGTTTTGAGCCCGACGACAATGATTCCAAGTCTAGCTCTACCACTTGCTGGCTGGGTGACCTTGGGCATATTGCTTGACCCCTTTGAGACTTTTTCTTTACCGGGAAAATTGGGGAAGAAACATCTATCCAACTATGTGGCTGGAAGGATTCGATACACTGATACCCATATACAAAGCTACCCACCATGCAGCTTATTAGCATATAGTAGGCACTCAGGTAATTTCAACTTTCTCCCTAAAAAACATTAGCCTGGAAGCTAGGATCTGGGTCCTGGCTCCACCACTTGCTGTGTGACCTTCTTGGAGCAGCTCTACCTCTCTCAATTTCGATGCTGTCTGCAAAGATACGACCTGCCCACCTACCGTGGAGTTGCCGTGAGTACTGAAGGAAGCAATAAAAGAAAAAAAAACTTTGTCAAGTATGGGACAGCTCTCTTAACTCTGTGACCAACTCACACAGTGCTGGTCTCTCCCAAGAGGCCAAGAGGACAGGCGGCGATGTTCGGAAAGGGGGAAAAGGGTCATCGAAGATCCTGGACATACACCCCAACTTGGTCAGTGTCTGGTACTCACCTACCAGGTGTCCAGCCCACACAGGAGGGGCGTGCCTAACCAACTATACAACCATGGGGTGTCCCAGGACAATGTTGGTAAGGAGGAGGGCTTTTCAAAGCCTGAGATCAAGGCACCATCACGTTCCTTAATTAGGTCCTTCAAAAATATCCCAGACAGTCCACACCCTGATCCCCCAGAACGTGTGAACATGTTACCTTACATGGCAAAAGGGGCTTTTTAGATATGATCAAGGTTACCAATTATGAGATGGGGAGGTTGGCCTAGACCACCCAGGTGGGCCTGATCTAATTACATGAGTCCTTTCCTGAGCGGAGGCCCCTTCCTGGCTGGATGAAAAGGAAGAACAGGGGCGCCTGGGTGGCTCAGTCGGTTGGGCGTCCGACTTCGGCTCAGGTCACGATCTCGCGGTCCGTGAGTTCGAGCCCCGCGTCGGGCTCTGGGCTGATGGCTCGGAGCCTGGAGCCTGCTTCCGATTCTGTGTCTCCCTCTCTCTCTGCCCCTCCCCCGTTCATGCTCTGTCTTTCTCTGTCTCAAAAATAAATAAAACGTTAAAAAAAAAATTTTTAAAAGGATGAAAAGGAAGAACAAAGAGGATGGATTTGAAGCACCGTGGAGGAAGGGGCCATGAGCCAAGGAATGCAGACGGCCTCTAGAACCTCACAAGACAGGGGTGCGTTCTCCTCTAGAGCCTCCAGAAAAGACACAACCCTGCCCAACAAACACCACGAGGCCTGTGAGACAAAAGCGTAAGACAGAAAGGTTGAGCGGTAAATGGTGCAGCCGCTGTGGCAGACGGCAGGGTAATTCCACTTTGGGGTCACAGACCCCGAAGACCAGAAAGCAGGGACCCAAACACACGAGCACACCACTGTCCACAGCACTTTACAAGCGCCAAAAGGTGGAAACAACCCAAATGCCCATGAGAAGGAATGAATGAACAAAATGCTGTGCACAACACATGACAGAATATTACTCGGCCTTAAAAGGGAAGGAGATTTGGAGATTCGGACATGTGCTACAACAGGGATGAACGCTGAGGACGTGATGCTCAGTGAAATATGCCCATCACGAAAAGACCGATACTGTGTGATCCCACTTCCAGGAAAGAGGTGCCGGAGTGGCCAAATTCAAGAACTGTGGGTGCCAGGGCCTGGGAGGAGTGGGGACTGGGGAGCTTCTGTTTAATGGACAGAGTTCCAGTTTGGGAAGATGAAAAAGTTCTGCAGGTGGGTGGTGGCGATGGTCGCACAACAATGTGAATGTACGTAATGCGGTGGAGCCACACACCTTTGAAAAGTGCTTGAAATGGTGAATTTTATGTTTTTTAAAAAACGTATATATATATTTTAAATGCTTATTTATGTTTGAGAGAGAGAGAGAGAGAGACAGACAGACAGACAGAGTGCAAGCAGGGGAGGGGCAGACAGAGAGGGAGACACAGAATCTGAAGCGGGCTCCAGGCTCTGAGCCATCAGCACAGAGCCCGATGCAGGGCTCAAAGCCATGAACTGTGAGATCATGACCTGAGCCGAAGTCGGACACGTAACTGACTTGAGTCATACAGGCACCCCAGTAAATTTTATCTTTTATATATTTTACCACCAAAAAACTGTGTGTGGTTTTAAGCCACCAAGTTTGTGGCAATTTGTTATGGCAACAATAGAAAACTAATGCATACAATGATCTCCTTCTTTCCAGATCCTCCCATCGTGTTCTCTTTGAAAAGGTCCCTGCCCTCCTTGTGTAAAAGATTCGTGAACAAGTCTATGTAACTTGGCAAGCTTTCTTTGACATGGGAAGCAATAAACCACCAAGACCAGAGAAAAACCATTCCAACCGAGAAAGGGAGGAGCAGGTGCTCGCCTCTCCTGTATGTCTGGGAATAAGAGCTCAATAAAGCTTTGCTCCCTTGTATTATCAGTCAACATGAATCACCATGGTGAGACTTGGGGCTCCGAGCGGGTTCTGTATGGCCAGGCCAGACACACCCAGCCAGGAATGCAAATGCTCTGGGGAGGGAAAAGCTCTGCACAGGCAGGCAATCACACTCAAACTGGCCAGGACCCCACCAACTAGGGCACCAGAGCTCACTCCCCCCTAGCGATGACTCAGTTCATTCCTACCCACCCCACCTCAGCCCTCATTTCACAAATGGGGACACTGACAACCAGGAGGGAAGAAGGGACATGCCTAGGTGACATAACAAGATCTCAAGAGGGCCGACCCAGGACCCCCACCTCCTGCCTCCAAGACAAGAGCTCACTGTCCAAAAGGTAGGACACCAGTCAGCCGCTGCATCTACAGGAGTTGGTCCTGGTTTGGGGAGGTCTGGAACTTATACAGTTTTAGGGGCCCTCCTTAAGCAATGACACGATGTCAGGGTGTCTGGGTTAAGCATCTGACTTCAGCTCAGGTCATGATCTCACAGCTCGTGAGTTCAAGCCCAGAGTCAGGCTCTGTGCTGGCGGCTCAGAGCCTGGCGTCTGCTTCGGATTCTGTGTGTCTCTCTCTCTGCCCCTCCCCTGCTCGCATCCTGCCTCTCTCTCTCTCAAAAATAAACATTAAAAAAAAAAAAAAAAGAAATGATAAAATGTTTTGCAAATTTTACAAAATGATAGGACTTTGTGAATCCACTGCCAGGGCCCCTCTCGTGGAAGGGCCAAGGCAAGTGAGGTGGGGGTAGGGGTGTCCCCCGAAGCCAAAGCTTAAATTCCATTAGCTTCAAGGTAATGCCATTCCTGGGCTCAAAGAGGCGCCGGGGCTGGGCTAGACCATCGTGGGGAAAGAAGAGGAGAACACAAAGTCGGGCTTTCCTGTGCCGGGCTTTCGTTCTGGCTGTGGACACACACAATAAAGCAGTTGCAGGAAGTTACCCACAAGCGCTTTAGGAGCCATTCCTAGTAAGAATGGAGATTCCGGCTGAGAATCAGGAAATGCATTCTTTGGGAGAGGAAGGTGGGAGAAGAGTCTAGACAACCAGCTTCCCTCTGAAGGGTCTTGGTCAACCTAAGGCTCTCCTGGGCCTCTCCCTCCCTCACCTATTAAATGGGTGAGCCTGCGAGGGATCCACGGTCGTGGACGTGTGCTGCCCAGAACCTGGGGCTCCGTGAAGGTTTTGTAGCTCACACTTATTTCCTGGTGGGGAGGGGGAAGAGCATAAAAGAGACTCTGGGCCTGACTTAAAGTTTTTTTTAATGTTTATTTATGTTGAGACAGAGACAGCACAAGCGGGGGAGAGGCAGAGAGGGAGAAAGAGAATCCCAAGGAGGCTCCACGCTGTCACCGCAGAGCCCCACATGGGGCTCAAACTCACAAACCACGAGATCATGACCGGAGCCAAAACCAAGAGTCGAATGCTTAACCGACTGAGCCACCCAGCCATCCCTGTTTTTTTGTTTTGTTTTGTTTTAATGGAAAAATAGGAGATCTGGTAACACGGGTCCTAAACTTCCTGATGGGAGCACATGGCTAGGGAGGCAGCAGCTACCCTTTCGGCCAGGTGTGCCTGCTTCAGCTGCTCACTGTTCCCCACTTGCACAGTCCCAGGCACCTGCACACATAGTCAAAGGGACAGGTGTCACCCAGGGCCCTGCCAGTTAAGATACAATGAGCCATATGAAAGCCCAAGGCCTATCACAGATCCTCTCTCACAGTGAAGTAGGGGAAGAGGGGTAGCGGACAAGACTGAAGGCGGTGGCTGTTCAAATGGCTTTGGAGAGGCTCAGTCCCTTCAAGCCTAGGAGACAGGAGACAGTATCTATCCCAGGTCCAAATGGCTGAGGCACTCCCCACTCACCTACAAGCCCCAGGAAGCCTCTCCTTCAAATTATACTTACCAGCGGCTTAACGGTGACAAAGTCCTGGCCAACCTTCTTACTGCTGAAGTGGAAAGAAATCCCCACCAGAGCCTATAGATCAGAGATCTATAAAGATCCGTGAAGATTCTCTTTTAGAGCTCAAGTATGGGCTGACCCCTGTGTAGCTGGGATCCTAAGGTTTGCCAAAGGGCCCTGGGCCAAGGGACACACTGTGCCATGGCAGGAAAATGGCAGGCTCCTGGAGGTCTATGGGCGATGGAAAGACTCACAGGAAATGGCATGTCCGTGGCTCAGCCAGGGCATTTTCTTGGCACTTCTCATCTTCAGGACTTCTGTTCAGGCAGTTCCTTCTACCTGGTCTGTCCTCCTTGTCTCCTTTATCCCTTCCTTAAGGCTGGGTCAGTCTTAGCCTTCCTTTAGCCAAGATAGAGCCCCCCCCCCCACCCCCTTCAGGAAGCCTACCCGAATCTCTCCACGCATAATGACCGCTCTTCCTGGAACTTATCAGCACTTGGCCTAAAACGTTTTCTATGTTCTCCAGTGCTCTAACAATACTCCCCCTTTTCCAGTACCTATGATAGGCACACATATTAGCTCAAAATAGATCACCTCATTAATCGTCACAATGTTCCCTCAAGATCGGTAGTGTCACCTTAAGGGAGCTAAGGCTTAGAGACGACTGACAGGCAAGGGTCACACACCCAACTAGTGCCAGGGCCAGAATTACTTTTTCCTAGGGGAAGAGCGAGTGTCCAGGCTGTAGGATAGGCCCCTCCTCCTCCTGCCACTGGCTAGCATAGGGCTGGGCACAGCGAGGGCCTCACACGTTGACAGGATACGAGTGGACCCTGATTCATCGCTTCCACATCCTGGGTGGCACCTGTTCTGATGGCCTCTTTGGTCAAAGCTTCTGGTGCACGGGCTTCAGGAATTCCGGGGGCAGAGAGGACTCATCAAGGACATTCCCTTCTCTCCCTCCCACACCAAGGCAGGACCTCAAGCGTTTTGAGAGGGTGTATGAACACCCCTAACTCTGCTGGAGAAAGGGGGTAAGTGGCCTTACCCTCTGCAGGGACCGCAGAGCCTCAGTGCCCTGCCCTCATGGGGAAGCTGCCTCTCCTCTCAGGTGTGAGCACAGTGCCATTAAGTCACAGAAACAAGCCAGAAAGCCACCGGGCAGCACTCCACAGATCCTGACCACATTTTCCCAGGCACTGAACAAAAACCCTCTGAGAGGTGCGGTTAAACATTCAACTCCCCACCCACAGGCCAAGAATTAAGACTAGATGGAGCCTATGTCAATCATTATCCAGGCAGTGCCTCAGGCTGTCCTCTGAGGCCTGGCACCTGGGGCTGACCAGCCTGGAGAGGTTCTGGGCAAAGCAGGCTGGGAGAGTGGCAATGGGACGGTGTACAGGCCTTACCATGGGGCTGAACTTGAGCAAGCCAGTTCTGAAAGATACCTCTTAGAAATAAAAAGTCAATTCCCGGGGTGCTAGCATTGGATGACGCAGGAATCCTAGAATACTGAAATTGGAAGCGGGCTTCATGAAATCATTTGCTTCAACCGGCCTATTTTACTACAGTGGGGAACCAAGACCCAGAGAGCAGAAGAGGTCTGCCTGACGTCTCAGAATTGACTAGGGGCAGGACACAGACTAGAACCATGTCTTTTGACTTCCAGGCTGATGCATTAATGGCCCACGGGGGCTCCCCTCCACTCAGCACACTTCTGGGCTCCAACCCACTTTCCCGGGCTGGAGAATGGGCTGGGGAAATGTACAGGCTGTCAATAAGGAAGTGACTCTGCGGCCTCCCAAATAAATTCCCGTAAAATCGAGCAGCACAGAAGACAACCTTTGCTCCGCGGAAGCCTCTGGGACATTGTTTCCCTCCCTATGAATTAATAACAGCAGAGAGTGGGGGTTGGTGGCCACTTGTTCTGACCTCTCTGGGGTCCGTTCGGAGTTTAAATGGCCTCTTCCCCCAAGCTCTCCTGGAAATAGTCACCTACGCCTAATACCTGGAGTTGAGAAAGGTGAGCCAGGAGGAGGAAGCACAGCAAGATACTCTCCATCCCAAAGCTGGGTCTTGGAGGGGCATCCAAATCCCTGCGCGGCCTGTAAGGTCAGGAGGTGGCTCCAAGCGACAGGATGTGCGGCCGCCAGACCTGACTCCTGGGGACAGCCCAGAAGGAGCGATGATTCTCAGAGCATCAGCAAAGTGGCGGCAGCAGCTGCTTGCCTGTTCATTCTCGAGCCCACGGGTGGGAGGCTGCCACGCCCAGCACCGCGAGCTGGCCTGCCACTGTAGCGACAGACCATTCCTACTTCCTAACCTGAGGGATAGGGGCTTAGCCAATGGCAAGACTGATAAGCACAGCAGGAGTTCAAATTATAGACAGCAGTGGGTGGTGTCCCAGGAACTTCTGGTTGTCCCCCTCAACCATCTGCCCTCTGTTACTTCCGTAACAGAGCACAAACTGTTGCCTGGCACACGGTGGCTTCAAACAAGAACTGGGTTTCCAAGCCTCCCTTGGCAACTTAAGCAGGGTCCTGCCATGAAAGTCTGCTGTCCCGGGCCATGCACGCAGGGGAAGCTCCTGGAGCAGGGCTACCCAGGGTGGCCCCCAGACCGACGCATCAACACAGCCCGGGTGGCTGTCACAAATGACAATTCCCAGTCCTCACCCCAGACTTCCTAAGTCGCAACTAGGGTGGGGCCCAGAAACCTGTGTTTTAACAAACTTTCCAGATTATTCTTATATATGCTCACATTTGAAAACCACAGCCCCGGAGAATGCTGGAAGCAACTTTACAGAAGGAGCCTGGTGCCCGCACCATCTCATGGAGCGGACATTGACTCGGGCCTTCAATTTCTGAAGAGAGGAGCTCCTCTCTCAATCCATGACCACACCCGAATCCTAATGCAGGTAGGTTAGGGAAGCAGGATGATGAGAAACCGAAGCAAGTCAGCAGAAATCAGAAAAGTGATAACATCCAAGTATAATAAATAATGAACAGAAAACAAGATGCAAGGAATAAAATCAAGAATATCTGGTATGTGGGGTGGGGGTGGGGGGGCCTGGCTGGCTCAGTTGATGGAGCGGGTAACGCCTGATCTCAGGATTATGAGTTCCAGCCCCATATTGGGTGTGGAAATTACTTAAAAAAATAAAAACAAAAATAAAATTTTATGTTTATTTTTGAAAGAGAGAGGGAGAGTGCATGCACATGAGGGGGAAGGGCAGAGAGCGGGGGACAGAGGATCCCAAGTAGGCTCTACGCTGACAGCAGCCCACATTGGGCTCAAATTCATGAACTGTCAGATCATGACCTGAGCCAAAGTCAGACGCTCAACTGCTGAGCCACCCAGGAGCCCCTTAGAAAAATAAAATCTAAAAATAATAAAATAAAATAAAATAAAAAAATAAAAAAATATATATGTCTCTCTATAGATAGATAGATAGATAGATATAGTATGTAAACAGTATTAGGTAAACAGAAAGAAAAACTATTAGTGGAAATACTTATATTAAAAATATGTTGGGGCGCCTGGGTGGCGCAGTCGGTTAAGCGTCCGACTTCAGCCAGGTCACGATCTCACGGTCCGTGAGTTCGAGCCCCGCGTCAGGCTCTGGGCTGATGGCTCGGAGCCTGGAGCCTGTTTCCGATTCTGTGTCTCCCTCTCTCTCTGCCCCTCCCCCATTCATGCTCTGTCTCTCTCTGTCCCAAAAATAAAAAAAAAAAAAAAAAAAAAACGTTGAAAAAAAAAAAAAAAATTTAAAAATATGTTGAAGACTGTTTCAATAACCCTGCCTCAGCAGGCTGAGGGTTTTTTCCAGCCTGTTTTTCAGCCTTTTGCCTTTACCTGCAAATACAGGACTTGGAAAACTACTCGCTAGGATTTCCCCTGAAATCACTGATGTGACTTAAAACACAAAGATACAAAAGGGTGTAAGATTTGGGGGCCCACGTCTTTGTATCTGACATTGGGCCCTCGGACATTTTTGTGTACTGACTGTTTTGTCACATACCTTGTGGAATCGAGAAGGGTCACGTGCTGTCCCAAACGAGGAAGGAACAGTGTAATTGCCAGTCAGAGCTGACTGTGACTTTGGACATAAAGGAAGGGGCAGATATGGACAGATGCGGCACCTGGGCCTGTCCTTGGGGCTTGCAGGCAAATCTTACTTTACCCATCCCTCCTAAGAAGTTGGGACTGGATTATTTCATGATTATCAGGGAGCTGAGAAGCAGGTGGGGGAGACCTGAGCACCACCTACTCCACACAAACCTGAAAGAAAACTAAACAGACCACGTTGTAAAACGTGCAAAACATTGGAAAACCCCTAGCTGATGCCTCCCTCTACATTTCTGAGCCTTTCACTTACTCTCTTAAAAAATACACATATTGGGGCGCCTGGGTGGCTCTACACCCAACATGGGGCTCGAACTCACAACCCTGAGATCAAGAGTCGCATGCTCTTCCAGGTGAGCCAGCCAGACGCCCCACCATGTAGATCAGTTTTGATCCAAGGATGTTTTAGAAGACAGCATCCTGGGTTTCTGAGTATTTTCGTGGAGCAGTATGATCATATTTTAATGTTGACTGGGGCTTTTATTGGGTTATAATTACTAAATGTGATCAGGAAAATTTCTTCTCATTGGGCTGTATTAAGATTTTCTTTGTGGCAACTACATGACCCATACCAGAAGGTTTCACAGACGGGGAAGGCTGTGTATTCTCTGTGGGACACATACTCTAGATGTATCTGTTAACTTGAGCTTCTCTGCATTTCCTTGAGTATCTATCAATTATCAGAGGTGCTCCAAAAATTTCTCATTATGATCTTTATTTAAGTCAAGCTGTACTTATATTTATTCTAGATGTATTAATCTGGCATCCGTGGTTGGTGTATACACGTTCATCACGCTTATCTTTGCGGATTGTAAGGGCGTCTGCGTGGCTCGGTTGAGTGTCTGACTTCGGCTCCGGTCATGATCTCAGGGTTCATGGGTTCAAGCCCCGCGTTGAGCTCTGTGCTGAGAGCTGGGAGCCTGGAGCCTGCTTTGGTTTCGGTGTCTCCCTCTCTCTCTGTCCCTCCCTCACTCATGCTCTGTCTCTCTCTCTCAAAGATAAATAATAAAACATTAAAAAAAAAAGACATTAAAAAAATTAATTAAAAGACTAAAAATAAATGAACCAATTTAGATATTAAAAGTAGAGCAACAAAATAACCAAAAGAAGGAATGAATAATGATAAAGGCTGAAATTAAGGACCAACAAACAGAAAAAAGTGGAAAGGACACACAAAAAATTATTTTCCAGTTAGCATATCCAGTTGGATTCCCATTCATAATATATCGCAAAGATGTATTACAAGGCCTGTGATCTGTCCCTGATTTGGAAAACTTAATGTCATAAAAATGTCAACTCTTCCTTATAAATAAATACATTCAATGACATTCCAATTCCAATTTCAAGTTACAAAAACAGTCAACAGTCTCAGTGCCCATCGATAAGGGAAAAGTTATATAAATTATGGTCCATCTGCACTATAGAACATTCCACAGCTGCTACTGACCTGGAGGAATGCAAACCCAGAGTTACTGCCCGTGATAAATTAATCAAAAACACAAGCTACAGAGTAAGGTGTGCAGTATGAATCCATTCTGTGAAAGAAGCAAACATTTACAGGTGCCTTTGTCTACATGACACAGAGGGACACAGGGAGAGACCCTTGGCTGCAGGCCACCCACTGTGCTAACTTCCTAGGTGGAATGGGAATAAAAGAATGAATTGAGAAACAGAAACAAATATCCCCTCAGTGCAGGCCTCCTGCAGCACCACCCAATCCCTCTTCTTCCTTTCAAAGCCAACATTTTCAAAGCCTGTCTACACTCAGTATCCCCAGATCCCCACCTCCTACAGCTCCTGCACCCGTTCATCCCAGTCTGGCTTCTGCTCCAACATCCCACCAAAACTGCCCTGGCTAAATAAAGTGCCGAATATCCTCCTTGTCGCTTCCCACAGCAACAATGGACACCGCTGGCCATTCCTCCTACTGAGGTGGACTCACCCTGGCCTCTGTGATCTGACACTGTCCTGCTTTTCCTTCCCTCTCATGGACTGCTCTTTTTCTGGCTCCTTTATAGGCTCATCTTCCTTGACTCAGCTTTCAAGGTGAGTTCCTCAATCTCATCATGCCTTAAATCAGATACAATCCGGACAAAAAAATGTCCCTCTAGCCCAGACCCCTCCAAAGCCCCCCACATACCTGCCTACTTGGTACCTCAGAGGCACGTCAAACGCTACATGTCCAAGACTGAACTCATGATCATGCCCACTCTCCAGACCTGGTTCTTATCCAGTGTTTCATGTCTCAGGAGAATCCAGGGGGACAAACTAGGGTGAGTGGGGTGGCCTTTGCTTTTATGCACACAGCACAAGGCTAGGCAGACAGTGGGTGCTCACTAATGTTGAGTTCAACAGAAACACGCCTTGTCACCCACTTCCTAAAAATAGCCATGACCTTTTAGGTGGACACAGCACGCTCACATCTGCTACCACCAGCCCCCCCACAAAAACAACCTCTCCCGCCCCCCCCCCCCCCACCCAGAGATGCCACTCGCGGGCTTAACCTGCCACATGCTCCCTCCACCCTGCTACCCTCCTCTGGGTTTCTCCTCTCCACCTTCACTCAGATTCCTCTCATCTTCACTGTCCTCCTGGCCAGCCTCTCCCCAGGCTGTAGGTGTCAAAGGCTGGAGCCACGGGACTTCCCTCTCAATTTCAGGAGCAATTCTTCCCTTCTTTTCTGCTAAGGCGTGGCACTTTCAGGAGCACAAGCCCATGGAAGACCAGACACTAAGGGATCACAGAACCAGGACTCAACCACCTGTACACTCCAATCCCGTTTCAAGTTTCCTTGCAGTAACACCCTCAGGGGTATCAACATTGTCATCACTACATCCTAACTGATCTTAAACTCCCTTTGCAAACAGTTTCTGCAATCAACCATCTGAGGTAGGCATTTTTACCATTCAGAACACTTGGGACCCTGTGTGGCTCCATGGCTTGTCCCAAGTGACCCACAACGGATGAGAACTCTATCGACTCCTCTTTTGCCCTCACCCCGTTACTTTCTCCCATCAGTGTATCTGAGTCACGGTTCAGGCGGTACTGTTAGGATCCTCCCAAATACAAGCCACCGGGTGACATCAGACGGTTATTTTGTGGGGCAAAGGGGCCAGAGTCAGTAGGCCTACGGTGGTACGGCGGTAGTTATTAGAAAGTTCCACTGAGTTTCAACAACTCCCTTTAACAATGCAAATTTCCAACAAAGAAACTTCAGTTTTTTTCATTTCCCCTAAGGGCTTTCCTATCTAGGATCATTCAAACTCCCAGTGCTCCAGGAGACAATAGCATCAAGAAGGTGCTGTAGAGAAAAATCCGGGGAAACCTGTCGGCTTGCCTGGTTGTGATTGTGTAGCACACCCGCACACAGACTCCTCCCTGAGTGCTCCCCATGGGACCAAGTGCCCGGAGCTGCTCAGGCTTAAGGGGGAAAGACAGAAGCTAAGGAGAGAGAGAAGGAAGTGAATCCAAGGGGAAGGAGGGGGAGTTCCAGAAAGGCTCTGGGTCCTCTGAACATCCAGCACTCAGCACAGATTTTGTTTCTACATTTACCTCCTGCCTACACTGGCTTCCCCGCCCCCCCGCCTCCCCTTCACCCCCCCACCCCACCCCCCCCTGTTCTGCAGTGAACAGCAAATTGCCAAGAACCCACACTAACCTATTCTGGCTAGATTCTTACTGCTGTCACCAGGAACTACCCATCCTCCCCTGAATCACAAGACCAAGGCATCACTAATCGATCTTGGCCTTCTAGGTACAGCAATCCAGGATGGGTTCTGTCACCCTTGCCCTGGCTACATAAGGGAATCAAAGAGGACTCTCAGCCATCTCCTACTCTCACCTCTCAGTCTGAACTTAATTCTATTTCATTCTCCTTTTTTTTTTTTTTTAAACCAATCCAAACCCAGCCTTCAAGGTCTAATATCAAAGAAAACCTTGCTTCTCTGGCCTGCCTCTTTCAAGCAGCTAACATCTGCTGAGCACACACATTAGGCAAGGCCCATCCTGGGTATTGTGAGACCAGAGATGGATAAGAAACAGACCCTACCTTCCAAAGAGGAAGGACAGGGCAGAGACAAGACATGTGGTCATACAAATACCAAGCAAGGTGAGTACTGAACAGTGGTGCCAAAGGAGTGGAGGAGGAGGACTTTGTGGGCTCAGGGGATGTCGTGTCCCTTTCTGCTAGGAGGAGGCACTCGGATGGCTCTCAGGAGGGTGGTGAATAATGGGCAGAAATGGGGAAGGAGGGCATTCCAGGAGGACAGAACGACATGAACTGAAACAAAGGAACTGGCAGAAGGGCAGTTCAATCTGAACCTTCAGCTGCACGAAAGAAACAACAGCTATTATTATTGTATTATTATTATGGCTGACACAGATTATGACTTATGAACCAGGCCCTGCTGTAAGCTTTATCTACTGTGGGTGCTATCCACCTGGAGCACAGGGGTATGGTGTACCAGTCACCAGTTCAGGTCAACGCCTGGGTTGTATGGTTGCAATATAATAACTCACTGAATTCTCAGTGACCCTGTAAGGTAGGTACTATTATTACCTTCACTTAAACGATGAGGAAACCAAGGCACGGAGACTAGTAAGAGACAAGATTCGGGAGGGATGCGGGACCCCAGGGACTGAGCACCCAATGCCAAAGCAACAAATTTCCCTGGCACCTCACTTGGCCGGTCTTCTCAGCGACCACCTAGAAGCACAGAGAGTGCCTCTGAGGGAAGGAGCACTGTCAATCCTCCTGGAATCCCCAACAATTGACTTTAGCAAGGAAGGAATGAAGGAACATAATGAGAGCCATTTAGGAGTGAGCAAGAGAACACACCCTGCCGGTCCAGCTCCTGGACTCAGCCCTGCCCTCCCCTGCAAGTTTTGTTCCTCGTTTTGCGAGCAGGGAAGAGGCTCACCCCCACGGCACCAGTCCATGCCTAGGTCAGGGCAGCCAGGAGCAAAGCGGGGGCTCAGGAGAGAGAGCAGAGTGTCTGGCTACCTAGGATACCCAGAGTGTCTTAAAACACCCAATCTCCATAGCAAGGTCACTGATGGGGAGAGGAGGGGGGGGACATAAATGCTCCCGGGGCCAACTGTAACTGTCTTGGGCTAGAATTGGCTAGCTTAACTCCCCTCCTCGGAAGGGGAACTTCACAACTGTCCTTTAAGCCAATAGACTTGGTTTCTGCCTATTTAAGCCTTCAAAGGGCTGGGTAGGGCCCAGGGGGAGAGAAAAGTTCAAGAACCCCTCCCTGAAACTGTGCTCGAGGGGAAAAGCAGAGAAGGTAAACACACTGGTGAACACAGTACCCCGGACGGTTCCGCATTCTCTCAAAGTGCCTTACAAACACTCTCCAACGGCGGCAGCTCCCAGGATTTGCGTCCTCCCAGGTTCAGAAGGAAAGTTCCTGAAGCCAGCCTCCCCTACTAGCTCTCCTTAGCACAAGCCTTTCCGGGAAGGGCACACACACTCTCGAGAACTCAGCTAGGTCAGAGGGGCCCGGGCCATAGGCCATCCCCATACCAGCCAGTCGCCTTCTGGTCACAGATTCACCCGGTCCCAAGTTCACCCAGTCGTCTCACGCCGACCCCGAACCTGCAGAGCCCCAGACCCCTGCCGAGCAACACAATCACGTGGTCCTGGCTACGGGGGCCCGGCCTATGCACCTCCCACCCCACAGGGAGGGCAGCCATCTACTGACAGCCAGGCCGACGCAGCCCGTCCGGAACCGACAGCCCGACACCATCATCCCCCCCCCCCACCATGCCTTGCAACCAGGAAGCCGCAGGGCGGGGGCGAGAGCGAGCGCGGGGTAGTCCCGGGCCTCACCGGGCGGGCCACCACGCACTGCAGCCGCCCGGTCTCTGCCGCCGCCCCGCCGCGGGTCGGGCAGCCCTCACTTACCTGGCCACTGACCACAGGGGTGGGGGCCGCGAGGGACAAAGGGGGCCGCAGGCAGCGGCGTCTCTCTCCGCGGGCGTCCGGCCGCGGCGCCTTGGTCGGCCTGGAGCTCTGTCCCACTCCGGCTTTCTGGGCACTCGGGGCACTTCGGGCACTTGGGCTCCGCAACACCCAGGGCGGGGCGGGAGGAGGAGCCGGGCGGGCGGAAAACTCGGCTGGGCCCCAGCGCGCCCCGGGGCGGAGCCGCTCGCACTGGGGGCGGGGCGGGGCTGGGGGCGGGGCCGATGTGCGGCCCCGCCCCTAGGTCCTAGCCCAGAGGGCTGAAGAGCTGAGAGCTGCCTCCTGAGGCCGGGGAAGAAACACTCCGGCTTGCCGGCTCTCTTTAACCCGCAGGGGATCCCGCGGGCTCTCGGAGGTCGGCGAGAAGTAGCAGCTCCGCCCGCCTTCTCCGACGGTCTCGCTCTCCGCCGGGCACGCCCTGCGCCGCGATCTCGGGGCGGGCGTTCCCCAAGCCCGCTCTGGCCTGTGTACCGTTGTTAGCGACTCTCCTTAAGGTAAAGAACACTTTGCACGCTAAAATGGCCACGCAACCGTATGGAAATGGTGGGGGTAGGGCGAGTGGCTGTACAGTGGAGAAACCCAGCAAACTACCTTAGCCAGGTGATCAAGGTCAACATCAAGGGAGAGAAATCAGCGGTGAGAGTAGGTGCCGATTGTGGTCTTCCTCCCAAGAATACATATTCCCAGTCTATGGGAAAAACACCAGCCAAACCCTGGTTGAGGGATGTTCTACAAACTACTTGGCCAATACTCCTCTAAATTGTCAAGGTCATCAAAACCAAGGAAAGTCTGCAAACACGTTGTTACAGCCAAGAAAGCCTACGGAGATAGGAAAATAATGTAGTGTGGTATCCTGGATGGGATCCTGGTAAAAGGACATTAGGTAAGAACTAAGGAAATCTGAATAAAGTATGGACGTCAGTTAATAAGGCATCAGTATTGGCTCATTCATTGTAGCAAAAGCACCATACTAATAGAAGATGCTAATAATAGAAGAAACCAAGTATTAACTTCTCATTTTTTTCTGTAATTAGAAAACTATTTTTTTTTAATGTTTATTTTTGAGACAGAGCATAGCAGGGGACAGACAGAGAGAAAGAGGGGGACTCAGAATCCGAAGCATGCTTGGGGGTTGGGGGAGAGCTCGAGCTCACCAACTATGAGAACATGACCTGAGCCCACTTCAGACGTTTAACCGATTGGGCCACCCAGGTGCCCCAATATAAAAACTATTCTTAAAAAGAATAGTTAAAATTCTTAAAAATTTTTTTTTAAAGTTTATTTTTGAAAAAAATGTTACACAGGTAATAAATGAACAAATGGTAATTTAAAAGCAGTTTTTAGAAACTGAAATTCTTACTCTCCCAAGACTTTTAGGCGTGCCCTTCCAGATCCTTCTCTCTGCAACACTCTACTTCTACTCTAGGTGAATATATTCACCTAGATGTACTGTTTAAAATGATAATTGCAGTAATTTTTTTTTTCAATGTGTTTTACTCATTGCATCTTGCAGGGTCTTTCCCCGCAAGCGTACCTTGATCTACTTGATTCTTCCTAAGGATTGCACGGTGCGCGCCATCGTGCGTGTCACCTAGCTCCTTAGGGAAGGACATTTAGGTTGCTGCAGGTTTGGGGCTATTGCAAACAGCGCTGCTGGTCTTGTTTCCATTTTTTCAGAGCGCACGGAGTGGGAGAGACTGGGCGCAGTAGGCCAAAGGGGAGACTCTGGCCTCGGCTCTGCAGGGGGCAGGGGTGCGGGTGCCTTGCGGCAGCCGCGCCCTCCGGCAGCCTGCTGCCTCCAGACTCCGAACCCCGGGGACCCAGTCATTTTCCACGGCCTCTGCAACACCCCTCCCTGCAAGGCGCGGCCCGTTTTCGGAGCTGGACTGCATTTTTTAGAGATGAGTGGCCGGGTGAGCCTGAAACCCTGGCCAAAGGCTCCAGTGCGACACGGAGGAAATGCCCCGCCCCCACCCCCAGCAGAAGAGAGGCCGAGGTCAGTGGCACCTGGAGACTCTGCCAAAGTTGGGAATTACTGCGGTGGGGGCGTCCGCGGCGACACAGGAACGGGCGTCGGGGTGAAGTTCCCACCGAGCCCGCGGGGTTCCGAGGAAGCTTCCGTTGCCCGGCGCGCTCTGGGCCGGGGGTTTTGTCGGGGAAGGTCACCTGGCGCCCACCAGGCCTCTGCCTGGGCACCCTGCCCCGGCGCCGCGCGTCCCGGCGGCCTCAAAGGCAAGCTTCTTCGAATGGCTCACTTTTTTCGTAGATGAGCGACTGCCTCTTTAAATACTACCTTAAAAAAAAATAATAAACAAATCAGGGTTGGAATTCCTTCTGCACGTAGCACACACTTTCTGGCATCGCAACTGAGCTCTTCAAGGCCAGGATGGTGAATAGCTACCACTGTGCTCCCCTTACTGTGACTCAACCGTTTACTTTCAACAAACGTGTGTGGAGCTCCGACTCGGTGGGAACACTTGGGTGGGGGAAACGACTCTAGGTTTGGTGTGCAAACACCTGGGTTCTGTCACTTGAAGTTACATGTTCTTTGAGCCTTGGTTTTCCCGCCTAGAAAATCTTCAAAATGATCTCTGAAAACCTGTAATCACTGCTTCATCGCTGAAAGGAGCTGCTAACAAGCATCAAACGAGGTAAGGGAGAGTAAGTGCCTTATGATAAGTCCGGGGCTGCACAGCCCCGAATAATAGTAGGAGACTCTTCTGATCGTCCTTACATTGAGTCATTCGACAATGATTGAGTATGGCCAATGTGACAGCCCTCTGCTGGGTGCCACAGAGAGGGACAAAAGGAAATTCTCTTGCTCTAGACTCCCATCTCTTCTCATGTGGGGAAACAAATCATAAATACCTCACAGAATACAGGCTTGTAAAAAGAATCATTCTGGGTGGATGAGCAGCCAGTGTAGAGGATGGGATGCAGAACGGCTTCTTCTGATCTGTCTGGCCAGACTTTTCAATCGACTTTTAATTTTCAAAATCATGTTTATTCTCCCCCCCGCCCCCAAGTATCTATTGCTTTCATTTCTGCTTTTTATCTTTGTGGGTTTGTTCCTTCTTTCTTTGGATTTGCCCTAGTGCTCTTTCTCTGGTTTCTAGAGTTGAACTTTAGGGCCATTTATTTTCCAAATCTTTCTGTTGTTGCTTTGTAATAAATATATATAAGACTATAAATCTCCCTCTACATCCTGCTTTAACTACATATCACAAGTTTTTAATATGCCATGCTTTTGTTATCTCTCAGTTATAAATATTTTGGTGTTTTTTTTTTCTCTTAGGATTTTATCCCTAATTCATGGATTATTTAGAAGTGTGTTTCCATTTTTGTTTCACAGTCATGGCTTTTTAAGAAAACATTTTGTCGTAGATTTCTAATTTTAATGCTTGGAGATGAGAAAATGTGCTCTTTTTAGAATTTGTTGAGACTTCTTTGTGACCTGATAGACAGACTTTTTTTTTTTTAATGTCCCAGTTTTTGTAAAGGCACAAGATTCTAGTATTTCTCCATCCACTTTGCTAATCTGGTTATTTAGCTTGTTTATACCCCAGGCTTTTTTCCATTCAATCTGCTGATTTCTGAGAGAGTCAATTTAATGTTTTCTGCTTTTATTGTACTTTACCAGTGTTCTCTATAATTTGGTCTCATTTTGCATTATAATTTTGAGAACAAATTATTAGGTTCACGTAAGTTCATAATCGCTTTATCTTTTGATGACTTATCTTCTTTTATTGCTTTTCTCCTTGAAAAATTATGATGCCTGATATTAGTATTGCTATCTAAGATAGTATTTGTCTCGTATGTTTTTCCTCTCTTTTTTCAGGCTTTACTCTTCTTTAGGTTCGTCTCCTGGAAATGACATACAATTTTTTGTACCAATCTTAAAAAAAAATCCATCTGAGTATCTGCTCTTTTTTAAGTTTATCTGTTTTGGGGAGAGAGAGAGGGAGGGGAGGAGAGAGAGAGGGAGACAGAGAATCCCAAGCAGGCCCCACATTGTCAGCGCAGAGCCTAACCCAGGGTTCAACTCACTAACAGCGAGATCATGACCTAAGCTGAAATCAAGAGTCAGATGCTTAACTGACTGAGCTACCCAGGTGCCCTCTGAGTATCTGCTTTTAATTGGTGAGTTTAGTTTATATGAATAATGATTACAGAAATATTTGGACTTATTTCTGCCCCTTGTTTTGGTTACACACACACACACACACACACACACACACACACACTCAGGGCTGGTATTCACCTAAAACACATTAATAAAATGTGTAAATTGTAAAAAATTGAAATTCTTTCATCCTGCTTGGTAAATAGCTGTTGCCTTGAGACCTCACAGGGCCCCCACCCCTGACATTCCCCTGACCTAGCAACGAAAGGGGCAATGCTTATCAGAGGGGACCTACAGCACCTTTTCCAACTTTCTAATTGGTCAGCAAACAGGCCATGCAGGTAGCTTAATATTTTGAATATCATGTGAATTATACTTTCTCCTTGTTTCCTTTTTTTTTTCCTTTCCTACTTCCCTTTGAATTGTTTGAATTTTCTTTGGTTAAACAGAGAGGTGATACTAGAATTAAAAATGTATGAATAAATAACTACTTACAAGACACCCTTCCCAGGATATCCCTCAAAAAATTCAAATTTATAATGTCAAAAAATGAACCATCTTCTCCCCTCAACCTGCTTTTCTTCTTGGGTTCTGTATCTCTGGTGAGATACCACAGTAGTGTCCCTCACGTCTGTGGGCTCCTCATGGGAGAGGCTTGGCAAACTTTTCTGTGGTCTAATGTTCTTGTAGAGTTTGCAAACGTAAGCTATTTTAAGTACAAACAGTTAAGACATCTGGCTCTTTCTACCCTGAGTTCTCCAAAACCCTCTCGTGTTGGAGGGGCCATAGACATTTTTGGGATTTAGCTAAAAAAAATAAAAATAAAAAAATAAAGTGAGCTGGAGATACACTTAGTTAGGGCTTAGTAGGAAATGTTTATGCCGTGTGCAATCACTTCTGTGTGTACTTAACATTATTGCTAATCTTCCCATGTAGAAAATGGTTTCTATGGACGTGGCTCTGATTCAGCCAGCAAAACCAGAGATGGCTCAATAACAAACATGTCCTGTAACACCTGTTTTCAGAAATATGCGGAAACAAGATTTGACATCTTCGGAACCAGAAACTAGTCTATGGAAAACTCTTCCAACCATTGTACGTATGGAGTTTTAAGCATGTAAGTCTATTCTACTCCACGCCTGTTTAAAATGGAAGCTCTCTCTTATAAGGAATATACTCAATAAGGCAACGTAGACAATTGTAATATACAAAGAGATATAAATACATCTTTTTAAAAAACGGTTTCAAGAAATATATTTTACTAGAATTCTGTGTAATAAGGCACAAACTGTAGGAGTGCAGTGTGTGAATTAAATGCTTTCTGCACCTCACTGTGTCACATCTCAACTTATGCCATGTGTTTTATACTGATGGAGTCTGTAAATTCTAGATGCGCACACCAAGAAAGACAAAATTTTAGCATGACTTTTTTTTTCTTAATGTTTATTCATTTTTGAAAGAAAGAGCGCAAGTGGGGGAGGGGCAGAGAGAGAGGGAGACAGAGGATCCAAAGCAGGCTCTTCACTGACAGCACAGAGCCCGATGTGGGGCTTCAGTCCACAAACCAAGAGATCATGACCTGAGCCGAAGTCAGACGCTCAACCAACTGAGCCACCCACGTGCCCCTAGGATGACTTTTATATGAACTACATCAGATGATACAAAACTCAATTTACCACTACGATAAGAACATCCATGACAAGCTGGAAAATACGGTATCGATTCAAGAAATATTTAAGATTAGACATTGCACAAGAAAACTTAAAATGCCTAGAAATCTCCTGGCCCAGGACACCTGGCTGGCTCAGTCAGTAGAGCATATGACTCTTGATCACAGTGTTGTGAGTTCAAGCACCACACTGGGCGTGGAGCCTACTAAAAAAAAATAAAAATAAAGAAGTAACAAGGTCTGTTTCTATAGCCTTCTTGGCTTTAAAGTTCCTATCTGGTGATAAGGATGTCTTTTTACTTCTTAGCACAGGGAGGGTACCTTTTGTATGGGAGATTTGTTTCCTGCTCTCCGGGGGACGGAGGAGGGTCTAAGTGTCTTGCACCTGCTGCTTCCCAAGTAGCTTCAAATATCAAAACAATCTATATTCCATTGGGGTACCTTTTGGGCAGCCTGCCCCTCACCCCTACAACATGACTCTACCAGCAGTATTAATTGTTTGCAACTCAAGTAGCTTACTTGTGCAAATTCTACAAAACCATATGACCGTACTAGAAGAAGATTGGCATCCCTTTCTATTCTACGGAAGAAAACATACTATCAGAAAAGCCTCCCTATAGATAGATTTCTCTGCGTTTTTTGCGTCTGACCCATACTCTCCTCCTCTTAAGCACCGCTGTTGTAGTTTCCAGGCCCTTGTGGTTTCTCACCTGGACTCCTGCAGGGCCTTTCTAACTGCTCTTACTGGCCCCAGTCTCATTCTCCTCAGATCTGTCCTCCAGGGCGGTATAAGATGCACATGTGACTGTGTCACTCTTTTAGGCCCATCGTGAGCTCTCCAGGATGAGGTTAAGCTCTTACCCTGCCCCATCAGCCCATGTCCCGCCTCTCCTTTTGCAATGCAGGCAAGTCTTGCCTCTCTCAAAATGTCGACTTGCTTACAATCCATCCTCCCCGTCCTACCCTGCCATGTCCCCATACCTTTGCTCACGCTGTCCCCTCAGCCTGCAGAAGCCTTTTCTCCGCTTTTCACCTTGGTTGCTCCTACTCATCCTCCAAGACTCTGCTTAACTGTCATCTTTTCTAGAAGCTCTCTGACCTCCTCTTTCACCCTAGTGGACTGAACACCTGCTCTCGTCTCTCTCCGCAGCCCCAAACTCCAAAAATGAGAGGAAAGGACAAAAGTTGGTATTTTTAAAAAAGAGGACAAGGAATGTTCAGAGGAGCAGAAGCACTGAGCAATTTCTGAGAGACTGAAAGTAGACAGGATGAGATATAACATTTCAGCCGAGCACATGAGCAAACGGTGCTTATATTCTGGAGTGTGTATCCTGTACTGTACATTATACCTCATATTCTGGAATGCGTATACTGTACTATATATTACAGAAGCAGGAGCAGCAACAAGGACACTCCATGCCTGAGGTGGGGGAGGCCTGGGACAAGAAGGAGCTAACGGGCTATTGATTGGCAGGTGAGATAAGCAGCCCTTGGGAGCAGCTAGATGAGTGGACTCCTCAACATCTCCTTAAATCCAACCTTGGAGACAAGATGGCCGTGACAGGAGTATCTGTCTCTAGGTATGAAGGAGTGAAGATAGGACGAGGCCCAGATGGATGGCAAAGCCAAGGAAGAAAGGGTAGCAGCTAAGCTCCAAAGACCAAGTATGAGAGCATCCACCCAAGGATCCATCCTGCCCATCCTGCACATTCTGAATGTGTGGTGCACACATTTGCAAAGTGGCTTTCACCCCTTCATCACAGTAAGTTACGCAAACAGATCTTTTTTGCAGGAAATCTCATGGCCAAACATGAGTTCACTACCAAAAAATTAAATACCCTTTGAGAAGCACCAACACCATGAAAGGAAGATTTATAACTGAAGAAACATAATCATTGCTAATGTTTACTGAGCATTTATATGCCAGGCACTATTCTAAACATATTGAATATATTTATTAAAAAAAAAAAATTTAAGCTTATTTGTTTTGGGAGGGGGGAACAGAGAGAGAGAGGGAGAGAGAGAATCCCAAGCAGGCTCTGCACCATCAGAACAGGGCCTGACGTGGGGCTCAAACTCATGAACCGTGAGATCATGATCTGAGCCGAAATCAAGAGTCAGATGCTTAACCGACTAAGCCAGCCACAGTGCCCCATATTACATGTATTTAAACTTTAGGGACACCTGGATGGTTCAGTCAGTGAAGCGTCTGACTTCGGCTCAGGTCATGATCTCACAGTCTGTGAGTTCGAGCCCGCATAGCGCTCTTTGGTGACAGCTCAGAGCCTGGAGCCTGCTTCGGATTCTGGGTCTCCCTCTCTCCCTGGCCCTTCCCCTCTCGCGCTCTGTCTCTCTCTCTCAAAAATAAATAAACATTGAAAAAAATGTAAAAACTTTAACCCTACCAGAAATCTTTTAGGGTAAGACTATTTTTATCCCATTTTACAAAGGGGTAAGCTAAGGTGTAAGTGATTAAGTAACTTCCTGCAAAGCCATACAGCTTTACAGCCATACAGCCATACAATTCTTCCTGCCTCCAGAGTCAAAGATTAAAAAAAGCAAATAGGACAACTGGTACTGAGCTTTGAAGTAAGTATAACTAATTTTCTCAAATAAGAGAAGATGAAAAAGAACCAATTAGAGATGTTGGAAATGAAAAATATATTTATTTAAAAAAATTTTTTTTAATGTTTATTTTTGAGAAGGAGAGAGAGAGAGAGACAACGTGAGTGGGGGAGGGGCAGAGAGAGAGGGAGACCCAGGATCTGAAGCAGGCTCCAGGCTCTGAGCTTTCGGCACAGAGTCCAACATGGGGCTCGAACCCATGAACCGTGAGATCATGACCTGAGCCAAAGTTGGACGTTTAACTGACTGAACCACCCAGGCATCTCCAAAAATATATTTATAATTAAAGAAAGAAAACCACGCCAAGTGGATGAGCTAAGTAGTAGAACGTATGCCCCTGAAGAACAAATGAACTAGCAGATTGGACGAAGCAATTTTCCCTGAAAACAGAAGGGGATTAATAAATAGAATGGAGAAAAGATAACAGACATGGAAGATAGTTCCAGAAGGGCCATGATCCATCCATTAGGTGTTGTAGAAAGAGACTAGAGCAATGGATGTCCAGTGAAATGTGGTTGATTGGCAACACAAGTTTATTTCCTCTCCCTCCCCAAATCCCAACACCACGGCAATAGAAGAAACCCGCAAAAACAAAAGGAACAAGAGAAAAGAAAATGGTAGACAAAATTTCAACACACTTTTTGAAGACAGAAATTATATGGAGGAGTGGTAACTGATTCGATAGAATGGAGGATGCTTTAACTTGGGTGCACTAGAGGGAGAAATCAAGAAGTCAGCTGATTCTCCCCACCCACCCCCAGAATCTCAGCCAGGCTTAGCCTTACAGATGTAAGCTAGAGTATGAGGCTGCAATGAGTATGGGAACAGGGACATAGGCAGAAACCCTACTCATTTTCCCTGCCCCCTTCAGCAGAGGTTCCCCCCACCTATGGAGAAAGGGGACTCATTTGTCATATAAATTGAACTGTGGGGACTGCAGAATGGGACATGTAAGGCACAATGAATTTGTGAGGAGGAAGTAGAGTATGGGGCTAAATAAGGATCCAACCAAAATCTGCATATTGAATGCTGGGACCCTAGTCTCCAAGAAGTAGGCAATCCGCAAACAGGGAACTGAAGGATTCCCCTGGGGAGAAAATGAGCCGCCCAGACAAATGTCCTCCACTGGCTGATATTTACTGATTCCCTCAACGCAAAAGCTGATTGATGCTTAAACACCCTCCAGTGAACACCATTGGTCAACAAGCCCTACAGCCATGCAGATTCCATTTACCATTGTGTGCCTCATCCCTAAATGCGAATGTCCAGCCTAGGATCACCATCCTCGGAGGAAGGCCTCTGAAGAGGGTGACCAACCGTCCTGGTTTGCCAGGGACCAAGGGGTTTCCCAGGACACGGGACATTCCTTACTAAAACTGGAAGGTGTCTGGCAAGCCAGGATGAGCTGGTCGCCCTACTCCACATGTATAATCGAGATCCATATGCTTGGCTTTTGCTTAATAATCTGCAAGCCTGGCCCACTTGCCCAGCTCACAGCCTGTGAGCACAGTCATCTGCTATAATTTGTAGGGTGTGGTGGCAAAATCTGCCAAAAGTTATATTAAATGGTTCGTGACTTTTGCTGATCCTTTTCCAGCCTTTGACGTGATATAGAGGGGAAAATAGGGACTATGCTATTTGTAATTGCCAGGTGGGTAAAACAAAGCTGGATCAAAGATGGCTTCTTTAACTTTTAACTTTACCGTTAACCACCTGATACCACTTTTGGATGGGTTACAGGTATGTTTTCCTACCGAGCGCAGTGCAGCCCGCCTGCCAGTGTGGGTTCCGAAGGGTCAGCATCCGTGCCATACAGGTTGTTAAATGTGGTAGTAACTGTGCCATCCTGCTCTGTACTTGACAACGGAAAGCTAAGTGTTCTCTGGGATGCAAATTATCTGCTTTTGACATCATGAACTCAGAATGGTCTTAATAGGCAATCGATACTGCTATCTTATGACCTCCAAATACAAGGGCTACTGATTTTGGATCTGAAACAATCATTTTAATAGATACCCGCCAACCTTAGGGGATTTATAGAAAAGAATTATTAATATTAAGTTACCTCGTTTAGTTCCCTTGGGAGTGCATTTCACAACCAGTTTAACTAGCAGGGTCTGTTGTTCAAAATGAAATGTGCTGCAGGTTTTTATATGTGTCGCCAAATAGGGTGTATGGTTACCCATCTCCTGTACAGTTTCTCCAGGCTGATTTTTGTTGCCAACACATGTTATGATGTGGAACTGCGGGGCCTCAATTACTCACTTGTTGCATTGTTAGGGAACTCTCAGTTTCTCCTAAAGCAGCTCGTGGCTCTGCCAGCAGGGACTCCCTTGACGACACACTTTGGAGGGGATGTGTGTTGGCCTTTGCTCGAGGAACACGTTCTTGCTGGCACCTGAGTTTTCATAAGAGGCTTGAATCGAAGTTCCAGCTCCATTTATTATGAAGGCATGTGGCTCATGTCTTAAATGGCAATGGAAAGTACCAACATTCCAAGTAGAATCTCGACCTCATGGCCACAATGGACTTTTTTAAAAAGCTTGGTTAAAAGAAATGCTGTTTGTGGACGAGTGCCTACAAAATATATATTGTATTCATTCTCTAGACACATGTTCTTAAATATATCACCAATTCAGCCAGAGCATCAGACTTGTGTGCTTGACTGCCTCTCATGGCTTCTTGATGACCAACTTTTAGTGGATTGTGTTTGGGTCAATGTCCCTCAACCTCTACTGAGGGACATTATGCAAAATATGGCTTTGAACATTGATCCGTTATCTGTTGTAGGGATGCTGTTGAGCACATTGCTTCTCATGCCCATAGTGGCCTCTCCATGAGGACCATTTGTAGAAGTGAATGCACTAATTGGTCTCATGTATCTGGAATTATGGAATAGTTGCATTTTTTTTTTTAGCAACTTGCAAATACTCTGGATCTTATAATAGGTCATATTTCCCTCCCCTTATAATAGGTCACATCTCCCTCTGCTGCTAGGTCTTAGAGCTAGGTTGATAAACAAGCGTGAGACTGTATAAAGGGGACTAATCACTCACATTGGCATAGTTGGTGAAATGGAATCAGAGCACGGGTGTTGGCAAGGTTCTCTGGAGGATGTGCCTGCCATGTTGAGTGTCAGGGAATCCCCTCCCTGGACAAGGGTTGGAGACCAACATAGGTCTCTCCAAACCAGTCTTATAGAAGTGCCTGCAGATTATCCCTCTCATGTAGGGTTGGGGTTAGGATCAGGTATAGTGGGGCGATGACATGGGGAGAGAGACCCATCTAGCTCTCTACCCTCTTCCCTCACCAGCTTTCTATCTTTTATCACACATGGCATGGTTGGAAACAAATGGGCACCATATGGGAAGTTAGGGGCCAATTGCTGTCCAATGCTTCACCCACCTCGGTCTCCAGATCTAGATTCCAGTGTTCACTTCTGTTATGGGAGCCAGGGAACCGTAGATGTTGAAAGTATAGCTCTGGAGTCAGAGGGCCAATTTCAAATTCTGCCTCCATGCTCAATAGCTAAGTGGCCGTGGGTAAGAAATCTAGTCTCGTCATCTGTAAGGTAGGAACGAAAACACAGCTTGCCAAACACAGTTGTTACGGAGACACATTATGTAACTACTGTGAATCATCTGCCACAGAGCTTGACGCAGCAGTAGATGTTTGCTATGAAGAAATGCATCATGGTGGTTAAGAGTTTGGGCTTTGGAATAGGATATACTGGGGTTCAAATTCCAGCTCTTCCTGAGACAGCTATGAAACCTTGGGCAACTTTCTAACTTCTTTAGTCCTTAATCTTTTTCTGTCTCCAAATGGGACAAATAATACATATAAAACTCTTTTTTTTAATTTTTTAATATGTATTTATTTTTGAGAGAGAGAGAGAGAGAGAGAGAGCAAGCAGGGGAGGGGCAGAGAGAGAGGGAGACACAGAATCCAAAGCAGGCTCTATGCTCTGAGCTATCAGCACAGAGGCTCGAACTCACCAACCGTGAGATCATGACCTGAGGCGAAGTTGGATGCTTAACCAACTGAGCCACCCAGGTGTGCCCCTGTACATATCAAACTCTTAACACACCATTTAATATGAAGTGTGTGGTCTATAAATGATTGCTCTAATTTCTTACTTTACTGCCGCCCCAGGAGAGAATGTTTCTCAAGTCAAGCAGGCAGGAGGAAATGCCTAAGAGAGAGTCCCCAGAGCTGCCAGCACTTTGGTAACAGGGGAACTGATGTCCATCTCTAACGTACTTTGGTAACACAGCCACTTAGATTTATTATTTTCTGTGTGCTCAACAATGAGCTAAGAGTTCTATATTTTTGTTTTACCTGGGACGAGGTGTGGTGGATCTTTTGGGAGCCACCAGTGCTGTATCAGTCTGGGTCCAGTCAGGAGACAGAAACCACATAGGGGTTTAAGCAATGGACGTGTAATATAAAGAATATTACGCGATGGTGAAAGAGTAACTATAGGATGTAAAGAGAGCCTTACAGGGCTACTCTCCCTACAGCTGAGGAAGGCTTCCCAAGGAAGGACAACCTCGGAAGGGGTCCACCTCTCCAAACTGTGGATCAGGCCTTATTGGAGAAAGATTAGTGGCAGCCCCTTGGACGGCAGAGAAATTTCCCGGTGCATTGGCCGCAACTGCTCTTTGGTTGCCAGATAAGGATGAAGCAATCTGTGGGAGCACAGGTGAGTCACAACCTGGAAGGTGGGGCTGCGGACATGTAGAAGGAGTCAGGCAGCAATGTTAGATGGGCAGCACGGAACACACAGTGTCAGTGTTGGGAGGGTCATGGGAAGGTGATCACCAGGCTGGACAGGACTCTAAGGTCTCTGGGGGACCTCCTGGGCACGTAGCCAGGGAAGGGCACCATAGGATGTCCTACACTTGCCAAAACCAGCAGCAGAAGCCCCTTCTCCTGCAGAGTTCTCCCAGTATACCCTCTGCAGAGAAGGCTCACTGTAAAGGAAAGATGCTTATGGGGATTCTGCCCGTTATCACCCAGCACATATTCTTGGGTGAATTTGGAGCTGAAAAGTAGTAAGTTGATAACCAGCGGCATTTGAAGAAAGTTGGAAACACATACGTGTGGGTACATATGTTCATGCATGTGCATATATGTGTACTAATCCACCCTGCTTGGTGGGGTGGGGGTGGGGGGCGGATACTTCTAGAACGTTCACAGACCCTAAGTGAAGAACACCACTCATGGTTCCCCACAGCCACAAGAAAGCCTCCATAAAGCACTGAACTAACTCTCCGGGGGAGGTGGGGCAAGGTGGCATGAAAGAATCGACCAAGAGACTTCCAAAACCCTGTCCTAGTTATGGAGGGTGACATTTCTTCCTCCTTCTCCATTCCCTTCTGTATTGGTCATGCATCCAAGGGAGACCTGAAGACTCCAGCAGGGCAAGGCCTTTTTTTTTTTTTTTTTTTTTTTTTTTTTTTTGCATATTCATTTTCCCCAACATCTAGCTAATCTGTCAGCTTGGGCACACAGAGGGCATTGTGCTCTGAACATCAGGCTTCCTGGGTTACTACACAGACTCAAGGCCAGTCATTTTCCTCCACCAACTAAACACCAAGCTACTTGTTGGGAGTGACAGACACCAGTTTCCATACTTTTACTGTTCATGGCACGCTAAGTTCCCACTCATGGCCCTGCTGAGAGTAAGGGCCCAGAGGCTGAAAAGTCATCTCTCGCCCTGCTCCAACCTCATCAAAAGGGCCGGATGTTGGCAGTGGTCAGAGATGTCCAAAGAATGAAATCGATTCCATTAGGTGCTCAAATGTATGACGCATGAATGGAACCCTGCCTCCATCCCACATCTACCAGAACCAGAAGGGGGCCCAGGAGCCTGTGTGTTCTGAATAAGACTGCCCTTCCCCCAGCCACATCACCTTTGGTAGAGTGAAGAAGGCCTTAGGAGCTCCACATGTTGCTGGAAGGCCCTCATCTCTCCTCCCCAGGCTTACTCTTCACCACCATTATTTGCCTAGAGAGCATCAGGATCCATCTTATCTTTAAGGCTTTATTTTGATTTGCCTCAGTCACTCCAAACAGTTCAGGCCCCCAGGCCATCCCTTATCTCCCAGACTGGAAAGCCCTTATAGATCTTTATGGCCCTCTCCACCCTTTATTTTTCCCCACAGCACCTGACAAATAGTAAGGCCGACTCACTCATTTGTTAGACTTCCCCAACTGAGGGTGAGGTGTCTTGTTACATTTGTTAACCTCTCTGCTCCCAGCATAGAAGATATCTGGCATATAGTAGGTGCTTAATAAATACATGTCCCAGGAATGCATGAACAAACAAAGCATCTCCGATGCCCTGTGTTTTGTGGGACTCAGTGTCCACTGCAGACCAGTTAGTCTTGTCACTACCTTCCCATCAAGGGCCTCAATTACAGCCCCCCTGCCCCCCCCCCCCCCCCCCCCCCCCCCCCCCCCCCCCCCCAGTGGCTTATCACAACTCTCTGGCACTTTCAGAGCATGGGCTTTGGAGACACACAGGCTTGGGGTTGCATCCTGGTGCTGCCACCTGGAGGTTTTTAGCACCTCTATACCTCAGTTTCGCCTATTTGTAAAACTGGGACTGTGTGGTCAAGTGGATTAAATGGAAGCTTTGTGTAAAGGACTCCGCACACCTCCAGGCACCCAGTTAAGTGCGCAGTAAAGGATAGCGGGCAAGCAGGGAGGCCACAGAGCAGGGTGGGGAGGCACAAAGAGGCTTCATCTGCCTTCCATCTGCTGTGGGTTGGTAGCGGATGCCTGGAGCCCTGTGCTAAAATGGATTCTGGGCAGGCACTGAGCTCAGGGGGGAGTCCTGCAATTGATTAATGATGTCTGCCATGGGCATGGGTGCTGGAGGGTGTGGAAGAACAAGGAGAGTAGCAGACCCAGGCCACACATTTGCCATCCTGATCTACAACTTGCGCCACGGCTCCTTTCCTTTTGTATGTCTTGACTGCTTTCAAGAGTAAGAGCTCCTCTCTTTCCAGGAGCTCTTCCCTGACCTCACAGTTCTTCACACGCCCCCACCCTGAAAAGGGTAAGGTTTGCTCCTCTGAGCCCCCACACGTTTTCTGTGCTGTTCCTTTGTTAGTCACCATATAGCATTTTGGATGATTTTTTTAACTTTCAGATCTCCTGTCTGTATCTATGAGCTGAAAAATGCCTTCAGGGAAGGTTTTGCCTTTGAGAATGGATGTGGTAAAATGAACATGGTGCGCTGGAGTAGGAATCAGAAAATTTGACCTTGCTGTGTGAGTTTGAGCCCATTGGCTTGCCTCTCTGAGCCTCAGTTTCCCCGAATGAAAATGGGAACCTTGAGTAAGCTGCCTTCCCCGCCCACTGTATCGCAGCATTTCATAAGGCTCCGTAGAGAGTAAAAGCATTCATGTTGTGGTTGTATACCCCTTGTGCTCTCCTTCTGTGGCTAAAACTGGAGCTTCTGCAGATATATGTTGATTTCAGCAAAGGAGTAGGCAGAAGAGAGCCTCAAATGGGAGCAATGGGCACTCTGGACGCCCTGACGGCAGAGTCTGGAGAACGGAAAAGCCAACTTTTCTCCCCTTGTGCTTGCAATTGGGGAAGAGTGAGGAGCCGGGAAAGGTAAATGCTGTCATCTGCTGGTCATTTCCTGTGTAGCAGCATCAAATTAATAGTTTTGCAAAGCTCTCGTTCAAAGTTAGCTAAGGACCTGGAGGGAGGAGGAGGCATTTGCTGAGCACCTACTGGTTATAAGGGACTATCTTCAAGGATGCTATGAACAGAGACATGACCTAGCCCTGGATGCTGCCAATAAGGAGGACACGGACCCCAGGGAGCCAGGGCCGCCTCCCTGTGCCTGTGTGCCTCAAGCACACCCTTTGACCTCTCTGAGCTTCAGGTTTCTCATCAGGTGCGTGGACTAGGATGGTCTCCAAGGATCTTGAAAGATGAAGAGAATATTACAGATGGGCACTGGGAAGGAAAGGAGGAGGGCATCAAGAGAAGCCCTTGGAAAGTCTGACAGATGTCCTCTTCCCTTGTGCCCGTGTTTGTGACACCATGGGCTAGGCTCCAGATCGCTAAGCACCTGCCCTCCTCTGACTTCTGTTCAGGGGAAGGGACAGTGGAGTCGGAAAGACTTCTTGAAGGAAGACTGGAACCAACGCCTGCGTTGTCCCCACCAGTTTTAAGAAATGGAACCATATGGTTGCCTCTGAAGTCATCCATTATATGAATATATTATCATTTCTTTATACATTCTGCTGTGGATGGCATTTGAATTGTTTCCTATTGTTCCCAGGCTTTTACTGCTTTGGACATCCTGTCTTATTAATCTGTAGGAGTTTAAAAATATATTTGAGATACAACTCTTTTATCATCTATGTATATTGGAAAATGTTTATCCCACTCTGTAGCTTGCCTTTCCACCTTCTTACAAATGTCTTTTCAGGAGAGAAGTTATTAATGGTAATGCAGTTGTAGCAGGCAGACTTCTAAGATGACCGCCATGCCCATCACCCTGGTATAATGTCCCCCCACTGGAGTTATGGAATATGATAGGTATCATTGGGGATCATGTTCTAGTCTGTGGCAAAAGGAATTTTGCAGATATGGCTGTGATTACTACTCAGCTGAGTATGAGTTAACCAAGTGGGATGTTATCCAGTTGGGCCTGACCAAGTCACATGGTCCCTTCAAGCCTGAGTCTAGAGGTCAGAAACGGAAAAGGTCAGAGATTCGAAGCATGAGAGATTTGATGTACCATTGCTGGCTTTGAAGACGGAGGGGCTCCATGGCAATGCAGGTGGTCTCCAGGAAACTAATAGATCTTGATGGACAGCCACCGAGGACCCAAGGACCTCAGTCTTACAACCTCAAGAAGCTAAATCTGCCACAACTCCATGAGCTCGGAAGAGGACCCAGAGTGCCAGAGGACCCAGAGACCACAGCCCAGTCCATTCCTTGCTTTCGGCCTGTGAAACCCTGAGCAGGGAACCCAGCCATGCCGTGCGTGGGTTTCTGGGCAACTCATCTGTGAGCCAACAAATGGGCGTGCTTTTAAGCTCTGCTGAATTTATTGTGCAGCAATAGAAAACAAACACCGTGGTTGTATTTATCAGCATTTTCCTAGATTTATCTCACTTTCTGAGTTAAAAAGATCATTCTCTACACCGAGGTCGTGAAGATACTCTTCTAAAATTGTTACAGTTTTGCTTTTTCACGTTTAAGTATTCCAACTTCCTAAAATTGATTTCTCCCCTTGCTGTGAAGTAGAGCTCGGACTCCATTATTCCCCACTTTGGATAAAAATTTGTCCTGAGGCTACTTATTGACTAGTCAGTCCATTATTTCCTCATAGATCTGCAAGTGCAGTCTGGTCATGAAGGCGATTTCCGAACAAACGAAGGTCTGTGTCTGGCCTCTTTATTTTGTGTCATTGTTAATTTGTCTATCTTTGCAACAGAGCCACACTGTGTTAATCGCTATAGCTTTCTAGTAATTCTAGATGTCTGGTGAAATAACGTGCCCATCTTGTTCTTCAATAGTGTCTTGGCTTTTGGCTCTTGCAAATAGATTTGAGACGGTTTATCAAATTTCATAGGAAAACCCGTTAGGATTTGTATCAGAATCATAATATTATATCTCTAAATCAGTTGGAGGAGAGATTGGCATCTTTAAGATACTGAATATTACAATCTATGCCTATGGTCTATGCCTCTTTTACTTGTCTTCCTATCTTTCCTAAAGACTTACAATTTTTCCACTCAAACATCTTTCCCAAAATTTGTTTCTAGGTACCTTCTATCTCTTATTTCAACTATGAATGGCATCTTCTAAAAATACATCTTTTCTGTTTGTGACTGGTGAATGGAAATGCAAGCCATTTTTATATTCTCATTTTGTAGCCCACAACCTTGATAAATATTCTTATTCGTTCAAATAACTCAGTTGTAGATTCTCCTTGGTTTGATTTCTTGAATGGATATAAACAATTCGGATTTGGTAATTTGTGTCTTTCAAGGAAATTCATTTCATCTACGTTGTCAAGTTTGTTGACATCAAGTTGTTTATAATGTTCCTTTATTATCTTTTTAAAATTTTTTAATGTTTATTTAATTTAATTTTGAGAGAGAGAGAGAGATAGAGTGCAAGCAGGGGAGGGGCAGAGAGAGGGAGACACAGCCTCCGAAGCAGGCTCCAGACTCCCAGCTGACAGCACAGAGCCTGATGCGGGGCTCGAACTCATGAACCATGAGATCATGACCAAAGCCAAAGTGGGATGCTCAACCGACTGAGAGAGAGTGAGTGAGAGTGAGCATGTCAGCAGGGGAGAGGGGCAGAGGGAGAGAGAGAGAGGATCTTAATCACGTCCTACACTCAGTGCAGAGCCTGACACAGGACTTAATCCCACGACCCTGAGATCATGACCTGAGCCGTAATCGAGAGTTGGAAGCTCAACCGACTGAGCCACCCAGGTGCCCCCTTTATTATCTTTTTAATATCTGTAGGGTTTAATTGCTATCTTCTTTTTATTCCCAATATTGGTAATTTTGATCTCTTCTTGATCAGTCTTGCCAGAATTTTTTGGTTTTGTCTTTGCTCAAGTTTTATCTATTTTCGCTGTGTTGTCCGTGAGTTTTTGGTTTTGCTATCCGGTTGCTCTGTTTACCTGTGACGATTAGGGGAGATTTAAAAATGATGTCATTGTCATCATTTTCCTACAACCTCACACTTTGATTTTTGAAGTGTATTTCAATGGGTGTAATTCTGTGTTGGCAGATTTTTTTTTTTTTTTTTTTTTTTTTTTTTTACTTTCAACACTTTAAAAGTGTCATTCCATGGGCTTCTGGGGATGAAATTTCTAAGTATGTATAAAATATGGTAAGTCAATAAAGAAGAAATTATTGACTCCAAGGAAATTTTTTATATGTACAAATTAGGAAAAATAATCTTGGTATACTTCAAGATATATTATAATATATATTATATCCACAACCTAGTGATCCTTTTTTTTTATACAAATGCTTGTTCTGTTTTTGGCTACCTCTCGGAGGACTGAAACACCACCTCTCTCCACAATGTTGTGGGAAATTAATTATGTAGAATAATTTTCAAAAATTTGGAAGGAGGGACTATGTAACACTTATTACAGCATCTTATTGTTCATTTGCTTATTTATGTCTTATTTTAAGCTCTCTGTTGGTAGGGAACATATCTTTTTAATTTTTTTTCTTTTGGTGAAGCCTTAATATATTTAAAAAAAATCTTCGCGTCTTCTGGAACTAGTATGTACTGGAAGCATGTTATTTCTTTGAATTAACGATGACACGTGGGTATTGAGATCACGTAAGGTGAAAGGGAACTAACGTTTCTTGAGCACCTACTGTGTGTCCAAGATTATGGGAGAGTGTCTTGGAATTTGGTTGAGGTTGAGGATAGAGACAGGTGACAGAAATGTTCAGAGCGGGCCTTCAAAGGAGGGGAATTTGCTGTGTTTTGCTGGCCATGGAGTATGTTCTTCTCCACCTAGGAGTCACAGGGGAAGGTGTAGCCTTCACTGGTCAGATGTGGGGCTTAGTGACCAAAACCCTTGTGAATTGTGCTGGTGTGCAAAATCAAGATCCGCATGGAGGGTGGATTAGACACGAAGTGCCTGGAGAAAAGAAGGTTTAGGAGGACACGGTTTTTACTGAAGTCTTTGAAAGGCTGCTGTGCTGTGTGGAAGATGGCGCAGACTTGTGGGAAGGTCACGGCTGTGTCCTGTGGGCAGAAATGTGAGGGAGACAGATTTTGCTTCGAGCTTGTCATTACAGCACGCCATTTGTAAATAGAGTGGACTGCGTCAAGAAGCACCGAGCTCCCCGTCTCTGGAAGTACACAAGCAGAACTTGGCTGGCCATCATGACATGACTCTTGCATTAAGAAGGATGTTGACAGCTGACTCTGGGGTCCCTACGCTTTTGACTGAGGCTGAGAAAGGCAGTCTCGTCGCCTCAGGTTCTCAGCCAATTCATTCAGGTGCTGAGATAGCCATTTTTGATTTAATAGAAGGTGTTCAGACCAACACTTGGGTGTCACACGGCACATCTAGAAAGAGAGACAGTAGGAGAAGCAGAATCTATAGGGAGAGAAGAGGGAGAGGGATTGCTGCTGATGATCCAGAGCTTAGACACCAAGAGTCAGTAACACTCCATCTGGACCAGCTGTTTATACATCACTCTCCCTTAAGGGCTGTATCCAGTAGGGTCTCTACAGGACACAGAGTCACCTCGGGTGACACCCGTGAAGATGCTGTAATAGATTACTGACAGAGATGTGGGTGGGGGAGGGAAACAGGCAGGAAATGGAGAGGCTCCAGAGACTAGCCACAGTGGGAAGCCTTTACTACCCCCAGGCTGCTGGGATCAGAAGAGGAAACTGTGTTCTGGACCCCTTGAGAGCCGGAGCCATGGAGGAGGGGTCTCCTGAGGGAACTGCCATCATGGAGGTCACATCTGCCAATGGAGACATGTTTGTGAGGAAGGAGAGGAGCCAGGGAGGAATACCCCTGGGGCTTGCTCCTCTTGTCCTCCAGAAACCCCCCCCCCTGGGCCTCCTTTTGGTCAAGCTGATCAGAAACCAGAGGCAGAGGAGCCAGGAAGACTCAGTCTACAAGGATGAGCCTCCCCAAGTTCATAGCAGAAAGGGGAAGAGAGACATGGGGGGAGGGAGGGGTGACAAACAGAATGGCCAGCGAGAGGGCTCCTTTCCCCACCCTTTGGGGCAGAGGCTACGGGCTGCCCCACGATCTCCTGGACCAGAATGCAGACACATCAGAAGATGAGGGCAGGACCTCAACAAGACAGAGAAACTAGAATGAGTGAGCCTGGTCCCCAAAGCCCCAGGACTGCTGCCCTCTCTCCAGAGGGTACCATTAGGATTGTTACAGGAGAGAGACCCAAACAAAGCAGTGCTGGCTCAGAGCTGCCAACCTGGGCCCCCCACCCAGACTATTACAACCTTTGGTGGCTTTTGACAAGGACAGAGTCCCCATTTTCCAGGAAGCTTTAAGAGCCTCCTGCATGTTTTTACAGCGTGCCACAGGGATCTAGTCACCTTCTTGCCTAGGACCCCCAGCTCCGAGACCGCTCAGAGCAACTGCAACCTTGCACTAAGAAGCTCTCTTCCAGTGCCGGTGTCCTTCCAGCGCTTTCTGCAGAGTGCTGGTGTCAGCCCCGAGCAGGGTGGGCAGGCCGCGCCTTGGTGATGCTGTAGCTCTCTGTCTCTCCTCCTCAGCTGGGCTCTCTGCCCTGCCTTGGCATCCTCGCCATCCCCAACCTCTCTGCCCTGCACAGCCCACGGGAGAATGACGGCTGGCAAGAATCACTTCCTGCCGGGTGCCGAGATGAGAAGAGATGGCCCGCGTTGCAAACACCATCTCAATTTCTCTGTGACTCCAGTGAGCCTCCCCCTAGAAGCAGCAGGGGAGACAGAAGAAAAGAAGATAGGTTCCCCCCACCCACCCCCCAAGCCTCCTGCCTTGGTTAGGCAACAAAGCCTGTACAATTTGCCCAAATTGCTGGCAATCCTATTTTGTACTGGTATTTCTTCAAGTTGCAAAGCAACTTCACACTGAATTTCACCCCGGTGGCGAAGTTTGGCAGAAGCAGATTCCATTCCCATTTTGCAGGTGGAGAAACTAAGGTTTAGAGGAGGACGGTATCTTACCCAGTGACACACACATGTACCCAGTAGCCAACAGGCTAGGAGTGAAACCTGATTTCTGGTATTTATGCCAGAGGACCTTCCCCTTGTCCCAGAGAGCCCCACGTGATGAAAGAAAAGGTCCCTCATGAGTGGGCATTTTATGAAGTGACACATAGAAAATTCTGACCTTCTTCCTCTGTGCTGCCTTGGAACAGAGAGACAGTGGGTGCCCGATGGATTCCTCATCGGGGCCAGTCAGGAGGTCAGAACCCGCCCGGCTCCGTAAGTGACAGAGAAAGTTTTGGACAGCTAGTCTAGGTGCTCTCGGCCTGTGCTTTATGTACAACAAAGTGTTTTGAGGGGCCGGGGGTGGCCTGTTTGTTTGTGGCAGTGGGTGGCTATACGAGGTGGGTCTGTGATGTGCGGTTATGAGTGTGTTTGTGTAGACCTGTGCGTGTGTGCGTGTGTGCGTGTGTGTGTGTGTGATGGGTCTGTGGCGTATTGTGCGTGTGTATACGGCATGTGTATATGTGCTGTGGGTCTCCGCTGTGTGGCATTTGTCTATGTGAGTGTGCACAGGGGGTCCTTCGGAGTCTGGCGGTAAGGTACGCATGGGTATGTGTGTGGTGGGCATGTTCTCATCGGGTGGATGGGTGTGTGCTGTGCCACGTGTGTGAGTCTGTGCGGTCCAGTGTGTGGGAGCGCGTGTAGGAGGGGAGGGCAGGTCTGGGACAAACACCATGCCTCTCGCAGCACCCGTGTTGTGGCTGCCCCGCCCCCCCCTTGCCACGTGGCTTGGCGTGCCCAGCGAAGGCCTGTATCAGTGTGTGTACACTGGGGTTCTTTTGTTTTAAATAAGGCCCAAATGCTTGGCACGGGCGGGGGCTTCACGCTGGCCTCATCCTGACCGCGGGTCTCCCTCTGGGCCCACCTGAGCTCCAGGGGCTCTTACACCCACAGGAGAGCCTCCTCCCTGCCCAGGACAGGGAGAAGCTGTTCCCCTAGCTTGACCCAGAATAGCCATGTCAACAACTCTATGTCCCTCCCACCCCTGCAAAAAGTCAGAACTACCGCCAGATGCCGGCCATCTCCAACCTTAACCCTGCTTGTGGGGGCTCGGGGGGGGGGGGGGTTCCGGAGGCCTCCTCAGCTGTTTTCCTCCCTGGGAACCCTGTCCAGACCTCCCTCATTCAGCCTGCAGTGCTTGCCCCCTCCACCCCACCGCAATCCTGACCCCTTCACGGAAGTCTCCTTTTTCTCTTTTGTCAGCGTAACACTCGCATCTTCTAATGCTGCTTCCTTTATAGCCAGTGTGCTCCCTCTTGGTCCCCCTCAGGGGAACATAAGCTCCCTGAGGGCAGGGATCCGTTTTGTCTTTCATGTGCCTGGAGGAGCCTGCCCGGCATTCAGAAGGGGCTGGAAAAGTATGTGTGGAAGGAAGAGGGGAAGGCGGGTGGGCGGGGCTTAGCCTCAACATTCCACCTGGGCTTGGGCTGTGGTGAGGGTATGGGGGTAGCTCCCTTCCTCTTGCTGTCCCCCCACTCACCACCCAGGGACAGCCAGGGGCCAGAGGACAGCCTCCGGGGCCGCGGCTGGGAGGCCTGTCAACTCGGCAGCCACCTGGCCTGATGGAAGGCACAGCTGTGCGTGGGGGGAGGGGGAAGGGAAGAAGAGCGTGTTCGGTTTCTAGGGACGGAACTACTGCCTGGGATGCACTTAATTTAGCCCAAGTCCGGGGAGGTGGGCAGATTAAGGCACGTTGCGTGTAGTTCTTTCCCGGAGCTGGGGACCGCGGCCAGGAGCCAGGTTTGGTTTAAGTGTGTTACTGGCCAAAGGGGCCCGAAGCCAACCGCAGAGACGGGTGAGGTAAACACCCACTTGGGTCAGTCCTTCCTCCAGCAGCACAGGACAGCCTGACCTCGCCTTCCCCAGGGCCACGTTGAGCCAGAGGAGGCAGTATGCCTGTCTCCCCTCGGCGTCACAGCCTGCAACTCCCTTCCGTAGGTATGGTTGGTCTCATTGGGTTCCGCAACCACCTGCCAGGGAGATAAAGTTTCCATTTTAAGGATGGAGAGGGAAGCTGCTAGGGCAGAATAGGCTTGCAGGGGCCGTAGGGGGCAGCTGGAACAAGGGCCCCAGCTCCAGCCCTCGCTCTTCCGTCCCCTGCCCATTTGATGGAAGGAGACCGACCCACTCATCTCCTTCCCCAACTGTAGAATGGGCCCACAGGGGAGGCAGAACATCCCCTCCAAGCCTGCACTCAGGCGCCACGCTGATGTCAAGAAGGCAGAGCGAGGCCAAACTGGGAATCACAAGATCTGGGTTTGATCCCTGGTGCGGCTGCAGATTGGGCAAGCCACTGCTGATCCCTGGGACTGTTTCCCCACCTAAACAGGCCAAGCCCTGTCCAGTTGATGGTGTTCAGGAGGGCTTTGGTGGGAGCTCAGGCACATTAAGCTTCATACATCACAGTATGTGATGGAGCTTCAGAGGCTCCCACGGGGGCTCGTTCTCACCCTTTTCCTCCTTCCCACTTTCCTTCTCTTCCCATCTCCTTGTCCCTCAGCCCTGGGGCCACGGGATCTGACTAAAGGCCAAAGCAAGTCAGGATCTCCAGGACTCACTGCCCAGCCGCTGCCCCGGCAAGCAGGTGATGTGCTCCTTCGCAATCATAGTCCCCATGAGAGGACTAACACTTTATGGGGAGGATTCTGGTTGGGACTCTGCTCACCCCAAGGGTTGATTGATGATGGAGGGGCTTTTGGCTTTTGCTGCTGTGCACTCTGACTTACTTCACTTAGCGTAATACCCTCTAGCTCCATCCACATTGATGCAAGTGGCAAGGGCTCATTATTTTTTACGGCTGAGTAATATTACAGTGTGTGTGTATGTGTGTGTGTGTGTGTGTGTGTGTGTGTATACACTTCTTTATCCATTATATATATATATATATATATATATATATATATATCCATTATATAACTTCTTTATCCATTCTTTTATGGATGGATAGTTGGGTTACTTCCATATCTTGGCTCTTGTAAATAATGTTGTGATAAACATAGGGGTGCATGTATCTTTTTAAATTAGTATTTTTATATTCAATGGGTAAATACCCAGTGGTGGATAATATAGTAATTCTATTTTTAATTTTTTTTAATTTTTGATTTTTGGAGGAACCTCCCTACTGTTTTCCATAGTGGCTGTACCCCACCAGCAGTGGACAAGGGTTCCTTTTTCTCCACATGCTCACTGACACTTGGTTATTTCTTTTTGCTTTGATTCTGGCCCTTCTGACAGGTGTGAGGTGACATCTCATTGTGGTCAATTGATTTAAATTTCCCTGATGATGAGTGATGTTGAGTATCCTTTCATGTGTCTGCTGGTCATCTCTGTGTCTTCTTTGGAAAAATGTCTATGCAGGTCCTCTGCTTGTTTTTTAATCAGATTTTTTCTTAATGTGTATTTACTGTGAGGGGGGAAGGGGCAGAAAGAGAGGGAGAGAGAGAATTCCAAGCAGGCTCCATGCTGTCAGCACAGAGCCCAAGTTGGGGTTCGATCTCACATCATGACCTAAGCCAAAATCAAGAGTTGGGTGCTTAACCGAAGGTGCCCTCAAGCTGTTTGTGTTTTTGGTGTTGAGTTGTATGTAAAGACTTGATTTTCAGCCTGGTTCATGATAAGCACCCAACACGAGGTCACTGCTGGAATTACTATTATTATTAGAGCCCCTATCTCAAGATGTCAAAGCTGAGGCTCAGAGTTGAGGTGACCTTTCCAAGGTGACCCAGTTGGTATTGAAGGAAAATTGGGGTCATGACTATTTCAAGCCAAAATGTAGACTTTGAAACAGAGGAAGAGGGCAGAGGGCAGTTCTTTGAGGAAATAGGGGTGCCTAGTTGGTTATGGGGGGTCCTGCGGGCACCTGGACCTGAGGCTCTGCAGAAGGGCAGTCCTGGCTAGGACACAAGACACAGGACATGGGGACATCACAACAGAGGGACAGAGGGAGGATGGAGGTGTTGGGAAGGGGAAGGCCCCAGAGGCAACACAGGTGTTTTTCTCACCTGGAAAATGAAGTGATGACACCGTCGCTGGAAGCAGGTCTAGCAGCCGGCCCCGAATCAGAAGCAAGCACCAGTAGTGGGCACAGGCTTCCGGGAGCCTCAGGCAAGACCAGCGGTCTTAGAGTCAGTGCTGCCCCCCTGGACCGGGGTTCGGGGCCCTGCCCATCCCAGAAGCAGCCCCCAGGGGCCCCAGCATCTCAGCAGGATTACTCGTCCAACAGCCTTGTCTGTCCAATGGGGAAGCTGGGGCCCAGATGGACGATAAGTGACCTGCTCAGGGTCCCTCTGCAGAGCCACGTTGGAGCCCAGATCCCATTTTCTGTCCAACGTTCCCGCATTGCCCCACACCAGAAACCTAGATGGGGAGAAGCAACAGGGAGCTCTGGGGACCCGGTTCTCTAAAGACCCCAGGCCTCCAGTCCCTCCTAAGACTTCTCCCCTGTCCTGGGATCCCACCATTAGAGACAAGTTCCCTGGGAGGAAAGGACAGCTCTTCATATTTGGACTTAGTTTGTAATTACAGGCAGAGATTGCATAGAGTCAAAATTACCCTTGAAAACAGCTTAGGAGACACCTGGTGGACCCCTCCACGCAGTCCTTCAACAAACCCGTGACGGCAGGCGTTCCCCCGCCTTGGCTCAGAACCCGGTTTCTTTGGTGGACACCAGCTTCGGTGGATGAGGTCACTCATGAAAAGTCCCCTTATGTTCATTTGGAATCACTCCCAGCACAAAAAGGGACAGTCCTGTGCCAGGGACTGGGGACCTGGCCAAGAACGACAGATTCTGCCACCCCATCACACGCTCCATCCCGGCACACTGGGATGGTGGGGTCCCCGCCACTAGCTCAATCAGGATCTCCTCAGACTCAACCCTGAAAGGGCATACACACATCTGTGGCTGATGTGGGCTCAGTATCCGGATGGGGATAAATCACGCAGCTGCCCTGCATGCTCCCGGGCAGGTGACTGATCTGGTCCTTACCAGGCCCCATGGTTGGCTGGAGAAAGGGCATAGTGGGCTCAGAGGTCATCAGAACATCAAAACTGGGACCAAACCCTGGCTTTGTCATTTCCTATTTCCATGAATAAGTCAAGATTCTCACCCTGTCTTCTCCATTTCTGTATTTGTCAGAGAGAAAAAGTGAGATGACGGAGGATAAAATAAAGCAAGCTTTTCATGTAACAAGCATCCAGAAAATGGTAGTGAGCACACACACGAGCACGCGCACCCACATGCACACCCCTCTGCTGGGGGTGGTGATGATGGGGTGATGATGGGGAAGAGAGGTCAAAAGGCCAGCACCCCAGGAGGCAGTTGGAAGAGGCAAGCAGAGACTTGGGGGGAGGAGGAAGCTGGGGAGGCTTAGAGGTGGTGTTGCTGTTGAACTAAGAGGCCCCAGTTCCAAGCCTAGTTCCGCTCCACCACACTGGCTAGAGTTTATCTTGAAAAGCCCACCCAGCCAGGGAGCAGAGGGGCAGACAAAAATCCGAGCATCAAAGCTGGGCCCGAGGTTTTCCGCCAAACGAAGAGCAGCAGGAAATGTGTCCCCAAGTTGAAAGGCCCCCAAAACCTCGTGGGTCTGAGCTCCTTAAGGCTTCAGAGAACTGGGTCGAGTGGCTGGGAGACTTCTGGATTCCGTCCAGACCCCTGGCTAGCGCTGCTCCGCTGTCCATTTGACTCATGTCGGGGGAAGAGAGAAGAGAAAACGGAGGCAGGGAGGGGAAGCCACGCAGCTGTTCCTGAGCTGGGGGCCTCGGAAATTTGAGCCGAGCCACAGGCAGCCGGCAGGCAGGAGAGGGCCTCTTGGAAGCCTACTTCTGAGGCTCTGGCCCAGCCTTGCCAGCAGCCTCGGGATTAGCTCAGCAGCCTTCTCTGAGCTCTGAACATCTGCAGCCTAGAGTCCACTTCCTTCTTTCCCAGCCCCATGGGGCAGCCCCCTAGAATGGGGACTTGGGGGGGGGGCAGACAGCTGCGACCTGGAAAAGGGAGGGTGGGGGGCCCCTGGCTGGCCTAAGACTTGGTTTAGGGCACAGCAGTGGAATAGGAATCACCCGGGGCCTCATTCCAGAAATGCTTTCCCCTTTCCCCATCTTGGGAGCCTGAAGGAGAAGGAGGTGAGAGGGAAAGGAAGGGAAATAGTATCTGCACAGACCCACTGGACACCAGGGGGATTCTGGGTACTTTACCTGATACTTAAAACTATGTCAAGGTCGGTCTTGTTATTTCTGTCCTTCGTTTGAGAAAAAGGCTCAGAGAGGTTAAGTAACTTGCCCACAGTAACCCAGTTAAGTTAGTAGCAAAGTCCAGATTAAAAGCCAGGTCAGTCTAATTCTAAATCCTGAGCCTTCTCTTTATCCAGGGCCCAAAGAATTAGGACCAGGCAGGTGGGAACAGAATCGGTGGCTGGGACTACCTCATCTACCTGATGAAGGCCCAGTGGAACCATTGGCTGCATCACTAGGGGAGGGCACTGAGGACGAGGGAGGAGGCAACAGGCTTTGCCAATTGCTCTTGGACTATTGTGCCCGGTTCTCACATCGTGATGTGTCCAGAGGAAAAGAGCAGGTAGGTAAGAAGTCAACTAACCAAGTCATGGGAGGCTCAGCCGAAAAAACTGGGGCTACATAACTTAGCGAAGACTTGGGGGAGGCTGGGTTGTTGCTGGCCCCGAGCAGATTGACTTGCTCTGTGGGACCCAGTCAGCCAGGATAGGCGAGGCATTGCTGTTGTAATGAACAATCCCCAAATCTCAGGCTTACCCAGCTAAGACTTATTTCTTGCACCCAGCACAGATCAGGGCAGTTTTGAGAGGGGGGCTCTGCTCGTCCTAGTAACTTGGGGGTCCAAGCCAAGTGGGTTTTCCTCCAGACAGACATGAGCCCCCCAAACCCTGCAGCATAGGAATGTGGTGAACTTTACACTGTATTTTAAAGTGTCTGTTCACATTTCCTTGGTTAGAGGACGTCATGTGGGAATACCTAATTTCAGGAGGCCAGGAAGTACAATCCTACCCAGTGCCCAAGAGCAGGTGGAAATGTTTGACGGGCAGCACCAACAACTATCTCAGTCCCCAAAGGGGTGACTGAGTGTGGTGGATGTACTCAGAAGTCAACTTTAAGTTCATTTAAGCATGATCTTCCTGGGAAAATAGTGAGTACCTACCAATAGATGTGTGCAAACCAAGGCAGGATAGGTGCCCTGCAGGAAGGCGGGGGAAGAGACTCCCCTGTCACTGGGGTGATGGGAGGTGGCCTCTGTGGCAGAAAAGAGCAGTAGTGGTTGAGGCCTAGGGCTCTGAAGCCAGAGGTTCCTGATTTCAAATCCCGTTCTTGTCTTACTGTGTCACTTTGTGCAGATCACCTAACATCTCTGGACTCCAGTCCACTCCTCTGTTACATGGGGGCATAATAACTCCATAGATTGTTGTGAAGGTTAAATGAGATAATATATGTAAAGCCTGTAGCACACCACACCTGGCACATGGGAAGCTCTAATCAAGTCAGCTGCTTTTACTGTTAAGTTCATTTTCCCCCCGAGATCCTATGACCCACTGCTCAAGGAATCTTTGGCAGTGTACTTTCTGGGCCTGTCACGTCCCTAAGACATTAGTCAGTGGCCAGGGCAGGGTTGGGAGGGTTCTGTGTGCTGGCTGAGCAGGCTGATCTTTCTCCACTACTGTCATGTGGTCTATGGAGGTAGGGTGCTTTCTGGAGCCTTCTCTAACCCACCCCTCCTCCTGCCTTGGAGCCTGACTGCAAAGCATTTACTCTCTTCAGTTCAGCCCCCAATCTGCCCTGATAACCACTGAGCTAATGTATGTCTCCATGAGTTTGCCTTTTCCACATAGGTAGCCTTTCTGCTGTCTCTTTAAAAAAAATTTTTTTCATGTTTATTTATTTTGAGAGAGAGAGAGAGAGAGAGAGACTGTGTGCACATGAGCGGAGGAGGGGAAGAGAGAGAGGGAGAGAGAATCCCAAGCAGGTTCTGTGCTGTCAGAGCAAGCCCCCTGTGGGGCTGAAACCCACAAATTGGGAGGTCATGACCTGAGCCGAAACCAAGAGTTTGAGGCTTCACTGACTGAGTCACCCAGGCGCCCCTCTGCTGTCTCTTAATTAATCTACTTTATTGAAGTTGAGTCCTAATGGATGGGAGATTTCTGACTCCCCTTCCCCTTCTCCCTGGCCAGCTATGTCGCTGGTATTTGTCCCTCGGTTGCTGTCTTTGTACCTCTAACTGCAGTCCATAGACCTTCAGCTGTCGACAGTATCCCTAAGGCTCCCTGCTTCATGAGACAAAGCCATCAGTGTTTGCATAAGCTTGAAAACGACCGTTGTAGAGACATCAGGAAGAGGTGTAGCCAAGGGAGATCGTGCGTTTCAGAAATGAGCGCTGCAGGAGCGTAGAAAGGAGGAGGAAGTCAGGAGAGGCTTCCTGGAAGAAGCAAGGTTTGAGGGGAGCCTTGTCTGCTTACTTTTCCGGGGGCTGCTGCGGGTGCTCTCTGGGTCTGTGAGCCCTGTCCTGCAGTACCTGATCACAGACACCAGGGGGGAGACGAGTGGCTTTGCTGGGACCTCCTCTGCTCTTCGGAAGGTAGGCAGCTCAGCTCTCCCCACCCCCATCCCTTAAAGCAGGGGGAGGTGGAGTGACCGCAGGCTCTCAGCTCTCAGCCCTTTACCCCGACAGAGGCTTGAATCTGTGACTGCCGTCTGAGCTGTAGTTTCCAGGCCCTCTGAGCATTGATACTGTCTCATCTGTACTCCCAGTTCTGAAAGTGTGGTCACTGGAACCCTCACGTGGGCATCAGCTTGTTAGACGTAGATTCCTGGGCCCTGCTCCCCAGCTCTCATCAGGAGATGGGGCCCGGGAATCTGCATGTTTAGTATTCAGCCCACCTTCCTCGTACACAGGAAAGACTGAGCACCTCAGTCAGGCTTGTCGTGATCTTAGCCCGTCAAGCCTCTTCGTGTTTTCTCCCTAGTTTCCGCAGCAGTTTCTAAATAAAGGGTCCCTGACTGGGGGAACATGGAATATTTGAAACCTGGAGATTCACAGGTCATACCACCATGTTAAAAGCTCTGTGGTAAAGAAGACTGCGTGACTTTGTTAAACGTAGCATTCCCCAAATTAACCTACCCTCAGGCCAGACCTGACTCTTGCCTCCGTAGTCCCTGTGGACATCATGCATTTTGCCACTTCTATACCTCCCCTTAACTCTCACCTGGACACACAGGCTTCAACTGACTCCTCCTTCCCCAGGAAGGCCTCCCAGATCTCTAACACTGCCCACCCGCACCCCCACCCCCAGGGCTGGGGCGTCTCAGAGCTCTGGCAAATAACTCCACTTTATATCTTCTCTTTTGTCACTTCCTGGATGCTCTGCTGTGCCTATCTTAGTGTAACAAAACTTATCCCCTCCCTTCATTCTTGGGGAGAAGTACAGGCACAGGACCTCCTGGAGGACATCTCCAGGAGAGGAAAAGACCAGGCTCATTCCAGTCCTGCACAAGACGAGCCCATTCTGTAGCCAAAGCCCCAGCATGCTGGCCCCCGGTCCCTTCCCAGTTCACCATCTCAACAATCAAGGTTGCCCTGGCTCACTCGCACCTACCCTGGGCTGGCCTCCAGAGCAGCGAAGGTAACCGCTCGGAGAGGACCTAAGGGCATTGCCCCGGAAGTCTGAGACCGCCAGGATTCCCATTCTCCACCCATTTATTTAGCCCGGTCGCTCCTGGCTTTTGGATTTCAAGGGCCTACAAGCAAACCCACCCCCACATTCCCAATCTAGAAGACTATATGAGGTTCCTAACTGTTAATATTTCCAAGAAACCCATTAAAATATTATCTGACCTGCACTTCGGTTTTCTCAAAAATGTTCCTGGAGCCTTTACATGGGAATCACTCATCATTAAAAAAAAAAACATTTTTTAATGCTTATTTATTTTTGAGAGAGAGAGACAGAGCACAAGCAGGGAAGTGGCAGGGGGGCGGGCGGGACACAGAATCTGAAACAGGTGTCAGCACAGCCCGACGCAGGGCTCGAACCCAAGAGCTGTGAGGTCATGACCTGATGTTTAAGTCGGATGCTTAACTGAGCCATCCAGGTGCCCCGGGAATCACTCATCATTTAATAAAATGATCAAATAAAAATTTTAAAGGGGCAACTGGGTGGCTCAGTCCATTAAGTGTTTGACTTTGGCTCAGTCACATGTTTACTGTAAATGTTGAAATGGGCCTTGAGCCTGTGGGCAATTGGAGACACCTCCCTTTGGGCCGCATGGTTAGATGCTGAAGGTTGGGAACCTGCATGGTGGGTGGAAGGAAGGGAGGAATTGTAGTAAAATGCTTTCCTAGAGATAAGCCCAAAGAAGGTCATGATACAGCGATCCTATTTCTGAACAGCTGACCCAGGAAGCAACAGGCTGCCTGACAGTCGGAGACCGTGGAAAGAAGAGCGCGTGGAAAGAAGAGTGGCAAGAAATTACGGAGAGATCCTTTTAAACTGGACAGAGGAAAGATGTTCTCGGAATCAGAGATGCCCAAATATAGAAAGTGAGCTTCTCATTACTGCACACAGATGTTGAATCATCATTAGCCTGGGAGGTGATGGAGAGGATTACTACATTTGAGTAAAAATAAGGAAATTAAGTAGAAATAATGAAAGTCATTTTACGTTTATAGTACTTGACATTCATTAAGTTGTTTTGAAGGGGCCCCCGGGTGGCTCAGTCAAAAGAGCGTGCAATGCTTGATCTTGGGGGTGTGAGTTTGAGCCCCATGTTGGGTGTGGAGCCTACTAAAAAAAATAATAAAATTTAAAAAATAAAATTAAAACATAATAAGTTTATTGGGGCGCCTGGCTGGCTCAGTCAGAAGAGCGTGAGAATCTTGATTTCCGAGTCATGAGTTTGAGCCGCATGTTGGGTGTAGAGATTGCTTACAGTTAAAGAAAAAAATCAAGTTAAAAAAAAAAAAAGTTGTTTTGGTACAACTGAATTAAAAAATTTTTTTTAAATGTTTTATATATTTTTGAGAGAGAGGGAGAGAGAGAGAGAGAGAGAGAGAGAGCGCGCGCGCGCGAGTGGGGGAGGGGCAGAGAAAGAGGGAGACACACAGAATCTGAAACAGACTCCAGGCTCTGAGCTGTCAGCACAGAGCCCGATGCGGGGCTCAAACTTGGAAACGACGAGATCACGATATGAGCCAAAGTCAGACGCTCAACCAACTGAGCCACCCAGGTGCCCTGGTACAACTGAACTTTTAAATAGTTTTGGGAGGTAGATAAAAATCATTCTGATTTCAGGTTCAAGATAGCACATTGAGGACACACAGCACTGACCAAAACAGATAAAAATGCCTGCCTGGTGGAGCTTACAATCTAGAAATTCCATAGATTTTATATTATCCTTGTGATACTAGAACTTAGGGATAGGACAAAATAAGACAATGCAAGGAAGGGGGCGCCTGGGTGGCTCAGTGGGTTAAGTATCTGACTCCTGATTTCAACTCGGGTCATGATCTTGTGGTTTGTGGGATCGTGCCTCACGTCTGGCTCTGTGCGGACAGTGTGGCACCTGCCTGGGATTCTTTCTCTCCCTCTCTCCATCTCTGCTCCTCTGCTCCCCACTCACGCTCTCTCCCTCTCTTTCTCAAAATAAATACATAAACACTAAAAAAAAAAAAAAAAAAGGCAATGCAAGGAAGAAATGCAATTATCAACTCCAGGGGAAAAAGGCAAGAAAAACAATAGAGGCAATGTAATTATAGCATACTTTTGATTACATAATAAATGATATTAATACAGTCATAACAATATAAATGCTATTTTTGATGTTTTAAAACAACTTGTAGATGATGCATAGAAACTTAGTGATGATTAAAGACAGATACCAGTGTTAATCATCTTGACAATATAAAAAAATACATGTAGAGTCCATGGAAGACTGGAGTTGTGGGGGACAACGAAATAAAAACCAGAGGAGTTAATAGTCAAATTCTCCGAGTTGTTGAGCTACTGAATAAAGTTGAGAAAACAAGAAATAGAAGTATAGGTACAATGTTTCAATGTTCAAATGTAACCACTAGAAGACAGAATTAGATGATGATGATAGATAAATAGATGAGAGATGGATAGGTAGATAGATAGATAGACAGATAGATAGATAGATAGAACAGAGAAGAAGAGACAAAGGAGGGAGTTTCTGTGAACCAAATTCTTTTTTATCACACCATGAAGTCAAGAGACTACCTAAAGTTGGCAAATCAAGAAACAGATCCATAAACATTTGATTTAGATTTTTAGAGGCTAACCACCTAAATAAACAAAAACATAAATGATTAAAAGAGTTTGCCTTGGGGAGGTAAGTCAGAGGGAGGGAGGACTGGACTAAGAAACTTGTTTTTTACCACACACATGTATGTAACATATCTTTTTTTTTTTTAAGAACACAATGTAATATATTCTTTTCATATTGTTTTTTAAAATTCAAAACTACCCTCGTCATTAAAAAGGTGAAGAAACTGAGGTTCTGAAGAGGAGGTGACTTTCCTTAGGTGATAACACTAGGAAGGACCAGGAATGGAGGCCATATTTCATGACACCCGGTCCTCTGAGCTATATGGGGCTGTTCCAAGCAAGAGTTCTTTCTCACCCTGCCTCTATGATTCACCATCCATGCAGGCCACTATGCCTTTGCACCTGCTCTTTTCTCTGCCTGGGGTGTGCCTCCCAGCTTCTTGCCTTGGCATGTGCCTGTTCATATTCCATAACCCAGCGCCATGTCAATTCCTTCGAGACTATGACTCTCTCTTTTCCTGTACTGTCCCTGACTCTACTATAATGTTTATTTCTGATCCCACTGGATCATAAATATTTGGTTACCCATACGTCTGCCCATCTTACCATCTCATTTGCTAGACCGTGGATCCCTCAAGGCAGAGGTCTGTGCCTGATTCAACGCTGTACCCCAGCTCCTACCCCAGTGCCTGCCACAGGGCATTCAAAAGTGTTTGGGGAATTTGTGAATGGGTGGAGCACACGAGTCTCTGCCTCGAAGATTCTGGGCTGGTGGCCCAAGGCCCAAAGCCTGGCCACAGGCCTGACAGCTGTGCAGGAGTCTCCTCCTTCAGGTTCAAACTCATCCCTAAATGACTCCCCCACCCCCAACCATCATATGCTGTCACCCTCCTGTTTTCTTGTTCTTCTCTGACATGGCAAGGTTTATCTGCAAATCTCAGCACTCCCCAAAGGCATGCTTTAAGAGCCAAGTGGAGCCCTCCATCTGGATTGAATTAAATCACTGACAGAGTTATGTTCCCAAGTCAGCAGGGGCTGGAGGAAGGCTTTGGGGAAGGGACCAGACCTTGACTCCTTAGAGGAACTACCTCAGAAGAAAAATAACATGCTGGTAAGAGCTGCCCAAAAGGGTGGGAACAGGGAGATGCACGGACTGAGCTTCTCTCACTAGACGTGTATCTCCAGGCAGGATCTTGGTGTCTCTGGGCTGTTCATGTATCACCTATATCCTACAAGAGGTGATGCATGCTTTGTGGTTGGGGCATGTGGTGTGGTGTGGGGAGATTCATTGAGGAAAAGCACGAGGAGGTGTCTGGAACCGTGCTGGGTCAGCGGTGCTCAGTCTATGTATGAGCTTTTTCCTCCCTCTCCAGTTCATTTTCTATTTTTCTCTTTTTTCCTGTTTTTATTTTTATCACCGTTATCCATGGACATAGTCAAGGAAGCCAATTGTTCTTTTGCTACAACAAAAACAGCTTTCCCACCCTGCCCTCACTATTTATTTTTCTCCCAAAGCAATGACTTCCAACTCTTTTTAACAGTTCTTTCCCGTTCTTCTTAACAATATGGTATTTACTTCCATATTTCAAAATAACTTGCTCGCGTTGATAGTTTCTAAATGCACCTGCTGAAGAACATCTTGGTTGCTTCTAGTTTGGGGCAATTATGAATAAAGTTGATGTAAACATTCACGTGTAGGTTTTTGTGTGGACACAGGTGTTCAACCTATTTGGGTGAATACAAGGAGCATGATTTCTGGATTGTGTGGTCGGCTGCGGTTGGCTTTGTAAGAAACTTCCAGACTGCGTTCCAAAGTGGCTGCATCGCTTCTCATTCGCACCAGCAACGAACGAGAGTTCCTGCTGCTCCCCAGGCTCGCCAGCACTTGGTGGTGTCAGTGTTTTGGATTTTAGCCATTCTAATAACTGAGTAGTGGCGTCTCGTTATTTTCATTTATAATTCCTAACGGTATGTGATGTGGAGTATCCTCTCTTATGCTTACTCGACCTCTGTGTATCTTCTCTGAGAAGGAATCTGTTCAGATATTTTGCCAATTTTTTAATTGGGTTGTTTGTTTTCTTACTGTTCAGTTTTAAGACTTCTTTGTAGACTTCTTGGTCTACAAAATATATATATATATATATATATTTTTAATTTTTTAATGTTTATTTATTTTTGAGAGAGAGAGAGAGAGACAGAGTGTGAGTGGGGGAGGGGCAGAGAGAGAGGGAGACACAGAATCGGAAGCAGGCTCCAGGCTCCGAGCTGTCAGCACAGAGCCCCACGGGGGGCTCGAACTCCCAAACTGCAAGATCATGACCTAAGTCGAAGTTGGTCACTCAACCGACTGAGCCACCCAGGCGCCCCAAGACTCCTTTGTATATTTTAGATACAAGGCTTTAGCACATGTGTGTTTTGGAAGTATTTTCTCTCATCTTGGGCATGTCTTTTCATTCTCCTTGTGTACCGAACTTTTGTTCTGACTCCAGGCTTAATTTCTAAGGGCTCATTTTTGTTCTCTGGATATTTTTCTTATGGGTCCTCTTTTTGTTTCATGTGTGCCATACTCCTTCCCATCTCTCTGAAGATATTCAGGGCCATTTTTCCTGATGCTCTCCTCTCCCTACACAGCCTCTGTATCTTCCAGGTTGCGTTTGCTTCTTTGGAGAGGCTTCCCTCAAAAGATAAGAGATTCTTGGCTGTCTTCTTGTCTGAGGAGGACCCCCACATCTTCACTGGATGCTGTGCGCTTGTATACGTGTGTGCACGTGTGTGCGGGCATGTGTGTGCGGGTGTCTTTGGGGAGTGCTGCTTGGTGACTATGAACTTCCCTCTAGGCAATCGGGCCAGACATTTTGTCAGGGAGTGTCTATACCACCTGGGTCTGGGTCTGATAAGTCTCGCTGCTGATGCTTTGAGATCTGAGTTGGGGAAGAAGACTGGAGGTTTCAACGTCTATTAAGTAAACTTACCTTTAATCCCATTTTGATACTCCATACCCATCCATGCTGCTGTCCTCTTGTCTGGATGTTCTCATTTTATTGTCTCCAGAAAATGAAGCCTCAGGCTTCTGCTGAGGTGGAGAACAGACCATCCCCAACCTGTGTAGTGAGGGAGGGAATGTATCTTGGGGTTAAACTTCTTAGAGATTGTGTGTGTGTGTGTGTGTGTGTGTGTGTGTGTGTGTGTGTAATATATTGAGTTCGTTCCAAAGGGAAAATTTCATTTCTCCTCAATGTTTCCTTTAACATTTTTTTTTCTTTTTTATTCATTTTAGAGAGAGAGCACGTGAGTGGGGGAGAGGGGCAGAGGAAGAGAGAGAGAGAGAATCTTAAGCAGGATCCATGCTCAGCGTGGAGACCGTCACAGGGATCGATCCCAGGACCCTGGGATCATGACCTGAGCCAAAATCAAGAGCTGGATGTTCAACCGTCTGAGCCACCCAAGTGCCCCTTCCCCCAGTGTTTTCTATTCTACAAGAATAGCATCTAACATCTTTTTATAGTGTTTGTGGACTTAAATTTTATAAAATTTTAAAAAAATGTTTATTTAATTTTGACAGAGAGAGAGACAGAACATGAGCGGGGAAGGGGCAGAGAGAGAGGGAGACACAGACTTGGAAGCAGGCTCCAGGCTCTGAGCTGTCAGCATAGAGCCTGATGTGGGGCTTGAACTCACAGGCCACGAGACCATGCCCTGTGCCAAAGTCGGACGCTCAACCGACTGAGCCACCCAGGCGCCCCATGTGGACTTAAATTTTAAAATCAGAAGTGATGATAAAGGAGTATATGTACTTGACATTAATTTTTAATAACTCCTTAAAATTTTTTTTAACATTTATTTATTTTTGAGAGACAGAGTGGGACAGAGCACAAGTAGAGGAGGGGCAGAGAGAGAGAGAGGGAGACATAGAATCCAAAGCCAGCACAGAGCCCCATGTGGGGCTCGAACTCTTGAACCGCGAGATCATGAGCTGATTCGAAGTCTGATGTTAACTGACTGAGCCACCCAGGTGCCCCTAATAACTCCCTTTTAATAACAATATGATGGAATTATTTCTGTCATTCCAAGATAAGACTTTACCAAAAATGTATCCTTTTCTGTCATATGTTCATCCAAAAATCCAGTTTGTGTTACCCTTGATCTGTACTTACAATGAATGAACTTGAACAAAACGCTCCTATCAGAAAACATTTCTATAGTTTTTAGTTGAGTCGACTCTTGGAGTATTCTGGGTTCTAGCTAACATTATCTAGCATTTATTGTTTCCGTGGATTTTAAAAAAAGAAACTTTCTGTTTAGCAGTCGTTTCGCCTTGGTCTCCTTTTGGCTATAACCGTTCTCAGACTTTCCTTGGTTTTGATTATCTTGACAATTTTGAGGTGTACTGGTCAGGTATTTTGTAGACTGTCCTTCAACTGGGATTCTTCTGCTGTCTCTCTAGTGACTAGAAAGGAATTATGTGTTCTTGAGAGGAAGACCACAGAAACACAGCGCCATTTTCATCATGTTTTATCCAGATCACATAGTATCAACACGGCTTATCACTGATGGTGTTAACTTTGCTCACCTGGCTGAGGTGCTCTTGGTCAGGTTTCTCCACCCTAAAGTGGCTCTTTCCACCTTCTCCCATCCCCCATGCTGTGATCTTCGGAAGGAAGTCACCGTGCACAACCTGCATTTAAGAACTGGGGAGTTATTGTCCACCTCCTCAAGGGCAGATTTCGACATACGTTGTTTGGAACTCTTCGGTACGGGAGATTTGACTATTCTCTGTTTATTTAGCCATTTAGAGCGGTATGGACCCATGGGCTTTTATTTTATACCTTGAGTTGTAATCCAGAACTGCTTTATTTAGTTGGTCAAATCGTTCCAGCTTTGGCTATTAGGAGCTCTTTCACCTGGTTCCTGTGTCCTTTGACATGCCCCCATCACTGTGCGCGCGCGCGCGCGCGCGTGTGTGTGTGTGTGTGTGTGTGTGTGTGTGTGTGAGAGAGAGAGAGAGAGAGAGAGAGAGAGGACACTTACTTTTTAGCACTACAAGATGCTCCTGGCTCATCTGTGTTATTTCCTGCCCCAGTTGTAGAATCAGCCATTTCTCTGAAAAGTCCTTGTTCCTTTTACTGGACAGTGTTAGAGACCAGGATCTGGGTACCGGGTGTGTGCATGGATGTTGGGATGTTGTTGCTCCCAGGTCTGCTCTGCTGATAGAGTAACAAAACCCATCCGTGTGTATACGATGCCATGTGTAGATACATACCTATAAATATTTCTACAGCCATCTGTATGGTATCTACAGAAGCTAAATATCCATTCACACTGCTGTTTCCCACTCAGATCCATTAAGAAATGGATCATTTTAAATACTTTTTATTAAATTTTTTTTAACGTTTATTTATTTTTGAGACAGAGAGAGACAAAGCATGAATGGGGGAGGGTCAGAGAGAGGGAGACACAGAATCTGAAACAGGCTCCAGGCTCTGAGCTGTCAACACAGAGCCCGACGCGGGGCTTGAACTCATGGACCGCGAGATCATGACCTGAGCTGAAGTCGGCCGCTTAACCGACTGAGCCACCCAGGCGCCCCTCTAAATACTTTTTAAACATGTATTTATTTTTGAGAGACAGAGAGAGCATGAGCGGGGGAGGGGCAGAGAGAGAGAGGGAGACACAGAATCCGAAGCAGGCTCCGGGCTCTGAGCTGTCAGCATAGAGCCCAACGCGGGGCTTGAACCCATGAACTGTGAGATCATGACCTGAGCTGAAGTTGGACCCTTAACCGACTGATCCACCCAGGTGCCCGAAGAAATGGATCATTCTAGACTCTTCTCCCTGCTTATTTGTAACCTCCTCCTCCAGCAGCGAGTAAGCCAGTCTCCATCCATCTACCTCAGCACTCAAGTCCATGTAAGGAACTGTGAGAATGTTTGCCTGTGCTCCAGTGGGGAGGGCTTCAGGCACGACTAGAGCACAGTGATTACGTACGGCTCCTTTTGTCTTTATGATCTGTCATTTCCAGAATTACTTAGGTCAGCACCTTTGGCCCGACCCCTTCAGTCAGGTTCGTTCATGCATGTGTAATGCAGTGAGATCGTTTTGTCACATTCTGCCTTCCGTCCCGGGATCTGATGACCTCCTAGATGATTTTTTTAGAAATCTGCATATGTTAACGTTCATTCCTCGTGTGAATGAGTTTCATGGGTTTTGACAAATCCACCACTACAGGATCATACCGACTAGTTTCGCAGCCCTAGGAGCCCCCCTCCCCTAACCTCCCCCCGCCCACTTTACCTATTGAGCCCTCCCCAACTCTCTGCAGTCACTGGCCTTTTTATGTCTTCTAGAGTTGTGTTTTTTTTCCAAGATGCCATCTATTTGGAATCACACAGTATGAGGCCTTTTCGGACTGGCTTCTTGCCCTTGGCAGTGTGCGTTTAAGTTTCCACATGTCCTTTCCGAGCTTCATAGCTCCTTTCTTTTCATCACTGAATAATATTCAATCATGTGGATACACCATTTTGTTTGCTTGTTTATCCATTCACCTATGGGAGGGGATCTCGGTGGCTTCCGGTCCAGGACGATTCTGAGCAAAGCTGCCGTAGACGTTTGCACGCAGAGTTTTGTGTGGGCATCCGATTTGCAAATCGGCTGGGTCATTCAACAGACCCGTGACCAATCATTCTTCCTTTTGGCTCCACCTTCACACCCACTTCCAGAGGAAAGGGAAGCTGCCTGTTCTCAAGCTTCCGGGGGTTCCGCGGTATAAACCCACTTGCTTTGGGGCTCTCTACCTGCCCACGTTATCATTCAGCTTTTCGCTGGTGTCCTAAGCCTGTGACACTTTTCCATCAGCTTTCCAGCCTGCACTATGATGTTGCTTCATTCCCCGCTACTTCCCCCATTATTTTCGTGGGTTTCTACCTTCTCGCGATCCGATCGCTGTCATTTTAGTGCGAGGGAGCGAAAGCTAGTGTCAGCGTCCAGCCCACCACCTACAACCGGCAGCGTTCCCCTCCTCTCTCCAAGCCTCCGATTGGATCTCCCTGGGCATGGAGTGGGTGGAACCCATATTTGTCAAGTCATGGCTGCTACCAACTCAGTTACCGGAGAAGACCCCTCTGCTCCAAATCTGTCTCCCAGGGCCCGTCCCCCTGAGGGCATCAGTCCCAGCCGCCACCCTGGCTGATGTCTGCCTTGGGGCTTTGAAGGCCCACATGTGTGGAGAAGGGCGGTGGCTGGCTTAGCATTCTGAGCCGGAGGCCTCAGAGCAAGGTCACGTCTGGAGAAATGACACCAGTGTGGGACAGCAGGGAAGGGACAAAGAAAGCAAGAGCCCTCTGGACACTAAACATCTTGTGCTCTCTGTTTGGCACATCCTCCCTCCTCTCCACAACAAGGAGTGTCTTGCAGTAAGCCTTCTGGGGATGTGATCGAAGTGGTGAGGTTCAGGGTTATAGTCAACAAATTGAATGGTCATTGAATGGAATCACCTCCCTCTGCCCATCCTCTAGTAACCTTGTCCTTATCTCTTTTCGCTCTACCTGGAGTACCTTCTCCCTGGAGAGTCCTTCTACTCCGTGTCCTCATTCACAGCCCGTACTGTTTCCTGAGGACACCCCTGAGTTGTATCTCCAGCCACAGTCCCCTTCCTACAGTCTAGCCGAGCGGCGATGGCTTGCCCTGGGTGTGCCACAGATATCGTAGGTGCGTGTGCTCTGTGCCATACTGTCCCTTTTCAGATCTGAGCCCATCATCTGTTTGCGTTTCTGAAGGATCCCTCCAAGTTTCTGGCTCACTTGTATATTGTCCTTTTGTTTCTGAGAACTGGTTTGTATTTCTTTGTTAGCTTTGAAATGTCTTTGCTATAATTTTTTAGGTCTTTGGTGGGGCAAGACAGCTGTGTGACTTGAAATTAAAAGAACACATTCCTTCTTTCCTGGAGACACCTTCATTTTGGAAGGGGCTCGTGTGTTCCTTCAGCCCCTCAGCCGTCATAAGACGAGTAAAAGTCCGCCTTCTTTGGAAAAGGAGGTTTCCCGGCCTCTTACGACAGCACAGTTCAGGGTCTCACAAACACGTACGAGTTTTTCCTGGAGCTTGTTTTAACTTCCACTTTTTCTCCTGCACCATTAGCTCATCTCTCAGTGGGGTTAAATACAGTTTCCCGGCTCTCTGGTTTCCCCTTTGGAAAATACACAGGAGGTTCTGTTCCCATGGGAAGATATGGGATGAAACTCTGGTTCCTAGGATGACTCTACAGCTATTTCACCAATGACCGGGGGCTTATGCAATGTTCTCACTGTCCCCAGGCCTGTGCCAGTAAATCTGCAGTGTCTGTGGGATAGAAACTCCCAGTCCTGTCATGAAAGCCGCTCAGTGTGACCCTTATTTGGGGGCTGCAGTTGGCGGAGCACCGAGGTGAGGAGCGGAGGCTCTGAAGCCAGAGTGCCTGTGTTCCCATCCGACTCTGCCAGTGCACTTGCTGTGAGACTTCGGGCAAGTTACCCAACCTCTCTGTGCCTCTGTTTCCTTCTCTGGAGAATGGTAAGTGATGGTCATCATGGCGTGTGCCTCGTGGGTTTTCATGACGATTAACCTAATTAGTAAGTGACAAGGGCTTAGAATAGTGCTCAGAAAGTGGTCTGCAGCTGCCCCCTACTCTCCTTACCTCCCGTGTGTCCCAAGATAGAGCCTTCTCTCCAGTCAGACCAGACCACTCCCGGTTTCCGTCCCAACCCTGACCTTCTGTGCGTGCCGTAGAGTCTTCAAGGGCTTTAAGATTAAATCCTACTCTTCCTTCTCCTTTCTCTCTTTCTCCTTCTATTGTCAGTGATAACTACTGTTCATTGAATATTTGCTACATATTGGCTACTTTTCAGGTGTTATTTTTTTTCAAAACTCACCATAATCCTGAAAGGCTGGTAACACCCTCCTATTTTAAGTAATTAATTTATTGATTTACTGGTTTATTTTTTGATGTGCTCACTTACTTTAATAATACTACATTTACCATGTTAGCAACATCTAAATTCAGTTAGATAAGAAAATGTCACAAGTGCAATAAAGCATTTTAGAGTACGCCAAAATTTGTGTATAATATCTGACCAAACCACCTTGCTGATAAATCACTAATCACTTCAGTTATAGGTAATTTGCTAACATTTATGATTCTTACAAAGAAAAATAAACAAAGCTCATACATTTAAAAAGTGTTTTTCAGGGTGCCTGTGGCTCAGTGGGTTAAGCGTCCGACTTCAGCTTAGGTCATGATCTCACAGTTTGTGGGTTCGAGCCCCAAGTTGGGCTGTATGCGGACAGCTCGGAGCCTGGAGCCTGCTTCAGGTTCTGTGTCTCCCTCGCTCTCTGCCCCTCCCCCCGTTCACGCTCCCTCCCTCCCTCCCTCTCTCTCTATCAAAAATGAATACACATTAAAAATGAATTTAAAAAGTGTTTTTCATTTACCTTTGCCTTAGTACTTAAAATACACATTTCTATTTCAAGGTGATATTGAACATTTTTTCTAATACAACAGCAGCACAAATACAATTCTGCAATTACATAAAAAACTAAACTAGGACCCATACTTAAGTTATTCTCACGTTTATGCATGATTCTGAAATAAATACTACTTCTAAGCAGCTGTTATCAGCTTTTTAGGTTTGGTTTAAACACACACACACACACACACACACACACACACACATTTTCGGTTGTGGAGAAGCTTATAATGTTATATTCCAAGCACTGCTCTGAAAGGATTCTTTAAGAGCCAACCAGCCCTAAAAACTGAAGTACTCGGTCAGTCTGCAACACAGGCAGAAAAATGTTAAATTAAACAGGATTCCTACATAACCTCAAAAGCATGTGATGATTTGCAGCAACTGGGAGGACTTCAAGATTGGCAGATTGTCCTCTTTACACTTAATTTCAGCAGGAGAGTTTAAGAAAGTGCATGTGTTACTACTGTCATGTATATTTAAAAGTGACATGTTTCTTTTGTGCTAATTTGACTCGCCTGAACGACCTATCTAGTTAACTAGTCACTAGTAAGTTGGTCACCAAGCAAATCAAGCCTGCAAGAAAGGAAGCCAATATTTAAATTATCATGTTATTGTCTGACCCGTCCAAATGATTTACGTTTTTAATTTTTATTTTTTCTAAATGTTTTAATGTTTATTTATTTCTGAGACAGAGAGACACAGAGAGACAGAGCATGAGTGGAGGAGGGGCAGAGAGAGGGAGACACAGAATCAGAAGCAGGCTCCAGGCTCTGAGCTGTCAGCACAGAGCCTGACGCGGGGCTCGAACGCACCAACCGGGAGACCATGATCCGAGCCAAAGTCGGAAGCCCAGCCGACTGGGCCACCCAGGCGCCCCTCAAATGAGTTATTTTCAACATAAACATAAATGCCACATGAGATGTCTAAAGCAAGCACCACCAACGAAATCAAGACAGAGTCTCTTCTTCTAAGGCTTAGGCTTTGCCCAGAATTCCTTATACATGGACTAGCCTGTACCAAGAGTCACTACGCCACAACCAAGCCTTGGACTGCCACATGCATGTGCATCAGATGAACAGACGTTTTAGTATTTCCCCTGCTCTTAAATTTATATAGCCCATAGCAACAACTTTTGCAACCCCGCCATTCCAGTGGGACAAACAGTGCCTTTCTAGCTTTCTCGGAGAAGTTTAGATTTTAGGTCCCTGATCTTCATCATATGAAGAAAGAGAAACATCTGTGCCGGTTGACAAGGTGACTGAAGAATCTTCCTAGAATGACAGGACCTCTCAGAGCTCCAACCGGTTTCTGACTCTTGCCCGAGCACGGCCTCCAAGCCTGCTTCTCCTCCAGCACCCTCCTGTTTTATAGACGAAGAAGCAAGCCTTGCAGAGGACAAGGGAGTGGCTGTGCTATGTGGCCGAGCTGAGAGGCCCATGTGGCTCTGTCCTCCACGGCACGCTCTCTCCGTCTCATCCGGCATTCCCTGTCCGCCATCCCCACCTGCGAGGCCGTGCCTGGGGCTCTCCGTGTTGTGAATTATGTAGGTCACGACGCTCTTGGGTGCAAACGACAGAAACCCCAACTCCAGCCGGTTTAAACTAGAAAGAAAATGTGCAGGTCACAGAAATGAAATGTCTAGAGGAAAGGCAGACTTCGCTCAAGGAGGGATCCCACAGCTCATTGATGCCCGCAGGGACCCACTTTTCTTCGTTCTCCTGCCCCTCCTTCTTCATGGTCCTGGTCTTAAACTAACACTGGCTCTCATGAGGTCTCAGGAGGGCCGTCAGCAGCAGTTCAGGTACTTATGGGGTAGATTTCCCCCGGATCCTGAGAAGAGGGTGTTAGATGAAGTAGTTTATTTGGGAAGTGATTCCAGGAAACTGGAGCAGGAAGATGGCAAAACTAAGATAGGGAAGGGAAAGAACCCATAAAGGGTTTTCTAGAAAAGTAACTTTAGAGGGCTGGAGTGCAGGCCCACTGAGGAATTTGGGGGAACGGTGAAGAACCATGTACAGAGTTATCCCCGAGTGGCCCTGGTCCTCCCGGCCTGCCCCGGGAGCAGGCAGAGTAGGCTCCAGCAGCCAAAAAAAGAAGCCTCAGGCCAAAACCAAACCAGACCGAAACAAGCAAGAGCTGGCAATTGGGAATGGGACAGGGAGGGGACACGGGGAGGGCGCTGAGTGTATCTGTCACCCCAAGAGTGTGCTTCCTCAGTCATGTCCCTGGGAGGGAGCGGCCCTTTCCACAGCTGGCACCCCGTGGTCCTGGGGTGCACTCGGGTTTGTCCTGCTGGGCCCCCATGCCCACACCTGAACCTGAACCTGCGCCCGGGAGAATACTCCATCCCGATGGCCTTTGTCTTCACTTACTGCCCACCCAGCAACCTGTCATTGTGGCAAGAGATGGAGTCACGCTGATTGGCTGAGGTGAAGCAGGGTCTCCCCCCTCAGGGCTGGGGAGGGGCCAGTTCCACCAGAACAGAATGGCAGCTGTTCTGGAAAGCTGGGAGGGAGGGAGGATGCTGGGGAGCAAACGACAAAGTTCATCACATGAGTATTCTCTAGAACAAAAGGAATGGAACGGAAATCAAGCTTGGAAGGGGAGGAGTAAAGAAACTTGCAAGCAAGCTCAGGGCGGGGAGAGGACTTTGAATGTCACACAGAATATTCCACCGGTGCTGCTCCTTGTCTGTCCTCCAAGGTGATATTCCATCGCAGCCCACACACTTCCAGCGATAGGGAGCCCGCTACTCACCCAGCACCCCACGTTTGTCCTAGAGACATCTCTAACCACTAGAAGACTCTCATCGTACCAGGTTGGAATCTTCCTTTCTGTGTTTTCTCTAGGGTTTCTAGGACACATCTGCTTCGTTTGCCCTAAATCTGAGTCCCACGGGGATGTGTAAACAGTTATTACATTTCCCGCAGGACTTCTCTAGAACAAGCTGACCACGGCCAGGCCTGTCACCTCCAAGGTGGTGGCCACAGAAGAGCCCCAACATCTGGAGTGGGGGGTTGGGGGAGGTCATCAGGCAGGCATCTTGGAGACGGTTGAGCATCAGATGGGTTTCTTCTCCAGAAGTATCAACCAGTCTGCAGGTCAGCCACAGTTTACTGCTCAGAGGCAAATCAAATGGTCTCAGTCACAGGGAGGAGCCCGGGTTCCCTCATGGATGTGTTTACTCAGAGGATATGACCTCGCAGACACACAAACACTCTGCCAGCCTCCCACCCGAGCAGCTCCCTCGGGAGCTCTAAAGTGCCCGGGAATGGCCACGTGCCCTGTGGCTATAGCCCCTGAGGTCTAGGCCTGTCCCATCAGGCCACATTCAGCAAGGCCCCACACCCTGCCCCTGTCCTGACCTCTCCTCACCTCAGGGGTCTGCAAAGAGAGAAGAAGCACACAGCAATGGAAAGAATCCAAGCCCGACTCAGGAGTCCTTCAAAAGATTGTGCTCCAGTGGGGGCGAGTGATTTTGCCCCTCAGGACCTCAGTTTCCCTTATCTGAAAAACAGGGAAGGAACTCATTCGTGGAGGTGCTTTGGGGATGTGAACGTACCCAGAATACACTGGGTTCTTAACATAGGTATGTATTACGGAGTTTCATTGGTGAAAGCTTCCCTTGACCCTCCCCAGATTGTCAGAATCTGTGGAGATGCTTACTAATCTTTTGTTCTAGTAACACTGCAGCTTTGAAGGCACCAGCTGGTAACTCTTTTATCATGGAAGCATTCCTCCTGCCTTCCTCCAAGACGCCCTCACATACTGATCAGATAGGGTAGTGGTCCTGTCTACTTTTATAGACCCCATAGAAGACATCTGGGTTCTGACTTCCCGTTCTCTTCTTGGGAACTGTCCCGACCCCTTTCCCATGTGTATAGAGGGAGCACCTTGCCTGATGACTACTCCTCCCCTGGGTTTCCGTTGACCTCCATGACCTCCTTCTCATGGAGAAGGTCATGGCCTTCTCCATGACCTAAGCTGGGCTAACCAGGCTTCTTCCCCGGGATTTATCATGTTGGAAGTGGAAGAATCTTCCTTCCTCCAACGTGTGTAGATCTGGAGCTGCTGGAAGCCACGTGGAAAGCGCCAGCCTGCAGTGAGAGAACAAAGCTGACACAGAGAAGCAGAGATAAAAGACACAGCATGATTGGGTCCCTGGGTCAGGTGCCCTTTAGCCCTGCCTGTCCCACCCCTTAGTGGCGCGAATCATCCTCAGAATGCCAAAGGAGCAGCCCGTGTTTCCCAGCCTCTTCTGAGGTCCAACTGATCGGACTGTGGGTGGGCATTTGACCCCTGGGGGAATCAATCCAGAAACTGGATCGGTCCAATCTAATTGTGTCTCCTAGAATTGGAGTATAGATGGTCAGTGTCGAGATATTAGCCAGTGCTGAGCCCTGGAGGTAAACAGAGCCTTTGAGGGCAGTCATGAGGGTTCTTACGTAAGCGGAGGTGAAGCTTGGGGCAGTGCTCCCAGGGAGGCTGGGAGGCAGCCTGTCTTGGTTCCCCACAGCTTTCCCTTCCTGTTTTCACTCCTCCAGAGTCCTGCACTGCCTGCTCTCAGGTAGCACCTCCCTGGAATATTTTCCCTTTTGTTCAAGCTGCTTTGATAGGGTCCCCATTCCTCCACTGTCCTGTTCTGTCAACGCAGCCCAGGTTCACCCAACGCAGGGGAGAAGGTGTCCCTATGGGACCTGGGAGTTTACACTCAGCCTTTTTAAAGTTTATTTATTTTGAGAGAGGGAGAGAGACAGAGAGAGAGCGAGAGAGAGGGGGTGGTGGAGAATGAGCCGAGGAGGGGCAGAGAGAGAGAAAAGGAGAGATAGAGAATCCCAAGCTGTCAACACAGAGCCTGACGTGAGGCTTGATCCCACGAACCGCGAGATCACGACCTGAGCCGTAATCCAGAGTCGGACACCTAACTGACCAAGCCACCCGGGCGCCCCACACTCAGCCTTTTTAAAAAATTGAGATACAATTCACAAACGTAAATTCATCTCTTTAAGGTCTACCATTCAGTGGTTTCTTAGTATAGTCACACGTTTGCGTAACCGTCACCGCTGGCCAGTTCATGGCATTGTCATCACTGGAAAAGAAACCCCGTACCCATTAGTGGTCATCCCCCATCCTCGCCCCTGCTCTCCCCAGCTCCTGGCTACCCCTAAACTGCTTTCTCGATATCTGTCCATGTGCCTCTTCTGGACATTCCGTATAAACGGAATTATACAAAGTGAGGTCTTCTGTGTATGGCTTTTTCACTCAGAGACACGTTTCAGGGTTCACGTCGTAGCACGTATCGTCACTTCATTCCTTTTGATGGCCCAGTACTATTCACAGTTTGCTTATCCATCCATCAGCCGGTGAACATTTGGGCTGTTGGCACCTTTGGGCTACTGGGAATAGTGCTGCTATGAACACGCGTGTGCAAGTATTTGTTGGAGTCCCTGTTTTCAGTTGTCCCGGGGCACACCTGGGAGTGGAATTGCTGGGTCATACGGTAATTCTGTGTTTACGCCTTTGAGGAACCACCAAACTGTTTCCTCCTCCAGCAGCTGCACCATTTTCCATTTCCACCCCCGATTTCCCCACACCCCCACCAACACTTGTTATTTTCCTTTTTTGTAAAACAGCCATTCTGGTGGGTGGCATCTCACGGTGGTTTTGATTTGCCTTTCCCCGGTGACTAATGATGTGGAGCATCTTCTCATGTGCTCCCTGGCCATCAGTATCTCTTCTTTGGAGAAATGTCTACTCAGATCCTTTGCCTATTTTTTTTTAATGGCATTTGTCTTTTTATTAATAGGTTGCACTAATTCTTTGCATATTCTGCATACGGATTCCTCATCGGATGTCTGACTTGCCAGTGTTTTTCTCCCATTCTGTTGGTTGCCTTTTTACTTTCTCGATCGTGCCCTCTAAAGCACAAACATTTTTAATTTTGATGAAGTCCAATTTATCTATTTTTTTCTTTTGTTACGTATGCTTTTGGTGGCATATCAAAGATAAACTCAGTCTTTACCCTTAAGTTGAGAGTCTTTCCGTCTGTATAGTTCTGATTTCTGTCTGAGGTTTGTAAATGTCTTTTCTATTACTTGCATCTTGAACAAGCCTGTCTCAGATTACAAATTCCCAGGGCAGTGACCAATTCTGAAAAACAAGTTTACACTGTGCAATTAATTAAAGCTTCAATGATGGTGATGATAATGATCCAGGGGCCAGTAAGTCTTCCCTTGGGTCTAACCTGATTTTGACATGAAGGCCCCAGAGAAGGGGCAGACCCTTGGACACGATGGAGGGGGTCAGGAGTGGCTGACCTGCTTGGAACATGCCCACCAGTAGAAAGAATTTCCACTAAGCCTGGCTTTGCACCAGGCCAAGGGCAGCGGTTTGTGCTGGGAAGAAGATGGGGGCTTGAGAGTTGGCCTCTCCTACTCCAAGAGGGTAAACTGTGCTCCCTGGGCAAGAGCAAGACTCTAGCGCCCTCAGCTCAGGCTAAGGGCCGTAACATGGTTGAGTCAGGCAGACAAGAGAATGGAACAGGTTTCCCTGTTCAGCTCCCTGCTCGGCTCCTGGTCTCTAGAGACCCTCTGTGGCTGCAGCTCTTTCTGGTCAGCTGACTTAGAGCTGACCCCCGTGGGACTCTTGTCTCTGGGGATCTTCCTAAGCCATGCCAGGGCAAACCAGCTCTGAGCCAGTGGATGGGGACCACAGCTGACCAGCCTCAGATTCCAAGCTGCCCACACCCATGGGTTTTGGCAAGACTCACTAGCACATTCCAGTCTGGCATCATTTAGAAAGCTCCTACCATGCTCTTGTGCCAGGCCACACAGGGCTCTCTGTCCTGGACCTCAGCTCTTGGCCCGGAACACTGTGAGTGTTTGGGTTGGTGTTTGGATCAAGCATCCCATGTCCCTACTAAACTCAGAGGCAATGGAAAGAGCCTGGGTATTGGTGTCAGAACAGTTTGCATGTTGGATGACCACTTGATCCAAGTCTGATTTGGGGTAAGTCGTTTAACGCCTTTGCATGTCTCCCCTGCATCTGGGAAAATGATGTCACTGACGTCATAGGGTGGCCGTGCGAGCAAAGGAAGTGTGGTCTCTAAGTGTCTAACATCTGATGGGATGGGCTTGATAAATGGAAGGTATCGTAATCATTTACTGCAGAGCCAACTTTCAGTCCAGTCTTGCTCTAATCTATTCTTGAATCTCCCACATTGGCACCTCAGCCCAGATGTCTCTCCTGAAGATTTGGCTAGCCAATCAGCCCCAGGCCTGTCCACCCATTCACCTGGGGCCTTAGGGTGCCCCAAACTCAGCCTGCCCATGCTGGGTTCCTCATCCCCCCGCTTGAAAACTTGCTTCCCTTCTCTCCCCATAGTTGCAGTCTCAGTAAGGCCTGACCATCCAGCCAGTGACCCAAGCCAGAAAGCTGGGTGTTTCCTTAGAGCTTTGCTCTTGCAAATGCCCTGTATCCTGCCAAACCCTTCTTGACAACTCATGACTGCGTCTTCCCCTCTTGGTCCCATGGCCCTTGCAATTAATGAAAGCTTTAATGATGATCACGATAATGACCAAAAGCAGGTACTTAGTAAAGTCTTGGTGAATGAGTAACTCCTCTCTGGTTTCCTGCTTGCTAGGCCCTCCTCTCCAGTCTATGCTCTGCATTATAGCCAGGGCGTCCCTCCAGAAGCACATCCTGCCATTTCCAAGACCAAGAATTCAGTGGCTTCAGACTGTGCAATTATGTGACGTTCTCCAGCATCCCTTGGCAGCCCAGGCCAGTCCAGAGAAGGCTGATGACGGATGGATCCATACTGGAAATTTCTCACCCAGGTGAGATGGCAGGCCAATGGGACGAGAGGGATGTTTACCAGAGTGATTGACAAGATGTGCCAAGACATGGAAAGTAGATGAGGAAGGAAGGAAAAAAGGGGAGTAAGAGAAGCTGAGTTATCACCCAGTCAGAAGGAGATAGTGGTAACGCAACTTTGCTGGTTATGAGTCCTTTCCCCATGCTGGCCACCGAGTTGTGGTCAAAGAGAGATGTTTGTGTTTTCAATGTCAGAGGCCATGTGGCCCCGGGTGACATGGCCAGAGTGCGGGGACCGGAGGGCAGTGGAAGTAACTGGAAGTGGAAGTGACCAGTCCCTGGAGACTAAACAGTTAAGGAACTGAGAGGGTGGGGTGGTGATGGGGCAGCAGATACTTTACTGTACTTTTGCAAGGTAAAGGAGGCTTTCTTTGGGCAAACCGAGACATGTGATCATTCTTTTTTTTTAATTTTTTTTAATTTTTGAGACAGAGAAAGACAGAGCATGAATGGGGGAGAGTCAGAGAGAGAGGGAGACACAGAATCCGGAGCAGGCTCCAGGCTCCGGGCTGTCAGCACAGAGCCCGATGTGGGGCTCAAACTCATGGACTGTGAGATCATGAGCTGAGCTGAAGTTGGACGCTCAACCGACTGAGCCACCCAGGCGCCCCGACATGTGATCATTCTAATGCTCAGCCACTCAGGCCTCCGGCAGGCCTCAGAATGGAGTAGAAGTGCCTAGTGTAAAGCCATTAGGGACTGATGGGGCACGCAGGCAGCTGAACACAGAGTGGGGCGAGGTGGCATGACCAATGCCAAGAAGCTCACCGGGCAGGCGCTTTAAAGACAGAGAAGTCTGCATGGGAAGCTTGTCTGGGGACAGTGGAAGACACAGGCGATACCTCCAGACCTGGTGGAGAATGAGATTTGCTCAACCTCCTACATGAGTCATACTTTTTGGACTTTCTCAAGCATTTCTTTTTCAGCCTCATAACTTTCTTCAGAGTTATCTATTGTGTTTCCCTTTCAGAAAATGAAACCAAGACAGGGTGTGACTTAGTTGATTGACCCCACAGCAAATTCAGGAAAGCCCTGAAGTAGGGTTGCAGATAAGACACAGGACACCCAGTTAAATTCGAATTTCAAATAAACAAGTAGTTATTGCATAGGATACACTTACACTAAAAAAAATTTTTTTTCATTGTTCATGTGAATTCAAACGAGCTGGGCAGCCTCTTTTTTTTTTTTTTTCATTTGTTTGTTTATTTGTTTTGTTTTGCTGAACCTGGTGATCCAGAAGGCAGGTGAGTAGCCGTATGAATCAGAGAGCCTGGCTAATGACCTGGGAGGCAGCGAGGGCAGGGCCAGGTCTGAGCCAGGCAGAGAGAAGAGTATCCACCCAAGGAGAGTGGCCAGCATGGGGAAAAGGCTCAAAACCAGCAAAGTCGCACTATCAACCATGGCCAAATTATGGAAAGAGCCCAAATGTCCTTTGACTGATGAATGGATAAAGGTGTGGTAGATATATACAATGGAATATTACTCGGCAATCAAAAAAGAATGAAATCACTTTTTGCAATGACTCGGATGGACCTAGAGTGTATGATGCTAAGCGAAATAAGTCAGAGAAAGATAAGTATCATATGATTTCACTCATATGTGGAATTTAAGAAACGCAACAGATGAACATAGGGGAAGGGAAGGAAAAATAAGGTAGAAACAGAGAGGGAGACAACCCATAAAAGACTCTTAAATACAGAGGACAAACTGAGGGTAGCTGGAGAGGTGTTGGATAGGGGGACGGGTTAAATGGGTGAGGGGCATTACGGAGGGCATGCGTTGGGATGAGCACTGGGTGTTGTATGTAAGGGGTGAATCACTAAATTCTACTCCGGAAACCATTATTACACTCTATGTTAACTAACTTGGATTTAAATAAATTAAAAAAAAAAAGCAGCAGAGTCAGCTTCTGGACAGGAGCATCAGGGGGGTAAGCAAGAATGCTTTCTGCTCATGACTGTTCACACTTGCTCACAAACAGCTGGAGCCTCAGTCCACAAATGGTGCTCACACCTGTCATTTTCATTGGATCCTCTCAGCCCGAGGAAGTAGCACAGCACAGGTCCCAATACCCGAAGTGCCGAGGAGAAAGCCGAAGTTCGGGGAGGCTTTGTGCGGCTCTGGAGTTGGGGCCCACAAATGGGGGTCTCTGGGGAGGGCATCGGCTCTTGCAAGGTGGGGGCGGGGGAGCAGTGGCAAGCCCCGAATCGCACCCCGCAGGCCCGGGGGGGAGCATGGTGCCTACTTCCCAAGCAGGCGGGATGCAGGGGGAGGGGAATCAGCCCAGAGAGAGCCTTCACTGGGGAGGGAGGGAGATGCAGGGAGTAGAGAAATGACCAAAGCTCAGGATCTGCTAGTAAATCATTTGCCTTCGCCGGGACACAGGAGCTGTGGATTGTTATTATAAAATGCTGAAGTGAAATGAAATACAGACAAAATAAAATACAATACAGCAAAATAAAATACCAGCGCCAAAAGGAATAAAGGTGCCAAACCACCCGATAAAGGTTCAGGGGAGCCGGAACTCCCATAGGGCTGGCGCCCGAAGTAGGCTCGAGAACAAAGCCGTTGGCTCCAGGCCGGGGAGCCCGGGGGCAGCAGGGGACAGTGTCATGCTCTCGTCATTCTGTACACTCCCTCAGTGACCTTATGGCATCTCTTATCACTCTGAGGGGGTGAGTTAGGTAAAGGTTCACAAGGGCGGTTCTGAGGAGGGGCTCGGGGAGAGCTTCTAGCTCATCTCCGGTTGTAAGGAGACAGCGAGTGCTGCCCTAGGTGCTGGGGTCAGTTCATTGACTCACCAACATGAAGTGATGCCCCACTATGTGCCAGGCAGCATGCCGTGTGCTGGGCAAGGTGTCTGTCTTCATGGGGCTTACATCCTGGTTTGTAGGTGGGTGGAGTGGGGAGAGACAGACAACAAATAAGAACAAATACATGAGTGGGGAGGCAATGTTTGAGTTGAAGCCCAAGTGAATTGGGCAGCCAGGCACGTATTTGGGGCTGAGAGGTCCAGGCAGTGGAGACGGCTAGTACAGACACCCTAAGGGGCAGACAAGCTGAATGTGTTAGAAGAACAAAACGAAGACCGGTGTCTGAAAGAGGGAGGGCGCTCCTTAAGAGCCTGTGGAAAGGGTTAGGAATCTGGGCTTTGTTCTAGTGGGCTGGAAACTATTGAAGGATTTTGAATGGCACTGTAATAGCATCTGATAGATGTTTTAAAACAGTGGCTTCAGAAATACATGTTGAGGACATTGTGCTAAATGCAATAAACCAGGCTCAGAAAGACAAATACATCTTATACCACTTACGTGAGGAACCTAATATAGTCAAACTCATAGAAGCAGAGAAGATCATGGTTGCCAGGGGCTGAGAGGAGGGGGACACGGGCACAAAGTTTCAGGTATAGGAGATGACTAAGTCCTAGAGATCTACCAGACAGCAGAGTGCCTGCAGTTAACTATACTGTATACTTAAAAATTTGCTAAGGGGGTAGATCTTATGTTAAGTGTTCCTATCACAAAAAAAGAAAAGGAAAGAATAGAAAACAAAAGGAGTACATGTTACATAATGACCAGGTACACCAGGTATGTATACAAACATATGTGTTTTAAACATATTAAAATAAAACAAAAGTATCACAAAACAATAGATATCTTGTGCAACGTGTTCTGATAGTCCCAATTCTTCTATTTCATTAAAATGAAAATCAGGTCATGACCCATAGATTGGTGTCATGCCCACTAATTGGTTGTGTCCTATAGATTACCCTGCTTTTAGACTATTACTCGGGCCCTTGGGTATAAAATACATTGTCGGGGGAGAGGGGAAGCAAGAGGAGCAGCCCGAAGACCAGTGAGGAGGGTGGTGCACAAATCTGGACACAAAAGGGCAGAGGATTGGACTGGGATGTTGGCGGTGAAGACAGAGGCAGATGGGCAGACATGGGATATATTTTAGAAGCAGCATGGACAGGACTTATTAATGAATTCGATGTAAAAGGAGAGAGGGGGAGGAATTAGTAATGACTTAGTTTTTGGCTTGGATTGCTGGGGAACAGCAGTGCTGATTACTGACAGGGGTTACCATGGGGAGGCAGCAGATTTGCAGGTAATCAAGAGTTCTGTTGGGGCGATGTTAATTTCAGCACGCTTTCGCTCCTCTTAATTGTTCCTGCTCCAGGCTTAGCATCAGCTCCAAAGAAAGGACACAACAGGTAGAAAGCAACCCATGGTGAAACATTAAGGTTAAAAAAACCCAAAAAACAAAACAAAACAAAAAAAAACCTTAGTTAATAGCTACTCAGAGCTTACTCTGTGCCAGGCAGTGTTAAAAGCATTACACATATTCATTTCATTCGCAGGACAATGCAATGGAATAGGTGTTACTATTGTCTTCATTTTATAGAAGAGGCACAGAGAGGTTACTTTCCTCACCCTTAGTCACATAGCAAATACCTGCCGGAGCTGAGATTCAAAACAAGTCTGCTTGAGCAAAATGTACCTCTGTTAAGGAAAGAGGTACTCCGTCTTTTGGAGAAGGATGAATCTTGACTTGAAGAGATGTCCACATTATATTGCGGAGTTGAAACACAAAGGCAGAATTCAGACAGTAAACAGTAGATGCAGTTTTTGATCTGCTTTTTTGGTAAAAATTATGTATGTGTGTGTGTGTGTGTGTGTGTGTGTGTGTGTATACACACACACACATAATTTTTATTGCTGTACTCTATATATTGTATATGTATATGTATATATGTATATGTATATTGTGTATATGACTCACTGTGTGGACTTAGGCAGATCTCAAGCCCTCTCTGGACCATAAGGGCCTCAGAGGGAGGTTTGAGGGAATGCCTAGGAGCAGCGGCATCCCGGTTAATGTTTAACAACTGGCTCTAGGAGGGGGAGAGATCCTCGATTTGTAGCCTTCACTGATTTCCAGGGTATAAATACTGCCCGCAGTTTCAAGGTCTTACGTACATGACAGACGTACGCTGGGAAGAGAGGCGCAGCAGCACAGTATCATGTAGCATTTCCGCCATGAAAATACTACACATAAGTTGCCTCAAGAGCATGGATGACAGTAAAATGTCACAAAATAATTAGGACTCGATGAGTTTTGAGTATCTATTACCTTTTTTTCCAAAGTAAGTTAATTGTAATTGGATATAATTTAACATTTAATAATGCTGTGTTTAACCACTGGCTTACAAAGCCTGTAAACATGTAGCAGTCAGCTCTAGCCAGTCTGTGTGAGTTGGCTCTAGGACACCACTGTCCTGGAGCCTTTTGAGCTCTGACAGGCTGAAGGTCCAAGGTAAGAAGGGGCAGCAAACCCACTGAGGTCATGAAGGTGGGAACAGACCTCCCCCTCTGCTCCTTGGTTCCCCGCCGCCGCGCCCCCCCCCCCCCCCATGGTGTCTGCACCCAAATCACAGTCTCTGGAAGGAGAGGGAGGAAAGAGCACAGGAGAGAAGGACTCCAACCAGGAAGGCAAGTGGCAGGAAGGGCTGGCGGCATCAGTGTTATTGTTGGAGCTGTTTTCCTCTGTCTTATCAATGGCAGAGACCAGGGAAAACAATCCCCTTGACTTAATATCACCGCATGAGCCAACAGGAAACCGCCACCCCCCCCCCACCCCCCGCCAGGCACGGGTCTCTGAGGAGCTGGCCACTCTGGATGGCCTGAATCTTTCCCAGCCCTGACCGCTCATGTTCTGCCTGCTTCTGCTTCCCATATTTCAGCACGTTGACTACATAGTTCTGAGTCTCAGTTGTTCCTTCTCTGAAATGGCCTATCCTGCCAGGTCCTGCAGCATCAGAAGGAGTAGCTGTCTGCTGTGAAGCAAGGCCAACTTTCTACTCCCTGGCTTCATGTCTCGTGCACGAACATCACCCTGTCTCCATATCATCTTCAATTTGGGAGCTTTGTGGGCACTCTGAGTATCACTTCCCTTCAGCAGATTTGGAAACTGAGGTCCGGGGAATTCAGGGAGCCTGCCACAGTGTCCAGAGAACCACCTGCACACACATTGGGCAAAATAAAAAAGTTTGGAATCGAGTTTGGGGAGGGTGTGGGCCCACAGGGCCCCTTATGCCGGGTAACATTTATAGTATCTGGTAAAGGTGAACACCTATATCCTACAATGCAGCAAATGCATATACTCAAGAGATGACTCTTATGAATGTATGTCAGGAAGAGTCTTAACTGCACTGTTGCAAGAACCATTATAGGAGAGTGGCTGATTAAACTGTGCTATAGTTACACGATGGGATAGAGTACAGCAATCCGAATGAACAAATTTACAGTGGTAGCGTAACTTCAGCATGATTAAAGTTGAGCAGTACTACGGTAAGCGGAATAAGTAAGTCACAAAGATTTCAAACTGCATGATGCCCTTTTAATAATGTTAAACAACAAATCAAAGATACATTTTTAGAATACACATATATGAGACAAAACTATCCAATTAGGAAGGCAGGGAAATGATTCCAGAAGGTGATTATGTCATGTTGGGGGTCCTGGGGGGGATTGGCCAGGGGTAGACCTCATAGGTGTGTGTGTGTGTGTGTGTGTGTGTGTGTGTGTGTGTGTGTATATATACACACACATATGTATATATATATATATATACACACACACATATGTGTGTATATATATATATATATATATATACACACATGCACACACACCTATATATATATATACACACACACACACATACCTATATATATATACACATACCTATATATATATAGGTATGTATATATATATATATATATATATACACATACCTATATATATATAGGTATGTGTATATATATATATATATATATATATATACACATATGTTATTGCCAAGGTTTTAGTTTTTTTACGTTAGCTGGTTTGTTCACAGGAGCTTATTATATTCATAAATATTTAATCACAAAATAATGTTACAAAGTGAGGATTACGGTCAAAGCCCTTCAATGCACCTGGGCTGGGCGAGAGGGACAAAGTTGGCATTGGACATCAGAAGACTTGACTGCTGCCACCAGCTAATTTTTCAGGGGGCCAGCTCAAAACCCCAGAACCAGAAGCTATGCGATTTTTCTCTTCCTAATACTAGTTTTCAAATGGGTGAGATGAGGTTTGGGGACTAGCTCATCTCTGAGCCCCTCTACTAGCTGAGCTAGATTGGGATCTGCTACTGTAGCAAATAAGTCCCTAATCTCGTGGCTGAACACCAGAAGGCTTGTCTGTAGTGCACATCACAGTCTGGAAGGTTCTCTGCCGCAGATCTCCTGCAGTGCTGATTGAGCGATCTGGCCTCTTCTGCCTTGGAGTCTTCACGTCCCACCTCAAGAATGGGGGAGAGAAAACATGGAGAACCCACGCCTACTCTTGCTGCCTCATCAGAGACACATTGCTTCTACTCACGGTCCCATTGTTGAGAACAAGTCCCATGCCGTCCCCAGCTGCAAAGGAGGCTGGGAAATGGAGGGAGGACATGGATGCTTAGTGACCAGTGACCCTCCTTGCCAGAGCCCCCCTGCGTTTCGGCCATCCTCGGGGCTCTGAGTTGTTCCAGACCAGATTCGACAGTCTCCTGTCTCTGAGTCCACAAACCACAAAGGCTTTCTGAGTGTATTCACTCATTCCTTAAGTAAATAGGCAGCCTGCTCTGCTCCAGGGCTGGGTCAGCCAAAGGAGCACATAGCCCAGTGGTGTTGCTGGCTGGAAGGGGGTGGGAGGGGAGGACTGACCATTTTACGAATATTGTAACGCCATGTGAACACCCCCTAAAAAAGAATATTGAATGGATGGGTATGAGGGTGGGAGTGGGGTTATGATTACAAAAGGTGGCTTTGAGAAAGTCATTTTTTTCCATGAGGTTTTGAAAGGTGAGAGAAGACTGACTGCCAGGGAGGCAAAAGAGGAGGCTCTTCCTGGCAGGGAACAGCATGTGTGAAGCCGTGAGGCAAGGAAGGACTTGCATGAGAAGGAAAGGCCAGTTGTTTCATTTGGCTGGAGGGTGGGGTACACATGTGGTACAGGAGCAGGAAGGTAGCTTGTACTTGAAATTAGCACAGAAAGGTGGTCAGCAGTCAGAGGTCAAAAGGGCCTTGAATGCCATGTGTCACGCTCAAGTGTTTGGACTGTATTCAGTGGGCAGCCATGGAAAGATTCTCTTAGTAGGCAAGAAAGGCCACGGGGTGACTGGGGAGGCAGTTTTGGCCCCTCCCAAAGTCTCCGTCAGCAAGCTTTCTTCCATTCTTCGATGTAGACAGGACTTTTCCCCAAAACAACGTACAGGGCTCTGTGCACTCCGCTTTAGGTGGAGTGTTTTAATTCCCGTTTTTTTCAAACAGATGCTTCATAAGCCTAAATACATGGGAACTCCAGGGCCACACCCCTCCCTCCCCTCTCTGCCACGTGCTCCACAATGAGACATGACCACATTTCGATCACTGGTCCAGAGTGATCAGGCATCTTCTTTCCAGCCTTGGAGACCTGGGGTATCTCCACGTGGTTGAGGTTTGCTGAGGGGCTATTGATAAAATGTGTATGGATTGTTTTTTAATGTGGAGGTGAAATTGGAAGGAGAGGAGGCAAGTCATGGTTTCCCATAGCTGCTGCGTGAGGAAGGGCCCATCTCTGCCCCAGCACTTTTCTGAGGGTCATTCCTCAGTGAGTAGGGGCCTGCTCGGCCTGCTCCCTATGACTTCTGGGAATGAGAGGTCCAGGGCCTTCTGCAAGCTTGCCCCAGGCCATGCACAAGGGTAGGGCAGAGAACTCTAGGCTTCTGACATCCAGGCCGTTGCCCCTCATGCCCATGCACAGTGTCCAGCTTTGAAATCAAGCAAGCACTCTCTGAGGGCCTTCTAGAGGCCAAGGTCATTGGAGGGTCCAATGCCACCCTGTGTCCTGAGATTCAAGCAACAGTGGGAAGATGTGACACATGAGCAAACTGTCTAGCAGAGGATAATCAACTCACCGAAGTCACAGCTAGGAAAGGGACAGTCTCCAAAGGCCCAGGCACTTTGCACCACTCAGAACCTACATGGAGTAGCTGGCTGAGTTTAAGGTTCAGGGATTTCCTCACTTCTTGTGGTTCTCTTATGGTCAAGAGTCTGTGGGTGGGGCCTGGAGTGGTCAGGCTGCCCCTATAGTTTTACCATCAGAGCACTGCACAAAGATGCTGAAATCCAGCTGGCAGTCGCTGAGTCCTCTGCCCGGGGCCACAAGGACGCTACATCCCCAGGAAGAGGAGATGGCAAATAGTCTTCATCTTCTGAGTCAACTCCACCCTTCGTGGTGACGCCGAGCACTGTGTTGAGAAGGAATCTGAAGTCATGTCTGGGGAAGAGTTCTGCACTCAGGGATTTCTGTCCTGGATGGGGGATGGGGCAGTGGCGCCCGCAGGGAGAGTATTTGCCATTTTGCTATCACTGCTGTAAGCTGACACCTTCTGTGTCAACACACAGCCCAAAGGAACCCAATGCCTAGTCTTGGCCCAGAGGAGAGGCCAAACTCAGCCTTCCCAGGGTGTACTTTGCTGTTTATTCCCGAGGCATGGAGTGTGGGCAAGTTCAAGAGGGTTAAGGATTCTTTCACGTTGTAAGTCACGATGTGATACATTTTGAAGAAAGCAGCAGCATCAATGAGCACAGCATCGTGAAGCCCCCTCTTCTTCCTCTGCTCGTGTCTGGTGTCTTTCAAGCCCCAACCGAAGGCTGATTCCCCCATGAAGACCTCTGCTTGCTCTTCCTTCCAAAGTTTCTCTTGTTTTCTCTGAGCTCAAAGCTCTTGGTTTGCAACTCCCCCAAACGTCTATCAGACTGTTGTCTGGGACTTTAGGAATAGACACTTCCCTACATGGGCCCTTTTCCTCCCGACCGCCACTCCAGGTAAATTGGGTATTTCTCTTGTTGAAATTGCCAAAACCACGCTTCCCTTTCAAACGACTGCTTATTCACAGTTAGCAAAGCACCTTCCTCCTGTTCACACACTCACTTGACCATGTCAGTCGGTAATTGAGAAAATGGAGGTTTACAGAGAGGGCAGAGACTTGCCCAAGGCCACTTGGCCAGCTCTCTTTTCTCCAAATCCTGTCTTCTCACCATTGTCCCATTCTGGAGACCATGAGGTAACAGAGTTGCCAGAAAGGGAAGGGGGCAGGGACCCAAGCCTCACCTGGAAGTCCTGTCTTCCCTGTGTTTCCGGGACCAGGGCCGCCACACCAGAAGACTGCCAGAAGAGGACCAATGAGGGGAGAGGGAGGATGTGGAGCAGATTACGAGCAGGTGGCTTAGCCATTAGGCTTCCTGGGTGACCTTGGGCAAGTCCCTTTCCTTCTCTGGGCCATGGGACCTCCTCCTCTGGGAAGTGAAGGTTTGGGCCAGGACCTCTGACATTTTAAATGCAAGGTTTCTTGATGTGCACATGATGGGGACAGGGAAGGCACAGAGTTTAGGCCTGGGTGTGTCTTCTGAGCCTGCTCTCCAGGCCCCCCATACCCATCTGGTGATCCTCACCCATCACCTCCCATCCCACAGGAAGTGCTGTTTCAGGGAATCTTGAGAGACTGGCTGAGGGGCTGACGTCAGATCAATCAGTTGCTACCCCGGCAAACTGCCTGTCAGTTGCTCAAATTTATTGATTACTTACTGGGTATAGAGTCCACGTGTTGGGCACGTGTGCTGTAGGCAAGAGGAGGAAGCAAAGTGTAAAGCCAGAGAAGCCACGCAGGCTCCAATGGGGAGCGTAATCTGGCCACCTCTCCAACCCTCCATCCAGCCATCCATGTAGCAAACAGTTCTGGATCACCTACTTTTTATGCAGCAGGCCCTGTGTAGGGACTATGGGACAGGGGTGGGGAGGCAGGGGGTAAAGGAGGCAGAGGCCACCAGCATGGTTGCCAGGTATGACAAGAACCCTCACAGCATCAAATCACTAAGAGACAGGGGACCCCGGAGCAGACGTCTCTCCAGGCAGGTGACAGAGAGAGTCTCAGGCCTAGTGACGTAAAGGTTTTGTGTAGCTAGCACCGAGGTTCTCTGCAGGCCCCACTGCTTCCCATTTATTGCCTTATACCTGGTGGGACCTGCCTGACCCCTCGAGCAATGTGAATTTGCCATCCACCTTAGGGGAAAATGCCAGCATCGCAACGTAACAGGACTGCTTTCACCAAGGAGGAGAGTTGGGGGAGGGGGGCAGAGACAGAGAGCTCTGGGCTGGGCCTAGGTAGGCTCATCTGGGCTCCCCAACTGCTTGCTTGTGCAACGGAACATGTCCCCTCTCTGAACAGCGGCTTTCTCTAAAATGTCCAGGGAAAATAAAAACCAGTGGTTTCAAATCCTATTCTTCCTCCTCCCATCTCAGAACCTCAAAGACAGCAGCAGGGTTCCAGAGATGACCCCAATTATTTCCAGTAGTAAACTGGTTATCACACTTATTTCTAACAAATGTGTACCCCCTGTTTAAACAAATAGATTTAATACTTACTTGAAAGATAAAGGGTAATGTATACGTAGGTCTCTGACGAATAAAAATACATTGAGATGTAACTGGCATATGCACTATCATTTGTGTGAATAATTGCAAATTGTTTGATAGAATCTTTGAAAACATCATCAAGTGATCTGAGACAAAAACTTGGAAGGGGTTCTTGGTTGGTGGGAAAGGGGGGCACATCCCTGAAGGCCTTTCAGGTCCAAGCACCCACCCACAGATGTTGTCTGTGCAGTAATGGGAGAAATCCTGGAGGAGGGGAGTGGTGGAGAGCTTTTATGGAATGTCTTCTGCTTAGCAAACGCACGCTAATCAGGTTACAAACAGCTCACAAACCCAGAGGTAGGACGGTTACGGTCCTCATTTTACAGAAGAGAAAATAGGCTTGCTCGCAGAGGTTAGGTGCCATACCGAGGTTACTGAGCTGGAAGGTGGCCAACCTGACACTTGAACGCCGGGGCGGAACGGCTCCAGAGCTAAGGGGTGAGGTGGGAGAGGTGACTCGGTCCCCTCCAGGCGCCTAGCCGCCAGGTTCCTGGCGATGGCACAGCGCAGGCGCCGGATGACTACCCCAGACTGAGAGGGTGAAGGCCCCGGGGCTTTGGGGTGTGTCAGGCGGAGGATCCCCCAGGCATACTCGGAATAGTTGGGTCACCCTGGACCGTGGGTGACAGTCGTCTTCCCGAGCTCCCCCAGCCCCATCTGGGGTCCTGGCGGCCCGCCGAAGCAACGGGTTGGGCTGGGGCCGGGGGTCGGGGCGGAGGAAAAGGCCGGCCCAGAGCAGAAATAGGAGAAGGGAGAGGGGGAGGGGGGAACGCGAGGGAAGGAGGCGGGGAGTCCTTCCTGGGGCAGGAACCCGGGCCCCCCTAGGCGGAGCTGGCCCGCAAAGCGATTCCGCAGATGGAAGGAATTAAGTGGGAGGGGGAGGGTCCTACGGTGATAGCGAGGGGAGGGGGGGGGGCGGGAGCCGTGTGTGTGTGTGTGTGTGTGTGTGTGTGTGTGTGCGCGCGCGCGCGTGTCTGGGAGGGGAGGGGGAGAAGACAAACACATCAGACTAGACGGAAATAGAAAAGACGACACACACACCACACACACACTTGGACAAACAGAACCACAGAAAAAGACGACGAGCCAGACAGAGACTGGGGCACAGGAGGTATTCGTCCGAGAGAGAGCGGAAGACAGTAAGAGAAAGGAAGGAAAAAAGGACAGGAGAAACGAGTAAAAATGAAGTAATCGCAGAGGATTTGGAAATAACGAGAGACCAAAGAGCGCGGAGCAGAGCGAGAGCAGATTGATTAGGCCGGGGCTGCCCTGAGCTCCCGAAGGCTTGGGGAGCCGGGCGGGGTGGGGCCTGGGAGGGCACCGCCCACGGGCGGGCCAGCAGAATACTGCAAACGCGGGGGTGCCTTATTTCTCCCCTCGCGCTGCCCCACTACTCCATATTCAATGAGGCGGCCAATGGAAGGCGAGGACGGTGCAGAAAGGGCGGGGCCTCCGTGGACCCCACCTCGGGAGCGGCCGCCAGAGGGGTCAGCACTGAGGCAGATAGCGGATCGCGGGGCGGGGCGGGGCGGGCGGCGCGGAGGGGGCGGGCCCAAAAGTTTCCTGCCCAACTTTCGCTGCCTCCTTCCTCCGCCCGCGCGCGCTGCGGCCGCAGTCGGGGGGAGGCGGCGGCGGCGGCGGCTGCGGGCAGCGCGCTGGGCGCACGGCACTGGGCGATCGCTGTCGGGGCTCGGGCGGTGGGCAGTGGGCGCAGGCTCCCCGGTGCCCGCCCCTCCGCTGCGGAGGGGGGGGCGCGAGCGGGCGGCCGGGGAGGGGCCGGCACCGCCGCCGCAAAATGAGCCTGCTGTCGGCCATCGACACGAGCGCCGCTTCGGTGTACCAGCCCGCCCAGCTGCTCAACTGGGTCTACCTGTCGCTGCAGGACACGCACCAGGCGAGTGCCTTCGATGCCTTCCGGCCGGAGCCGCCCGCCGGCGCCGCGCCCCCTGAGCTGGCCTTCGGGAAGGGCCGCCCGGAGCAGCTGGGCTCGCCCCTGCACTCCAGCTATCTCAACAGCTTCTTCCAGCTGCAGCGCGGAGAGGTGGGTGCCCCCGCGCGCCCCCGCCCTCCGTCGACCGCGCGGGGCCTTTTCCTATCCGCCCCGCTCTTCCTGGCCTGGCCCGGCCCGGCTCCGTATTGCCCGGCCCTGCTTGGCTTGGCTTCGCTCAGCTCTGCCAAACTCGCCGCCCGATGTCCCCGGGGCGCCGGGAGCGCGTCACCTCCCGGCTGAGCCCGGCTCGGAGCAGCTCAGGCGCGGGCGGGGCCCTCTTGCCCCCTCTCCCAGCCTGGAGCGCCCTGCTCAAAGGGGCCCGGGGGGAGTCCCGGCTGGGCGGGGGGCTCCGGATTCTCTCCAGACAGCCGGGGCGCGGCCAGGGCGGAGAGCCCCTTCCAAGTGTCCTTCCCACGCCCAACCCCACCCCCCTCTTGGCCACCGCTTGCTGGGACCGGGAGTGCAGATTCTGCTCAGAGCTCCTCGGCAGGGGCCTAAAATCTTGTCCTCCGCCGACCTCGGTGGTGGCCGACCCAAAGGGCACCCTGGAGAGCAGGGCTTTTCCTGCTGTTCTTACGCAGGGACCCCCAGATACATCCTCCGGCTGCTTGCCCTCCCCCAGCCACATAGGAAGTGGTTTTTGAGGGCTTGACCCCACAGACTGCGCTGTCCCCCGCCCTCCCAGCCTGGAAGGAAATGAAAGGGAAATCCTCTTGAGCTCTTGGAGGGGGGCTAGCCAGGGGGAGAGGTTTCAGCTGCCCAGTGCCTTCTCCAGAAACCTGGGACGGCTGCTTTGCAAAGTCTGCCTGTTGGGGGGATTCAGTTACAAAGTGGAAGGGGCAGGGCATCTTCCCCAGCCAGATAAATACACAGATTGCCAGGACCTCTGAGCCTCTTTTCAGGGGTCATTTCCAGAGCTTTCCTAGATACCCCTCCTCTGTCTCTTCAGCTGGGTTCCTCCTCCTCCCCCAGTCCCATTTACTCATACCTCTTTTGGGAATTGCAGATACCCTTCTGTGGCCTTCACTCATCCTTCTTCTGGAAGCTCTCCCTGCAAAAGTGCAGGGGGGAAGGGGTGGAGGAGAGGACACACTTGAGGGTTCCTTTTCCTTCTAGACCCGAGCACAGCAGTTAGTTTTAGGAGAGGCAGGGTTCTGAATGGGTCGGGGAGAAGGGCCTGTGTATGCGTGAGTGTGCTGGGGACAGGAGGGGGAAAGCAGAGGGGCTCCTTTTTGGTCCCATAATGTGTTCAACTCTGCCAGTACCGACTAGGGAGGACATGGGCATATAAAACGCTGGCCTAAGGCCTAGAGGTGGGCCAATACCAGGCGAGCTGAGACGAGGATTGGTTGGCCTGTGTTGGGCCAGTTGGGCATAGTCGCGGGAGGTGAGTCTGAAAAGCCAGCCCTTGGTGCCAGGCAAAAGCATTTGTATACCAGAGCTCTTTGTAAACTATAGAGCACGCTCTCCACGGGAAGAATCATTCTTGGCTGGGAATCTGTCTTTCTCATAAGAGACCTTGTCATCTCTTCGGGGAACTGGCTTCGGTGACCAGTGACTTCGGGGTGCAGTTTGTGGATGTTTCTTCAGTGCCTGGGTCTTTTTAGTTGTTATTTCGCCAGACATTTGTTGAGTGATGTGTGGGCCCTTTAGGAATCAGGAACAGGCCAGTGGGGGCCCCAGATTAGAAGACAGATGAGATGGTACAATTTGAAAGGTAGGTGATTTCATGGGGGTGCTGTGGAAATCCCAAGGGAGAAGGGTGATCATGACCCACATGACCATGACCTCTCACCTCTCACAGGTCAAGGGGGGGTCCCCAATCGGCCTTGAGAGGCCTCCCTCTGTTTCTACCATTGGTGGCTTTCTTCCCCAAATGTGGGTCTCTGCTGAGAGGCCTGGGAGTTTGGGGGCCATCCAGAGTCTCTTGCAGGAGTAGGACATTTCTCTTGGAAATGTCTGACATCCAGGATCCCAGCTGGATCTCAGTGAAACCCGTCTCCAGTCACTTCACTACTACTCACCTCGGGTTCCCCGTGAAGCAGGATATTCCTTCTCTGGGACAAGTGTAAAAGCAGCTGGTAAAAGTTATGCAAAGCAATGGTGGAAAAGAGTCTCTTATGACCTGACTTTGGGGGAACCCTCTGTCTTTCTTGGTCTGGGCCTCGGTTTACCCATCCATTGAATTTAGTTTCTGCTGTCCCTTGGGGTGGTCTACGTGGGATTTGAGAGAGATGCAAATAGACAGGTTAGAGGGGCTTCTCCTACACTCACAGGCCAGTGGCTTCCTTAGAGGGGCTGGAGGTCTGTGCCTGCTGACTTCCGGAAGGCTTTCTTGGCTTCGGACTCACTCATTCTCACCCCTCACCCGCTTCACCTCCTAAACCCTGTTGGAGCCCCAGCTGTGTTCCTGGGCTTTCCTGTGTCCAGGGCTTAGCCAGTGACCTAATATGGCTCCAAAATAGCAACTGGCAGAGAAGGCATGAAAAAATACCCCCCACCTGAATGCCACCAAGGGGCTGGTTGGAGAAGAAGCAAATCATGGGCAGGCCAGAGGGGACTCTATGAAGGGACCCAGGGACTCAGGAGCATCGCCATTCTGTGCAAGGCCTGGCAGGCCTGGTGGCAGTGCCTGCGGATGTGACTTGCATGCTGACCGCTGACCACGGCCTGTCTGCACCAGTCCCTGTGCCAAGAGCCCACCCCCTCCTGCACCACCCCCAGGCTGCTCCCACCACAATAGCAAAACACCATGAATGCAGCTGGGATTTGGGCGGGGGGGTTGAGGACATGGGGGCACAGAAGCCCATTGTGCCCCTGGAACCTCAGCTCTGGAAGCTGAAGATAAGCCAAGGGTTCTGAGTGGAACAGTGGCCCTGGGAGCAGAGAGAGATGGCAGAGTTCATGTACAAGTCCAGGAGCGGGCACCAGGAGGTGACCTGGGCGCTGGTGGGGGCTCTTCAGCTTCTCAGCTTGTGGTAAGGATGCCAGGCCAAAGCAGGCACAGGCACTTTGGGGCAGTTTTTTAAAAAGGCCTCGGTCTAGAGTCTGGGCCCTGTGCACTTCGGTTCCAACCCCTGATCTGTAGCAACAACTATATGTCTTTGGAGGGAGACTTCTGAGGCTCCTGGCTGAGCCCCTCCTCTCTTACCCGAGGAAGGAGGGCTGTTCGTAGAGGGAGTGGGGGTTGGGTGGCGTGGGGAGATCTTCCTTGCCAAGTTTAGCCTGGAATTTAAATTCACAGCAGTGTGGGGGCTGTGGGACTCCACCTCCAGAAATGGGGAGGTACCCCTCCTTGCTGAGCATTAGCTCTTGGGCCGCTCAGAGGGATGTCCAGAACCCCTCCTAGGTAGTCCCTGTACCCCCTCAAGAGGAGATCTAGCTGTCCCCCTCTAGGTCAGAATCCTAGAGTGGCCATTATCTTTCCCTCTTCCTCCAGGGAGAGATAGATGTGGCCCTACAGTCAAACGATGGTTTGTGGAGGCCAGGGGCAGGGCTTTGGGGTCAAATACGTTTGGAAAGCAGAGCGGCCTGTCCTTCCCTTGGAGACGCACAGTGTCCCCCAGCACCATGAAGGCTCTGAGAAAGCCCCGTGGTGTGAAACTTGTTCACTTTCCTTCAACCCAACAGTTCCATCACTATTTGACCAGAGAATGCTTTCGGCCTAGAACCTTTGATAGCGTTTTTCTGAACACCTCCCGGCTCAGGGACTGCTCTGTTGAAGGACATCTCTTCCAACCCTTAGGAGGTTTTGGCTGTTAACCCACGCCCTCCTCCTACCCCCACCTCGGGTTCCGGCACTAACTTCTGCGGCACCAGAGACCCCCCCCCCCCCCCTTCACTGCCCTGGTCTGTCCACTGGAGTTTGGAGGTCAGCAGTAATGCTGTCACAAGACTCTGTGGACAGGGCTTCAGCCCTTCTGCAGACAGGGCTGGCTGTTAGGCCCTCAGAGGAGCACCTAAGGTGTCCTGCTTTAAAGGGCCCCCAGGTCTTGACAGTCTCCTGAAGGTTTTGTGTGTCACCTGTGCTGCCCTGGCAAAGCCACATATCTGTGTGAGGATGGAGTTTGTCTCATTGGGGCTGAGAGTGGGCTTCTGGGGCTGCTCTTGGTTCCTAGCAACGTTTGTGGCCTTTGTGTGCGTGTGGTGGGGGGAGGGGGCAGCACCAAGTCCTGGGAGGAGCTCTGACTCAGGCAAGGAGGACCGTCATCCGAGGGCCTGTAGGCTGAGGTGGCCTGGCCCTCCCTCCATCAAATTGAGTTGACTAGGCAGGCCTGGACTCAGAGGGGAGGCCACACCTTGTGGACCTTCTGAGTCAGGTGGGAGGGAGGAAAGCAGGCAGGATTAGTAATTTGTAATTAGCAGAGGCAGAGGGCCAGGCCCTGTCAGCGCCGAAAGGGGGGCCTTGAGGGGAAGATGGTCCCGAGTAGCAATCCCTTACTCTTGGGGAGTGCTTTTTTCTTGGCATCTCTTTTTTCATAGCTCCCATTTTACAGGAGAGAAAACAGGCCTGGAGAGTCACCCAGCATGTCAGTGGCAGAGCTGCGTCTGGAACTCTTCCATGCTCCAGCTACAATTGTCCCTTGTGGCTCATCCTGCTGGCTGTCACCTCGATCATTCTCTGGGCCCCAGTGCAGGGCGGCCAGTCTCCAGAGGCGTTCTGTCAAGCCACAGGGCCTCTGATATTCTGTCCCTGATCCCGAACCTTTTGAGCAGTGGTAGGCATTGGTCACGGGTACCAGGTTTCCTGCCGTGTCCCTGCTCCAGCCGCTCCCCAGAAACCGAGCACGGGGCTCCCTGAAGCCATGACGGAAGTCCAAGGGAGCCCTGGCTTGCGAGAGTCAGACGATGGACACGGAGCATTTGGCCACACTTTTGTCTCATATCATAGCCTGTGCGCAGTGTCCCCCTTGTCCAGGTGGGGAAAAGGCTCTCCAACAGGAGGATGGGATCACTGATCAGGGGATCAGTGACAGCACCGGGGCCCCAGCTCAGGTCTCAGGAGGCTTGATCTGCGCTGTGTATATGTGGGCGTGGGTGTGGTGGTGTATAATCTTTTATTCTGTCCTCCTCTGGCCATGCCGGGAAGCTTAGTGCAGATGCCAAGCTTTGCCCTGGGTCTTGCCTGCCTTCAACACCTTGGCAGATTCCAACTTCTTTCTGGTGCACGTGGCTGCCCCTTCTCCAAGAGGCTTTCCCCAGCTGCCACGGGGCACACATCTCCCTCTGGCTTCTGTGGCCCGTGGCAGACACGCCGTGCGTGCTTCCAGGGAGGCGTGTCATGACCATTGCTATTGCTGAGGGACATACCCTGTACTTGCGTGTGTCTGGACAGCTACGTCGTCAGCACGCTTCTCGAACCTGTAAGTCCTAGCAGCCGATGCTCAGGCAGCGCCTGGGACTTACTAGGTGCTCGGTCACTGAGTGGATGGGTGGATGGATGATTGGCATTGCACTTACTCCCCCTCTCTTCCCTCTCTAGACCTGTGATGATGTGCGTCCCCGTACCTCATCTCCTGTTCCACCTTACAGGGGAAATGTTTATGGATTTTGCTTGATTACTTGGAAAGAGCTGACTTGGGAGATTGTAAAGCCCTGTCGCTAGAGGTGTCCGAGCAGAAACTTAGGTGTGCTCATGGTTCCTTGCCTTCTGTGGTAGTGGATCTCTTCGAGAATCGGAGACAGCGCGAGCTCTTCTCCTCGGCGCGGGTGCCCAGAGCACAGGCATGCGGGCACACACAGACACGCGCCCTTGCGTGTGATTTCAAGATCATGGCACCCACGTGCCGACAATAGATCTCAGATCAAGGCCCCCTTCTATAGAGGCTGCAAGCCTCGGTGGTACTCCCAGACTGGCTAAATATTAGGGTGCCTTTCAGTCCTTAGGTTGTCAAATTCATGCTTTCTGTGCTCATTCCACGAATGTGTTCTAGAAGTGAGAGACAGCTGGTCCCCAGTGCTTACGCTCTGGCTGCACAGAGTGCATATGGCTGCAGAATGGGAGCACCTCTCAGGTGAGCAGTGACCTGGGCGGGAGCAGGAGGGACCAGATGGGGAGGGAGGGTCTTCCTGGGTCTTTTCAGCTGAGCCCTGCTGCCACTGTGCTCCTCCCTCTCCAGGTCCTTTCCCCGTTTCTCTCTCCCCACTCCCCCTGCCAAAAAGAGCATGGACTGTTTCCTTAAGTGAGAATCTTTCACTGAGCTCTGGCTGTGGACAGGGATTGTGTTTTGCATGCGTGGGTGAATGGGCCTCCGGGAAGCCGTAGCGCCCTGGGGGTTTCTGGGTGGGGGGTTGCTGCCTCTGGCATGGCTAGGCCTGCCACCTTCTTGGCCCACAGGTCAGCTTCGGACCTTGGAAACAGGAGCAGGTCTGGGCTCTCACCATACCCGAGAAATCTTTAGTCAACATGTGAATTCACTCTCCCATTGGCCAAGTCCCCATCCTATCAACAGGTTGTCTCCTCTCCCTGTTCGTGTGGGACTCTGGGGGCGAGAGCCCCAGACAGACCCTGGGGGAGAAGAAGTGCAGATCCCCTTGGAGAAGGGGCGGAGTCACTTGTGAAATGAGTGGTTTCTTGTGTTAAAGACAGGGGTGTGAGTGTGTACGTGTATACGTGTGTTTTCATGCACGTATCTGTGTGTATGGAAGCGGGGGATAGGGGTGGCTTTTGGGGATAAAAAAGCAGTTGTCTAGCTGTTGAAAGAACCCCCACAGAGCTGGGGATTAGGATCAGAGAGTCCCCCCACTTCAGGGCCATCTCTGGCCTGGGAGGGGCAGGACATCCTCGGATGTTCCCCTTCTCATTGCCTCGCCCTTGCCCATCGCTGCGTTGTTTTCTGTGGGCATGGTTCCATCTCTGCTGGCTGTTTCTCCTCTCTTCTCTGCACTGGTTTCCTCTCCTTCTAGGCTGCCTTTGGAAGCTTCTATGCACTTGCCCTGACTCCTGTTTGCCCCCTCCTGCTAGGCCCTCTTACTGTCCTGGGGGCTGGGAGTGGGGAGTCAGCCCTGGAAATCCTTGCCTCCACCCCCGCAGAACCCCCAGCCCGAGGACCTAGACCCCTCACGTAGCCCAGAAAAGCTGGTGTCTCATCTTGCCAGGGCCAAGAGGCTTGACAGTACGATGTCACAGGGCCAAGGAGAGTGGTCCACACCTGTTCTTTTCCTCTGGCTCTCCTTAACATAGGAGAAGTTAAGCCTTGGAGGCCATGTGGGAGCCGAAATATAATAGGCCAACTGATGTTGAGAATCTCCCCTTAGCCACATGGTGGCTGTTTTACCTTGAGCGAGTTACGCAGCCTCTCTGAGCCTCAGTGTCCAGCTCCGTAAAACGGAGCCAATAATGCCCATCCAAATGGTGTTCTTGCAGGTATAAGAAAACCAAGAAAGGGAAAGGATCCGGCCGAGTGTACGAAACAAGCAGGGTCAGAATAGATTTTAGCATCTTCCCCTCTGTTTTTCTGCAACAGCCATGCCAGAGCCTTGGGGAAGTTCTAGCAATGGGCAGAAGCTGGATGCTCTATCCCCCAGATATGGTGTGAAAACCCCACCCTACCTGCTGGCTGCTGGGAGGAGGGGGGAGGGAAAGGTGGTCTCTTCCTCCAGGATGGTGATCTGGGCCCAGAGGCTTCCACTCAGCACAGTAGTGGGGCTTCCCTCAACCAGTGCCCTGAGCAGCTTAATCTGGGGTGAGAGTGCCTTTCACTTTGTCCATGGCAACTCGGAGACCCCAACCTATATCTCTAAGGTGTTAGGACATCCATTACGTCGTCTGTCAGGTGGGGCCCCCTGGCCCTTCAGCGCCTGTGATTATCTGCACCCAGGACAGTTGTAGGTATGAGAAGCGGCAGGAACAGTCTGGAATCTGGGGTGATGGGACATTGCAGAATCTTTGCCTTTGGATATGCCCAGCCTCGCGGGGAAGCGAAGAGACTTACTGCATGAAGAGATTAGAGAAGGACCTCAGAGCTCCTTCAGCCAAGGGCAGCTGAGTCATGGAGTGATCCCTACCAGGCCTAGTCCTGAAGGACAGGGCTATGGCCGGGAGGTCCAGGAGGCCCTCGGAGGAGGCAGGGCGTCTCTCAGGAGCACCTCAGTCTGTGCTTTTCACACTGTCCCGTGGAGCCCAAGGCCTGAGTAGGAGGAGGGGGTGGGTTCAGGGCCACACCATTAAAGTTATAACCAGATTGGGAGGCAGGTCCTGGAGGAGGTTTGGATGGACACAGAGAGGGCATCCTGGGGGTGGGGATAGTAAGTGCAGAACTAGAGGGGGGACAGCGGATGCCCCGTGGGACACTGGGGCTGTTTGGGAGTTAGGGGCTGACTGACGAGGGGCTGCTCCTGCCGGGCCTTGCCCTCCAGCTCCAGGCAGCAGGACTCGGAACAGGTGGGCCCACGGCGACTGAGTGCCGTCTGTGTGCGGGCTCCGGGGGTGTCTTTCAGTAGCTGGTGTCTGGACCTTAAGGAAGTAGGACTGCAGGGATCACCAGTGTTGCCCGCCTTCCCTGTTCCATGTTGCATTTTACAGACGGGAAGCCCAAGAGGCCAGGCCTCGCTCCGCAGCCGGAGGGGAGGGGACAGCGCGTGTCCTGGCCTCTGCTCCATCCAGTCGCCATAGGCTGTGGAAGAGGCAACTCGCCTTTCACCTCCACGGCCCCAGCTCCTTGGGTCTTTGGAGAGGAAACAGGTTGCAGCCTCACCCGCCCTTTCAGCCAGCCGGCAAGCAGGACTCCTGGCCCTCAGGCCTGGCTGTGTGCCCTCGCCTGTGCCCCTGGGCCTCTCTGGGCCTCAGTTTCTCCATCTGGAACACGAGAGTGGCCGAGTCAGCTGCCTGCTCTGTCCTTTCAGCTCTAAGGTGGTGTCATCTTGAACCGGGGCTGGGGGAAGGGAGCTGGAGCAGCCAGGAGGGCCAGGCCAGGGCACACTAGGGGTGAGAGAGGCTGTGAGGAACTCTGACCTCGCTTCTCTGACCTGGGGCTGCCGGTGCGACACAAGCTGTGAGCGCCTGAGCTGGTGGGTGGGGGGCGTCAAGCTTCCAGGGACGTGACAGGCTGCTCAGAGGCCTCTGGCTGCCCAGGGACACCCGCGGGGTCACCCGTGGGCAGGACGGTGTGGCCACAAACGGGGGAGAGGCTGTTCAGGGTGTAATTAATGCACTTTCTGGCACCCACCAAACTTCCCCTTCCTCTGGACAGTCTGCTACCAAAACAGTCCCGATTCCTGTGGACTAGCTTAAATCTCCTCCAGAGGGGGGTGACAGGGGGAGGGGAGAAAGAAAGAAAAGAAAGAATGGGGGTGGGGGAACGAAGAGGGTTGTTATTTGTGAAATTGCGTTTCCCAGCCATGAGGATGAGTCACACCATTTGGAGCTTGGAGTTTCTTGTTTGGATGAACTTTTCTCTGGGAGGCTGTGGTGATGCTGTTCTCCCTCAGGCCAGTTCGGGTGGGGAGAGGCCTCGAGTCAAGCTAAGGAGAGACCTCGGTGGTTGGAAAGTCCAGGTGCTCCCAAGGCCAGGTAGGGCTGGGCCGTCTGTACCGAACTGCCTGGGGGAGCTTATAAAAAGCAGATTTGGGCTGGGGGGAGGGGGAGCCGGGAGTTAGTGTTTACTGGGGAGAGGGTTTCAGTTTGGGATGGTGAAAAAGTACTCGAGTTGATGGTGGTGAATTTGCCCAATAATGGGAATGTATTTGGTGCCCCTGGACTGCACACTTAAAAAATAATTAAAACGGGGACGCCTGGGTGGCCCAGTCGGTGAAGCGTCCGGCTTCGGCTCGGGTCATGATCTCATGTGGGTTCATGGGTTCAAGCCCCTCGTCGGGCTCTGTGCTGACAGCTCAGAGCCTGGAGCTCTGGATCGGATTCTGTCACTCCCTCTCTCTCTGCCCCTCCCCCCCCCAAAAAAAATAAATGAACATTAAAAAATTTTTAAAAGTAATAATTAAAACGGTTGGCTTTCTGTAACATAGATCTTAACTACAGTAAAACAGTGTAGATTCCAGGCCCTTGGTCCCAGGTGACTGCCTTGGTAGGTCTGAGGTGGGGCCCAGTACTCCGTGTTTGTTAAAAGTTTCTCGAGTCATGCAACACACGTTTGGACAGACTCATCTAATCTGTAAAATGGGGACAGTGACTCACGGGATTGTGGTGAGCACCAGCTATCTTAATACGTGTAAAGTTTCCGGTACCCGGGACATTGTAAGTGCTCAGTAGATGTGACTGGTATCATCTAATCCCCTTGCCACTGGACCCCTCCCCGCACCCCTTAAGATTGCTCAGAATTGGCTCGCGCACCTCCAAGGATGGTGGGGGGGGGGGGCTCTGCCTCTCAGGATGAACCACTCTGTCTTGGCTCATTTGAGAGCTGGAGAACCACCCTCACACTGAATGCAAGTTTGCATGGTATCGTCCACCGGTCCTGGGTAGCACTGGAGCAGAGGCAGTCATCAGGAGCTTTTGAGGTCCGTGCTCAGGCACCATAGGCTGACGGCGTGTTTAGTCGCGCTGCCCTGGATGTGGTGTCTGTGTCTTTTTTCCCCCAGGCTCCAGTGTAAACCTACACGAGAGGGAACAGAGGCCCAGAGAGGGAAAGGGCTGGCCCCAGTCCACATAGCAGGGTGTCCAGGGAGCCAAGAAGAGTGGTGGCCCCCAGATGGCCAGGGCTGTGTCCTCTGGGGGGGGGGGTGCCAGACCCCCAGAGACAGACCCAGTAGGGGGGCTGAGGTAACGTCTGTCCTGGTTGGGGGGAGGGGTGCCTGATCCCCTGGGGCCTGCGTTCAGCTCATCTCCTTCCCTGCCCACACTGAGGCAACACAGAAAGGACTGTCCCCACTCTGGGCCCACATCTGCCCCGTCTTTGTAAGGGAGGCTGAGGCAACTTCCTCTCAGGGGCTCTCCTCCCCTGGCAGCCTGGGGACTTCTAGGAACAAGGCTGTCTTCCTATTAGATCCAAGGCTCCCCGAGGTCTGTAGTTCATTCCTGGAGCTCCTGATACCTGAGCTGGGGTCAGGGGATGCCCAAGCCCCATGCCCAGGTTTGTCATTGACCCTCCTGGGGAAGCTGCCTCCTTCCAGCCTCAGCCTTGCCTCGGGAAGGGGGTACCGTGGCTGTTCCCTGCCAGCCTCACCACAGGCCCTACCTTTGCTAAATTCCAGTGTGCCTGGCTGCCTAGAGCCCGTGACTCCTATAAATAGAGGCTGTATACACCAGGAGGGGGCCTGGGCCGTGTCTGCTTTGAAGCCAGGCAAGACATCTGGTTCCTGTCAGCTGGAGGTGGGAGAAGTGGGCCACTTCCTCCTGGGCTCCCAGAGGGCGGGCCTGGGCCGGCCCGAGGGCTCCCCGGACACAGTCTGCACAGGCCTCGTGCCACAGGAGACCAGGCAGAGTGCTGAACCTCAGTCTTCTCTTCTGTACAATGGAAACAATGCTGTAAGCTGATGCTCCACTTTCCTGTAAGAAGGGGATACTGACTCAGCTCAGAGATAAGTGATTTGTCTAAAGTTACGCCACCAGTAAGTGGCAAAGCCCCAAATCTAACAGGTTGCCCTCTACTACGCCTTCTTACCTCCGGGCGGTGTGTAAAAGAACTAATGCTAATCGTCGTTACCATCAGCAGCATGGACTCAGGGGTTCCTAAGTGCCAGGTGGGAGAGAAAGTGCTTTACATCTGTGGCCTCATGTTAGCCTCACAGAAACCCTGGGAGGTAGCTATCATTATTCCTATTTTCCAGACAGGGCCACTGAGGCCCAGAGTGGTTAACTGGCTTGCCAACGGAACTCAGGCTCCAGGCGGCCAGAGCCCAGGGGCAGCTAAAGAGTCAGTGTGAATTCACGAGTGTGTATGTGTGTGCACATGCCCACGGAAATTCGCCCTGAGGCCACGGCTGCAAACGAGTATGCCCAGGCCTTGGGAGCCCTCACAGCCTCTGTCCCCCACAGGCTCTGAGCAGCAGTATGTACAAGAGCGCCTCGCCCTATGGCTCCCTCAACAACATCGCCGATGGCCTCAGCTCCCTCACCGAGCACTTCTCTGACCTGACCCTCACCTCTGAGACCCGCAAGCCCAGCAAGCGGCCCCCACCCAACTACCTGTGTCACCTGTGCTTCAACAAAGGACACTACATCAAGGACTGCCCCCAGGTAAGGCCGCCCAGCTTCTGTGGGTAGAACAGTGCCCCACCCCCTACCCTGAGCCCCCTTCCACGAACCAGTGGCCACGCAGCCCTCTGGTCTCCCACCTTTTTGTCCCCTCTGGTATGTCTGAGGCAGGGCTGGCTGGTGTGGATGGGACAGAGCCCCAGCTTGAGCCTGCACCATCTAGCGAGCAATCTGGGTAAAGGGCCCCCAAATGAGGTTCTGGGCCTTCACGTCCCCAGTCTTCCTGCCAGGGTGGGTCCTGTTACAGTGGGGCAGGAGCGAGGCCAGCCGCCTCCTCGCAGCTCTCCCGAGAGAGACCCCCATCTCCTCACACTCACAGGGAAGGAATGCGGGCTCTGGGCCAGGAATCCAGATGTGCACCCCCTCCCCCCGACCCCACCTCTCCCGTCCTCTGTGGCAGTTTTCCTCAGTCTCTTGCCTGGGAGCGGGGAGCTGAGAGGGCCTTGCCCCCGGCTCTGTGCCCCCCAGGGTAGGCCTGGGTGAAGGCCTCAGGCACTGCAGGCTGGGCATATCTCTCTCTCGGGGTGGGAAGGGTGCCAGGAGGTGGAGAGTGTGGGGAGCAGCCCCTGTCTCCCACTCAGTGCTTCGCTGTGACGGGGCGGGTCAGATCCCACTCACGAGACGACCTTGGACTCTCTGACCGACATGGCTTTGGCATCTTGGGGAGAGAGGTTAGCGTTGTTTTAAATACGTTACAAGATGGTCCGTGATTTTTTTTCCTATTATTTTTCGTACTTTCTAATGTTTTCATAATGTGTATTTTTACTTTAATTTTACATATGTAATGGAAATGGGATCCTGGAAACTCAGAAAATCCATGCAGTCTTACCCTCCAGATGTTGGAAGCCTGGGGAGTGGCTGGGTGGGGCTGGGTGCCTTCAGACCAGTGGGAGGCCGAGACGGGCTTGTTGCTTCCTCCTCTTCTCAGAAACAGCCGTGCCCCGCGTTAGGTCCTTGCTGTGCAAAGTGTGGCCAGGCATAGCCACATCAGTGTCGCCTGGGAGCTTGTTAGAAATGCAGAATCTTTTTTTTTTATGAAAAAAATGTTTTTAATGTTTATTTATTTTTGAGTTAGAGAGAGAGAGAGAGAGAGAGGCAGAGAGAGAGGGAGGCACAGAATCCGAAGCAGGCTCCAGGCTCTGGGCCGAAGTCAGACGCTCAACCGACTGAGTCACCCAGGTGCCCCCCCCTCCCCACATAACTGCATTTTAGTAAAATCCCCAGTGATTTGTGGATACCAGTGATCTCCTCCTCCCCCCACCCCTGGTTAAGAGAGGCCCACCCCAGACCTTGCGGATGGGGGCCGGCCCATGACGGCTGTCCTCCAGACCCACCCTCCAATGGGCCCTGTCTGCCTCAGCATACACAGTAAGCCAGGGGCCCTTGGCACGAGGGGATCTCAGCAGAGGGTAAGGCCCCTACTCCCTAGAGGTTCTCTGGATGGGTCCAGGGGCAAACAGGCAGCTAAGAATCTGGTTGCTCCTCAAGGATATGCCCATGGCCCACCCGGGCAACGGCCCCTCGTAACTTCCCCAGCTGCGCCCCTGTGAGAGCACTCTCAGTCAGTCACCATACCTCATCATCTCCTGCCTACAGCCTTTGCTCACAACTACCCGGCATGTCAGGTCTCTCATTAGCCTCATGTTACGTGATGCTTTGTGTGAGTCAGGCACTCACACAGGATCATTGAGCCAGTCAGCGGAGGAGCTGGAATTTTCACCCCAGCAGGCAGGTGACATTCAGACCCCAACAGGGGTTCTTGGGGCTCTAAGGAGGTGTGCCTGTGCTGAGCTGGAAGCCTGGGAAAGCTTCCAGGAGGAGGGCTTGAGTGGGGTTGGCGGGTTGGTGGAAGAAGGGTGACCACTATCCAAAGGCAAGGGATGATGAGGCAGAGGTGGAGGAATGTGTGTGTGTGCACACGCGCGTGCATGCCCAACCCTCTCTCCAGAAGGCACCAGAACTCTTCTAACGAGGGGGCAGAGTGTCCCTGACCTCAATGTCAGTGCCTCTCGATTTCCAGCACAGTGAAAAACCTGGTTCTTCCTCTATATTCCTTTATCTGGATTGCACAGTATATTCACTTAGCCCCTGCAGGGCTCTGAACTCTACCTGCAGAAGTGGGAGTACTGCATCTTACAGGTTAGTAGGAGTACCCATTTTACAGCTGGACAAACAGAGTCTCAAAGAGGTGAAGTGCTGAGGAGAGGGCAAAATATACGTGAGAACCCCAGTCTTGGGACTTCAGTGCTCTTTGCTTTCTTGAGCATTCATTCCAACCCAGGCTGAGATGCCCAGGCCCTGTGGGGCCTCAGTTTCCCTCTTGAGCCGGTCAAGGCCCTCTTCCAGCTCCTTCTCAAACCGGATTCTATCAGAGACTCCTGCGGGCCTGAGGACCTCCCTCTACCTTTCATGAGAGTTTTATCATCTGTAAAGTGAAGCTGATGAGGACACTGACTCATAGGATTGTTGTGCAGATTCAAGGAACTAATCCATGGAAAGTGCTTAGCACAATGTCTGGCACACAGTAAGCGCTCAATAAATGTTGGTTAGCATTATTTTTTTTTTTTCTCCCTCGGGTCACAGTGGAGAGGTACCAGGTGAGGTATTTGGCAAGGCACTAGGTATTTTGGCAGGCTGGAATATAATTAGATGCTTCCCATCCCTCACCTGACCACAAGCTCCAGGGGCAGGTGCTGGCCTAGATTCATCTCTCTACCGCCATGCTGGCCCGAGATATCACACACAGGTGCTCAGTACAGGTCTTCTGGAATGGCAGAATGGGTGGACAAGGCTTTTGTCACATGGGATACTATGAGTTCAGCATATATAAAATATTTAAAAGTGGAATGGGAATGCTTGTTTTGGTAACACCCTTAGTGAGATATAATTCACATACCTTATAATTGACCCATTGAAAGTGGACAAGTCAGTAATTTTTAGTATATTCACAGAGCCGTGCAACCATTGCCACAAGCAGTTATAGAATATTTTTTTAAAAGGTCGTATTTTTTAAAGTAATCTCTACCCCTAATGTAGGGCTCAAACTCAGGAACCCAAGATCAAGAGTCACATGTTCTACCAAGTGAGCCAGCCAGGCACCCCAATTAGAGAACATTTTTTAAAGTTTATTTATTTAGTTTGAGAGAGACAGAGAGAGTTCAGGTGGGGGAGGGGCAGAGACCGAGAGGGAAACTCAAGCAGTCTCTGCTCTGTCAGCGCAGAGCCCATGCAGGGTTCAAACTCACTAACGGTGAGATCATAACCTGAGCCGAAATCAGGAGTTGGATGTTAGCCGACTGAGCCACCCAGGTGCCCCTCTACATCATTTTTGTCATCTCAAATAGAAACCTCATACTCTAGCTATCATACCTCCTGATTCCCCAACCCCTAGCAACCAATAATCTACTTTTTATCTCTAAGGATTTGCTTATGCTGGACATTTCACACAGAGAGAATCATATAATGTGTGGTTGTTTGTCACTGGATTCTTCCATTTAGCATATTGCTTTCAAGGTTCATCCATGTAATAGCATTTATCAGTTCCATGATTTGGGAAGTGTTCCATCTTGTTCTATTTTCTGGAAGAGCTTGTGAAGAATTAATATTAACTCTTCTTTAGTGTCTGGTAGAACTCACCTGTGAAGCCATCTGAGCTTGGGCTTTCTTTTGTGGGCAGATTTTTAAAATTATGAATTCAGTCTTTTTTGTGTGTCATAAGTCTATTTGGGTTTTCTATTTCTTCTTGAGTCAGTTTCTGTAGTTTGTTTCTTTATAGAATTTGTTTATTTCATCTAAGTTATTGAATTTACTGGCATACACCTGTTCATAATATTCTCTTATAATCCTGTTCATTTCTCTAAAGTTGGTTATAATGTCCCCCTCTTTTGTTTCTGATTCATGTAATTTGAGCCTTCTCTCTCTTTTTCTGTCTTTTTTTTTTTTTTCTTGGCCAATCTAGCTACGTGTTTGTCAGTTATGTTAAACTTTTCAAAAGACCAACTTTTGGTTTAGTTGATTGCCTGTACTGTTTTTTCTGTTCTCTATTACATTACTTTCCCCTGTAATCTTTTAAAAAATTGTGGTAAAATAAATACAACATAAAATTTACCATCTTAACTATTTTTACATGTACAATTCAGTGGCATGAAATACAGTTGACCCTTGGACAACATTGGTTTGAACTGTGTGGGTCCATTTATACATGGATTTTTTTCAGTAAAAACCATACAGTACAGTAAATGTATTTTCTCTTCCTTATGATTTTCTTAATGACAGTTTCTTTTCTCTAGCAAACTTGATTATATACAGTATAGAATGCATGTAACATACAAAATATAGGTTGACTATGTTATTGGTAAGGCTATTTATTAGTAGTTAAGTTTGGGGAGAGTCAAGAGTTATACACATATTTGTGACTATTTTGGTGGTTGGCACCTCAGCCCCCACACTGTGCAAGGGTCACTTGTATATTCACCTGTTGGGCAACCATCACCACCATCCATCCGTGGAACTCTCTTTATTTTGTGAAACTCTGTACCCATTAAGCAATAATCTCCCCCCACTTCCTTCCTTCCCCTATTCCCTGGCAACTACCACGCTACATTCTGTTCCTATGATTTTGACTACTCTAGGTACCTCACATTAGTGGGATCACACAGTATTTGTCCTTTTGCGATTGGTTTATTTCACTTAGCATAATGTCCTCAAGGTTCATTCATGTTGTAGCAAGTTTCAAAATTTCCTTTCTTTTAAAGGCCAAATAATATGTGTGTGTGTGTGTGCGTGTGTGTGTGTGTGTGTGTGTGTGTGTGTGTACCACATTTTGTTTGTCTATTTATCTATCCTGGATTGCTTCCATCTTTCAGCTATTGTGAATAATGCTGCTATGAACATGGGTGTGCAAATATCTGAGTCTTTGCTTTCAATTTTTCATTCTAATTTTTATTATTTCCTTCCTTCAGCTTATTTCAGGTTTAGTCTGCTCTTTGTCCAGTTTTGTAAGATGGAAAGTTAGGTTACTGATTTTACATCTTTCTTCTATTTTTATTTATTTTATTTAAATTATTTTATTTTATTTTATTTTATTTTATTTTATTTTATTTTATTTTAGAGAGAGAGCATGAGTCGGGCAGAGAGACAGAGGGAGAGAGAAAGAGAATCTCGAGCAGGCTCCACACTCAGCACGGAGCCCAATGCAGGGCTCGATCCCATGCCCGGATTGTGACCTGGGCTGAAACCAAGAGTTGGATGCTCAACCAAATGAGCCACCCAGGCACCCCTCTTTCTTCTATTTGTAAAATAGAAGTGCATGTGCCCGTGTTAGCGGGGGAGGGGCAGAGAGAGAGGAGAGAGAGAATCACAAGCAGGCTCTGTGCTATCAGCACAGAGCCTGATGTGGGACTGAATCTCACAAATCATGAGATCATGACCTGAGCTGAAATTAAGAGTCAGATGCTTAACCGACTGAGCCACCCAGGAGCCCCTCTTCTGTTTTTAATATTGGTGTTCACAGGTCCAAATTTTCCTCTGAGCTGCATCTCATAATTTTGTATGTTGTGTCTTCATTTTCATTCATCACAGAGTATTTTCTGATTTCCCTTGTGATTTCTTCTGTGACCCACTGGTCGTTTAGAAGTGTGATGTCTAATATCCACATTATTTGCGAGTGTCCCAAGTATCTTTTAAAAATGATTTCTCGTTTTATTCCATTGTGGTTAAATAACACTTTGTGTTATTTCAGTGCTTCTAAATTTGTTGCGGTTTGTTTCATAGCCTTTGGGCTGTCCTGGAGAACAGTTCATGGGCACTTGAGAAGGGAATGAGTCCTGCCGTTGTTTGTTGGTGTGTTCTGTAGGTGTCTGTTAGGTCTAGTTGGTGTGGTGTTCTTCATGTCTTCTGTCCCCTTGCTAATGTTCTACCTCATTCTTGTATCCATTATTGTAAGTATAGGAGTATTGGAATCTCTATTATTGTTGAATTGACTATTTTTTTCTTCAATTCTGCCCGTTTTTATCGCATGTATTTTGGTGCTCCCTTGTTAGCTACATATGTGTCTATCAATTTCTGATGAATTGATCCTTTTATCATGATAAAGGGTCCCTGTTTATCTCTAGTCACATTTTTTGTTTAAAAAAGTTTTTTTTTTAATGTTTATTCACTTTTTGAGAGAGAGATAGAGGCAGAGCGCAAGTGGGGGAGGGGCAGAGAGAGAGACACACACACACACATACACACAGAATCTGAAGCAGGCTCCAGGCTCTGAGCTGTCAGCACAGAGCCCAATGCGGGGCTTGAACCCATGAACTGCGAGATCATGACCTGAGCCAAAGTTGGGCGCTAAACTGACTGAGCCACCCGGACGCCCCAACATTTTTTGCTTTAAAGTCAAATTTGTCTGGGGGCGCCTGGGTGGCTCAGTCAGTTAAGCGTCCGACTTCAGCTCAGGTCACAATCTCGCGGTCCGTGAGTTCGAGCCCCACGTTGGGCTCTGTGCTGACAGCTCAGAGCCTGGAGCCTGTTTCCGATTCTGTGTCTCCTCTCTCTCTGCCCCTCTCCCGTTCATGCTCTGTCTCCCTCTGTCTCAAAAATAAATAAACGTTAAAAACAAAAATTAAAAAAAAATAATAAAGTCAAATTTGTCTGATATTAGTATAACCAGCTTCCTTATGGTTACTGTGTACACGATAGATCTTTGTCCATCATTTTACTTCATATCTTCATATGAAGATATGTTCATACCTTTAGATCTAAATTATATTCATATCTTTAGATCTAAGTTGTGTCTCCGGTAGACAGCATGCAGTTGGATCTTGGTTTACTTTTTATATGCACTCTGAAAATCCCTGCCTTTTGTTTGGATTGTTTGATCCATTCATATTATCAACAATTAATGCTCTTTTTTATATATGTGATTATTGATATAGTCAGATTTAGGTCTGCTATCTTACTTTTTGTTTTCTGAATTACTCATGTCTTCTCTGTTCCTCTGTTCCTCCTGTACTGCTTCCTTTTGCATTAAGTGATACTTTTCTAATGTACACTTTTTAATTTCTTTAATGATTTTTTTCACTTTTTTTTAAAGCTGCTCTCAGGCTTATTTTACATATCTTAACCTATAAAATCTGCTTCAGATTTATACCAACTTAATTCCAATAAGATATAGAAATATCACTCCTTTATAGCTCTGTTCTCTTTTTCTGATGTTTGTGGCATTATTGTTCTACATGTTACCTCTATGTGTGTTGTAATTAAATGATACTTGTTATAATTCTTACTTTATATTATTTTATGTGTCTTAGAGAAGCTGGAAGAAGAAAAGAGAACAATTGTACGTTCACAGTTTTTGTTATGGTAGCTTTTTATTTCCAGTTTCTAGATCTCTTCATTTGTTCCTGTGGACTCAGTTTATCACCTGGAGTAATTTCCTTGGCCCAAGACAGATTTGCTTCTACCTGCCTTCTCTGTGCTATTAGTGGCAAATATCTTACATTTCTATATATTATAGGACAAGTAATACATTACATACATACTGTTTTCTACATTTGCTTTTTATTATTATTTTTTTAAATGTTTATTTATTTTTGAGAGACAGAGACAAAGCGTGAGTGGGGGAGGGGCAGAGGGAGAAGGAGACACAGAATCTGAAGTAGGCTCCAGGTTCCAAACTGTCAGCACAGAACCCGATGCTGGGCTTAAACTCACGAACTGCAAGATCATGACCTGAGCCAAAGTCAGATGGCTTAGCTGACTAAGTTACTTACGTGCCCCTACATCTGCTTTTTAAATCAGAGAAGAAAGGACAAGAAATATGCATATGTGCTATCTTTTATAATTACATAATCATCTTACTAGAACTCCTGTTTATTTAATGTGTATTTGAATTATGTCTGGGGTCATTGGCTTTCAGCCTGAAGAACTTCCTATAGTATTTCTTGAAAGTGTGTGTCAGCAATGAATTCTGTGTTTTTGTTTATCTGGGAATGTCTTTATCTCCCTTTCATTTTTTTAAAAGATATCTTTGCCGGGTATAGAATTCTTGGCTGACAAGGTTTTTTTTTTTTTGTTTTTTGGGTTTTTTTGTTTTGTTTTCTTAATCTTTGACCACACTGACTGTTACCCCACTGCCCTCTGGCCACCATCATTTCTGATGAGAAGTCAGTTGTTAACATTGTTAGAATTCCATTGTAAATGACATGTCATTTTCCTCTTGCAGCTTTCAACATCTTCTCTTTGTTTTAGTTTTCAGCAGTTTTACTATGATGTGTCTATTTGTGGATCTCTTCGTGTTCACTTGGAGTCTGTTGAGCTGCTTGGTTGTGTTGCTTAAAGTTTTTCACCGGACTTGGGAAGTTTTCAGCCATTATTTCTTCAAATATTTTTTTCTGCTCCTTTCTCTCCTCTCCTTTTGTGGAATGATTTTTAAGTGACCTGAATGCTTTTAAGATCTTAAATGGTCCAACTGGGAGCAGAATGTGGAGAATTCTAGGCAACCCTGACTAGGTCCTGAAGCCGCCTGTGGAGCTCTGGTCTCCGAGTGAGACAGCAGTGAGAGTGTGGTTAAGGCATTCATTGCCAATGGCCTGGGTGGTGGGACAGGAACAGGAGATACTCTGAGGCCCCCGGTGCAGTCAGGAAGGCCGGGATGGGTAGGGGCTGCCAGCTCTATGGCAGCAAAAATCCCAGCTGGTTGTGCAAGAGGCATGGTTGCTGTCTGCTGGGCCCAGCTGCAGGGTTATCTGTGCATCTCATGTTGGCTTCTGCAAGCCAGTGTGGCAGGCTGTAGAGACCTGAATGGCAGTACTTTGTCTGAGCCAACTGCACGTGAGCTTGCGTGGGTATGTGTGTTTGTGGTGGGGGCTTGGCCTAGTGCCCCTTCTGTGCCCAGGACACATAATCTGTCCAGGGCAGAGCTGAGCCCAGGACACGCTACTGAGTGTACAGGAACCTGGTACTCTGTTAATTGATTCTTTTCCAATCTTAAGGGTGGAGAGAGGTGTCCAGTTCAGCCATCGGACTGATGGGGCTTCTCATATGTCCCAGGGGCAGTGTGAGGGGGATTGGGCACTACAGGAAGACTGGGAGCCCCCTGAAGTGGATGCGGAAGGTGCTGGAAACCAATTACCAGTGATGCTGAAGGGCAGCCCCTCTTTGTGGGGTGGGGCTGTGCCTGGGCCAGGGTCCCTCTCCAGCCAGTGTCAGCACTGGCCCTGGAAGGTCCAGGAGTCAAGAAAGTCTGCCATTTGGTTCTTGAAAAACCTGCCCCTGCTGCTGTCTCGGCCCTGTGCCAGGCCTCCAGTTCAAGGGCAACAACAACATTAACAGCAATGATAATAGTCTGTAAGCATTGAGTTGACCACTGAGCTAGATGTGCAGTATGTATTAACTCACTTAATTCTCTCCAAAACTCTATCCGGTCAATTGCCAGATGATAAAACTGAGGCCCAGAGCAGTCCAATGACTTGTCAAAAGTCACATAGCTTAGTAAACAGCAAAGATAGAATTGGAACTCAGGCCTTCTTCATGCCAGAGCCCATGCTTTTTAAATTAGGTTCTATGATCTATCGGCCTTAACGTCCAGACTTTGATCTCCACGCTCTCAGAAAGTTGGGGTTCTTTAAAAAGATGGGTTACTGGAAATAAGGAGGGACAAGGATGAGGTGAGCAGAGGCCATAATAGGCCTGGTCTGGCCACGTTGTTGTGTGTGGAAGATCGCACTGCTGGCCCAGCCCCAGGGAGTCTGTCAGGGAGGCCAGAGTGGGTTAGGGCTGCAGCTGTGGTGCCAGCAAAAATCCCAGCTGGCTGTACGAGAGGCACGGTTGCTGTCTGCTGGGCCCACCTGCAGGGTTATCTGTGCGTCTCCTGTTGGCTTCTGCACACCAGCGTGGCAGGCTGTGAGTGGTAGCATTTTGCTCCGAGCCAGCTGCACATGAACCTGCGTGAGTATGTGTGTTTGTAGTGGGGGCTTGGCTCGGTGCCACCTCTGCCCAGGACATATAGTCTGTCCAGGATGGAGCTGGGCCCTGGCCACACTTCAGTTGCCTGACCCTTTCTAAGCTGCTCCTGTATGCCAGACCAGTTGTAGATAAGGCCCTATCTCTGTCCTCAGTGGGATAGACAGAAACACTATTGGCTGTTCAGGGTGACCAGGGCCATGGTTGAGGTTTGCAGCGAAGGACCAGCTCAGCCTGGGGTTTCATGTGAAACCTCAGAGAGGAGGAGTCTAGAACTGGGGTGGGGAAGGCTTCCAAGCAAGCGTGTAAATAACGAGGGTATGCTTTCCGGGAACCGCGAGCCCTTGGCTATGGCTGGGGCTCTGGGTGCCTGCGGGGAGGAGAGGGAGGTGTGGCCACAGCAGGTGGTGAAGGGCCTGTGTGCCAAGCTGCACAAACTTGGACTTTATCTGGAGGGCAGGGAGAAGCCATCCAACGGTTTAGGTGACATGCTCGGATTGGCATTTTGAAAGCTCACTGGTGGCAGGTTGGAGGCCGGGCTGGAGGAAGCAAGACTGTAAACAAAACCAGTCCAGTAACGTGGACAGATGATAAGACCAGATATTAGACAAGGGAGGGTGAGCAAAGGTTGGAGGTGGGGGGGGGAAATTCCAGACACTGTCAGAAAGTATCATCTCTGGGGCATGGTGACTACTCTGAGCCACCATTCCTCCTCTCCAAAGTGTATCTGCGATCTGGGGCCAGTGCAGGACTCCCTGCCTCGATGGCCCACTCAGCATCTCTGTATGAACGGAGGCTGGGGTGTCGATGAGGGCAGTACGGCCAGGACCCAGTGTCCTATCTCTAAGCCCTCTGTCCACACTTCATGGCGGTCAGGCCCGGCCACACTCGGCCTGGCAGCCTCCCATCAGGCACTGAGCTATGAGCAGAAATTCTCCAAGCTCTCAGGCTCTGTCACTCCCACAATGTTCTTGTGGGGGTGGAGGGCTGCTTATACCTTTGGGGGAGGCCCGAGGGGTGCCATCACCTGTGCCTCCCATGTCCGATGAAGGACCAGGCGCCATGAGGGGTCTGGGGAGGGCCTGAGCCCAGGGGAGCTGCTGTTCCTGAGTCAGCATGCCCAGGGCTGCTAATGAAATCCAGATGTCAGACAGAAAACAATCATCGCCCCCACCCATCTGGCAGCTCGGGTTACTTGGAGATTGCAAAAGAAGAAGAAAAATAGAGCAGGGAGAGAATCGATCCTAGGATAGCTGAAGCCTTAGAGGCGGGATGTGAATAGTTTCAGGGTCTCGCTCGAGTGAGGTCAAGAGGCAAGGGAAAGGGGAAGGTTGGTCAAGGCCCCCTTCTCCCCCACTCCGATCTCTACAGCTCCTGGACCCTAGACCTTGGACTGCTCCCCAGGCCAGAGCAGACTGGTGTCCATGGGATTCTGAAGGAGGCAGGGAGGGCTGTGGCCACCAGCCTATGTCTGATCTCCACCTGGGGTTTCCAGCCCCCCATTCCAGCCCTGACCTCACTGCAAGCCTGGATTTCCTCTGGGCCCAGAGGGGACAGGCAGAGAGGGACGGAAGGTACGCAGGATTTTCCCTGCAGATCCTTGGGCTCAAGACCATTAGTGTGCTGGTGGGGAAACTGAGGTTTTCCAGCACAGGGCCAGGATTACATGCTATGAAAGATCAATAGAGTGAGGAAGGAAGAAAGTAAGGAGGAAGGCAAGACAGTGTCATTCTGTGACTCCAGCGAGGAAGGGCTGGCCCACGGCTGCTGGCCTGCGTGTGCACATAACAGGTATCACAGCGTTCCTGCCAAACCCTGGGGCTGGCTGAGCGGCCAAGGGGCTTGGGCTGTGATGTTCCAGCGCTTGGCACAGGACCCAGAATGTCTCAAGCGTTCGGGGAATGTTAGCCGGGATGGGTGTGGGTGGGGGATGGTGTTGGGGCTCCCGACTGGCACAGGTGCTGACGTTGGAGAAGGACCCCAGACCCAGTGTGGTAGCCTTCTGAGTCCCCTTCCTTGCGGCATGGTAGTTCCGAGCACAGCTCCCGACCCCAGCGCCCCTGGGTTGAACCCCTAGCACTGTTTTGTGTTAGCTGCGTGTCTGTGGGAAAATTAACGGGATGTCTCTGGGTCTCAGTTTCCTCCTCTGTAAGATGAAGATTGTGGGATGTTGTGAGGATAAATGAGTTACTTTTATCCAAATTGCTGCACAGAGAGCCTGGCACCTCGCATGCACCGTGTTAGTGGTTGTGGTTGTGTTATTGACCATTGTTATTGTTAAGCTTCAGCTCGGTTGTTTCAGACCATTTTAAGACATTCCAGAGGTCTGAGAAAGTGCTTCAGGGCTGTGGGCTTATCAGGGGGGACCCTGTCCCCCCATCCCACCCTGGTCCCACAGAGGGGGCTGCCTCTGGGGTCGTGTGATCGTCACTCATGCGCTTTCTCAGGAGCCTTTGGATGGGGGCGGGGGCAGGCTCTTATGACTTTGGGTTACCCAGGTTTGCTTGAGGGGCAGGAAGGCAGGGACTGGGTCCTGGAAGCTCCATTTGGCCCAAGTAGGAGCTCCGGGAGGAGGTCACTGGGGCTGGCCGGAAGGTGCCCAAGGCCTCCTGTGGGCTGTCAACTCCCCTCTGGCCCAGGCAGCCGACTGCTGGCCCTGGTACAGACAAGTGGGAGCAGCTGCGGGGGGTGGGGAGGGATGGAGGGGTGGGGTGCAGGGCGTGGGGGCTCCCTGGGCAGCCACTTGTACATCCTTCCTGCTGTCCCGGGCCTGGCAGGAAAGAGTCCAAGGGGCTGGTTTCACATCCTCAGCTGTCAGTTCTCCTTTTAAGTGGACCACAGATGGTGACTCGGAGCCCCCAGCAATCGTGCCATGTCAGTTGGCCTTACCTTCTCAATCCTCTGCCCCTGGGCTGGAGGGGCAGGGATGCTGGCAGAACTGGGAGCCAGGACCTGCTGTGGTCCTTGAACCACCTGCAGGGCTTAATAGATGGAGGCCTGGAGCCAAGCAGTTGCATCCTTGGACGAAATAGCTCCCCAGTGTCGCTTTCTCCAGGCAGCCTTCTCTGATTTTTCCTATCCTCCAAGCTCAAAGGGACCTCTCTCCTCCCAACGCCCAAAGGACCCCATTTACTCACTCATTAATTCCTCACCTGCCCATGGCCTCCTGTGTGCCAGGCTCTTGGCCTGCACCTCACATACAGTTGTTTTCCTCTTGGGGTAGCTCAGGGTGGTTCTCCAGGCCCTGTGAAGGTTCTGACGAGGTCATCCCTCGACCCCCTCACGCTCCTTGAGGACGGGAGAGTGCAGGGCAGTGGAATTTCACAGAGCTGGGCTCGGACCACACTTCTGCCCTTTCCCGGCCGCGGGTCCTTGTGCACACTGCACACCTGCACCCAGGCATCTGTAAAATGGGCCCACTTACCTTGTGGGGTGTTTGTGGGAAATGTGTGGGCAAAGTAACTGATACAGAGCTTGGCGTCCAGTAAATGACAGCTCTTGGTAGTGTTACCTGGGACATCGCTGGGCCTCCTGGGCCTTATCTGCCCTCATTTGTAAAGAGCCCGGCTTTACAGGGTGGGTGTGAGGTAGATGAGAAGCAGCCTGAGACGAAACAGGCGCCGAACCTTCCTCTTTCCTTTTCCCCGCCTCACCCCTGCCAGGCCGCTTAACCACACACACAGGTGCACACCCACACCTGCATGTCCACATGCGCACCTGGGACTCTCAGCCTCTGCCTTTGCTCATGCCATTCCCCCCTCCCTGACCCTGCAGCAGTGCCCTTCCCTAATCTCTTCCCTCGTACCCTCCTTCAGAGCCCAGCCTGAACCCTCCTCCCTCACGCACCTCCCCAGCCATCCTAGACCCTTAGGCTCTTCTCTCTGAGCCCCACTTTTCATGACCAGCTCCCCACCGCAGGCCTTCAGTGGCCTCTCAACCTGTACTGCCTCTCTGTCTAGTTCCCAGAGGACAGACAGTTCCCCTCATTATGCGGGCTCTGCTCTGCCCCAGTCCTGGAATGTGGCCCCAGTGCGGCTCCGGGAGGCAGTCCCCGTCCGTTTGCCGTTTGAGCTCTGCTAAGCCTTCCCAGGCCCCGGGACTCTGCCTGTGCCGTGCCCTCGGCTGGTAATTCACTCTCGTTTTCTCCATCTTCTTCTCCCAGCCCAGCCCAAATGTAGCCTCTCCTTTGAGCATCCTCCTGTGCCCCTCCGTGCCCCCTGCCTTGCTGAGCCCTGCCCAGCCCCGGGCTTGTCCTCACACAACCCTCTCTCCTACTTTCCGGGGGCCCGACCCCAGGCAGGGTCTATGTCTGCTTGGCTGCAGAGGGGGCACGCATGGGCATCGGGGTCAGAAGCCCTGAGCTCCCGTCCCAGGCCTGCCCCTCAGTGGCTGTTCAGCTTTGGCCGAGTCTGTCCTGCCCTTGAGCCCACACACTGCTGGAGCCTCTGAATGACTGGGCCAGCCAGAAAGCCATGTCAGGGCCTCTGTGAGATCCAGGTGGCAAGGCAAGCAAACATGCTTGGAAAACTGTAAAGTCGGGCCGTTTGCCCATCTACCTAGCGAGCAGCCGTTTACAGAATGTTTGCCAGAATGGTTAGAGGTGAGCGAGGGTACGTGGGCTTCTGGGGGCTTGCATGCCTGCCTGGGGGCTGCTCTGGCCCCTGCCCTCTTCTGTGCCCGGTCTTGGAGATACATTTGGGACAGCAGCAGTGTCCCTTCCTACCACGTCTGGGGTGACACCTGGGGACCGAGACTGCATTGGACTCTCCTACATCCCGTGGCTTTGGTTTTGGGGACTTGGCACGGCTGACCTGGCCTGCCTGTAGGAGCTGGGCTCTCTCCCCACAGGCCCCCCATGCTCAGGTTTGGGCTGCAGAGAAATGGGGCAGTGGGGGCAGGGAAGGAATGCCCACGGAATGGGGTGGGGAGCCGGCAGACATAAGACCTCCCTCTTGCCTGGCTTACCAAGCGCCTCCATCACTGGCTGACAGGATTCTCACTCCAGCCTGGACTGTTTGTGCAGTCTGTCTGCCCCCTTCTTCTCTCTCTTCGTCTCTCCCTCACTTCCTTTCTTCCTTCTTTTGTTTCATAAGAAAGCAGCACAGAGAGGTTAAGGTACTTGTCTCAGAGCTGGTTAGGATCAGGCCAAATCTGCCCAATTCCAGGGGCCCAGCCTTTCCCACTGCCCCTCTCTGCCCACAAGAATGGGTCCATCCACTAGGACACACGATGCACCTGCTGTGCTCTGACCTGGGCAGAGATCAGGCTTCGGAGAAAGCGTGCCCCCCACCCTTGCCCCAGGCTTTCCTCGCTGCCTTGTCTCCTGGCGCTTCCCTGGCTTTGGCTAAGGAGGGACGCTTTGTATGGGAGCCGGTGTCTCTCATGCCACAAGTTGGGGTGATGGTGAGGAGGGGGCTGTGTTTCCAAGGCATGAGCATGATGACAAGGAGTCAAAGCGGACGGAAGCCTGAGCCCCTCTGCCCCTTGCTGGGGAACACGAAGCTCAAACCGGGCCAGGGTTCCCCTCCTCCCACAAGCCTTTTGAGCTCTTCTCATCTGTCAGTCACTCCCTCCTTTGTGTCCCCCAAAGATCGTCACACGTCCAGCTTAGTATTTTGTATTCTGATTATGATCTCGGGGCAGGGGCCGGTGGGCCCAGGGAGTCCTGGTGCACAGTGAGCGCTCAGCAATGTGAGCTGCTTCTGCTGCTTCGACATCGTATCCCCCTCTGCCGACTGTAGCACCTGCCGCAGAGCTGGGGCCGTCACATGGAGGGACATTAAAGCCAGTAGCTGCATGTGCAGGGAGCCTTCACTATGTCCGGGTGCTGCTCTAATCATTTTACACATGTTGACTCATCTACTTCCTGCCACAGCCCTCTGGGCCGGGGAGCCCATTTTCCCCATTGCCCAGAGGGGGTAAGTGACTTGCCTAGGGTCACACAGCAGAGGTTAAGTCCCAGGCAGTCTTGCTTCAGAGGCCGTGCTGCCATAAATTTGTGAGGAAGGAAGGAAGAAATGAACAAGACTCAACTGGAATGTGGGGAAGGAAAGGAATTCAGGGAGCTAACAGAGGCTGAGCCCCTTCCATGTGCCAGGGACCGTGCTGACTCCTTGCACATCATCAGTGACCTCAGAGACATCAAGAAATTCCCCCAGGGTCACACAGGAGCCAAGGGCATAGCTGGGATTTGAGCCCAAGGAACGTGCCCTCTGTAGCCTTGCTGATTCCTAAGCCTCCGTTCCACCACCTCAGCCCGCCGTCGTTCAGCACAGTTGAGTGAAGGCCCCTAGGGACCCCTGAGAGGCGTCAGGACAGAGGAGCTGGCTTCTACCCCAGGTCTATACAGTTGTGTGGTAGGTCTATACAAGGAGTCGTTGGGTGAGGCCACTCATTGCTAGGGTATGTGGTTCTAACCAACAATGGGAGGAGGAGTTTAGAGGAGGGAGCATAGGAGGTGGGTGGCCTTGAACAAGCCCCTTGCTCTTGGCTACACCTCAGTTTCCCCTTCTGTGCAGTGGACCCAGTGATAGGTATCCCGTCTGCCCCTCAGAGCTGCTATGTGGATCTCGTGAGCCAACAAGTTGGAAGGAATTGCAAAAGCCAAGCTGAACAGAAGTAAGGGGCTCTTAGGAATAAAAAGATGTTTATTTTTTTAACATCTACAAGCCTGCTTCTCAAAGTGTGGTCCATGGGCCAGCAGGAGCATGACCAGGAGCTTGCCAGAAAGGCATAAACCTGGGCCCTCCCCCAGACTGGCTGAATCAGAAATTGGCATTTTTTTCATAAGCTTTTAGGTGACCCTTAGGCACATTACAGTTTGGTCTGAGGACTATCTGGGCTCCCATTTCCCCATTTGTGAGGCTGCCTCTTGGGCCTCCTTCCCATAGCCTGATAGGGGTTCTTGGGTGGAAAGCCCCATCTCATTGTAGGAAATGCTCTGGCCCAGCAGGACTCCTTCTTACGGGAGCACATCAGATTAAAACTGGGAATGGGCAGAGAGGCTCTGGCAGCTTCTGTGCCTCCGGGCAGCCCCAGATGAGGCCACCCTCGTTTGCTTGGGAGTACAGCCCCCATCTGAGCCCGCAAGGCCGGCCATGCTTGCAACAGGGGAGGGGGAGTGCGTCTCAGCCGGGGTGCAAGGACTGGGGATTTCCTCTGAGCAGGTGAAGGGCATCTGTGCCCAGATGGTCTCTATCTTCATGCGGAAGGGCAAAGGGTGAAACGGTGGCCGGAATGTTTCAGGTTGGACAGAAGAAGGAACTTACTAATTGGGAATGAGCCAGCACAGGATGATGAAGGCCCTCATGCCCTTAAATGTGGAGCCATGTTGCATGAGGTCAAAACGCAGAGCCGGAAGAGATTTCCAGAGGTTCTTGGTCCAGCTATTGCCTTAGACCATTTTGACATAGCCAGGTGACTTGTCTAAGGCCATACAACAGGCCAGTGACAGTGAGCACCCCAGACTTCTGACTCCCTATGCCTGTAGTATTTCTTTATTACAGGCCTTTCTGGAGGCTGGGGATTGACCTTGATGATCTTCGAAGTGTCCCTCCAGCCCCGCTTTGAAACAAGGTGGAGGGCTTTGAGGGTAGGGGGAAGGGAGGGGCTGGTTTTGTGAGCCTAGCAACCTCCAGGTGTCGCACTGTATCCTGGCCCACTTGGGAGACCCCAGTTTCCAGAGACCATTGGGAACACCCCTGGAACGGGGGGGTCTGTGAGGTAGACACAGCAAGTTGGGAACAGGGCCCCTGGAGACAAGGGGATCCATGTGGAGGAAGCAAGTGAAGGCCAAGGGGCTTGACCTTGGTGTAGGGACCATGGCTGCATGTCCTTGGACCAATTACTTGTATTCTGTTTACTCGTCTGTAGTGTGGAAGAAAGTTGACCAGATCAGTGGTCCTCCACTGGAATTTCACATTAGAATCACCTTGAGAATCTTTGTTTATTTATTTGTTTTGAGCAAGAGAGAGAGAGCGTGCTCAAGTGGGGGAGGGAGGAGAGGGAGAGAGGGAGAGAGAATCCCAAGCCATGTACTGACAGCGTAGAGCCCGTGAAGGGGTTCGATCCCATGAACCGTGAGATCATGACTTGAGCTGAAATCCACAGTCAGACGCTTAACCGTCCGAGCCACCCAGGCACCCCGAGGATCTTTTAAACATTTGATGTTGGACATTCTGACTCAGTAGATCTGGGGTAGGCCTTGCCACGGCATTCTTTCAGCTCTCCAGGTGATTCTGGTGTGTAGCTGAACAAAAGCACCTTTGCCTAGGTATGAAGTGGTGGGGAGCTCAGGCAGGTGCAGGGGGAGGGCCTCTGCAGGTGAGACAACCGCCATTGTCCTTCTGAGGTCCTGGGAGTGTACGATGACAAGATTCCATGAAACTTGGAGATGAACATTCCCGGGGCCGCCTGCTAACACTGTGTGGTGTTCAGTCACACAGCTCTCTTAGATCGCGTGATTGCGGAGTTTTACTATCCTGTAGAACGAGGCTTCCACACGGATGATTCTGACACTTGGTTGTCAGACGTTAAGAGTCTGAGGTTCTATAATCGTTCCATATGTGAATTGTGTGATTTTGAACTCATCCACATTTATGTGTGTGTGTGTGTGTGTGTGTGTGTGTGTTTCAATGTGCTGCTATCGTTGTCCTTGAAAATGAAGATTCTCTGCCGCCCTGATTCTAACACATTGTTATACTGACTTTTAACGACGCTAAGAATCTAAGCTATTACGGTACTAACATTTCAAAAACTTCTAAGTTCAGCAACTCTGTGATCTGTCCTTCCATCCATGCAGTTGGCCGCCAAGGCCTGGAGCCTGGCCTTTGTCTCCCCAAGACAAGGTGGTGATTGTGCAGGCTTGGATGCATGCCCCCTCCCCTGTGTGGCCTGGACGGCCTCTCTTGGGGGAAAGAGTGGGAGTGTGGAAAGCGGAGACCCCACAGCTCTCTGTGCGCTGGCTCTAGCTCTGTCACTGCGGTGGGGGAGTGGAGGGCGGGGCAGGTGTGAGGGCATGTGCGACCATGCAGCGGAAAGGGCAGCGGGCTACCAGGGCAGCAACATTTCTTCCTCAGTGCATTGGCCCCATCTCAAAAATGACCTGTCACTTCCCACAGTGTCAGCTTTGGCTCAGACATTAAAGTCTATCACATCCAAAGCACCTCCCCTCAACACACACACATGCACACACCCTGATTCCAGATGGGAAAACTGAGGCCCGGAAGGAGCGGGTGCCCCAAACCGGCGTTCCTGTGAGTGTCCAGCTACCGCCAGGTGCCTTCCAGCCAGGCGTTCTTAGGCTCGCTTCCTGTACAGAATCATTGGCCTTCTATAGGACAGAGTCAACTTTTGGGTCCCTCTAAGGTGACAGGGACCAGGCCAGTAATTCAGGATCACACGTGTGGCAGATTTCACCAGGCCCAGGGGTGGCTCTCCCTGTCCCACATGACCTCCCCTGGCCATTTCCTGCCTGCCAGACCACACAGTCTTCCGTTACATCCCCCCAGGACTGGTGCTGGCATGAGCCAGCGCGTGGCAGTCTTGGAGACCAGGAGGCAGAGGGGGGTGGGCTGGGAGTAGTGGGGTGGAGATACCCGCTGTGTGATCTTGAGAAAGTGTCTGCTCCTCTCTGGGCCTTTCCACACTAGAGACTGGTGGATCCTAACTCACAGATTAAGATTTTTTTTTTTTTTTTGGTTGAAGGATTAAGCGAGATTCTATACAGGAAAATCTGACAGACTGGGACGGGGCAGTCCCATCCGTTGCCACACAGAGCCTGGCTCCTGTCCGTTTCTTGTGTTTGCTGAAGGAGACTGAGTGGGCTCATTTATATTCACTTGGGGGAGCGTGACTTTGGATTTCAGGTGCTCTCCCGGGTTTTTACAAGGTTGGCAAGATAGGGGAGAAAGTACAAAGGCCTTGGACATCTGAGATTTTAGGCAGGTGTCCATATAGTGATGATGAGGGTGGTGAGGTCTACCGTTGACTGAGTTCCAACTCTGGGCCAAGCACTTTGCGTTCACAAGCTCATTAAACCTTCTCAACTCCCCACCCAACACATGTCATTATTTCCACTTGAGCGATGGGAAACCGGGGCTCAGAGAGGTTCAGAAACTTCCCGAAGCTCTTGCTGCCCTGGCAAGAGGCAGAGGCAGGACTCGAATCCAGGGCTTGGAGCTGCCTAGCCGGAACCCTCTTTCACTCTGCACTTGGCTGGCTCACGAGATAGACAGTGGCTGCCTGCTCGTGCAGCCGGGGAGCAGAAAGACATTTTCCAGAACAGAGAAGAGTGGTTGCCTTTTTCCTTCAGCAGGGTTCTCTCGATTTTCCAGGCAGTTCTTGTCATTTTGAGAAATCCAGAGCCGCCTGTGGCTGGCCCTGCCCCAGATCCACTGAAGCTGGTGGAGATGGGCATAGAGCAGGAGGCTCTGTGCAGCCCCCGGGCCCAGCACCCATACACAGAGCGCTGGCATGGACACCCCTCACCGATACGCTGGGGCTCGCGACTGCATAGAGGCTTATCCTGCCGCGTGCTGTGGCATGGCGGCTCTCTGAGAGGCCCTCTCAGGGAGCTTGGTGGGGTCCCAGTGCTGACAGGTGGTTCCAGGAGGTGCTGGGAGGGCTGTCTGCAAGTGGCCGCCCTTCCTCCCTCCCTCTCTGTGTTTGCTTCAGACTTTCCCCTAGCGCCGGACCGGGTCGGGAGTCTGCTCTCTGCCCTGCCACTCACAGGCTGTGCAACGCTGGAGGTCACCTCACCCCCACCGGAGACCCCGGTGATCACCTGCTGTGGGTGCCGCATGGGCTGTGGGCCCAGGGCGCCTTTCCCTCTGGACTCCAGCTCTTTCTCTTCCTCCTGGCCCTTCTCTCCTTTTATAGACTCGACACCTCTTCCCCTGAGTCTTCTTTCTGGGCTCTGAAGAATCAATTGTTCTGGGGCCTCGAAGGCAACTTGGAGCAGTGGGAGCTCCTTGGGCCTGAGTTCTCGTGGTCTGGTTGTTTCCAGTGTGGACCCTCCTGCACTGAGCCTCTTTGCTCACCTGGCAGGGGAATCTGCGTGTGAATGTGTGTGTATGTGTGTGTGTATGTGTAATTTTAGCACTGCCACGGGGTAGCTGGCCCCACCTCCACATCAGCTCTGGGACAGGGTGGACCCTATTCCCGAGGGCACCTTACCCAGGCTCAGGTGACAGGTTTATAGGCAACTCTTAAGGGTAGGCCTCTGGGAAAGAGCCAGGACAGATAGTTGTCACGAAGCTGTGACATCTACCACAGGCTTCCGCCCAGTGACGGCCAGTCCCCCTTCCATCCACCACTGTCAACGCAGGGCACCGCCATCACCCTCCCCTGGTCCTCCCCTCCTTCTTCCCCTCCCCCAACCATCAGCGGAGAGGGGGCCCCTGGTGGACCCCCATAGCCATACAGGATGGTTGAGGCCAGACAACCTCAGAGTCATTCTCTCCCTCCCAAGGGCTGACCCAAGTCGGGGTGGGGCAGGGGGGACCCTGTCTCCTGTTTGTCTCCAGAGCCCCCCACCTTCTCCTCTCTGCCACCCCTCCCCAGACTTTACCAGCAACTCCTCTCACCAGCACTTGGCCGCAGCCCCTCCCTAGCTGGCGTCCCCACATCTGGTCCCTCCCCCCACCATTCAATCCGTTATTCATGCGTCCTGCTGGAGACCTGCTTGAAATGCCAGGCTAGTCCTGCCACCCCTGATTTTAAACCCTTCCCTGGAGCCCCATGGCTCCTGGACTCCTTGTCCAACTGTGCAGTGTAGTCCCAGGACCCTGTGTGGTCTGGCTCTCGGGAAGCCCCCTCTGCTTCCTGCCACCCCAGCCCTCTGCCCCAAATGCCTTTCTCACAGGGACCCCACTCCACTTCATCTGCATCTGGCTCTTCCTGAATTCCTGTGGCCTCCTCCCCAGCCATCCTGGTCCCGTCCTCCCCAAACACAGGGCTCTACTCTTGCAGAGCCCATCTCTCAACATGTAGATCACTGTTCAAGTGTGTTACTTTTATCAGTTGATTTGGCGTGTGTTTGAGTGCCAGGCACTGTTCTCGGTGCTAGGGACATGCCGTGGTGGACAAAAACATAAGAGAAGGATGCAGCTCACACTGTTGTGGGATGACAGATAGGAAAGCAATCGATACAAATGGATGTGCTGTAGGGTTAGGTCAGGTCCAGAGAAGGCGTCAGGGATGGCCCCTCTGAGGAAGGGACAGCTTGCACAGAGACAGAGGAAGCAAGGAACAAGTGATCGGGGAGGCCTGTGGGAAGGGCAGTCCTGGCTGAGGGAACAGTAGGGACAGAGGCCCTGAGGGGAGACAAGGAAGTGCTCAGGCTTTTCGAGGAAGGGCAGGAAGGCCAGAGTGGCCCTCCTGACAGCTCCAGCTCAGAGGGAGGGCTGGTTGGGAGGAGAGGGGCTGAGACACAGGAGGGAGCAAGTCCCCAGCACTGGTCTCCCTTCTCCCACCTCCTCCCCCAGCTGGGCAGCCTTCCTCTGGGGGACATAGATGGGCACTTGTCTTGAACCCCCCCCTCCCCCTGCCCCTCTGAACACTTGCAGTGGGGACAGGAAGTGTCGGCCCTCGCCTCCCAGCTGCCCGGGTGGGATGCCACCGAGAGGGCCGGCCTGCCCAAGGAGGGACAGAGGCCCTATTGAGCTCAGTCTCTGGACCGGCGGGGACAATAGCCACACTGAGGACCAGGAACATCAGCCGGCATGCTTGTCCAGGAAGTCGCCAGGCTGCTGCCCGCCCCCCTCCCCATGTCTCCCCAACCCCTTCTGACTTTTTCCTCCAGCTACTTTTTTCAGGCTGAGAGTAATGTCCAAAATAGTCACTTTGTCCATCACCCTCCTCCCCAGAGGCTCCCTGCTCTGTGCCAGACCCGTGCTGGGCCCTGGGATCAGAGAAGAATCCCACACGGTCTCTGTCCCCGGGGAGGGGACGGAGGAGGGGGCAACAGACACACCAGCCAAGCGGGGCATCCTAAATACCTCCAACAGAGACGTGCAAAGCACAGTGGCCCGCAGTGGGCAGGGGTATGTCTGCCGGGAGAGCTGGTAGGGAAGGCTTCCTGCAGGAAGCGTCATAAAGTGCTTCTGCATCAGGGCAGCTGGGCAGCTTCTTAGTCGGTTAAGCACCCAACTCTTGGCTTCGGCTCAGGTTCATGGGATCGAGCCCCACATCAGGCTCTGCACTGATAGCCCAGAGCCTGCTTGGGATTTTCTCTCTCCCTCTTTCTCTGCCTTTCCCCTGCACGTGCTCTCTCTTTCTCTCTCTGTCTCTCTCTCTCTCTCAAAATAAATAAACGTAAAAAAAAAAAAAAAAAAAAGCGCTTCTTCATCCGGGGTCATGTTTTGAAGGCCCAACAGCCACGTGGCACAGACAGGGCAAGACTAGCATCTATTATAGGCCCTGAGGGGGAAGGAAGCAGTGGTCTCGGCCTCACAGCAAGCCAGAGCCCATGCCGGGACTCGAACTCTCTCTGCTCCTCCAGCCTGTGCGCTATCTCCCCGTGGAATGTTTGCACCGGAAGGATCTTCAGGGACCACCTAGTCTAGGAATGCCAGCAGACAAGTGATGCCGACTTGTGTGCCAACACACAAGTCACGTGGGCCTGTCACTCCCGGCCCGTGGGCATCGCGAGGCAGTCATCACCCCCGTCACGCCATTCTTGCCTGTTGAGGGGAGCTAGGGGACAGCTGCAGAATCCTTCTCAGCACGGTCTTCTGGTAGCAGGTGGTGGGAGCGGCCACACAGCACGCAACACCGGCCCTTCCTGGTGCCGTTCCCTCCTCTCATTGACACAGGGGGACGCTGAGAGCCAGGGAGGGAAAGGGCTGGTCTTAGGCCACAGAGCATGTCGGTGCGGCGTGTTGAGGCTGGGATGACGGTGTAAGTCATGAGGCTTCAGCGGCTGGGGCAGACCCGGCATGTGGCTCCCCTCTGTGAAGGAGAGGCCCTGCCGGGCTGTGCCTCCAGTCTGTGGGGGCACCAGACCTCTCTCCCAAATGTAATTCCTTGAACGAGATGGCTGGTCTTTTCTCTCCTACCTGACGGTAAGCTCCTGGGGGCCAGGGTTCCAGCTGTCTTGTTAGCCGCCCTACTCCAGTGCCTTGTAGATAGTTGGCACTCGATACATGAAGTGTTGAGGGCTTGAATGGAGGACCCTGTGGCGAGAGGGGTAAATGCACGCAGACACCATTCCTCCTCAGTCCCTTCCCCACTCCAAGCCCACTTGTTTGGCCCCCACTGGCCTGCAGAGGACAAGTGAGACCCCCAGGGACAGCCTGGGCCCAGCCACCGAGCTGGTCACATACCTGCCAGTATATGGTAAGCCGCCAGCCCGGTCAGGGTGGTACTTGAGGTTCCTGTGGGGAAACCAAGACCCAGAGAGCCACAGTAGTGAGCTTACAGAGGAGTCTTGCAACCTGGGCAGGGAGCTGAGCCAGAATCTCCTGACTTCTGGGCACCCAACCTGGCCTCCCGCCCCCACATCTGTAGCTCAGGGACTGACTTTTCCTGATAGCCGGGCCCCTTGGGAGCTGTGTGTGCCAGGGCCGAGGCAGACAGCCGTGGTGGGGGGTGGGGAGGAGATGCCTGTAGGCCCCGAGTTCCTTCGCTCTCCTGAACAGACGGGGCCGGAGCCCCGAGCAGCCAGGCCCCCTGCTCCCTTCATTGTTCCCCATGATGGTTTCCAGATGCCGAGGAGCCCCAGGTTTGGGGCTGAGCCAGGAGAGCCAGGCCAGCCCTCCCCCAGCACCCCGCCACCACCTCCGCCGCCAGTCCCATGTTCAAAGAGCCGTCGCCCCGCTCCAGCCCAGCAGCCTGACTGTCCCGCAGCCAGCCCAGCTCCGGCGGTCAGGAGCCCAGCGCTCCATTCCCGGCGCTGACCCTCACTCCCCGCATGGCTTGCGCTAGTCATTTGCCTTCTCTCTGTGCCTCGGTTTCCAGGGCTGTAGAAGGGGCCTGTGGGGAGGGGGGGGGGGCAGGGTACAGAAGACAGTGTCCGATGGACGCTGCTCCTCTAACAGACTGGCAGCAGTCGCATCTAGAGCAACGGTTCCCAATGTGTGTCCCCGGCCTAGTAGCAGCAGCACCGGGAACTTGTTAGAGATGCAGATTCCCAGGCCCGCCCCAGACCTATTGGTTCTGCACCCCCAGGGCTGGGACCAGCAGCCTGTGTTCTGACGAACTCCCCAGGGGGTTCTGACGCACGCTCAAGCCTGAGGAACAACCTGTGCTCTAGACTTATGAGCCTGGGCATCTGGAGTCAGGGAAACGGAAGGCAGCTGTGTGACCCTGGAAAGGAGCCTTCGTTCCCCGGTAAAGGAAATGGGTCGATGATCCGACCACTCTGCTGATTGAGTGAGACAGTTAGCACTGGTCAGCCTGGTTCCCACACCACCCTGAGGGCAGGTCCCTCGTCTGTCTGGCTCATGCCACCATGTCAGCGCCTCAAAGGATCTGGCCCAGAGCCCTAGCAGAGGGGCCCGTGCACAGGTTGCAGGGCACAGGTACACCGCATTCCCTCACAGGTGTAAAGGCTTCCAGGGGGTAAGCCCCCCCCACCCCGGATTGGGCTGGGAGACGAGGTATTCCGGATGGCAAGACGGGTGTGTACAGAGTTGAACGTGAGAAGGAGTACCAGTAGCTAGGCCCCCTCTCCTGACATGGGTACACACTCTCTTTCCTCCCTTCTCAGGGCACCGGAAGGGTTGTCTTGTGGGGCTGCCCACAGACAAGCGCAAGGACACTTGCACCCCCAAAAAATCAGAGCTGGAGGCTCTCTGGGAGGCACGTGGCACTGTCGGAGTCAGCCAAGTCTGGGTTTGGATCTCCTACTTCCTGGCTGTGCAACCTTAGACAAATCTCCCAACCTCTCTGTGCCTTCCCCGTCTGTAGGGGTTATACCGGGGATAGAACGGCTGGCGGAGGTTACGCTGCACATAAGCAGGAACTGGGAGGCTTGTATAGCTGAGGAACCTGGGACCCGGGGAGGGGAACGGGGCACCTGGGGACACAAAGCAGAATTCGTGCAGAGCCACACTGCGCTGAGCACCCTTGCCGTTGGGGACAGTGGGGAAGGGACGGTTTTGAAGATTTTTTCAGTCCCTGGGTGGAAAAAGCAAGGTCAGCTGTGGCCTGGGCTGTGGGGTGAGAGATGAAAGGCTTGCTGCCTCCTTGTAAACGTTTGGAAAAGTCACATAAGAGCAGCTCTTCCTCTGCTAGGTCCCCACCCCGAAGAGGAAGACCACAGGTAGGTTTGTGCTGTGGTCTGATGCCTGGCAGCGACCAGGAGAGGCACACGTATGCGTGCCTGCACACAAACACTCACGTGTCCACAGGCACACCCACCCTTCCGCCCGTAGCCCATTCTCTGATTTCCAACACCGTCTGACGCAGTGGAACCCCAGTAAAAGCTGGTAGATACCTGGGCTGGCCCCCAGGAGCCTCTTATCTTTTGCTCTGCCCAATCACAGCTGCCACAGGTGACCTTGAAACCATGGTCTTCTGGACCTCGCTTGGCAGTGAGGGAATTGGACAACAGCCAGCAAGACCGGGGTTCAAGGCCTGCCTCTTACTTGCTTGGCGACCTTGGACAGGTGACTAAACCCCTCTGGGCCTCTGTTTCCTCATCTGGAAACGGGGTCACAACAAAGCTTACCTGCAAGTCAGGTGCATGGCCAGCGCTGGCATAGTCCTTTCCTGTCTGTGGCTGTTGTGGTCTCCTGAGCAACTCAAGCCCCAGCACTCACCTGCTCTGAGCTCTCAGAGGTGGACAGCTTGCTTCTCTTTCTACCCCTCTATGGTCAGATGAGGAGATCGAGGCCCAGAGAGAGGAGGGGCTGATGTGAGGACAGAGCTGAGGCTGGAGGTCCGGCCTGCAGCCTCCCTCCAGGCAACCGAGGGATCCCCAGCCCTGGCCCCTGCCAGAGTGACCCCAAACTGCTGACTTTAGCGTTTTACTGGCCAGGGTAGATCAGGTTTCTTTTCTGGCTCTCAGCCACCCTCCACACGTTTCCCCATCGCTATTTTGAGCTGAGTTCCCCTGTCCCCTCCTCCCAGGGCCGTGGCCCTTACACCGAAGCCTCATCCCAGGTTAAGATTGCCACTTCGTATCCTACCGCCTTCCTGTCCCCAGCAGCTCCCCTAGGATTAGTACAGAGCCTTCCTCCAGCAAGGTAGGGCTGGGCTGGTCACATGTGGCCTGGCCTTGCCAGGGACGGCCTCAGATGTAGAGCTGGGGACCAGCCAGCCTATGGGAATGGCGCTGCCGGCCTGAGGCAGCCCTCCAGAGTGGTCAGTGCAGCCCAGGAGGGGCATCCTGGGAGAGGAGGATCCACACCAGGCCCAGCCCCAGCATTGCCACCTCTGGTGTGTGACCTCAGTCCCGGCCTGCATGCTTCACCCATCACGGGCACTGCTCATACCAGTGTCCCCTCAGCGGTCCATGTGCTCTAAGACCCACCCAGGGTGCTCAGAGGGAAGCAGGAGATACGGAGTGCTCTGCTTGACCATGGCACACTTCTAAAATTTTTTTAAACCATGTTTTGAAGGCAGGGGAGGGGCAGAGAGAGGGACACACAGAATCCGAAACAGGCTCCAGGCTCCAGGCTCCAAGCTGTCAGCACAGAGCCTGACGCGGGTCTCAAACCCATGAACTTTGAGATCATGACCTGAGCCAAAGTCAGACACTTAACCGAGTGAGCCACGCAGGCGCCCCCCCACGGCACCCTTCTAGACTGATGGGAAATAAGAAGGCAGAAACGGTTAAGTTCAGGATGAAATCTGTGGCATGTTGGAGGCAGGGTCAGGGCAGGACATGACCCACGGCCAAGCCAGTGGTGCAGACCGCAGGGTCCCCCTGGGAGTTTGGGGAGCTGGGGCCTTCTTTGGGGAGGGTTGTCAGTTAGTGCAGGAGCCTGGGACTCAGAAGATGAAGTAAGCACCTCAAGGAGGGCAGTTAACTCTGTCTAGGAGTGAGGAGGCAGGAGCCTTTGAGCTTGGCCTTGAAGGATACCTGGGCATTCACGAGGTAGAGAACATTTGGGGCATAGGAAACAGTAGGAGCAAACGCATGGGCCTGGGGGGTGGGAAGCAAGAAGGACACAGCATTTGCAAAAAATGATTTTGTAGTTGTTGAGTGTAAGTTTTGTAGGCGGGCATAGCTGCCTGCAAGTAACCGAGGTTAGAAGGTCATCTGGGTGGGGGGGCACCTGGGTGGCTCAGTCGGTTAAGCCTCCCGACTTCCGCTTAGGTCATGATCTCCTGTTTCATGAGTTCGAGCCTTGTATTGGGCTCGCTGCTGTCAGCACAGAGCTTGATTTGGATCCTCTGTCTCCCTCTTTCTCTCTGCCTCTGCCCCACTCACGATCATTCTCGCTCTCACTCTCCAAAATAAAAAAGTAAACCTTTAAAAAAAAGAAGAAGAAGAAGAAGAAGAAGAAGAAGGTCATCTGGGCCTGATGGGGAAGGAGCCTTTGGTGTTTTGCCTCAGTCCTGCAGGTTGATGGGCAGGGAGTGGGGGTGTCCCAGCCTGCTGTGGCCATTAAACCACAGGGAGACTGCCTGGCTGAACCCCGGTTGTGGCTGGAGCGGGAGAGGCGGCAGTCAGAAGAAAGGGCTTGCAGAGCAAATGGGCCACCCAAACAGGGACGTGCAGGGACCTGGAGCAAATGGTTGTCCGACTCAGTAGCATCCAGCTATGGGCAAACCGCAGGGCGGTTGCGGGTCTTACAATCATCTCCTACAGTGGCCGCGGGATGGGCAGTGGTTCTCTCTGCAGCCGCGGGAGGGGAGGAAAACCCAGATCTTTTGCAATCGCTATGATTCGGATGTTTTTCACCCCTTTGGACCGGCCCCTCTTCCCCTCCCCGCCCCTAAGCTCTGATCCATGTGGTTTGCTGGTGGAGGAAAGCCAGAAGCAGGAAACAGATAACTCAGGGAGTGGTTGTTCATGTGATTAAAAAGTCTTGGCTTTCCAAAAAGTTTAGCCCAAAAGCACTTCACATTGCCTGGCCTCGGGGTGGGGTTTGGAGAGAGGGGTTTCTGCCGCCTCGTTGCCAGGGCTCCTCAGGGCACAGGCACCGGGCTGGAGACATGGGGGTGGGGTGCGGGGCCCGGAGGGGCTTGGTCTCCGGGTGTCCGTTTCCGCTGTAGTTTGTTTCCCGCCTCCTCTCTCACCTCGTCCTGTCACTCTGTGGCCCTCCTCTCCCAGACTCTGCTCCCCACCCTCCCTGTCCCTCTTCCTGATGTCACTCCACCTCTCTTCCCTGCCTCTCTCTGCCTCCCCCTTGTTTTCTCCTCTCTCTCTCTCTCTCTCTCTCTCTCTCTCTCTCTCTCTCTCTCGGCCCTTCCCTCCTCTCCACACCCCCACTCCATGCCCCCTCCCCAGGGTTTTCCTGAGACCTTTTCCTGGCACTGTGAAAGCTTCCATTGTTCCCCGGCACTTTGACAAACCCTAGTGTTGTGGAATCAGGATGGCATTTTTGCGGTGGCTTTGGGCTGGGAACGGGGTGGGAGGGGTGACAGGAGGCTGGGCTTTCTGGGCGCATGCTGTGCTGCGGCAGGAACCCAGAAAAGGGGAGGGGGCCCCGGGGGAGGTGACGAGGACGCCTGTGCTCAGACAAGGGGGCCCTTGAGGCTCCAGAGGAAACCCAGGGTGGCCTCTTGCCTCGTCCCCCCTCCCTCCCGGCAGCCCACAGGCCGTGTGGCCCAGCCCACCTGTCCCTCTGATCCCTGCTTCCTCTGGGGCCTCCGCAGAGCCTGCAGCTGCCTGGACCAGTCCTGCTTGCCTCTGTGGGCCGTGTGTGTGTGGACATGTGCGTGTGGGGGGCTTCAGAGGGTCCCTAAAGCAGTGTCCCAGAGCACAGGAGAAGGAAACGCGTGGGTGTCAACACTGGACAGACTTGAGCTCAGAACCTGGCCCCATTGCTTACTCATTATGTGACTTCAGACAAGTCGCTGCCCCTCTCCCAAGCCTCAGTTTCCTTATCTGTCATTAGGGTTACGAGTGATGATTTTGGAGGGCTGTTGCATCGATTAGAGATAATCTCCAGTGCCGAGCACTGGCTCCGTGCCTGTCACCTGGAGGGTGAAATGTGGTCTCTGCCTGAGGACATGGGTCCACGACTGTTTCTGCAGGTGTTGAGTCCCACTTGGGCCGGAGCATGTGGCTGCCGGTGTCCATAACCAGTGTGGGCCACAGTTGGAGAAAGGGTTGCAGGGCTGGCCCCGTTGGCAGGCCCCACTGTGAGAACTTTCCTCATCTGTCTTCCTGGAATGTTCCACCGAGCCTGGCGCAGAGTAGGTGCTCAGGAAATGTTAGTTGAATGACTGAGTAATTGAGCTGATGGCCAGGGGCTGGGGGTCAGAGGTGGGGTCATTCTGGGAACAGGCTTGTTCTCTAACTTTCTCACAGCCATTTCATGGAGCGGCTGTGCAGGAGGAAAGTGTTGCTTTGGAGCTAGCAGATTGGGTTCAAATCTGGACTCCATGGCTGTGAGGTGCTGCACAGGTTGCTTGACCTCTCTGGGCCTCGCTTTGCAATTCCATCAAATGGAGAGGCTGCCATTGGGAAGCAGCTGGCACATAGTAAGTGCTCACTAAATGGCATTGTCTCAGCTTCTCCAGAACAGCCCCCTCATTTGCAGGCGAAGAGACTGGAGATGAGCATGGGAGGACCAGGGCCCAAACCCGGGCGTCTGGCCACAGCCCCTGTTCATTTCCCATTGTCCCAGTCTCGAGACAGACAGCAGGGAGGGCAAAAGGGTAGGCCTGAGAAAGGCTGGGGGACTCAACAGAGGGGGATCCAGGAGAGGGGCAGTGCCCCCCTCCGGGGGGGGGGCGGCCTAGCATCCAGAAAGAGCCCCCAGAACCCTCTTGAACTATCTAGGAAGGGCCAGCAAAACTGCACAAGGGGTCCTGGGACTATGCACCAGGCACCCCTGCCCCTTCAGCCTCTGTGGGGAAGGGCATCTCACACTCCTCAGACCCGGGGCTCTTCTTCTCCCAACTCTGGGCCAGGAGTACCCAGGCACCCGGCTGCAAGAAAGCATGCAGACAGGGTGGGACAGGGAGCCGGTTAGGAGCCCATCTGTTCCTTATTTCCTCCCCCTGCTCCTCCTGGCTCCGGCCCTCGCCTCTCAGCTGGATGCACCGTGGGCCGGCCTAGAGCTCCATAGCAGAGAGGGGAGTGTGAGTGGGCCTGCCAGGCACACGTTGACTTATGGACCTCGGAGAGGACCCTGGCTAGAGGTCAGTGCCACCCTCACTCTGGAGATGGAGAATCTGAGGCCCAGAGAGGGGAAGGGACACCCCCAGGGCCACCCAGCATGCCAGGACCCATGACAGTAGCAGCCGTTTCCTGTTTCTTCCCATCCTGGCTGGGCGGGTTCCTTATCTGTGTGTAATCCTGGCATGTTGCAGGGCAATTGAGAGAGTGGGCTTGAGTCAGATGGCTTGGGTTCAGATCCAGACTCCACCACTGGCTGGCAGTATGCCCTTGGGCAAGTTACTTTGACCTCTTCGTGCCTCAGTGTTCTTGTCTGAACCTGGGACTGATCATACTTAGCTCATAAGGTAGGGGTTGTAGGAATACAAAGGCCCTGGCCAGAGTGTGGCTGTTACTCTGTCCCAGAGCTTGGCTGGGCGTAGGCTGCTCTCCCAGGCAGGCAGAGGTGGTGCGGCCAGGGCTGGGGTGAGGCCTGCAGCTGGGACCACAGCCAGAGCCCTATATCCAGGGAGCAGAGCCCGTGCATCCTTGGGAACAGAACCCGGCATGGAGTCCTGACATGCAGGGGACATAGCCTCAGCAGGCCCACCCTGCTGCCCCCTCCTGGGCCCAGGGTCCCTGGGACTCTCTGCCACAAGCTACCAAAGGCGACAGTGTCCTCTCCCTGCAAAAGGGACTCCATCTAAAAGGGGCAAGAGGACAGCAAGCTTCACCCTCAAGGCTTACTCACTCTGGGTGGGACTCCAGGAAACAGGGGCAGGGAAATCGACTGGCAGACTGACCAGCCAAGCTCTATGTCATGTGACAGGTGCGGATACTTCCCAGCTGTCCTCAAAATTGAGGGAGTGGATGGAATCTAGGAGGTGGGAAGTCTGCTGGGTGGCTGGGGGCAGGGCCGCCCTATGGACATGAGTACGGGCCAACAGAACCAGCAGCAGGCCGGCCAGGGTCCAGCAAGCCCCAGTGGCCACACCTGCAGGGGCAAAGGGGGGACAAGTATGGGTAGAGTTGCCATCTCTGATGGGTTGCCACCACCTTGGGAAAGCATAGGGCGCCCCCTCGTGGGCAGGAGGGGCTCGCAGGCCAGGGAGCGGCAGGATGAACCGCCAAAGTCACACCTACTCATTAAAGACAATTCCTTAATTAGAATAGAGGATCCTGTCTCCCGGAGGCAACCTCTGAAGGCTTCTGTCTTCTGCCGGCCCTTTTCGTGCACACTTTTCCTTTTTATGGGTTTACTCTGGGAGCAGCCCATGTCCTGTCACCTTGTCCTGTTTTCTTTATTGGCATTTCCCCAAACCCTTCAAAAAAACTCCTCATGAGCATCTCAACGGCTTTGCTGTCATTCATCCGATGGGTGTAACATCATTGAGGGCACCAGGGCATTGGTGTTGAATGTTTAGCTCATTGTAGCTGTTCACGTCATAAACAATGCTGAACATTCTTGAACACCCTGTTGGTCCGTATCTCTGATGGTTTCCTTAGGACGGCTGCCCGGAAATAGATTTGCTGGGGGAACGGTCATTTCTAAAAGCTGCGGGAAGGCTGTTCACCAAACTGTGTGCTGTAGGGATCTAGCAGGAAATATACCTGTTTGGTCCCACTCCCGGTGGTGTCTGGGAGTGCCCTGTCTCCACCCCTGCTAGTTGGCCCTCTCCAGCAACAAGACTTACAAGCGCCCTCCCAGTAACCTGGTCCAACTGTCTGACCGAGACAGAAGTCCCCTTGGCAGCCTCCCTGAGAGTGGTTTACACAACCTCTGCTTGCATACCACCAGTGACAGGCAGCTCACCATCTTACCATCAACCATAAGAAATCTCCTGAGCTGTTGGGAAAAAAAAACAGGGAGCCGTGCCCAGATAGTGTCAGCATCATCTGTGTCTCTTCCCAAGCAGGAGGCTTGCCCACAACCTGCCCAGCTTTGCTCTCAGCTTCTGCTTGGCCCAGGTTTTCCTTTCTACCCCCACAGCAGCCCCCACTGCCCACTTCCCAGGCTGCCCTCTGCAAGGATTCCAGCCACGGTCTGGAGGCCGGAGGATCCAACCCCTCCTCCCGGCTCAGTCCCTGGCTTGCTGTATGTCCTTGAGCCAGTCATCTTGCCTCTCCGGCCCCCAGAGGGCCTGTCTGTGCTACCAGGGTGGTGTCGAGCACCAGTGAGCTGTGCCCGGGGCTGATGCGATTCCCCAGAGCCGTACGTGGCAGGGGCCCGGGTCAGGAGAGCAGGTCAGGCCTGGCATCCTTCCCAGCCCGGGCGGGTGGCGGCCCCTGCAGAGCCGTCGGCAGTCAGCGTCTGTTTCATGTTGAAGTTTATGAGAAGAGGCTGGCCTTTCTGGGAGGAGGCAGGGGGAAAGTGTGGGGGGTAGAGAAGTCTTTGTTCCATCAAAAATTCCTCCTCCCTTTGGCCCTGCCCTCCTCTGTAAGCATAAACAGTGTTGGAGTAAGTCCTTCCAGGAAGCGGCTCCTTGCTGCTGAGCTGAGAGCTGCCCTCTGGCCTGTCTTCCCCGGCTTCCACTGCCTCTTTACCCCTGCCCTGCAGGCCATTTCTCCCCCTGTGACCCGCAGGAGGGCAGAGCCGCCAGGCTGGGCTGAGCAGAGGGGCTGAGGACGTTTCTTCTGAGTACAGGCCTCAGCTTTGTGGTAGAGACACATTTGGGGGTGACAGACAGAAAAGGGAAGCCAAACGTAGCCTCGTGGAAAAGCCCGCTGGGCCTAGTCCTGCTTCTCAGACAATGGAAGCTGTTTGGCGAGTCCGGCCCCTTCCCTGTGCCTTAGTTTCGCCATCTGTTAAATGGGTTGATGATATTCCTTGCCCCACAGGGTTATGGGAAGAGTCGAGCGGGAGCCTGATAGGCTGTGGAGCCCTGAGCGCAAAGCCCCGCACACAGGTGGCACCTTGTAAGCGTCTCCCCTCTTTGCTCTTCCCTTTGTTCTCCGCCAGCAGCACCACAGAGCTTCCGCGGCCTTCCCCTGTCTTTCTTGGTTCTTCCCTGAAAATTCCAGAAGGTGAAAATACCTAATGCAGTCCCTGTTTTGCCTGCCACCTCCTCCATCTTTGGGGATAGTGGGCCCACCCTTTACCCAGGTGCCCTCCCATCTTTGGGAGCTTTCCTCCTATGATTTACACCCCCCGGGTCTCAGCCCCAGCCTCTGCATCGCCCCGGAGGCAGCTGCTACCCCTCCCTGCACCAGCCCCAGGAGAAAAATCATCCTGAAATTGCTAATGGTCAGTGAGCACTTGTAATGTCCAGCTGTCAGCTAACACCTTCATATGCATGAATGCCTCCCATCCTTCCAGCAGCCTGGGGAGTGGGCCCTCACCACGATCCTGGTTTCCAGATGAGGAGACCAAGGCACGGAAAGGTTGAGTAACTCACTCGGGGTCCCCCAGATAGTCCCAGCAGAGGCAGAATGTGATCACCGGCACCTGGCCGTGGCATCCATGGTGTGAGCCATGTCCCATGCAGCGGGGTGCCAGTGCCTGGCCTGATGGCAGGGTGGGAATGGGGTGCTGAGGACATCTGGTCCTGCAGGAGGCGGTAGCCCCTGTCCCTGGGCCCTGCCCAGCAGTTCACGCTCCCTGATGGATGGCTCCAGAACGGCTGGTTTTCTAATTACACGGTGTGGTGGTGCTTTCCGACCCTCCCCTCGCTCCTTCCTCTCTTCTGCCTGCTTCTCTCTCTGGTGCACATTCTGTATCATCTTTTTCGTGTGGGTTTCCTTCTGAAGCAGAGACTCTTTGTCGGCTCTGCCCCATTCCTCACCTTTCACTCTGCTGAGTGACCCCAGGATGCCTTGCCCTCTCCCTCTGATACCCTGCCCCCTGCCCTTTGCCCCAGCTGCAGGGCCTGTCAGTTTCTGAGTCCAGAAGCCTGTAGGGCCAGATCCCAGAGTGGGCCTGACTGGTGATGGCCCCCACATTTCCCCCTTCAATCCAGGAGTCTCACATGCTACCATGTGCCTCACCATCCTAAAAGGCACCTTTTAAGTGTAGGTGCCTTTATGAGTGGAGACACCAGGGAAAGAGTGCATCTAGCATTTATTTCAGGATTACTGGGAAGGGAGGCCATAGAAGCTAGAGTTGCTTCGAAGCTGCGGGTACCAGGCACCAGGTAGGAAGGGTGGCACCAGAAGGGGTCAGAGGGACCACCGCACACCCACGGACCTCAGACCAACAGAGCTCAAAGCATAAGTTGACCCCTCTACCGCAATTTGACTGGAGCCTGGATGCCGACTGCATGCTGAGTGCTCCCCTCGGCATAACCAGCCTCCCTCACAGACCTGCCAGTGCTGAGAGCCAGCCCTGCCTTGGAGCTCAGACTGAACGTCCTCCCCAGGATGTAATGGCCGCCAGGAAGGCCAATAAAGATCTAAAGACATTAGGCAGCAGGCCCAAGAGATCAGGGCAGTATTGTTGTCACTTTCTAAATTTAGATTTACACACTCAGTAATATGTCCCTTTTTAGTGATTTGCCTGAAATTCTAGTAGGCTGTCACCAAGTGGTGGTATTGGCTCTTGGGGATAAGAGACACGGTTCCTGAAGGAAGAAATTATTGCTTTACATGCTGCTATTATTCTATATTAGTAAATAATAATAACTAATATTGCTGTTTTATGTATCAGGCACTAAGTGTTCTACATGTATTATCTCGTTTGATCTTCAGAATAGTCAGATGGTGGTTCCTGTCATTATCTTTGCGAGTAACTTGCGTAAGATCACAAAGCTGGGATTTCAGTCCAGAGTCTGTGCTCTTAACCTTTATGCGCTACTTTGTGAATGGGCAATTTCCCGGACAAACATGACTATAGAGACGGATCACCCTGTAGCCCAGAGCTTCTTAAACTTAATGGCACTTGGATCCCCTGGGGCTCTTGTTAGAATGCAGATTCCCATTCACTTGATCTAAGGTGGAGCCTGAGACCATGCATTTATAACAAGCTCTCAGGTAATGCTGCGGATGCCAGTCTAGGACCCACACTTTGAATATCCACAGTGGAGAACGTGTGTTTAAGCCTGTGTCAGACCCAAAGCCTACAAGTGCCAAGTACGTGACGTAAATGCAAGGAGCAGCTGGTTGGAACAGAGGCGACACGGAAGATGTGCAGTCATTGTGATGGGGCCACTCCTCAGCCTCAGTGAATAGTCACCTGAGAGATTTCTGGACCAATGTGGTCCTATTTCTAGGTGGAATCTCCCGTTTTCTTTTTCTTTTTTAATTTTTTTAAATGCTTATTATTTTTGAGAGAGAGAGAGAGAGAGAACACAAGCAGGGGAGGGGCAGAGAGAGAGGGAGACACAGAATCGGAAGCAGGCTCCAGGCTCTGAGCTGTCAGCACAGAGCCCGACGCGGGGCTTGAACTCACAGACCGAGAGATCATGACCTGAGCTGAAGTCAGCCGCTTAATCAACTGAGCCACCCAGGCGCCCCCGAAATGTCCCATTTTCAAATACTGAGGTGACTAATCCAAGTTTATAAAACACCTTGCAGCTTGTACGTGAATGTTCATCGCAGTGTAATTCATAATAGCCCCAAATTGGAAACAACCCAAATGTCTATCATCTGATGAATAAGTAATAAAATACAGCGTGTCCACACAATGGGATAGTATCTGGCAACAAGTTGGAATAAAGGTCTGAGACGTGCTCCTACATGGATGATCCTTAAAAGCATTACACTGAATGAAAGAAGCCAGACACAAGAGGATGATTATTGTGTGATTCCTCGTATATGAACCATCTAGAACAGGGAAATCTCTAGAGACAGAAAGGAGATTGGTGGTTGCCCAGGGCTGGGTAGGGTGAGAAGGGTATAATGGATATAGGGTTTCTTTTTTTTTTTTTGGGGGGGGGGACAACCAAATGTTCTAAAATTAGATTGCAGTGAGGGTTAATATAAAACTCTGTGAGTATACTAAAACCCACTGAATTGTACACCTCGTACAGGTGAAATGTGGGGTCTGTGAATCATATCTTGTTAAAGCTGCTTAAACCAAAACCAAAAACACCACGCAGGAGAGAATTAGTCTCTTTAATAGATAAAGTGCAGTTACAAGCCAACAAGAAAAATAACAAACCCCAGCAGAAAAAAAAAAGATCACGAAGGACACAGATCAACCCACGTGACACATTAACCAAGGAAGCACAGTGGTTCTTAAATGCACGGGGAATTCTCTCTTGCAATAAAAGACAAGTCAAAGCCACTCTGAGAAGACTTTCTACCTCTTAGACTGGCAACAGTGACAGCGATTCTGGCGAGAAAATGGGACATTAAGTTGGTACCCCTGCAGGGTGGTGGGGGCGGGGGGCGGGGGCAATGCGTCATTATCCTTCAGAATTGAAAGCGGGCATCCCCATTGACACCGCGGTTTAATCTCTGGGGATTTATCCCCCACACGTCCCCTCACGCGTGCAAAATGTGATACGTACACACACACACGCACGCACACACAATTACACATTGTCGCACTGCGATAGCTGAAGAGTGGGAGAACCCAGGTGCTCTGTCGTGGTGCTTGGCGAGCGCCTCAGAGCTCGCATAGACGCCGCGCTGTACAGCTGTTAAACAGAACACGGCAGGGCTGTTTGTACTGATGCAGGGAAGAGGTGTGTTATTGCGTATCTCACAATAATAATATGCCCGAGATAGCTTACTAAGAAAGGGAAGATGCAGAACGGAAGGTATAAGGTGTCCCTCGAGTGAGGGATGGGGACGTGAGTGCGTGTCTATATGTTGTGTATGTTTGTAAATGCAGAACCCATCCCGGGGTGGTGTAAAGAAAATGAAGATAGCCTCCAGGAGGGGAGCTGTGGCCGGGACCAGGGGGAGGGGAGACACACCTTCCGGGTTGCATTCGTTGTGCCTGCGTTGCCTCTCCGATAACCATTTAAGTTTATTTATTATTTGGAGAGAGAAAGAGAGCGCAAGCAGAGGAGGGGCAGAGAGAGAGGAAGAGAGATACAATCCCAAGCAGGCTTCGCACTGCCGGCACGGAGCCTGATGTGGGGCCTGAACCCACGAACCGCGAGACCCGAACCAAAGTAGGACGCCCAACCGACTGAGCCACCCAGGCACCCCCCCCACACACTGCCCAATAACCCTTTAAACCACACCACCGTGTGGCCAAAGAGCACCTGTGTGCGGGTGCATGCGACCACTGGCTGCCTTTTTACAACATCGGAGTCAGAGAAGTAATTCCTGGCCACCATCACACAGTTTGGTCCCCGAAATCTAGAAAGGATGTGTACCCTCCATCGCCTCCTCTGTTCTCTGTCTCCCTTGTGTGGGTCTCCCAGCCTTGGGATCCCGGGTGTGCTCTGGGGTTCGCCCGGTGTTCCCTGGATGGGGACGAAAGGTGTCTGCACATGGAGTGTGAAGGCTGAAGGGGAAGACCGGGCAACCCCTGTAGGGGCGTCAGTTTGGGCCGGTGGACCCCAACGCCCTACGTTTGCTTCCTGTCCTCTAGGCACGCCCCAAAGGCGAGGGTCTGACCCCGTACCAGGGCAAGAAGCGCTGTTTCGGCGAGTATAAGTGCCCCAAGTGCAAGAGAAAATGGATGAGCGGGAACTCCTGGGCCAACATGGGGCAGGAGTGCATCAAGTGCCACATCAACGTGTACCCGCACAAGCAGGTGAGCTGTGGGCGCCGGGAGCGCGGGAGCCACGGCGGGAGGGGCTCTCTGAAGGGCCTCGGGTGTGGGGGAGGGTGACTTTGTCCCTCTTGGGCCTTGGTTTACTCCTTCATATGACAAGGAGGAGACCAGATCTCTCCACGTTGGCCCTTTGTTGTTCTCATCCGAAATGGGGGTGAGGGAGCACCATTTCCCCAGGGAAGGAGGGTAAAGGGGCAATTTCACCAAGACCCTGCGACCACAGACCCCCGGTGAATTCTTCGGTACTAATGAGCTCGGGGTCCCGTTGTGAGATGAGCGGGGATGTGGGGGGCAGCAGGGCACTCACTCCAGAGAACACGTATCTCGTTCATTTGCTCGCTCAGTTGACTCATGTATACAGGACGGCCTCAGTGTACCAGGCGCTGAGCGGGGGGCTGGTGGCCAAGGTACACGTGGGCATGCTGGGGCCTGGGGGACAGAGGTGTCATCCCAGGGAGGATGTACTCACTGCAGGCTGCAAAGAGGAGGCCCGTTTACTCTGGGGCCTGAAGGATGGGAGGAAGCCAGACCTGTTACAGGCGGGGGACAGCCATCCAAAGAAGACAGTACAGCAGGTGCAAATCCCCCGTGGCCTTAAGGACGTGGGTGGTCAAGGCCCAAACCTAAGTGAAGAATCAGGAGAGCAGGGCAAGAGGAATAGGGTGGGGTGGGGTGGGTGCTCTCTCAAAACCCACGAGGAACAGCACTGTCAGCTTTACTTTGAGATGATTATTCTGGGTGTGTGCAGAGATTAGTCTTGGTGGGGCTGGCTGATCAAAAGTGAGGAGTCCAGTGGGAAAGCCATGCCGTCCCGTGCGTGCTGGGAAAGGTCTGAACCTAGGAGGTGGCCTTGGACCTGAGTCCAACACAAAATGTCACCGGATTGGATGTGGGAGGTGAGGGAGAGGCAGGAATCCAGGAGAACTATCACCCTTGAGTGGAGGGAGTACGCTTACTGAGGTGGGCATCCTGGGCTGGGGGCAGGGCAGGGTGAGACCTAGGCATCCCAGATAAAAGCAAAAGTCCTCTGATACACATGTTACATTTGAGATGTTCCTGAAAAATCTAAGTCCGGACGTCAAGAAGGCAGTCGGATTTATTTTGAAGCTCGTTTGAGAAGTCACAGTGGCTTCTACATACTCGGGTATCATGGACTTAGAGGTATGTAGGGAGTGGATGAGATTTCCTGCAGAATGTAGACAAAGTAGAGACAGAATTCCCCAGTCCATGTGTTGGAGAATCCCAGCACTGGGGGCTCAGCTGGAGGGGAAGGATCCATCACGGAGCAGAACCGGGGAGCATGGAGTCCTGGAGGTCGGGGGGTGGGGGGCGGTGTACCGTTCAAGTGGGCAGGTGTGGTTGGTGCAGAGATGTCTGGTATAATGGCCATGGCCAAGTGCCCTGGAGATTTGGCAACACGGAGGTGGTCCTCAAATTACATGCATATCTCGTTGAACTGCACCTAAGGTCTGAGAACCACTAAGCCGGTGCCCTGCAGGTCAGGCGTTAAGGACAGAGTGGAGACGTCGATTCTTAGTGGACGTGTCGTCTGGGGCCGTGGCTGTGGAGCCATGACGGGGGTTGGAGGGGTCCGTTGGGCCAGGCTTCATTGTCTACTCCCTCAAGGGGGGTTGATTGTAGAGAGAAGCAGCGATAGGGGCAGTAGCCACGGGAGGGCAGGTGGCATTGAGGTGGGTGTTATGGAGACGGGAAGTCCTGGAGCATGTTACAGGCAAGTGAGAAGGATCCAGAAGGAAGCAAAGGGCTGATGATACGGGAGCAAGGGGGTGATGCCTTACCATGGCACGGGGTGGGGGTGGGGACGTGGGAGTGGTCAGGAAGGTTGGTGGGTTTGATGGCACAAAGAAGAGGAGCTTCACTTCCAAGGCTTCCGTCTTCTCTCTGAAATGGGACAGGAGGTTTTCAGGAGAAATGAGAGTGAGGAGGGGTGTGGTGGCCTCGGGGAAGGACGGAGGACATGGGCCTCCTAGAGAAATCTAGCTGCGTCCCAGGCCCGGGGAGGTGTGAGGTTGTAACTGGCGCCACCAGCCTGGTTCTGTGACTTGCTCCAGCAGGGTCACGGGGCAGGCGTGGGCCAGAGTCAGTGGACGGGGGCAGAGGTTTGCCAGGACAGTGATTCAGAGGGAGGAAGGCTGAAGAGCTGGCATATTTGGAGAAGTGTGATCGTGCGTGGTCCTGGGATGTCAGCCGGATGGCCGGGAAGGGAGGCCAGAAGGGCCCTAATGGGAAGGGAGGATGCGGCGGGGCCCAGGCCGGGTGGAGCTGCACAGAGAGCAGCTCTTGGTCTGAAGACCAAGTCCAGGGTGTGGCCAAGGGGGCAGTGGGAGAGAAGGTCACGTTGACGATGGCGTGGGGGCACTAAGGAGCCAGGGCTAGGGCCAGTCCTCCCCGTGTGGGCCGAGTCACCAAGAAGGATGGCAGGAGCAGAGGGGTGGAGGAGGCGGGCCAGGAAGGGAGGTGGGCTTTGAGGCTCTTGGGGAAGGCTCCCGTGAGGCACTGATGTTGGCTGAGCTGTGGTGGAGGCTTGCAGGGGGCTGCGTGGGGGTGGCCGAGCTGGAGGGAACAGCATGTGCGAAGTGGGGAGGCCAGGGTCAGGCACTGGTGGAGCTGAGGGGTGAAGCAGAGGTGGGGTGGGGCGGGCCGCCTGGGACTGGCTCGGAGGCCACGGTGTGGAGTTTGGGCTTTATCCTGTTAGCGCAGGTGGGAGCCATCTGAGAGGATTCTCCTGATTGAAACATCTTGTGATTTTATGACCCTCATGCTGGCCTCCATTGCCTCTGTTTGCAGACCTCCCCACCCCCTCCCCCAAGGGTTTCTGTGGTTCCCATCAACCACACTATGACAGGTGGGCAAGGAGACTCAAAGCTGGCCATCAAGGTCCAGCAGACGGGGGTCTCCTTAGGGGCAGAGCCTAGCCCACATCCTAACGGCAAAGAGGGGGGCACCCAGGCCCAGGAGTGCCAAGACAGGCCTGGTGACCCGGTGGGTGGGCCTAGTGTTTGGGGAGCACATCCAGGGAATGGGGCCAGGAGTGGGCAGTTCAAAGGAGACAAGGCGTCCTGGTTCCTGATTTCCCGGCAATTCCTGAGGTCAGAGACGCCAGTCCAAAACACCTTTCCCACCATGTGTGACAATGATCACGCTACCTTGTGGGTTGAACTCCTCGCTCCCAGAGGCACTTGGGGCATGGCCAGTGCTGTTCAGAGGGGTTCATTCCTTCTCTCATGGACCCACTTGGCTGAGGGCTCCTCCGGGGCCAGATCTGTGCAGGTGCTGAAGGACGACCAAGTTCAGGGCTTCTAGGCCTTCCCTTCTCCAACTGCAGCGACGGGATTCAATCGGACAGGGTTAGCAACTGGCATTTAGGGAAACTCTGGCCCGAATCATCCTCTGGGCATCATCTGCTGAGTCCCTACACACCCCTCATGTATACTCTGTCCTCAGACGGGGTGTTCTGTTCATCCATATTTCACAGGGAGGAGAAGCAGGGCCCTGAGAAGCCCCGTCTTCTTCCCAAGGTCCCCAGGTGGGAAATGGGGTTGAACTTGCCTCTGTGCTTGGAGACGGTCTGTTGAAGTGCTGGGGGGCCCAGGCCTGAGGCCAGGCGGGAGTCAGTACGTGTCTCAGCTCAGCTGCACAGGCACTGGGTGTGCCGGAGCGAAGGGTTCAGCGTGCTCCTGGGGGCGGGAGGGAGAGAGGAGGCTGCAGGTGGGTCCCCGTGATGGGAGAGGGCAAGGATGGGAAAATTATAACCGTACTTAATACCCGTCATCCTCTCAGCTACCCCACGAGGTCAGCACTGCTGTCTTTCCTTTCTACAGAGGGGGAAACAGAGGCAAGGGGTGTAAGTGATTGACTCAAGGTCCGTAGAGAAGCTGGGTTTCATGAAGAGGGATCAAGTTTGGGGCCAGAGGGAAAGGGGAGCACGGAGGCCACGTCACGGTGGCGGGCTGGGCTGGGGAGCCCCCAAAGGGGCTCAGCTGCGTGGGTCAGGGCAGGACTTAGGTCGGTGCTGGGGGTCTGGGAGGCTCACTTGGTCCTTATGATGCCCATACCCTCTGCAACCTGAGCAGAGAGGCACGGTCTCACCCAAAGGCCTGAGGCCAGGGTGCCAGCCTCCCTGCAGTGGCTCCAGCCTCCTCGGCCCCTGCCCCTGTATTGCCCTAGCATCCGGCAGGGCAGGGCTCCTCGCTCCTTCCACGAGGAAGGAGCCGCCATCCCCAGGCCAGCTGTGCTTTGGAGCATCCTGCCACACTCAGTCTCAGCGCAGCCCCCCACGGGCACCCCTATACTCAGGCTCAGTCTCTGCACTGGTACCCAACCCAGAAGGATCCTCCGGAAACATGTGGCTTTGCTCTTCCCCTCTCCGTCCGTCAGCCCTATTGGTTGAACCCTGCTGTGTGCAGTAGGGAAACTGAGGCCCAGAGAGACCACAGGGCTTGAGCAAGCCCCTCAGCCAGGCAATGTTAAGGGGGCCTAGGACCCAGTGTCCCAGCACCTAGCATCCCCAATCTCCTCTCCTGGACTCTACGAACTTTTCACCTGGCTCCTCTGTCTCTGAGGGGTTGCAGGCTGGGTGGGGAGGGGCATGTCCCCACCCGCCTCCCCAGCAATCAGGGGCCTTTGAAGAGCTCAGAGGAAGACTTGGGGCCCTCGCCGCACCCCCCCCCCCAGGCCCCCATGGCGGAGAGGAGCTGCTTTATTTCTTCTGCCCCCTGAGCTCTGACCTGTGGGGCATCCATCCCCTGAGAACCCTCCGGTTCCCTCTCCTCCCTCTCCTGCCACATCTGTTTCCCGTCAGGCTCCGGCTGCGGCTCCCCTGCCCCCTAGGAGAAGAAAACACTGAAGGGCTCTGCCTCCCTGCTGGGGGGTGGGGGCGGCCCTGGGGTGGTCCATCCCAGCAGCTGAAGGTTTTCCTTTCACAGAGGGGAGTCATCCTGGCGGCTCCCCCCCCCCCACCCTGCGCCCTCCACTCAGCGGAGCCCCGACCCATGGAGGGAAGGGAAAGGGACACTGATAGGGTCACGGCCAAGGAGGAGGGATGGGGAGGGTATCGCAAGGGCGTTTCCACGGGGACTCAGCTGGATCCCTCGCTCCCAGCCTGCCCCCAGTCCTACATCACACTAATAATAGCAACAATGATATGTGACATTAATACTGGCCAGCACTTTGGTTTTCACGTGCCAGCTAACTTGGCATGTATTAACTCATTTACTCTTCACAACCACCTTACAAGTAGGTGCCCTTATTAGCCCCATTTTGTAGAAGAGGGCGTTGAGGCACAGAGAGGTTAAGGAACTTCTGGAGGTCACACAGCAATTGCTAAGTCTCGCAGAGCTTGACTTGATGGTTATACAGTGCTTTAAGACACCGACTTCTCTCTCTATCACGCATACAGTGTATGTTATTGACCTCCCGCCCAGGTTACAGAAGGGTACGTTGAGGCTCCGGAGGAGAAAGTTGTTGTCCAACAGCCCTGGGCAGATAGGTGAAGCTGCAGGCCCCAGGGCAAGACCCTTAATGTCTTGGGGCCTCAGTTTCCTCATCTGTAACATATGGGGAGAGTAATGTGCCCCTCCCAGCCAGGCTGTCAGGTGGGATGGTATGATTTGTGTGGCAGTGATTTGCAAGGTGTAAACCATGGGGGGGGGGGGGCAAGAGTGGCCTCAGGCCTGCCTATTGTGGAATCTCTGGCCCCACCTGGAAGGCTGGTTCAAGGAGGGGCCCCGGCCAGCATGAAGAGTTGGGGAGGAGAGCTAGAAACCAGGCTGAGTTGATCTGGATGAGGGGAGATCTCAGGACTACCTCTCTCAGGCCTGTGGGAGCCAAGCGGAGAGTGTGTGGCCCCTGTGTGGCTGTGATGACAGGTGGACGTATAGGGACCCAGAGTTCAGCTCAAGGTCAGGGAGCCCTTCTTTCAGCCAGGGAGCTTGGCCAGCAGGGAGGTCCTCGGCCCTGGCTCGCCCATGGGGTGCTGTTGGTATTTATGAGATGCCTAGGAGAGCAGGTGATGGGGCCTTCACAGGCCTTCAAGCTTGGAATCGTGGCTTCAATGACCCTTTCTTTACCTGGTGGGTATCCCCTTCCCATTAATAATCATAACAAGCAACACTAATAGTTTTTATCTGCTATGCTCTTTCTACTCACTGAGATGTAACAACAGCCCCATGAGAAAAGTGTTATCAATGTCCCCTTCTGGAGACGGGGAGACTGAGGATCAGAGGGTTGGTGGCTTGCCCAGGGTCACACAGCTTGTAGGTGGTTCAAGCCCGTATCTGACACAAAGCCAAACTCTTTCTCCTCTCCCCTGGCCAGGAAAGCCAGTCACATCACAACCCCTTGAGACAAGGCCAAGGCTCCCGTCCTTTTTTGCAGGCTTTCTCTGTGTGGCTCTAGGCTTGAAAGTGCAGAGGTGGGTTTTATGACCCTTGGATCAGAACCCTGCCCATCCGCAGTCCCCATGGTTCATCTCCTAGACTCCTGTGACTCTTCCATTTCCCAGACCCCTGCGAGTGTCAGCTTCGGGCCAGGTATTGGGTAAAGCCAGTGCACTACTTTTGAGAGGTTCGTGGTCTGCCCAGGAGGCAGTGCTCACCCTCAGCTTCCCTCCAGGGCCATCCCTGGTCACGGTCACTGGCACCGAGGCTCCCTGGCCTCACACCAGCCTGCAGTTCTTGCTCCCTGTCCCCAGCGTGTGGGTCCCAGCTGGCTTCCCTTGAGTCCCCCCAGATCCATGCAGGGGACTGTTCTGCAGGAGGGGGCTCTGGGCTGAGGCTTCGCCTGCCAGCCACGAAACTATCTGCTTCAAGAGGTGTGCCTAATAGCCTCCGTAAAATTTCCAGGGGAACAAATCTTTCCTGGCTTTTGAGTACCAGGACAGGAGAGTGAGAGGGAGCGGGAAGCTCCCTATGTCACAGACGTATTCTCGTACGTGCCTCACGCTGCTTAGCGTGCAAACATCCAGACATCTGATTCCTCCCACGGCCCCACAGACGAGGTGCAGTGATGGCCCACTTTACAGGTGCGGCAACTGAGGCTCCCTAAAATCATATAGTGAAGTTCTGATCATTTGGCCACTCAACGGACAGTACCAGGCCTTGGGATGAGGGGCATTGGCTGCTAACCTCACGGAGCTGAGGTCTCATCCACCCTAACCCCGAAGCATGGGAGTGACAAGCGGCCTGGCGAGGAGCACTGGGTGTGTTGGAAATCAGGAGACTGGGCTTGGGTCTTCCTTGCTCTGGGCCTCGGTTTCCTCACCTGGGTGATGTCTGTGCCCCACTGTCCCGCGTCTGTCCTGGGCTTGCTCCGAGAGTCCTGGGGGAGGGCACGGTGGCGTCTAGACTAGTCGCTCGGGTACAGGAGCCCCTCCCACTGCCCAGCCCCAGCCCAGGACACGCACCTGCAACAGGCCAGAGGCAGGAAGGGCCCAAGCGCCTAGGCAGACAACCTCTGTGACTACAGGCTCGCTCTCTGGGCACCCCCTCCCCGTCTGTCTGTCTGTCTGTCTGGTGCTGTCCCTCGCTGCGTCTGTCTCACTCTCCCTGCTTCTGTTTGTGTTTCTGTCTTTCTCTCCACTCCCTCCTTCCTCTCTGCAGAGACCCCTGGAGAAGCCCGATGGCCTGGACGTGTCCGACCAGAGCAAGGAGCACCCCCAGCACCTCTGTGAGAAGTGCAAGGTGCTGGGCTACTACTGCCGCCGAGTGCAATGAGCCGCCGCCAGCTGCGCCCACAGCCACCTTCCTGCCAGCCAGAGACCACGCCCCCTCCCTGTGTCTCTCCGTGCTGCGTGCGTGGGGGCGGGGCCTCGCAGCCTTACCGGCCTAGGCAGGGGGCGTCTTAGGTTCTTGTCTCGCGTGTGTTGACAAACAGTGTTACTGACATAGCTGCCCCCACAGAAAGCCGGGTCTCTGGGACTCTCTACAGGTGGGCCTGGGGTCTGTGCAGAAGGGGCAAGGGTGAGCGGAGGTCAGTACACAGGACCCCATAAAGCCCTGGGTGTCCCCTGCAGGGTCCCTTCCTCTGAGACTCCCTTTGGGCTGAGCAGCCTTGCATTGGCCACAAGTGCACTAAATTTACTGTGAATCCCAAAGCCTGCAGGGGACTGTCTCCCCAGGACTACCCAGGCCTCCTTCTCTACCCAGAACCTTCCAGTCTGCCCTGAGTGCAAAGCCACTCAGAGAGCCCTACTTTTCTGTCCTGTTTGTGTCAGCAATCCTGGCGAGCTGACACCGGTTCTAGCAGCTGCTGGGGAGTGGGCATCTCTGCCCCCTGCCCACCATGAGCCCCAAACCCGACTGCCTCTGACATCATTAGCATTGCAAACCCTAGACCCAGAGGTCAGGGACAGGGAGGCACTGAATGTTGGACAGCGTTCCACGGTGTGACCTGGGCCATATCAGACAATGCCTCCCCTGCCCCCCACCGCACGTGTTTTCCACTTGGGATTGGATTTTGTGCTTGGATTTTGTCAGGCCCATTCCCTACCCTTTTCTTTCACCTCCCCCCAACACTAGGGGCCACCTCCTGATCGAGGCTGAAGGGCCCGGTGGGGAAGGCACTCTGGCAGGACAGACTCAGGCCTGGTGTCCTGGAGACCTGGGTTCAAATGCTGGCCCTGCTGCTGACACACTACGTAGCCTTGGGAAGAACTTCTCATCTCCGGCCCTCAGTTTCCCCACTAGTTAAGTGAGAGAGTGACTCCAGAGAGCAGAGGCCCGTTTCAGTGCTGGGATTCACATGGAGCCTTATTTGGAGAGGCCGTCCAAGTCCCAGACTGCACACCGCCACCCATCAGTCACTTAGGTGAGAACTGAGGGGCGCCAGTCTTCTCGTCACCCCCTGTCACCCCCGCCCCGCCTGAGGTCCCCCATCCCTGCAAAAATGAGGGAGAAGGATCCCCTGTCACACTTGGCAACCCCGATGTAAGCTACAGAACTTCTCATTTATAAAATGGGGACAATGATTTCCTACCTCCCAAGGGAGCAGGGAGGCCTCTGGGCAAGTCACGTTGGTCAGAACGCTGTCCTGGCTGGTGGGAGGGATCACGCTCCCTTCTCTTCTCTCTCCCCCGTGAGAAGTCCTAATTTTGTCGTCCCATCATCCTTCCTTTCTCCCAGGGAGAGGGAGAGAGCCATCTGTCAGGACTGGGTCACTTGATTTTGCCCCAACATCATGCCTCGGTGGGAAAAAAAAAAAAAAAAAAAAAATCAGACCATGAAATGGGCCTGAAATTCAGTGTTTACCGTGGCTCAAGGTCACCCAACGGGTGCCCAATCGCCTTTTGTTTTCAAATGAAAATGCTGTGTACGACTGAGGAGTTACAGTGAAGTGTTAACCAGGGGTCCAGGGAGCACGTTGAAGAGACGGAGTGAGTGTATTTGCAGCCAGGGGGGCTGCAGGGTAGATATCAGGGGGCCATGCCCTCTGAGCACTTAACAAGAGTGTGTTAGTTCCAGCCCGAGCCCTGTAGCCGCCTCCCTGCCGCCCACAGGGGCAGAATGCCCAGGAACCGACTGTGAACACCCTCCCCTTCCACTGGGAATGCCACTGAGGGATCCCTCCCAGCTGTCTCCTGTCTTCTCCATGGTGTCAAGGTGAGCTGGAGTCATCCTGGCCCAAGGCTCTCTGTCCCCAGGGAGAAGCTGTTGCTGTCAGTCATTCTAGAGCACTGCTGAAGGTAGTGTCCGCGGTGGTGGGCAGTGAGCTCGTCTCTGCTGTGAGGACCGGGACCCAGCCCTTCCGGGGACCTGGCCCCAGAGGGGGACCCTGGCCCTAGGATGCCCGGAGCCTGCCGACTGTCCCACAGCGGTGGGGAAGGCCCACACCCTAAAAAGAACCCAGGCTCCAGACCGCTGGAGTCCACGGGCCAGTAGGAAATGGGATATCACCCCAAAGTGACCTTTCCAGTGGGCTTATCCAGCTGGCAGTCATTGCCCCTGCCTTCTATGCAGAGCTGGCTGGCGTGGGGGCCGGGCCCTCCTGCCCCAAAGCAGCCTCTCTGTGTACCCCCTGCTCCTGCACGGCTCTGGCTGAACTGGGGAGCTCTCTATGGGCGGCAGAAGCCACTGTTGTCGAGGCCGGGTACTGCGAGGACGAAGTGCTCAGAGGGCCTGGGAGCCCAGGAGACAAGAAAGCGTGTGGTTTGTACGTTCAAAAGGGACAATCGCTGGCAGTTAGTAGATCTAGTGATCTAGTTGAGAGAGAACAGTGTTTAACCCGTATGAAGTATTCGATAGCTCTACTTGTGAATTTGTATTTATTTTGAGTTATACTTGACACGATTCCTTTTTTTTTTTTTTAAAGAAAAATACTATGTGTGTATTTTGAAAAGAAAATTCATAGATGTTAAAATTTTTTCTGGTTACCAATTTTTCTCACAACACTGAATTTGTTACCTTCTCCCGAAAAATCTCGACAGTGATTTTTGTCTGTATATATTTGAGGGGGCTTTTTTAAAAAAAAAGAAAAAAGAAAAAAGAAAAAATATAATTGCTTGATCTTTGAGATTAAAAAAAAAACAAAAAGAGAGGCATTTTCAAACCTTTGGAGATTTCAGGAGGGCAGTAGAATATCAAACGAAGATTTCTGGAAGTATTTTGCAAACCTTTCTGGTTGAGCTGCAAGAAAATATTTATGGTGATAACTTTTCTCTTTTTTCCTGTTGTTGGTTTTTTGTTTCGTTTTGTTTTTGGTTTGATTTTTTTTTTTTTTTACTATGCTTTGATCTGTAAAAAGTATGCAACTGAACTACATTAAGAAGGAAATATTGTCTACATAGAATATTATATGAAGTTGGTACATAATTCTGATGAGGAAAAAAAAATCTTTGCAATTCTTTAAGCCATATTGTTGTTATTCTGTGTTGTTTTCCTTGGATGAAAATATCAGTATTAAGTGGCCAAGCATATTATCCAAGTGCTTAGACTTATTAATATGTTCGTGTCCTGTATTTATACATATGTGTATTTTGGAAAGTATTGCTTTTTTTTAAGGGAAGCTATTATTAGATAACATAGCCGAAAAGGGAATAGTGACCCCTTGGAGCCTCTTCAGCTGAGGATAACAAACACAGCATTGTAATCCATTCTCTTGCACCTTCTTATTATTATCTTGTTATTATGGTTATTAACTTTGTAGGGGGGCAGGGAGTGGGCCAGGGGAAGAGGGGCGTATCAGTATCACAGAGCCAGCATATTATCACTAACCGGCCCCTCCATGATTGGCCAGAGCCGAAGATGGCCTCCTTGGCCTGGTGGAGGGCTCGGGTCAGCAGGGCCCAGCAGGGAAGACGAAGCAGGAGGCAGACTTCTTTGGACGCCCCTCTTTGGAGTTTTGCCATCTGAGCCACGCCTCTGGGCCCCATGCTCTTTGAACTTGGATTTGTCAGCCGGAGCCCTTACACCTGCCCTCCAACATCTAATAGACTTGAATCTACTCTAAATGAATATTTAATCCAACATCACTACATTGTAGCCCAGTGCAAGAACTAACCCTGAAGTTTGGGAGGCGTTCCGGCCTTCAGGGAGGTGGTTGAGCCGTCCCCCAGGGGCTGGTGGCAGAAGGGCTCATCGCTGTCTGTTGCCAGCCTCGCCGTTGGACCTCCTCCACTCCCGTGTGGTGACCCTGTCCGTGTCTGTATCTGTTAATATGTGTGTGTCCAGCTAAAGAGACAAACAGAACCCGTGGGCCCAGCTCGGAGGGTGTGCGGAGAAGGCTCCCGGCCTCTCTGAAGGGCTGCCCTCGGGATGGCATTCCGTTGTGTGCCTTATTCCTGGAAAATCTGTATACAGCTTGCCTATAGCAATATAGCCTTTTCATGCTGTATTAAAAGAACTTTTAAAAGCGAGAGAGGCTCATGGGTTTTGTTGTTGACACAGAGCATCGGTGGGGAGCTGGACGTTTTCACAGATGTGTGAAGTCAAGTGGGTGGGTGGGGGGGGTCTTCTAGCTGCCTTTCTGCTGTCCCGAATCTGGGTCATCTTGTCCCTGCCCTGCCTCCATGCTGTGGATCTGCCTTCTCCCAGCCCCTCTGCCCCACAGTAGACGCTCTCTCCAGAGGGAGGGCCCTCCCCAAGTTGGGCCCCAGACTGGGCGAGATTGTCAGCACATTAGGTCACACGTTAGCTCAGCAATGGGACTCCCGGGTGACCATATATAGGAGTGAATCTCCCTTGGAGGCAGCAGCCCTAGGCCCCAAAGCCGTGACCACACTGGGGCTTCTTGCCAAGACCAGAATTCGGGACTCACACACTGGGCATCACACCATGAGAAATCTGAAGTGTCCCGGGCCTCTTGGCAAGTCCCCAGGAGAGGGAACAGAGAGGGTCTCTCTTCTGAGCAAGGTCAGGATGAGGCCGGGCTGTCACAAGGTGGGGTTCTTGCTGAGAGCCACGGACGGGAAGTCATGGCTCTTAAGAAGCCACCTGCACATGGGGGGCCCTTCCCTATTCACCAGAATCACTATGGGAGCTACAGTCCCACCCCAGAGACGCTTGAGAAATTGGCCTGTGTCCTCAGGATTTTAAAGCCCCCAGATGAGTCCAATGTACAAGGCCAAGAAATGCCAGCAACGGTCCCTCATGGTCCTGTGGGGTCAGTGGTGGTGTCAGCGCGGAGGCTGGTGGGCAGACGCTCCCGCCGCACTCCATCCACAGCTCCAGCCAATTGCTGCCATCTGAGAATAAACTACTTGGGCTGGAAACCCAGGTTGTTATGTGAAATTTTCCAATTTTAAATTTTGGCAACGAGTTTACTGAAATTTTAAATAGTACATAGGTCAAGTCGTGTGTCTGTGGGCTAGCCTTTGCCTCCAGACTGCAGCCTCTGGGACAGAGCAGAGAAAAAGTGTGGGTCCTTGGGATCGGGGACCACAGTGGGGGAGGAGCGGGGAGCAGGCAGGAGCAGAGATCCCCGGCTCCAGAAGCAGGGAATGCTCCCCCTGTGTTATCTGGAGTGCACCGTGAGTCCCAGAAGCCACCAAGTCTCCTCTTGCTGCTTATGGGCATGCTCACCCCCAGGTGCCGCCCTCGGGGGGAGCGAAGTGGCAGGCGGGGCCAGGGTCAGCCTGAACTGGCTGGTGGGTGTCCCTACAGCCAAGCAGGTGAGTGGAGAGGGGACCCAACCCCAACACGGTAGGAGGAGGAGAGAGTTCTCACCTGTCGGTAGTAGGCACCCCCCTCCCCCCAGCCAGCAGCCACAGAGGGGTGCTGGCCTCCCCGTTGCAGATCTGTATAGGTGTGAGGACTGGAGTCCTGGTCTGTCAGAGTGCCCCTGTGCCCAGCAGCCCCGCCTCCCCCGGCTGTGCGAAGCTGAGAAGTTCCTCTGCCTCTCTGAGCCCCAGCTCCCCCAGGGATAGTATGCAGATAGGATGGCTCAGTGAGCACCAGGCCCAGTGCGTGGCTTGCCACCGGTGGGGGGCGGGGGAAGGGGGCCCCTGGAGACGTGGATCTCTTGCTCCCATTGTCTGTGGCTCAGGCAGAAACACCTTGTCAGAGATCACACAGGAAATCAGAGGGGGGGACCAAGCCTCCCACCCTCGGCACCCATTGCGTGCTGGGGCTGAGGCTTCAAGGTTAACATTCGGGGATCTGCCCTGTGTGTCAGTGTGCATGCGCCCCTGTGTTTGTTTTGCTTTGTTTTCCGTGGAAAGAAAACAAACCCGAGGCAAACACAGCCTGCATTTCGACATCTCCCGGAGCTGTGGAAACCAGTAATTCCCCTGGACAGGAAGGATTTCCGGTTAGACTTAATGTCCATGTCCAGAGGCAGCTGGCCGCAAGGGCCCGGGGAGAGCAGAGTCCACCTCAGGGGACAGGAGAGGACGGCCCAGCTCTGGGCCTGCCCCTGCCCCCCCCACCCCGCCCCCCACGCCCACACCCCCCACATTTCTGTCTGGGCGAAGTTGAGGCCCCCAGGAAGGAAGGCTCGCCCGAGGCCACCCAGCGGGCACGTGGTGGTGCCAGGGTTCAAACCCCGAGTCCTCGCTCCCAGGGCAAGGTTGTGGAGGCAGAACTGGGGCTGAGCCCAAGGCAGCACCCTGCCCCCAGGCCTTGGTGCACGGAGCCCCCTCGGTGCCTGCTCCAGACACAGGGGAGGGAGACCAGGCGCGCTCAACCACCCTACCCCTTCCCATCTCAGCTCCAGCACCACCGGGAGCCCTTGGGCCCCCCGTGTGACCTAGACAAGGCTCCTAGAACCACTGTCTTCCCAGAATGTGTGATGTGGGGCTGCCGCGTCCCTATCTATGTGTCGGGGCCATCAAGACACGCTTGCAGGCCGCAGTGGACACGCTCCGTGATGGCCCTTCTCTTCCCGCTGGGCCCCCACGCTTGGAGGCTGGGCCAGGCAACCGGCCGGCCACAGGCCCGTGTCTTCCCTGGCTCTGTGGTCCCATGTGTGCTCCTAACAGTCGTAGCAGGAGCCAGGACAGGGAACAATATTGCCAACATGGCAGGTGGAGAAATGGAGCCCCAGGGAGCGCTGTGGCGCCCAAGACTGACAAGTGGGGTCCTCTGCCGAGCACTCTGACCTCCACACTGTGCTATTTCTGATTCTGACGAGACACTCCCAGTGGATTTCCCAGCGGCTGGAGCTGGGGCTGGGTCCCACGATGAGCAGGGAGTCAGGCCCCAGCCTGCCCTCTCTCCTTGGCCTGGGAAACCCAGGGTCAGGCATCCAAATACCGGCCCAAGCTGCTCCCTGGCCAGTGCTGCCTGGGCCGGGCTCCCCCACAGCCTTTGGGAGAGAGAGAAGGGTCAGGAGCAGCTGGGACGAGGGGGGGGGGGGGGGGGTGCGATCTGCTGGGGGCAGGCAGCCGCCTCTAGAGTCAGGCATCTGGTTGTCCCTAGAACTCTGTCCAGAGCCAGGAACAGTCTGTCCTCAGGCACAGAGTCCCCTCTAAATACACCCACTTTATCCAGAGCCGCTAGAGGCCCTGTGCTCACCTCGCCCCGCCACACACATGCATTCACACACAGGCACTCACACCCACCCACCAACACGCGTGGCTGTGGCCCCTGGGGAGTCCTGTGGGAGTGGGGAGCCCCGGGTCACACTGTCCAGACAGACGGTGCTGCTGCAGTGACTACAAGCGGGGGGCCCCCCAGGGCGGCCCCCCTCCCTGACCCTCTCCCCCAAGGATCACTTTTAGGGAGGAAGAAGCCCCGGCCCAGAAGGGCCCAGAAGATGGGCTCCATGGGAATCTGCCCGTCCCCTTCCCCGAGAGCCCCTCACCGTGCAGAAGGTGAGAGAAGCCCAAGTCCCAACCCTCGGCCCGACGCGGTGAGCGGAAGTGTGTCCTCGTATTGCAAACGGTTGAGAGAGGCCATGTTTTGTGAGGCGTGACGACGGCCTCGCGGGTGTGAAAACCACGTCCTCATCTATTAGCTGCTGGACAATTTACGGGCCAAGTGAGACGGCACCTGCGTTTTATTTTCAAATAATCCAGAGGGTGGCTCGTGTGACGAGGCGGGAGCCCGGGGTCTGACGGACCGCCTTCTCCACCCCTGGGCTGGGGATGAGCTCCGCGGGGAGCCGGGCCAAGGCAAAGTGTATGTGCGGGTGGGGGTGGGGGTGGCCCCCACGCACCCAGTGCCCTCCACGGTCCTCTGGACGGGCAGCCAGGGTTTTCTCTATGCATCTCCAGCGCCAGGGCGGCCTGGCACCTGGCAGGGCCAACTGTGGAATAAATAAGATCCAGCCGACAGTCCATCAAGCCCTCTGGTGTGCCCGCCACTGTACTATGTGATGTACGTGCACCATCATTTCTGATCCTTGCAGCGGCCCTGTGAGGTGGGCCTGGCATGAGGACCATTTGACAGACGGTCAGGCTGAGGCCCAGGGAGGTCGAGTGACTCGTCTGAGATCATCCGGCACGAGTAGAGCCCCTCCCTAGACCCCCCCCGGAGACATCTGGCCCCAGGGCCGTGTCATCTTGGCCGTGTCATCTTCCTGCCTCCTGCATCTTGGGCCAGGAAGGGCACTTTGTCCCGTCCCCACGTAACCCAAGCTGGGGGTCGAGCAGCATTCCCCTCTACCGCCTTCTCCTCGTGCCACCATTCCCACCTCTGGCCACTCCTCGCGGTCGGGTCAGCCTCCACGGCCCCTCCACACACAGCTCCTGCAGCCTACAGGGCAATCTGGGGTCCAAGTCTGGGACCGTGGCACCTGCCTCGACTTCCATCTCTGCCTGCCCACCCTCATCGTGGCAGAGGTGCTGGGTCAGACGGACGGGCCACTGGACTGCAGCCTCGCTGCTTGTCAGTTGTCATCCTAAGCAAGTGGCCTCCCCCTCTGAGCCCTGGTCTCTTCCCCTCCTAAGATGGGAATGATGGCCGCCGATCTGAGGGCCACCGTTAACGACGAAAAGACATCAGGAAGCCAAGTGCTTGACTTCTAGAGCATGCTCAAGAACTGTTAGCCACTTTAGTGCCCACAGAGGTGGTGAAAGTCCCCCAGGTCTGCGCTGCCTCTGAAGCACCCCCCCTCCCCTACTCACCTAGCCATGATTCCCTTTTGCCTCCTGCCTGTCAGCCCCTTGAGCTCTGCGTTCTGAAACCTTCACCTGCCTGACCAGGTGGCAGGTGAGGAGCCTATGTCTTGGTTCTGGGAAGGGACTTGGATTTGTCGGTTCCTCGGGCCGTAGGCCAGGCACCCACATCTTGTTAGTTCAGTTCTGGCAGGACTTCTGCCTCAGTTTCCCCCTTGTGCTGAGGCAAGAGACCTGTGCCTACCATGTAACTTGCCCCCTTCTCCCTTGGAATCTGACCCCAGCCCCACCCCACAGTGGAGGCTGCTTCAAACCCTGTGGCCAGGCTCTCTCTCCCCTGACATCCTTGCCGGTTCACAAACACCCCCACCCTGCAGTCCTTTAGCAGCAATCGGCCGGTCCCCTGCTGCCCTCTGGTGGCTACGTCTGAGGACGGCAACTTCCTGCTGGGGAATTTTTTTTCCCTCCCCAATTCCAGGTTAAGTCCTGACCTCAGCCGCACAGGGCTGCAGGCCTCATCACCTATGCACCTATGAGCAATATTGTCAAGTAATAATACCCGAGTTTGTCCCCTTTGATTATAAAAATAATGCGTGCACAATATGAAGCGAGTACAACAGAAAGTAGGATGTGAAACTACCCAGTGGTCCAACTTCCCCCAGGGATCACTACTGTCGGGGGTGTGAGGTAACATTCCGCAGCGTTTTTGCTTGCGTGAATCTCTGTGTGTGTAAGGTACACATACACACACACGTTAACTGGGTTATATTTGGCATGCTGTTCTGCAGCCCGCTTTGTACCATCGTCTTTCCCTGTAGCATAGAGATCTGCCTCATCTGTCGAACAGCCATTGTACTAGTTCGGTGAGTAATGTATTTGTCAATTCCTTATAGAAGGACTTGAAGCATTATTGTTTTTAAAAGTTCATCTTTTTTTCCTTTTAAAAAAGTTTTTATTTAAATTCCAGTGAATTAACACACAATGTAATGTTAGTTTCAGGTGTACAGTATAGCGATTCAGCACTTCCACACGTCACCCAGTGCTCATCACGACAAGTGCGCTCCTTAATCCCCATCGTCTATTTCACTCATCCCCCCCACCTTGCCTCTGATAACCATCAGTTTGTTCTGTATAATCTGTTTCTTGGTTTGCCTGGTTTTTTTTTCCACTTTGCTCATTTGTTTAGTTTCTTAAATTCCACAATGAATGAAATCATATGGTATTATTTGTTTTTCTCAGACCGACTTATTTTGCTTAGCGTAATACTCTCTCGCTCCATCCATGTCCTTGCCAATGGCAAGGTTTAATTCTTTTTTATTCCATTGCATATATATATATATATATATATATATATATATATATATATACCACATCTTCTTTTCCATTCCTCAATCAATGGACACTTGGACTCTTTCAATAATTTGGGTATTGTGAATAACGCTGCCATAAGCATTGGGCTGCATATATCCCTTAGAGTTATTATTTTTGTAATCTTTGTGCAAATACTTAGTAGTGTGATTGCTGGATTGTAGGGTAGTTCCATTCAAAATAATTTGTTTAATGTTTATTTTGAGAGAGAGACAGAGTGTGAGTGGGGGAGGGGCAGAGAGAGACGGAGACACAGAATCCAAAGCAGGCTCCAGGCTCTGAGCTGGAAGCACAGAGCCCAATATCGGGCTTGAACTCAAAACTGTGAGATTATGACCCGAGCCGAAGTCAGACGCTCAGCCAACTGAGCCACCCAGGTGCCACCCAGGGTAGTTCTATTTTTAACTTTTGAGGATCCTCCATACTGTTTTCCACAGTGACTGTACCAGTGTGCATTCCCACCAACACTGCAAAAGTGTTCCCCTTTCTCTGTTTCTCTGTTGGCATCCTCGCCAACACCTGTTGTTTCTTGTGTTTTTCATTGTAGCCATTCTGACAGGTGTTAAGGTGAGATCTCGTTGTAGTTTTGATTTGTATTTCCCTGATGATGAGTGATGTTGAGCATCTTTTCATGTGTCTGTTGACCATCTGTATGTCTTCTTTGGATAAATGTCAGTTTAGATCCTCTCCCCATTTTTAAATTGGATCATTCGGCTTTTCAGTGTTGAGTTGTTAAATTCTTCATATATTTTGGATACTAACCCTTTATCAGATATGTCATTTGCAAATATCTTCCTCCATTCCATTGGCTGCCTTTTAATTTTGTTGATTGTTTCCTTTGCTGGGCAGAAATCTTTTATTTTGATGTAGTCTCAATAGATTAACTTTGGTTTTGTTTCCCTTGCCTAAGGAGACATATCTAGAAAGAAGTTGCTACAGCCAATGTCAAAGAAGTTACTGCCTGTGCTCTCTTGTAGGATTTTTATGGTTTCAGGTCTCACATTTAGATATTTAATCCATTTTGTGTTTATTTTTTTGTGTATGGTATGAGACAGTGGTCCAGTTTTCCCAACACTATTTGTCGAAGAGACTTTTTTCCCATTAGATATTCTTTCCTGCTTTGTTGAAGGTTAATTGACCATGTAATTGTGGGTTGATTTCTGGGTTTTCTATTCTGTTCCATTGACCTATGTGTCTATTTTTGTACCAGTACCATACTGTTTTGATTACTACAGCTTTGTAATATAACTTGAAGTCCAGAATTGTGGTGCCTTGACCTTTGTTTTTTTCAAGATGCTTTGGCTATTTGAAGTCTTTTGTGGTTCCATACAAATTTTGTGATTGTTTCTTCTCGCTCTGTGAACAATGCTCTTACTAATTTGATAGAGACTGCATTAAATGTCTAGATTGCTTTGGGTAGTATAGACATTTTAACAACGCTTGTTCTTCCTATCCATGAGCATGGGATGTCTTTCCATTTCTTTGTGTTATCTTCAATTTCTTCAGTGTTTTATTGTTTTCAGAGTACAAGTCTTTCACTTCTTTGGTTAGGTTTATTCCTAGGTATCTTATTGTTTTGGGTGGAATTATAAATGGGGTTGATTCCTCAATTTCTTTTGTTGCTTCATTGTTGGTGCATAGAAATTTAGCAGGTTTCTGTACATTGATTTTGCACCCTGTGTTTTTACTGAATTCATTTATCAGTTCTAGCAGTTTTTGAGTGGAGTCTTTTGGGTTTTTTATATAGAGTATCATGTCATCTGCAAATAGTGAAAGTTTGACCTCTTCCTTGACGATTTGGATGTCTTTTATTTCTATTGTCTGATAGCTGTGGCTAGGACTTCCATACCATATTGAATAAAAGTGGTGAGAGTGGACGGCCTTGTCTTGTTCCCGATCATAGAGGAAACAGTTTTCCCCCATTAAGGATGATGTTTACTGTGGGTTTTTCCATACATGGTTTTTATTATGTTGAGGTATGTTCCCTACAAATCTACTTTGTTGAAGGTTTTTATCATGAATGGATATTGTACTTTGTCAAATGCTTTTTCCGCATCTATGGAAATGATCCTATGGTTCGCATCCTTTCCTTTATTAATGTGATGTAACACGTTGATTGGTCATTATTTTTTATTAATCACCTTTCTGTTTTGTGCAGTAGGAAGTTCTGGGGTCAGGAGAGCCAGAGTCTGACCTGACAGGTCTCAGGCCACTGTCACTGATCTCATTGCCGTGCCCCTCCAGGCCCGTTCCCCCACCTACACTGTTAGGGCATCAGGCTCCATCTAGAATCCTTCACTCTGATGATTTCTCTGAGCTGTGACCCCGGAGGCTGCACTGGGATCATCCATACAGTTTTGGGGCTGGTGAGGGGAGGAGGCCCGGGGCCCAGTGGGAACTTGGACAGCTGTGGAGACACCTGTAATGGGCGAGGCTGACTGAGGAAGTGCTGAGGTCTGACCCATGTTCCTCTCCCACAGCTCACTGAGGGCAGCTGGGCTGGCTGCTTTCTCTCAGGAATGTGGGCATCTGTAGCTGTTTCCCCCCTCCCTGAGCTGACCTGTATATCACCCAAGTACAAAGACAATATATTCTCCTTGCAAACAGCTCAAACAGTACAGAAGGTTTCAGCTTCTGGGGTGAAACAGACTGGAGTCACTCTCTCCCTTTAAACAAATAAGTCAACAGACGAAATATGTAACACAATGGTTTCCAGCTGTCGGACAAAGGCAGCACAGAACAAGGGTTCCTGAGAAGAGGAAACATGGGCAAATGAAGTGAGACCTGGGAACAGACCTTCCAGGTCACCGGGAGGGGCAGGGGAAGCCACACGGCCCAGCGAGCCCCCTTACTGGAGGAGACAGACTGGGGAACTTAGGGGGCAAAGGCTATGCAGAATTTTCGGAGTGGAGCACAGGAAAGAAGACAGCTTCACTGAGAATGGAAAATGGCATGGAGAGGAGGAAGATGTTAAGAGAGAGCTCCAGACATGTGCAGAGGGCTCCTGCACTAGTTAGCTGAGCATGCAGGGATCAGCACATATATGTGAGGAAATTACCTAAAGCCAACAAAAGGAACAGGCAGAGCTAAATCCCCAAAGTGCACAGGGGGACAGAAATAATTTGAGTTCCCACCAGCTAGATTGGGAAACTTCATAATAAATAGGGCAGAATTCTTAGAACGATAGGACCTCGGTAGTGGGACAAAATTAGCCCTTCACTAAGGGATGTGCGGGTCTCTAAAGCAAGCCTCAAAGCTCAAACAAGCTCAAAAGCAAGCCTCAAAGGAATAAAACTATCTCCAAAGAACTTATTTGCATTCTACAACAAAGCTGAGGAATATGTACATGACACAACAATATCCAACACTTATAAGGTAAAATATCTGGCATCCATTAAAAGTTAGGCTTATAAAGATGCAGAAATATGTGATCCACAAGGAGGAGGGGAAAAATCACCCAGTTGATGGCCTAAGTAGACATGGACATTAAAAAAGTTACTGTAGCTATATTCTGTATTTTCAACAAAGTAGAAGAAAGCATGACTAGGTTAAAAAGAAACATGGAAACAACATTTTTTAATACCTCAATCAAACTTCTAGTGATGGAAAAATATCTCTGATATGAAACATACACTGAATGGGATTAACAGCAAATGAAAAGGAGAAAGGACTGGTGAACTTGAAGACATAGTTGTAGAAACTATACAAAATGAAATGCACCAATATAAAAAGACTGAAGAAAACAAAAGAATAGGGCATCAATGAACTGTGGGGCAACTCCTGTCAGGTGAATGTACAAGTTAAGAATCCCCAAAGGAGAGGAAAAAGAGAAAGATGTTCAAAGAAATAGTTAATGAACATTTCCCAAAATTGAGGAAGTCTATAAACCCGAGAAGGTCAATAAACCCAACACAAGAAATACATAAAGGAAATCATATATTGTATCATAATCCAATTCCTTAAAATCAGGATAGGGAGAAAATTCTAAAAGAAGATAGAGGGAAAAGGGCACATTACAAACAGAAGAACCAAGATTAAAATGGTAGCACACTTCTCATAAGAAAAAAAAAAAAAATTCAGGCCAGAAGATAGTGGGATATCTTTAAATTACTTAAAGGAGAAACTGCCAACCTAGAATTTTAACCCAGTAAAAATATCTCTGCAAATCACATATCTGATAAGGGACTTGTGTCTAGAATATATAAAGAGCTCTTACAACTCAACAAACAATAAAAAGACCATCCAATTTAAAAACAAAGGGTCTGAGTAGGCATTTCTTCAAAGAAGGCATACAAATGGCTGACAAACACATGAGAGGATGTTCGACATCATGTCAAATCAAAACTGAAACGAGATACTATTTTACACTTACTAAGATGGTGAGAATCGAAAAGGTAGATAATGAAGTGTGGTGAGGCTGTGGAGAAACTGAAACCCTCATACACGGCTGGTAAGGATGTACAATTTTGTAGCCACTTTGAAAAACAGTTTGGCAGTTCCTCAAAACAGTAAACATTAAGTTACTATCTGATCCAGCAATTCTTACGCTATATGTAAAGTGGTACAATATATTTGCAGGTAATCTGTGGTAAATTAAACTATGTACTATAAACTCTAGAGAAACCACTAAAAATATAACAGGAAGAATGAAGTCTAATAAATCAATAATGGAGATGAAATGGAGAAGAGCTCAATCCAAAAGAAGATGAGAATGGGACAAAAAGCAGATGGGACAAAGAGAAAATAAGTAGCACAAAGGTCAATTTAAATCTAATGGTATTGATAGTTACATTAAATATAAGTGATTTAAACATTTACTTGGATGGCAGAGATTGTCAGACTGGATAAGAAAGCAATGCTCAATGCACCACATTTGATCCATCATCTCTAAGCTCTAAAACCCCTCTTCCTTGCCCTGTTTGTGATACTCTAACAGTTCTCCCTTGCCATCTGGGATTATATAAAACTTTATCAGCAGAAGGCACTTGGAGAGACACTTTATTCTTCAGAGTTCTCTTTCCCCCTTAGCAGGTGTACTCATGTTACGGTTAATAATTTTTTTTATTCAATTATAATTAACATATAGTGTTATATTAGCTTCAGGTGTAAAATACAGTGATTCAATAATTCTATACATTTCTCAGTGCTTATCCAATAAGTACACTCTTAATCCCCTTTATCTGTTTCACTCATTGTCCACCTTCTGTTTTTAAAAGTCTGGGTTTTTTTGTCTTTTTTGTTTCGTTTCTTAAATTCCACATGTGAGTGAAAACTTCTGGTATTTGTCTTTCTTTGACTAGTTTCACTTAGCATTATACCCCCTAGGTACATCCATGTTGTTGCAAATGGAAGAAGCTCATTCTTTTTTATGACTGAGTAGTATGTTATTGTATATATAATATATATAGTATACACACACACATACCACATCTTCTTTATCCCTTCATCTAGCAATGGACACTGGGGCTGTTTCCATATCTTGGCTATTGTAAATAATGCTGCAATACACATGGGGTGCATATTTTCAAAAGACTGTTTTCATTTTCTTTGGATAAATACCCAGTAGTGGAATTATTGGATCATATGATAATTCCATTTTTAATTTTTTTGAGGAAGCTCCATACTGCCTTCCACAGTGGTTGTACCAGTTTGCATTTCCACCAACAGTGCAAGAAAGTCCCCTTTCTCCACACCCTTGTCAACACTTGTTGTGTCTCATGTTTTTGATTTTGGCCATTCTGACAGGTGTGAGATGATATCTCATTGTGGTTTTGATTTGCATTTCTCTGATGATTAGTGATGTTGAGCATCTTTTCATGTGTCTGTTGATTATCTGTATGTCTTCTTTGGAAAAATGTCTATTTAGATCCTGTCCCCATTTTTAAATTGGATTATGTTTTTAGGTGTTGAGTTGTATAAGTTCTTTATATATTTTGGAAACTAACCCCTTATTGGATATGTCATTTGCAAATATCTTCTCCCGTTCAGTAGGCTGCCTTTTGTTTTGTTGACGGTTTCCTTTGCTGTGCAAAAGTATTTTATTTAGGTGTAGCCCCAATAGTTTAATTTTGCTTTGTTTCCCTTGCCTCAGGAGACATCTAGAAAAATGTTTCTATGGCTAATGTCAAAGAAAGTACCACCTATGTATTCTTCTAGAAGTTTGATGGTTTCAGGTCTCACATTTAGGTCTTTAATTCATTTTACTTTTGTGTATGGTGTAAGAAAGTGGTCCAGCTTCATTCTTTTGCACGTAGCTATCTAGTTTTCCCAGAACCATTTATTAAAAAGACTGTCTTTTCCCAGTTGTATATTCTTGCTTCCTTTGTCATAGATTAACTGACCATAAAAGTGTGGGTCTATTTCTGGACTCTCTAATGCATTGATCTATGTGTCTATTTTTGTGTCAGTATGTAAATTTTATATTCAGCTTTCCCTGTTAGAATTAGTGTGTTGTTTCTGTATCCTGTTTGGACCCTGACCAGTATAGAATTAACATGGCAGCGGTCCTAAGAGATAACCCCACAAAAATGGGATTTAGAGATTTGTTTGGCTGTGCCCTTGGGGTTGAAGGCAGTGCTGAACTTACCTGCATGCCAACGGAAAATGGGATGCTGGTAATGCATGGCATGCAGTGACATCACAATTAATCACGTTATCTCCTGTGATTAAGTAACAAGAGAAGCCTGTGCCTTGGGAGGCCAGGTGGCTGCCCCACTTGACTGTTGGGATGTGGGATGAATTCTTTCGAGCATGCTTGATGGTTTACCAAAAGAAAATGCCAAATTCTCAGCTTAAGTTCTGGTCAAGAACCAGAAAGCTTCCATGACCACCCTAAAAAGATTCTCTCATTTCTTACAGACACTGGATTATAATCCCTTAAAATCAAACAAAAATTTAATTGTGTAGATTGCCGAATTACATCATTTAAATTCATAGTCTCACTAAGCTTTTCATGTGAAAGGGAAAGAATGGGATCCTGAAATGTGTAACAGGGACATCTGGTTGGATCCAAATAAAATTAACAACTTGAACCCTCATGTCATTCCATCCTTCCCTTGCCAGTGGAAGTACCTTGCCCTTCTGTGTCAGAGAGGAACAGGCTTCTTTGCTCAGACACTGTAAGAGCTCCACTGGGGCAGATGCTTTGAAAGGCAGTGCCCAAGACTCACCACCACCTCTCCCATAACTAGGTCAAATCTCAGCATTTTCCAGAGGAACAAGAGGACTCCGGAGAAAACAGATTTTACACCCAAAGAATTGTGAGACTTTGCTAATACATATTTTTAAGCATATTATATGTGCTGTCAAAGCAAGCACCATACTTTTTAAGCATATTTATTGAGCTATGGTTCACACATCCTACAATCCATCCATTTAAAGGGTACAAGTCAATGGTTTTTAGTATATGCACAGATATATGCAGCCACCAGAACAGTTCATTTTAGAAGATTTCCATCATCCCATTAAGAAACCTCATATACTTTACCTATCGCCCACTTACCCCCCATGCCCCCACCTACCCCTTCAGCTTATGCAAACACTAATCTCTTTCTGTATCTATAGATTTTCCTGTTCTGGACATTTCGTACGAATGAAATCACACGGTTTGTGGTGTTTTGTGATTGGCTTCTCTCACGGAGTAGAATATTTCCAAGGTTCACTCAGGTCGTAGCATGTATCAGCACTTCATCCCTTTTTTAGAGCCAAATAATATTCCACTGTGTGGATATACCACTTTTTATCCATTTGCTCACTGATGAACAATTGGGTTCTTTCCACCTTTGGACTGTTATCAGTAATGCTACTCTAAGCATTTGCATAAAAGTTGTGTAGACATTCATTTCTCTTGGGTACATACCAAGGAATGGAATTGCTGGGTCATACGTTAACTCGTGTGTGGGGCCATCTGAGGAACTGCCAGACTGTGTTCTAAAGCAGCTGGACTATTTTTTAATTAATTAATTGATTTTTTAATTTACATCCAAGTTAGTTAGCATATAGTGCTATGATGATTTCAGGAGTAGATTCCAGTGATTCATCCCCTATGTATAACACCCAGTGCTCATCCCAACAAGTGTCCTCCCTAATGCCCCTTACTCGTTTAGCCCATCCCCCCACCCACAACCCCTCCAGCAACCCTTAGTTTGTTCTCTGTATTTAAGAGACTCTTCCATTTTGTCCCCCTCCTTGTTTTTATATTATTTTTGCTTCCCTTCCCTTATGTTCATCTGTTTTGTCTCTTAAATTCCTCATATGAGTGAAGTCATATGATATTAGTCTCTCTTTGACTGGCTAATTTCACTTAGCATAATACCCTCCAGTTCCATCCATGTTGTTGCAAATGGCAAGATTTCATTCTTTTTGATTGCTGAGTAATACTCCATTATATATGTATACCACACCTTCTTTATCCATTCATCTATCGTTGGACATTTGGGCTCCTTCCATACTTTGGCTGTTGTTGATAGTGCTGCTATAAACATGGGGGTGCACGCGTCCCTTCGAAACAGCACACCTGTATTCCTTGGATAAATGCCTAGTAGTGTAATTGCTGGGTCGTAGGGTAGCTCTATTTTTAGTTTTTTGAGGAACCTCCATACTGTTTTCCAGAGTGGCTGCACCAACTTGCATTCCCACCAACAGTGCAGAAGAGATCCTCTTTCTCCGCATCCTCGCCAACATCTGTTGTTGCCTGAGTTGTTAACGTTAGCCATTCTGCCTGGTGTGAGGTGGTATCTCATTGTGGTTTTAATTTGTATTTCCCTGATGATCGGTGATATTGAACACTTTTTCATGTGTCTGTTAGCCATTTGGATGTCTTCTTTGGAGAAGTGTCTATTCATGCCTTTTGCCCATTTCTTCACTGGATTATTCGTTTTTTGGGGGGTGTTGAGTTTCTTTATAGATGCAGCTGGATTATTTTACACGCTAGCATCAGTCATTATTTTCTCCCCTCATGTGGTTTGTTTTTCACTTTCGTGATGGTGTTCTCTGCAGCACAAAAATTTTTAATCTTAATTTTGGTGAAGTCCAATTTATCTGTTTCTTCTTTTGTTGATTGTACTTTGAGCGTCATATGTATAATCCTTCAGCAAATCAGATATATTCTTCCACTGTGCTGAGTTTACCATGGAGCTCACCAAAGGACTTCTCCGTTTTGGGTATCATTTTTGGTATATATTTTTTTCTTGTAGTATCACCACTAAACTCTTTCTTACAATTTCTCTCTGCTAAAATTGGTTCCCATCTGTTCATGTTGTCCATCTTTCCCACTAGATACTTTTAACATATTAATCGCAGTTGTTTTAATGTTCCCATCTGGGACGGTTATATCTGAGCCTGGTTCTATCGACTGCTTTGTTTATTAACAGTGTCTTTGCCTTGAATGATGCACATTATTCGTGCGATAGAGGATACAGCAGTATAGTGTGCACTCTGGGAAGTGGCCATGCGGCTTCTTGGTTCAAGTCTATTGTGGGACATTAGTGGATGTCGTCCGGAGTTGAGCTGGGCCTAGGTTTTGTTGTTGCTGTTCTTACCTTTGGGGCCCCACAGGTGTAGGTTCCTGTACTGGGGGCCAACTCTGCTTGCGGCGAAGCAGGGGTGCAGAAGGTGCAGAAGGGTTTTCCTCCGTGCTCGAACTCCACTTCCAGCTTTGTGCAACACAGAAGGTTATCTCTCTCCATGCCTTTCCTTCTCCCCTAGCAGTAGACTATGCTTGGAGTGGGGCCAGGAATGCTGTTATCCCGGTCTGGCTTCAGTCTTAGGCATGTCTTGGGTGTGTGTTTGTTCCTTCCCAGTGGTAGCTGATTTCTGCTTGCTAACCAGTATGGGTTCTTGGGCCCTGGATGGTTTCTTGCCACTCCCAGAGGGTTATGGGGTTTTTTTTCTTCTACCTTTCCCCTGGCCATGGTGAGCTTTTACTTCTCCCTGGAGATGAAGGGAGTATGGCCCTTCCACTGGTGGATTCAGAATTTTGCTTCATAGGAGAATATCTGAAGAAGTGAGCAAGGATCCATGCCAGGAGCTGAAGATCACTGCAGGTCCGCCTCAGCAGGGCGGGTCTCAGGGGCCCTTCTCCTGAGCAGTGAAGGTCTAGGGAAAAGATCCTGGAAGGGAACTCGAACTTGCTCTGGGTGGAGGGCCCCTAGCCATTCCAGACAAACTAGTCCTTCTTTGTCTTAGCAGCTCAGTAAAATTTTTACCTGATTTCATCTTACTCACTGGTTTTGTGGCCAAATCTTTTTGCAGTGCTCTGCCACAGGCAGGATGGTTTGGCTGTCCTCTCTCCTTAGATTACCTAGTTGCCTTTCTGATGAACTCAAGAAAAGTCATGTCTTTATAGTGTACTCATCTTTTTATTATTGTTGGGACAGGAATGTTTTTGCAGTGTTCTATATCCTAAGCAAATGCAGAAGCCCATACTATTAATATGATAAGGTTACGGGTGATGTAAATTCTCTATATTATAGGGGTGCCTGGCTGGCTCAGCTGGTAGAGCATGCAACTCTTGATCTCGGGGTCGTGAGTTCAAGCCCCACGTTGAGTGTAGAGATTAAATAAATAAAACTTAAAATAACTTCTTTATATTCTATATTTATGTAACATTTGAATTTTCACAAGTGTATTTTGGTTTTATAAGTAGAAGAGTCAGGATTCTTTGGAGAAACTGAACCAACAGCATGTGTGTGTGTGTGTGTGTGTGTGTGTGTGTGTGTGCACGTGTATGTATATGTAAAATGAGATTTATTATAAGGAATTGGCTCACACAATTATGGGGGCTGAGGAGTTCCAAGATCTGCAGTTGGCAAGCTGGGGACCCAGAAGAACTGTGGGTGTAATTCTAGTCCAAGTCTGAAGATCTGAAAGCCCAGAGCACTGATGTGTAAGCTCTGGTCCACAGGCCAGCAGACTCGAGCCCCAAGAAGAGTAGATATTTCAGTTGGGAGGCAGAAGGCTCACGTTCCAGCACAGTTAGGCAGGACGAGTTCCTCTCACTTAGCCTTTGGTTCTGTCTTGGTCTTCAACTGATTGGACGAGGCCCACCCACACCAGGGAGGGCAATCTGCTTTACTCCGTCTACCAATGGGAGTGTTAATCCCCTCCAGAAACACCCTCACAGACACACCCAGAATAATGCTTGACCAACTGTCTGGGCATCCCATGGCCCAGACAAGTTGAAACAAAATTAGCCATTACAATGTTGTACTAACAACAATAATAATACCATCATAATTCTGGACAACCTCTTAAGGCTGAGACTGATCTGGGAGGCACAGTGGCGACAAGACTTTCTCTACATGTCCTGTTCTAGTGGCCCTGGACGCCCAGCTGAGTTCTGGCTCCCAGAAGCCACTCACTGAGAAATGTTCTCCAGTCTGGACCCACCCACGCCAGACCCTCCTCCTAATGACAAAGGAAGAGCTGAGGGCCACCACACAGGGGTCCTCCCCTAGGAGGCACCTTGCCAAGCTGGGTAGGAGGCACCTTGCCAAGCTGGGTAGGAGGCACCTTGCCAAGTTGGGAAGCCCCTTCTGCCAGCATTATGGAGGAATAGCAGCCCACAAAGCTTGGGCCGAACAGGCTACCCCCACCTCATCACCTGAGAGTTAAAGTAGAGGGCTCACTCCAGACTCCCAGAGCTTCCAGCAAAAAATGTTTCCAGAAGTAACCGATGACTCTCATGGTCTAGTGGTTTGCTTTTGAATCTTGCCCACCCTGGCCTCTGCTCAGATTCTCAGACTTTAGAATTACTTTAACATTCCGATTCCTAGGTCCCACCCGCAGAGATTTGTATCCAGTAGGTCTCAGGTGTGGCCCAGGGCTCTGCGTGTTTGGCCAGCGCCCCAGCACTCCCAGTAGCATTGCTTTAGGCCTCACCTGACCCGGGAAACATTTACAGACATTCCTTTTCACGGGGCAACATACCGGAGTCCAGAAGTGTGTTACATTCTCCCATGTTCTCCCGCGTGCTCCACGCAAGTAGCCAGGCACAGAAAGTAAGCCTTGCGTGACTCCATAGGTACCAAGTCCTGCAACAGGCAGGATTAATCTACAGTGACAGGATTCAGGGGTTGCCTGGGAAGGCGCACGGGGTGGGGGTGGGGGGGCGACTCTCTGGAGAGATGGGAACGTTCTATGACTTAGTTCGGTGCGCGCGTTTGCCCAAAGTGATCGAGCTTTAATGCTGAAAATGTGTGAATTTGGTTCTCCGTGAATTCTACCTCAGTGAAGTCCTTTTGAAAAGCTGTCATGTGTTGCCTCAGAAAAATGCCACTGCGGATGATTAAACACGTTGTGCTTCCGTGGTATCACACGATGACGTCTGAGAGCATGCGTGTGACTCACCACTTCGTTCACGCGTTGGGTGACACGTGTCAGCGAGTCACCATCTTGTTTGTATGTTGCTCAGGCTCCCGCTTTATACAGTAAGACCAGGCACGGGCCCTTGGGCAAGGTGCTCGCAAGAGAGCTGAGCGAGCGGCCCCACCTTCAGGAAACTGGTTTTAGGAAATTCTCACGTTCCACTCCCCTGCCCCACACCAGACTCCTCTGGATGGACGTGTACGTGCGTGCACGCATGTGCACGCGCGTGCACACACACACCTCATTCACTCACTCCCCCCTCACAGAAAAGGAAAGTCTCTGTGAAGTAAACACGAGCCCCACAGGCTCTGTGACCTGAGACCCCTCAGAAATCACCATGGGGCCAGCAGGTCACAACTCAAGGGGCCTGCCTTTCAAACTTGTCGACACACCCTTGCCTCCCCGGAGTCCCCTGAGGTCAGGAGGAGGCTCCACAGGGACAAAAAAAGTTGTGGCTTTGACCTCAGAAGTCACAAGAACTCTGAATGCGGGCACCTGAGGACCAATGGGCCTTGTGCATTCTGAGAGGCCCCCCAACAGAGAACCCTCTGGATTGGCGAGTCTGAGTTTCTAGCCCCGGCTCTGTCAGCGGATTCACAGGGTCACCTAGAGAATCGTGACCCCACTCACGGCCTCAGTTCACCCACTTATAAAATGTTGGACTGGCTTGTGGACCAATTATTATCATCATCACCGTTATCACGAATACTGTTTGGCTCAAGAGCCCATCCTTCAAATGAAACCCCTTGCAGAGCTCCAATGAGAAAAAAAGTCATCTGCCTGAAAATGGGGTTCAGGGGCCCACATCCCTGGTCTCCCCGTACAGCTGAGGGCCCCTACAGCTCTTGAAAATTGTTTAAACACTGCTAGGCTAGCTAAGCTCCTAAAACACGCAGCCGAACTATGGAAACTGACATCAGGAAAACCCTCCATGACTCCAAACGACCCAACTCCAGCCACTGTGACCTCAGAATGACAGGGAGCACAATCACCAGACTGTAGGAACCCCAAGACGAAATAACTCCATTCACGCTGCGAACGGAATGTGACCATTCTGTTATCCAGACTGTTCCATCTCTGGCTCTTTGAGTTCTTAATCCTTCTCTCTCACCCCCAATCTGCCATCCCCGTGACTTCAGAAACACCTAGAATTCCACATCTAAATGGCAAATCTAGGATGACGAAGTCCACACCTAGCTTTACATTTTCACAGATTCCTCCCTAAGACTTTGACACATGGACGATGTCATCGTGCTGGTGACAGTGTTTGTTACAGCGATGTGCCTGGTGCCACATTACACACTTTACACAGATCGCATCCGACTCTCCCCATTCTGTGAGCCCAGCATCACTGTTACCACGTTATACAGCAGAGGAAAACAGACTCTGGGTCGCCAAGAGGTGGGGCTGGGGTTCGGGGTGACACCAGTGCTCGCAGATACCCCGTGGGTGCTAAGAGCCCATGCCATCTATAAGGATGATGCTGGGACCCTCCGTGGCTGCTGGGGCGATGATAAACGCTGCTTCCTAAAGCCACCAGACACCAGACGATCTTTTATAGAAAATAGGATTTATTTTCACATTTAAAGTGAACACAAATAAAAGCCCCAAAGGTGTATCATATACATCATCAGATTTGTTAAACACAGAAAAATCGAAGCCCTCCAGAAAATACACGTCGACGGTCTTCCCGAGCACCAGGCACGCACACGCCATTTCCACTCTCCCCGACTTCATCGACTAGGCACAGCTCGCAGTGGGTTTGTCCCGGGTTTGTCTGCTTCTCCCCTCATGGACTCTCCTCAGAAACCGCGGCGGCGAACCAACAGGATTCACAGTGGCTGGGATAAAAGGCCTTGGCCGAGGACCCTTCGCAAAAGCCCCGATTACGTTCCAAAGGCCAAGCTCCGGGGTTCTGTGGCTTCTGCCACCAAGTGAGGTCATACCACGGCTTAGAGGGCTGTCACAGCTTCATCTCCAGTCAATCTTGTTAATTAAATTATTCCAATCAGAAGAGGATGTTCAACAGATACAGCGGCCCTTTTGCAGCGGCTGCCTTTCCTCCCTCGGTCAAGGAAAAGGCAGAACCCTGTAGCCGAAGCTAACCCCTCGCCACCCCCGATGTCCAAGGCACAGGTGAACGTGGGCTGCGGAATCACGGGTAAGGCCGGATGGCATCACGTCTGTGATGGATGGCCAGAAACGGGGTGGCGAGGGAGGGTGGACCCTGGGGCAGCGGTGCGGTGGGCCCCGTGGAGATCGGACATTCCTCACCGCGACGTGCAACAAGGACAGACAAGTCTGCTGGAGCCCGAGGCGGCCCCCAGGGGAGCCCAGGCGCGTGCAGCTGCCGCCAGCCTCGCGCCCTGGTCATGGCACCTCAGCTCAACTGGCCGCAGTCTGTGATGACGATCTTCTTGGACGTCTTCCCACTCCTGGAACCGAAAGATTCTATTTTCTTCACGACATCCATGCCCTCTTTGACATGGCCAAACACGACATGCTTGCCATCCAACCTGTGAGTTGAGTCAGGTAAGAACGAGAGGTAGTGCGGTGTCACCCAACATCGCGGTCACTTGGGCAGGCAACTCTGTACCAAAGGCAGCAACTGTGTAGGGAGCCTGCACTGAGAATCTGGACCCACCCCTCGAAGCTCCGGTATCAAGCCTTGCCGAGCTCCCCAAAACACACCGGAGGAGGCCTCCCTTCCAGGGCATATGCTCTGCCTCGCACGCCGGGTTGCCCTGGGCCACTTAACCTGAATCCTGGTAACTTCACCTATGAAAGGTGAGCTATTCTTGTCCGGCACAGGGAGGTAACGGGGTTATCGAACCACTCCCACGAAATGAGAGGTCCGTGTACGGTCACGAGTGGCAAGCTAAGAGCTGGGATAACGAGCGTGGTGAAAATAAGTCCCGAGAGGCTCTTGATTTGAGAGTTCCAAGGATTCAAAAGAGAGCTCGGTCAGTGCCAGCAAGGCCACCGCTGGCTACCCCCCAAGGGCAGTAATGAAGGGGTTTCATGGAAGGAGCAAAGAGTAGGCAAGGCCAGCAGAGACCTGCTCAGCCCGGAAGGACATCTGTGTCCCTTCCGGCTTGGGGGTTAGAGATGGCTGGTATCCACCCACCACTCAGGTCTCCCTAAAGTCCTAGGAAATGGGCTTTATTAAGTCTTAGCTCCAGGCCAGCTATTGTTCCCTTGACCCTATATGCCTCAGGGCTGGGACACAGGCGGGCTTTGGGCAGAGGAACTTATTAGGTGGTGGGTAATCCAGCAGGGAAGACATCCCTAAAATCCATGGGCATGTGGGCAAGAGGGCTCCAAGGTCCGTTCCAAGCCTGACGTGAAACCGGGAAACAACAGGCCAAACTAAGCAAATAGGCTTCTACCACAGGCCATCTTGAGGCCTGAGAACTTCTGCTGCATTTTCCCAAGCGTGTTTGGTAAAAGTCCTTTTGTGCGTGTGTGCACGACGCATGGAGAAAATCCCAGCTGACAGCAACAATGGAAACCTGATAAAGACACACTTCCAAGAACACCCCAAATTCTCCCTTAGTCCTTCCATGAACTTTATCCTTCTCCCATACAGACACACAGCCCAGGAGAGGCCTACTGTCCCAGGGCACAGTCCGGCCTCACACTACCTTCCCCTCAGAAGCACACAACGCTTCCTCTCGCTGCAAGGCCACCCCCCAGGAGCCAGGAGCAGGGAACTCACCAGTCTGTCTTTATGGTGCAGATGAAGAACTGGGAGCCGTTGGTGTTGGGGCCTGCATTTGCCATGGACAGGACACCTGCACAAATAAGCAGGAGTGAGCCGTGCTGCCCCAGGAGGCGGCTCACCGGGGAAGTCATTCTAAAGAGCGGACAGTTCACACCCTGGCAAAGATGTTTAAGTCTGAAGATCCTGGAGCTGGAAGAGCAGAAGTGGGCCCAGAGGACGACCAGCTCCCCAGGGCCTGTCCACCTATGCTGCCACAGGGAGGAGAGGGCCTGGTGGAAGCTCCCCACGGCGGAGCCAGAACAGGACTTTTGCAGGCTGCCTCTCGGGTCTCCAACGTGACACGGGCTGGGTTTTGCTTAAAGCCTTTCTCCCCCAGGTTCTCAAAGAAAGGCTTGTTTTTCAAACTGAGAGCTCAGAATGAAAAAGCTCCAGGAAAACCCAGCACCCCAACCCCGAGTGCTGAAGGCAGGGAGGCGTGTCGCCGGATATGGAGCGAGCAATGGTCGGACCGCAAACCTCCCAGGTGTGGGAGGCATGGTGGCGGCTGGTCAAAGCGCAGGGCTTTCCGACTGGGGAACGGCCGCCGCCACTCACCTGGTCCCACGTGCTTCAGGGTGAAGTTCTCATCAGGAAAGCGGCTTCCGTAGATGGACTTTCCCCCGGTGCCATTGTGGTTGGTGAAGTCGCCCGCCTGCAAGCACAGGGCACCTTCTGAGCGGTGGCCACCCAGAGCCGGCAGGGGGATGCCGCTGCGGGGCTGGGGGGAGAGCCCCCGGCGCACCTCGGGCCCACCCAGCCAGAAGCCCCTCAGGCGCAGGGGTCAGAAAAAAAAAAATCCAAGGATAGAAGGAGTAATAAAACGACAAGGAAAGCAAGCAAAAATAAAGCTTAGGTATGTTCTGCCATAACTACCTTGCCTTCCAAATGATTCACTTTTTTTTTTTTACCTGGGCAAGTTTTTAAATGATTCTCAAAGGATCTAATGGCCACTCTGAGAGGATTCATAATAACACAGAATTTTCTACCCACAACTCTTGGAGGGTAGACAGGGAGGTGGCCAGGGGTCCCCGTTCCCAAGTCCGATCTGTAGGGAGTGGCAGCAGCTGGCACATGCTAGGCCCCGCTCCCTGTCCAGCATCGCCCCCTCACCAGGCCCAGCGGTTCCCCTAAGTCCTGGAGACCCAGGACGGGGTCCCCCTAGGACTGGCATCCTTCCTCACAGCTTGCCTGAGGCTTCCCAGAAGAGCTGCCAGCCTCAGCCCCGGCTCCCTGCCAATATCTCTATCTTCTCGAGATCTGATCCTCAGGTGAGAGGGATAACCTGAGCGGCCTGACCTAAGCATCCACAAACGCCAGCAGGGTGTCCCCAGAGAGGGATGATTCAAAACCCCGGCTTGAGCTTCCTGGTGCCCCCAACTCATGCCTCAGAGAGTCTTCCGGCCTTGGAAGTCCCTGCCCCTGCCTCTGCCCGCTGCTATTCAGAGGAAGAGCCCAGCCTGGCTTAGGACCTCCACGTCAGCTCCCGCTTCATCCACAGCCCGCCGCAGGCAGAGCTGGGAAAGCCTCTGCAGCAGAAAGCCACAGGCTTGGCCAGACCTGTCCCCCAGCCACAGCCTCCCTGCCCATCCCTGCAGTCGCCACATTGAACACGTCAGCAGGCCCAGTCCCAACCCACCGCCACTCACCACAAGATGATGACAGCCCCAGGTCGGAGTGGAGGGAACGGGGGAGAGAATTCTGGGCTGGAAGGGCTTCAAAGAGGTCATGACATTCATGCCCCTGCCTCTATGGTCTGCTGGCCTCAACACATCAACCCCTGTCTTGGCAGGGTCTGACCGAACAGAGGACCCCTGGGGAGGTTCCTGCTGTCCACATCTGTCCCCAAACCTCTGATACAGCCAATACTGGTATTTGAAAAACAGGCGGCACAGGTGACTAATGAACACTCATCTGACCGAGAAAGATGCCCTTCTCCAGAAAGAGAAGCTCCGAGTCCAGACCTGTGTGTTCTTGTCTCTGCTGTCTTCTCCCTCCTCCTCTCCTATGCCAAGTGCTCAAGGGGACACAGTCAGAGACTGTCTGAATACGCTGGTCCTCCAAGGCCTGAAGATCTACCTGCCCCCGTCCCCCATGCATATCCGGACCTCAATGCTGGTTCCCCACCTCCACCCCCAACAGGCTCTGCCAGCCAGGCCATCCTGCCTCTTGCCCTGTGGCTCCACTGCCAGGGCAGGGAAGGGCTGTGGCAGCCCAGACAGGCTCTGCTGTGTCAGGGTGAGAAGACAGGCTGACAGAGTCATTCGTCGCTCTCCATTGGGTATCTCCACACACCAGGCAGGTGCTCCCTCGTTAACCCTCAAGACCACCCTACGAGGCGACCCATCACCACCCCCCACTCACAAAAGAGGAACTGAGGCAGGGCCACCATACCTGGCACATGAAGGACGGAATCACTCTGTGAAAGGTGGAGCCTTTGTAGCCGAAGCCCTTCTCCCCGGTACACAGGGCTCTGAAGTTCTCTGAGGGTTGAAGGAACAGCAGGTCAAGAGCCGGGCCTCAACTGCAGGGTCACAGCTCATTCTAGCCTGTGCCTCTTCAAATCCCCTCTCCTGCCCCAGGAGGTGAGCAGGGTGTGGAAAGACCCCAGGCCACCTGAGTCTGTTCTGGCTGTATAACCCAGGGCAAATCATCTCCTTCTCGAAGCTCAGTGTCTGAGCCCTGTGACAAGAGCACACGCTCCTGGCAGGGAGTCCCCGGGCCACAGAGCCACTACCCTGTCCCCCTGGCCACCAGGAGGGAGGAAGTTGTCCCAGAGGAAGTTGACCTGTGCCTTCTACTGATTCTGAGGCTATAGTGGACAGGTGGGCAGGGCTAACACTGAGGCTCAGAGAGGGACAGAAAGCTGGCCCAGGATACACAGCAGCCGAGCCTCCTGTGGAACTCCCATCTGGTCAGAGGTCTCTGTGTCCCAACTTCTCTCACCATCCCACCCACCTGGGCCCCTCCCTCCTCCTCCTAGACCAGACTCAGAAGACCCCCAGCCCCATCTTACCTGCTGTCTTCGGGACGACATCTGCCTTCAGCTGTGGGGAGAGAAGAGGGACAAGAGAAGGTGGTCAGTCCAGAGGCAGGTGACGGAAGGAACCTCCTCTCCAACCATCCCCCACAGTGGCTAAGGAGTCAGAGAGCGCACCATGGGCCACTCCATTCCTTTTGCTCCCAGCCCTCCACAAGAGGCAGCCGAGGCAGCTATCATTTCTGCCAGCTGCTTCCTGAACCCCAACTGGGAGGAAGCAGCCTCCGTTTCCTAATCTATAAGAGCTGACGATGCCATCCTGGCCTACTTCCAGGGGCAGAACTGGCAGAGCTACTGCAGTTGGGCCCCAAACATCAAAGCCTCAGGCCCAGAGAGGGGCCAGCCCAGCCCCTTAGAGAGGCAGGGGGGCGGGACGGTGGGTAACGGTAGGCTAGAGCCCCATCCAAGCCCACCTCTTGCCTCCCAGCCTCAAGAGCCACCCTGGCGCCACCCCATTAAAATAAATGGGACTAAGGAGGGTGCTCTCCATTTTCCAGAAGAGGAAACTGAGGCTTAACGAGGGCCTCTGGGTTCAAAACGGGGTCGGGCTTGAGCTACACCTGAGCTTCCGCTGCTACCTACCCCGCTATTTGTTTCTTTGTGAGTCAGGGGCAGGACAGGAGTGCCGACCTCGGGAAGATGGCGGGGTTAGAACTGGGGTGAAGGGCCCTGGGCACACTGACCCCGACTTGCAGGAAGGCCATCCTGGGTCAGCCTGGTGGCCTAAGGCCCGCCCCGCACGAGAGGAGGCTGGCCGCCCGGAAACCACCTCGGATCCCTCCCCGGCGCTCCGCAGGGGGCGCGCCCCACCGAGGGGGCGGGGCAGCTAGGCGTTAAGCAAGGGCAGCCACGTGAGCACCCGGCCCGCCCGCAGCCCGGTCCCCGGAGCACCCCCGACACCCACCTCTGAGCTCCGGATCTGGGAGCTGACCCCGCGAAGTCTCAGGACCTCTCCCCTACCCCAGGACGAGCCAGCAGGGCCCGACTCTCCCAGTCTACCACCTGACCTTGAGCTTTCACCTCCACACGTGCCCCCCCCCCCCCTTCCGCCTCCGAGGGAAGACCGGAAGAGACCGATCTGATGCGCCTTTCTAGGGATGGGGAAACTGAGGCCCAGAGCCCGGGTGTAGGGGGCAAGGTCACCCAGCGAGTCAGGCACGGAGCGGGGCCGAAGTCCAGCGCTCTCCGGGACCATCCCGGACGCCCAGTCCGGCGCGGCCCGGCCTGGTGCTCTCACCTCCAGCACCACGCGGCCGAGCGGCTCCCCGTCGGCGCCCACGTCCAGGTACACGAGCGGGTTCCGGGAGGAAGGGGACGAGTCGCCGGCACCGCTGCAGGCGCGGGCCGCGGGGAGGCGCAGCGGCGCGGAGCGCGGGACCCGGAGCAGGCCGAGCAGGCGGGGGCCGCAGCGTAGAGCCAGCATCGCGGCCGCAGGTCGGGGTGGGAGAGCGGCGGTACCCGCGGAGACTGTAACTGCGACAGTCACGCGCGCCCAGGGGGCCGAGTCAGCCGGGGCCGCCCGCCGCCGCCTTTATCTGCCGGGCCCGCCTCGCGGCCCCGCCCCCACCCGTCCCTCCGGGCCTGTCCGCGGGCGACCCCTGCCGGCCCCAGCGGTCAGCGCAGCCAGTGAGCTGCTCTTAACGCGTCCCCCACGGTGCCAGAGACCTGAGGGACAGACACGACCCAGCAAAAGGGGGTCGGTTCCATTCTGTAAGTTCCAACAGTATGAAAAAAGAGAGAGGGAAAATATGCTGAAACGTGGTTAGCTCCAAAAGATGAGCATCGCGTGTTTTTATTTGAATATAACAAAAGGCTACATTCGCCCTTTGTATAGGCGCCCCTCCACCCACAGACCCTGCAGACAGAGACCAAGAGAGACGGTGGGTGAGAGATAAAGAAGGTGGAGATGAGAGGTGTATTAGAGTGAAAGATGGCAGGAGGACGCAGGCAGAGACACCTCCGGTGGTGACCACAGGCCTCCTGGTCCTAGCCTGGCCCTGTCTCCAGATGCTTCTATACACCGGATCCTCTTCCCACACGACTGGAACTCGAAGGCTCTGGCCAGGTCCCAGCCCTCCACCAGGACTGGGTCTGACTACTGTCCCTTCGACCCCATAGACTGACAGATCTGGTCTCCAATAACTAGAGCAGCTGGCTGCTGGCTTCCCCGCTCCCCCAGTCATGCTAAGAGCACGCCTGCAGGTAACATAGTATGGGGGCCATTCCATAGGTAATGCAAGGATGAGTGAGTGAAAAGGCAAGACAGAAGAGGAGGGGAAGTGAGAACTACCGCCTGGAAGGATTTACCCCACATGTCGAGGGGGGCTTCTTAAAAGCCTGGTAGGGGGGCGCCTGGGTGGCTCAGTCCGTTAAGCGTCCGACTTCGGCTCAGGTCATGATCTCGCGGTTCGTGAGTTCAAGCCCCGCGTCGGGCTCTGTGCTGATGGCTCAGAGCCTGGAGCCTGTTTCAGATTCTGTGTCTCCCTCTCTCTCTGCCCCTCCCCCGTTCATGCTCTGTCTCTCTCTGTCTCAAAAATAAATAAAGGTTAAAAAAAAAAAATTAAAAAAAAAAAAAGCCTGGTAGGTATGGGAGGACCATGGTAAGTAAATAATAGGGGCCCTGGGGGAGCATCTCGGCTAACATCTTCACTCTCCAAATGGAAAACAAGGACCCAGATGGGGGAAGGCACTTCCCGGGGCTAGGAGCACCCTGGATCCTCCACTGCCAGCCTGTGCCAGTCTTCTCGGACCTCTCCGAGCCTCAGTTTCCCCTCTGGAGAATAAGGATATGATGGTAATCCTTACCCTGCTTGTTTCCAGGTCTGTTTCAAGAGTAAAATGAACAAGAGGAAGAGGAATGTGTCAACTGTTAAGCACTGTGCCATGAGCATCAGTGATAGTTGGACTCTAGTCTTTGCTTCGGGTTTAGGGCTCAGACAGCAGTGGGTCTCGGCTGCAGGGGCTCAGAGGTCCAAGGAGCCCCAGAAGAGGGTAGGGGCTGAACGTTGGAGTCAGGTGGACTTGAACTGAGACCCGAATCGGCTCCTGAGAAGGGGTCAGGCAGCAAAATACTGGCCCAAGTAAATTCACGAGGTTAGAGCAGAGTGTCCTAGGCTCATTAAAATTGTGGTTTGGCCCTTTTCTGGAAGTTCATAGTCCCCTTCTCTACTCCTGGCCCAGGAGGAGCCGGGTCATTCAATGATACCCCAGCTGGGTCTGGGAGCCCAGATGCTCCCCGGGTTCCAGCTCAGGATGGAGCCTCCCTCTGTCCTGGGGAATGGCTCCTCCTTTCTCATGGTGCTCGTGCCCTGAAGCAGAACAGGCCTGAGCAGGGAGCCGGGTTGCCGCCTGCCCCGTCCGGGCCCTCAGCAATTTCTCAGGGCCCCCCTGTATCGGTGCATACTGTAGATCGCAACGAGGAGGGAGGAATCAGCCCGCATGGCAGTGACAGGTGCTCAGCTCACACAGCCCTTAGCCATGCCAGGTGGGTTAGTGGTACCCTGTTGTCCCTCGAGCCTACTCTTGGAGGGTCTCCGTTTATCCCCCAGCGAAGCACGAGCAGCCCTCACGCAGGGGAGAGCTGCCTTCGTTCACTCAGACACTTTGTCCTCAGAGCCCTTCCCCAGCCCCTAGTTTGTCTGCACCCCACTGCAGCCTGGGAGGCGGTTCCATTTCAGAGATGGGTTGCAAGAGATGGGAGAGTGAATTTCCCGGGAGTGCAGTGTTGGAACGATGATGAATCTGTCTGATCCCAGGGCCAGGGTTTGTTGCATGGGTCAGATCCTTCTCGCTGCCATTCAGGAGCTGGTAATGGGGTGGGGAGGGCAAGAGAGACAAGCTTGGGACAGACAACACAGCAAGAGGGGGGCTGAGGAGTTCGCCAGAAGTCTGTGGAGCTCAAGGGACAGGGCAAATGGTTTCTCCCTGGGGGATCGGTCCGGAGACAACCACCTCTGAGGGGCAGACACACAAAGATGTGGAAAGGAGATTCTAGAAGGGGAATGAGCCAGAGCCAGGCTGGGTACCTTCAAGGAAAGGCTACAATATGGACCATAAACTGAAAGGCTGGGGTGGGGGTTGGCAGGCAATCACAGAGGGTCCTGAAGGCCAGGCTGAGCTCTAACAGTGTTGGATAGCACTGGGGAACCATTGATGGTCCCGTGTCCCCATCTATAGGACCCCAGACTGAGAACCAGCCCTGTCCACTCATGTTCCTCTACTCTCTTTGGAAAATCAGATGTCATCACTACCTCCTACCCACGCCAGGGAAAAGTTCCACCTTCTCCACGGGCTCAGCTGTGAAGTCGTCCCTCCTTGTACCGCCCTCAGTGACATCAGGAGGAGGGACAGTGCCTGAGCTGAGCCATGAACTGAAACATGCCCAGCCCTCGAGGACTCCCAGCCCAGGTGACATTGGGCAAGTGTCAGCACTCACCTGGCTCTGAGGCTATTTATAGACTCTGTGTCATCCTCAGAAACAGCAGTTTCTCTCCACTCAGCCAAAGTGGCTTCTCATCCAGGATGTTAATGGTTTTTGTCACCTAGGGATCCTGAAGGATCCCTTTAGGCATCATAGAGCCAAAGAACAGTCCTGTCATGCTGACATTCAGGGGTGGCGAATTCAGATGCCTATGGGGGTGGGGGGCAGGCAGTGACATACACAAGTAAAGAGTAAAAACATACTGGGCAGGCTCTAGGGAGAGAGGGGAGGTGGCGCTGTGTCCAAACACCCCACTTAAAGGGGCAGCTGCTGCCCAGGCCAGCCAATTGTGTATGTGAGACCATGAACCCAGTATAGACGGATCTTCTCATTTTTCAATAAAAGCTGAAAACGTTAGGTTTTGTGGAAATCTCCCAATTAAAAAAACTTTTTAATGTTTATTTTTGAGAGAGAGAGAGAGAGAGAGTGTGAGCAGGGGATGGGGCAGAGAGAGAGACAGAGACACGGAATCCAAAGCAGTTCCAGGCTTTAAGGTGTCAGCACAGAGCCAACGTGGGGCTGAAACTCACGAACCGTGAGATCATGACCTGAGCCGAAGTTGGACACTTAACTGATTGAGCCACCCAGGTGCCCCATAAAATCTCCCAAGTTTTAATATATTTTTTTAAATGTTTATTTACTTTTGAGAGAGAGAGAGAGAGACAGAGCACAAGCAGGGGAGGGGCAGAGAGAGAGGGAGACACAGAATCTGAAGCAGGCTCCAGGCTCTGAGCTGTCAGCACAGAGCTCAACGTGGGGCTCGAACCCACGAGCGGTGAGATCATGACCTGAGCCGAAGCCGGACGCTCAACCGACTGAGCCACCCAGGTGCCCCAAATCTCCCAAGTTTTAAATGTTGGGAACTACTTTTAAAACAAAGTTGAGCTCTGAATGAGCCATAAACAACATTTCCACAACCTAGATGGGACCTCTGGGCCAGTAGTTTGCTAGCTGTGAGCAAACTCTAGCTCTGTAAAGAGGCTCAGGGACTTACCCACAGTCACACAGCCTGGAAGTACTGGGAAGGTGGATGAACCCTCTCTTCATTTTTGCCAGGACCCTTTCTGCAAGATTCACTCAGCAGACATGTTTTCAGAGCACCTGTTCTGTGTCAGGCCTGAGCTTTGCCGTGGGGATCCAGAAGAAGTCAGGGCAGACTGTTACAGTGCCACGTGATGGTAAGTGCTCCCGAGTAAGCCTCTCCCGGGCAGCCCGTGTGGGTGGCAGGGGTGAATGTTGTGGCTGTTGTGAGGGATGAAGTCACAGTGCTCCTGAAGACCTTTCCAAGAGGGGCTGGGAGGGAGGTGGCCCTGCTGTGGGCAAGGGGTGGATGTTCACGAATGATCATTGCCAGTATCAGTCACTGGGACAATGTACCTTGGGTAGAAAGAGGCCTTGGGCTTCATTTCTCTTGGTTCCATTTGAGGGGGCTGGGGCCCAGGAGAGTATCTGTTATGGGCAGCTAGCTGACAGGGAGCCTAGAGGAGAGATTCTTGGCTAACAGCTCAGAAAGTGAGCCAGACCTGCTAACAGGCCACTGGGAGGGCTGCACTCAGGCATTCCCCTGTGACGTTCCCAGACTTCACGGAGCAGTATGAATGCATCAGCCTCTCTCTGCTGGCTTCCAGGAACCATGGGTGGGTCTGTTCTCGAGCACGCTGTGAACCAGAGCATGATGGGAAGAAGGGAAAGATGGGCAGGGGAGGCCTCAAGGCCCAGGTGGAGGGTGGTGGGCACAGCGACCAGAAAGAGGCCTAGGAGGAAGGTCTGGGGAAACTCCCCTTTCAGAGTCCATCTGGGCTTTAAAAGTCGCTGGTGTGGGTGCCGTGGGCCTCTGGGAGAGGCAGCCAGCAGGCAGGGCCGGCTCACCCCCCACCCCACGCTCCACCTCCCCAGCTGCTCGGCTCTTGCAAAAGCCCCCCGGTCATGGAACGGAATGGAACAGAGTAGAATGGAGGAAGCATACCTGCTGAACGTATGTGCTAGCCACTGTATTGTGGGCAGCCCCGGGGGGCTGAGGAAGTCTTCCTGAGAAGCTGCCCCCAGAGGGAAAAGTGTGGAAGGATGGTGGAGGCAGGCCCTGGGGGAACGTGTCACTGTCACCCCAGCCCCCCGGTCCTGAACGTGTGGGTTTGGAGACAGCAGAACTCTCCTGGAAACCTGGCTTCCCCTTTCATTCATTCCCTTCCCAGCTGTTCTCTGCACCCTTGCTGGGTGCCTGACAACTTCTCGAGGGATTCGAAGTCCGGCGGTTATTAGGCAAAAAAGCAGACTTCTGTTTTCATGGGGAAGAGGGAAAACAGCAGGAAAAAAAAAAAGAAAAGGAGAACAAAGATGCTCTTAGGTAGTGGTATGTCCTGTACACGAGTGAAGCCGGGTGCTGTGCTCTGCAGGGGCTGTGGGGGCAGGAGGGGGTGCGGTCAGGGCTACTTTATGAGAGGGGCCGGGGTGGCCTGACCGAGGAGGAAACATTTGGACCAGATCACACGTAGCCGTGTGAGCTCAGGGAGTTTGTTGTTGGCTTCTTTGAACCTCCGTTTCCTTATCTGTAAAGAGGGGTTAATAATGCCTATGCCACAGGGTCGTCCATATTAAGGAGAATGACGTGGTGAAGGGCTTTGACCATACTGGGGCCCCAGGGAACGAATGAATGAACGAATGAATGAATGAATGCATACCACCTCGCCCAGGCCAGCTGAGCTGTGACCTCACTTGTTAGAAGGGGAGGCTGGGACTCTAAGTAGCAAGATGGCGGGCAGCCCAAGGCTATGCAAAACGACCAGCATTTGAGCCGGGGTCACTGGGCTTGGGCTCTTTTCACTATATAAAAAAGTTACGATTTTTTTCCCCCTTTTTCTGCCTTTCTCCATGCCCACCCCCGTGGAGGCAGTCACTAAGATGGTCCCCAGTGTTCCCCTCACTTAGGATGTGAGCTGGACCTAATGACTCCCTCCTAGTGAACAGAAGATGACATCAGTGATGGGATGCCACTTCCAAGACTAGGTTACAAAGAGACTGTGATTTCTGCCTTGGGCTTTCTCTCTCTCCCTCCCTCCCTCTCTCTCTCTCTCTCTCTCCCTCTCCTCACTGGCTGCCGTGGTATGACCCTCAGGCAGCTAATGGAGGCCCCCAGCAAGGAACCAAGGCTGTCTGGCAACTACGTGAGGGATTTGGACGCGGACCTTGGGCAGCCTGCCAACAGCCATGTGAGTGAGCCTCGAAGTGGATCCCGCAGGTCAAGTGGAGCCTTGAGGTGGCTGCTGCCCCCAGGCGATGGCCCGATTGCAACCCCCGGGACACTGAGTCAGAGGCACCCAACTAAACCACACCTGGACACCTGACTCCAGAAACTGTGAGATAATAAATTTGTGCTGGTTTAAGCCCCCCCAGTATTGGGGCCATTTGCTATGCAGCAACAGATAACTAATACACATGCATCCTGCCCCCAGCCAGGGCCCTTTAAAGGCCAGCTCTGATCCCATAGCTCCACACACAGCCGGTCATTGATCTGCAATCTCAGCAGGCCTGTGTCTTCAGCTGCTCTTGGCAAAGACCTCTCGGGCACAGTTGGACAGAACTGGCCCCAAGACACAGAGCTGCCCTGTCTTGGTGAAGACGGGCCGTGGGCTGGCTATTTTTATATCAGTTCCTCTGAAGGTGCATACATGCATGCTGCAAGAGAGCGGGAGCAGGGAGGAAGCCGTCAGGGAGAGGGCCTGAGCGGGGGTTTGGCCATAGCACCGCAGTGGCCTCTGGGGAGGGACGGTAGCTCACTTTATGACTCCGTGCCATGCCCTGCACGAAGCAACTCGGCACTGAGACGTCGCCCCGATCTTCAGGAGGACCCTGCCCAGGGAAAATGATCCCCATCTTACAGATGATGGAATGGGGACCCAGAGAGGGTAAGCGATCTGTCCAAAGTCACACTAGTGTGGAGGGGCACCTGGGTGGCTCAGTTGGTTAAGCGTCCGACTTCGCCTCAGGTCATGATCTCTCAGTTCAAGGGTTCGAGCCCCACGTCGGGCTCTGTGCTGACATCTCAGAGCCTGGAGCTTGCTTCGGATTCTGTGTCTCCCTCTCTCTCTGCCCCCTCCCCTGCTCACACTCTGTCTCTCTCTCAAAAAAACATGATAAATAAATAAATAAATAAATAAATAAATAAATAAAATAAAAAACAACAAAAGTCACACTGGTGTGGAGACTGAAATTATTCTCAGTTGTGCTAGGCTGTGTGTCTTCCTTCAAGAGTTGGTTGGCTCTGAGCAGCGGCTCTCAGATGGATTATGCCAGGTATCATCCTCTCTAGGTGACTTTTTTCCAGCTAGCCTGACCCTGTGCTTGGTGACTTAGATTCACACTCTCATCTTGTCCTTGTGATAACTCTGCAAAGGACAGGCTGCCATCCCCCGTGATAGATGACGGCTCTGAGGCCAAGAGGGAGCCTGTGATTTGCCCAAGGCCACACATACAGATGGCTGAGCTGGATTTGAACCTAGTTCCGGCTGACTCTGAAGTTTGCACTGTCCTCCTTCCTCCCCCCCACCCCCGCCACCCACCCCCACACACTAGCTGGCCTTCTTGTCCCAGAGAATCTAGCATTGCCTTCCAACCCTACAGGCACGAGGTGAGAAACATGCCCTGGGCTTATTCTCACAGTCCCTGCTTAGAGTCAACGGGCAAAGGAGCTGGCTGGCAGGACACGAGAGGTTCACAAGCACAGCCCAGGTTGGGCCTGGTGCCTGCCCTGTCCCCACCTTTGTTTACCATGTGCTGATTGGCATCATCGTCCCAAGGAGAGGGCCCCACTGTCAGGCTCCCTAGGAGTGGGACTCGAGCCTTTGCCAAGACCAAATTGCAGCTTGGGCAGACCTCGTCTGAACTCTGGGCTCTCTGCCCTGTGGTTGCAAGGAAGCAAACAGCCTACATTTCTGCAGTCTCCTTTTCCCTTATTTGGCCTTGCTTCTCCTGTTGACCTGTGTGATTTTCTTGAATCTGTTGGCTTGACCCTCATCTCTCCTTCCTCGCATGAATACTTCTCACTCTTCTATTAGAATAAATCCCCTGCGAATTGCCTGCCCTCTAATCGAGATGGCGCATCGCTGGCGACGAGTGTTTGTCTTTTCTTCCAGTCAAAATCAGTGCTACGGTCTTAGGTGCCTGATGACCATACGAACGGCTATCATTTACTGCTTGCTTCATAAACTGCACACGGCAAGAATTTACGTTATTTCTGAATCCTCCCGTGGCCCTTAAGACCAGGTACTAGCGTTAACTGCTCTCTATAAATGAGGTCTCCAAAGCTGGCAGAGGTTATGTAAGCTGCCCATAGTTACACGGGCCTTCCCTCGGGTTAAATAAGTGGTTGAGCTATATTTGGCCCGGCTCTGCCTAATCCTAGAACTTGGCTGCCCTACCCTCTCCTGTTGCTGAATGTTAGTACAAAAGGTCAGCAGGTTCAGGTCAGGCTGGGAGAGGTGTGGATTTATATAACAAAGATGAGCAGAGGCTCTGGAAATTGATCGACTCGCGGGCTGTATTCCTAAAACAGCGTGTCAGTATCACAGGCCCTAGTACTGGGCTAGTCTGGGCACGTCGGGGGAACACAGTGTAGGCCTCAGGGGTATGAGGACAGGCCCGACAAATTCAGCAGAAGATACTGCCTGGAAGGGGAGCCGGGGATGCTGGGAATCAAGGTTGTTCACTAGAGAAGAGAGGAGTGTGGGCGCAATGCCCTTTCCAAGGTGATGAGGGCTGTCATGGGCAGAGAACACAGTGGGGTTCCCTAGGCCTGAAGCAAGCCCAGCAGGAGCCGGATCTGGGCTTATTTAGACAAGAAAGCTTTCTCTCAGTCAGTGATATCATACAAGGGTACTTTGAAGTAGTAAATTCCCCATGGAATTTACTGGAGAGACGCCAAGGAGAGGATCCTTACTTGGGGGTGGGTGATGGGACCAGGCGACCCACGAGGTTCCTTCCAGTTCTGAGCTGTGATTTGGTCCACCTAGGTGGAGGCAGCTTGGGGGACCAGAAAGAGCCGGGCACAACCTCAGATTCGTTTATTGACGTATTGGTGAGTGAAATACAACACGAAATCATAACAGCCAGAAGCAGATACTGGTATATATGATTACTAGTTGGAAAATGTGCAAAGGTTTTTGAAGCATAGAAGCAAGTGGAAGGAACTAAAGTAAAATATGAAACTATTTGGTGACATGCCTGTTTAACACATCTGCACCTTTTAACAAGTTTATTGTTAAATCTTACGTAGCAATGTTAAACCAAAGACGCCACGGGCACACCTGGGGCAGAGCAACCTGCATTTCTTTCCCAGGTGTTTCTCATTGCCCTCTCTCTCCATGCTCTGGGGGCAGGTAGGTTTCAGAAATAATGACCAAGAAGTCAGGATGTGGCTCTGAGGTTTCCAGAAACCCTCAGGACACAGCCAATTAGTTGGGAAAATGTGCCTGACCGCCTGACAGGCCAGCCTTCTTGCCCAGATTCTCCCTTCGTCCACCCTCAACTGGACATGGGACTCAGGGTTGGAGGAAGAAGGTGGTGGAGGGGAAACGGGTAAAGTGGACCTGGGGGGGGGGGGGGGGTGGCTACATGAGAACCGCCAGGTGAGCCTAAGGGATCCAGAAGCAGGGGCATCTTGAGGCATGTTTCTGAGGTGAACCCAAGAAAGGAACAAGGGACTCCTCCATTCCTGGAGGGTCTAGGAATGGGTGTGTCTAAGCAGGTGGGCCTCCCACCTCTCCCCCAGGCATGGTGTGGCATAGGGAGCCACGAACCAATTTCCTAGGTGGGCCCAAGAGGGCACGGAGTGACCCGGTAAGCCTGAAGACCTGAAGATCGTGGTGGGGCAGGGACAAGAGACAGATGGAAACAAGGACCTCAGTAGACACTAGGGGATCTGCAAGGACAGGTCTGACAGCTGCCCAACCCCGCTATCCTGGCACTCTGTAACCCCAGGTACTTAAAGGCCATGCAGGGGCGGGGGTGGGGGGCGGAGGATGGGGGAAGGGCCTTCCCCAGATTACTCAGATTGTTCCCACCATTTGGCCAAAACAGGAACTTGAAAAAGAAATTAAGTTCTGTTTACAGAAAGTAAATCTAGTCACGTTTCGTGCACACTTGGATTTATGGGCTAGAATTCCTATCCACTGTATGATTAAAAGGCTTCCAAACAACTATTTCCAAAGAAATATATGTGATACATATATGTGTAACTTTAATACAAAAAATGTTCGTGAAAATCAAGGGGAAAAATGTTCACACCTCAGTAGGAAAGACACAGAGGAAAAGATTAGGCAGGGCACAAAATGTAAAATAAAAATGGCCAGTTATCCTAAGAAAAACAATGCTCAAGCTCACTGAAAGTTGTGGAAGAGATGTCCACATAAAGGGGGGGGGGGGGCCTGTCTGGCTCAGTTGGTAGAGCCGGTGACACTTGTTTCTGAGGTCGTGAGTTTGAGCCCCATGTTGGGCATAGAGATTACTACAAAAAAAAAAAAAAAAAAAAAAAAAAAAAAGGCACAGTACTGAAAAAGAGGAGTAGAAATGTTCAAGGAAGGTATGGGATGTCATTTCACACCATCAGCCTTGTGCACCGGCCCACCCTTTACCCCCACAAGCCGAATGTTTCTTCGATGTCCTCCACAGCAGCTCAAGCCTGCCTTCCCGACCACCACGCATGACGTGGCCGAGGCTGCCACACTTTGAAATCTGTCTTCACCTCCCACCCTGAGCCATGCCCACAGCCAATGACAAAGCGTGGCAGGGGTGATAGGGAAGGCCCGCTCCCTACCCCTCTGACGACTGGTTTTGCCTAGAGGGCTCCCCAAGGGCTGCGCACGAGAGGAATCCATCCAGCTGAACCTCCCCCCCATCCCTCCCTCCCTCTCTTTCCCCTCCCCCACTTCCTTCCCTCCCTCTCTCCTTCTCTCAAGGTCAGACTTGAATGACAGCCTGACGGCTGGCCCATCCTCCCCCTTCTCCCACCCCATTTCCGTCCACAGGCATTTCCTTTAATATTTTTCCTTCACCTCTAATCTCGTCTCGGTGCCTGCGTCCTGGGGGGGGCCCCACTAACACCCAGCGAGGGCTCCAGCACACAAACTTGGCTTTGACCCCCTACCCCCACCCCGAGTCCACTGCTGCCGATGTGCTTCCTCCCTCACTGAAGGCGGTGGTGTTGCTGCCCTCTTGTTGTAGCAGGTCTATGCAGACTCACCAGGGTGGCCATACAGGGAGGATTACAGTATCAATGAGATCTCAGACTCAACTCTACCTGCTGACCAGGTATTCAGATTTCCCACCAGCTCTCCTGCCCCCCCCCCCACCCCAGGGAGGCATCACATGTACCCCTAAAAGCAGTCTGCTCCTGATGAGGGCCGTCCCTGCTCTGCCCCCATGAAGGAGCCATAACGAAGTACCCCAAACCGAGGGGCTTCGACAGCAGAAGTTTGTCCGACAGTTCTGGGGGCCAGGAGAATGGAGCTGTCCGCAGAGTGGGTTCCTTCTGAGGGCTGCGAGGGTAGGGTCTGTTCCAGGCCCCTCTCGTCAGCTTGTAGATGCCATCCATCCTCACCTGTGCCTTCCCGCCGTCTTCCCCCTACGCCTGCGTCCAAAATTCCCCTTTTTATAAGGACACCAGTCATAACGGATTGGGGTACACCCTCATGACCTCGTCTTACCTATAACAGCAACAACCTTATTTTCAAGTAAGGTCCCCTTCTATTTTCAAGTACTGATGGCTAAGACTTCAACACATGAATTTGGGAAGGATACCACTCAACCCTCAGTGCGGCCCCCACGGCAGGGCTACTTTGGGCCTCGACCTCTCACAAAGGTTTTAGCGAAACCCCTCTCTTTCCCCTCCTTTTGTACTGTCAGCCTCCCAAATCCCATAAAACTCAGCCAGGAGCCTCCTAGAGGCAGGACTGGGGGGACCGGTTCTGCTTACTGTTGCCGGAACGAATTCAGAACCGTCTTTCCCTCTCATGACGGAGATTTGTTCCTGGACCAGGCTGGCTCCAGTCCTCACTCAGGAGACTCCTCAGCCCAGGCCACCCGTTCACCAGGCAGCCCCAGATGTGCCAAATCCCACTGAGGCTCCAGCTGGGAACCCCCTTCATAGACTTTAGTTCTGTACCTGCAGACTATAGGCAGTGGGCCCGTAGACCTCTGCCTTCCACCTCTGGGCTGTTATGGAGCCATGTCTGTAAGGTGCTTTGTCCGGCATGCTAAGTACTCAATGAACAGTGACCACTACTATCCCTATTTCTGGTATCGTTGTTACTTGGCCATTTCCTCAAGGGACAGGCACCACCTCACTTCTCTACCCCTATTGTGTGTAGCGCCTGTGGACGCCCGCTGGGACCAACTGAAGACTTCTAGTTTGGAACCTCTCAGAGCACCCAGGACCCTATCGGGTGATGAGGGGTACAGTGGGTGGGCTTGGAGTCCTTGCATGCCTCTCCCACCTGAGGACTTGGGCTGTTATTAGAGGATCGCAGAGGGTTTGTTGTTGTTTTTTTTTTTTTTTTTAAGTTTTATTTATTTGAGAGGGAGATAGAGGGGGGAGGGGCAGAGAGAGAGGGTGACAGAGAATCCCAAGCAGGCTCCGTGAAGAGGCTCCGTGCTGTCAGCACAGAGCCTGCTGCGGGGCTCAAACTCACAAACTGTGAGGTCGTGACCTGAGCCGAAACCAAGATCCAGTCTCTGGACCCACTGAGCCACCAGGCGTCCCGATCACAGAGGGTTTTTGACCTTTGTTGGTGCCTGTTCTGGAGAAACACCCACACAGCCTGGAATGTTCTGGGCTCTGATTGCATCAACTAGAGAAGCTTCCCGGGGTGCTGCCCTTGAAAGTTCAAGGTTTCCAGGCTGCAAGGCTCGTGGGCAGGCTCTAAGGCGGTGATGAAATTATTGGCAAACACCTCTGCGTACTCACCTCTGCTCACCCCTCAGCTCACTGCCCTCCTCGCTCCACCCATACTCATCTCACCGACGGCTTCTCCTGGCTCCTTATAGTGGCTGCTCCTGAGGCCATCACTGTAGCCACTGACCACTGTCCTTGGGTGTCTCCTGGGTTCCCGTTGTCCTCTCTGATCACCCCTTCTTATCACCTTCTCAGTCCTCTTTCCACCTGCCTGGCCCTTTTGAGTGGACTTGACAGGGCTTTATCTTTTGCCCTGTCTCTTCTCTGTCTGCCTCTCACCCAATCCCAGGACCGCTCTGGGCTTGGAAGGGGTAGTCTGGGAGGGGCCTTGGCATGAGGCTGAACATCTCTGGAGGGGCAGCTATGTGAGAGTCTAAACCATCAGCTGGCATCTGAGAAGTCCCGCAGCGAGGGAGGTACTGACTGACCTGTGGTAGGGTCTTGCAGAAGACTTGATTGGAGTTTCCACCGGCAAATGATGGCCTTCCATAACAGGCCTCTGACATCTGTCCCCCAGGATGTGGGCCTGGGGACAGGGCCAAATTCTGGGGAGAGGGAGGCAGGTTTCCATCCGGGTAGTCCGAATAGCCCAGCAGAGTTAGAACACAGAAGACTGGGGGACAACCCATGGTCCAAATATGACAGCTAGATGCAAGGTCAGTTGAGGCTGGGTTCCAGGCTGCCCAGGACCTGGGTCACTCTCCCTGCTTCTCTTCCTTACTCACGCATTCACTTCTTCGCCGAGCAGCAATTATCAAGACTCAATTACATGCCACAGATGCTGAGCTCTTTGGCCAGGCCAATTGTCACTTGAGCTGCTCCAATGCACCCATTAGAAACAAGACTTAGGGGCACCTGGGTTGGTTAAGCAGCCAACTCTTGGTTTGGGCTCCAGCCATGGTCTCCTGGTTTGTGAGTTCGAGCCCTACGTTGGGATCTGCGCTGATGTGCGCAGCTGCTTGGGGTTCTCCCTCCCCCTCTCTCTCTGCACCCCCCCCCCCGGTTGTGCTCTCTCTCCCTCTCAACATAAATAAACTTTAAAAAAATTTTAAAATAAGAGAAACAGAGAATAAAAAAAGAAAAGGGGGCACCTGGGTGGCTCAGTCGGTTAAGTGTCCGACTTTTCACTCAGGTCATGATCTCATAGTTCGTGGGTTCGAGCCCTGTGTCAGGCTCTGTGCTGACGGCTCGGAGCCTGGAGCCTGCTTCGGATTCTGTGTCTCCCTGTCTCTGCTCCTCCCCTGCTCACGTTCTGTCTCTCCCTCTCAAAAATAAGTAAACATTAGAAAAATTTAAAAAAAAAGAGAGAGAAACAGGACTCATCCTAGAGTCTGAGGGGGCTGAGTTGCCCGTGATTCCTTGATGGGGTGGTTTTAAAATACATCCTGGAATCTCAATGCCACTCCTGACATCGAGAGGTGAAGTCTTTTTCCTGTTTGCTTGAATATGGACTGGCCTGGGGGACTCACTTCTAACTGACAGAATGTGGCACGAGTAAGGCTGCATATGTCTTGCTACCCTTGACCAAAGGCAGCATGGCTTCCACCTGATTCTTGTTTCGATGCCCAGCTGCCATGCCGTAAGGAAGCCCAGGCCACACAGAGGGGCCACCTGAAGGCACTCCAGCTGACAGCCCCTGCTGGGGTCCCAACTGCCACACATGTGCATGAGGGGGGCCCTTGAAAGGACTCCAGCCCCGGGCCCCTCTGACTGCAATCACTTGGGAGCCCCGAGTGAAAACCACCCAGCTGGGTCCAGTCAGCCATACGAGCCGTAGAGTTGATAATAATGAATGATCGCAATGGTTTCACGCCACGAGACTTGGGGTGCTTTGTTGTGTAGCTGGAGTCGGCCAGAATGCCTGGTGGGGAGACGCAGTGGACACCGGACAGGCTGGCAGGAGCCCTACTTGGGCGCCTAACCTCATGGGTCTACCGAATCTCCAGACGACATGGCCAACTGAGGGTTCATTATGTCTCTGCCCTCACCGCCCCTTCCCCCAGATGCCGGACAATGGCCCTGCCACCTGCCCGGGGCCCCCCAGCTGCAACCTGGGTGTTGCCTTTGATACTTCCCTCTACCTGGCCTGTTCCATGCCACCCATGTATTCATTTAGCAAACCTTAAATGGAGCAGCCACTCAGCATCACTCAGCATCACTCAGCATCAAGATTTGTGCATATGCTGGGGAGCGAGCCTGACCCGGTCCCTGCTCTCCGGAAGCTTACAGTAAAGTAAATTATCCATTGCAAGTGGAACAAACACTAATATCTTAATACCTTTGTGACTTCGTTAATCTAAGCACAGTGCCGAGTCCTTCCTGTTCTTTCAGTCACTGAAGCCCGTAAGTGACTGCACGAGGAAATAGCTCCAGACATCATCAGCTTCGTTTTTCACATGAGGAGACCGGGGTGCCGAGAGGCTGAGTGGGGTCCCAGAAGTGATGGTAGTGGTAAGCGGGAGCACGGAGACGGAGTTTCTTTCCAGCCCACCCCTGCTCCCACTTCCACTGCTGCTGTTGTCGAAGTCCTGTAGGCTTTCTGGAAGCAGAAGCAGAGACAGGGGTTTCCCCGGAGGCCGTGATTGTGAGAGACAGAGCCGGGAGCAGGACTGGGCAGGGAGGGCCCCAGGCTCCTGTGCAGATCTGTCCAATCCTGGGCTCACCCACGGGAGCCCCGGGCACAGGTGGCTGGAAAGGCCAGGCCAGCGTGTATCCCCACTGTGTGCAGTTGTTACAGAGGAGCGTGACCTTGACGAGTCTGACCTTGCAGGCTCACACACTCCTTGCCACCCAACCTCAAATCCTTTCCCAAAGGGCAAGCCCAGGACGCCGTCCATGGCTGCACCCGGGTTACTGAGACAGCTTCGTCTCTGATCCCTCGGCCCAAACCGTGTCTGGAGCCATCATTCTTAAAACACACATCTCTTGCCTGTGAAATCCACTGGTAATTCCCATCTCCTACGGGATTAGGAGCAGATTCCCGAGCTGACCGTTGTGGCCTCTACCCTCCACCACTGCACCAACCATTTAGGGACATGGGATCTAGAATCAGACAGCCTGGGCTCACACCGGCTCTCCCTGCCAACTGCCTAGGCAGCCTTGGGGAAGTCACTTTGTGTTGTTCTTAGCCGTACAACCTCTGAAAGTTGTTGTGGGGGTCTAGTGAGAAGCTGTAAGTAAGGCACTGGCACAGAGAAAGGGTGGGAATGATCTTCCCTTCAGCTCAGATCCGCCTCTTAATCAGCATGGCCACAGAGCCCACAAAGGGCTGACGTCAGGTCAGGCAGGGGGTCTCTGTCACCCCTAAGCTTCTGGGTTCACTCTCAGGCTTTCTCTGCCTGTTGAGGGACCAGAGGGGTGGGTCCAGTCACCCCTGGTAAGTGTGGTCTGCCCTGAGGCAGACCTGGCACGGTCACGGTGAGGGGCCAGGCTGGAGCAGAGAGGTGGGGAGACGGGGAGGGGACTCTGCATGAATGTGAGTGCACAGTGTGGGTCCTGAGGGTAGGGCCCAGGGCCGGCCCACCCTCGGGTCCCCCACCCCTGCTCCAGGCCCGTCAGGCCCTGCGGTTGGACTGCTACACCCGGTCCTGCCCCCACCCAGCGGGCTGCTATGTAGGAGGCCTTGTTTGCTGAGGATCCTGGTCCTGCCTGGCGCCAGCCTGGCCCACAAGACTGAGCCCCTCCTCAGGGCAGTCCCCACAAGTCGTCTCCTCCAACAAAGGACCAGTGTCCTCAACAGGGCAGGTGCTGTGCAGGCAGGACAGCAGCCAGGCCTGCCAGGGCTTCTGGGCGGTCAGATCACAGAGGAGTGACCAGGCCCTGGCTGGTCAGGATCAGGGCCAGCAGGCTCTTCATTGTTTTAGTTGGTTTTGAACCACTGCCCCTAGGAAGAGGTTGGGGGAGGGAGGCTGGCAGAGGTCCGGGCTGGGGAGCAGCGGTGCATTTGCAAGCTAGAGGCTAGAGGCTCGATGAGGGGCCTCCAGGAGGGGTTCAGCTTCTCAGGCCCCTGGTCCCAGCTTGACCGGAGAGGAGACAAGGAGGGAATGGAAGTCCACCTCCTTCAGCCAGGCAGGAGGCCATCATTCCACACGGTAGCTTGTGCCCCACCCTTCCCCCCCGAGCCCCCATTTCGCTCTCAGCCAGCTCCAGCAGACCACCGAAGCTCCTGCGCAGGCCCACTGCCAGATCGGGCCATCGGCTGGTCCCGCAAGGCCAGCCTTCAAGCATCCACTGCTGGCCGGTCGGCCCCAAGGGGGCTGTGGGCGCCCACCCCAGGCTGGGGACCGCTTCTCTGAGCGCGGGCCAGTCACAAGCAGGATTTGAGCCAGTGCTGGGCCAGGGCCGCCTGCCATCTCAGGCCACATCAATCAACTATCTAACAGGAGGGCACCTGGGGGGCTCAGTTGGTTAAACGTCTGACTTCGGCTCGGATCGTGATGTCACGTCTCGTGAGTTCGAGCCCCGAGTTGGGCTCCGCGCTGACAGTGCGGATCCTGCTTAGGATTGTCTCTCTCCCCCTCCCTCTGCCCCTCCCCCACTTGCGCTTTCTCTTTCTATCTCTCTCTCTCAAAATAAATAAACCTAAAAAAATATCTAAAATGAGGGAAGTGAGAATCACCTTTGCTACTTGTAGCTCCAAGCCATGGGAACTGGACGATCTACAAGTACCGGAAAGAGTGTCACGGAACAGGGACAGATGAATGGAAGTTTCGGAGAATACTGAATGAAAGCTGCAGACTTCGGGACAACGCGAGGCTAGATGGAAATCGGTCAAGGATTCTGTGGATGGTGTATTTTTCCCACCAGAGCATGAGCTCCTTGGGGGTGTCGTTCATCCGAATAACTCTGCCACCATCTCGGTGCCTGTCGTCACTCAGCTCACAGTGGTGGCAGGGAGTAGGTGGTGGATCAACGGATAGATGGATGGATGAGTATGTGCATAGCGGTGGAGGATGGACGAAGGGTAAATGGGTGGATGTGATGAAGTTTTGGGGGGATGAGGCGTTCAGGGGTCCGAGCCGATGGCCAAGAAAGAATTCTTAAAGACGTCTTTGGTGCCAAAAAGGTGATTTTATTAAAGCATGGGAACAGGACCCATAGGCAGGAAGAGCTGCACTGCGGTCCTGACGGGTAACTCATTATATACCCTCAGGTTGGGGGGGGTCAGGGATAGAGTAAGTCTCTAAGGAATTTTGGAAGCAAGGTTTCCAGGACCTTGAGGGGCTAGCTGTTGCTAGGGAAACATCATTTATTACCATTTAATAAAACCTCAGTCATGAGACCCTTTAGACGTATATGGGGGGGGGGCATATAGCTTGGAGCATGGTTGCCAGCATATATCTTGGGGCAGTTGAGAGAAAAGAAGTAGAATGACAGGATCCTTGAGGTGGGGACAATGTTAAGCCAAGGTTCTCTTTTGCCCCCACCAAAGTGTCATCATCGAGGCAGCTGAGCTCCTAGAGGGAGGTCACTCTGCCGGTCTCAAGGACTTGTCAGTGGACTGCAGGCAGTAAGGGAACTTAATTTTTCATTTGCCACATTTTCCCACATCACCATGGCAAGCACTCAAACCCCTTTCCTTTGTTCTTGGGTAGCTGGGAGTGTCCGAGGAGTATCACACAGATTCCACCTGTTGGGAGGGGGGGGACGGATGGTGCCAGCCTGTACTTTGCCCTTGGCCTGCCTCAGCTGGTGAGTAATGACTGACTGAGTCTTGCATGGGAAGGAGACCAGAAAGGAAGCCGGGCCCCTACCAGCACAAAACCTAGGCTTCTCAAAGATCTCCTACCGGGAGTGCAAAGAGCGCTAAGCATAAACTTGGACTTCATTAACATCAGTGACTTCTGGGCATCAAAAGACATCCTTGAAAAATGAAATAAAAACTAAAGCCACAACCCGGGAGAAGGTATTCATAATGCATATATCTGACAAAAGTTCAGTCCCAGTAGATACAAAGAACTCCTATACAACAACACGAAAAGATAGCCCAGTAAACGACTGGTCGAAAGACGTGAACAGGCATTTCACACAAATAAAGGGCATCCAAATGATCCATAAGGGTATGAAAAGGCACACAACATCATTAGTCAATAGGGGAAAGCCAGAAGAAGCCCCAGGGAAGTACTGTTATGCAGTTATTAGAAGGGCTGGAATTAAAAAGGGTTGGGGCTGATATAGCATGGCGGGAACTTTCATATGTTGTTAGAGGGAGTGGTACGATCACTTTCGAAATTGTTTGGTATTATCTATTAAACTTTTTAAATGTTTATTTACTTTTGAGGGAGAGAGAGAGAGAGACAGAGACAGAGCACAAGTGAGGGAGGGGCAGAGAGAGAGGGAGACACAGAATCCGAAGCAGGCTCCAGGCTCTGAGCTGTCAGCACAGATCCTGACGCGGGGCTCGAACCCTCGAACTCAGAGATCATGACCTGAGCCGAAGTCGGACGCCCAACCATCTGAGCCACCCAGGTTATCTACTAAAGCTAAAAATATGCTTTCCTATGAGCCAGAAATTCCAGTCCTAGGCATGTCTCCAGGAGAAAAGAGTATGTGAGTCTATGCAAATACTTTATAGGACTGTTCATAAAAGCTTCAAACTGGAAACCACCCAAATGCCCACTAACAGTAAAATAGATACATACGCTGTGGTACATCCACAGTGGAACACCATTTAGCAAGACAAACGGAACAGACTGCTGATGCTGACAGCAGCCTGGGTGAATCTCACAGATGGTTCCATGAGCAGAAAACGCCAGAGTATACACTGTACGATTCCATCTGTAAGAAGTACAAGAGTGGGTAAAACTAATCTATGGTCAGAGAAGTCAGAATAGTGGTGATTTTCAGGGGTGGGGGTGGAGGGAAGGGGGTAGTCTCCTGGAGTTCTGGAAATGCTCTGTATCTTGTTCTCAGTGGTGGTTATGTGTGCAAAATGCATCACACTCTGTATTGACGATGTGTGAAGTCATTACGCTTTTATAGTATACGTTTGTGGTATCCAAAACATCTGAAAAAATTCATCCGAGTTTGCTCATTCTGGAAGAATTCAGTGCACTGGCATGGGAGTGGGGTCAAGGGAGGAGCCTAAAGGGGAGCACTACCATGGCCCTTCCGAGATACCCAGTTCTTGGGACTCGGTATAAAACATTTCAGAGGAATTTCTTGATAACGGCTGGTCTTTGACCGGGACAGGGATCCAGATCAGATACCAAGGAGAGGATGCGCCTATGGGGAGGTCCACCGGGTAGGGTAGGTGACGACAGCGTGACACATATCTGGGACTTTCCTGCTAGCTCTGCCCCAGGCCACTGCACACCTCACCTGCTGAGACAAACAGAGGGAGCTGGCTGGGGGTTTCTGTGCCTCTCTGCCCCAATTCTGAGGGGAGGGTAATTCCTTATGAGTTTCCCACCCGGGCCTCTGGGATGGAAGGGTCTTTGTGGTGCCAGCAGGGGCCTACCCAGCGAAATCAGAAGTGCGTTGCCTTGAGCTACTCCCTTCCCCTCCCGGGGCCTCTCCTCTGTTACATGGGAGGTTGGGTGATACCTCCCAGGTGTTTTTTTTTTTTTAATATTTATTTATTTTTGAGAGAAAGAGAGAGAGAGAGAGAGAGAGAGAGAGAGAAATCGTAAGCAGGGGAGGGGCAGAGAGAGAGGGAGACACAGAATCCGAAGTAGCTCCAGGCTCCGAGGTGTCAGCCCAGAGCCCGACGCGGGGCCCGAACCCACGAACCGTGAGATCATGACCTGAGCTGAAGCCAGATGCTCAACTGACTGAGCCACCCAGGTGCCCCCTCCCAGGTGGTTCTTACGGGGGGGCCCCCAACCATGCAGGAGGTGAGGCGGCTTGCCAGGCCCACGCCTTTCTCCCAGAGAGCAGCGCTCACAGCTGGAAAGCCTGCTCCACTCTGCTGACCTCACAGAGCTGGTCACCTGTGCTGCTGCTCCCATGAGTCAGGAAGCATCACAAGACACGCCTGACACAGGTGACAGGGCAGGATGCTCCCAACACCCAGAAGTGGAACAGCCTGGGGAGGAAGGCCACAGGGAGGAGCGGGAACAGGTTGAGGGCTAACCCATCACAGGTGCAGAGAGAAGTCACCTCGCCTTCCTCCTCTCCCCACGGTCCCCGCTGCTGCCAATCAGGAGTGCCGTCTCCTTAGCATCCTGCTCATCTACCGTCCCTCCCCATTCTGTGTCCCCTGCCCTACGTCCAGGCCACAGCCCTGCCTCAGAGGCTGCAGGAGGCCCCTCCATGTGCTCTAGGAGCACCTTGGTCCTTCTTCCTCAGGCTTTTGGGGCATGCTCTCCCATCCCTGGCTTTATTCAAGTATAACTGACATTCAATTAGATGCACAGACCTTAAGAGTAGAGTATAAAGAGGGTTTTGTTTTTAAAGTTTATATTTATTTTTGAAAGAGCACAAGCGAGCAGGAAAGGAGGAGAGAGAGGGAGAGAGAATCCCGAGCAGGCTCCATTCTGTCAGCGCAGAGCCTGACGTGGGGCTCGATCCCATGAACCTCGAGATCATAACCTGAGCCAAAATCATTGGATGCCTAATGGACTGAGACACCCAGGTGCCCCGAGTGTAAAGAGGGTTTGTTTTGTTTTATTTCACATGAGCTGATTCAAATATCCTCAAACCTCTTCTTGTCCAACGTTTGTTTTAACCTAATATTGAGACTTGACATCCTTTGCTATGAAATCTTCCTTATATTTTTTTCCTTTGACTCATTATTCCAGAACCTCAAGAACTTTTTGGATCCTGATTTTTATTTAACCTTTTGGCCCCCTTCACCCATTTCTCCCACCCCTACCCCCAACGTCTGGCAACTACCAATCCACTCTCTGAATCATAGAGTGTTTGTTTGGGATTCTGCATGTAAGTGAGATCGTATAGTCTCTGTTTTTCTCTGTTGGACTTATTTCACTTAGCATAATGCCCTTGAGGTCCACCCATGTTGTCACAAATGGCAAGAGTTCCTTCTTTTTTATGGCTGAGTAGTATTCCATTGTATACATGTACCACCTTTTTTTAATCCATTCATCCATTGATGGCTATTTAGGTTGTTTCTATATTTTGGCTATTGTAAATAATGCTGTAATGAACATAGGGCACATATATCTTTTTGACTTAATGTTTTTGTTTTCTTCGGATGCATGCCTGAAGTGGAATGGTTGGAACATATGGTCGCTCTATTTCCAGTTCTTTGAGGAAACTCCATACTGTTTTTCACAGTGGCTACACTAATTTACATTCCCACCAATACTGCACAAGGGCTCCCTCTTCTCCACATCCTTGCCAACACTTGTTACCTCTTGTCTTTTTGATAATAGTCATTCTAACAGGCACAAGGTGATATCTCGTTGGAGTTTTGAATTGTATTTCCCCGATGATGAATGTTGTTGAGCACCTTTTCATGTACCTGTTGGCCATCTCGATGTGACTTTGAAGAGTTTTGACAAATGTGTATCTCTATGTAACCAACACCCCAATCAAGGTATAAAGCATTTCCATCACCCTGTAAAGTTCTCTTGTACCCCCTTCAAATCACCTATGTCTCGCCTACAATAACCTCTGTTCTGACTTCTCCCACAGATAAGTTTTGTGGGTCTTGAATTTCACACACAAAAATGGAATTTCATAGTAATGATACAGTATGGAATCCTTTCTTCATGTCTGGCTTCTTTCACCCGACATAATATTTTCCACCCTCATCCATCTTTTGTGACTTGTTGGATAAGATTCCATTTTATGAAAAAGGCTCAGTTTATTTATCCATTCTCCAATTGATGGACAGGGAGGTTGTTTACAGGTTTTACTATTATGAAAAAATACTGCAGGTGTTTGTTTTGACATGTATTTGCATTTCTCTTGTGGAAATACCTACAAGTTAAGGTGCTCAGGTATGTAGTAGATATATGTTTATAAGAAATGCTAGACTTACCCAAAGTGGTTGTACCATTAGACTCCCACCAATAATGTACGAGAGTTCCAGTTTCTCCGCATCCATGTTAACATTTGATGTTGTTAGTCTTGTAATTTTAGCCATAGAGGAATCTTTTAATTTTTTTAATTAAAAAATTATTTGTCTATCTATCTATCTATCTATCATCTATCAATCATCTATATATATCTCTATTTTAGACTGAGAGAAGGGGGGAGGGAGTGGGGTAGAGGGGCAGAGGGAGAGAGAGAGAATCCCAAGCAGCCTCCACACTCAGCACAGAGCCTGATGTGGGGCTTTATCCCACAACTTTGGGATCATGACCTGAGCTGAAATCGAGAGTCAGACACTCAACCACCTGAGGCACCTAGGCTCCCCCATAGAAAATCTTTTTAAAAGCCACATGTTCATCAGCTGATGAATGGGCAAACTCAATGTAATGGATCCATACATTAGAATATTGTTCAGGAATAAAAAGAATTCAAGTACCAACACATGCTACAACACAGATGAATCTTTGAAATGTTATGCTAAGTAAAAGAAGCCAGCCGCCAATGACTACCTAGTGTATGATTTTCTTTATATGAAATGCCCAGACTAGGCAAATTTATAGAGACAGAAAGTATATTAACGCTTGCCTGGGGGTGGGGGGTATGGGAGGGTCGAGGGATGATAGCTAATGGGCATGGGGTTTCTTTTTGGGGGTAATGAAAATGTTCTAAAACCAACTGTGGTGATTCACAACTCTGACTATATTAAAAACCACTGAATTGCACACTTTAAATGGGTGGGTTGTATGGTTTGTGTCTCTGTAAAGTTGTTTAAAAAACTCAACCATATTTAATTAGGCAGTTACCCTCTGTAGCTCCCAGTGTCCTCAAGGTAAAGACCCAGAGTCATCATTTCCCTCTTCTATAGGCACGGTGAGAATTCTTCCATTTCCAGAAACACTGGGTACCGGCATGCACCTGAGTGTTTGCATATACTGTTTCTTCTTCCTGAACTGTTGTTCCACGTCACTTCTGACTCATTCTTTGTGGTTCGCTCACCTGACAGCCTTCTCCTACCTCTCTTCTGTTCGTTCATTCATTCACGCATTCACTGATGTGATTATTAGGCATCCGCTGTATACCAAGGTTCTGTTCTGGGCACTGGGGACACAGCAGCAAACAAAATGGACTGCATCCCTCATGGAGCTTATATGGCTATGTGTATAAACAAATATTAATTGGGCACTTGGTAAAGGTGAAGCTTGTGCCCAGCCCCTGCCCTGCTGGCTTTCTTGACATTTCCATAGTGCCATATACCCTTCTGTTTGAACACTAACCCCTCTGGACCTTCACAAGATGAGGGTGCGTCTGCCTTCCCAACAAGCTTGGAGGCTCCATGGGGTGGGAACCTGGGACCAGCTCTCCTGACGTCAGAGCAAGGATGATGCCTCCTCCACGTGCACTTCCCTCCATAGCTTACAGAACACGTGTGCAGCCCTGCCCTTCTCTGCCCCCTCACTTGCCCTGAACTTCAAGTGGGGAGTCGTGAATGGGGCGCCCACTACCTGGATCAGGTAACTGAGGTCCTGGAGAATGTCTGCAGTGCACAAGGTCTCACGGCCGTCTATAATACTTTGACAGAGAGCTGGTTTCTCCATCTCTCTCTCTCTCTCTCTTTGCCCTGGGAAGGTTCTTTGTGGTCTGGTCAGCTCTGAAGGCTTTGGCTTGGAGTCCCCACACCACGAAGGGATTCCAGGCCCAACCAACATCATGGAGGAGGGGCTGGCCCTGCGAGTCACTATCTGTAGGCATTTGCGTCACTCCAGCTGGGGCGGCATGTGGCAGGGTTGGGTATCACCTGAGCCTCCTTCCCGGCCCTCAGCCTGACTCAGGCGAGTCACAAACACCTGAGCATGAGGTTGTCCTCTGGGCTTCCTCTCCCAGGAGATATGCACTTTACAAGGAAAGCCACAGGGGAGGAGACTGGAAGTATGCCTCCTTCACGGTGTGATTAACGCTCACATGTGGATGATGGCTCAGAACACCCTTCACGGTGACATCTTCCTCAAGGCCCTGTGGATACTTGGCTACTCCTTGTACTTGTTCCTTCTGGTCTGTTCTGGCAGCAGCAGGGGCTGGCCTGGGTCTTCAGTAGGCAGTGTGGGGTATCTGAGACCTCTATGTGACCTCCGTCCTTGGATCTTCCCAGGCACCCAAGGGTGGGTGGGCTCGTCCGCCTGGGGTCCTGTCACCATCCCTGTTTCTCCTGCTGTGGCAAGAGGTAAGGGAGCTCCCATACCTGGGACTCCTGAACCTGGAGAAAAGGGGCTCGAGGGATATGTTCCCGTTTCCCCATCTGCACACCACTGGGGGCAGGTGCCCTGCTCACTTAAGAGGTCACCTTGATGAAGAAGCTACCGCTGCCCCAGAGTCGTTGCACGACTCAGGATCCCAGGCGTCCTGTTTGGATTGGCCCTGGCAGTCATGCGTGGGGAGGATGGCGAAGGGTTACCCCCATCCCTCCGTTCTCCAAGCCCGTGTTCTTCTAAAATAGAAATCCAGCACACCTGCATGGAAAAGATGAATTCCCTCCATGCTGTTGGCTTGGTGGCCTGTGGCTATGTGCAAACTAGGCCCACACAGCAGCTCCAGTAATAGCCACCACTGGTTGTGCTCATGGATCTGGGAGTTGACTGGACCCAGCTATGCGGTTCTCTCTCGGAGCCTTCTGCGGACTCAGCCAGGTGGTGGCAGAGCAGGGGTCATCTTGAAGACTTCCTTACTCCCATGGCTGGTGCCGAGGCTGCAAAGACAGACAGGTGGGGCTGGAACAGCCAGGACTCTGTGGGCATCTCTCGCTTTCTCTGTGGGGCTCCATGTGGCCGTTCCACGCGGCAGCTTCCGAGAGCTGGACTTTCTTCATGGTAGCTGAAGGCTCCCGAAGCTGTAAGACACATCCACGTCTCTCCACTTGACATAGACTCAACCTTTTTCCTGACAGTCACCTTGATGTTGATTGATGCATAGAGGGCTCTCACTCCTCCCTGCTCCGACCGCATTGCAATGTATCTCTTCTGTTAGCTTGACAATGACAACAAAGGGCATCCTGTCCAAATCACATCACTTTCATTGCCAAGTTTCTTCCCAGACCACAGACTGGTGCGGAGACATCTGAGCCTGAAGACATGCGTGCACGCCTTCACACACACACACACACACACACACACACACCAGACTTTAGTCTGGCTGGTCTCCCACAATTTTCCCCTTGCTACCAACTCTCTGACTTCCTTTGGAGGAGATCTTTTTTCTTCTACGGCTTCTGTCTTTGTGGATCAATATGTCCAGATGCCTGAGCCCCACTGTGTAAGCCAGGGGTCTGTAAATATTTTTTAAAGGGCCAGTCAATAAATATTTTAGGTTTCGGGGGCCGAGAGGCAAAATCGAGACTATGATGTAAGTAGTTATGTAATCATTTAAAATGTAACCACTAAGAAATGTGAAAGCCGTTTTCAGCGTACGGGATCTGAAAACAAGAACCTGGTTGGGATTTGGCTCTGGACTCACAGTTTATGAACTCCTGGTATAAACTGATGGGGTCCCCGAGGCACCTTCTACTAGAATCTTCCTCAGAGGCCTGTGTAGATGGAAGCGGGGAATAGTTTTGCCTGTGCCTTCAGCTTGACCAAGAACCAGATGTTCTCTAGCAGGATGTGATACCAGGACAGGAAACAAAAAGCCACAGGAATTCATTCATTCTTTCCTATAGCTGTGCCTGATAAGCTGTGCTACCAGTTCCTGCTCCCGAAGCCTGTCTGGATTGGTGTTCCTGCCTGTTACAAGCTCATTTTCCATTCCTCCTTCCCAGCCTTTCCACCCTCCTCTCCGCCCCACCCCCCCATCCTACCAACAAATGCCTTTATCCTTCTGTTAGGGTAATCGGAGTTGGTTTCTGCTGCTGGTACCCAAAGCTCGCTCACTCACATATACACTAGTTGTCTTACTTTGTCCAGCCGCAATGGAATATTCTAAGCATGCAGTCTGGATGCAGGAACTCAGAAAAGCCTAGGATGTTGGACCCCACGATCCTCGGCCCTGGGATGGTTGCTATGATCCCAGGCTCTGAGACTCTACCCAGTTTGACTTTGGAGTTTCTAAGTCCCCAGGTCCTCTCTCCTGTGGACCCCAGGAGACTCACCCTTCTTGGGGTGGGGTGGCTTAGCTGTGGGGAGGGATGGCTGGCACCAGCCCTGCCCAAGTCCATATCTCTCTCAGGGCCCCTTCATAAATTAATCCTGCAGCAATTATAGGTTTTGGTTTAGGTCATTCCAAAAAGAAGAGCTTGCATTTGTCAGGTTGTTTCTCCAGAAGCTGCAGTGGTGGCTGGCAGAGACCCAATTCAAATTAGCTTAGAGAAGAGGAGAACCATCGGCTCATGTAACCGAGGAAGTCATGGGTGTGACTGGGAAATACGAGAGCCATCCTCTTTCTCTCGGTCATTTTTCTCTGTTCCTGTGCATGGCAGGCTCATGGTCCCTCACCTGCAGTCTTCCTTCTCCATGTGGCCTGAGACATGACGGCCAGATAATTTCAGACTCACACCCCCAGAACTTTATGGTCAGAGGAAAAGAGTTTCTCCATTCTAGCACCAGAATGGAAAAACCGAGGAAGGATTCTGATCGCTCCCGCGTGGTTCTGGGCCCGCCCCGAGACCAGTCATGACAGATTGGAAAGTAGGGCTGTTGTCAACTTCCATGGAACCATGTAGCAAAATCTGGCTGTGGTAGAGTGCAGTTGTTCGCCCCGCAATTGCCTCTCTCTGTTCACACCTCTTGCGACGTGACATTGAAGTTCTCTTCATCAGGAGGCGGAGTCTGTTTTCCCATGCCCTGAATCGGGGCTGCCCTTGTGACTTGTTTGGACAAAAGGAATGAGGTAGAAGTAATATTGTCCCCATTCTGAGCTTTAAGAAGTCTTGTGTACTTCCTGTTCATCTCACATGATCTGCCACTGCCACTTGAACAAGCCCAGGCTAGCCCGATGGGCCATGAGACACACATGGCCCAGTTACCCCATCACCCCAGTTGACTGCAAGCCAACTACCAGACATGCGAGCGAGGCCATCCTCAACCAACCTGCTCGCTGACTGCAGATACACGAGCAAGCCAACTGAGATTAGAACCCGGCCAAGATCAGCAGAACTGCTCCTCAACCCACAGGCTCATGGGAAAAATAAGTAGTTGTTTTAGGCTATGAATAATAAAGAGCTGTTTGTTATGCAGCAGAGGTTAACTGATACAGTGACTGAGGGTCCATCAAACCCATGGGTACTGACACAACCCTGCCTTCCAGTCCACATGACTGGTCCAGGGAGTGGGCACAGAGCCCAGCTGACCAAGCAGAATCCTTCCCTAGGATTCTCTCTTAGGCTGAGTTTGTTCAGATCTTTGCCTTCTCTCTGAACTCCTTCCTGCTACCTTGGCAGTTAGGTATAACCATGCGATTGAGTACCGATCAGTAGAATGTGGGACTGGCCCGCAAACTCACTCCCTATGGGACCCCCCTGTCCTTTCCCATCTGCCAGCCTAATTCAGAGAGCTCCAAGACTGAAAGAGGACAGAATTCCAAGAGGAGAAGAGCCTAAGTTCTTGAGTGACCACACAGATGGCTCCCAACCAGAAATACCCACACCGAGCTATGACGTGGGCGTTATATTAAGCCACTAATTGTGTGGTGTTTATCTATTACAGCAGCATAGCTCAGCTCACATATCAGAAAGGGGCAGAAAGAGGAACAGAATGATTCCCCAAAATAAGCTGGTACTGTGCCCAGAAGGGAGGGGTGTTTGCTGTAAGGCAGGACATTAAACGTCCTTTCCAAGGAGCCAGGAACCACCTCGAATGTCAGGCTACAAAACCAACCTAAAGAGAGATGCTGGGGTGTTTCCAAGGGCAGTGTGTGCAGGTTTATGTGTTAGTTGTCTCGCCAGTTCTGGCTGGTCTTTCCTGCCTTGTGGGGACGACACTGGGCCGGGAGAAAGGACCACTGTTCAGACCTCAGAGCCTCTCAAGCCCACGAAAGCTGAGACCTTATCTTTGCCGGACACGGATTCTCATTGTAACAGGTGTCTGTTTAGTTAAAAGCTAGAAATCTCCCTTTGGTCTAGTGGCAGGGGTCAGAAGACTTAACTTTTGATATCAGACAATTCATAAGAAGGTACAAGGAATTCATGCAGTCTGGAGGGGAGGGATTAAGTTCCAGGCAAAGATGGGGCCTAACAACAGACAGCCTTTATAGGCAGGAAGAATTCAGAGAGGAGGCCAGGCTTCCAGCCCAACTGGGGCCACAGGCGGCCACCCCGCAGCCTTTTCATCTCAGGCCAAATTCTTGAGCAAAGGAGGTAATGTGATGGGTCACTGGCCAGCTAATCCTTTGGGTTGTGTGTCTATCTTGGTCTAGCTGGCTGAGAGAGAGGGGGGTTTTGTCGTGTGGGCCAAACATGGCCACCCTTCAGTCGCAGCCAGGGAAAGAGGGGAAGGGTAGGCAAAAGTCTAGCGTGACGTTCAGAGACAGGGGACGGTCATCGGCAGAGATATGGAAGGGAGAAACAAGGTGGTATGCAATGATGGCTAAGGAGAGAGTGAAGTTCAGGGCTGCGATGGTGGGAGACGGGACCAGTCTTGAGATCTGCAGACCATGGGTACCTCTGAAGGGCTTGTAAGCAGGAATGGGTCTCTCCAGGAGATCTAGAGGTACAGAACATGGGGTTAAGCCTTGCCCTCTGGAGTCCCACAGCTCTGGGGTTGCATCTCAGTCCTGCCACTTAAACCAGCATATGGCCCCGGGTCAAGGTCAAGGACTAAGGGCCATTGAGTCAGATGCAGCCCACCTTGGGCTTTATTTGGACCACATGGCATCTTTGCATATTTTTGTTTGCTTGTTGACATTAAAAAAAATCTGCATTTCCAGAGTCTCTTGGAAAATTCAAAAATCAGCCAACAACTGGGTTGGCACCTTGACCTGGCAGCAAACACCTAGAGAAGCAGACGCCCCTTGGTCACCGCTGATGCTTGCTGGCTGTCCACAATCTCTACCTTCTCCCAACTGTCTGCCCGATACTGATTCCCCGGGCACATCGTGCCTCAGCAGCAACTTTCACTATTTCTTTCTTACAGTAGAGAAATAATTCTCTGTATCCATGTGTAGGCAGAGCAATGGCACCCAAAGATGTCCATGCTCTAATGCCTGCAATCTGTGAATATGTCACAGTACACGGCAAAGGGCAATTAAAGTTACAGATGTAATTAAGGTTGCTTATCACCTGACCTTGAGAAGGCGGAATGATCCCGGCTGGTCCTTAAATGTGGAATATGGGGCAGAAGAGTCAGTGTCAGAGGGACGAGAAGTGACAAAGACTTCACTGGCCGTGGAAGGAAGGGGCCATGAGCCAGGGAACATGGGCGGCCTCTGAAAACTGGAAAAGGCAAGAAAATGGATTCTTCCCTAGGGTCTCCCTAAGGAAGCCCTAGAGGCTTTTACCCTCGTGAGAACCATCTGGGACTTCTGGCCTTCAGGAATGGAATATAATACATTGGTGTTGTTTTAAGTCACTAAGTTTGGGGTGACTGTGTACAGAAACATTAGAAGACTACTACGCCATGTCTCATATCAAAATGAACATTAAGCCAGGAGGGTGCTGTCTTGGGGGAACAAGGGGAGAGAGCATATGTCTTAATGAAAGTGAGGAATATTTCCGTGTATTTGTACCTTACACCTGACCTTTCCCTGTCTGGTGCTATAGACATTAGGGTTTGGAACATCCTCTCCCAGTAAGTTACTTGTCTGTTCCTCACTTCTCTCTTCTATGAAATGGCGTGGCCTTGTGGTTGTGCTGCAGTGAAAAAACAGAATTAAACAACGCAATTAGTATAGTACCGGACAGGTAGCAAATGTTCAGTAAATGGCTGTACGATTAGCAGTAGTCATGTAAGGGTGGATGTACGAGGCAGAAAAGGTTAGTTTTTTGCTGCAGTAGGAAATGAACACTCGGGGCACCCGGGTGACTCAGTCAGTTAAGCGTCTGACTCTTGATTTTGGCTCAGGTCTTGATCTCACTGTTCATGAGATAGAGCCCCGGGTCGGGGTCTGCACTGACGGTGAGGAACCTGCTTGGGATTCTCTCTCCCTCCCTCTCTCTCTCTCTCTCTCCCTCTCTGCCCCTCCACGAGTGCGTTCTTTCTCTCAAAATAAATACATAATCTTATGAAAAAAAGAAATTAAAAAAAAATTAAAAAAAAGGAAAGTAACACTTAAATGTCACTAGCTTAATAAAGATTTTTTTTTTCTTTTTAACTCAAGCTACATTGCCACCATAGATCAGTGGGATGCTTGGCTCCCTCCAGAAACCATTCAGGGACTCAGGCTCATAGAGGCTCTGCCATCCTGCAAGCGTACTCTTTATAACACGTAGCCTCCTTGTCACATGGCAGGGACAGGCGTATTGGGGATCCTCTCAATGGTAACTAAATGCTGTGGCCTAGAGGCGACCCACACTATGTAGGCTCATAACCCATCTCCCAGAATTGTTCACATGGGCCCCGCCTATAAGGAATGGGGATGTGTAATCATTCCAGGTGCCTAGAAGCTTAGGGGAACCAAATTTGAGTGAGTGACAGAAGTCTGTATCACAATGGATCTGAAGAGAACAACACTGGGGGCAAAGAGACAGGGGAGAGAGTGGCGAATTGTCCAGGTGGGAACTGACAGTGGTCTTGAATGACAGTAACAGCATTAGGGATGGAAATAAGACGTCGGACTGGATAGATATTTAAGAAGGCAAGTCATTAGTGCTTTAAAACTTAGGAAGATACATGAATATAATATCTGAATGAGAAAATAAAAAAGAAAGAAATTGGAAATGTATAAATCAGTGGATGCAGGTGTCAGTTTTCATACATTAAAAAAAAAACCACCATCATGTTTTTTCTTCTAAAACTGAGTCACAAATTTTGCCTAGTGTAATCTTACCCAAATTTAGAAGTGGTCTTGATAGTCTCTTTAATAATAATAGACACAGTGGGGTCCTGCGAATGAGGTTTTAGTAACCTGCTGTCACTTTGAAATTATTTAAACTTGTCACTAGATTATGAGAAATGATAAAATACGGCAAATCTCAGTTGAAAAGCAGATAGGTAACATGTATATTTTTAAGATATTATTGATGCGTTTGCTTCCATTGAAGACAGGAAAGTAAAATGATAATAGATTCTGCTTGGGGTATAAATGAAATATTTAAGTTTAAAATAATGTAAGTTTTATGATACCTATTTGTCAGGTTTTCAATACTTTTCGACTACTTCAACGTTGTTGGAAAAATGAACTATTAAAAATTAATAAAAGCATGCACGAACTGGAAAAAAGCTTGGTTATTAAGGTCATAGGAGAGGTTGAGATGCACACAGAGAAATTGCAGACTAAGACAACTAAGACAAGGGGGCAAGACCAATATTTAGAGAATGCGAGAACAAAGAGCTGTTGCCTTGAATGGGGCTCTCCGGAAGCAGAGCCTGAGACCTGGATTCTTGTGAAGTTGATGGATTGTGGGCTGGCTCTTCTGAAACCACCTGTAAGAGGGGGATGAGGCAGGGAGAGGACCCTCTTGGCTTGATCCCAGAGCGAGGGCTTCAGAGCATGAGCACATCACAGAGTAGTCTCTCCTGAAGGAAGGGAGCTGGCATTCATTTCATACTCTGCGTTGGTCATTGTGGGCTGCCGGCTGCCCCCAAGAGGGTGCAACTTCCCAGATGACGCAGCTCCTGTCTCCTCAGGGCCATTCTCTAGAGAAAGGGTCAATACTCCCGCAGCTGGGGGAGGGGTGCCTGGGCCCAGCAGAGGGGATCTGGGTGGAGCGTTGGTGTTCGTACAGTCCTCCCCTTGCCCCGCTCAGATCCGCTTGCTTCTCACATTGAGTTTAATCTGTCTGCCTGTTGGCAGACACGGGGTGGTCATTGCTTTGCCATGTGCAGTGTGACCTGGAGAGTAGCAGCCCATTCTCCCAGGATGCCACCCCTTTGGTACCTCAGCTGCATCTTGAAGAGGCCATTCTACGCTCCATGAGATCGGCATGGTGCACCCTGTGGTAGGGCCAGTGGAACCTATCAGAATGTATCCACGGGCACACCGCCTTTCTGTAAGTAGGCTCTCTCGGTCTGTAGTGATGTTGTATGGGAGCCCGTGTCCGTGAGCTTTCAGACAGTGGTGGCGACCTAAGGCTCCATAAGAAAGAGAGGCAGACCCATTCTCAGACTAGGCATCGATCCTGGACAGAGTGGACCACTGCCTTTCTAAGGTGGAAGAGGTCCTAGGTGATAAACTTGCCACCGAGGGGCTAGCTGGTCTCCTCATGGGGTGTTCACATCTCAGAGGGTCGGCACGGTCTCTGTTGATGACAGGTTGGAATTCAGCCAGGGCAGCAGCTGGATCAGCCTTCGAGAGAGGACACCCAAGCTGGTGGGCTCACGTGTAACTTGATCTCTGTCTCCACGACACTCTGGTCCTGAGCCCAGATTGTGCCAGCCTAGATGGGGGGAGAGGGGTTAGAACAGAGACTGGCTGACGTCCGCTGGCCCAGTTGTCTCGCCTCCATGGTTGTCTGCCGTTACCTGCGGCGGATGCTCTCTGGTGCACGTAAAAATGTGTTACGTGGATCCTCACGCTTCTTGCCCGCTTCCATAGGCCTAACCTCCTGCCTCCTTCCCCGAGCTCCCTGTCCCTGGTAGTCCAATCTTGCTCTTTCCACACCCTTAACCAACTGGTTAAGCCACTTGCCACTGCCCAGGAGTATGTATCTGCCCCCCTTTTCAGGTCGCTTCTCTCTCCATGCAAAATAGATGGCCAGGTGTCCTGCCCAGGTCCCTGCCTAGTGGAAGGATTCCCTTCCGCCTCGGTCTTTCCATCTCGAGTGGGGCTCCACTTGTGGCTGTCACCCACACCCCAAGTTGTCTCATCTGTGAACCAAGTTCAGCAATTTTCCTTCTCTGCCAGCTGGTTATAATAGGCCCTCCAAGTGGCAATAGACATTTGGCACGGTTGGTACCACTGTCCCCGTCCCAAGTCTTGAGGTCTCACTCCTCCCCTGTGAGGGGCCTGATTTTGGCATAGGACGCCTGGCCAAAGCACGGAGTGCTTTCTGAACTTCTCGGACCCCTATGGTGAAGTCCTCACCTGATTTGCACTCCAGCTGCAGGAGATACGTGCTTCGATGCTTCCTTCCTTCAATGCTTTCCTCGGACTCTCACACTTTGTTTTAAATGGCCGAGTAAGACATCTGAGAATGCAATTTCCTTTCTTGAGTGAGTCGATGGCACTTAGCAATGGCCGCTCCATTCCATGGGCTTAATGCTTACTCTTTCCTCTTAACTCCCAAATGCCAGATTGCCCCAGATGGTGCAGCCCCCTTACCAGTTTTCTGCAGGTGGAAGTCATAGCGAATCATGGCTGTCCCGTGCCCGTGCTATCCCCAGGGATGGGGCACCGTTGCCGTCCGGTCAGTGACTATCTCTAGCATCCTGTCCTCAGAGGCTGGCTCCCAGGCCCGCTCCCAGCACCCGCTGCCTTAGGTCTGGTTGCCTAGGAGCAGAGCCCGAGACAGGCCTTCAGATTCTTGTGATTCATTGAGGGACGTCTCTCGGGAGAAACCTACAAGGGAGGTCGTGAGGCAGAAGAGGGAAGGGGACAGAGTCAAGCAAGCATATGACTTCAGGTAAAGTCTGGCCTGATCCACAAAGAAGACTCTGGAACACGAACCACACCGCAGCAAAGAGGCTGTGCTGTTAGCACTCAGTCTTTGCTGCGGGCTTCCTGGCAGGGGTGTGTGTGGGAGTGGGGGAGTGGGTAACCTCCCAGGCAAGGAGGTCCCGTCTGCTGAGGGCAATTCCCTGGTGAAGAGAAGTTGTGAACTGTAGGCAGTCAACGCCCTTAGCTGTGGAGGGATGGGTGCCAGATACAGAGCTGGCAGGAGCTACACAGCACCTAGTTACTACAGGAACCCATGAAGACAACAGAAAAGGCATGGTCAGAAGCACTCAAGGAGAACTGAAGACCCAACGCAGGGTGTTGTCATGGGATCCAAGAGAAGAGTCTCAAAGGAGGATGGCAACTATCAAATGCAGTCGTGAGGGCCGATCTCCAAGAGCAGCAGGGGCTCTAGCAACCAAGAGGTCACAGGTGAGCTTGCTAGAGAAGTTTCAGGGAACTTCCGAGATGTGTGCCGTAGGGCGTCGAGGATGATGAGTGAGCAAGGAAAGACGGTGAGCGTGGGCAGTTTCCTCGGCCCAGGAGTCCGCATGAGAAGGAATGGGGAGAGGTGGCCAGCAAAGGGTGGGATGCAGGCTGTTAGACCTCACAACCCTAGGGCCCAAAGCTCCACACTCGGGGAAGATACAGGAAGGTACAGGTACAGAAGGTACAGGGGCCAACTGATGAAGTCCCACCCAGAAGAGAAGGAGGTAGGGGTGTCAGGGGCTGGGGGAGGGGCTGGCCCTGACTGGAGGAAGGACGCCACATCCTCTGGGCCTGGACAGAAGAAGATAAGCCCGGGGGAGGGTGGAGGTAGGGTTGTGGGTGGGGGAGCAGGTGGAGGTTCTGGGTGATAGTTGGGTAATTTGCTTAGAGTGGGATGGGCGTGGTTGAGCAGGTGGCTGGAGCACAGGACGGGACAAGGGACGTGGGTGGACGGGGGCGGGGGAGGAGACCATGTTCTGAGGTCTCGGTGAGACTAGAGACACTGCTTTGTCCTGGCATCGACCTGTGGGACTGAGTGACTTTCCCCAAGAGCACCCTATGGCCTTATGCGGAGGGACAGTCATCGGATTCAGGGTGGGGCTTTGAGGGGTGGGTTTCAAAGAACAGAAACCCAAGATGACGCAGGAGCTGGAGGATGTGATGCGTGGCCCCACACCCGGGGGCTGCAACCTGCACGCAGCCCTGAGCCAGGCCCTCCTCGGGCTTTTCCCGTGGACTTCTTATTCTGGGCCAGTCCCCGGGGAATCTAGTGGGGCGGGGTGGGCCTCCACGCAGCCTGGCCAGGCCCCCCCCCAGGCCTGTGTTTAGCTGCACTACCGGTTTCAGGCTCTGCAGCTGGAATGCCTGGACGGTTTGCTTTTTATGTAAAGTTAGAGGAGCATACCGCCCTGCCTCTCCCTCCCCACCCCCTGCCCACTTCCTGCCTTCAAGGCCATGGCATTCAAACTTTTTGTTTTCAACCACAGCCCACAAGTAAGAATTAATTTCACATCATGATTCAGCGCACACACACACACACACACACACAAACTGCAACGCATGTTTCATGATCAATCTCCACCCTTGCTCTGTAACCCTACAAAGTGCTCTTGGTGTTCTACTTAGTCCTCATCTAAATGCTGGTCACAGCCCAACTGGGATTTCATGGGTCCCTCCACTTGTGGGGAAGCACTGCCCTAGAGTCGACAGGAGGCTGGGGTGGGCCCTTCTCACTCATGCTACCCACTGGGGTGTCTGCTCTCAGAGAAAATGCTCCCGGCCCTCGTGATGCTGGCAGAAGGCGGTCAGTGCCCACGGCTTAGCAGTGACCAGGATTCCATTTTGTTTTTTTAAGTTTACTTATTTATTTTGAGAGAGAGAGAGAGAATGCAAGCAGGGGAGGGGCAGAGAGAGAGGGACAGAGAGAATCCCAAGCAGGCTCTGCACTGTCAGCACAGAGCCCGATGCAGGGCTCGAACTCACGAATCGTGAGATCATGACCCAGGTGGACACTAAGTTGGACACTTAACCGACTGAGCCACCCTGGCGCCCCAACAGGATTCCATTTTTAAAATTGTTTTAAGGTTCATTCATTTTTCAGAGACAGAGCGTGAGCAGGGGAGGGGCAGAGAGAGACGGAGACAGAACCTGAAGCAGGCTCCAGGCTCTGAGCTGTCAGCACAGAGCCCGACGCGGGGCTTGGACTCACAGATGGTGAGATCGTGACCTGAGCTAAAGTCGGCGCCACCCAGGATTCCATTTTTAATGTAAGTTTTTCCTTCCCCCCTCCCCTTCCATCTCCCACTGAAAAGAGAAACTGGCCACCCTGGAGAAGCCCCAGAAGCACCCATATCCCCCCCTGCATATCCCCCCCCCACACACACACTTAAGGGACCTGCACACTCTCCTGACACACATTCCCACACACACTCCAGGGGATATATTTTGGGATGCCTGCTAGCCCCTACTTCTTTCTTTGAGGATAGTTAGGACAGTGGCCCAGGTAGGTAGTTCTAGAACCCCATGTAAAGCGCAGTCACAGAGAAGAGAAAACCCAAGGTCCCCTTACAGGGTCGGGGGCAGTGGTGCTGGGGAGTAGGGTGGCCAGAGGGAGACGGTGAGACAGCCAACGAGGAGCGTGGCTGAGTCAGTGGTCCAGCTCTTCATTCTGGCTGCTTTTGCACAGCACCCTCTGGAGCTTGGCACGAATAGGTTCCCGGTCTGTAAAGCCGGAAAATCCGCAAGGGGCTTGCTCTCAGAGCCCCGGCCAGCATCGCACACGTTTCCTGAGTCCCCAGCAGCCCGTACAGGGCCTGGCCCTGCTCAGGGTCCCCTCCCCACCTGGTTGTCCCACTGTCAGGAGCGGGGCCTGCCGCAGATCAGGGTCCTGCCGGAAGAAGGTTCTGGGCTCTGAACATGCTCACCTGGCCACTCCAGTGTCTCCTCCAGGGACACCGAGGTAGGGGCTCCTCCAGATCAACACCAAACCACCTGCCTGCTTGCCTGCTTGCTGTTTCTGTTTTGTTTTGGTTTTGCCAGGTGATCAGGCAGGGGTGGTGGTTTAGAAGCAGAAACAAACACCCAAACCGCTCCTTAAAGTTCACAAAATAGCTAATTCGCCAAACCTTCGTTTTTTGTCAATTTATTTAGAAAACAATTAACATGGGCAAATGAGATACCTCAGTGTTACAACAGAGTATAGAAATGTCTAGCAATAGTCAAATAATTTGATCTTTAAATACAAAATAACCACATGAACACCTAATATACAGGTTTCATCTGAATACATATTTATTAGATAAATATTAGAGGTTGTCACATCATCTAACTACATACAGCTTTGCAAGACTAGAAATCACAATTAGGTTTCTGACCAGTTTAAAGTTTGAAATGGTTGCATTGTACAGAGATGTACAAAGACAATGACAATTTCTGTGGGGGTTACTTCAGGCTGTGCTGTGGGTGTGTTTATGTGTGGACATGTGAATCACCTGCAATCATGATATCAAAAATTATACAAAGTATGAATTTGGTTACAATTTTCGTCTGAAATCCCCATTTCTTTTCATTATTTCCATAGCACCCTAAAAATACACAGGTGGCAGGACCAGTACACCGGAAGCTAAATAGTACATGGAGGTAAAATAAAAAACAAAACAGAACAAAAATTCCTTTCCACACAGGGGCAGAGTATATTACATAAGACAAAGGTGGAGAGAGACCTCACAAACGCTAACAGGATCTAGTTTTTCACGTTAAGATGGAGTTTCAAGCCTTTTTTTTTGTTTGTTTGTTTTGTTTTGTTCCGTAAAATAAAAACAATACACATTCCAAGGGAAATGAATGCATCTGTTAACGTGTCTCTATTTCTCATTTACATATGTACACACGTCCCTTGAGTCGCTGCTGCTGACGTCATCCTGTCTAGATGGTCAGGTCGAGGGAGCAGACGTGTAGCTCTCTGGGGTGGGGGTGTGGGGGGGGTGGTGGTTAGGGCTTTCATTAGGGAGAAAGGATTAGAAGTGTCTTCAAAAATAAAATGGCTACAGGGAACATGATACACGGGTAAAGCTTCGAACCAAGGAGATGGGGTGATTGCCTGTACTGGGGCCTTCCCGCCTGCCCGCTGGCGCCCTGTCCGTCTTGTGGAGTGGCAGCAGAAACGTGTCTATGGCCTGGGTGGATGCTTGTCACAGAGAAGTGGCTTGCTGAGGCCTCGTTTTTGCTGAGGTTACTTATGGCTCCAAGTAGTCGTCCAAAAGGATGAGGGAAGCATCCCCACCCCGGAGTTCAGAAGCGCCCTTGCTTGGGGAGGCTGTCGTCACCCGAATCTGTCACCAACCGGGGGTCTCTCCAGCCCCGGGCACCTTTCTGCCTCCCTCACCCCCCTGGCCTGGCTCCAAAATCACTCCGGGAGAGGACGTTCCCAGAGCATGGGCTTCAGGCACCACGGTTCGGGAAAGCTCTTTGTCCAACTTGCTGGTGGAGGTTCGCTTGGGATGGGCCCCAGGAAACCTGCCTCAGGTGCCGAGCCCTGGCTTCCTCAGAGATGGTTGAGGGAGGTGCCCAGAGCCCGGGCTGTGGGGAGCAGATCGACCCTCTGTACTAGAAAGCTGTGGGTAGGTTGGTGAGCGGAGTAGGGACACCCGATAAGAACCAGAATGGACCCCAGGCCTTTCTGGGGAAAAGTAGCACAGCAGGAAGCAGGAACTTCTAAGGAAGGCATTTGGAAGTCTGTCTGGGGCAGAACATTCCCAGATGGCCGAACACAGGAGCGTGGCCACCTGCCAGGGCTATCGGCCACTGGGCAAGGATGGCCACGTGCTACCTGGCATCGTCTTGTCCCCACCAGCTGACTGGGGATGGCTCTGAACAGTGGGCGGCCTGCTCGAACTCACGGCACAGCCACCCACGTACTTTGTCCCTTCATCTGTACAAATAGGCCCTGGTTGCTTTTTTGTTTTTGTTTGTTGTTTTTTAAAAAAAAGGACTCGGTCTTGTTGTTGAGTCAAGGTATTTTAAAAACACCAGCAAAGGCTATAACCAGGTCATGAAAATGTTGAATATTATCAAAGACAATACTAAAATATTCACAAAGATATTTACAAAAGCAATTCTCAAAATAATTGATTTGCATACTGAACACCACGCTGTTTGAAAAAACCTCGACAACGGGACAAAGGAAAAGGGGGCGGGGACAATGGCAGCTTTCCTACAGAAAACCTTGTGCCGGCTGTCTGGTACAGTGACTGGAAATCAACAGCTGGGGCCACCGTTCCGGTCAAATCCAGAGGAGTGCTGGGGACCACCCGCCACAGGGGGAGACGGAGCTCGAGAACACGGACAGCGGACGGGAAGCAGGAGACCCCAGGCAGCAGCAGGGAGGGGCGCAACGAATTCACAGACGTGACCCAAGTGACGGCCCAGCAGCATCACAGGCCATGCGGCTTAGGGGGACAGAGGACCCCCAGACGAAACGGACGCCCCACAAGCTACCCGGGAGACTCCGAGAGCAGTAAGCCGGATGGAGCGAGGCAGTGGAGGGAAAGACCAGAGGCTGCTTCTGCTCCGGTGAGCAGGAGTGTGGGCAGCTTTGCAGGGCAGGGGGACACAGAGGGAAGGAGAGGCCGGCAGCCAAGTGCGGCACAGAGACACCACGTGACGCTGGCGGGCACATCCCGGCACGTGTGGTGACGGACTGGGGTGCAGCTGGGGCAGCCTTGAGCACAGGGACAGCCGGGACGGGGGGGCCGGAGAGGTGCCTGCGCCATGCCCGCACAGGCGCCTGAGCCTCCCCGCCCCTCCACCGGCCCACCCGGCTGTCGGGGCGGACACAGCAGAAGTGGGACAGAGGGAAGCAGGTGTCCCCCGTAACAGTCTGGGAGACGTGGGTGGGGGCAGGAGGGAGGAAACAGGACGCGTGGAGAGAAATGGGTTGCTTGCCGTCCAAGTCTACCGTCCCCTTTCTCAGATGACTCCGTAGCTTAATTAATCGTCATTGAAAAACAGGGAGTGGCTCGGAGCAAAGTTGTAAGTTGCCGTTCCTATCGGACTCCGGCTGGCGGCATCCCCCTGCCCCCCAACTAAGGGCACAGTAATTTTGGCTGGGGACTCTCTCCCTCTGCTCCCCGAGGCCGGGCCCCGGACTGAGTCCAGAGGTCATGGGGCCAGCTGCACTGTCCTGGCTCTGAGGAGGCCCTGACCCCCTTTCCCACCGGTCCCCAAGCAGGAATGGCACACCCTCTCTCGAACACAGAATCTTGTCCTTTTTTCTCTGCTTTCTGAGAGAGAGTGTTTACAGGGTATCTTGGCTTAGAGGTCAGGGGTCAAAGCGACGACCTTGGCCCCTGAGAGAGTTCTCTTTCCCAGAGGTTTGTGCTTTTCTGTGGTGGTGGTGGTGGTGGTGGTGGTGGGTGGGCCATTCTCACTGCCGCCAACCGTCACTGCTCCTCCAAGGCTCGGGGCCTGCCTGGGTCTCGGGGCGCCTTCTCTCAGGCTCAGTCACTTGAAGGAGGCTCTGGGCCAGGAAGCAGGGAGGCAGGGTTACAGTTTAGAAACCGGAAGAACCTCGGGGGGCACTGGAGGGTCGTTTGGAATCAGCACACACAGAGGGACCAGGAAGGCTTTGTCAGCGTGTGCCCTCTCGCCGGGCCGGTTCCCCACCTCGAGGCTCATCTTCAGGGCCTGCTCTGGGCACGGGCACCAGACCCACACAGCCTTCACAGTGCACCCTCCCGCCCCTCCGCTCTGAGAAGGCCGCAGCAGGGGCGGTCTGAGGGCATGGGCTCCCAGTGGTAAAGTGTGTGTGGGACAGATGGGGAAGGAGGCAGAGTGGGGGGGGATGGCCCCAGTGGAGGGGTGGGCTTCAGTTGTTCTCAAAGAGAGACAGGAGGTCATCGTTACTATTGCTCGGCAGGTCGGGGGGATCCAGGTACGAGAGGAGCTCATCGGGATTTGTGAGTTCTGGAAGGAGCTGGAAAAGAAGTACAGAAGCCCAGATGAGGTGTCAGCTGAGGGGCTGGGCTGGCCCAGGGTGAGGACTCCAGGGGTGCCCCCAAGGACTGCCGGGGTGCGTGCTTCTCTACCTGCTTCCCGGGGTCCTGGCGGGACAGGGGACACTAACCGTGCTGGCTGGCCTCAAACGCGCCCAGGCCACTGTGCTAGCCTGGGGCACACCCGCGCTTATTTCCAGTGTGGGGGAGACAGGCCCTCGGCCCGCCGGCCGGGAAGGCTCGTGGCAGGTCAGGGGGCTTTCTCTTGATTCCGGGCTTCCTCTGGCCCCAAGACCCTGCCAAGAGGAAGCCTGGGTCACGAAGGCCTCCCAGTAGAAACCACATGACTTTGCACGTAAGGCCGGTGGTCCCTGTAGCTCTCGGCACCCTGGACCTCCCCCCAGGAGCTCACTGCTCCCTGGTGAGCCTATGACCAGAGGGCGGCACGGAACCATCCTTCCCTGCGGCCCCTGGGCTGTGGCTGCAGACTCTCCCTACCCTCTACTGTGAGGTCCTCGGACTCCTTTTGTCACACCGGGGAACCTCATGAACCTAAGAGCACCCTCACTGGACGGGTCTGGGGAGGAGAGCTGGGGGAGAACCCTAGATGGCCGCACAGCCGAGTAAACCCCATTCACCATAAAGACTGCCGCTGCCTGCCGGGGCCGAGGGCGACCACAGTGGGGCTGAGGCGTGGAGAGGGCAGAGCAGGCCTCCTCTCTGGGAATCTAGAGCCTAGGGGCGTGGGATGGGAGGGGCAAGTGCCACATGTCCCTTCCCGGCCCACCCTAGCCGGCTACCTGGCCCCCATCACTCGAGGGCTCCTCCCACCCCGCTTTCCAGACCGGTCGGGCCTCAAGGTGGGAGACCCCTGAATCTCAGCCACCCACTTCTGCCCCAGTAGTCCTGGCACGACCCGAGGCTGGTCCTACTGTCACCCCTCACCGGGGCCTCTCTGAGTGAGCGATGGAGCAAAGCGGCAACACAGGGCGTGGACAACACACGGACAGGAAACTGGACACAGACACATACCAGCGAGACAGACAGAGGGACCCTGTCACTCCAGCCCTTCCCCTGCCTCAGGCCAGAGAGTGTGGCGAACACTGAGATGGCAAGCTTGATGTGGGGGTGGGGGCGGGGAGGGGGTCGGAAGGAAGAAGGGCAGGGGGCCTTCCTGTGCTTCCTCCAGGACCGTGGCCCAGAGGGACTCTGTGAGGGCCTGTGGGGGAAGGTGGGGTGGGGCAGGGAGGGGCTGCAGGACTGTGGCCGAGGGGACCGAAGGGCAGGTGCCGGCAAGGTGGGGAAGGGGGCGGGGGAGGGATGCTGGGACCCTTGGTGAGGCTTCCCCACTGTGGGGTTTCCTGGTTCTGGAGCCAGGGGAGGCAGGCTGGCTAGGCCCACCCACCACCCACCCACCCCCTCATAGCTGCACCTCCTCCACCCTGGGCCTTGAGCCCTCGACACCCACCCCTGCTCTCGGGCAGGTCCCAGCGCCAGGCCTAGCCCCAGGCCGGTGGTGACCCCAACTTACATCCAGCGAAGGCTCCGGCATGTCGGATGCTCCCTGTGCTCCGGCCTGACCCTCTAAGGCTGAGGAGGGGTTAAAGGTCAGGTCGCTGTGTGGATGGTTGCTGGGAGCGGCCTGTGGCGGTTGCCGGGGAGGCTGGGAAGGAGGAGGAGGAGCCCCACTGTGATGTAATGGAGGCCCTGACTGGCTGCTGGGGTGTGGGACGTGCAAACCTTGTTGTATGGAGGGATGGGGCTGGTCAGAACTGCCAGCGTGTGGCATCTGTGGAGGAGGAGAGAGCAGGAGAAAAGAAATGTGAGGTGACGAGGTACAGCAACGAGATGCCTGGAGAAATGAAAACCAAACAAAACCAGGAAAATAACAAACCCCCAAAACAAAGCTACCCCCTTACAAAGCTCAATGCTTTTTGTTGTTGTTGTCGTTTTGCAGAGAAACAAACAAAAAAAGTCCTCCCCCGAGGCTGCCAGTCAGGGAGGCTGTGGAGAGGGAGGCGGGGCCGGGGCCTCTGAGGCCATGTGGGGGCCGGGAGAGAGGTGGCCCGGAGCTCTGGGACAAGCAGACACTGAGAGCATGGTCCAGGCCCCCCGCAAGCCCCTCTGCCTCTGTAGCCCGGACACCATCACCACAATGAACAGGAAGGGCAGAATGGAGAAGCAAATGGGCATGTTTCCAAGGAGTGGGGAGGCGGGGAGGGTGACGCTGGCAGCGTGGTACGGCACACCCCTTCCCCCCACCCCTGCCCGCTGCCCCGGGGCAGCGGAGAGCAGACACGGACAGACAGCATGGGCAGGGGTGCAGCTCAGGAAGGGGCCTGCGTCCCCCAACGGGCCCTGGCCGGGGGGAGGGGGGGTGATGCTGGACACAGAGGCACCTTCCAAGGGCCCGAGGTGGCAGCGGCTGGCCCCTTGGGACCAGCCCCGCCTGCTGCCCAGGGTAGGGCAGAAGTGAGCCCCGAGTCAAAGGGGCAGAGCAGGGCTTCTCCCCATTGCCGGACCCTTCCTGTTGGCCACCCACCTAGGCAGCTGTAGGCCGCGTCCCCGGGTGCCGAGGAAGGCAGGCACCTCTGTGCCTCGCTGGGTGCTAGGGCTCACAGAGGGGGTGCCCCGGTGAGGCAGGAAGTGCTTCTCTAACAGATCCACTAGAGGCCCGTGCCCTCCTGTGTGCACGTGGACTGAAACACCAGGGCTGTGGCCGGGCAGGGGGCCTTATGGTGTATGACATCGAAACTTCCCTGCTGGTCTGGGTGCTATCCCAAGCAGCCTCCCTTCAGAGCTCAGATCTTGGAGCACAAGTCCACACTCTCAGCCCACGGCCAGTGCCCCAACAAGTCCCCCAACCGCACTCACACGATGCTAGCCAAGGGGAGCCTGACCCGCCAGGCTGCCGGTGAGCAAATGTCTCCTTGGTCTTTTTGTACCTTCCTACCCACCCCATCTTCCAGGCCATGAACACATTTCGTTTTTCCTTCATGGGTTTCGAAACAGCAGCCTGATCTCCAGACCCTAGTACCTCTTCCTGTTTCTCCTAAAGCTGCTCCCAGGCCTTGCTGGGAGCCTCTGCTCAGTCCAGCCAGCCCCAGGCAGCACAGGGCCCCCTCTGTCCCGGGACTGACTGTACGACTGTGGGACGGTGTGGGGGGATGCACACAAGGTGGGAAGGACCAGGAGAGGCTGGAAGGATGGCCACCATGACTGTCAGTAAGAGGCCAGCTTGTGACTCCCACCCATGCCCGTGGGTGCCCCACAGTGCCCATTCTGGGGGGCAGGGAGTGGCTCCACACTCCTGGAGCAGCCCAGCCCAGCCCAGCCCAGGCAGACAGTCTCTAGATCTGCTGACAACGGCTGTCCCCCTCAGGCCCAGAGGGACGCTCTGAGACCTGCTGATACACCTGTCACCTCTCTTGCAAGGAAGAGTCCTTCAGTGACCCAGCACCTGACGGGAGCCTCTCTGCCAGTGTCCGCGCACGTGGGCATCCAGCTGGTGCTCAGCCAGGGCCAGGCTGCCCTGGCGCGGGGCAGTTTATCCGTGACTGTACTATCCCTCTTCGCAGCTTTACTTCTGGGTCGCCGTCTAGCGAAAGCCCAGAAATAGGGAGGGACGGTGCATATCTAGGGAGCACCCCTGGGCGGCGTGGGTGGTGGTGGGGGGGCAGGCTGTGAAGTCAACTCACAGGCTTAGGGCCCTCTGAAAAGACCCCAGGTGGCAGGGCTCAGAAAGTAAGCAACATCCTGCTGCCATTGACCAGTGCTGGGACCTCTGTGTGTGACAGGTGAGGGTGTGTGGGGTGTGATCTGGGTGACTCCTGGGCATGAACTGCTGAGGAAACGGGAGGAGCTAGGAGAGAGGCTCCCAGAAGTCAGAAGCTCCACGAGGCAGAAGGGAACTTGCGAAAATGTGGCTGAAGCCCTGTGACAGCAGCTATGTCTGACTTGGCATTCTGGAGTTCCGTAGGAAAGATGCTGCAGTGTCCCTCTCCCAGAAGCCTTCCGGTTAACAGCCACTCTTGCTGAGAATCGGGTGGCTCGGGACGGGACAGCTTCTGGCAGAGCCAACCCCGTGTGGATTATGGTGCGATCCCAAGGCCCTTCCTCCCAGGCCACATGGGGGAAGATGGGAGGCCTGCAGCCCCGCCTTCCGGTGCAGGCCCGTCCAACCCCACTGCCGGGCCCTCTGTGACTGTCCCTCCTCCTGAGGGGAGAGACCAGGGACAGACAGAACGACTGAGGCCTGACTTCAGCCCTCAGGCCCCAGTTTCCCCAAACACCCCAACCGTGCTGTCTCCATCCGAGCGCTGCCAGAACCTTCGCTCCGTGGGCACAAGGCCTGTGTCTGTCTTGCTCACACTGGGTACAAAACCTGGCCTGGAGCAAAGGCTCAGGAAATGTGTGCTAAGTCAAACAGAGCCACGCAGTACTCACTGGAAGAGGACCTGGGGGTGGCCAGGCCTCTTACCACTGTTGGGTGTGTTAATATGTGACACGGGACCGGGCGTGAATATTCCGAGGCTGAGCAGACGGTGGCGATATGCAGAAGACTCAGACCCCTGGGGAGCAGGTGCCTAGGTGTGAGACAAAATTCTAGACAGCTGGGGCTATGGTAGGTCAGCATCTGAGTGTGCGTGTCAGGGAGAGAGGCTGGTGGCGGTGGTGTGTGTGGGGGTGTGGGGGTGCGGTGGGCACGTGTGGGAGGTGGGTGTGTGTACGTGCAGTGTGTGTGCAGACAGGAGCCTGCAGCTTCCCCCATCTGAGAATCCAACGTCCTAGGTGAAACCAACGTCCTTGGCCAAGTCCAAGGACACCGACTCAGCCTCGGTCAGGCCTCTCACTTCCTTCTGAGCCCCCAGACCCAATTGGCAGTCTTCCCCTTTGCCTGGGAGGGAGCTAGGCAAACATCAGAAAGGTCCTTGGGGGAGCCCTCTGCTCCCAGCCGCCCCACGCGGAGGACGGGGGTGAAGGGGGAGGTAGGGAGGTCAGGACGATGAAGAGGTACTCACAGTTTCCTGCATGGGGTGACTGAGGGGTTTCTCGAGGGCGGCCATGTTGTTGGGCATGTCCGGGGGGTGGGAGAGCTGGGGCGGCCCGTGCATGAAGTCGTTCATGGACGTCCCGCCAGGGTTTCCGTGGGGGAAGTCAAAGTTGCCATGGCCCTGGTAGTTGTTGCCTGGGGAGAAAACAAGATGGCACCGGGGCAGTGTCACCCAGAGGGAAGGCAGCCACGGGGCGGGGGGAGTGGGGGGACACGGAGTATGTAAGTTAAGATGTGACTCCTGTCCTGGCTCCTGTGGCCTTAGACGGAGCAGCAATATAGCCTCCTCTGGTGGGCCTCGGCACCCCAGGACCTGAGCTGTTTTATAGTTATGAGGAGGAACAGAGTGTGAGCAGGAGGTAGGCCAGGTTCCTGAGGGCAGGGGAAGATGAGGCCCCAGCCTGAGCCTTCCTCAGGATCTGCTGCACTAGACCCCAAGACCTGTTTCCTCACTGTCCCCCACGTGGCTGCACCCCTTCAGTGGGAAGACTGCAGCCCAGAGTGGGAGATCAAGATTTCAAGTCCACAAAGAGAGTTGCACCAGCCTCGAGGTGACACCATTAGAAGCCAGCTGTCTGGCCTCCCTGGCCCTTGCTCCCTCCCCAACATGGCCATGGAGAAGGATCAGAGGACCAGCATACTGGAAGGCTGTGGGATCCTGCTATGTTGGTTAACCTCTCCGGGCCTCTAATCATCCAGGAGCCTGGATCCTGCAGGGAGCTGCCATTGCCAGTGTTTAAGGGGGCTAGGTACTTTCTAGGAACCCAGGGCAGTACAGCATAGCTTGGTCTGGACAGCAGGGAGAGTGAGAGGGCAGGGATGGTGAATTTGGTGGCCAGAGACCCCTGGAACTCTGTGCCTGGAAGGATGGGAGCATTTCAGGGACCGGGACAATACAGATCTCACAGAGAAACACGGAAGGGCTGGGGGAAGGGCCAAGAACTCCAAGTGGGAGTGTTCTGTTAGTGCCCCAGGCAAAGCAGGTTCCAAAGAAGGCAAGGAGCTGTCCCCTGCAGCTCCAGGAGGCAGAGCCCACTTCTCAGCAGGGTGCTGACCCACAGGGCGGGACGGAACCAGCTGGCGAAGGAGAGAGGATGGTGTTGAATGGGCCACCATACCAAGTCCAGTGACATGGGTTGTGTTTTGGGGTGTATGTTGCCTCTACCTCTTCACACCACAATCCCCCCTGCACTTGTCACGTGAGCCCAGAGACGTTGTACCCCTGCTGGGACTCCTCTCTCCCACCTCATCCAACGTCACCCACCTTGGTTGCTGTAATCGTTGGAGTTGGCGCCCCCCGGTGGAGGCGGGAGTGGGTAGGGGGATGGGCCAGGGCCCAGGGCTGCGATCATTTCCATGACGTTGGGCATGATCATCTGGCTGGGACTCATGGTCTTGAACCGCTTGGAGGGGATGCCATCTGGGTCATCTTTAATGTGCAGGTCTGACTTGATGGGGACTGGCCGCCAGCTGCACGTGGGGTCGATGGTGACCTCTTCAAACTCGGAGCTGGTGGGGAGCAAGGGGGCAGAGCTGAGGTCACGCGGTACCAGGCCTGGGATACAAGGGCTTCTAGCCCAGGCAGACACTGAACTGTCCCTGCCTAGGCCCCTGTCCCCATCCTTGCCACGCTCTGCCATATGACAGGGGTGTGAGGGAGTTTTACATCTGTTTGAGGGATGGGGAGGGTGAGGTGAGGAAAAGCAAGTGGCTGGACACAGGACAGCCGGCCCCAAGGCCTCCCGCCCAGGAAGTGGCTGTCCGGGGCACTGTCTTGTTCTGGCTGAGCTTAGTCCTTTCTAGAAAGTTCATTCGCCCCCAGATAGAAAAGTTCCTGAGGCAGAGTCACCAGAGGTGACTGGAACACCAGGTAGAGTTCCAGAGGTGAGAGCTTGGGTTGGCGAATGGTCTGCAGCTGGGGACAGGGTGGGGTATCAGGAATGTCCCCGTCTCGTCTCCTCCAATCCAGGCGGGCACTCCCCCGCCCCCTCCACGTGCCCCGAGCTGGGGGGGGGGGGGCCCACTTACTGTTGGATGGCGTTCAGGATGCCCCACATGTACTGATCCACCTCCAGGCCCTCAAGCAGAGCCGTTTTACTAGAAAAAAAGAGAAGGGGGCTTGGCCTTTGCTCTTGGAGCCTAGAGACTAGCGCGTAGTGCACCCCTCCCTGCCGCGTCAAAGACTCTGCTTCTGCCACGGGTTACTACTGGAGGCAGTGACAGGAGAGCACGGCCTTGTGACAACTTGACACAAGAAGACGGCACGCGGCCCCTGTGCGCCGAGCTCCTCTGCCGTGTCTGGGTTCTCGGTTTGGCTCCTAGGGCAGGAGGAGGTGGCTAGACCCCAGACGGCAGGCCCAGATGGAGGCCAGTGAGGAAGGTCCCGCCGGGGTAGGTGTTACTTACTTGCACACAGGACACCGCCAGGTCCCTCTCTCACAATTCAGCTGTAGGTACGACTCCAGGTCAAAGCACTGCAGAGGCCGGGAGGCAGACAGACAGACAGACAGATGAGAGGACGCGTGGGTGCGAGTGCCACCGCCTCTGGGACCCTTGTGAAGATCTCCCAGCAGGGAGGGAGAGGGGGGCGGGGAGACAGGGGCTGGGTTGTGGGGGCCGGCGATCATGAGGCCTTTCCCCTGCTCACATGGCTAGCCGGCCACGTTGAGTCCCTGCATGGCTCACTTCTCACACCACCTTTGTGCCCGATGGCCCCTCGCCTGTGTCCTCTCAGAAGGCTTCCTGGATCACCCAAGAGTGTGTCTCCACAGACCCTGACCCATGACGGCCTGGCCTCCCTGTCAGCCCAGCCCCGGCTCCGAGAACACATCCAGTCGAGTTCATCAGTACGTGTTGGTGCCCACAACGTTCTCCCCGAGGGAAGCTCCTGCCCCACCACGAAGCCCTCCAGACCTGCTGTGTGGAGGGAGGGGCCGAGGCTTCACCTGGCTTGGCCCCCCAGCCTCTGCAGGAATGGCCGCTCCGCCTCTTCTGGGACTTCTTCCTGAGCAGCCCCCACCCAGGGAATCCCACCCATCCAGGCTGCCCACATTTGCACAGTGCTCTATTAGAGCAACCCAGGCCACGACAGTCACTCATTCTACGGCCACTTTCTGAACACCTGCTTGGGGCCAGGCCCCAGGACACAGCAGCGATCAGGCAGAGGTGTCCCTGCCCTGGGGCTCCAGGCCAGCTGTGGCCGTATGTGCAGGACTTGCAGCTGGCTTCTGACATCTGTCAGGACTGGGACTGTCCAAATCGGTTCTGGGGCCCCCTGGGAACCTAGCCCTGAGCATGCAGAGAAGATGCTCGCTCAAAGGATGGACGGAGGCCGGAGGGAGTGAATACAACCGGCTGCTGATGGCCGCCGAGTCCTCTGGGGACCAGAAGCAGGCCCTGCTGCCCGCCCTCCCGCCCCCGCCTGCCCCTCACCATCCCAGCCAGACGCCAGCCATCCTGCTCCCGCTCGAGCTGCACCTGCCAGGACCACTCACCTGGACGTGCTTGCAGTCGTGACCTCGAGCAGGCAGCTGGATGCGCCGGAATGTGATGGGGCACTTCAGAGACACCTTGATGGCTGTCTGCTCCACGCCATCCTCTCCGTTGAGGGTCGTGTTGCCTGACGAGGCAGCCACGCTGCTGAAATTCCGCTTGACTGTGGGGCAGGAGGCACAGGTGGCTGAGGAGGACGGGGCCACCCTGCACACATCACACTCCCTCGTGTGGCTAAAACACACCCTGCTTCTCCACCGCCCCCCGGACACTGGGAGGTCCTGGGAAAAACTAGCGCACCCAGGCCTGGTCGCAGGGGAGCTCGGCCCGCCGGGTGCCCTGGGCCACCCAGCTCTCTGGGACGGCAGCCCCCACGTGCGACGTGCGGAACGCGTGTGTCCCCGGAGCAGCCGCGTCAGCTCCCCAGTCTCTGCCGAACAGACCCCGCCTTCACCAGCACGGGGGACTTTCTACGGCACTTACAGAAACACGGTCTGGCCCTTCCCACTGATTTTCTGGGTCAGTGGAGAGCCCTTCAGGCTCTCCCGTGCTCACTTCTACAAGGGTGGAGATGGGAACGGACAAGCGCCGGGCGGGAACGGAGGGCTCAGGAGGTGATGTGGAGAAGCAAGTCGAGCGGAGAGGCAGCGGTGCACCGCCCTGCATACTGCCCCCGAGTCATCACCTGGGTGCCTCCTCCAAAGGAGGGGACTCTGAGCCAAGTCCCTGTCTCTAGTTTACACATGAGCTGTTGGGGTGGGGAGGCCGGTCCAGAATCCACCCCTGGGTGAAGATCCCCTTTGTCCAGTTCCTAGAAGTGATCTTCTAGGTGATCACCTCCTCCAGGAAGCTTGCCTGGCCTGTCTACACCACGGTGTGTGGTTTTAATTTGCCTCGCATCCTGTGCTGCGAGCCAGCTCTTCCTTGAGAGGCAGGCCTCACAGCCCATGCTCATCTGATCACCCCCACGGCTCCAGAAGGAGGGACATGAGCTGGGGGGGCGGTGGGGACTGGTGCCAAGGAACGCTCGGGCCCCGGGGTGTGTGCATGGAGCCAAAGGCCGGTCCCGGTTCTCATTCCCTGCGCCCCCGCACTCACTTTTCGTGATACAGTGCTCCGCGGGCAGGAGGCGTTTCTTGAGGAGGCCTTGCAGCACGGAGCGCACGGAGGGCCGGTGGACCAGCTGCAGCACGAAGAGGTGGGACTGCCGAGGAAAAGCGTAATCAGTTCCCACCCCAAGGCCCCAAGGCCCCCACGGCCGGCCCCACTTGTGCCCAGAGGCCCCTGGAGGCCAAGCACAGGAAAGGGCCCATGATCCACAGTGATGCCACTCTAGAAGAGGGTCTCCTGAGGCCTGGGATGTGTCCTGGGACTTGTGAGCCTGGGGACCCAGGCAACGGTCACCACTTGGGGGACCGTTACTTGGGCTCTAGGCTGACTCAGATGTTGAAAACCTCCTGGCATGAGTTATGGGACACCAGGCATGAGGACTGGAGTGGGCCTCACTTCCTAACCTTGCCTGGCACGGCTCCATGTCATGTGTTCTTCACCTTTCCTGCCAGAGGGGGTCACCCCTGTCTTCACTCCTCCAGGAAGCCTTCCAGGACTGCACACCCCCACAAGCCCCTACAGGTTCCTCATTCTGACAGCATTCCCCATCCTGTGACTTCTCAGGATCAGTCATTTTCCTTCCCTTATGTCCCCCACAGAGGCCAGCAGAGCAGGACAGGCAGGCAATCTATTTCCCTACAGGTCCCTGGGCAAGCCCTGTGTGCCAGGCCCGGATCTCTGGGAGGACAGGAGTGTGGCTCCGATGTGGATCCAGGGCAGGTCACGGATCGGGGGGACGCACACAGTTATTCCACGGCCCCGGGGCAACGTCTGTGAAGACGTGTTTCCGCAAGACCACTGCCGTGGCTGCGGGGATGAGGACAGAGACCCGCAGTCAAGGCTGCTGCAGGCCAGAGGGGGACTCAGCCCCGCCACGCCAGCCCCACCCGCACACTCACGCAGCAGCAGGCCGTGACGGTGATCTGGATGGTGTTGCGGCCCGGCTGGCACACGTGCTTGAGGTGCAGGGGCTTGTGGGAGGTCTTGTTGTCCCCGCGCTCGATGGTGAGGGGCGTGGCGTTCACGCTGACCTGCACGGAGGCCGGCCAGTTGGTGTTCATCTGCCGGTCCTCGTGGTGGTAGCACTTGAACTGCAGCTCCAGGTCGGACCTGAGGGGGTGCGGTGAGGCTCAGCTGGCTCTGCCCAGGGCCTCGGTGACGCCTGGCCACCTCGCCACAGCCCGAGTCCCTCAGGGCCACGCGTCCTCCGCTGGCACCACCGCCTTCGCCTCCCCGGGCTCTCCTCTCCCACCTTGGATGCTCCCCCTGCCCACATCCCCAGGCCAAACCCACCGCCACAGCCCAGAGTCCCCTGCACTGTTCACTCCAGCCACACCCCACAGCTCTGCTGGTCTCCTCCTGACCGCTCCCCGCAGCCCCTCTATCCTGTGCCCCAAGGATGGAGACAGAGGAAAGAAACGGACAGACAGTAATGTGACAAGACCAGCTAGGGGACCGATTATGTCCAAACCAGACTCCAGTTGGGAGCAGCACCCAGGTCAGCCGGCTCAGTGTGGTCAAGGCACCGAGTGAGCTGTGCGTGCGCACGTATGTGCCCAGGGCAGACCCGTCTCGTGCCTTTTAGGTGCTCACTGGGCAACTAAAGGTTGCAAATGTGAGTCCTGCGTGAGGAGGAAGGGCCGAGGGTGGAGACACCAGTGGGTCCCGGCATTCAAGAGAACTGGGTCTGAGTCCCAGCTCTGCCACTTGCTGTGAGAAGCCCTGCAAGCTAATCAGCTTCTCTGGTCTCACTGCCAACGGCACAAGCATCGCCCACTGGCAAGATCAAGGTAGTGACGTCATGTGTGGAAGGCACAGAACACAGGGCCTGGCCTGGCCAGCCACCTCCAGACCTTGTACTCGAGTGTGTCTGGACGTGTGAGCAGCTGCGTGGCTCGGCGGCAGCCCCTTGCAACCTGTCGGACTTGCTGGTCCCGCCCAAGCCAGCCCCATCCCTCTGTGTCCCGGCTCTAGCCACAGCAAACCATGTTCAAGTTCCTCTTGCCAACTCAGGGCCTCTGCGTTGAATACTGCCTTATTGGCCTTTGGGTCTGAGCTAGCCACCTTTTCCTCTGGGAGGTCTTCCCCGATCAGTCTCTCAGGACCAGGGTGAGTGACAGCTGCTTCCCTGCTCTTAGGCCACCATACCTGCCAAGGCCTGTGACATCCCCCAAACCTTGCAGAGAGCAGGGCCCAATCAATGATGCTGAACGGGTGAAGTTGGCAGGCAGAAGCTGCCGTGATCTGTTCACGGCAATGCCTGGGCTAGGGAGGTCACCACCGGGGGCTTCCTCCCCCTCGCTTGAGCCTGTGCCCCCCGCCATGACACTCACCTCCACATCAGCGTCTGGTGGACTGTGGGCCGCAGGTGAAAGACGTGGTTGCTGACAGCCAGGTTGTGCTCCAGGCGGAAGGGCTCCAGCACCACGCCGTCCCGCACGGGGAACGTGAGCCGCAGCTCGTCATTGTGGTTGGCTGGGTGGGGAAGGAGCTGGATGAGCCCCGTGCCTGTGGCCACACGGGCACACAGAAGCACGGGCTCCAGGGCTGTGGGTGGAGCTCGCTCGCCCACACAACACGCACCCTTAACTGCATGCTCACGGGGCCACACAGGCGTGTGTGTAAACAGGGCCACAGAAGCTGGGCTCTTTGCCCGCGTGCACACCAGGGAGCCTGTTGTTTCTGTCAGTCCACCCGACCCTATCCTGACCACCCCTGAGTCCCGTGTCCCACTCACCCTGGCTCTACTTCCCCTCTTATGCCCACCTACTCCCCACTCTGGAAGCACCAGGCTTCTCCGCCCAGCCCCTCTCCACAGCTGGGAGCCGCTTTTCCTTCCAGACTCCAGCTACTCAGGAAGGTGATGAGGAGGACTGTTGGCAGCACAGCCCTTCCCCAAATTTCCCTTCTGGGTGGGGCTTATCTGCTTTCAAGCCCTCCTGCCCTTGCCACACACCCAGCCCCCACAGGCAGTCCAACTTCCAAACCCCCTGGCTCCTGGCCCACTGCAGGGCCCTGGATGAAGCTGGCCAGACAGAGGGAAGAGGTGGGGCTGGCCAGACAGAGGGAGGAGGTGGGGCTGGCCAGACAGAGGGAGGAGGTGGGGCTGGCCAGACAGAGGGAGGAGGTGGGGCTGGCCAGACAGAAGGAGGAGGTGGGGCTGGCCAGACAGAGGGAGGAGGTGGGGCTGGCCAGACAGAGGGAGGAGGTGGGGCTGGCCAGACAGAGGGAGGAGGTGGGGCTGGCCACACAGAGGGAGGAGGTGGGGCTGGCCATACAGAAGGAGGAGGTGAGGCTGGCCAGACAGAAGGAGGAGGTGGGACTGGCCAGACAGAGGGAGGAGGTGGGGCTGGCCAGACAGAGGGAGGAGGTGGGGCTGGCCAGACAGAGGGAGGAGGTGGGGCTGGCCAGACAGAGGGAGGAGGTGGGGCTGGCCAGACAGAGGGAGGAGGTGGGGCTGGCCAGACAGAAGGAGGAGGTGGGGCTGGCCAGACAGAGGGAGGAGGTGGGGCTGGCCAGACAGAGGGAGGAGGTGGGGCTGGCCAGACAGAGGGAGGAGGTGGGGCTGGCCAGACAGAAGGAGGAGGTGAGGCTGGCCAGACAGAGGGAGGAGGTGGGGCTGGCCAGACAGAGGGAGGAGGTGGGGCTGGCCAGACAGAGGGAGGAGGTGGGGCTGGCCAGACAGAGGGAGGAGGTGGGGCACTCACCTGGGGGTGGTGGCAGAGCGCTCATATTTGGCTTGATGTCAGGTGGGAAGGGTGGTTTAACGTCTTGGCTGGGGGACAGGTACGGGGGGATGCTGCTCCCGGGGGTCATGGGGGGCGTGGGGTTCCCTGGAACAGGTGAGTGGGGGTAATTTGCCACAGGAACCGGCCTAGGAGGCTGGGGGGAAAGAGAAACCACACATAGGTTATGGGGTCACAGGGATAGGAGGGACTATGTCTGTGGACATACACCCCACCCACCCCACAGTCCTTGGACTATGGTTCCTGGTCCCTCAAGGGAAGAGAGCCCCTCGGGACATACATCTATCCTGGTCAGCACTAAGGCCTCTGTCTCAATTGGAAGACAGGTGGGCCTAGGAAGGGCCTTCCCACCCTTCACTTGGGTCACGGCACTGCAGTGCTAGGCAGGTGCAGGGTCCCCTGCCCACTTGACAAACAGGGACACAGACTCAGGGTAGGGGGGACTAGTCTAATGCAATCTCAGGAGGAGAGGAGAGCTGGGGTGAAGCCCAGGTCTCTGGTTGCCTACATAATGACTCTAGGCCATACCCTCCAACCCCCCCAGCTCAGGGGGTCCCCAGATGGAGTTGGGCCTGTAGCATCCTGGGCAACTGGCACCCCAGGAGCCCCTCACCCTTCTGGTCCCAGTCCTTATGCATCCCTGGCCCACCTGCCTGGACCTGTGGATTCCGTCTGGGCATTACTGTGTCCCAGAGCTGACGACCCGTGAATGCACCCTGATCCATGGGCCCGGGGACGGCATGGCCCCTTAGACACACAGGTGCACGGGGCTTAGAGCTAGGATGAAAACTGGAACATACCCTATTGACATTCCCCTGGCTGTAGTTACTGTAGCTGCTTCCCGAGAAGGTGTTGTTTTGTCCATTAAATTGCTCTGGCTGTTAAAACAAGATAAACAATGTGATGAATGTGGAAGGCAGAAAAGCTACCAGAAGCCTGCTTTCTTTCCTGATGTGAAAATTGGCCAGCGGTACCATACAGGGGATGCTGGTGAGGCCCATCCAGTGCTGCGGTGCAGAGCGGGACAGGGGTGGAGCAGGTCACCCGCGGGGACAGCATTTCCTCTCTCTTTCCATAGCTAGTGATACAGCATGAGTTTACAAAAAAACCAGAAACACCTAGTGTGTTAAAGCTGGAGCAGTGAAGGTGGTCATGTAAGTCAGCATGAATTCTCGCCAAATATACGTAAAAGTGTTTCTAGAGCAGGCTTCACTCCTGAGATGTACTTTACAACAATCCCGAAGAAGGAAAAAGCGAGGGACATTTGGGTGGCTCAGTCGGTTAAGCGTCCGGCTCTTGATTTTGGCTCACGTCATGACCTCACAGTTGAGTTCAAGCCCCCGTTTGGGCTCTAAGCTGATAGCACGGAGCCTGCTTGGGATTCTCTGGCTCCTTCTCTCTGTGCCCTGCTTCTGTTCCCTCCCTCTTTCTCAAAATAAATAAACATTAAAAAAAAAAAAAAAAAAGAGGCAGGAAAAAGCTATGTACCTGAAAATATCTGTGATAGTGTTACTTCCAAAGTGAAAAATCAGAAACAACCCAAATATCCAATAAAAAGTGAACAATAAAATAGGGTGTGGTTATGTATCCGTAGAATGTTAAACATCCTTAAAAGAATAAAAACCATGGAGGGGCGCCTGGGTGGCTCAGTCGGTTAAGCGGCCGACTTCGGCTCAGGTCATGATCTCGCGGTCCGTGAGTTCGAGCCCCGCGTCGGGCTCTGGGCTGATGGCTCAGAGCCTGGAGCCTGCTTCCGGTTCTGTGTCTCCCTCTCTCTCTGCCCCTCCCCCGTTCATGCTCTGTCTCTCTCTGTCTCAAAAATAAATAAAACGTTAAAAAAAAAATTAAAAAAAAAAAAAAAAGAATAAAAACCATGGAGACTTTGTAGCAATAAGTGACACGCTTGTGATTTCACATCAAGTGAAAGAAACAGATTCAAAATTACAGCCTTAGTAACAGTCTCAGAACAGGCTGATGCCCATGTGCGTGTAGCGAAACAAGGTTTAGAACTAATATTAATATATCTAGGTGGACGCTTTTTCCTTTAAAAAAATGCATTTTTTAAATTATTATCTCGTGTGCTGTAAATAGTGAAAGGAGAGGAGAAAACCCTTGTCTGAGCCCGTGGGAACAGGAAAGGACATTTTGGTCGCTGCACGCATGGCTCTGAGGACAAGATGACACATCCTGGAAGTTTCTGCCTGCCCCCTGGTGCCTCAGGGGAACACAGAGCCAAGAGGACACGGGTGGGGGTGGGGATGGGAGGTGGGGAGGGAGGAAGGGGCCTGTGGGGTGGTAGAACTCACCTTGTAATACTGCCCCATGTTGACCGTGGGGGGTGGGTACTGCCCCGTGCTCGGCTGGCTGGGCATCCTTTGCCCGGGGTAGTTGGGAGAGGTGAGCGGCCGTGGGGGGTTGGGGGTAGGGTACTGGCCTGGCTGGGTGGGGAACTGGCTGTTTGGTCCATATTGCTGGTTTCCATAGTTGGGCTGTGGCGGCAAAGGAGAAGGTGTGTCAGTGTCGTGGGGCCAAGCTACTCACCAGACGGCCACCTCACCTCTGTCCTTGCTGTTTTCCTCTGGCAAACTGCCCCCTCCCCCACCCGGAGAGAGGAGGCTGAACCAGATGATGTCTGAGGCCCTTGCTGCTCTGAGACACTAGGTTCTGGCTGTGCGGCTGGAGGCCCTCTCACCGTGAAGATGTCTTCTCCAAGTACCCTGCTCCCCGAACCGAGGGCACTTTCAGAGCCTCTCATTCCTGCCATCGTGAGGGGGCCCTATTCCAAAGCCCCCTTTGTGCCTCTCCTAGTACTTGGTACGTGACGGGGGAAGGCAGACAACAGGATGTGCTTCCAGAGAGGGGACTCCCTCGACCCCTGCAATCTGAGGCTGAATCTGGGAGGCACCGTCCCCAGAGCCCACACTCCATTCCAAGAGAACGCACAGCCACTCCATTCTGGGCCATGTTGCAGGGGTGGGAAGAAGCCGCCTTGTGGAGGTTCCAGACAACCCTTCTCAAGACAGGCAACTGAGAGAGAAGACAGCTCCAGGGAGGGGCAGGACCACTGTCCTCGGAGATCTACAACGTGACACATGACACACCGATGTCCACCTCGTAGCTGCCTTCCCCCTCTGTAAGATTAAGTGACCCTCAGGGGCCACCTGCCGCCCAGACACTCCAGGCCATCACGTCTTGTGGAGTCGCTGGTTCCCTCTCCCTTGTCTGTTGAAACTCCTGGTTTAGTAACTGTCTCTCTATGGAGGCCCAGTGGACCCTCCATAAATCCTCGCTCAACAAATGAAAGCAGGATCTGAAGGTAAGCGGTGGAGGAGGGAGGTGTCCACGCCAGTGTCAGAGAATCTGCCACTCATACTGCTGTGATACGGTGGCCGCTCTGTGTGACAGTGGGGTTCCTGTCATGTCACCGGAGGAGGAACGCGGGTGGGGGCTGGGGCCTTCCCACCAGACTGCAGAGGAGGAGTCCTGTGTGGCACGGGGCAGTCTGGCACCTGCCCCTGGCCCAACGTGCCAACAGCTCAAAGGTTCTAGAAGCACACCGCTGCGAGGGAAGGCCTGCCTTCCCAGGCAGCGTCAGGCCACGTGACCACCCAGCGTCACAGCCCGGAGCCAGGCGTTTTGTAGCCGGGGAGCATCAGCATTCTACGAAGAGGATGATTTAGTAAACATAAATGAAGGCCTCTGGCGGGCCCTGGGCAGCGCAGCACAGAGGCAGGCACAGACGGATGTCAGAGCAACGACTAGGAATTCCTTTCCCGATCTCCGTTCCTGCCATCACCTCCTTGGGGGCCCGCAGCCCTGAGTCTGGGTCTGCACATGCATCTCTAGCCCGGCCAGCAGGGAGGCTGGGAGTGTGAGCACAGAAGGGGCGAGAGAGGGCCCAGAGCTCATGTGGGGGGCTGTATGTGGGAGACAGAGGCCCGCGGCTTGAGCCCCCAGCACAAGGACAGCCAGGGCCTTGACAGCCACGGTCCTTCTCTGGCTGGTACCTCCCTGCACCCGTGCCCACCCAGGAGTGTCTGGGTGTTTGAGGAGGTCCCTGACCTCTCCCTTAACTGGATTCAGGACGCCTCCAACAATGGCCAAGCCCGAGCTAGGGTGAATACTGAGGGAATCACAGAGACCTTCGAGGAACTTAAGGTTGGACTCTAAACCCACTTGCAAGCCCAAGCTGAAGGCCACAGTTCTGAGACAGGCAGGGGGAAGCGGGTCTGAGAATAGGCAGCAAACAGACAGCTGCCGGGAAATTGCTCAGCAGGGAGCCTCGCCTAGGTAAGGAATCGAGGCAGGCTCCCTGAGGAGCGTGGGCGTTGGGCTAGGATTCTAGGGGCCCTGTGTCTTTTGCTACTGAACTAAATCCTTACCCAGATAGGCCACTTGCTGCCAACTTGTTTTCCCGTTGCTCACTGAAGGCCCTATGACACCCCCTCCAGGAAGTCCTCCTTCTCTGACCTCAAGCTGAATTCCATACACCCCACCGTGCATCACTGCCTTATGGGTTCTCGCTTAGACCTTCTCTTTCCTGCTGAGGTCTCGGTTCCCAGAGGACAGGTGTGGGTTTTACTTCCCTAAATCTTCACCGCCCCCTTGGCTGAGCTGGCTGGGCAGCCAATTAGGCAACGTTCCTCCCGAAAGAGCAGCTGACAGTTGATGGAGAAGAGCCCTAAGAAGCACGCTGCCTGCCTTCCAATCACTTCTCTGACGTGCACAGACATTAGATATGTACAGGGTTTTGTCTCCTCTCTTGCTCTTGGAAGTGAGAAGCCCTCATGCGGATGTGAGGAATGTGGACTCGAGGAGGTTTCGCTCCTTACTCAAGTCACCCAGTAGCCAGTCGGCAGCTACAGCTGTCCGTGCCCGCCCGGGGCCAAGCGCCCTGGGTACAGCCCCTCATTCAAATCTTCCAAGCAGCCCCAGGAGGTGGGCTGGACCGTCACCATCTTTTATAGGTGAAAAACCAAGACTCAAGAAGGGACACGGCTTGATCAAGGACTTCCAGCTGGGAAATGGCAGAGCTGGTCTTAAAGCCTGGAGCCCGATTCCTCAGTCCTTAGGCTTGGCCTTTTGGTCCAGGTTTTGTCCAGGTCAGTTCGTACCCTTTCCAAAGTACTGCCCACAGTCCCTGTGTTTTCAAGCCCCAGGTTTCCCCCCTCCCCCTCCCCGCCCCCAGCTCCCACCGTGAACGCCACCTGCCTGCTGTCACACTCACCTCTCCCGGGTATGGCCTCTTTATGCTTTGAATAGGCAGGGACTGGGGCCGGGGCCCCGGGTAGGTCTGCTGGGGCATCCGCTGCCCATGGGTGCCAAAGGGGCTGATGCCGGGCGGCCGGGGCTGGTTCATCCCCATGGGAGGGCCGCTCATCCCCGAGGGTGTCATGCCAGCCGCCATGCTTGCGGGGTTCATGCTGCCCCCCATGGAGGCAGGCCCCCGCGGCCCGGGCTGGTTCATGAATTGGCTGTTATACGCCTGGGTGGGACCCATCTGGAAAGAGGAACAGACCTTCAACGGGAGAAGAAGAAAAAAAAAAAGAATAAAATGCCACATGCATTGAAAGTGCAGGGAGGGAAGGGTGGGGGAGGTGGGAGGCTCTGGGTTGGGGGGCACTTTCCTGTGTGGCTGCAGCTGGTGACCAGGCCCCAAGGGAATCTCTGGCCCCATGGGCTCACCGCTGCCCTCTGCAGGCCACACGGGAAAGATGCAGCCCAAGGGTGTTATGGGGTGGGGGCGCAGTCACTCCAGAGAGCAGGCAGCATTTCCAGGGAGGCAGGCAGGGAACGGGAAGAAGGTGCAGAGGTGGGGAGGGGCGTGGAAGGATGGGGGGGGGATGAGGATGGAGGCAGGAGCCCCTTTCCTGGAAGCCCTGGCCCCGCCCTTGGCCAATGGAGACACACCCTCCATCAGCAGTCTGAGGCAGTCCCAGCTGTGCCCATCCTACGGTCCCCACCTCCTGTCCCCTGTCCTGCACTCCTGCGGGGAACCCCCTCGCCTCACATGCCATCCGTCCTGAAGGTCAGGGGAGCAGAACTGGGACCAGGGCTCAACCCCCAGATGGGATGACAAGGAGTATATGGTCTTCAGAGGCCACCACGGGGACAGACTGGTGACAAGACATTTTAGACATGGAGTCCACTCTTGGGCGAGCAGCAGCCCAGAGGGCACTGAGGAACCTCCTTCCCCATTCTCAGACACGCACGAGCCACAAACCCACGCGGAACAAACATAAACCCCCCCACCCCCGCCACACCCACGTCCTGACACACACCTTTCCACGTGCCTCCAAGAAAGCCCAAACACACCCCGACCCCATCAGCTTTCCCAGCACCCAGGGCACTGACACCCCAGGCCTGACTCCCCGGGGCTGCCTGCCTTGCTGAGTGGGCCGAGGCTCGACTGGGACTGGCGGGGCCCTTACCGGTCCGTACTGGTTTATATCCTTGTTCTGCGTCTCCTGCAAGGCTGCCACAGTGGCTGTGGCCGTGGCCGTGGCCGTGGCCGCCGCCGCCGCCACTGCAGCTGCTGCGGCAGCAGCCGCCGGCTGAGTGAAGTCAGCGGGCGGCCTGGTGTGCGGAGGGATGCCCATGCCTGCGGGGGCGTTAGGACCCCCGGGGTAGCTGCAAGCGAGAAGAAGGGAAGACTTAGATACCTTCTGAATCTACAGATGAACCGCGGTAAGCCCTGGGCTGGGAGGGAGAAGACGGGTCATTCCCAGCCCTCCCGCCCCCAGCTCAGAGACAGGGGAGGTGTTTAGACTCAGAACCCAAAGGGGCGCGGGGCCTCCTGTGGGCTGGCAGCCCTTCGTGTCACTTGGTGACCAGCAAGCCGCCGTGTTGGGTGCTGGGCGGCACGGACTCTCGCGGCCGCTAGAGGGCCACGGAGAGGGGTGAAGCCCGAGAGGTGGTCTTGAGGAGGAATGGGCTGCCTCTGCCTGCCCCCCACATCCCTGCAGCATCTTCCTGGGGTTCTGTGCCCCTTCCTCCCTTCCTCTTGACCCTGGTGATTCTTGACCTCGTGCATCTCTGCCTCCACAACCGGCAGGGCGGTGACCTGCCTGACCTGCGTGGAGCAGCTCTCCCCCCGCTGCTGGGGCCGCCCTCTCCGTGGGTCCCAGCATATACAGACACCAGGCACAAGGGTCACTCTGAGGCCCGAGCACACGGTCCCATCACCACGGGCCTGACGGCAGCTGCTGTAGTGTCTGACTCACAGATCGGCCTCAAAGTGGGGAATGATGTGCCAGGAAGCACGGTGCTGGCATTTAAACTGGAATCTTCCTCCTGGGTGGAAGGCTGCTCACCTGGCCCCGAAGCCCCCGCTGCCGGGGTAGTTGGGCCGGCCGTACATGCTCTGCTGGATGTAGGGCTGAGCGGGCCCGGCCTTGGCCGAGAACTGTTGCTGCTGCCCAGCAAACTGGGGGGAGTTGAGGCCGGGGTTGCTGGTGGTCATGCCCGATGCCATAGGGTTGCCGCCTGGATTCATGGGGTTGTTGGCATTGGCCATAGGGTTCCCGAGGACCTGTGGGCAGAGAGTGGTTGTCACTCAAGCGGCACCCCAGGTGGCATGGGGAGGAAGAAGGAGACATGGGGAGGGGGCGGTTGCGATGGTGAAAGAGGGAGAACAGAGAGAAAGGAGGAGAAAAGTGGAGGCATGAATTGTTCCCAGAGCATATGAATGCTTCGAAGGGGTAATGCAGCCCGGAAGCGGGCAGCACAGAAGAGGAGAGCCTCAGCCTGTGATCGAGTGAGGCAGGGCTGGTCCTGCCCCTGGTGCCAGGTGGAAGGCACTGGACTTCTCAGCCCTCCCCCTGCCAAGGGTCCTGGATGCCCGGAGGGTCGGGCCACACAGAGGCCCTGGGATGCTGCTCCGTGAGGGCGAAGAGAAGCCCATCTGCCAGCTCCGGAGGGTGGCGGGATGCTGGCCGAGGGGCCCCTGTGCCCCAAGACTGCAGGGAGGCCCAGTGGTGCCCTCCCAGGTGGCAAACAGCCCAGAGCCTTCCGCATGGCCATGGCAGAGGCTGGGCAGGCGGGAGAGGAAGGAGTGGAGGAAAGAGGAAGGGGCGAGAGCAGGAGGCAGGTTTGGCCAGGCGTGTGGGGAGGGGTTTGTCACAAGCTGAAAGCTCACCGTTTTGCTAAAATCTAACCCAGGTTACCCAGTGTCAAAGACCCCAGACACTGGGGCCCTGAGGCCAGTAACAGCCAGGAAGTTCTCCCATTTATCCAACCAAAGTAAACGTGGGCTGGGGAAGAACTGGCTCTCCGTCAGATGAGACTCATTCCCCAGGAAGGGCCCCAGACCGGGGACGGTGTGTAGGGGCCAGCTGCCACCTTCCTGAGGCAGGTGTGGAGGGTAGAGGCGTGCCCACAGCTGAGTGTGCCCTGAGAGCCGGTCTTTCCAGCCGGGCAGAGCCCGGGAGAGTCAGGAGGGCTGGCACGGGACGGGGACCCAAAGGCCCCGGGGCTCAGGGGATGGTCCTGCCTGGGAGGGGCCGGGGCTGGGGGCAGGAAAGGCTCTTACCTGGCTCTGGGATGTGTTGGTCACTCCCCAAACCGTGGTGACCACGGAGAGGGAGCCGGGAGGCTGGTTGGTGTTCTGCTGCCAAGGGACAGAGTCATAGGGGAACGACCCATCACTGCAGAGGGAGACAGAGGGGGGTTCTCAGGGGCCGCGTACACAGGAGGGCCCCGCCACTCCACCACGCTCCGCAGCTCCCAGCCCAGCCCAGGTGACCCCCGTCTCAGCCAGCTCTAGACCCCCAGCCCTGACAGGCTGTCCGACGCCGAACAGGTGACATCGCACGGTGACAGACTGTGCCAAGCGACCACCTCTCCCCGCATCGCTGGGGACACCCCCATGGCTGTCTGTCTCACCTTAGGCCACCGAAGTCCACAGGCCGCGCTGCGAGGAAGAAGAGAGAGCCGCAGGCCCAACCTGAGCTCCTCCTCCAACCACGCTCTGACATGAAGTGGTCCCTCCAGAAAGCTCTGGTTCCCCCACACCCGCTTCCCCTTGGAACTTCCCGGTCCCTTCTCAGAAAAGGCCGGAAGGGCCCCAGTCTTGAATTTCACCTCTTCCCCCTTCCTCCTGACCCTTCAGAGCAGGTTGGCCACACAGCCCTGCGGATCTGGACTTTGGCAGGAGTTTCCTTGCGTCAGTCTCCTTCCCGACTCTGCATCACAGGTACAGGCCTGCCTGCCATGCTTCCTCCCCTGCTCCCAACCCCAGTCTCTCCTGCACATCCCTGCCAAGCTAATCTCCCTCCAACCCCCAAGACGCTCTGCGTGATCAAAGACCTTCCTTGGCTCTCAGTGTTTACAAGGCAAAGTCCAAATTCACACACTTCAGAGCGATTTACCCTGTCGGCTCATCAGCATACCCTGCCTCCCAGCTTGGCTCCCAGCTCTCCTGGAGCAGCCGTCCCCACGTCTCCCCAGTCTCGTCGCTAGGCCCAGATGTACCCACTGTGTTTGGTGACATCTCCTGGGAAGCCCCTAAACACCAGAAGCAAGGACTTAACCTTAGGCCCAACACCCCATCCTATACACAGTAAGTGCTCATTAATGGCCTCCTGTTAGTTGTTGCAAAGAGTGACTCCAGGGAGAGGGAGAGGGCTGTTGGGGTTACAGCATCGAGAACACGCCCGAGGCCCAGCCTTTATGAGTGCTGAGCCAGGGCTGTCTCTCCTCTGGAGCCTGTTCCGCTTGGACTCTGGCACCTCTCACGAGGAGAACATCCCGGACACGGCCCCAGAAGGAGCAGAGAAACAGAGCACCCACATCTGCTTTAGTGGCCCCGCACAGCACCCCGACGGGCAGCAGTGAGGCCTGCCGGGCAGCACTGCTGGGTACCAGGATGGGGGAAGGAGGCCTGGAGGAGGGTGGCGTGGTAGAAAGTGCCTCGTGCCTCTGCTGGGCTCGTGCCTTCGTCACAGGAAGTCGGCAGGGGGCAAAAGCTCTCACTCACTCCTGGAGAGCTTCTACCCCAGCTTAGCAGGCCCTGGGGGTGCTGGGAGCCAGCCCAGAGGTCAGGACTTATAGGAAGGAGACATAGTCCTGCATGACAAGCAGCCAGAGAGGAGCCGGGGGTCTGAGTTTCACGCCTGTTTCTTGCCAGGCCGAACCCTCGGCAGTCAACACAGTCAAGGCACGCGGGGCCCTGCAGGGGCGGTCGGACTGGAGGGCAGGACCAGGGCACTGTCTGCCCAGGCTTGCTCTTCCCCGGCCTCACACCCTCTTGCCCGGCCAGCCCCTGGCTTCCTTCCTATCTCTGCTCAGAAGTCACCTCACTGGAGTGGCCTGCCCCGACCTCCTGGTCTCAGAGAAATCCTACCGCTCCCTTTGCCTCCTATCCTGGCTTTTTTTTTTTTTTGGGGGGGGGGGTACCCTGGATATAAGTCCTGTCCCTCCCTGGCTCAGGGGACAAGTTCCTCCTGCCAAATGGGCCTAAGAATGGTACTCCCCCACTTTCCAGAGTTTTTAAGCTGTAGGTCATGAAACCCGAGCGGGTCAAGACATCAAACCAGCATGAGGGGAAAAAAAGAGGGAATAAAACAGAAAGTAGTTAAGCATGAACACGTGGTGAGAATACATATTATTCCCTGAACTTAACATCTTGATTTTATATACACGTATGAGCGGGTCCTGGGTCACAGCCGTTAATACGTGCATTTACTCTGGGTCTCAGTCAAGGAAGATTGAGCAACACAGGCCTCGGTCGTGTCAGTCTGATGTGGCTCAGAGAGACGAACGCAGACAAAAGGGCTTTCTCAACTAGAAAGGGACACAGGCTGGAGCATTACTCGTGATTTCCAGGGGCAAACAGCAGGCCAAGAACCTGAAGGGGAGGAAATGTCCTCGGGAACCAGCCCTCCTGCCTGCTCCCTGCTCCTGCTGGGAGCATCGTGTCTGCATCATGTTTGATGATGGGGGGTGAGGCCGGGATGCACAGGCCAAAGGTGACAGACACCTCAAACTCTGCATCTGGGATGGCCGATGGGGACCTGGGTGCCCAGAGAGCTGGGGGGGGGGGGCGCAGCAGCAGCACAGGCAAGTAAGCAACGAGCCTGCTCGTCAGCACAGTTGGGCTAGACCCACCTCTCTGGCACAAGTCACAGAGGGCTGGGGTACCATCTGGTCGCGGGCCTGGCACACCACAGTCTCGAAGGGAGGCCCTGCAGGCGACAGTTTTAAACAACGGAGAGGAGACCCCTAGACACCAGCTGTCCTGTGAGGCTCATTCTAGGTGTGCAGGATTAAACACGGGACTCCCATCAGCTTAACAGAACACAAGGGTGAGTCTGTCTTCTCTCCCCAGTCCGCCTGCCCCACAAGCTCCCATCAACCCTCCAGGCTGATGGCCCATTCTGCCCGAGGTTCGTGTCCTTTTAGCACGCACTCGGCAGGCTCGGGAAGAAAAGTCCTCCGGGAGCCCCTGTAGCCCGGCAGGGCCCCGCCTGAAGCCTGGGCGGGGAGCCGGCAGCTGCTGTCTCAACGCCTCGGGTGGGGAGGCCCCGGCTCACCAGGATACTGCACAGGCCCACAAACAGGCTCCCAACTGCCCTGCAGCTCCGTGGGTGGGCCTTGTGGGCGGAAACCAGCTCCTTCCTGTTTCGTCCCCTCCACCCCAAAGCCGGTGAGAAGCGACTGGAACCATCGTTCCCAAACCGGGCATCCCACCGCCCGGCTGCAAGGTTCACCCCAGAGCCCAGGCACATACCAGGAGCGCACGCGTGTGGATGGGGACACGTATGTGTGCGTGCACATGAGCCCCGCTGACATGCTGCTGTGCACACGCGGGGGAAGAGACAGGCACACGCATGGAGGGGCGGTCTCGGGGACTTGCTCGCCCCCACTCGCACCTGCTGCAGAAGCAGAAGTGGCAGCCGCACCAACACGGCTGTGACTCATCTCCTGGGGAGACGGCTCCTGCTGTCGCAGTGAAGGCTCTCGCCCCCACAGGCCCATGGCAGTCAGCCCTGCCGACGCCTCTGCCCGGACTCAGACACCACCGCCAGGGGGGCTGCCCGGCTCCGGCTCCCTGTGCCCAAGGAGCAAGGACAAGCCAGGTTCCTGGGCCCTTCCAGTGTGGGAGGGGGCCCAGGGTGATGAAGAAGAGGCCTAGAAGGCCTGTGTAGGGCTGTGTAGTTCTGAGACTCTTCCTTCCTCCGGCAAATACTATTTAACCTGCAGATAAGTTCAGCCCAGGTCGGGAACCACTCTCTCCTCTTACCCATACCTGGTTGCAATTCAAAGGGAGGCCAGGGCTCCTGGAGCTGAGAGAATCCCACTCTTAGGAATCCTGCCTCCTTCTGTTGGCCCTCAATCCAGCACGGCCTGGTTTCATGCCACAGCTCCCCCAGCTGCAGTCTAGCCCAGCCAAAACTGCCCTAAGAATCCAATCCACCCAGAGAGACAGCAGTCCCAGAAGCCACTTGGAATCTCAGCAGGGCTCTGCCTGCCAAAAGCTCCCTAATACGGGGACAGGCGCTTTCCCATCTCTGTGCCTCTTCCCGGTCTGGGATGCTGTATCCTCACCCTGAAAAAAATGCGACTCGTCCTTCCCAGGCTCCTCTTCCAAAGGCCACCTCCTTCAGGAAGCCCTTGCCGCATCCATTGGCCTGAGCTCTACTTGTTCCTCGCATTCCTAGGGCCCGACTGGGGGCCCAAATGAGAGCCCTCCTGCCTTTTTCCTTCTGCCCCAGGAGTCCTGAGTTAGGCTACCTGTGCCTGGCATGATGTCTTCAAACCTATAGGGCTCAGAAAGCCTTTGCTAACCAGAGAGAAAGCCCACCTCTCCACACTCTCCTCAGAGGGATGCCTGAGAAGGGAAAACGGCGCCCATTCCTTAATTCCGATTGCTGACCACTCACAGTGCGTTTGTGACCCCACGGGCACCGGCACCCAGGAAGTGAGAGGTCCTGCCCTCTGGGGAGAGGGACAGAGGGAAGCTAATGAAGCAGCTCCTTACTCTCTTTATGCCTCAGTGTCCTTGTCTGTAAAATGGGGATACTAGTACTTCTCTCAGAAGGCTGTCACGAGGATTACACGAGCTCACACGTCTAAGGCACAATGGCCACATCTGGCATAACGCAGGCACCTAAAAACTGCTGGCTGTTGCTGTCGTTGTTATGATTTATCGCGTGGCTTCTAGAAGCAAGGAACTGTGTGAAGGGACTTTCACCCGAGAACACATTCCCTTTAACGTGGGCTCGACAGATGCATCTCTTAGGAGCTGAGGCTCACAGGGTCCCAGAGTTTGTCCAGGGCAAGACTGCCAGATGGGTCTGACCACGCCCCACTGTCTCGGGGAGCTAAGGATCGGGGAAGATGGCTCCTCCCTGCTGGAAGATGGGGATAATGTGAGGGCAGCTATGACACGCTATGAGGGACATCTCGCAGTCCCTGAGAATTCCAAGGGGCACAGCTTCCTGAGGATTCTCAGGGAAGCTGCCCAGCATGAAGGGACAGAGGGCCTGTAAAGTTTGGTCTGAGAGACAGGCTGCAGAGAAAACCCAAACAGTGACCCAGGAAAAAACACTCTATCCATCAAATCATTAGCTTTGGCCCGCACCAAGTATCCTGGCAGATATTCAGGGACTCCAACCAAACATTTCTGAGGCTAATACGCAAATGGCAGAGGGAGGCCCTGTGGTACAGAGACTAAGTTTCTGGGCTCTAAACCTAGACTCTTTATAGGGTCAAACCTGGGTTCTGCTACCGACAATTTGCATCAACTTGAACTTAAGGCAGCTCACCTTCCTCATCTGTAAAATGGGATGAACGCTCTCCTAAGATGAAACATACGAATACAAGTTCGGCACAGTGCCTGGCACAGAGTCCCTGCTAAATTGTACATACGCTCTCCTCTCTGTTTCTCCAGCCTGACTGCATGTAGGTAGGCACCCATGCTTACTTGCTCATACAATGATGGTGCTTAGAAGTTCTGCAGAAATGCTATCGATGAGAGGGAGTGTTATCATCATTCCTGTTCGTTTTCTGAGCCTCTGAGGCTTTGCTTCAGTGTCCCTCTGCCTTCCTGTTTCTAGTGAACTCCTACCTATACTTCAAAGCCCAGCCTGGATACTCCCTTTTGTGATTCTCTTAAGCAGAAGCAAGGACGTTTTCCTCTATTCCCTCAGCTCTTTTTGTCACATGAAAGAGCTTTTCACGCTGCAGTTATAGTAGACGATTTACATGTCTGTTTGGCAGCTCCATGGGCACTGACTGATGTTTGCTAAATGTGAGAAAATGAGTAAAGCCCAGCAAGAGGGAGTGATGATTCCTGGCTCCCGGGTACCTCCTGTGGCAGTGTCTACACAGACATTCATGGAGGGAAGAGGAGGGGAGGGCTGAGTTATTTCTTCCCTTGCATTTCTAACAGCCACTTTATTTGGGAGAAATAACGAATTCCTATTAAGGGTATTGTCAGACCCTAATTAATTTCCCTGATCTGGCTATATTGGTCCCGTCTCCATGCAAGGCTGTAGAGTTACCATTAATGAAACACCAAGCCAGTGAGGAGCTGAAGCTCCCACCCTCTTTAATTTAGGGGGACCATTAACACTGCTCTCTATCATCACAACGACTCGGGCCGCTTCCTTTCCTCCCTGTGGTGAAACATAGAGGGAAATGCGTCGCTAACTGCATATTACAGGGTTTTAAATTTTATCAATAGGAAGGGGGAAAGGAAAAGATCCTGTATCTTAGCAATCTGGAACCGATGGAGCAGGATTTATGGGTCCTTCAATCCCCCTTTCATTTCTTTCTTTCTTTCTTTCTTTCTTTCTTTCTTTCTTTCTTTCTTTCTTTTTCTTTTTTCCTTCTTTTCTTTCTTTCTTTCTTTCTTTCTTTCTTTCTTTCTTTCTTTCTTTCTTTCCTTGCTTTTCTTTCTTTCTTTCTTTCTTTCTTTCTTTCTTTCTTTCTTTCTTTCTCTCTCTTCCTTTCTTTCCTTGCTTGCTTTTCTTGCTTTCTTGCTTTCTTCCTCGCTTTCTCTGTCTTTTTTTAATTTTCTGGGGGCAAGAAGGGCCTGTTACCCTCTGAGCTTTGGGTACGGCTACACAAAAGCAGCTAACAATGAAGGCGGTGAAGGTAGTGTGATGTGACCAAGGAAAGGAGAACACCAGGGGTCAGCTCTGAATGATTCCTTCTTCGTCAGCTGACAAGAGTGAGAGCGCCAGAGTCTGCCGGCACCGAGCGGAGGGCTGGGGGAATAATGACTGGCCTGTGGGACATCTTGTGTGCCAGGCCCGGCGGCAAGCACATTCCAAGTCCTGCACTGCTGTTATTCTAGTGCTACAGATGAGGAAACTGAGGCACAGAGAGGTTACAGAGCTGCCCAAAGTTCCCCAGCTGGAAGATGCCAGGGCAGCAGCTCGCCTCCCGCAGCCTGGCTCAGGGCCTGTGCCCCAACCTGCCGCACCGAGGGGAGCACCGGGGCCGCACCCAGGCACCTCTCTTCTGGGGGTGCCGCAAACCCCTCTCCTGGAAGAAGGGCAGCACCCCTTGATTCCGGAGTGTTCCCCAGCTCTAGCGGGCTCTGGCTGTAATTAAACGAAGAGTGTAAACAAGATGTATTAGGCTTTTAATTACTTCTGCAGCACTGATTTGCATATGGACAATGTGCTAATCACAAATGGCTTTTTTAACCACTCATGAGCAAGAAGAAGGCAGAAACGTCTGCCGGCAACAAGTCTGGGCCGCTGCGGGGACTGTGAAGGGGTCTAGCTGCAGGACCGTGGGCCCGAGGCCCCATGCCGCCCTGGGCTGGCCTCTCCCGGCCCTCCTTCTCCCGCCCGAAGCTCTGCACATCCCTGTAAAGTGGAGAGCACACACCTACCTACAGCTCGCTCATCAGGACCAGACTCTAAGACGGCCCATTGACTGCTCCACAGACCACAAAGCCCTCCCCAAACGTGCGGGCACCCGACACTCCTCCTGACACCGTCACCCTCAGCAACTGCCACGGGGCTGCCGTCGGCTGGCCCTTTCTGATGCCTGGGGCCTGCGTGGCAACGAGTGCCACCATGTGCCTATCGGCTCGAGGGGTCACGGGCCCCAACTCCCAGCCTGGTGCTATGGCACCAACCTCCATGTAACCTTTCCTCTGAATGTCCACGACGGGGCGCCTGGCTGGCTCAGTCGGTCAAGCGTCCGACTTCGGCTCAGGTCATGATCTCACGGTTTGTGGGTCTGAGTTCTACGTCAGGCTCTGTGCTGACAGCTTGGAGCCTGCAGTCTGCTTTGGGTTCTGTGTCTCCTTCTCTCTCTGCCCCTCTCCCACGTCAAAAATAAACAAACATTAGAACAAAAATGTAAATGGCTGTGACCATGCGACAGTCACACAGTTCCCCAGAGAGAGCCTGGGGCTTCAGGCTTCCAAGGCTCCCTCACCCTTTTATTTACTTGTCCTCAGAGCCTACAGACAAGGACCCCTGAGTTTTCAAACAGCCACACATCTCAAACACCAAATCCTGGACATCACAGGGTCCTCAAGCTCACCTGGGTTAGGGTCTCCTTAATTATAAGGCAAGAGGGGCTTCTGTCCCCACGTCACTCAATACACTTGTGGAGGAGGATGGTCAGAAAAGTTTCCTTTCTGTGAAAATACTTGACTTTCTCTTCAACTTTCTTTCCTTCTGGTTTTGGAAATTACATGAGAACTTAAAAGGTGATGCCCCTCATGGGAATTTCCTGGGAAATTCATGAAGCTACGAGTAGAGACCAACCAGTCTCAGAAAGAAGTGTTATGTTAAGGAGGCCACATTCCACGGAAGCAGCTGGTCATCCATCACTTCTCCGTGAAACCTTCCAGGGCACAGGGCTCTCCCATCTCTGAGAGGCTGCTGTTTTGCATTCTCCATCATTCTGTGAGCACATACAGGGAGCTGAACCAGTGGTACAGGTGGCAGGGCACTGGGTAACCAGCCAGTGGCTCTTCGGCCCACTGAGGGAAAGCCAGTTCAAACTCCTAGAAGGCATCTGCCCAGCTCTCAGATCAAACCCTTGAAGACCAAGGCCCATGTCGTCTGGGCAGCCTCTTGACAGCCATTTTCCTCCTTTGGAACCCCAAGGCCAGGCCGACCTGTCACCGAACCCTAACCCTGCCTGGATCTGGCAGTTCTCAAGTCGCCTCACTGGTCTTACTTCCCCAACTAGCGAGATGCAGCCCCTGGAGCACAGACATCCCTCATCTGGTGAACTCCAGGACGGGACATTCTCATGCTGGCAGCTCAGCTCAGCAACAGCCTGGCAAAGGCCTGGCCGGGGTCCAGATCCACGGCGCCCCGTGGCCTGAACGGTCATGGCCAAGCAGGTCTGAGGCAGGCCTCTAAGCGGGGCTGCAGGGCCCTGGCCCAATTGGAGGGGGACAGGCTGGAAGGACAGGACGTGTGAGGCAACAAGAGGCAGGATGAGTCTGGCGGGGCAGAGTGGGAACAGACTAAAAGAAGGGTAAATGTGAGCTGGGTAGTTTAGGCTGCATTCAGCCCCACCTAGTGCACAGTGGCTGGCAGCTGCTCAGACGGACAAGACCTGTGGCTTTTTGCTGAGCCAGGGTGAGGGGAGGAAGGCCAGAGGTGGGTTTTGTCTCTCTAGAGCAGTGCTTCTTAGCCACAGGTGATACCCTTGGCCCCAAGACTGTGTGAAGGTACTTAAGCACCGTGGGGGCGGGAGAGGGGGCAGTAGAAGAACCGAGTGGGCAGGGACCGAGATGTTAAATGCCCTGCAAAGTCCTGCACCATGAAAAAATGCCCTGGCCCAAATGCCAACAGGGTACCACCCACCAGGAAACACGCACAGAAGGGGGGCTGTCCTGAGTCTGAGTGGTCACAGGTCGGGCTGAGGGTGCGGTGAGGCAGTGGTGACGGGCTTGCCGTCCTATAAAGTGCTTCTGGCAGAGGTAGGGAACCACGTGTTGGGGCCGTCCTGTCTGGGCAGGGTGCTGGACCTAAGGAGCTCCCCTGGGGCTCTGAGAATCAACAGTCTCCAATTCAATTTGTGGAGTGTGGCCAGTGCCTGCGTCCGTGGCAGTGCCTCAACGGTGTGAGCCAGGTCTCCTGCGGGGTGCTCTGGGTCGCGGGTGCCTCGGTCGGGCTGGGTCACGAACGGGAGCCTAGCTCTGACTGCAAATGCACCTCACCCCGAAACGCGCTCGTTGGCGGGACCCGCAGAGGAAAAGCAGACAGCGTGGCGGGTCTGTTGCTCGGCCGGCAGAGAACTGGGCGAGGGCGTGCCCAGCTCAGCAAGGCACCTGCGGAACACTTAGCCACAGGACTTGCTGGGCCCGAGCCCACACGCCTTCTGAGGCCGGTGCAGGGCAGACCGGCCAGTTCCTCAGTGCCTGATGGCCTCCACCACACCGTTCCCACCTGTGTCCCTGGGCTTCTGGTGGCCCCACCCCTGCACTAACAGCCCAGCCTCACTCAGCTCCTGCATGGTCGGCCTGGGCTCGCTCTGTCCCCATCCATCTGCCGGTGGGACCATCAGCTCTGTGACGTTCTCGAGCCCCTTCTGGGCCCCGGGTGTCTCCGGGTTTGCCCAACATCTCGCTCAGGAAAAGGGGGAAGACCCTGGGCTCAGGATGGTTACCTTTCAGCCCAGAGTCTAGAACCTCAAGAAGAGACGGCCCTCCACTGAAGGGACAAAGCAGTCAGGCTGGGTAAGACCAGCGCTTGCAGCCTCCGTTGTCACGCTGGAGAAACGGCGCTCACCCACACGGATTTAAAGAACAGCGGCATTTGAGAAAACAGGGAATGTCCTCACGGCTGCTCAGAGGCCCCCACCCCAGTCCTGCCACCTGAGGGGCTCTTCCAAGGGCACGTCGGGGCCTGAGGGCTGGCTGCCCAGCGCCCACCCCTGGAGGCACGTGCCCACTCACCTGTGCGACAGAGTGGGTTTCATGGAGCTCATGGAGTTGAGGGGAGGCTGCATGGGGAGTTTCCCGGGGGCGTCGCTCTGGCGGCTCTTCTGATGTCGGAGAAGCAGCAGGCGGCCGAGCTCCTCGCACCAGGAGGACAGCAGGGCTACGAGGAAGGACAGGATGGTCAGCGGGCCCCGCGGCCACCTCCTCCTGCCACGCCCACACCCCCGTCGCGGGCCCACACTGGGTGCTCCCACCTTCGTGTGACACTGGGAGAGCCACTAAGCCTCCTCACCTGTACAGCGGGACTAACACCCCGAAGGAAGGGCTAAAAGGCTCCTGATGCTGGAGGAGGGCAGCAGAGGGGGGCGCATTTCAACGGCTACCTCTTTGAGAAGGACAAGCCCAGAGGCGGCAAAGAGGAGAGACCGGACATGACGGAGGAGACGTCAGGGGTCACACCCCCGAAGCAAGGGAGGGAGCCACGCACAGACCCTGTGTGGGGCGAGCTTAGGAAGGGCCTGCCGGCCCACCCCCAGACTTCTCAGCGAAGCCTCTGGACAAGCAGCCCGACATGGCTTCTCCCCCTCCCCAGAGGTAGGGCAGGCGGGGAAAACTTCACAAGGAATCCAGAGCCTTCCTGGAGCCTAGTGAGGATCCCAGCAGTGCCTGCAGGGTCCTCCCTGGAAGAACTCCCCGCAGAAGTGCCCATCCTTCCAGTCAGCCCAGCGGCTGGCCCCTGTGTGCTGGGCACCCACGCTTTGGAGAACGAAGGATTTCCAGGGCAGAGGGCGGCCCACGGGTGGGGGCTAAGCTAGAGCGTGTGAGGGGGCAGCAAGGGCAGAAGCACAGGAGGACCCTCCACGCCCAGGCTTAGAGACATTAAACACAGAGAGAAAAGCAGCTGAAGTTAACGGGGTGCTGGGGAATCATCTTCCACCGGCCTGAGGTAACCACCAGGGGCCAAAAGCAGCTTAGGCTCAGTCTGTCTGGCCAGGTCTTCCAAAGAGCATGAGGGAGTCCGGAAGGCCGGGCTGTCACCACCTTGCCGTGTGAACCCACGGAGCTCGGAGACCCTCTCTGGCCCTCCATTTGCTTGCAGAGGAAGAGGGATAACGACTCCTGCCCTGCCTTCCTCCCAGGGCTGTGGTGAGGGGTAGACGGGAAAACTGCTGAGACGATTGCGTGGGAGCAAAAAGGGGCGACCACACCTTGGCCCCCTCCTGCCATGAGTACTTCAGCCGGACTGGTCTGTCTGATGGCTACGGAAGTAGCCCCGCCAGGCAGCCGGGGGCCTTTGGAACCAGGACGGCTCAGCTCAGCCACTTGGCTGGGTGCAGAGCCCGCTCCCTCATTTCCAGGCTCTCCCATCTAGATGCTGTACAACATGCTTCCGCGCCCTTCTGTTCAAACCTGCCCTGCATGATCCAGAATGCCAGCTGTTATCCCCATTCTACAGATGAGCAGACTGAGCTCAGGCAGGTGAAGGCCCTCGCTCACAGTAACCACGCCTAGACGGGCAGAGGCACAGATGGTGTGTCCCCTGCCCCACACCCCAGTGGGGAAGCCCAAGCCTGAACCAAAATGTGGGGGAGCGGATGAAACCCTTCAGGAGGCAGACACCAAGTGGCTGTGGTCTCCAGCCCTGCCAGTTCAGTGAGGAACCCCTCAGGCCACGTGCAAATCATGCCCGTTGCCACGTTCAGCTGGCACTGGGGGAAAAAAAAAAACAAAACCTTGAGGCACAAAGCCCTGCCTGGAGGGGTTGCACAGGGCTGTCGCCTCAAACTGCCCAGACCCCGGGGAGAGTGCCCCATTAGCCCGAAAACCCGAAAGGCAGGGCCAGGGACCCCCTGAAGTCATGTCACACTCTGCCCCTTCTCATGGCCCGCGTAAGCTTGATCAGTAGTGGGGGGCTAGGGGTTCTTTCCCGCTCCTCCCCAGGCGGGCAGGGGCCAGGGGCCAGCCACTAGGACCAGCCGGAGAACCCTGCACATGCCGTCCTGCTGAGGCTGCCCGGGAGCAAGGTCCACCGGTTACCAGGGACCTGCTGGGGGCTCAAGGACAAGAGAAGGGCAGCGGTTCTTGCAGGGAACAGGGCGGGGCGGTGACGGGCCCTCCCGGCTTGCTGGGTTTGTCTGCTCTGCTGGTGCAGGGCCTGAAGACATCCGGTCAAGGAGGAAAGTGTGGGCTGAAAAGCAGCCTGTGCCCTCGGCCAGGAGAGCACCTGTTTCTGCCTCCAGGAGGGGCTGCTGGGGGGGGGGGGCAGCTAGGTCTTAAGAGATATGTCCTGGCCCTCTTTGTGAGGCTCATCTTGCCACCACCTGCACAGGGAGGCCCCTACCCTGGCGTGTGTCTGCCCAGAACCAGGGCAAAGCGCCCCTAAAGCGGGCATTCAGCACACATCTGCCGCAGCTGGAGGGGGAGGCAGCCTATTCAGAGAGGTTGGAACAAACAGAAATGAATTTCCAGATTGCTCCATTCTTCTCCTAAGCCCCTAGTTACTGCTTCTTGTGTGTGTGTGTGGTGGGGGGGAGGGGGCGGGCACTGGGCATCTGGAAACTCATTTGCACGCCAAGCACGAGGCCTGCAGGATCGCAGCGACGGAGGGACTGCTCGGCTGCCAGCACAAAGGATGGCCACAGATGGTGCTGCCCGCTGCCCGTGGCCGCGCCTCCCAGCCCTCACCCTTCCCGGGGGGCACCACGCCACGCAGGAGCTCTCCTGCAATGTCACGGGCCACCCCCCTGCTTGCTCAAGGACAGCCCTTGTCTCGTGGAGTGGTTTTCCGTTACGGGAATAAAAGTGAGCCGGTGGCATAGCAGAGCCTGGCTGTGAAGAGTCGGGAACGCTGTGAGCAGATGTGACATGTGCATTAGGCAGTCACGGTATCACACAGATGCCAGGACAGCCACGTTCCTACAATCAGGAGGCAAAGGGCAGGGAGCGAGGGAGGCAGCACCCTTCACCCCCTCGGCCTGAGCAGCCGGTGAGCACAGAGGCCACACTGGCAGACACATGGTGGCGGCTGCACGGGCACAGTGTGTGCTCTCTCATGGTGCAAGCCAACGCAAGCTGTTCTGGGGCAAATGCCGGTTCACGACGACATGTGGGAATGTGCAGCCAAAGAGGGAGTCTGGGCACCGTCAGAGACCCTGGAGGACTGACGGACAGAGGCAGGTAGGGGATCACACAGGGACAGAGAGACAGCCCAGCAGGGTGGGGTGTGTCTGGATGTGCACTGCCTGTGTGCGTGCATCTGGGCCGAGCTGAGTGTGTGTGCTCTGACGGGCCAGCCCCGCCTGCATGTCTCTCTGGCCCTGTGTCTCTCCTCTGGGCACTCTCTGCGGTGGGAAAGGAAAAGGGACCACTGAGCACAGGCTCTGGGACTCGGGAGGGATGCCAGGCATGAAGAGTCCCCGCATGGGGTGGGAGGGACCGGAAGGTGTGGTGCAGAGTGCATGAGGGTGCCCGCAATGGGAAGAGTTTCGGGAGGGGATACCAGCCTTCCACATCTCAGGGGCCCCTCCTACTGTGTAGACAGCCACCGCGGCCAGCCCTCTGGCAGGTCCTGGGAGGACCACTCACCCGGACAGTCTGGGTTCCACCCCTTAGAGCTACATGACCTTGGGCAAATCATACGAGCTCTCTGGGCCTCAGTTTCCTTACCTGTTAAGTAGGCATTGATGGCAATGCTCACTCCTTGGAGGGCTGTTGTGACATGTAAATGACACTAACCCCTACAAAGTGCTGAAAACAGTGTCTGGTGTAATAAGCATGGAGGCCCAGAAGGCACCATGTGTGGTCTCTGGAGAGCAGGTGAGGGTCTGCAGATGCTCCCTGTTCCCACTGGCAGGAAAGCGCCTTGAGAATGGGAGGAGGCCATCCCAGCCCCCTCCAGGAGGTGTCAAGGCAGCCCCAAGGGCACCAGTGCCCCCGCTGCCCTAAGAGAGGGCAGGGACAATGGTAGGCAGGCCACGGGAAGTGGGGGCTAGGTGCCCTGGCCCTGTAGTCCCACAGGTGACAGTACTTGGCTCATGTCCTGCCACCGTGAGATTTCACACAGGCTGCTTCGTGGCTCGGAGACCCAGTTTCCCGATCTGTGAAATGGGCTTAACGGGGGCTGCCTGCCTCAGAGAATGGATGTGAGCTATGATTAGTGTTGCCAACCAACTATAAGGCTGTCCGAGCAGAAGCCAGAAGGGGAGGGAGGGTGGGCAAGGGAACAAAGGAACCCTGTAACCCACAGTAGTCCCAGAAGAGCAGCCCCTGCATCCCACACCCACCACATAGCCCTGGGGGAGCTGGTGAGGCACTGACTTTGGAACCAGTCCATGAAACCTGATCCCAGCTCAGTCTTTACCACCCACGTGACACCTTGAGCAAGTTGCCTAATCTTCCTGTGCCTCAGTTTTCCCATCTCTAAAATGGGGTGGTGGTATTCTACTCCCCACCTCATAGGGTAGTTGTAAGGATGAGCTGAGTTACCATCAGGCCCTAGTAGGTACTAGCCACGTGTTTGCGACGATGACAATGGGCATCACTGACCCATTGGTAGATGAGTGACCAACAGGATGGGGGCCTCGGTGTCTCCGGCCACTTGGGGCCATACAACAGAGTCAAATGAACTGAAGAGGAATGCGGTTCCAGAAGTGCACAGGGGCTGGGGTGGCTGCAGGGCATCTGTAAGTCCCAGGCCCTGGAGCAGATGATGCCTACCTAGCTGGCTGCAGGCTCTGTGGAGTGGCCCCTTCCTCCTGCCTCCCTCCTGAGCCGCTGAGGTGGGTGCCAAGGGGCAAAGTGAGGACAATATCATGTGCCCTGCTTCGCCGGAGACACAGGATGCAAAAATCAAGTCCTCCCTTAGAGGCGGCTCTGCCTTTGCTTCAGCCACTGGAAAGGTGCCTTTAGCCCTGAAAGGGAGGAATTTGGGCTTCCCTGGGATCCACCACGGGACCCCTAGCCCAACAGCAGCCATCTGAGGGGTTCCTTGGGGTCCAGAGCAACCCAACACCCAGACTCGGACACCTCACCTGGCCCTATCTTAGGCCCTAGTCTTCAGCAGCCAAGTTCCTGATGGCCACACCACAGGGGAAGCAGCAGCCCTGAGGGTCAGTGGACAGGAGAGGGGACTCCAGCCAGGGGATGACGTGACAGCTGAGTTCTCGGTCCCACTGCCTGCACTCGACTCTCTGCAACTTACCCAGGGAGCCACAGGGACACCAGATTCCCACTCCAGACCTGCCATGGACCTAAACTAGGGCCATCTGCCACAGCATGTGTCTTACAGTCGATGTCATATTGTGCTGTGATTAGTGGTAGGACTTCCTTCCTAGTGGGACATAAATATTGGTGTGCATGACAACGGGAGGCACCTTCTATTACTGGGATGCAGTAGATGTGTCTAGGGACCCCTGTGCCAGAAGATGCTATGGCTAAAGCAGCATACACTCTTCTGAAAGAGACATGGAAATGAACTCCAGGTCTGAGCATCAGGAGGACACAGGATGCACATCTAGGAGGGTAGGGTGGGAAAATGGCCGACATTTGCGCCCCAAGATCTTCCTGGCTATGCCCCCTGCAGCCACCACAGGATGCTTGAGGGACAAGCAAAAGGAAACCAGATACAAAAGCGAGGGCAGGTCGGGAGTGGCGCCCAGGGCATGTTAGTCCTGGCTTGTCTCAGATGTGTCCTCCTTGGGGGCAGTGACAGGACCTGCATGTCTCTGTACCTGCAGCTGCTGGCAGAGGGACATGCAGGAGGGGCTGGCCAGATGGACTAGTGGGATGGGCTGGTCTCACCAGAGAGATGGCGGGGTGGGGGTGGGAAGAGGCTGCGTGGCAGGATTTGGGAATTGCCTGGGTTCCAGGTGTGGGGAGGGGGGGTGTGGGTGAAGCTGCATTCTCTAGACAAGCCCAGCAGCCAGCAGACAATGAGCCGGTGCGTGTGGAGGAGAGGCAGAGGCTGGGGTCGGGGAGTTAGAGCATCAAAGGGGTGATCGAGCTCACCCGGGCACAGGAGAAGGGCTGCCTGCCCCTTGCCAGGCTGCACTCCAGCTTGAAAAGCAGCCAGGCACCAGAGGCAGCCAAGTGGCCACAGGAAACAAGGCATTTGTTCTTTATGGAGGCGAGCAGGGGACGTTCAGACAGTGAGAGGCCTGGGCTGCTCATTCTGGGGAAGGTCTGCAGACTGGGAAGGGATGGGAGCAGCCATGGGTGGGGAGGGGGGCATCAGGGGGAAGGTATAGAGACCTGGATGTAAGGGCCAAGCCAGACAATTATCAAATGCACTGCAGCCTGGGGAAGCTACATGCAAAATGAAACAAAGGCATATTAAGTATCAAAGAGCATCTTAGCGACTAAAAGGCTGCTGGAGAACAGAGGAACTCTGGGTGTATATGAGTGAGAGTGTGTGTGTGTGTGTGTGTGTGTGTGTGTGTGTGTGTGTGTGTGTATGTTTGAGAGAGAGAGAGGAACAGAGAGAGAGACAGAAGGGGGGAGGGAGGAGGAAAGGGAAGAAGGGAGAAAGGAGGGGCTTCTGAGACCCAGGCTTGGGGCAGGACTCAGAGGTGCCCAGGAGGCTGTGGCCACCCCCTGGGGAAGGGGGTGAGGAAGATTCTTGCAGGGCGAGGCACAAAGATCCCTTGGGAGAATGCCAGTGGAGTTCACTGCTCAACGAGGAATATTAAGGACCCACACTCTCAAATGTTTCCGTGCCATCAGCTCACTGCCATCAGGACCGTGCCATCGGGACCCTCTGAAGTGGCAGCAGGAGCGGGAAAGTCTGGCCTGGGCAGCTGGAGGGCCCTGCCTGGTGAGTTGGGAGCAAGTATGGGCCTCCACGCTGGGCTCCTCCCAGCTCCCCACCCCGCATCTGAGGTCGTGTTCCCCGATCCACCCCAATTCCCCGGGAGCACCTCAAGCCACCTCAGGGAGACATCCCCGCCTCTGCCCCCCACAGAGACCAGTGCAGCCTGATCATCTCTGCAGTGTGTCCCCTTTGCTTCTTGCCTCTTGCAATCACCTTCTGCAGGCCTTGTCCCTTCGCCCCTGAATTACGACAAGCCCGGCCCATCATTTATCTCCGTCTCCAAACCTGCCTCCTGCCAACCCACACTATGCAAGGCGGCCAGAGGAATTTTTCCACAAATGTATTCTGATCACCTCTCTCCAGTCTGTGTCCCCGGAGGCTGTACGCTGCTTGGTAGGGATGGGAGATGTTCAATGGATGCGGAAATGAGTCAGAGAGAGCCGGGCTATCCGGGGGAAGGTGTGCTTTTGTGTTGTCACAGCAACCCACGGGCCATGAGGGGGGCCAAGGGGTTCGCTTCTGCAACCCTGGCACCCAGCACGGCCCTTGGCACAGGCCATGCACCAACACAACCGATGCACTGAAGAGAATCGCAGCTGATAACCCAATACAGGTAAGGCGGGAGGGATGGACAGACTGCACTTGCTGCATCCGAGAGCCAGACAATCGGGGTCAACCTGTGACCGGTGCCCTGTGGCTTTTAAACCTGTCAGCAGCTCCCCATTCCCCAGGGGCTGGGACCTGGCCTCAGGAACATCAGCCCCAAAAGGAATCTTATCCGGACGAGTCTAGAGATTGGCGCTGTCATCAAATAACACCTGTAACTGAGTCAATTGAGACCTGTTTTGTGACACGCACACCCACTGGCGGGCCACGCCAAAATGGAGTAGGAAAGGTAAGCAGATTACAGAAACCACCTCAGTTCCTATACCTTGGGAGGCTGGCTGCCGCCCTGGGTTCTCTCTGCTCTTGGGTTGACACTGCTGTTCATGTGGACAGTGGCCGCCTCACAGGGGATCCCAGAGCACCTCGCCCAGGGCTCCCTGGCCATGCTCTTTCCCCCTCCAGCCTCCAGACCCAGGCCACGCCTTCCCAGCTTCTGACCTTCCTTTCATCCCCCACCCATGGGGCCTTGGGACCACTGCCCAGGGAAGCTTGGGAGTAAGAGACCACGGGGACTTCTGCCTGTGTCCGGAGACCAGGATCCCACTCTCCAGAGCCGAGCAGGGAAAAGGAGTAGTGAGGGGCCAGCAGGGGAGGAGGTCAGGCGGGGACTGGTCTCTCCCTGTCATCTATAAAGTGGGAAGACAAGAAGAGGAACCTCTGTTCACAGGCCTGGTGTGAGGAGTCCCAGGATGAAGGAAGGGCCCAAGCTCTAAACCCCACGTAAGAAATGGCAAGTCTTGTGCCAGAGTCTTTGCTGTAAAACGCTGCCTACCTCCTGCCTCCAGAAGGCAGAGTGGTGGAGAACACACGCTGGAGCCAGTCAGCTCGGGTTCAAATCCCAGCTCAGCCACTTGGCAGCTGTGTGACCTGGGGTGAGTTACTTAACCTCTCTGTGCTTTGGTCTTCCCTTTAGTAAAATGGGGATAGTAAATATTACCTACCCCCTAAGCTGTCGGGAGGATTAAACCAGCTAATGTACATCACATGTTAGTACAGTGCCTGGCATATACAAAGGACTATAGGCAAATGAACCGTTTGTGTTGTTACTGAGCGCGTGGCTCCTTTAAGGATAGAGAGGCTGCCCTGTCTCCCCATCTACATGCTGTTGTTCAAATAAAACACAATTTCTTTCACTCATCTGTAAGAGCGTCACAAAAATGCTTATATACCACGGGCCCTAGCTTGTAGCACCTCTTTCATGCTGGGTGTTCCCTGGGCAGGCAGCGCTGTCCCCTAGTTCCCAGCTATGCCCGTTTTCCCTGCCCGACTCTCTGAAGCGGGCAAGACGATAGGCCCCCCACATATCTGAGCCCAGAAGCTGCTCACTTCCAACCCTGCTCTCGGGCCATGCGGTGCAGGTGGCCAGTTTGGGCAGATTCCTTCCCCGAGAGTGCCTGGGAGTGGGGACTGACTTTGCAGCCCCCCTCTCTAACCGGGCTGACAGAGCAGCTGACAAAGGGTCTCTCCTCTGGCCCCACACGAGGGGTGGTTAGCTGGGAGGCCCGGGCAGACCCTCGGCCCCTCCTCAGTCCACATGCCTCTGTGTATCTAGCAGGAGTGGGATGAGCGACAGGAGCCAAGGGCAGGATTCCTGCTCTGACCCATGACCCCCAAGCTGTCCGTGGAATTGTTCTTCTGCCTGTCCTCCTCTGTGGGCCCACTTCTGTCGGGTCCCCTGGAGATGGAAAAAGGGCCCCTCCCTGCCAGTTCTCCAAGGTCATCTCCTCCCAGAAAACAGCACAGGATGCACATGACCACAGACAGGCAGAGCCGGGGTCAGTGGCTGCTTGGGCTCAGGAGACCCAGCGTCAGCCCTAATGTGGCCACTGACCCAGTGGGCCGGCCTGGGGTCTATGTGCATGCCTCTGAAATGGGGTGACGTCGCCCCAGCATGGACAAGGAGGGTCTGATGGGATCACGAGCGTGCAGAGACAGCCCTTTGCTCGCCTGCCCGGCGCCCCCTGCTTCACTGAGCCTCACAAACCCCCAGCGGGGGCGGCCAAGGATGAGGCGGTCCGTATTTTAGGAAGCAGAAACGGAGGCCCAAGAGCAGGTGATTCAAACACAATAGTGACCCGGGGGTTGGTCCAGGATGGCTTCTCTTTCATCTCCCTGCGTCTGTGGTGTCACAGATCTGAGAACAGGCACGTCCCCAGGAGGCAGCTCTGTGCCTCCTGCCCACCTCTCATCCCGTGAGTTGGCGCCATCCCAGCTTCTTGTCCCACAGTCTGCACCAACTTCCTGTGTGACCTCTGGCAACTTCCTCCTGTCTCAGGGCCATATGTGAGAGGGGGGTAGGTGCTGTGCTCTCTGAGGTCTGTGGCCCCACGAATCAGCCCTGGTCTCATAAGGGGGTCACATCTCTCAGGGCTGAGGGCAGCCTCCACCCTTCTTAATCCTGCAGGTGCTGTGGGATTGTGGGATGAGCTACCTGTCCTCATGTCTGGCCTGGATGCTTCCCTCCCCGGGTTATAGAAGGAAAGGGCTCCAGAGATCTCACCTTGCCCAGGTACCCCATTTAATAAATCCAGGAGCCCAGAGCAGGGAGTGGGAGTGCTGAGGTCTGAGAGCAGGACCCGGGGGTAATGGGGGTTGGGGAGGGGGTAGGACTTCCCTCTGGTTACAAAAAACATCGTTCCTGGGGGGTTGTGGCCTGGACTTTGGCTGGCCCTGACAGCTGACCCCTGGACCATAAAACAAGAGGTACTTTCCTTGTGAGAAAATCTTACTCTCCTGCAAAAACAGCTGTATCATTGTACCACCACCACCGGCAGGAGCACGCTGTCCTCAGTTTCAACTGCTGGTTTTTCTAGATCAATCCCACACTCTGCTCCCTGCTCTGTCACCTGCCATCACTGTGGGGGTAGGAAAGTCAAGACAAGGAGGAATCATCTGCTGGCCCTCTGGCCGCCAGTGGCCCTGCCCCTCTCCTTGTCTGCCTGCCCTTTGTATCTGCGCACACACTCAGGCCCCACACGTGGGGAGGACAGACCAGGCTGGCGGTGTGGCTGGCCCCGGATGAGCACGGAGGCTCCTGGCCTGCCTTGCCCGGCCCTACCTGCATCGTTGTGCTCAGCATCCTGCCATCTCAGGTCCTTGCGTGGCCAGAGAGGGCCTCTGGGCTGTGTCCTTCCTCCCAGAAGGCTCTACACATGCTCCCACCCCTCTCCCCTTGGGTTGTCTAGGTTGGCAGGAGCTAGGAGGCTCAAGGCATGTGAACTCACCCTGGGAACTGAACTCCAGGGGACCTCAGAGCCTGAGCTGTAGGGATGATTCCCAACCCAAACCGGTTTGGCTGTCCTTCATCCTGCTGGGCAGGTCCTCAGACCCCAGAGGAGATGTCAGACAGGTTGAGCCTGTCCGTGGGCTTTAGGAAAATCCCAGCCTGGAAAATTCCCTGCCTACTTCACTCCACCACCTAGAGCCTTCCAGGATAACTGGTTCAGTTGAAAAGACAACCGAAACAAGCTCAAGGGGCCATTTTCATCAGAAAGAGAATGCCCCCTTTTCTTTAGTGGTGCCCCTCGGTCCTGCCAGCCTGTGGGATGGGCCTGGGCAGAGGCCATGGGCCGAACTGCTGCTGTCGCTAAGACCAGCTGGCAGGGAGCCATCACTGTGTCCTGTGCCCCTGCGAGGGGCGTGTGAGCTGGCTGTGGACCCTCATAAGCTACCTGGTCGTGGAGTGGCCACAGCCCCCATCATAGAGATAAAGGGCAGGCACAGAGAAGCTGGGGAACCTGGCTCAGGGCACACCTGAGCATGTGACAGGCTAGGACCAAGGCAGGAGTTTCTCCTCTTACCCCAGGGACATCTGCTGCTAATAGGGTAAGGGCAGGGGTCTAGACCACCTCAGCTGAAAGTTATACAGCATTAATAGCAAAGCAGGCATGCTGGGGAGGGGATGACCCCAGACACCCCACAACAGACTGAAGCCAGGTGGCCTCTGTGCATCTGTCCCCCCCCATTCTGGGGGGACATGGGTTCCAAAAGGACAGGTCCTTTGGCTACTCAAGGATTGACCAGAATATCCACTGGGAGGAGGGTCCTGAGAGTCAAGAAGTCTCCCTAGCTCCATTTTGCTCCAAGGTGCCACCCAAGCAAGATGGAGGAGAGCTCTCCCCATACTGTTGGCCCTGGCATGGCACGCCCACTGGGTCTGCAAGACCAGACCTGGGCCACATGGGCACACAGTGTGCCCCCAGGAGCCATGGAAGCTGTATGCCCCTCATTCCAGCAGGTGCCACCCGGAGAGCCAGTTTCTGTCCTGTATGTATAGTTTCTCCCGGGGCCTGAACACTCACTCTCAGGTAATGGGGGGGCGGGGGCAGTGACAGGAATCTGGTTCTTCCCTGGGTAGCTGACTTTGCTGAGGCTTCCTAGTTCAGTACTTGGCAGTGGGTCTATGTCCTCCTTCCTCCCACCCCTAGCATAAGGAGAGGTCGGAGTGGAGCCAGGCCCTTCCCAGGCTCGACCAGAAGCCAAGTCTAACCATCATGCTTGTTCATCTTCAAGGAAGGCAAGGGGACTGTGAGTCTGGGGGGTGGGGGTGAGAGGCCTGGCTGTGCACTCCCATCATTAGCTCTGGCCCCGGTGGCCAAACCCAGGCTCTTGGCCCTCATGGGAGCTGGAGCCGACAGCAAACCCCAAGATCCTCAAATGGAGGTTCCCTTTCACCTAGCCTAGGCTCACGAAGCCAGAGTAGACCATCCTGGGGTCTCGAGACCAGGCCTTGAGAAAGGTGCTGATCCCAGGGCGCCTTTGTTTCTATAAAGGAACCACCTGGAAAGCATCCCGGCCCCAGAGTGACTGAAGGTGTGTGTGCCACGGGGACAAGGACAAGAGAGAGACTTGGGGTGGGTGGCGCTTGGCCTGGTGATCCAGGTACTTGACTACTGAGAACTGACTTTAGGTCACTCACTGCTCTTTGAGAAAGAGCAAGTTGAGAAAAGACCCGCTGGCCAGAGCCCCAGCTCTTTTGCCTCCAAGTATTTGGACCACCCCCAATCCTTCTCCGCCTCCCCTGGCTCAGGGACCTCCTTAACCTGCAACGGTCTCAGGTTCACAGTACAAGAGAGGCAGACGATGCTTCCTTCCTCCCCAGCCTGGGCTCGCGAAGGGAAGACTAAACGATACAAAGGCTTGAGCGGCACAAGTGGCTTAAGGGTGGGGACAGAATTCCTGCTCTGGCGGCAGGCACTCTGCAAATCAGGCCCGTGTTTTAGCTCGGGGGCAGGTGACCTGGCCCCACGCTGTGGGAGAGGACAGCCTTCCAGTGCGTTCTCTACCCAAAACCGTGTTGCAGGGTTCTTTTCTCTTATCCACGCACCCAGCAAGAGCAGCCCACCGCCCACACATTTCATGTTTCTGCCTTGGCTTTCTAGTGGATCGCTTCTTTCCTGAGAAGCCCTGAGTGTGGATATTTGACGGGACCCCGGTAGCCACCCGTGGCTGGCTGTTGCCACGTCTCCAGGTGCCTAGCCGGGGGTTGGCAGTGGGTAACCTGGCTGCCTGAAACACCAGAACGGTCCCACTGTGCTTCCCTAAACTTCCCGGTTTAGTTTCGGGGCTTCCGGACTAGCAGTTTAGCACTGCTTCCCGGTGCAGTTTGGCGACTATCTCGTATTGTCGACTTGTTTTAGTTATGGATAGGTGGACACCACTCGAAGAAAAGATGACTTAGAGACTGAATTTATAGAACACGGGGGAGGGGCGGTGGGCAGGAAATGGGAGAGGAGTTTTCTCTTTGCAGAAGCTCCTTTATGAGATGAAATGATTCTCTGCGAGGTTTCTTTAAATATCCAGCTGCCTTGTTGCAATGAAAATAATCATTTATAAGAATTCCATTGACATACAGTACTTCCTGGCTGCACCTGTTTCTTAGAGAGTAACACATCTGGGTGATGTCTGCGTGAATCGGTGTCCTGGATGGTGAGGTCCCGGGGCAGGACCGAACCACCTGGGTCTCCAGGCCAGGGGGGTTCCAATTTTGCCTGTGCATCAGAATCATCTGGAAGGCTTGTTGAAACACAGAGTGCTGGCCACCAGTGGGGTGTCTGATTCAGCGGGGGTGGGAAGGAACCCAAGAATTTGCATCTCTAGCCAGTTCCGAGGCGATGTTGATGCTGCTGGTCTGAGAACCCCGCTTTGGAGAACCACTGCTCTGGACCAAGGGGAGGGCTCAATTGCCATTTGTTGCGTGATTGGAGAAAGGAGGAAAAATTCCTCCCTTTCCCTCTTTGGGTTCAGAAGGCACACAGGCTCTCAGGTCAAGGGGAACTGTGTGCTTGGCACATGATCTCTAACACTGTCGGCTGACTTCCCTGATTGTTACGTTCAAGGCCCTGGCGGTCTGACCCTGGCCTCTCTTCCTGGCCCCGGGTATAGGAGAAAGAACACTGGGTAGGGAGTCCAAAGTGGGTGAGTCCAGGTTTTATCTACTAGCTGTGGGCTGTGTGGTCTTGGGCAAGGTCCTGGCCGGTGTGTACACCTCTTTCTTCACCTGCAGGTAAAACAATCTCACCTACACGCTCTGAAGGTGTTAATAGGGCAACCTTGACAGTGGCTCCTGTGGATGGAGAACTGGACTCAGGCCAGGCCCTGTTCTGAGCCCTTTGCACACACTGTCTCACGCAAGCCTGCACTCTGTGAGGTAACTACTATCGTCTCCCCAGAACTTGCTAGTGTGTTAGCTGTCTGGTCCTGAGCCCTCTGCCCTGGTACCTGCCTCCCGGAGTGGCTGGGAGCACTGAGTGAGGTCCTGTGGGGCTCAGCATGGCTGTAGCTCTCAGCATGGCTGTAGCTCTGGAGGCAGCCCCAGGTAAGGCAGGCAGCAGGGGCGGGGCGGGGGGGGGGGGCGTGCAGACAGCAGCCTGGGCCACCTTCATTCAGGCCTGGCTCCCTGTTTCTCTTCCAGAGCAGCTGGGGGAGGGAGCCGTCATTTGTTTAGGCCTCTGCAGTGTTTAATCACCATGCAGCTCTGCCTCCCTCCTCCCCACCCCAGCACTTGCTCTCTCCCTGCAGGAAACGGCTCTCTGCCTTCTGCCTCCGATGTAAGCCATGAAAAATGAACACAGCACCCAGAGAGAAGGAAACACCGGGGCAGGGAGGGGCGTCGGAGCCAGATGACCGGCTGGTCCTAGCCCAGCAGGCACCTTCTAGTTGGGCCAGTTGGATCCTGAGGAGGCTTCTCAAGGGTCTGCTGGTCACATAACTGACCACCGAGCAGGGCCTCAGGGTCTGGACGGCCATCAGCCTGGGCGTCCGGAGCAAACCCAGCTGCCCCTGAGGGAGCTGCAGTGCAGGACCTTCCTGGGATCTCAAACCCCTGGAGGATCTGAGGACCAGGCTGATCTCCCTGCCTTTGTCCTGAAGACAGCCAGGCCATGCCGGGACATGCCCTCGTGAAGGTCAACTGCGAGCCAGGCAGAAACTCGACACATCCCTTCTCTCCGTTCATTTTCCTGACAGTCCTGTGATGTCAGGATCACTACCCCCGTTTTCCAGGAGGAAACTGGCACGCAGAGAGGTTAAGGAATCTGTCCAAGGACAATCAGCCAGAACAACCAGCAGAACGGGACTGTCCATTTTTAATTAACACGATTACTTTCTACGTACACAACAGACAAATCCATTCTCCTTGTGAAGCTAACAGTTCCGACAGAGATGCGAAGAGGGATTGGGGCCCACATATGCTAGCCTCCAAATGCCTGATTCTTCCATGACATCTGACGGTTCCACCTGTTACACTTCACCACCCCCCCTTCTTAACTTCCCAAACGTTACTTTGAAGAAGTAATGTGTGCCCATGATTAAAAACATACAGAAGCAGGAAAAGGGCATGAACCGAAACCAGCCTCCTCTCTTCCCCAGTCTTGTTGCCCAGCTCGTCTCAATCAGGGTGAATCATGCCAGAAGCTTTAGGTTTTATTTCCAGAGCTATTTTGTCATTTACATACGTCATGGCCTTTGCTACGTCCAGCTGGAAGGTTCTCACCCCGGATATCCACACGGTTCATCCCCTCACCCAGTTGTCCTCACTTGGTGAGGGCTCTCCTGACCCTTTCCAGTTTATAGATTGTAATATCTCTCCTGCCACCAGATTCCCTCTGTTTCCCTCCCCTGAGCGATCCTTCTCCACAGCTATTACTTTTTATCCTGATGCCCCACTCCCTGAACCAGAGCAAAAGCTCGTCCTAGGCAGGGGTTTCTTTCTTTTTTCTTTTCCTTCCTTCCTTCCTTCCTTCCTTCCTTCCTTCCTTCCTTCCATCCTTCCTCCCTTCCTCCCTTCCTCCCTTCCTTCTTTTAACGTTTTATTTGAGAGACAGAGAGAGAAAGACAGAGTGCGAGTGGGGGAGGGGCAGAGAGAGAAGGAGACACAGAATCTGAAGCAGGCTCCAGGCTCTGAGCTGTCAACACAGAGCCTGACGCCGGCCTCAAACTCACAAACTGTGAGATCATGACCTGAGCTGCACAAGGACACTTACCCGACGGAGCCACCAGGCGCCCCCCTAAGCAGGGGTTTCTATGTACTACGTTCACTGCCACATCCTTAGTGCCTAGAACAATGCCCAGCACACGGGTAGCAACATGAATGGAAGAGCTGGGTGTGGACACAGCACTAGTGGGCAGACCCCGCCCTGATACAAAGGGTGGCATGATCTATGTGCTATTCTCAGCCTTCTTAAGAACACATGTTGCAGCTCAAAGAGACCGTCACTCCCGGAAGACAGGATGGAGCCTTTTCTATCTCTTGTCTCTCCAAAGATCCAGCCTGGTCTGGGGCACACAGGAGATGCTCAGAGCACAGAATGACCAGAGTGGAAACCTGACCTTTACTTCACATGACCCCCCCCCCCCGCCCCGAAAAAGGCAAAACAACACATGGTCTAGAAGATGATATAGGAGAATAGCTCCATGACCTTGGGATTGAGGAAGATTCTCAAAGAAGACTGCAAGCCATAAGGGAAAGTTGATAAATTATCCAACATGAGAGCAAAGAACTTCTGCTATACCAAAATATCCCATTAAGAGAATGAAAAAGCTCGGGGTGGTGGGAGAGTCTAGAAGATATAGGAGACACACAGTGCATTGTGAGGCCCAGGTTCAAGGGCTCTGGGGAGTAGGGCTCCCCAAGACTGTCTGTGGCGACCCAGGGAGCTTCTCAGAAGAGGCGGAAAGTGACCCCCATCTCCCTCCTCCCCCAGCTCTGGCCTCTTCCTCCTTCTTTCTGAAAAACCAGAGACTTAAGACAGACAGAAGAACCCCAGCCCCCCTTCTCTGCCCCATGCAGAGATAACCAAGCAAGAAAAAACAAATTAAAGAGCCCAGGAGCCTGGCGGGGCCTTGGGAAGTTTGGTTTGACAGGGCAACAGCATTTAACAGAGCTCAGATCATCCATCACTGGGGCCCAGTCATTTAGATACTGGGCATTTGATTAAACTAATATGGGCGGCTGGGGCAAGGCATGGCTGGGCGCTTCCTACCCTCGCCTACAAATTAGACCGTCACACACAATCCGATTACCTTGACTGCCACATTTATCTCTGGAGAGGGGCCATCCATCACTCCTCAGCAGCTGGCTCTGTGCCTCCTGCAGGAGGGGAGGTAAGTGCGCCCCCAAGTTTCAGCAGGCGGTGCCCCCTCCGTTGTTCATTCCACCACCCACTCAGCAGACACTGTCCCAAATGCCCACCCTGGGGCTGGCCTCAGGCTGGGCATGGGGTACAAGCAGACACAGTCCTTGCCAATAAGGAGCTCACGGAGGGCTCATGACAGGGCACGTCTCTGAGCTGGCACAAGGAGGGCCCAGCTTTGCCCCCAGTTCCCTCTCCTCCATCCGGGACTCCGGGTGTGTCGTGCCACTGATCTGGTCCTCAGCTTTGCACCTGTGAAGTGGGGTGACCACACAGTGCAGCACCGTCCGGAAGAACTTCTGCGGTGACGGACGTGTCCTGTATCCGTACTGCCCACACTGCAGCCGCAGGCCCCGTGCGACGACCGAGCGCTGGAAACGTGGCCACGGTGAGGAGTGAGTGTGCTCAACTGTATTTAACTCTTTCTACTGCATGAAACGTAAACAGCCACACGGGGCTCTGGCTCTGGTGCCAGACATCGCGAATACAATGGTACCAGACAGCCTTAAAATGGCCAGTGCAAAGCTCTGCACGGGACGAGTGCTCCCCGAAGGCCAGGCCCCTTCCTTCTTGAAGGGAGGACGCGATTCGGAGGCCGAGGATCACAGCAGCTGTTACCTGAAGACCCTGAACTGATAACAGGGTCGCCTCTGTCATTTCCTAGTCCAGCGGGGTGGGTACGCTCCCACTTGAAAGAAAAAGCAGATTTACAGACCATAAAGTGGCCAGGGCAGGACTCACGTCCAGGTCTTTATGGCCTCGAACCCCTGTTTTCCCAAGGGACGCTGGAACTTAGGAGTCCAGTCTTTAGACGTCCGGCTGGCTGCAGACATCTCATAAAACCGGAGTCTGGAAAGGGGCAGGCTACCCAGGCGGCGCACGGGAGGGAGCAGAGGCTCGGGGTGGGGCCTGCGAGGGCAGGTCAGCGGGGCAGGCAGGGGGTAGCAGCCTCTCCCCCAACCACCACCAGTCTGCGGATGCCATCGGTCTCTTCTCAGTGCCAGAGCTGAGGAGGTGGGTGCCGGGCGGGGAGGCGCCCCAGAGTCACTCGGCCAAGCCCACGGTGGCCCCGAGGCCCCGCCTAGCATGGAGCAGAGCTGAGGCAGCCAACAGAATTCGTGGTTCTAAATATACCACATCTAGATGGGGCCCCGTCCTGAGGCTTTTGCACAGTGACCAGGGCAACCAGGCATGGAGCCTCGGTGGCACCGGGACCAGGAAGCAAGAAAGATCAGGGACATCAGGCTTCCTCCCGCTTTACAGGATGCCAGTCAGCACAGGCCGGAAGGCTGGCAGCGGTGCGGGAACCAGCTTCTGGCACCAGGCACCTAAGGGCCCTGGGTGAGTTGCGTCCCCTTCCAGGGCTGCAGTGGGGGCGAGAGGAGCTAACAAGCAGGTGCAGCACCCCACAAGTGCTCTCTCACTGGGACCTGTTCCAGTGACTGGTACCACCTGATGTCTCAGGGCAAGTCAGAGGCCAGCTGAGCCCCTCAGCCTGTGTACGGGGCTGGGAAGGCTGGAGAGACAGCACCTAGGACGGAGCACTCCAATAGGGGCCCGAAGACCTCCATCCCTCACTGACTGGCTGCGTGACCTGGCAGAGGCCGCATCACCCTCGGGGGCTCCTTTCTTTATCAAAAACAAGAATAAAATCCCAAGCCCACGCAACCCCCTCTGTGAGGATCAGAAGGAACATGCAAACGCATTTGTAACCTGGAAATGGACAAATCTGATAGAATCTAAGTGTGCCAGGCGGGGGAGGGGGGAGGGCTTTCCCAATAATTTCAGAACAGTCTGACCCTAGAGAGAAATCGCTTCCCCGGGAGAAGACAGGCGCCCTGCAGAAACAGCCAGAGCTTTGGAGCAGTCTTCAGACACTCAAGAGATGTCCAGCTGGCAGTGAACTTCTTATAGAACCAGAGGCTGGAAAGGGACAGGCACCGGTCAGTGGAGGCCCACCTTGTGAGCCTCTCCTCAAATTTGCTGCGGTGGTGGCCAGCAGGCTCTTCCAGGAGCAGGCTGGCCTGGGCAGCTGGGTAGGATGCAGGGGACACACTGTAGCTGTAGGAGGGAACAGGCTGCCCTGGATGGAATGTAGGAGGTTCCTGGTGGGAGATGCCCATCGGACTGGGAGATGAGAAGGGAAGGCTGTGAGGTGGGAGCCAGACCAGAAGAGTCCAGAGAGATGGGGTGGCCTGGAAGAACCATATAGGAGATGGGAGTGGGGAGCAGGCCATAGCAGGGGAGCTGAGGAGGCCTCTTGGAACACCCCCTCCCCCCAGAGTCACCCTTCTCCGCTGTCCCAGTTGTTGGTACACTTAGCCACTCACACATTAGTATAAATGAATTTGTAACAAACTGTGCCAAGACGGGCAAGGAGCAGTAATTGCAGGAGAAAGAATGAGGTGGGGGAAGGTGGCAGGCAGCCCTCCCTAGTAAGCCACCTGCTCAAAGGCAAGGGAGACACCCCCAAGAGTTCCCCAATGGGGACCTTCTGCTGCCAGGACCACCAGTCCTCCCCCCACCCCTCTCCACAATGCCAAAATGCCAACACTCTTTTGTTGCCACTTAAACCAATTTGGGGGTAATTCTGCAGGCAATTGTCTTCCGATTTACAATGCGGCTCAGTGATTGCATCGAGGCTGATGGTTCAGGCTGTAATTGTATGGTAATCACTTCTGTTTATGATCGATGCGGAAATCACTATTGTTTTCCAGCAGGCTTGTTAAATCAAAAAAGTGCAGGGGTGGGAAGGGAGGGTTTATTTCTGTGAGTTGGAGCCCCGGGAAAATGAAATTAAGCAGAGCAACCCAGCGTTGGGGCGGCGGGGGGAGGTAGCTCTGACGGCAAAGGAACCCTCATCAGCTCAGAACTGAGACAGAGACAGGCGGGGACACAGAGATGCAGAGACAGCGAGAGATGTGGAAGATGCAGGTGGAGAGACACAGGGAGGAAGCAGGAAAGCCCAGGGAATGACCAGGCTTGGGATAGACATGGTCGGATACTCAGATACACAGATGCCCACAGACTCCACTGCTCATACACGCAGAGACACCAAGACAGAGGTACTAAAAAATCCCCGTGCTACACACGCCCAACACTTCACCAGACTTGCTCTCGCCCAGTCCCGGAGAGGTGGGACAGCCCAGGGGCCAGCTGGCTGGCCTCACACTACCTGCCCCTCAGGGTTGGGGCACCCTGCCTGCCCCATCTGGGATCTGCCTGCCTTCCCCTAGCCCCTGCCCCAAGGCCACCTACCTGCTGCCTGGAAACAGGGTGGCAGATGGCACCTGGGGGGCTCAGGTGGCAGGAGCAGGGCAGTGTTGTGAGCTGAGCCACTGCTGCGGGGAACAGGGGGAGCTGCCCACCTGGTGGGCAGAAATCCGAACCTCCCAGAGGCTGTAGGGAACAGGCCCGGGCCAGGGGAGAGGCAACGCCCCCCTGGGCGGCCACGGGCACTCCATGGCACCACAGGACTGAGCCAGCCCAGGCTGGAGGCCAAGACCCACGGGGAGCGAGCAGGCACCAGCTGCAGCAGCTCAGACAAACCTGTAGGTTGCAGGCCGCGCTTGGCTACAAGGCGTGTGTTTTTTTCAACCACATGCCCTTCTTCCCCAGCCAAAGTGCACGGAGACCATGGGGCAACGTACTGAAAAGCACGTCCACGGTGAAAATATCAGGTGTTTGCTTCCCCGTCAGCTCTCCTCGCACCGCCTGCCCCCTTGTACCTGTCTAACCGTCCTCCGCACCGTTCACCTCGCCAGGGAAGCCCTTCCCCACCCGAGTGGATCCTCCTCTCCTGGGCCCCATGGCACCCAGCTTCGGCGTGGGCTTGAAGGCCACCCTGACCTACCGGTGTGGCTTTCCTTAAACCCCGGGCGGCCACCTCTGCTGTCATGTCCCGCATGTCGCCCTTACAGCCAGTCAAGGCTGTGGATGGCAAGTAGGAGGATCAGCTCTCCTCGAATGGAGGAGAGGGCCGTGTCCTGTCCCCTGCAGGCCCTCCTCGGCCTGCGTTCGGGCTCTGAACTTGCCCCGGCCTGGCCCTCAAACGGGCCACCCCCAGCCGGGCTGGGCCCTGAACCGGGGCGCCCTGGCTGCCTAATTAGGGGCTCCATAGGGTATGCCAGGCGGCCGCTGGAAAACCTTCGAAGTGGAACGATCACTCCCTAATTGGACTTCCAGAATTCTGCCTAAGAAAACAGACTGCTTCTCCCCCAGGGACTTTGCCGCTGAAGTATATACAAACAAGGGATAGTTGTTCAACATTAAAAACAAAGTTGGCTAAAACGAGAATTGAAACTATAGCCGAGTTGTCTAGATGGAGAGGGATCCCCCAAGGGTGGGGAGTATCTGTGTGCGTGGCCGTGTGCATGTGTGCGCGGGCCCGCGTGTCCACCAGGCAGGCTCCACGTCCGGCAGGTGGCCCTCTTTTGGGGTCATTGTCTCATCCTTTCTCTGCTCAGGCTACCGTAACCAAGGTTCCCATCCTATGGTCTGGACCCCACACCCCCTTAGGCGCTGTCACTGGTGGGCACTGAGGTAAAAGACCAGAGAGCCTCAACTCTAGCCTGACCCTGCCTGACTCCTACCCTCAGTCTCCCTATCTGCCCAGGGTTGGTAATGACAGTAGCTCCCCTCCCAGGGGAGAGAAGGTACCACCTGGGTAGAAGCACATTTTTAGACTCTGACAAGCTCTGGAAACATCTGATATCTGTACTCCCTGCTCCAACTTGTAACCTCAAATCTGGGGGCATGGGGGCAGCCAATGACCCCTGGCTTCTGTTTATTTAGCACCCTAAAGTCAGGTCCTTGGGTGGGAAGTTTAAGGTAAGGCCACCAATCCAGGGTGTTTTCTCTCCCCACACCAACCCCTTAAAGGCGAGCTAACAGAACTGGCAACAGGATGCTGAGGCTCGCAGAAGGCTGGGACCAGCTCGAGTGGGAGCCGCTCCCTGCGTAGGCGTCTGTGGTCAGGGGACAGGGCTGTGAGGTCACAGAGACCCAGACTGCCCTGGGTCGGTCAACCCTAGTGCTAAGGAGGACAGGAATTAATGGCCCCATTTTTCAGATGGGGAAAGTGGGGGCCCTGAGAGGCAAGTGACTTCTCGTGAGGGGTGGAACACAGCAGTCTATGACTCTACAGAGCTCTGATATCCCAACAATCTGCAAGTCTCTTTCTCTCTCTCTCTCTCTCTCTCTCTCTCTCTCTCTCCAAGTAGCTCTGACAGCATTCACAGAATTCCTCTGCCATCCCCAAAACAGGCAGAGAGGAAGCTGTGGCTAGTCAGGGCTCATTTCCCCGGGAAGCCATGGAACACCCTTTCCTGAGGGCTGGGAGGGTCCAGAGTCCTCTTCCTGAGGACGACACAGGCCTTCTGGGGTCAGCTCCAGCAAGCCTTCCCAGGCCCTCCCCTAGTCCCTGGAGTGATGCACAGAGAAGGCCACTGGGCTATATGCCCTTGGGCCATCTCTCAGGGGGAAGAATATCCCTAGAAACATCCAGGCCTCGGGGTGAGCCCCTCTCTCAGAGCTCCAAGTCTGTCTTCCAGTTTGAGAGGGACAGGGGCATGCCTGCACTGGGGAAGGGACAGCACAGGGCCAGACACATTGACTGCCTTTATCTTGGGACACCTTCTACTTGTGGGCCCCAGTGTAGTCGAGAACCATCCTCCTATCCTAGCATAACGATAACAACGGATATTTATGAAGCGTGTCCTTGTGCCAGGCACATGGACCCGGTGGGTGCTCCCAGCAATCTCAAGGTCGCTGCTATCGTCATCCCCGTTTCTAGATGCGGAGGCTGAGGGGTCACAGAGCCTCAGTACTTGCCTGAGGTCACACAACTGGTAAGACGAGGGGCTGGCCACACACGGCCCGGCCCCGCCTCTCCCTTGCACCGCCCTGCATGGCGAGAGGGCTGATGTGGACACCTGTGTGCCCCACAGGGACGAGAACATGTCACACACACCACCCGGCTCCTGCAGCACAGACACGCTCCCAACACCCCTGTGCTCGCAAATCTATGCAAACCCACAAGAGCACTGCTGTAATACATTCATCCAACAACCATTCAACTTATAAATGTCCCCCGCATGTCCACAACCACGTTCAACTGCATGGATACGAGGTACCTGCACACAAATGCAAAACCCACAGAGGTTTTCAAACATTCCATCGTATACTTCTGTTCTCCAGTACGCGCCCCCCCTACCCCCCGCAATGAGGCTCACCCTCGTCTCATGCCCAGGCACACATACTGCCCTGCACACCAGTGCCTCCCGGCTCTGACATTTTCATTAGGTCATTAAGGGACTTTTGTTGTTGTTGTTGTTGTTGTTGTTCTTTCCGCATTCCCCACCCAGAGCCAACCCTTCATTTATTTATTCATTCATTCAAAACATATTAGTGTGTACTTTTTTGCCCATTTGGATGTGGATCATAAAAACTCGAATGAGCTCCAGCCATGAACTTGAAGAAATCCAATATTCCCGCACAAACGCGGGGCCGTGCTGAGTGCTGTAATTATCGTGCAGTGAACTGGGAGAGGGTCACAGGCGAGCATATTAGTAAGCATACAGGCACGGAGGGCATGCATCCAGTGCCCTCAGCAGCCTGCATGCACTCTATAGCTCCTGTTACAACAGGCCTGTGAGGGGAGGGTGCCCCCATTTTAGGGAGGAGGCAGCTCAAGTGGCAGAGAAATGTCAAGCTCAGATCACCCGGGTGGAGGCCAATAAGGCTGCAGGTAACAGGTATCTAAGACCAGGGAGGTGTCCTGGGAAGCCAGCCCAGGCCAGGACTGGCCAGAGGCTGGGTTCCTTCTGGGCAGGGGCCCAAGAGCACTGCGGGGGGCACCCCACGCTCCTGGGAGAACGGAGGGAGCAATCAGGAAGCCACAACCTGGGAAGAAATCTCCATGGAAGAGACTGTAACCTGAGGACAAAGAGCTTATCCAGGTCATCAAACGCCTTTCTTGGAGAAGGTACAACTCCATGCAAAGCTGACAGGATTATCAGCCCCTGACAGGCCTGATGCTGGGGAGGCTTAATTCTGGGGGGGCGGGGGCGGGCACGGGCTGTGGGAGCCTGGCTCGCAGTGAGGCAGTGCAGGGCAAGGAGGGTGACCTGACCGTGCAGTGATGCTCCCTGCTCCCCGGCAGGGGCAGGCCCACCCCACCAGGGCTGCCCACTACTCAGAGTGCCTTCAGGCAGGGGCACAGGGAGGGTGGAGGATCCCTCCTTGTTTCAAGGGTCAAAGTGGCCCGGACAGAAGAAGTTGGAGCCTGTGCTCACAAAGAGAAGCAAATGCTTGGCCCCTGCCCCTTCTCCTAGCCCAATGCGGACCTCTGGGCACCCCCCTCCCTGGTGCCACCATATGGTGGGGAGGGGTCACAGAAGTGGAGACCCAGGGGTAAAGGCCACCCTGGGTCCAGTGAGGTTGGGGGGAGGGTGTTCTCTGCTTCGAGGGCCACTGCCCTGAGCCCCTAGGACGGTTCCTGCTTAGGCTCCCTCCAGGGCACCTCCAGGAGGTGCCCGAGAAAGGTGCTCGGAAAGGCCCGAGAGCTTTCAGGGGCCTGTTGCTGGCAAGTGAAAAGCACACACACCACAGGGTTACACAAGCTGTCCCAAAGCCCTGCAGAGAAGCCACAAGCTTCTCTCAGCAAATGCTGAGGGAGTCCTGAGCTCCTGGCCAAGAGCTCTGGGAGGCCCCAGTGGGGAGCCAGTGCGGGGGGGGGTTGGCTCCAGGATTTCTTGGGCTCACGGGGGAGGTGGGCAACTGCATGTTCACCAGTTCGGGGCTTGTGCTGCAGGAAAAGGGCCCCCATGCAGGCGCATGGGTGGGTGGAGGTCGGGGGAGCGTTCTGAGAGGCTTCGGCTGTGGTGGAGGGTTACGAGGCAGCGAAGCAGGTGGATGTGTCCCTAGAGAAACGGGCCTTGCACAAATGCAAGGACACCCATGACTGGGCAGCAAGGATAGCTAATGTTCACTCAGGCCTGACTGGGTCCTAGCACTGTGTTTAAAGCTGTAGCTGGAATATACTCTTTGATCCTCCTACAATCCTAGGAGATGGGTACTATTCCATTTCCCAGATGAGAAAACTGAGGCTCAGAGAGGATTAGAGCATGTCCCTTCTAGTCCCAGTGTGTGGAAGGGACAGAAGAGGGGGTGGGGGAGATGCTGGTAGGCAAGGCGCAGGAGGGGGGACCTCTGAGAACTTGAGGGCTTCCAGCCCACAATAGGTAAAGCCATAGGAGGGCCATACCCCTTGCACCTGACCACACCCCCCCCAACACCCCACGACCACCCCCATGCTGTGGAACCCTCTCTATGAACGCCTAGCCCTCACCTCCTCCACCTCTCCCCATGGAGACAACCCCCAGGAAGCCCCTGGTTCCCCCCCTCCACCCCGGTTGTCCCTGCACCCACACACCATCTGTCCCCTGAATTTGTTGCTGCCTCACTCACTTCCCAAGGCTGGGCCTGAGTGCTGTTCTGCTGCCCAGAGCCCCACACCAAGTACAAAAGTTCCTGGGACCTCCTCCCAGCTTCCTTTCACTGAGTGTCTTTCCTGAAGCCCTCTGAAACCCTGGAAGCCAGGCCTGGACCCACAAGCCTTACCTTCTCCAGGGCCGCTGTGACCCCAAGAGCGACATCAACATGGCATAGCTCATGGGACCCTCTGCCCAGAAAACACACCCCACACAACTTGGGGCTCACAGACCCCAGCAAACGGTCCGTGGACCTCAAAAGGGAGAGGTTTTTGCGCACGTCATCCAGAAGGCTTTAGGAGTCCAAGGCAGGGGTTTACAGCGCCTTCCCCAAGAGGGAAATGAAAAGTGGGTGCGGGTGCTGGCCCATGCACACTTCCTGTGGAGCTAGGACACATGGGGACCTTCTGAAGGCTGCCAGCAGGGGACAGCGCCACAGCTTTCCATGGGGACAGACAAGTGGCAGGCACACTCACACACTCCCGACCCCCCCACCCCACCGGCCTTCTCAAGATCTCCTGCTACAGTGGTCACGCAGGAGCGGGGACCAGCCAATTGCAGAGCAAGGTCTCTCTGGTCATTACACACAGTGGGAGGGGCATCTCACGGACAAGGACACTGAGGCCTGAGGAGGAGCTGGGACAAGAACCCAGCCTCTCAGACTCAGGAACTCTGGAGAAACCAAAAGCCCAGCTGGCTTAGGAGCTAAACGTACAGCGTGAGGGAATGAAGTCAACCCAACAGTAATGAAAACTGCTACTTACTGAGCAATTATTATGTGCCAGACATCGAGCTAAATGCCTTCCACCCCATCCCATCTACTCCCCAGTGCAACCCTGCCAGGCAGAGGCAAGTACGGGCAGCCTTATTTGCTGACCAGGAAATAGGCTTAGAGGAGTTAAGCGACTTGCCCAAAGCCACCCAGCAAATGACAGATGTGGGTTTCATAATTACTCCCCGACACTGTCTTTGGAAGGATGCCTCATTTTAACACCCCCAGTGGGGACGGGGCAAGGGAGGTCCTTTGGGACCCCATGGTTCATAGAAAAGACGGGGGTGGGGTGGGGAAGTCCAGGGTCCTGGGCAAGGGGAGGCAGGGTAGGAGCAGTCACTGGGGCTGCTGACAGGGAGGCAGGCCTCGGCGGGACCCCGCCTCCCCACAGCACCGTGATGGCAGAGCTACAAGCCCCTGTGAGACTCCCAGGTGCAGCTCTGTCCAACAGAGATGTGACGATGGAAAAGTCCCACCACTACCCTGTCCGACACGGGGGCCACTAACCCCACGGGGCTACTGAGAACCCAAAATGTGTCTAGTGTGACTGAGGAACTGAAAATCCATTTCCACTTAATTTGTGCTAAAATGCATCTAAATAGCCACATATAACACAGCACAGCAAGTCCAGTGGTCTTCCTACAGGTGGGTTCCCCAAAAAGGACAAGGGCTCTGGCAGCTCACGCGGTCAACTTGGGAACAGCCAGAGCTGGGCCAGGAACTCAGGCCTCTCCATCTCTTCCTGGGTGACTGCCTTTGCTGTGACCCAGTTACGCCCTGGGCTGCTCATTTAAGAGACATTTATCAAGCACCCAGCCCTGACAGAAGTCATGGATGTCCTGTCCTGCAACAACTCACAACCTAGTGGGGCGGACACCTGGGTGGGCAAGCGACCCCATAAAACAGGCTGGTGTAAGGTTATGGGTCCGGGACATCCAAAGGGTGAAAAGGGCTGCCAGGGGACAGGGTCCCATGTCTACAGGTAGGCTGGGGGTGGGAGACCAGGGAAGGCCTCCTGGGCGGGTGACACTTGAGCTGGGCCTAGAAGCCACGGGATGGAGAGGAGATAGAAAGAAGGCCTCCACGGGCTTCCCGCCCCCCTGCCTCCCCCCGCCAAGTTTTCAGAGTCCACCTTCCCACACGTAGGAGCTGAACCAGACCCTGTTATGTCTTCTGTGCACACTGTGAATCTGCCAACCAGATTACACTCTTGGGAGGTGGAGAGGGTGTCTATAAATCTCTAGCTGCCTCAGGCTCTGACCGAGGAGACCACGGACATGATATGAGATCAAATTCGGCAAGCCCAGAGGCTATCCCCTGTCACCCGTCTCCTCTAGTCCCAGGGAACTGCCCACATTGATTTAAAACCTCTGGGGCCTGGCTGTAACCCCCAGGGGACTGGAGACACAAACACATCTCCCCTTTTTCCAGGACAGAGCTGAGGGCACTGAGGGGAGGTCTGGACAAGTTCCCCCAAGTTCCCGGAGCTCCTCAGAAGAAGAGCTGGCTGCCCTCGCCCCCCACCATGGGCAACCACAAAACAGGAACCCTGCAACAAGGAGACTTTCCATTGCGTCAGCAGAGGCAGGGATATTCCTGCAGCAGAACTGTGACCTCGCACCGAGGCCTCGCGCTGCTCCCCACTTCCCCGCGTGGATTCCTGCCTGCGGCTCAGCAGCATCCCTGCTCCTGGAAGCCCTGGGAGTCCCAGGGGCATGTGTGGATCCAAAACCTTCCCATTGCCCCCAGGATAAAATCTGTGCTCCCCACGGAGCTTCAGCAACAGCTCCACTTCCCATGCTCACCTCTGGTGCTTCGTCTGGAGGGACACCCTCCCTTCCCCGAGGGTGCCACACCCCTCATGGTTTCCAAACCTTTGCGTGGTCGTGGTCGTTCTACCCTCCTGCCTAAGATTCCCTGCCCTTTGCGCCCGAGACCCAAATTCTCCCGTTTCCAAAATCAAGTCCTGCCTGGGGGGAGTTTCTGGCTACTCCAGCCCCAAAGTCACCATTTCCCCCTCTTCCTTCCACAGCTCTTACGGTACGAGTCACGGGCCTCTGTTCATTCAACTCTCCTTGCCTTGCCGCACCTTAATTATCTCCCCCAGCACGCACACCAGCCCCCTCTAGCACGAGCCTCCCAGAGTGGAGTTTACCTTTTAGAGATGAGACAGCGAGCACTGTTCTCGGTACAGAGATGAGAACAGAGGCTCCCAGAAGGGAAGTGACTGGCCAAAGGTCGCACCCCAATTTGGTACCAGATCACAGATATTGTCATTTGAGGACTGGGCCCTGGAAGCCACGTTTCCATGAACAGTATCACAATTATCTGGAGGAACTTTACAAAACCAAAGCCAAATCACAGAGGCTGGGCCCTACCTCGGAACTACGGACTCTCCCAAGAGGGAGCTGTGGCCTCCAGGAATGTGGGCATCCTGGCGAAAGCCCCTGTTCATTCACCAAACGCGCACAGAGCACCCACTACTGCCGGGAGTGGGGCACTCACAAGGCCAGGCCCTACCCACAGGTGGATGGGGCCAGTAGGAGGACCTGGCAGGGGTCACGGGGGCTCAGAGAAGGCCCTAGAGCTGGCTCCAAGCAGAGGTCAGTGCCAAGGCCTGGGCTACTGACAGGGAAGAAAAGGGCCCACTTTCTCATCTGCTTGGGGACTGCCTGGCAACCCAGCCTAATTCTCTGGGCAGTGGGGTGAGGGCCTGGCCCTGTCAGTCTGTTTTGAAGAACACATAGCACGTCAGACTCTGGGGAGCAAGAGTGCTGTGGGCGTTCCCAGGGCGGCCCACCCTGACCCCAGGGAAAGGCACAGGGGCCTTGAACACCACCCTCCGTCATTCAAGGGGACTGGGAACCTGGGCGTGTGGCCAAAGGTCCCCTCATCTCTTAAGGCCCCCTGGATGGGCCTTGAAGACCCCCTTCCGGGTGTGTGGAGGTCCCTGGAGGAGAGCCACCCCCCTTTTCAGACCTTGTCCTTCCGTCAGCTCAGGGCCATTTAAGAGCTGGAGGCTGCAGTAAGGCTTGATGCTGGGGTGAGGTGGGGACCTCAGGACATAGGGCCTAAGCCAGAGACAAAATGACCTCATCTCAGGGCTGGAACAGGAAACCGAAGCAAGGCACAATTAAATCTTATAGAAACCTCAAGTTCAAAAATGACAGACTGGGATTTGCAGTGGACCATGAGAGAAGAGGGCATTAACTCCATTCAGGCTCACCTGCCGCGTAACCTTGGGAGCAGGGAGTCCCTGCACCGGCCTGGGCAGTGGGCTGACTGTCCTTCCCTGCCTGTGGTTAGCGGCCTGGGAGCTCCCTGAGAAGCCAGCTGGGCGTGCTTGGAGGGCAGGGGCTTGTTTTTCCCTGAGCAGGCTCCCCTGTGAGGCTGCTGCCTCCCTGCCAGGCCCTGGGAGAGTTTCCTCCTGCAGCTGAGGCTTCTGGGGGGAAGTGAGGCCAAGTGCGCCAAACGAATGCCCCATGGCACGAGGGGCAGCAGGCCCTGGCAGGGTGGGAGCAAAGGGTATCTTGGGCCAGCCATATGTCCCCAGCCGATTCTTCCCCTTGGGCTGGGGTCCGCACACGTCTCTCTCTGGGGTGGTGCTAACGAACCTGGCCACGGGCCCACTGCCGGGGTCCTTCCCTGCGGAGAAGAGCCAGCCTCTCCCTGGGGACCAAAGCTGCATCGATCAAGGTAAACACCTCCCTCACCCAGAGTCTCTCTCTCCCTCTCCCAGCTCTGCCAGCACAGAACTCTCTGTTCCTGGGGACCCGAGGCGGAGCTGGCTCTCCCGCCCGATCGATGGATGACTTCACAAAGACTGACGCCTACCAGGCACCACGACGGTCCTCAGGGAGGTCTAACGCTGCTCCTGGGACCGCTGCCCACCCTTGCCCCCTGGCTGACCTCTGCTGGGTGGCAGAGCACTCGTAGGGGAGGGGCACATGCCACTGGCTGGGTGACCTTGGGCCAGACTGAACCTCAGCTTTCTCCCGCACGAAATGGGAGTACCTGGCTAGCCCATGCTCCCCTCACAGGGAAGCGGTCAGGAAATAAAGTGCTAAGAAGACAGAAGGTGGCTTTATTGAACAAACTCGCACCTGCGGGCCCTGGATCAGGCCCTCACCTCTGCTTTACGTCTCCATCCCTTTAGGCCGGTGCGGCCAATGGCACTTTCTGCCATGGTGGAAATGTTCCACAATCTGCCCAGCCACGTGTGGCTGTTGAGCACTTGAAATGCGGCTGTTACAAAGGAGAAAGCTGAACTTTTGCTTTTAATTCACTGAAATTTGTAAACAGCCCCCCCCCCCCCCCGGGGCTGGTGGCTATCAGTTCCAGATACACTCTGCCATCCTCACTCCCTGGGATGTGACCCAGAAAGAGCCACCAGGAAACTCCCAGGCAGGACTGTGGCTGAGTGTCTGCGGGGGCACCTCTCTCAGTCTGACTGGCTGACACCAGAATGGGGACTCATTTGAGAGTTCCCAGGGACTGGAGCAGGGCCTCGTTGCTCTGTGTTCAACCAACACTAACTTACATCCAGAAGTGCTCTTTAACTGCTTTGTCCCCTCCCCACCCTAGCAGAGAACACAGCAGCCCATTCGCTTTCTGCTCACGCACTCAGCCATCACCGAGGGTCTCCCACCTGCCGGGCGCTGTGGTGGGCGCTGGGTTACACTGTGACAAGGACCACTATGACCCCTGCCTTTAAGGGGCTCACGGTCAAGGCCTCCTTCCAGGGGGAGCTAAGACTGGCTTCCTCGGTCCCCTGCCGGGTGGTCTCAGGGCTTCACACATGTTCTCCCATCTGAAGCTGGGTCTCCTAAGTTTCTGAGTGCACAGGCTGTGGTGAGAACCGAGAGGCAAGAGAGCGAGGTGGAGGGGTTGGGAGGCTGTGCAGGGGAGAGGAGACAGCGTTGTGAAGCAAGTCAAACTCAGTGCAGGCTGCTGCTTCCGGTTCAGACCCAGATTCTCACCAAAGCATCGCTGTTTGGTGGTTTCTCACTAAGGAAGTTCAGGGTAAAAATAGCTCAGGAGGGGACTTGAATCCCGCTAGTTTGGGGGGGGGGGTAGTCACTGCTCAGCTAATACACAAAAAAGGGGAACAGGCTTATGAGTAGCCACGTGGACCCCCAGGCTCACAGCCCCACCCCCTAGCCTCTGCCATGTGACAGAACCTTTTGCTCTGTAGTGGATGGGAAAGGAGCATCCTGCCCCAGAACTGGGACCCTATACACCATCAGGGCCATCCTGGAATTCAGGGGGGCACCACCTTGCCCACTCTCACTCCCCAGCAGGATTTCTGGCCCAGATTGCACCCACTCTCAAGCATGGGCCATTAACTCATTGCCAGCTGCCTCTCAAAATCTTCCTGCTGGAGGAGCCACCAGCCATGCCCAGTGCCCACCTGGCAGTCTGGCCTGACGGTCAAGGGCAGGGTACTTGGACCCCCCCACCCTGAGAATGACAGTTACCTGAACCCCATCTGAGGAGGTGCCGCCTCCCTCCACTGGTACAAAGGATTAGGGCAAGTAAAGTCACAGCTCTGAACTCTCCCAGTCTCCCCGGAGCTGGCTTTCAGCTGGACCCGGGAACTGGGACCTATCTAGTTAGTGGCTTGGGCACCAAGGCTAGAAAGACCCCAACAACAAAACCATGTGCTCAGGACCAGGAAACAACCAGTTAGCCCCAGCAGTCTTCTGAGAACCCCTCTCTCCAAGGCCTTAAACAAGATCCTCACAGCCTGGTGTCAGGCAGCCCCAGAAAGGCGCCTTCCTGCCGGCCAGTGCAAATCCTCTCCTCCAGCAGGCTTCCCAGCAAACACTTGTCAGAAGTCCCCGTTCCGCACCCATCAGCTCTCCGAAGGGCGCCCTGCCGCAATGGTGGCATCACCAGCGCCTGTGGGGGTCTCTGGGCTCTTTCAACATTAGGGCTGCAAAGCTGACAAAGGAGCAGCTTGAAGTTAAAGACCCTCGGCCACTGCCTCCCCGGAAGGCTTCCTGGCCCATCCTCATTTTTGTAAAAGGAACCGATTGAGGACGGAGCCTTGTAAGATGTCTGCTAGAGAGCCAACACTTCACCTTCGAGAAGAGTACGGGGGAGCACCCCGGCCCCGGGCCCCGAGAAAAAACGGGGGCCCCTTCTGTGGGCGCACAAAACGGGCCCGGTGCACGCCTGTGCCACTCTCGCGGCCAAGCCTCGGGCTGACACCATGCAGCACACGGCGCTACCCACAATGCACCGGCCCTCCTCTGTCACACACAGGCACGCACACTCACCCCCGCGCCCGGAGGGAGCCTGGCCCGGCCCGCGGGCGCCCCGGCGCCGACCCCTCCAGCCCCGCACTCACCTAGAAGTTGCGTCGGCCGCGGTCCCACCCTGGCGCCCGCGGGGGGCTGGGGCCCGGCCGTGAGCGGCCGCGGCGAGCGTCTCCGGGCAGGGTTCAGCCGGCGCCGAACAAAGGCTGCGCGCAGGCAGCGGGCGCCGCCTGCATCCCCGCTCCGCGCCCGGGCGGCGGCGGCGGCGGCGCGGGGGCCCGGGCGGCTCCGGCGCCCGCTCGCTCCGCGCTGCCCGCTCCGAGGGCGCTCCGGCTCCCGCGCTCCCGCTCGCTGCTGCCCGCCACCGCCGCCGCCGTCCGGCTACCGCACCGCACACATCAATTATTCATCGCCCGTCTCCAGCTTCCCGGGCGAAGCCAATCACAGGCGGAGGCTCCGCTAATGGGGCCGCCGCCGCCGAGGAGGCAGCCAGCCGCGCGCCCGGGCGCAAGCGACAGCCCTCCGGGGACGGGGATGGGCCGGGGGCGCGCGGGGGGCGGGGGCGCACGGGGCGCGCCAGCGAAACTTCCCACGGCCCGCGCCCTGCGCTGCGCGCCGGGACCCCGCCGGCGCGACCACCCACCCTGCGTGCGCCCGCGTGGGGCTGGGGGCTCCGGGGAGGCCGGGCGCGCCGCGGCGGGGGGAGGGGAGGGAGGAGGAGGAGCGCGCGAGGAAGATGAAAGGCTAGCAGACCTGCCTCGGCGTCTCCAGGGAGCCCCGGCTCGCGCGCGCCCTCCCCGCCCCAAGAGCCTCGCCGTCCGCACCCCCGCCCCCCAGCCCGCCGCCCGCACTCACTCGCGCGCGCAGACCGTCGGCCCAGCCACTTTGCTGCGAGGGAGCGCGAGCGAGTATGAATCGGAGGCAGCTCACATTTCAAACTTGCACGCAGGGGTGGTGCTGGTGCACGCCGCCGCCGAGCGAACGCACGACCCGACGAGCGGCGCTCCAGCCTCCGGGCGGGGGCGGCGACCAGGGTCCCCTCCCCCCACCCCCTGCCGCCTGGGCAATTAATTGGAAGCAACACTTGTGAGAGTGGGTTTCCCGGAGCGCTGTCGCCCGAGGGGGCCGCCGAGAAGGCGCTGGCGGTGGTTGACTTGGGGGTGTCTCCCGCCCCCCACGGCCTCCCTGCGAATCCTCCCGAGTGGTCATGCTAATGAGGGTCCCGGGGGGGGCGGGGGGCTGTGGGGGCGGAGGAGGGAGCTGGCCTGGAGGCGGTCTTGGCCGGGGTGGGGGGTGGGGGAAGGGGAGGGGCGGGGCGGGACTGGGTCAACCGGATTGAGACCTCGGTTTGAAGGATTTTCGGAACCGGTTAGGGGGCGGAGAAAGCAGGCGACCTGGCATCCAACCTGGCACAGAGGCCCCTGCTACCTTCGGGATTCCCCGAGCGCGGAGCCGGGGGCAGGGTGAGCTGGCTCACATAACGCTCGACCTCCCCGACTTAGGGGAGTTCCTGTGCCCTGGGCCAGCGGCTGTAGGGAAGCCGGGGGCGGCTGCGGTGCGCGGCTGGGCCCTGCCCCGCCCCGGGAGCTACTGCCTTCCTGACACTGCATCCTGTGGTGGCCGAGGCCTCTTCCTTCCAGCCTGTCTTTCGCAAGGGCTCCTGGCGCTGAGCTGAGCTTGCTCCCTCTCCACCCCTCCGCCCCTGAGACACCGCTGGAAGCCCACCCCCTCTCTTGCCCAAAGGGCTCTACGCCCCTCCCTCTTCGCATTACCATCACCCCCTTGGGAGAAACGTGTTATAGCCCCCTCCCCCAGCCCTACCCACCAGCCAGTGTATCTTGGTGATCTAGCTAACTCAAACGACAAGGAAGGTAAGTGGGGTCCCACCATTCATCCTAAAGGAAGGTAGCCAGAACTGTCTTGAAAATCTCCTCTATGTTGTCTGCTGTTCACTGCTCTCTGAGACATGACTGGGAACTGACCAGGTCCACTAGCCTTTGTTGCTTCTGGAGACTTCATTCTCAGATACGCCCCTCCTTTTTCAGGCTGAGCCTCTGGCTGGCCCCTAAACCTTACTGTCTGTCCTCCTGCTCGCCCTGGAAGTGGCTGAGACAAATCACTTATCTAGAAATTATGTTCTTGCTCCTTGTTTGACATAAATCGTTAGCAGGCTCTAATCCCACCCACTGCCACTTGAAATATCACTTTCGGGGATGGCATTTGGAAATGCAGTTGTCATGGGCTTTCCCTCCGAGGAGCTGGTTAAATGGATTAATTCATACTTCATAACTTGCTGCCTTTTGGACAAGAACTGGCTTCCTGCAAAAGAGATTAATTGGCATCCCCTTCCTGCAGGGCCAACCCCAGGAGTAGCCAGGGAAAGAGGGTCTCCTCCACTCAGCACAGATTCTAGGCTCTGCTCAATCTCACCTCCTCTAAGGAGTCTTCCTTATTCTGGGTTAGAATGGTTTCTTTGGGGGACAATCATTCAGTGAGACATTCATTGGGGCCCTGCCCACGTAAGCAGCCCCATAGGGGTTTGGGATCCCAAGAGGGAAGAGCCCTGTGGCCCTATAAAGACTCTCCTATCTTTCTCACTTTGGCTGGCCCAGTCGCCACTGCAGATCCCCTAGAAAATGTTCTCCAAAGCCCAATGCCCAGCCACTGACACCCAGAAACAGATGGGGCCTGACAACTTGACCTACTTTTCAGAAGAAAACACTGAGATGGATAACCCCCAAACCAGGTTTCTAACATTAATCTGGTTTTAACATAATGTCAGATTATCCAGAATTCAAATAGCCAAAACCTCAGATAACCAGAATACACTTCTCCTGGATCCTCCCCTTCCAGAAATTCTGTGCAATGATAGTTTACAGTACCAGTCTGATTTTTAGTGCCTTCTGAGCTACCAAAGACCTAAATGTTTGGAACTTCCAGGTTCATTCTTGAAATGCCTTGTGTGAGTTGGTACCATGGAGCCAGCCCCCAGGCGCTGAGTTCAGAAAAACCACTTCCTGTAGGTTGAGCCATAATCTGGACTGGACCTGAAGTTTACACCAGAGGGACACAGACCTGGCATCACTGCCTGGAAAACCATCAAGACACCCCACCGACCCACCTCCCCAGCCTCCCAGTCCTGCAAGGTTGGAGTGGGAGAAAAGTATTAACATGCCTATTTAAATTCCACATGCCTGGGACCCACCATTTTTTACTTTCCCCAGGTAAGACAAAAAAAAAAAAAAAAGTAAATACTGTTCACCAGCAGATTTACGTAATTAGAAAAACAAATTGTTTTTAAGCATCCATTCATCAGCCGGCCCACAAGTCCCCCCCGGCAGCAGCTAGGGTTTTCACATGCTAATTTCAAGTCTTGCGCGGCCCTATTCAAGCCCCCCAGGGCCCACTAGGTTAGCGAGCTCTTGTGAATACTACAAGCCCCTAGTCTACAGAAATACGGGTACTCGAACCAGTTCCTGCCCCAGAAGGGCTTCTCCTCACTTCTCGTTCCAACTCCATTTCTCCAACTTCCAAAGATTTGCTCGAAAGCCTGGAGCCCCAAGTGGCCTGCTCCGCCCTCCGGGCGCAAGCCTCGATAAGGATCTGCAGGAAAGGGCTGCAGACAAAGCCACCCTCCACCTCTGCCGGCAGTCTCTCGGCCAGCTCTCCGAGTGACCTCGGAGAGGGGGGCACAGCCCGGGAGGGGGGGGGATGACTTGGGAGGCAGAAGAAAGGAGGAAGAAAGGGAGAGCTGTGGCCCCGGCACTCGGGCTCCTTGATGAATGCCTGCGAGCGCTCGGGAAGCCTGATGTGGGGATCAATAGCGGGTGGCTTTTCTTGCGGGTGTTTGAACTCCTCCTGCCATGGGCCCCGGCGAGGAAGAGCCGCCAATAAATCACATCGCTGCAGCCAGGAAGGCAGCAGCGGCTCGTTCCGGAGGGCGCGGGCGGGAGGATTCTTCACCCAGCCGGGGGAACCTCTCATGCGGATCCCACTTCTGCGGGTCCATGGGGGGAGGGGACCACAATTGAGCCTGGGGGTGCAGGACAAGCCTCGTCCAGGGCTCCCCTGCTAACCTGCAGAGGGCTGGGCCTCCTGGATCCCATCCCAGCCCAGGCCAGTGAGCGGAAAAGAGCAAAGCCACCTAGGATGTAGATCACCCAGGGGTCGAAAGTGGCTCCGCCCAGGGCTTCCAGGCTCAAGGCTGGGTCACCACCGTGCCAGGCTTTGTTTGGGAGACCTGGGGACAGACAAAAGCCAAGCTTGCTCTGACTGGGGCTGAGGAGAGGCATAACAATGAACCCAAGGGGTGGCTCTTCTGGGCCTTCAGTTCTGAAGAGCTGGGTCTTCCTCAAGCAGGGCTTGCTGATTCAGCAGGTCTCAGCAAGGATCCCAATGACTCACAAATGTCACCCAGGCAGGCTGGAGCACTCGGAAGGAGAATGAAAGAGACAGGGAGGCCCTGGGCGGATCTCCACGTGAGTGTGACAGGCATGAGCATTGGTCCTGGGAGCTTCCTGGCTTATCCATTTTCATACAACTGGGTCCCTCCCAGGACCCACGAAGGAAGTGCAGGGTCCAGAGTACATTCAATAAAGGAATGCACTGGGTGCGGGGCGGGGGGAGGGGTCACCGGTCGTGGGAGTATCTGTCTCACTGCCAGCGTGGCAGGTCCAGGAAGGCTCAAGCTACTGCAGTGAGGGCAGGGGTCAACTCAGGGGCTTTGTCTCCGGAGACCTTCTCCTGGGGCTTCTCCTGCCCATCTCCGAGGGGGCCAGGACAGGAACTCCTATGGCTTTTGATAATGCTGTTCCCTCCGTCCCTTTTCCCTTCTCCCTTCGCCCTGGGCAATCCCCTCAATTCTATGTGTACACTCTTGAAGAGGAAAGGCAGTGATGAGGTCCAGGAGCACCCAGCCAAGGAGGTGTCTCTGTCAGGCCTCAGAACCCTACCCACGCATGGGGGCAGCAGGAGGGTGCACTCCTACTTGGGAAACAGAGCTGGGACCCCCAGGCTGGATCCAGGCTTCTCCTGTTTCCTAATCATACAGGACTCACAGTGACTGAGGGGCTGCTCTTTGCCAGGCACGCTTCCAGACACTTTCCAAGTATCAATATGTGATCCTTACCCTCTCTGGCGACCTGTGATTATCATTCCCAGTCTACAGGGAATAACATGGAGGCACAGAGAGGTTTGGACAACTTGCCAGAAGGATTTAAACTACTTGGCAATCTGATTGTGAGGTCTGCACTGGACCATCATGCTATATTGCTAAGATGGGACTCAAAGGTCCAGAGGAGAGGGACCACCGAGGTCATGCAGCGAGCTGAAGTGATGATAGCTATGTCCCCCGACCCTTGTTTTACATTGTTTCCAGCATACCACATTACATACACCGAAATATTTTGTGTTTCTTTTTCCTATTTACCTTCTGTGCGATTGAAAGCATCCACCTGACATTTTCGTTGCCCTGGCTCCACCTGAGGGGGACTGGGGACATGGTGGGGAACGAGAGCTCCCTGGCTCAGAATGTCCTATCACAGCACCCCGCGCCCCTTCCTGGATTTCTCCCCCAGCAGGGCCCTCGTCCCATACTCAGACTGCATTCCCAGAAGTCTGCATTTGGCTTCTGCCCAAATCTTATCATCATTTCATTCAGAAAACAAAGCTACCCCCCTGCCCCACACCTCCACTCAGCACCTCTGAGAAGCCCTATGATTGCAAGGTTATTGGGGACCCAGGAAAGCCCCCTGTCAGGCTGAAGGAGGGAGGAGGTGGGTGGGAACCCAGGAGCCAGGCACAAAATGGGTACTCTGGTGGCTTCAGTCTTCAAGAGCTGTCTGCCCTTTAACTGTTCAGCTGGGAAGGTGCACTCCCCCCTGCCTGAGGCTGGCCTGCAGGTGCCACTGGGACAGAGAGGCTGGCAGGTGGGCAGGCAGCTGGGAGGGAACTGGCCATGTCCCTGCTAGCTGAGGAGCTGTTGGAGGGAGGGGATGTGCCTGGATTTGGAGGCTGAGGCTCAGGAAAAAAGGGCTGACGAGCTGGTGGCCCTGGACAAGTCACCTAGGCTTCCTCGGCCTGTACCTCCTCCTTTGTACAACGGAAGTGAAACCACCTAACTCCAGGTCCTCAGGGGCCCAAAGGAGATAAGGGTGATCATTCTGGAGAGGCGGAGAGGCTGTGCTGGGATGGTGTGGGTTGAACTGTGTCACTGTGTCCCCCACAAAGAGTGTGAAGTCCTGTTCTCCAGTACCTGTGTATATGACCTTATTTGGAAACAGGCCTTTGCAGATGACCAAGTTAAGATGAGGTCACTGGGGTGGGCCGTACTCCCATATGACTGATGTCCGCTTAAAAAGCAGAAATCTGGGCACGGAGACAGACATGCACGGGGGAAGTAGGCCTAGTGACAATGGCGTCATGGTGCCATGAGCTGGGAGAGAGAGGCCTGGAACAGATCCTTCCCTAGTGTCTTCCGAGGAGCGTGGCCCTGCCGACACGACACCTTGGTCTCACATCCCAGGCTTCTGGCCCCCAGTACTCATGCGACAGTGCAGTTCTGTAGCTCAAGCCGCCTAATTGGTGGCGGTACGTCAGTGATGGCATTCCTAGCGAAACAATACCCCTGGTGAGATGCTGTTAAAGCTGGAGTCACAGCGCATCCCTCCTCTCCTCAAATCCCTTCCTGCAGTGGCTCTGGCTCAGTCAGCATAATGTCCCAAAGCCATTATTATTACCCACAAGACCCCGCGTGACCCGGTCCCCATCACCTCGCTGACCTCATTTCCTTTTAGTCTGCCTTTGGTTTACTCTGCCCCAGCCAGCCTCACTGCCATTCTGGCCGCAAGTGGCCCAGATGCACCCTCAGAGGTGCGCCAGCCGTGGTCTTCTCTAGGTAGCCGGGTTCTCGTCCCTCCCACCTCCCACAGGCCTCCTGCACTCCGGTGACCCCTTCTCGGGGAGCCTTCCTCAGCCACGCTGCCCCAAACGGCAGCCTCACCCCACACTTCCTCCCACTCTTTCCTGACTTAGCTCTCTCCTCAGCATTTATGACTGCTTATTTCTCTTGTGAACGCTGTCTCCTGACTAGAAGGCGAACTCCATGTCAACAGTGACTTTTGTCTGTTTTGTACCTGTTGCGTTGACAGGCTCTAAAGGATGCCAGGCAGATGCAGGATCTCTGCTGTATGAATGAAACAAGAACCCAATGCCTGAATGAATTAGTGACTCAAGGAATGAATGAGTGAACAGGAGGGTCTGTGGTGCCCCGTTCCCCCGGCCTGCCTGGCCCAGAGATGAGGCCCCCGACCCACTGTCTGAGAGAGCACGGGCCAGCGGAGGCAGCCTGTTCAGACAGGAAGCTCAGGCCAGCTAAACAAAGGGGCTGCCGGAGGTGGTGGGGAGCTCGCCACCCAGGCCTCTAATGAATCTCCTTCCATTGATTTCTGGAGTCGCCTTTGAAGGCAAGGGACGGCCAAGGCAGCTCGAATGTCCGTGCCTCAGCAATCCTGGGGTTTTATTGCCTCTCCCAGGACACAGCTTTGACAGGGGGCTTCCGGAAGGCCCCCGGGTTGGACTGACATAAGCTCCCTGCAGTTGCAAAGGCAATTTCCCTTCCTGCTGGAGCTGTCTGTCTGTCTGCCTGTGCAGCATACCTCCCTGTCTGGGCCCGGGGCAGCTGAATTCCACTTCCGACACACCCCAGACAAAGGCTCAAGCAGGCCCCGGGAGGATGCCCTCCGTTTTTCCCTGAGCAGAAATGAGGCTCAGACAGAGAAAGAGTTAAGGCAACGCACACATTCTGGCCCAAGGCTGGGGGGTGGGGGGGCCGGTGGAGCCGAATGCAGGCTGCCCCAGCAACTGTTGACGCCACTATGCACCACCCCCCCCCACTCCAGCCTGCATGGCCTGTTACCACCGACCCTTTTCCCTACAGACCCCTACAGAGTCTCTTCTTGACCACTGGGGATCATGAACTCATGCAGCATTGGAGTGAAGAGCCCCCTAGCTTCACTTCAAATGGGGAAACCGAAGCTCAGAGAGGGGCCTGGCCTTCCTCCAATCACACAGCAAGTCGGTGGGAGAGCCAGGACCAGCCTACGACTTCTGGCTTGTTCCAGAGCCCCAAGCCGTGTCTCCCAATGCTGTGTTCCCACCAAGTGTAGCGTTAAGAACTTGTTCTCCAAACGTGGAGTGCTACACGGATACGAGGGCCTGCTGTTCTAAAGGGCTCCTGTCCATCAGCTGCCTCTTTTTATGAGCCGACGGGATTCGGATATGGAGGGTCTGCCCCACTCTGTCCTCCCTCTCCTCACAGAGAGGCTGGAGGCCAGACTCTGGACCTCTCGGCTCCTTTTCTCATCCACAGTGGGTCACACACATCAGGAAGGTGGGTGGAGGCATTCAATTTGGGCTCAAACGATGGATAGTCGGGGCTGCCTGGGGGGGGTTGGTGACCACCCTGTCACCTGAGGTGTGTGAGCTAAGGATGCGGAAATGCAGAGGGAAGCTCAGACTGGTAGGCTATGACTTCTGTGGCCTTTTCTGCCTTGGGGTGCTCTCATAGGTAAGAGGAGAGAAGCATGCCCAAGCACCTCAGTGTATTTGGGGCAGCAACAGAGCAGCCCTATGAACCTTCCAGGCCCATTAGAGTTCACCAGGGAACCCTTCATCTCCTGGTGGGCTCCTTCCCTCCTCCTGACAGTCCTGAGTGTGAGGACCCTCTCAGTGGCGTCTACCCCTTCTAGCCTCTTGCTGCCAGCCCGCAGCAGCCCAGGGAATCTGGCGGCTTTCTTCGCTCCCCAGTGTGGTCCCAGGTGTCCCCCTGCTCTGGCGGCCGGGGTGGGGGAGCAGTTGGACGTGAGCAGACAGGCCACATAGGAATGTCTGTCTGAGGAAAATCCAAAGTGGCCGCCAAGGCAGGGCAATGAGTGGGAGGCCTGATGTTGAAATCGGGATCTGTAGAGCTAAGCTTGGCAGGTGAGAACAGCACACCCTTCCACCGGAGGCCAAGTCCCCAACCGAAAGATGCTGCCTGGGAAAGAGACTGGGGCATTGCTGTGTGACCAAGAGCAGGTCACGACTGCTTCCCCATCGAGTGTGGACATCTAGTGCAGATTAGGGGCACCGGACTCCCTAAATCTGAACGGAAGGCCCCTAAAAGAACTACCACAATTGAGCTGACCCCCACGGACCACCTATAAAGGACAAGATGGCTACGGCACACATAATCCTCTCATGGCAAGCCAGTCCCAAGGTGGTGAGCCCACTAAGCCCATTCTTATAAATCTATGTGCCCTGGACCTGTAAACATATCCTTTTTGGTAGACTATGAGCTCCACGAGAGCAGGGGTTTTGTCTATTTTGGTCACTGCTGTATCCCTGGTGGCTCTGTACCTGGCACATAGTAGGTGTTCAACAAGTATCTGTTGAATGACAGCTATTCACCAAGGTGTTACCCTATGTTGGCAGGATTTCAGCTATACTTTCGTTATAATTTCCCGTATGCCTTAAGTATTTGTAAAGGGTGTGTATTATTTTTGGGATTAGGAAAAGAACCCCATAAACCACTTTCTTTTTAGAATTAAATGAATCAATCTAAAGTTAAGACTTTTCACCCCAAAAGCTGCTGTGCACAGTCTTGAGAACCAGTAACTCCAGAATCAAGGATAACACAACTTCACGTCACCAGTGGAGCTTCCGAGGCCCGGCTGTGGGTGGCCAGGGGCTGGCCGTGGGCAAAAGGCATTGCCGGAGTCACCATCTGTCCCTTTCTCTCTACACATGGCACCATGCCACCCCAGCAATCTCTTTTCTGGACACCCAGAATAGCATCCACATTGCTTTCTCTGCCTCTGGCCCCTTGGTCCCTCCTCTACCTGCTAAGGTATAATAAAAGGCAAATCTGACCACGTCGCTACCTTACCTAAAACCTTCCCTGGCTCTCCAGCGTTGCCAGGGTCGGGTTCAAGGTTCAAGTTAGAGCTTCCTAGACTGATATTCAAAGCCTGGAAGTCTCATGCACGGTCTCTGGGAAGGCCCTTTTGTTACCCTCAACCTGGGTTGCTCTTGTCGAGATGCCTGCAGCAAGTCTCTTATAGGCATTTATAAACCCTGGCTTGCCCAGCTTTACTGGAGGTAGGCAGGCTCACTGCAAAAACCCACATGCCAAACAAAGTGTTGCGCAATGACTGGGTGCCAGCCTGTAGCTGGGCGGGGAAACTGCCACAAATCCGGGAGTGACAGAGAAGCTGAACCCTACCCTCCCACCAATCTGGGAGCCGGTCCAGGGGGATGAGGAGTCTGGATCCCTGATGAATCTGAAAGGCGGGGAAAGCCACGGGCCAGCAGCCTGAGTTGGGGTGCTCAAGGCAGGAAAAGAAGTCAGCGCAGGGATCTCAGCCTTGGGGATGCTACGGTTTGAGGCCAAACAGCACTGCCTCTCCCCTGACTCAGTTTCCCCATTTGGGATGTAGGCAGTGTTCTGGGATACATGGCAGGAAGGTACAGTCCTGGGAACCAAGCCAGTGTTTCCACTGCTCCCCCTCAGCAAGGGGAGCCCACGCCTCCCTCGGGCCCCAGACAGACCTGGGAGTGTGGTGTGTAATTGAATTTGGCCTAATTACCTAATTGCGCTGAGGAACAACCAGTACTGACAGAGGCCTCGGGTGTCGGGGGGTAGTTGGAAACCAGGAGCCAAGTGGCAGCCTCCGGATTCCTTAGGCATTCAGGGAAGCCGTGTTAGACACCAGCACCTTCATTTTCCTTAATCTCTCAGTTGCTCGGAACCTTGGGAGGCAGGTGGCATTGTTCCCATTCGACAGGTGAGAAACTGAGGCTCAGAAGCATCTTGTGCAGGGAACACCAAATCCGAAAAAGTAGAGAGGGGATGTGAACCCACATTCCTTCGGAACCCGGGGCCTTCACAAATGCTGTTCCCTCTGTCTGAAACGCCCTTCTCTGCCCTCCTCTCTGGGACGATCTTCGAAGTCCTTATTGCTAGGGTCATTTCCTCAAGAAAGCCTCTAAGCTGTTCTCTGTAGAACTGATCACAGTGACATCATCACTGGGGGTGTTTATTCCAAGTCTGTCCTCTCTACCAAGCCTTGAGTTCCTAGAGGGCAGGGACCACATCCGCCTCACTCGCACGGTGTCCAGGCATCCAGCACGGGCCCTGGGATGCTGCGGTGCTCAATAAATATTTGCTGAATGAATGGCTGAAAAATCTCTAAATTCCAGGTCTTTTCCAGACATAGTGTGTCGGTTTCCTGCCATCACTGGCCTGGGCCTTTGGAATGGTGGGGGGTGGCGGGGGGGTAGGGTTTCAGCTGCAAAATGTATCGCACCTGGGGCTGTGCCAGGTGTCCCTGAGTCACAGGAAGCTTCACTGATTCCTGCTGGGCAGACACACCCTCCGGGATGGAAGGACAGGACACTCGGTGAGGCCTTGTAGTGAAGGGACAGGCCTAGGGCCACCCAGCTTGCAAACAGAGCCAGAACTGGAAGCCAGGCCTGCTCGAGTGTGGGACCTGGCCTCAACGCCCCTCACCGTGGTCCTCAAATGACAGAGAGAATGAACAAGGCTAACCTACGGAGGACAAGTGCTCAGATCCAAAGGAAAGCAGTTGGATTTCAGGTTTCGTGAAACAAGGCAAGAGACAAGTTATTAGACTTTTCCACAAAGGCATCTCCCACTGGGCTCATTCGCAAGGCAGCCGTGCTCCAGAGACGTGCCAGGCCTCCATTCATCCGGGACCCTGCGCTTGTCAAGCGTCCTTCCTCCTCCTCCTGGAAGGCATCTGCCCCGGAACCCAAGGGTGCAGGTCTGGAGTGGGACTGCCTGAGTCCAAACTCTAGCCCCATCACTTGCTGGCTACATGGCCTTGAGCAAGTCATTAGCAACTCTGAGTCTCAGTTTCCTCCCGATATTTTTGTGGAGGCGAAAGAATGTGTGTGCAGTGTTGTGTTCCGTGTCTGGAACATGTAAGGACTCAGTACAAGTGAACTCTTTGGTTGGTTAGGAGGAGAAAATGATAGCATTAGAGGTTTGGCATGGGATTATCGATAATGGTAGTATTAGCAGTGATAGGAGCTGTTGTGGGAATAATAGTAACGAAACACAGACACTTAACTACACCTATTCCTTATTATTGCATACCTCCTGTTCTCCAAAAGGGCACTGCCTGCCTGCTTCTCCTTCCCTGTCCAACTTACAGTGTCCTCCTCCCTGACCCAGCTTTCCTCCTCTCATGGCTGAGTTTTGGGTGGGAAGGGTGCTATCCTATCCACCCACCTGTTTCGTCTGTTACTGGGAGATGGCAAACGGATACAGGGTTTTCACTACACGCAGGCACAGCTTCCCCCGCATCGTCCCCTCTAATCCTCAACACCTCAACACAAACGACTCTAGCAGGGAGGTATATGGTTAGCTCCGTGTCCTGACGCCACAGCTGAGGCTCAGAGAGGTCATGCCAGTTACCTAAAGTGACCCAGCTTGAAAGCAAGGAGAGCAGGATGTAAGCCCAGGGTGGCCTACCTCCATGTTGGATACTTAACCACACGGGTGATTTCTATGCCACACGGTGGCCCGTCTTCTCACCCCCAGCCCCACTCAGGAGCTCCTCAGAAGCACCCTTCCCTGCTGACGTGGCCTGAGCCCTCTTTCTGTACTCAGGGAAGGTGATCCAGTCCCACAAACTCTGCAGACTGACTCTTTCCCCTCCCACGAGTCACGGGTCCATCTGTCCCAGTCCTGGTCCCCAACGATTTAAGTCCCATGCCTCCACTGGCCACCCGAGAGCCAGCCGTCAGTCACAGCCAGACTGGCCAGCACTGCGTCTTCAATAAGGGGTGGCTCCATATTAAAAACCTCAGGAGATTTCTCACAGGACTGGAGAAGGCTGCGGTTCTGGGCTTGTGTCTCACACGGCCTCAGGCGGCCCCCCATGCAGCAGCTGCCTCACTGGGGGCGCTGGGTTCTCTGGTCCCCAGACCCACCCTGTATCGTGCATCTGGATGCCAATGCTTTTTGTACGACTCCTGGCTGTGTGGACATGTGAGTGTGATATGGAGCCGAGGCAGCCTTTTCCGCACAAGGAGGAGGCCTAGGACCAGACCCTGAAGCCCAGCCTTGGCCAAACAAAGGGCACAAGTGCCTCAGGGGAAACAGACCCGATCTGTGGGGTCACCTGCCCACTCCCTGACCTTTACAGGGGGCAGTACCTTTCTCCTCCTCTTTCTTTTTCTTATGAGGGAGGAGAAGAACCAGACAGGGGAGGCCTGTCCCCAGGGGCTGGGCACAAGAGGCTCTTCCCCTGGAGACTGACAAGGGGCCAAGGGGCTGGTGCTTCCACAGCTGCTGGGCCGGCGGCCAACCGCAGGGGCATCTGGCCGCACTTCCCAGACGCTCGGCTTCTCCATGGACCCCAACAGCAGGCCAGTTCCCATCTGTCCCCGGGGGAGGGGCGGACGGGTTCCATTTTCTCCCTTCCAAGCCCTTTCGCATGCACACACGCAGCCCCTTGCCTCCTTGCCTCCCGGCCTCCCAGCAGACGCTTAATTGGGAGGAAGTGAGTCTAAACATCTGGGGCACACATCTGAGAGTGGGGAGCCTGGAGGAAATGGGAATACAGGCAATTATGTCACTTCCTTGGCGGAGGGTACGTAGGAGGGGGGGCAACCCTACACAGCAGCGGACGTTTCTGGGGGCGCAGCATAGGGCTGGGCTGGGGCAGGACCTGGGGGGTGCACTTGTGGGTGGTGAGCCTGGGGCCTACAAGCAAACGTTGCTGGTGACTCCTGGGCAGGGCTGAGCTGCAGCCCTCGGGCCCAGTGGAGCTGCGGTCCCAAAGGGGAAAGGGGAGACAAAGGAAATGAAGGAGAGAGGGAGAGGGAGGGACAGGGAGGAAAGGAGAGGGGAGAAAGACAGGGAGAGTGGGAGAAAGGAGGGAGGGAGGGAAGTGGAAGGGAGGTGGGGGAGACAAAGGGAGAGGGAGAGAGGGGAAGAGGGGGAGAAAGGACAGAGGCAGAGGACTGTTTTGCTCAGCTTAGAGGGAGGCCTCAGGCATCCGGGAAATGGAGCCTCCCCAAAGGGTGCTCCGAGGAGGCAGGGAGCCCCAGTTCTGATCTCTTCCCAGCCACTGCCCATCCGTGTGACCCTGGGCATGAATTTCACAGTCTGAGCCTCAGTTTCCCCAACTGGAAAAGAGGACAGAATGCCTCCTCACGGGCTGTTTTAAGAGCCAAGGTGCTCAGCTACGTGAAGCGATGGCAGAGCACAGTCTATCTCTGAACCGTCCGATCCCATCTGGGTTGGGAGCTGCCTGCCTGCCTGCCGGAAGTGGCTGGCCCCAGTGGGTTCCACATCACCCCATTTCAGCTTCACCCTCTGCTGATGCGGGTCTATTGACCTTGTCTTTTTCCTGAGCACGGAGGGTCTGTAAACTCCTCGAGGGTACAATTTCCAGGGTTACTCAAGTGCTAATCACACAGTCTGCATATAATAGGGGCCCATGCCCTTTGTTGAAGGGGTGAATTTCGTTTTATCGTTTGCACTGAGTTTCTGTTGTCATAATTATGTGCCTGTTTGAAAGGCAGACTCCTAATTTCACTCCTCCCTCCCAATAACTTCTGTTTCCTGCCAGAAGACAATAGTAGTCTTCATCCCAAACAGGTGAGACTGGGTCCTTTGGAATTCCCTACAGGAGTCCAGCCCCAGGCAGTGTTTCCCACCTGGCCAGCCTCAACAAGCCAGAAAATGTACCCAGGAATATAAAGAAGCAACTGTTAACAGCTCTTCAAGGAAAGTCATTGGCCAGAGTTTCCAAGCTCTGAGGTGCGTTCCTCTCTGGATGCAGGAAGAGCGAGGGCGGCAGGTCTGGCCAAGGTGCCCATGCTTCCTTCCAGCCACTGCCCCGCCACTACCTTGTCCCCCGTGAGGTGGGAATTACCACCTTGCAGAGTCTCCCACTGCAAGACACAAACACCTGGTTGCCTGGGCAGCACCTTGCCAGGGTGATGTGATCCAGATGGTCCCCCGAGAGGCAGCTGGGTTGCCATGGAAACAGAACTGCTGCCGCTCCAGCCAGGAGACCCGGATTCTAGATCTGCTGGACCCCAGGCTTGGAGAAGTGAAGCGATTTGCATAAAGTCACATAGCAAGCAGGGTTCGGAGCCTGTGCTGCAATGCGAGACTTAATCTGAATGATTATGTACAGAGCCCTTCTGAGATGCCGGCTTCTGTTAAGTAGTTTGTGCTGAACATTTCATGAGAGGCTAGGAGATGTGGCCACGGCAGGGGGGGTCACATGTGGCATGGGAGTGATGGAGCTGGGCTGAGCCTCGGTCAGCCTGATCCTGATACCTAAGCTTAAACCCCTGCCCCATGCCGCCCCTACTCTGGTGTCCAGATCTCGGTTCTGCACGTCCTGAGACCTGTCCTATCCCAGCAGCTAGCTGGCCCCGACTTGAGGGTGGCTGAAAATGCGGAGGCAAGGAGAACTAGGGGCTTACAAGGCCAAGACTCACAGTTTTTAAGGTCTGGCCTCTCCCGAGCCCTAGTTCTGCTGTGCACGCTTACCTGGCAAGCTGATGAGGGGCAGGAGGGCAGGGTCTGTTGGCCAAGAACTTCCTCCCTGAGTTTGCTTGCCAGATACGCCCTGGGGACCAGCCAAGGGGTCACTCACAAAGAACCCGATCCCTAGAGAAAAGGCAAGACCAGGGAAGGGCAGAGGGGCAAGTACTTGGAGTTGCGGCAGGGCCCTGGTCCACCCTTCCTCCCTTTCTCTTGCTTCTTTCCTTCGTCTCTTCAGTCTCAACGAATCAAACATCCATCCACTCAGAGCCATCTATCTAATCGTCCCTCGTTTTGTTAGAAAAGATTTAGGTGACTTTGGGCAAGTGGATACATCTCTTTGTGCCTCAGGTTTCCAGTCTACAAAATGGGTTGGTTCCTTGTGAGGATCAGTGCGGATATTCATAACATACCCAGCACGGTGGCTGACACGAAGCAGACACTCAACAACCAGTACTCTAAAGGTTGCTTTCTCTCTTGAGAGAATTTTGGGAGGGGCTGCTGGGAAAAAAGAGGCTCTCAAACTTCCCCAGCCCAAGGTACAGACCAAGCTCTGCTGGTAGTGCCTGGCCTCCCTCAGCCAGCCCTCTACGCTCCACTCCTGCAGGCAGCCTGCCTTCCCCTCTGGGGCTCAGCCTCCTCTCCCTGGGGGGGGGGGGGGGGGGGAGGAAGACATGCTCTTGACCCCACGTGAACCTCTCCTGGAGCCTCAGGAAGGAACTGTCACCCTACTCACCTCTCACCCCTTCAGAGGTGGGTATGGTTTGCATTTACCTCGGCCCTCTCTACACACACAGGTTCTGTATCTCCAGACACAGCGTCAGGCACAGGCTTTTGCGTTTACCTCCAGGTAGAAGAGGCCTCCTAAGACCATCTGAATGCCACCATGTTGGAATAAAATTGCTAACACGCATACAGCACTCACGGTATACCAGGTCCTGTTCTGAGCACCGTACGGATGGTCGCTCACTTAATGCCTACGACGGAGGCATTATTATCATCAACTGAGACAACCATGGCATGGAGCAGCCAAGTGACTTCTTCCCAGGTCACAGAGCTGGTGAATGGGAAGGCTGGGTGGGACTCACATCCAGGCAGGTTGCTCTGGAGTCCATGCTTTTAGTCACTACTCCTCCCTGGGAATGGTTTTTGGGAACAATGTTTGAAATCGGGGCTGACCAGGACATTTCGATTAAAACAGCTGACAGGTACCGAATGCTGACTGTGTGCTGGGTTCTCTGCCACTCACCATCCGTGGGACTCGGAGTGTTGAATAAGCTCAAAGATAGGAGGGTGCTCAACCTACCGACAAGGACAGGTCATTGTCATATACTTAATACCTCTCCCTGCAAGCAATTCAGGTGATCTTGACACGTTCTTGTGAGTCATTAACATGATCTCATTTCAACCTGTTCATAGAGAATACGGGGCAGCCTGTGGCTTCAGGATCAGATATTCTTGTTTGAGCCACAATTCTGGCTCTTTCGAGCCAAAGGGCCTTGATCACATTACGCAATCTCCCCCAGCCCCGGTTTCCTCATCTGTAAAATGGGTAGACGTGGGTCTGGGATCATCATGCGGGGTAAGTGGGTTCGCGGCTGCTACACACAGTGAGTGCTCCAGTACCAGGAAGATGCTGACCATGTGCTGGCCATCATTGTGACTGAAAGGGGCTGTAAATCAGATTTTTTTGGCCAATCCAGATGCTCTGCCCTGTAAATCTAAAAAGGCAAGGCAGACAGTCCCGGCACCGGCACCATTGTTAATTCCCACCTGTCTGTCTGTCTAACAGAAGGTATTTATAAGGCTGTGGCTGGCAAAGCTTGCTTCAGAAGTCCCACTACCACCATCACCACCTCGCCTGCTTTCTGCCAAGCTCCCGCTCCATTTCACTCTCACGCCCGCGGATCCCTTGAAATCCCTCCTCTGTTAGTGGGAATGCTAAGCTCCATCTTAAAACTAAAGCTCTGGCTTCCTTAATCCTCTTACCTGGCTCTTTCCTCTGCAGAATTAATTGCTGCCGATGGCTTTATTAACTTCTCGGGCAGCCATGGCATCCTCGGGGCACCCTGGGGCAGTGGGGGTTGTTTTGGCAGGATCCCTGTCCCGAACGTGCCTTTGGGCTGGGGCGGCATGTGGCTGCGGGGTGACAGCCTTGGTGCCTGGAGGGCGGTAACTGTGTTCCTGCATCTCCCAAGAGGCTGTGCCCACCCCTCGGGGGGCACACGCAGAGAAGCAGGGATGCGCTGGCCAGAGCACTGGTCCCACTTCTCCTGCTGAGGCCACCTCCCCCCCGCCCACCTCCTCAGAGCTGCAGTCCCCTCCTCTTTAAATGGAGATAAGCCCGCCCTGAGGATCTCACGGGGCTGGACAAGGGAGGCTGTGTAAAGGGCTGTGTTTGTGTGTAGGATTACTGTCATTTCTCACCCACAGAATGGGAGCATTCATTGATTTCAAATCTCGAGAGCAGAGACTTTGTGTGGTGCATTTATATATGTTTGTAGCCCCCGTGCTTGGCACAGAGTGGGACTGGACAAGATGATCATCATTCCCTGCCCTGAAGATTCCAGTTTAGTATTTTTTCTTTCGAGAGGTGTTCTCATGCCCACGACTCCATCATTCATCCTGTAGTCACGAAGGTAGAGAAAAGAAGAGAACTCTTTGGACTATGGAGGAAACGGACTTGGGAGTGGCCCAGAGGTGGGGGGGGGGCGTGCCCAGGCCCCCTGTGGCCTCGGGCAGCAGGACTATCCTCTTCGACAGGAGCACCCTCAGTGTGGACTAGGACATGTGGCCTCTGCGATGCCTTAGGTGGCCACGGGACCCAATGAGAAAACCACCTACCACGTCAGATCTCTTCCCACTTTTGGGGTGTTGCTATTACAAGGAAGGGACTCCCAATTTCCTAAACCCCCACCTGTCTTTTTAACTGGCAGAGAGCTGGCCCAGGCTGTAGCCATGGACAGGACACCTGTGGCTCCACCCGGACAAGGGGCAGGGGCTCTATCGTCCTGACTTTGACAGTTAGTTTCTAAATGTGGCGAGGAGGAAGGCCAGTCTGCCAGTCAGGGCGGCATAGGGGATGTAAAGTTTCCTCTTGCCATCTTCAACTCGAAGTCAAAATAAGTGAGCAACCATACGAAGGATGCGATTGTCTTAGGAACAGGACTGGAATATGGCAGGGATGCGGCGGACGGGATGCAAACGACGGAAAGGGGGAAAGTGCCCTGCTCCGGCCCTGTGGGTGCCTCGTCACACACCCTCTGCTTACTGTGTGCCCCGACTCTGCCGGGCGTCATCGCCACGGTGAGGGCTGGAGGGTGTCCCCTGACCCCGACCCCACACAGCCCTCCACCAATAATGGCTGCCGGAGGCAGAGTAAATACTTCCTCGTCCTTGCCTCTCAGGCTGAGGGGCGCATTCTCCTGTCTCCCAGAGCTCCCTGGCAGGTGGTCACAGCAGGAACCGTGCTTCACGACACCTTGTCACTGAACCCCTTCCCCTCCCTCTCTTTCCCTGCTTCTCCACCGGTGTTTTCTGGGATTCTCTTTTGAGCCAGAATGTTTGATTTGCAGTTTGCATCAGGGAGAACCCAAACTCAGACACACATCATTTGGTTGAGGAACCTCCGGCAGCCTTGCCTTCTCCTTGGAGGAGCCTCATCCTTCCCTCCCTTCCCCTCCCAGACCCCTGCCCCAGTCATGTGGCCTGAGGGTGTGCAGTCCCAGCTGGGGCTCTGGACTGGGGCCGTGAGGGTCCAGGTAGAAGCAGCCCCCTCCTGAGAGGGCTCCGTACGCTGCCTGTCAGGGTCCTGGCCCCCAACCCCCCACTCCGCCCCCTCCGCCTCCCCGCCCTGCATGAGTTGATGCCCTCAGCCTTCTGCCCCCCTCTCATGCTGGACAGGCCTGTTAAGCAGATCAGCACCAGCTGGGCCTCAGGCAGCTGTGTCCTTGCACACCCAGGCTCGGTCGGGAGCCAGCAATGAGCTAATCCCGCAGAAGAGAGGGAGACAGGAAGAATAGCCTCCCGACAGACAAGCAGAGGCCTGCCCCCCGGGGCTCCTGGGGAACCAGAGAGGGCTGCGCTGGGAAAACTGCTGAGCCAGCCTGGAGACAAGGGCACTCTCATCTCGCTCCACCCCTGCCAACTCCAGCCAAACGCCAAAGGAACCAACAATGCCCATCGCTGCTTCTGCTTCCAAACAGAAATCTGTGCTCCCCGCAGAAAATGTGGGAAATCAAGTGTCACCCGCCCCTCCCCACCCCTCCAGACAGATCCATTATTTATAAGTTGACATTTTGGTATCTTCTTTTCTGTTTTCTGTTTCCCGTGCACCTGGCTGAGGTCACACTGAACTTACCATTTTGTGTTACCCTTCTAAAAATTAATGTTCTATCCACAAGCATTTCCACATAGTAATTCTTGGGAGACCTGGTTTTTAATGACCGTGGAGTGGCCATCGAAATACCCAGATCTCTTTTCCAGGGCATTGGAGCTGTTTCCAAATCTGTCCTCTCCCATTCTTCCATGGCACTGCCCCGCTCCTCACTGTTCACTCGGGACACCCCAGGGACCATCGTGCTACCCCTCCCCCCCATTCCTTAGCCTGGGAACGCTGTGTCCACAAACTCTGTCACGTGGACTCCTCCCCACTGTTCTCTTTCTCCAAGAGCAGAGTGAGGCCACCCGATCCCAGGCCCCAGCCCTCAGGGAGCTGGGGGAGGGGAGGAGAGCCAGGGGCCACTGGCCCAGGACGACCTACCCCACCTGCTCCCTCAGGGTCACTCGGAAGGGGGACAGCTCCCTGTGCTCCAGATCTGACCATCTGGAGGTCCGATCCCTGCTTCCAGCACCACAAGTCATGCGGCCTGGGTCTGTTTCTCCCCTGTCAGAGCCTTCGTTTCCTCCTCTATAAAGTGGACACGCTGATAAGGGCCCCAGTGGCCTCTCCTACGGCAGTGAATCAGCAGGAGGTGAGCGAGCCTTGTGAACAGGTTTCATCCATTAAACAGGGCTGACCATGAGTCGGTTCCCAGGGGCCTGGTGATGAAATCCAGAGCCCTTTCCTGAGCGGGACCTGCCCTGGAGTGCAGGAGGAAGGAAGCCAAATCCCTCCCCCACACCCCAGCTCTGCTGAGCTCAGATGTGGGGGTGGGGCTGGTGTCCAGGAGGAAGTCTGTCCCCAGCCTTGACAAGGCGCCCAGCCTGGCAGCCTGGCATTTCAAGGGCAAGGGCCCGCCTGCCCTGCTGTTTCTGGGGAAGCCGGCAAGCGTTAACAAATCCCCTGCAATTTGCACCCACCAATCCCGCCTGCTCACTGGGCGGCCGCAAGCCATTTTTCACGCAGAGCTGCGCACAGCTTTGTCTTAGAGAGACAGATCTGGCAGGGTGTCCCTGAATGAGGCCATTTGTCCTCCCTGGTGACGGTGATGGGAAGGTGGCTGCGTGCTCTGGGGTGGGCAGAGGCAGAGGGGGGTGGAGACAGGTCCTGGGGGAGGTGTGAAGGTAGAGACAGAAGCAGAGCCTCTAAGAGAGACCAGGAATGTCCCCACCCCCAGGAGGTCTGAGAGCCCCCATTCAGCCAGGTGGGAGCAAGAAGGATTGTTTTCAAAGACAGAGGGAAATAGTTTACGAGCCTCCTTCTCCTGCTTAAGAGTCCTGGATACAAGTGGTGAAATGACCTGGCTGGCCTCTGATGCCTGTCCCATCCCAACCCTGTGATGGGGGTACGGCGTGCCATGGCTGGGGCCCCCCGGTCGGGGTCTGTGTCTGAGTCCCAGGGCTGCTATACAAGTCGCTACAGAAGGTCTCTTGGGATTGAGAGCTCCAGAGAAGGACCGAGTCCCTCCCGCATGGACCACAGATTCTTCACCTTTCAGGCTAGCTGGGGGCCCGGGGCATGTCTCAGTCCCCTTCCCATGAATGTCTCCTCTGGGGACTGTCAGCACATCAGAGAAGTGGGACCAAGTGGGTGTTTGTCGACACCCCCTCTGCTTGGGTCTCCACGCCAGGACCCGGGCTCAGGCTGCTGTGTTGGGGTGTGAGGGTGTGCTTAGAACAGAGGTCAGAAACACATACGTCCACAGGGCCTGGTGGGTTTCCAAATTCGGGAGATGCTTTGGGCATAAGACAATGGGGGAAACACAGAACCCATCTGGGGGGTCAGCCACCACCCAGACTGTCGTGGGTTGTGGGCCCAAGGTTCCCATTCAAAGGAAGACAGGCATTTGACTTGATGGTACAATCTCCCCAAGAGCAAATGTTGGCAACTAATAAGCATTTTTAAAAACCACCAAACATCGGAGCTCAGAAGTCTGCGGGCCACATCCAGCCCACAGGCGGGTGATTGGCAACCGCCCTCTGCTGTCCCTAAGGAAGGCTGGCCTCTTCCTTGGAGTTGTCAGGGGCGGCCTCTTCCGGCCCTCTCCTGAGTTCTCGGGTCTTTTCTCCAAAGCCTTTTGGTCACCTCTCCCAGGACGCCCATACCTGCTGTTCTCTGTGGGTTTCCCCTCTGCCAGCAGCCCAGAGCCTCTCATCTCCCAGACAAGAGCCCAGAGCCATCACCCACCCTCTGCGGGCGACAGGAGGGGCGTGAGGCCAGGCAGAGGGCACCGCAGGCAGGGGCAGGTCCCCCTCCATTCTCTGGGCCCTGGCTTCCCCCCCGCCCCTTCCCTTGGGTTCTGGGGTCAGCTGAGGGGACACAGAGTCACTGAGGCCGGGGACAGCGGCCGAGGCACGCAGAGGGCTCTCGGGGACCTTGAGACATGGCGACCGCCTGCTGCTCGGTGCCGACACAGCCAGCAGGCGTGGGCCCGCTCGGTGCCGCCCGAGGAGGCTGACATTTCCGCGCCGCCTGCCAAGTTGCTGAGGGCTGGCACGCGGCGGCGGGTGGGGGCAGGGGGGGCCGCTGCGGCCTCTCGGGGGGCCGAGGGGAGGCACGAGGCAGGTGACCTTCCGCACGGAGGCAGAGGAGGGGCGGGGAGCCCCCCCCCGCCCCAGGACCTTCCCCCACGAGGAGGCTCCGGGCCGTCGTGCCCGCGTGCGCGTGCTCCGGCGTGCGAGCGCACAGGCTAAAGGCTGCACCAGAACAAAGAGCTGGGGGCTGGGTATCTGAGGGGCCCACGTGGAGACGCCTGACTTGGCGGTTTGCTGCAGTGTCTGCTCTGCGCTCACGCTCCGTCTCTGTCTCTCCCACACACACACACACACACACACACACACACACACATGCGCGCACACGCACACGCACCCGCCGTGCGGCGCTGCCCCCGGGCCCCAGCTCCTGCTCCCGAGCCCAGCAACGCCGGCGCGCACAGCCCAGCCCAGCCCAGCCCAGCCCAGCGCACCGCCATCCCTCCTGACAAAGCAGCGCTCCTCGCGGCATGATCTCATCCCCACCGGCCCTCAGCCGGCCCCAGCTTGGCCTCCTGACAAGAGAGACAGACACGGAGATGGGGCGGGAGGGGGGCGGGAGGGGGGAGAGGGGAGGCGCACACAGACAGGCACCCAGCCCCCCTGACTCACACACACGCGCGCACACACAGGCATGTGCCCCCACAGACCCCCCCCCCCCCGCATTCACCACCACACGTAGGCACACACACACAGACACGCTCACCACCCCACACAGGCACACAGACACATATCCCCGACACACACACACACACACACACACACACACACACACTCACTACCACAGACACATACATACACAGACATGCACAGACATACACACATCACATAGGGAGAAAGTCTGAGGGGCACCAGGAAAGGGAGGCAGAGACAGATACAGGACGGCAGAGACCCTCAGAAAGAAAGGGGAGGGAGGGACTAGGAGGGTGAAAACCGCGAGAGCAGGTCAGACACAATGGGAGCTTGGACAGAGTCAGGGAGGAGGGCCAGAGGTAGCGTGGGCTGGCTGTCGGAGCTCTATGGACAGAGCATGTTCTAGAACTGCGGCTGCCGGCTGGAAGAGGCCTGGGCGCGCCCGGCTGTGGCCAGTGTGGCCACCGCACCCACACCTGAGGCCCCAGAGACCCTCAGCGCTGCACCCAGAGGTGGGATTACAACAGGTCACACGCAGCCCCCGGAACCTCAGGGAAATGGAGCAGTGAGAAACAACCTTGCTGGGGCAGAAAAAAGCCTTGGAGAGGTAGGGAGCCATGTCAGGGGGAAAAAGGCAGACAGGAGCAGAGAAGGAGGACTGGAAAGTAATATTTATTTGGCACAGGGGTGCCAGGTGTCGGCGGGGCCCTCGCTTAATCCTCATAGGCATCCTGACAGACAAGGCCACAGCTCTGGGAGGTGGGCAACACGGTGAAGACGGGGGCCAGTGTCGGAGCCGCCCCTGGAACTCGGGGTCACTGCTCAGCTCCCCATGGCTCCCGTCCCTCCCATGGTCCTGCCCCTGCCCCTGGCCGACCCTGCATTCTACCGATGAGACCACACACTTGAAGCCTTCGCCCTCACACTGGTGGCCTGCTTTCCCAGAGGAAGGGCCAAGCAGGGGCATGGCTGGGAACCCGAGTCCTGAGGGCCACATTTCTCGAGGAGGTGGGGGTGAGCTGTGAGAGTGGTTAGTCATGGCTGTCGGTGCCGACAGGGGTTTGCCTCCCAAGAAGGGAATTCGAGTGGTAGCAAAGCTACAGGGACTGCCGGGCCTCCGTGTTCTCAGTTGCAGAATGGGTATGTGCTGAGGCCTCGCCTCACGGGCCTACGGTATATCATACGACTTAGCAGACACAGGGCCTGGGAAAAGGCTCAATACACTGTGAAGAGCTGTGCACAGCCGGGAGTGCAAACAGAGGGCAGAACAAAGCCCTTGTTTCGGGAGAAGCGAGGCTGGAAGACACCACTTAGCAAGGGCAGGGCCACGCTAGAGAGACCTGAACAAAGGAAAGGCCTCTCCCAGATGGAGTAGCCTCCCAGATCCTGCCCAGGAGCACAGGGGCCTCCAAAGTCTAGGTCCAGAGTCAGCTGTGGCGGAGTGGGCAGAGACTGGGCCTGGAGTCAGGAGGCCGCGGGTTGAAGTCCCAGCTCTATCACTGACGAGCTGTGGGACAACAGGTAAGTCACAAACCTCTCTGAGCCCCATTTCCTCATCCATAAATACAAAGCTGAGCATTGCAGCAAAGTATAAGAGAGCACCCAGCACGTACCAGCAGGGCCATGAGAGACCCCCCGAGGGAAGGGCTGCACGGGGACCTGGGCCTCTCCTCCCCAAGGAGGGAGCAGCTGGGGCTTCTGGGAAAGCCCGCTCTCTTGTTTTCCTCCTACCCCTCTGTCCATGCTATCCTTGACTTGGTTTTGCCACTTACACACCCTCTGGGTTTATCCCCTTCTCTCTACTCCACAGGAAGTGGAACCTTCCTGGTCCAGCCACCATCATCCTGATGTCCCCAGCAATCTGCCAACCGGCTCCCTGCATCTACACTGTCCCCCTCCCCTGTGCAATCTGTTCTTCCTTGGTAGCCGGAGCCATCTTTGCAAAAGGAGAATTTAGCCATGTTCTCATCACTCTTAGTACAAAAACCACAACCCTTCAAGACAGGCCCCGTGTGTCTACCTGCTGCTGACTCCTGCCTCTGGGCTCTGGAACCACTGCCCTTGTTTTAGTTCTGCCAAAAAGCCGTGCTTCCTTCTACCTCAGGACCTTTCCTCAGGCTGTCCCCTTTACCTGGGAAGAAGCTCTTCCTCTTTTTCTTTACCTATTCAACACTTCTCAATCTTCAGGTCCCAGGGAAGCCTCCCCCCACCCCCGAGTGGTCTCATAGCATCCCTGACTTTTCCTTGATGGAATTTAGCTCAGCTGGAATTTACATACATGCCTATGCACACCCACCCACATACACCTATGGTTATATGATGTTTTTTCTTTTCTCATAGGCAACGGGTCAGGAAAACCAGAGCCAACCACCTGATTTCATACATGAGGTTTTATTGGAACTAGCCATACCCACTTGTTTAAATATTGTCTACACTTGCTTTTGTATAGCCCGCAAGGCCGGAGCTCCTTACTGTCCGGCTCTTTACGGAAGTCTGCTGATCTCTGCTCTAAACTGTAAGTTTCCCGAGGTGGGACCATGTCTGTTGCGTTCCTCGTCGGAACCCATACCTGGCCAGGTGCCCGCACAGAGCAGGAGCTTCATAGAGATATGGATATAAATGTTTCTTGGATAAGGAGCAATTTTTACGTTGTCAAAATTGTATTGACTTGAGTTATTATTAAAACTGCAGAGTCCATCAGGAATAGACGTCACTTATGAGATTCCAAGACCATTTTCTGGCAAGCAGTTCAATACAACAGCGATATCCCAGCACAGGCTGGCACGTCAAGGATCTTAGAGTAGCGACTGGCTAACCATAATTTCACACACCCTGTAAAAGACCTATCGTCCGTGTGCACGGTCTGCAAACATACATGGGGAGGAGCACGAACCCGCATCCGAGAGAGGATAGGTTGAGCAGACTTACGAAAATACATCGTGAGAAGTCTTTTAAACGTTTTCGTTAAGGCTGTTTCTATATATACTCCAAAGAACTGATTGACGAATTCAGAGAAAACGTCTGTTTTATTGTCATACAAAGGAAATAATGGATTTTTTTTTTCTTTTCCAATGAATTGCTCCAACATAAAAAAGGTTAACAACATCTAGACGCTGTTTGTCGATGCACACGTGTTTCTAGAACTTACGACGACCCCTGCAGGGTAAGTCTCATTATCATTCCTGCCTTCCCCAGGAGATAAACTGAGGCTCGGAGGCCACACACTCAGCAAGTGACAGGGCTGGGTTGTCCCAGTTCTGTCGGGTGTTAAAGCTTACACAGCACCCCCAACCTTACGCAAGATGCTGCGGATGGTGGGAGATATAAAACTGTATCTTTGGTGTGGTTAAAGCCCTCGCACAGAATGCTGCTAGCACCTTCTGTGGCCTCTGTTTAATATAGGGGCAGGAGGTCCCAAGCAATGACAAAGTTGCAGTGGCTAATACTATGCGGAGCAGGCTTTAGAACCCTGTATGCACTGACTCACTTTCATTTTGTGTTTTAAGTACAAATGTTCTGAATGAATACGGTGGAGTGTCAGGGTTAAGAATGCTGACTCGAGTATAGGTGTAGGCCTAAGCCCCAGCTCTGCCACTTTCCAGCTGTGTGACCTGAGGAAACTCTCCAGCTTCTCTGAGCCTCAGTTTACTGCTCTGTAAAATGGGGATGATCCCAGTGCTTATGCCAAGGGGTCATCGTGGTGATGAAATGAGATGGTGCATGTCTCCCTTTGGCCTGTTGGGGTGTGGTGTGCCTTGGGACCCTCGCGGGCCCCGACGCACCCCCACAGGTAAGCATACTGCCTGAGAGGAGGGGCGGAGCCTCAGCCATGGGCTGCCCAGCCTGGTGGACAAGCTGCTGGTCCCTGGAGGCTCACGCCACATCTGGATGAACCAAGGCACCCGCTGACAGGGGTGGCGTGCAGCCCTGAGTTAGAATCTGGTTATACTCCCACCGCCCAGTGACGTCCGTGGAACCCCCAGCGGTCACCTACCCGCAGACTTCGGAGTGAACTTGTCTCGATTCGCAGCGCACACTGCCAGCAGTCTGTAACCGAGGTCCAGGTCGAACCCTTGCTGTGCTGCCACCCGACTGACCACCTGCGAGCAAGAGGGAGAGGAAGGGCAGAGTGAGTCCCTGCCGGCGCCCGGCTTCCGAGCCCAGAGTGGCACGTGTGTCCGTTTAACAGGTGAGGCAGGTGAGGTGCGCGGGCTAAGGCAGGTCCCCAAGATCAGGCAGAGCTGGGACTCAGATTGTGCCTTGCTCACTCAGCAAACACTGATGAGCACCTCCTCCATGCCAGGCCCAGGGATCCTGGCCCCTGCCCTCAGGGGTTTCCGGTCGGCTGGTGGGCCTGACCCCAAAGCCCAGGCCCTACAGCTTTCAAGGACTCGATTCGGCCACATTCCAGAAGGCGGCTGGGGGTACTGTACCACCGTGTTTTGGGTGGCTGCAGGCCGGGCCTCTCTTCCCCCACGGCAGTTCCCCAAACTCCCTTCTGAGTCCAGGCCCTCGGGAAGTCTCCTGGCACCTCTTCCCATCCCCTCTCTGAGCGCCTGCACCCCCCCCCCCCACCATCATGGATGCTCACTGCCCTCACTACTCTAGGCATGGCCCTCACCCAGCAGCTTTGGTTCAGCCCGAGTCAAGATCTGTGCTCGAGGATAAGCACTGGACACGCTGCTCACGGAGCTTCAGCTTCGACAGACCGCTAAGGCTTTTCCAGATGCACACGCCTATGCTCCCCAGTGCTCCGCTCTGGGCCAGGTGACCTGCAGCCTCTCAGACCCCAGCCCAGAGGCTGCAGGACCCTCATGCTCAGCCTGGGGTCTGTACCCGGCGCCATGCACCTGCTCAGCACATGGGAGGCTCCCATAAGCATGTTGATGGAAGCTTGCTAACAGCTGTGTATTTGAAGCCCGGAGGTCCCTTCTTTCTCCTTGAGAACCTCCAAAGTACGGGTCGGAAGGGGGACAGGTGAGGGGCTAGGAGGGCTGACAGTCCCCGGGGGCAGTGTGGGATGGGGTGCTCCTGGGGGACCCACGGACAGCTCTGCAGGCTCACACCTGTCAGGCTTCGCGCCTTCCCCACCCGTTCCCAGGTGTCCTGCCATTGCCAGACCGGCTCCCTCCTGCCCGCCTTCCTCATTAACAGCAGCAAAATTAGGTTTACTTATTAAGAAGGAAGGACCTTGGAAGATGGGAGTCGGTGCAGGCTAAGCAGCTGGGGCGGTTATGGCTGAGTGGGAAAGGAGTGCTCCCAGATGTGGGAGCTCGTTCTTTTGAGAAAGAGAAGACTCCGGCAGCGACAGCAAGCCGTTAGAGACCACCTGCCCCGGAGGCAGGTGCTCAGAGGGCCTCCGGCTGCCATGGGTTTTGGCCCAGCCTCTGTAACCACTGGGATAGCTCTTCATTATCTGTTTTATATTTAAGGGTTCGTTACAAGGGGTCTAGGGCTAAAAAGGTTGGGAAAACAGCTAATCTAGGCCAACCCTCTCATTTAAAAACTATGGATACTTAAGGCCTGGACAGACTGCCCATGGTGAACCAGGGAGGAGCCAGCGGACTCCCCCTTCCCAGGATACCCACAGCCTCTTGGAATGGGGCCCTGTCTCCCTGCACCCCCCCACCTCCTGGGAAGTCCCAGGGCAAGGAGGCAAAAGGACTTCTCAGGTTTGAATGTTTGCTCAGCTTCTCTGCTGCAAACAGAAGTCCCTGACACAGAAGCCTTCTGTTCCCCCGGGCCTCTTTTCCACAGGCTCTATTTGCCCCTGACTGTGGTTCTTGCCGCACCTCCTGTCCCTACACACACCCCATGATCCAGAGGCTCTGGGCCACCTCTGGGCAGGGCATCCTCACTGTTAGGCTCACCGTCCACTCAGCAAAACCAAGGCCACTTATTCTCTGTGGCCTATTGAACATTTCAGGTCTGGAGACAGGCACTCTCTACAGTGGGTCGGGAAGGGTCACTTCAGCTTAGATGTTGACTATGGTGCCCTTTTCTTTGGTGGAACCTTGGAGTGGATGTGAGTGAGCAGTTTGTTTGGACGAGTGCATCAGTGAGGCTGCTGTTTGTGGGAAATGTTGACAAGGGCAAATAGTGTAATGAGCATATGGTCTCCCCGGTAAGAGGGGCCAAGTAAAAGCTTTGTACGCAGCAAAGTGCCAAATTCTGACGATAGCTCCAGGAGGAGGAATTCTTATCTCTGTTTCACAGATGAGGAAACTGAGTGTGAAGAACAGCCAAAGGTTTCATATCTTGTCCACGATAAAGCCAGGATGCAATCCCAGGCAGTCAGCCTGTGGAGCCTGGGCTCTTTCCACGAGAGGCCCTCTTTTTCAGCCCCAAAAGGGTTAAGGCCATAACTGCAGGGAGAACCCTCAGCCCTTGTGTTGAGGGCAGGAAGGCAAAGGCAAAGGTCCCTCTGTTTGGCCAATACTGGCTAATCCTGTTGCTCTGGTTTAAACAACAACAAAAACCAACCAAAAAACCAAAAAACAAACTAGCTAAATTGAGCAAGAGAGGCCTGGTGCTGGTATAAGGGCTGTTCTGCAGGCCTGGGAAGGTCAGCTTGTCGCCAAATCCCCTGAGCCCCAGCGTTCAGCAGGGTCACTGGCAACAGCCTCCTTTCACCAAGGCCCAGAGAGGGTAGGGCCTTGCTGAAGGGCAGCACAGCACAGGCGTGGCTAAGCTGGACCCTGAGGCCCTAGAGTGCCTTATGTACACCCCCTGGCTTCCTCTGGCCTAGCCTGCAGACCCCAGGAAAGTCCTGTGAGGCGGGTCTGACTGACGGGGCAGGGCGGGGGTGGACTTGGCTGTGTATCCTGTTGTGTTTCACCTCAGCGGCGGGGGTGGGGTGGGGGGGGTGGGGGTGGGGGCATGGAATCCTTCCCGAAGGTGGGCCAGGGGAAGACCCCTCCTCCACAAAGGCCTCTGCAGAGGTGCTGCTGCCCTCTGCTGGCTGCCCAGGCCCAGCCAGCTCCGGGAGGCCTGAGACGGAGACCCGGGGTCCCAGAGGGACCTAGGGGTCAGGGAGTCCAGCCCCTCGTGCCACAGAGAGGGAGACTGAAGCCCAGAGATGACAGAGGGCGTGTGCTCGAGGTCCCGCAGCCAGTTACGTTAGTCCCATAAAGAGAGAGTGTTGCCTTGAAAAGTGGTGAGCCTCTTGGCTCCGAAGCAGGACAAGCTGTCTGGGGGATGCTAGGGAAAGGACTTCTGTTCCTGGCGTGGGGCTGGATTCTGACGCCCTCTGAGGGAGTCGGGGGGGAACTGGAGGCACGCCAGGCCTGCACTCCAATTCTGCTCCACCGTATCCTGTGCAGCCTAAGGCAGGTTACTTAACCTCTCTGAGCCTCAGGTTTCTCCTCGGTAAAAGTGCAAGGACGTCCTCTATAGCCAAGGTTGTGTGCTGGGGGGCTCTGACAGTTCCGTGTGTCCCAGTTCTGTCTCATGGTCATAACACAAGCCCCTCAGGGCACAGCCCTCATTTCCCTCTCTGCCCCCCTTCCCCATCTCAGTGCAGGGGTCGGCAGGTGTCTGTGGCTGTTGCCGCTGCTGCTCTGGAGTCAGGCACGAGATGGGGCTCTGGTTCCGCCACCTGCTAGCTGTCCTACCTCACCCAAGTGACTCAGCTCTCTGGGCCTCAGTCGGCTCCCCTGTGCAGTGCCCTCCTTGAGAGGATGGGAGCCAGGACTAGGCACACAGCTCAATGAATGCTATTTACGGACATACCCCGACGGCTTCAGCAGCGAGTTCTCTGAGGCTAAGGGGAGGCTGCCACTGGAGAGATGGGGAGGGCACTGCTCTCAGCTAGCTGGCGCCTGTTTCCCTCATGCCACCTCCTCTCCTTCCGGTCTCCCCTCTCCTGTTCTCTGGCCTCCTTCTTTCTGTTCCTAGAGCATATCAAGTGTGTTCTACCTTCGGGGAGGAAGGATGACTGAGTCCAGAGAGGCCTGATGTTAAGGGAAGGGCCAGGAAGGGAGCCCCTGGCACGGTTAGGATAAACGTGGTCTGAAGCGGTGACCACGGCTCACACCCCTTGCCCCTTGGGAGGGGCCACAGGGCTCCTGCACTTCTGCATCCTGGGGTCAGAGGGCCTGAAGGGGAGGGTGGGGCAAGGGGGCTGCTGGCTGCTTTCGCCCCAGGGCCCAGCCCCAGTATGACAAAGATGCGCCCGTTTACTGACTGAGGCAAAGTGGTTTTTAATTTCTGTCCTCCAAGTAAGCCGGATCCAGAGGAATTTGTTCCCAGGGGTCACCCAGGGGATCGTGGCAACCTGGAGTGCCCGGCCTGCCACTGGATGGGGAGGGGTGCGTGCGGGGGAGCTCAGCAGCTTTGCCCTGTTTAGGCCCCCTGGGATCTCTGACCTCCCCCATCCTGTCCCTCCCGCACGACATGGCTGGGGCTGAGGATGTGCAGGGGAACGGGAGGACCAGCAGCGGGGCCCTGGGGGGGGGCAGTAGAACCAGCCTGGGACAGTAGGACGCTGTCCCCTCGCCGCCTGAGTTGCCTTGTTTGTAAAACAGAAGCGGTGATCCTTCCCCTGCTTGCCATACAGGGTCTTCATAAGGACCGAGGAGCCAGGAAAACGCCTTGGGTACTGAGATTGTCTTCTGTGACTCCCCATTCCCCACACTTCCCTGCTGCTGGTTCTGTTGAGCTCCAAGGGACAGTCAAACTCCCGTCTCTGCAACTGAGGCAGGTGAACCAAAGGCCCCTTTCTGGCTAGGCAGCAGGCCAGAGAGGTGGGGGTCAAAGCCCACACTGAACAAGTGCGTGCCTTAGGCTGTCGTGTGATGAGGGGAGGCCCAGGAGAGCTGGTGCTGTGCCTCTGTCCACACAGCTGCCCCTGCCCAGGAAGCCACAGCCTCCCCACTGGCTAGTCAGAGCCTACGGGCTCCTCCCTGGGCTCCCTCCTCCGGGAAGACCTCCAGAATCCTTCCAGCCTATCCTCCAAGGACGCTCCCCTTAGTGCTTCTGTCCTCACCCAAATCATATCCCATCACTCACCTGCTTAAGATCCTTCAAGGCCCTCCATCACCCTTCAAATAATATCCAAGCTCTTCTCCCTCAGCTGCAGGCCCTGTCTTGGCTTGTTGCTGCTTCCCTTTTTGACCTTTTCTTGTATCCTTCTCCCTCTTCTGTGCTCCAGCCATCTGAGACTTCCTTCTGTTCCTTGAACAAATCAAGCCTCAGGGCCTTTGCACTAGCAGTGCCCTCTGCCCGGAGCACCCTCCCCTCTCATGGATGACTCCTTCTTGCCATTCAGGTCTCGGCTGGGGGTCACCTCCTCAGGAGACTTTTCCCAGCCAGCACTCTACCCCTCTCCCAGGGCACTGATGTATGTCCTTATTTACTCTTTTATGAGTTCAGTGCCTCCCTTCCTCACTGGAACATACGCTGCTTGAGAGAGGTCCGCTGTGCTTGTGCACTCCTCCAGTGCCCGGCATAAGGCCTCAGTGAATGTCTGTTCAGTGAATAAATGGCAGAGCTGGGGCGGGGCCAGCTACTGGTCACCTCACACCCCATGCCCATCCAGCATGCACGGGGCCATTGTCTGATTCAGCTCTGAATCCCTATATCCCAGGCAGGGCCAGGCTCGGGGCGGGGTGCTAGGGGATTGTGGCAGCCAGTCTGGCCACACCTTGCGCATGGTCCCCCACCTCCTGCTTGACTTATGGCTGCTGGCAGCTGGGATGGGAATGAGGGGGCCTCTAGTAACATCTGTCCCTGCCTGTGGGGCTTAGCCTGAACCAGGATCCCCGCAAAGAGGATTAAGGGAGCTGGTAGAGGGAGGGGAGCCCAGCGGGCTGGAGGATGAGGAGGGCTGGGCGGCGCCTGATTTGGCCTCGTGGTCCCAAGGAAACCAGACAGCATCGGCCTCGGACAAATGGAGGAGCCCTGAGGAGCCGCCCCCCACCCCGGCTGGCATCCCCACTGGCCAGGAGCATTCCCTCTAGAGGGGTCTCGCCTTGAATCCCACACCCACTTCTAGCTGGCTGTGTGACCTTGGGAAGCCATCACAGCAAGCCTCAGTTTCCTCCTCTATAAAACGGGGACAATGGCAGGGCCGGCTTCATGGAATGTAAGGATTCAGTGAGAAGGTCTATGCAGCGGACCACGCTCAGTGGCAGGCACAGAAGGGCACAGAAGGTCATCATTTTATAATGATGACCCATGAGAATGTCACTCTTCCTTTTGCTCCAGGCCAGGGCCATGCTGGGCCTTTTGCCTCCCTCCCATCTGGAGCTTTTCAGGGAACATGGTGCCCCTGAACTTCACCAAAGATTCCTACCTGTCCAGGCATCTGCCTTGGCTCCTCCTCTCCAAGCCTTGGGGTAGCTGGGCTCTCCAGAAATCTGTTTACCCATGTTCCCTTCAAAGCTGACTCAGGGCTGGGGCACCTGGGTGGCTCAGTCGGTTGAGCGTCCGACTTCGGCTCAGGTCATGATCTCACGGCTTGTGAGTTCAAGCCCCGCATCGGGCTCTGTGCTGACGGCTCGGAGCCTGGAGCCTGCTTTGGATTCTGTGTCTCCCTCTCTCTCTGCCCCTCCCCTGCTCATGCTCTGTCTCTCTGTCTCTCTCTCAAAAATAAATAAACATTCAAAAAAATTAAAAAAAAAAAAAAGCTGACTCAGGGCCTTTTGAGAAGCTGCCCTCACTGGTCCCCAAGGCTCCCTCGAGCTTATGGATGCACGTCATGTGGCTGGGGTCATTCACAAGCAGCAAGCTCCTTCCCCATGGCTGTCAGCCGGTGAGCTCCGAGACTTGGCAAATCATGCCACAAGTTCTGGGCCTGGCATCTGCTCAGCCTGCAACCCAGGCCCTTATCAAGCTGAGTGAATTTCGGCTCTCTGGGTTCTGTGGTCTCTCTGGGCCTTTGCACATGCTGTCCAAGATACCCGCAGGGGTATCTGCAGCTCCTTGCCCCAGTTTTCCACAAGCCGCCCCACCTCCCAGGCAGTTCACGCTTCCCTTCTCTGGGCCGCTTCACCTCGTACACAATTCTCTCGACCATCTCTTTCCACACCGGTCTCCCTGCTAAAGAGGGAATCGCGCTTGGCAAAGTCTTACTCTGTGGTTTCGCAGGGCTTCGCAGAGGGGATCATATGTGATAAATGAGGGCTCAATCGATGTTTATTTGGACAGATGGATGGATGTAGTAGGAGCTCATTAAATGCTTAAATGAATGGGTAGAAGAATGGATGACTACAAAAAGAGCTCGATAGACGTTTGCCCAAATGGACGAATGAACCACCGGATAAAAGAATGACTCAGGGCACCTGGGTGGTTCATTCGGTTAAGAGTCTGACTCTTGGTTTCAGCTCAGGTCATGATCTCATGGTTTGTGAGTTCGAGCCCTGCATCAGGCTCTGTGTTGATAGTGTGGAGCCCGCTTGGGAGTCTCTCTCTCTCTCTCTCTCTCTCTCTCTCTGCCCCTCCTCCTGTGTGTGCACACTCTCTCTCTCCCTCTCTCAAAATAAACTTTTTTTTTTTTTTCTTTTTAAAGAATGGCTAGAAATTCTGCTTTGCTGAGGGTGGAACATTTACCCTCACCAGACCTGGAGCTTCCTCACCCCCTCCAACCCAGCTAGGCGCTGTGGTTTCCCATCAGGTGTGGGGAGCCCGTATCACTCTGACAGCCGCGTCTCCCCATCAGACTGGTTTCCCGGAGGCTGTATGTTGGGGGGTGGTGCACACAGACGGGCTGTGCCCTCCAGCACTGCTGTCTTTCTATCTCTCATCCTCTGTTATCTGCGGCCTCTCCGACAGCTGGACAGGCACACGGGTCCCCAGGCATCCGCCCTGGGTGCAGGTGGGGGAGGGGGTGCAGACTCACCGTCAAACAGCCCATCAGGCTCTGCTCGAAGGGGCGCTGGAAGGCTCGCGGGTCCCCACACCAGTCCAGCAGCTCCGTGGCGGCATTGTGGAAGTTAGCAGGGTTCTGTAAGTGCTGTGGGAGAGGGAAGGAGGCAGCATGAAGCTCCAGGAACAAGGCCAGCAGGGCAACGTGCAGGTCTGGGGTGGTGAAGACCCTGGGTCCCACTGGGGAGGAGACTCGAAGAAAGGGGCGGGCCAGGAATAAGGAACCTTCTCAAACTCCCTCTCTCTCGCTTTCCCTTTGCATCCACCCCACCTCATCCCTGGCAGGATGGGGGTTAGTAGCCCCATTGCAAAGATGGGAAAACCAAGGTCTGGAGAAAGATGATAGTATTAAAGTGTTTCCTGGATGCTGGCAGTAGGGGTGGGTGAGCTCTGCAGGGTTCAGGAGGGTAGCCCGTGACCCCCAAGTTGGGGACTGGCTCTCCCTAAGCCAGGGCAGTCTTGCGCTGGAGATTCCTTCTTGGTGAAGCCCACTCCTGCTAACCATCACCACCCAGGTCTGGATGCCCACCAGCTCTGGCTTCAGAGCAAGTGCGGCCATGGCCCACCAAGGGCAGGGGTCAGGTGGATCAGAAAGAGACGCCCAGGCCAAACTCAGCCAGGGAGTCAACTATAAGCACACTGCGCCCAGGCTATTCTCACACCGGGGTCTGGTGTGTGTGACTTAGCTCCCCAAAGCCAGATTTCCCCGGGCCCAGTCTGGCTAGGCTCGGAAGCTGCTGGCATTGTCGGGAGGGGTCCCTGCCCGAACTCAAGCCCCTCCCGGTCAGCGGGTCTGAGTCAACAGAGACTGAATTTTGACACCAAGGCCTCTAGATTCTGCTTGGGACCCAGGCCACGGGGCCGACTGGGTGGGTGGTGGGCGCTTCACTCTCTAACCCCCGCCCAGGTCTCCCCAGGCCCCGGGGGGCTGGGCCTTAGCCCAGCGGGTGGGTGACTCGCCCAGGGTCACACAGCAGGCTAGGTGCAGAGCTGGGATCCCAGCGATGGGTGTCACTGACTGTGGGTCCTCCAGAGGGACACCTAGGGCGTATCCACAAGGGTCGGAGGTGAGGCCAGCTGCAAAAGGGTTGGTGGGAACTTCTGAGGCCCCTGTTGCCTTGGTGCTGGGAGAGACAGGGAACAGTGGCTTCCCCTGCGGTTGCGGGGGGGGGGGGGCACTCTATTCCCTCCTGCAGCTCAAGTCTGCCCTGGAGCCGAAGCAGGGAGGGGTCTTAGCAGTGGCCAGATCCCAGAATTGGGAAGGAATGGAAAGTGTGGGGCGCCGGGGGCTCCCTCTGCCTTCACCTCCCGCTTGCTGCTGACCCAGGGCAGTCCCTCACCTTCCCCAACCTCCCTCCGTTGGCCCTTCTGTAAAAGGGGGATGACAGATCACGGCTTAGCGGCGGGAAACTTTTGTTTCTTTCGCTTAGGGTTTTGTGACTATCGTTACAACATGGTCTGTGCAAGAAAAATTTTAAAATGGACGGAAGAGAGTGAAATGACTTAGAACAAGGTGCCTCTAGGGGAGAAAAGGGAGAGGGAGCAGCGAAGGAGAGAGAGAGAGAGGGCAGGCGAACAGCAGCAGGCCCTCCGTCACGGGGCCGGGGAGGGCTGGACAAGATGAGACTCGTGCGGCCCCTGGCGAGGCGCCTGGCGCGTGGGGTGCTCCCACGCGGGGCTGCCCTTGGCCCTGACTCTGCCTCCCGGAGTCTCCCCGGGAAGCACAGCTGTTCCGTGCAGCTCTCAGCCCTGGCTCACACGGGCTCCTTCTGCAGAGGCAGATCTGGGAGGAACCTCCACATGGAGAAAAGGGCCCTTGGAGAGGGCAGGGGTGGGTCCTCACCTCCGCCTCCTGTGCTCTCTCTTTAAACCGTGCCCCCTCCGAGGCCACGGGTGGCCTGGCCGTCTGGGCTCCGAGTGGAAAGCCATGCAAATCGGCTAATTCCCTGCCCAGCAGCCTCTCTCTGCTAACCGAGTTATTCCGTTTATTTATGTGATGTCACACCCAATTAGCAGGGTCAGCAGTCACCACATGCTGCTCTCAGAGCTGCCTGCCCATAGCACCCTCACCCTGCAGGGCTCTTGGGCTCACAAGTGGCCTCTGAGGCCAGTCCCAGGGGCCCAGTTTTGTTCTGGCCCCTGAGCATGCAGCTGTCCGTATCTTGGCCAGCCCACCTCCAAGCTTCTCCACCTTTGTGCCGGCCAGCTCATGTGGCCTTCAGCTTGGGTTCTGGGTGGTCACTGGTGGGCCCGACACACTGGGCACAGGGCATCCCGTTCAGTGACTGTTGCTCTGTGGCTCTGTGGCCTTGGCCCAAGACCCATCCCCTCTCTGCGCTTTTGTTTCCTGTTTCGTCTATGAGGTCACTGGACTGCACAGGAACGGGTGACCTGGGTCAGACTTATTTATCTCAGTCACTGAGCCCCAGACCCCTCATCGGTAAAATGGGGTCACACATTGGTAAAAAGCTGTCACACAGCTTACAGGACTGCTACAAAGTTTAGGAGTGATTCAAATAATGACCTCCCTATTACCAAGTAGGTGCCAGGTAAAGGCTGCTATTGTTCTGAACTTGGTACAGTTTCTTCTCTCCTATGAGCATCTTGAGAGGAGAAATAGGGCCCTGTTCACCTGTGGAACTCTCAAGACTGGCACGAGGCCAGGCCCACGCAGAAATGGTTGGTGAGCAGTTAACTGTCCAAAGGATGGTCCATCTGTGTTGTCGGTCAGCGACCTGGCCACTTCAGAACAGGTCCCTAGCGCCATGTGGAGTGGCCAGCCTTTGATGGTCAGTGGATGACAGCACAGATGTGAATCAATGGCAGAGGCCTCCCTGGCTGTGGCTGTTACTGGGTTCTAATAGCTCACCTCCCACCAGAAAGTCCGCCTGTCTCCACAATTCCTCAGAAGATCTGGGCTATATCCACTGGCCACTGAGTCTGCTGGGGCAGGAGCAGGGGACAACAAAGCCTAGACCAAGTTGGATTGACTACCCAGACCACGTGATGAATGCATCTTCTTATTAGTTCATCTGTGAATCAAACAACCTGCCCATCCATCCAAAAATGAATCACTCCATCCGTCCATCCATCCATCCATCCATCCCCTTGCCCACTTACCCATTCAACCATTCACTACTATCTTCATTTCCCATCTATCATTCATTCACCTACCTATCTATCCATCCAGAATTTCTCCAACCTCCCGTCCATCCATTCATTCATCCATTTATCCATCCATCATCTATATCCACCTGCCTAACTGCCCATCCCTATGTCCATCCATCCACCCACCCACTCATTCCCTTAGCTCTCCTCTCCATCCATCAGTTCACCCCTCCCCTGCTTCCCCTCAACTTTCGTGGGCCCTGCCCCAGCCTGGGCACCGTGCTAGGCTCTGCTGACTGTGATGAATACGACACGTCCTCTGCCCCCAAGGAACTCAGCCTGGAGGGAGGCCTGACACATGCCCCACAGGGCCTCTAGCTCAAGGGAGAAAGCAGAGTCGGTGGGGTGGCTGGGTGCCCAGGAAGCAGTGGGGCTCAGAGCTGGAGGGTGTAGACGCTCAGAAGGGCCCACGCGATGGGGGAGGCTGCTGTGCAAGAATTCGCTGATTGGTGTGGCTTTGCACGTGCAGCCCAGATGTGCCTGTGACCTCTGAGTGGGGCACACTGTGGAGAGGGCACTGGTTCTTCCCATCCCAGGGGCTGAGAGGGGGGGAAAGGCAGCCGAGCCAGCGGCCCGGAGGAAAGAGGGGCAGCGGGCTGCTTGGGGGATGGTGAGTGTGAGCAACGCTAGAACCAGGGTGGGGTGGGGGTGGGGGGTTGCTGTGCTGTAGAAGTGAGGCAGGGCGGGGAGTCCGAGGCTGCAAGGCCCCCTCTGGGAGCCACAGACCCACCCGCCAGAGCCAGGCACAGCCAACACATCTGTCATCCTCAGAGCACGCAGACCTGCTTGCTTTTCTCTTCTGATTAGGCTAGAGGACGTCTGAGAATCAACAGTCTTCAGCCAGACACGCCGCCCTCTGGGGCAGCTGTGGAGCAGACAGACGTTAAGTGCTGAGCCGTGTCTGACCGGAGGTGTGGAGGGGGCTGTGGGAGGGTAGGGAGCTCTGGATGGCCCAGGGAGGCCTCTGGACGGCCCGCTCGCCCTCGCAAACGTGTCGGGATCTGGCCCCAGCGCACAGCTCTGCGTGCCCCGTGTGTGCACATGCGCAGGTCGGGCAGGCTGGGGGAGGGCGGCCGAGGAGATCCCTGGCCTTCCGGCTGCCCGGGCATACACTGGCTGGGCATCCATCACGATGCATCATTCTGCAGACCAAGCAGGGTGGAGTGGCAGCTTAAGCAGGGTTAGGTGGCTAGCAAGTGGCGGAGTGGGGGCTCGGCCTCGCTGGCTGGTAAATCTGAGCCCCGTGTGCCATGCTTCAAAGGGGTAAAGGGCACCCTGATCTCTGGGGACGCAGAGCCAGGCACGGGAGAAAGGTCAGGGTGTGAGCAGGTGTCAGAAGGAACACCGTGCCTGGCGCTAGGAGGGGCTCATGCACCTGACTGTACTGTTGGGGGTGGAGGCCACTGATGGCCCATCCCTCAGGGCTGGGAGAAGTGGGGCCACAGGCTGAGCCGGGAGACAGCCCTGCAGAGCCTCCAGGAGGAGGTAAGAGCAGGGCTGGAGGGAGGGCACCGTCTGGCTTCTATTCTGTGACTGTGAGCAGAGGCGTAATTGGCGTTTGGGGTTGCTGTTTGGGCTAAGTTCAATCTGTAACCAGTCTTCTTCAATTTCCTCTCCTCAGACCCTGCCCGGGCTTCCGAGAGAGAGCTGTGCTCGATGCTTACGAGAAGACACACGCTTTCGTTCCCAAGGACCAGCCTCAGCTCCACCGGGCCCTGGCGCTCAGGGAGGGCAGGCTGGAGGGGGGGTGGGGCCGCGAGCTCTGCCCTCCCCCACCCCCTGGGGTCCTGAGGCCAGTGGCCCATGCTGGTGACCTGAGTGTGCTGCTAAGCCACCTAAGCCAGAGGGCTCACCCCAGCGCTTGCTTCCCTGCCCCTGAGACGCTGAGGACAACAGCCCCTGCCACCATGCGACAGCCCGGACCCATGTGACGGGTGGGGAAACTGAGGCTCAGAGGAACAAAGCGACAGGTCTGAGATCAGGGACTGTGGGCACATGGAGGAATGAGGATTTGGGCCCAGGTCTCTTTGATGTCAAAGCGCTTTCTGGAGGAAAGTAACACTTAAGAGTCTGCACAGGCACTCAGGGCCGCCAGGAGGCTGCGCCCGGAGGGCAGTGCGCCGCTCCCTGCCAACACTGGGGGGCGCCCACCAACCCTGGTTCAGCCAGACTTCTTAAAGTGGGGGGGAGGTGGGGGGGCTCTGAGCCCACCTGGAATGTGCCCCGACTCTGAATAATCCGGAGAGGAGGCTGGCAGGCAGAGCACCCCCTCAGCGCAGTGTGATCATCAACAGGACGGGGAGCTGGCTGCCCTCAGGGATGAGGCCCGCCTCACACAAGTGAAGCTGGGCTGTGTGACTTCAGCTGACTCCCCTCTCTTCTCTGTGCCTCAGTTACCTTTCCTGTAAGATGATCAAATTCCCCAGAACCTTCTCTTTTTCTGTTTCTTTATAGGAAACCACTGGAGCAGAAGGGCACTTCCCTGCATCTTCACAGCGGCCCAGGTGGCACAGCAGAGCCCAGAAAAGCATGGCACTGGCCCCAAATCACACAGCTAGGAAGGGGAGGGGAAGGGAGGGGGAGGGGAGATGGAAGGGGAAAAGAAGGGAGGGGTGGGGAGGGAAGGGAAGGGGAAAGGAAGGGAGAAGAGGAGAGGGGAGGGAAAGGAAGGGGAGGGAAGGGGAAGGAAGGGGAGGGGAAGGGAGGAGAGAGGAGGTGAGGGGAAGGGAAGGGAGGGGAGGGGAAGGGAGGAGAGAGGAGGGGAGGGGAAGGGAAGGGAGGGGAGGGGAGGAGAGAGAAGGGAAGGGGAGGGAAAGGGAAGGAAGGGGAGGGGAGGGGAGGGGAAGAGAGAGAAGCAAAGGGGAAGGGAAGGGAGGGGAGGGGAGGAAAGGGAAGGGGAGGGGAGGGGAGGGGGGAGGGAATGGGAGAAGGGGGAGGAGGGGGGAAGGGAAGGAGAGGGAGAGAGGGGAGGGAAAGGAGAGGAGGGAGGAGGGGAGGGAGGGGAGGAGAGTGAAGGGAGGCGAAGGGGAGAAAGGGGAGGGGAGGGAGGGGAGGGAAGGGACAGGACAGGGCGGAGGCGGCAGGTGAGCCCTGCTGTGCAATGCAGGAGTTAGGCTGATCTCTGCCAGGAATGTTCTCACGAGGGGGTCAGGGAGACCCAGGCAGTGAGCCCTTGCCTGCTGTCACCTCCACCCAGTGCCCAAGAGGCCCGGCTACGTAGGGCAGGCCAGCACCTCTCCTGCTCTGCTGCCTTGGCGGCCCGGCCCTCGCCAGCTGGGCCAGGCTGGGCAGGGGAGGAGGAGTGGGCCCAGGCCGCACACCCACCTGCTTGATGCACTGTAGTCGGTCATTGGTCTGTTGGATGTGCCTGTCCATAGAATTCATTCTGGCCGTTTCACTGGGTTCTACCCGAGAGCCATGAACGTTGTCCAGCCTGTGAAGACAGAGGAGAGCGGGTGTCACTGGGGTCGTGCCGGGCCCGACGGCCTCACGGCCACTCCCCAGCCTCAACGCGGACGTGCCGGCCCAGTGGCTCCTGGCAGGTTCCAGGGCCCTTTCTGAGCTGCGGCGGCCTCTGTCCCAGCCGGTCCTGCAATGGAGGGAGGAACTTCGGCCACAGCTGCCCAGCCCCCGGGGAAGCCCACCTGGGCTGGGAGCAGGAGTTGCTCCTGGGTGATCTCTGGGGATGACTCACGTGAGCACTGCGCAGGCACGGCCACGTGGGACACGACGTGAACTGCACATTCGGCACACACGTTACCACATGCGCATGTGTGTTAGGGGGCGGTGGGGACGGCGACCCCACCTTCCGATTCCCAGTTCAGGGCTCAGCCTACGTGATGTGGCTCTGTGTGTGCGCGCACACGCGCAGGGGTCTTCCCACGTGACCCTCACTGCGTGTGTGGCGTAAGTGCAGCATCCTGTCGTGGCACCAGGATCCCCCCCCACCAACCCCCCATGCTTCAGAGTTCTCCACACTACGGACCACAATTCCATTTCCCCCTTTGCCTTCCTGGGAAAGGAGAAGGGCGGGACTTAGCGCCACCCCTCCTTTCAAGACGAGGAAACTGAGGCTCAGAGGGGGAAGCGAGTCACCCATGGTGGCACAGGGAGCCAGTGTCAAAGCCCATACCAGGAACTAGGGCTCCGACTATCAGCTCACGGCTCAGTGGGCAGGGTACATGAATGTCATGGTCACCGGGCTCACTCCCTGAATGGCTGTGGGCCTTGGGAACTTTAACAGGAGTGTGACTTCCTTCCGGGTGGGGAAGCTGAGTAAATGAAGGCAACCCTGTCACCTTCAGAAAGGCCCTGGGGTCCTCAGGCCACTGGGGTGGGGGGGGCGGACAATGGCAAAGGCAGAGATGGAGAGAGAGAGAGACAGAGACAGAGAAAGAAAGAAAGAGAGAGAGAAAGAAAGAGAAAGAAAGAGAGAGAGAAAGAGAGAAAAAAAAGAAAGAAAAGAAAAGAAAAGAAAAGAAAGAAAGAAAGAAAGAAAGAAAGAAAGAAAGAAAGAAAGAAAGAAAAAACTGGAGAGAGAGGAGAGAGTCTACCCACTGTTCAGGGGTCCAGGTCCCTGGGGCAAAGCAGAAGTCGGCCCATGGCTTCTGGGTTTGCTTTCGGTAACCCAGCGGGCATTTCAGGCTGCAGACACATGGTTCAGACACAGAGTGCTGAACAGAGGCCCATGGCCCTTGGTTTCTTCTGCTATCCTGTGACACTGCCCTCCCAGAAGGCCCCTCATCTCTTGCTGTGTCACCAAAGGTCCCATTTACCAGGCACTTCGGGTATGCTGGGCCCCTGCATTCTCTCCTTTACTCTTCATGCCCACTCTGTAAGACTAAAATTATCCTCCTTTTACAGATGAGGAAACTGAGGTCTGAGATCTGCCAAGTCCCCATGGTTAGTAGGAGACTGGACTGTGTCTGTCTGTGCCTGTCTGCTTCCATGTCCTGGCTCTCTGAACCCAGCACGAGCACCCTGGGCTTGAGCGAACTACCAGCATGGCGTGTCCAGGCACAGTCTTGGGAAGAAAGGCCTGGTTGTCTTCCAAGGAGCTCTTTGCTACACAGTTCCTTCAAAGCACTTCTCACCGCTCCATTTGTACTTGAAAAGGCAACTCATTTGCGTGGTTCCAAAATCAAAGCCCACGAGGGTATCCAGCGAAGTGCTGACCCTGTCCCCAGCCCCCAGATGGCCTTCCTGGGAGGACCAGTGTCACCAGTCTCCTGAGGGTCTCATCTTAGAGAAGCAAAGAACTATGGGTACTGTCCCCTGCCACCCCTTAAGAAACACATAAAACGATAACGTTCTATACACACTACTTGGACCTTGCTTTTTCCCTCTTGATAATATTTCAAAGTTTATTCCACATCAAGACATAAAGAGCCTTTTCATTTTTTAATGGCTGCACCGTATTCCAAGGTACTAATGAATCCAACGAAATTCTGAAATTTATCCAACTAAATTCTGAATGTCCACCCCTGCCAGGCACTGCTCTAAGGCCCGAGGCCCCAAACGAGGCCCTTCCGCTCAGAAGTCTCACGCTGCAGACCGAGTGATGAGGCCCGAAGCTGTCTCCAGATTCATTATTGCCAACAGTGTTGCAGGGTCACCTTTTGTATTGGTCACATCGCCCACGTGTGAATTAATCTAGAGAACATACTCTTAGGAGTGGGGTGTGTGGGTCCTTTGGGCATTTGTACTTCTGATACATGCTTTCTGGGTTCACTCTGCCTTGGAACTCTCCCACAAAAAGGTAAAAGTGGGGGTAGCGCCCAACATTTATTTTTTCTACCCTCGCCCACCAACATCCTTCCATCCACCCCACCTATCACACATTTATAGTCCCAGATAGCCAACTTCTCTATACATCGTTGTCCGTCTAAATGCCCGTCCGCCCATCTGTCTACCCATCCACTTACCCACGCATCCATCCCAACACCTTCAGTCTACACGTACCCATCCAGGCACGCTTCCAACTCACCCAGTATATGCTTTTCAATATCTGTCTGTCCTGTGCCGGGTCTTCTTGCTAGATCTCTCGGCCACGGAGAGATTAAGATAATTCTTTTATGTTCATGGCACTCTTGGTCAAGTCAGCCGTCACTCTGTCTTACCCACTAGGCGACTATTTGTTGAGCTCCTTCTAAGTGAGGAAACTGAGGCTCAGAAGTTTAAGTAGTCGCAGCCAGCTCCAGCATCCTGGCTTTCCCATTACAACCTAAACTTTGGTGCAACGAGTAGGGAGGGGCTGGGGGTCCCCCCTGGAGACTGCTGCGGTGTGGCAGGTGTGTGTCATGGGAGAAGTGTTGCTCTCCTTGCTACTCCTGTCGGTTCCCCAGGCAGGGGCTGAGTTTCTCCTTCTGAGTTGACTCCTACAGAGCCCCAGCTAGCGCTCACTCCCAGAGGGCTCCTGGGGCCAGGGACGAGTCATGGTGCCCAGTCGGCCAGCAGGGGGCGCTGTTGGTGAAGCTAAGTGCCCAGAGGGCTAGAAACCTGCACTGTGGGGCTCTCTCTTTAGGGCCCTCTTCCTCCGCAGTGAGCACCCAAGTGCCCCCAAATGGGTGGGCGGTTTCGAGCAGACTTCTCTGGCTTTCTAGGTCTTGGATTCCCCTTTTGTAGAGCAGGATGGTGAGTGGGGATTAGGTGGCCTCACAAGACTCTGTCTCTAGGTAGACTTTTCCCAGGATGCACACAGTATTTTGTGTAGGGTCAGGGACCTAGTGGGCCCTTGCTAATGATTATTGAATGACCGATATGTTGTTCCTGGAAACTGAGGGGCACTCAGCCTACCCAGGGAAGCCCTAAGCAGGCATCAGGAGCCCAGACCCACGTAGGCAGCCACCTTGGGGCCCAGAGGCTTTTCTCCTTGCTGAGTGCCCCCCGGTCCTGGCCTGGAACACTGGTGAGACTCAGGGTGGGTGGCAGGCAGCAGGAGAGATAGCGAAGATCATGGGGACAACTGCATGTCCTATGTGTCTTAATCTATAGAACAGAATGTCCAGCTGATGAAGGAGACGCTCACAGGTGAGGTGACATTGGAGATCAATGGACAATTGGGGTTATTGGCCCCAGGAATGGATGGGGCCGGCAGCTCCAGCCCCCACAGAAAAAGGATGAAGGCGTGGAAGGCTAAGAGTCTTGGGTGTGGAGAGGCGAAGGAGTTATGACAGGCAGCTCACTGAGGAGCAGTCTGGAATCCTCCATTTGTCCTGGACCTGCCATGTTTAGGCACCAGGCCTGACCCTGTGCATTGGTAATTTACTTAATCCTAAAAGGCTAAGAGAGGGGAAGCAACATGACCAGGGTCACACAGCCAGGAAGGCGTTGGGCTGAGAGTCAAACACTTTCTATCCGTTAATACGGTTTTTTCCCACTCCTCCAAGACTGGAGTCAGAGCCTCCTGGAAGTCCCCACTCAAGCTGTGTCTGGGCCCAAAGAGATGTCCCCTTTTTCTACCCAATCTGTCCAAACTCATCCACTTGCTAGCCGCCCCCTCCCCCCCCCAGCAACGAGTTGCCTACAAACAGGCAGCGCGGGGGCAGTGGCCATGTGCTCACTGGCCAGCAGAGGTCGCCCTCCGCCATGGGAGTGTTGCTCCGCTGGGCTGCAGCCTCCCTCCTCAGAGCTTGGGCTCTTTTAAGCCTTTACAAGTAGCTACAAATCCTCCGTGGCTGCAGCTCCAGTGCCCTCGGTGGCCGGGCTCCCTCCCAACTAGAGATCCCTGGCGTGTACTGGCCCTGGGTGCATCCACAGCCCCAGCCCGTCCCCGGCCTCCTGCCTATCTCTGAACGGGCAGTGGGCTCAAGCAGTCAAGCCCCCCAACCCGCTCTGGCCCCAAGCCCTCTCCCTCCTGGTCTGAACAGCCACGTGCCTGTAGGAGTTGCAAAACGAGTCAGGTTGGGGAGGGGTCTCGGTGGGAGGGGGGGGACCCTGCTCTGCCTCCTTCCTCCAGGCCTCCGTTTTCCCACCTGTAAAACAAAGGGTAGCCAGCCTTTAAGAGCCCCTCCCACTTGAACATTTTAGGATTTGTGTGTCAGGAGCTCCAGCTAGTTGGGAAACTCTATCTCAACAAGTGTAGAATGTTCGACGTTAACAACTACGTAAGCCCGTCCCAGGGCAGCCCCAGGAATCCCGGGAGGGAGAGCCGCTGTTTCCGGGGACGCTGCCCCCTCGGCCACCCACTCTTCCTTGCACCCTGTGCTCAGCGTGGCTTAACACGGCGGATATGTTCTCTGCCGGTGACACGTGAGCCGGCGTGGTCTTCTGACTCCCAGGTAAGTCTTGGAGGGCCAGGCTTCTATGCCACTCCTCACCACCTAGCACGGCGCTGGCCCCGTTGCCCCTCGGTTGGTGGCTAGCACAGAGGGCTGCTTGGAAGTAGGGGGCCGAGAGATGCAGGAGGCCCTCGTGTGGCAGGACAGGGGTGGGGTGGGGGGTGGTAGAGGGGGCGCAGAGGGAGACAAGGGCAGAGTGGGACTGGAGCCCATCTGGCTGGCTCCCTGAAAACATCATGGCCCTTGGGGCCCCATGGCCCTTGGCCCTTTTGTCCCTGGAAACAGGGAGTGGGGTGCTCTTCGCTGCCCTGTGGAAACGTGGGGTGCTGAGGCTCTGGAGGCAGCTCTGGAGGGTAGCGGGCCAACATCAGCTCCGCTGACATCGGGATGTTTTATTTTTCACTTTTGCGGCCAAACAAGTCAACTGGTACCCTTGACTCACAGGCACCCAGGGGAGGCGCATTTGCGGACGTGTGTGCGTGCTTGCATACATATGCACCCTTTTTGCACACTCAGGTGTAGGCGCGCGCGCACGCACACACACACACACACACACACACACACACGCACACTCAAGTGCTAGCGCAGATGCACTTGAGCACACACATCTCCTGACAGCTTGCACAGGCAAGTGGCGGGGTCCCCAGGGGAGCTGTGTGAGCAGTGGTGTGCAGAAATGATTCAATCACCATGCACATCTGCAGCTCAGATCCCCTGGGGCGAGCGGTGCTGGCAGCAGGGACGGGGGTTGGGGGGGGGGAGCTGTACCTACAGCCTGCAGAGCAGAGGCTGCGTTCCCAGACATCGCCAAGGCCAGCGAGTTTGGGACAGCCTGGAGGGAGAGCCTGGGGCGGGGGGCGGGGCTAGGGGACCCATCCCAGCCAGCTCCTTCGCCAGCTCTCAAGACTCCAAGAGGAGCAGGTGTCACGGATCCTGGCTTCAGCAGGGACTCGCCAACCTCGCACATGCGTGTCAGTCTAGGTCCTCCTTGGTGGGCCACCATCTCCCACTACTTCAGCCACGTCCTGTGTCCTCCCCCTGTACCCTGGACTGTGCTCTGAAGATCACACCTCCACGTCTTTGCCTCTGTCCCTCAGCCCAGAATTCCTGGTCCCCTTCATCTACCAAATCACCGTCTTTGTTTTCTACCAGTATAGCTACTCACTTCCATTCGTATGCCCCCGGTGTACCTGTCACGCACCATCTTGGTGGTACCAGACCAGACCAGTGGAATGTCTTTGTATTCGTCTGCCCCATCAGCTGGGATGTTTTCCGGTTACAGACTCCCAGACCCTAGCCCGGGGCCTGGTACCCAGCAGGTGCTCAGCAATGCTCATTAGACGGATGGATGGCCATTGCTGGCATATACATGACCCAGAGTAGCACGAGCTGAAAACCCAAAGAGCCAGCCCTCGTCAGAGGGATTCTGCACCAGGAGAGGCTCCATGAACCCGGGCCACGCTTCCCGAAGAGTGGCGGACCCCTGGTGGAACAAGGAGATCTCCAGTGGTCTGCCATTTTTGCAGGGACGTGTTTGGACTAGGACGATGATCACTGCTGAGTCTGTGGGTATTATTATTTCGGATAAGGTTACATTGGGAAGCAACGGCAACGTGCGTGGATTAAAGAAACGTTTTAAACATAGCATATGTGGGATGAAAGTGACTCGGGTTAGGGAAGCACTGATGTAATCTGACACTTCGAGGCGGTGAAGGAGTAGAAGCTCAGAGAGGTGCAGGAACTGCCTGTGGTCACACAGCGGGTGTCTCCTCCACTCCTTGCAGCATGCACTAGGCACACTGCTTGCTGGTAGGGGAAGAGAGGAGTGGTGAAGCAGAGGCAGTCAGAGGAGACTGACTTTGTGCCCCAGCCCAGGGAAGTCGGGGAAGGGCAGAGGGACAGGAGATGGGAAAGGGAGAGGGAGGGAAGAGGCAGCCCCAGGCAGCTGACCGGGACCAGCTGCTTCCCATTCTTGGCCAGGCAGCTGGAGCAGGCCCCTGCACAGGGTGAGGCCCCCCGGGTAGGGGGGGGCCCTGAGAGCCAGACCTTCCTGGCTGTGAGGTTGTGGGAGGCCCTGTTATCTCCTCGAGCCTGGCTTCTCAGCTGTCCAACAGAAAGGCGCGGCCCTCTCCGCCCGGCTGGGCTGAGGAGCTGAGAAAGGGGACAGTGTTCTGGAAAGGGAAGTTCTGATTTGGACCACAGCTCCTCCAAATCCAGTCGGTCCCTCCTCAGCTCAGGGAGTGCCCCCTTGCCAAGGCTTGACAAAGCTCCGGCCTCCTGGCCACACAGGCCAGGTGCTTTGGCTTGGCACTCGAGGCTCCTGGAAGGGTGGACCCACTTCTCTCCATGACCCAATCTCCTAGCACCGCACCCCGTCCCCCCGTGTCTACAGGAACACCCGTGGTCAGTGGTGGTTAATGGGACAACATGATGTACCCTCGGCGTGCCAGAGTAGGGGCTTCCTGAGGGACAGCCTGTTCTGGAACCCAAAGGTTAATCCAGAGGGAGGGATAACTCACTTGCCCTGACCAAAGTGCCAGTCCCCTGTCCCAACCCGCACCGTGCTGGGAATCCCAGCTGCATTTGGGTGTGCCTCATCCCTCCGGAGCATGTGATGACGCCCTAACCCTCCTGCCACCCCCCCTGCCCCCCATCACACTCCAAATCCATGACCTCATAGTGAACTTTTGACAGCTTCTCTACCCAACAGGCAAAGGAGGACCAGATTCAATCCTGGACAAGGTCACTGGGTTTTCTCTCATCCCCAAGGCCACGCTGCCTCTGCTTTTCGTTTCCTAAAACAAAGAGCCTCTAAACAAGTATTGAATCTGTATGTGCCATTCAATTCTCTTCCTGCCCTACCGTATGCCTCAGAATTCCACACCCGCTGTGGTGTTCCGATTGTCCGCACTGTCCTACAGATGAAGGAACCGAGGCTCAGAGAGGTCCAATGGCTTGCCCCAGGTCATGCTACTGAGAAGTGCCAGGACTCGAACCCTGGTCTGAATACAAACCCCGTGGTGTTTTACCGCATCATGCTCTCCAGGGGAACGTGGCGGGCCTTCCTCAACTAGACACTTCCTTCCCTGGCCCCGACTGCCAGGGCAGACAGGTGACTGTCTGCCGTGGAGAGCTGAGGACAGTGCAGAGACAGAGTCATGCACGTTGCTGCCTGGTGCCAGGCCCGGACCGCAGACTTTCCCCGGGACAGTGGTGCTCATGCAGCGGCCTTGACCTGGCTCTGTCTTGAGGCTCTTGCCTGCAAATGCAAAGGCTCAGGTGCCATCGGGTAGAGAAGAGAGGCATGGCAACGGTTCTCTGAGGGCCCCTGGAGGACAGGGGGCGGGATGAAGCTGGAGATGGTGCCAGGACCCCCTGATCACCAGCTGGAGCCTTCTAGAAGGTTGTGAATACCATGCAGATGTTCTTATAGCTCTGGCTCTAGAAGACACAGAGGTGTTCTCCACTGCCCTCTCTCCCCCCAGCTCCTCAAGGCTCCAAATCTACCTCCCTGGCATATTCTGCCTGAGCTCCAGACAGGGGCACGGCCAAGGCAGAGCCAGATAGAACCAGATGAGCCACTTAGGACCACTTAGGACCGTGAGTTCAAGCCCCGCATTGGGCTCTGGGCTGACTGCGAAGAGCCTGCTTGGGGTTCTCCGTCTCTGTCTGCCCCTCCTCTGCTCATTCTCTCTCTCTCTCTCTCTCTCTCTCTCTCTCTCTCTCAAAAATAAACAAACAGAAAAACAAACAAAACGGTCCTCATGTCTTAGATCTAGAAGGGATCTGGGCATCTGCTCAGCCTATCCTAATATTTACAGATGAGGAAACTGAGGCCCAGGGCAGGGGTAGGGGAGGCGGTGGAGCAAAGCCTTGAAGGCCCAGTCTGGGTCAGAGGTGGGGTCAGGGCTCCTACCCAGGCCTCAGGAGCCCTAGATGCCCTGAACTCGACTCTCTCTGCCCCCCACCACGTCTAGACACTCCCTGCAGAGAGCCGGGGCCAGGCCTGTGGATGCAGAAGGCTCAAACAGGGGCCTGCCCGGGAAGCAGGGGCTCCGCTCCCGCTGGCCAGCACCTGTGGTTTCCGTGCAGAGATTTTCAGCATCCCGGCTGGGCTGAGGCCGGCGCACCTGACCCCACAAGTGCCCCCTTTCTCCCAAAGGCCCATGGAGCAGGGGGTGAGTCGGCCGGGTGTGGTGCCCGTCGCCTCATCTGTACTCAGGGCGTTTCTGCTCGGAGGCCGCTCAGGGACTGCGCCACCCGCATCCCAGGCAGGGGAGCAGGGGCCTCGTCCCCCGACCCCTCCAGGCACAAAGCGGGCATCCCACAGGCAACCCGCAAACTTGTTTCCTGGCTGTCTGCTAAGAGACAAAAGTCCCCCTAGGTGGTCCGAAGCCACATGCTGACTGGCGCTCTGACCGTGCAAAGGCACTCCACGGAGTACTCAGCACGGGCGTCAGAACCTCACCTGGCCCTGTTGTATCTCATCTTACACGGGCAGCACAGCTTGGCGGTCAAGGTGACCGGGCGGCCTGGGTTCAAATTCTGGCTCTGCCACTCGCTGGCTTCTGTGACCTGGGGCAAAATACTGCCCTCCGGGTGCCTCAGGCTCCCCCTCGGTACAACGAGAGCAGTGAGAACAGTGCCCGTTTTCATAGGCTGCTGTGTTCACCGAGCTAGTGAACGGGAAGCACTCAGCACAGCCTGAGCCCATGAGCGCTGGGTCTGTACCAGGCCCAGGTAGGCTTTATCGTCTCCATCACAGGCAGGAGGAAACCGGAGCCAGAGAGGAGCCGGGACTTGCTGGGGGTGGGGGTGGGGGGGACACAGACCACAACCCTAGACACTAAAGATCTTCAACCTTTTTTTTTTAAAACCTGTTTTCAAAACTTACTCAAAATATCTGGTTTTCAATCTAGCTGCAGCAAACTTTTAGGCAGAAATTCAGTTTCTGAGGCACCCGGGTGGCTCAGTCAGTTGAGCGGCTGACTTTGGCCCTGCGTCATGATCTCGCAGTTCGTGGGTTTGAGCCCCCATCAGGCTCAGTGCTGACAGCTCGGAGCCTGGAGCCTGCTTTGGATTCTGGGTCTCCCTCTCTCTCTGCCACCACCCACTCCCCCCCCCCGCCCCCCACTTACGCTCTGTGTCCCTCTCTCAAAAATAAATAAATATTAGAAAAAAAAAAGAAATTCAGTTTCTGCAACAACAGAAGGGGCTGTGCTGTGGATGGGGGGGGGGGGGGGGGGGCGGGGCTTGCTCTCACACAGGCAACCCTGAGAACCATGCCCTGGGCTCGAGGCTGGGTGTCTGAGGACGTGGGTGGCTGAGGCATCCCCTTGCCCACTGATCAGAATGTCAGGTCGAAGAGCTGAAGGGATCTGTCCTAGTGGCAAAGGCCAGTGGTGGAAAGTTCCAGAAGGAAGGCGGATCAGGTTAGTACTTTGACAGCACGTGCGCTGGGCTCTGTTCCTCCTGGGCAGCAGTCTGGATGCCCACGTGAAGTCTGTCCAGATAGTCAGCGTTAGGTGATGGAGGCAGGGAGAGCAGAGGGGAAACTGCCAGTTCTGGCAAAAAGAGGGCGGTGCCCTGCCCACCCTGGAGGAGGTGGCCTGGGGTCTGTTCCTCAGAAATAGGGCCCTTGAGATCCTCCCTAAACAAAGGATGCTCTGGTCTCATTAGCTGGAGAAAAGCTGTGTATTCTACCCTCCCCAGCAGATCACGAAAGCACTCTTGTACATGGGGGGCTCGCAGAACTTGACTTCTCCCAAAGTTACCAAATTGCAAACCACTTTTTTTCACTAAACCCATTTTAAAATCCCATAGAACTAGTTTCCCGGGAACTGGCCTTGAGAAATTCCGACCTAAGGGGAGTGGCTGTAGGGTGGAGGCCCGGACAGCAGGGAGAGAACCCGGAGGAGGAGGACACAGGGGAGGCTGGGCGGGCTGGCAGGCTGAGGAAGGGGAACCAGAAACTCAAGTGTCTGTGGGAAGAGAAGCCACAGGCATCGGTGTCAAGATATGAAGCCCTCCATCCCTGAAGCCTAGGGCCCTGGGTTCTGAATCCAGTATCGCGGCCAGTTTCCAGAAGCCACTGGTTATCACGATACACTCAACCAGCTCCCGCTCGGCTCCCAGCCCCCAGCAAGGCTGGCCCAGGTCAGGAGATTGGCACAGGCCGGGGCAAAGGCCAGAGTTGGAAGGTCACATGAGCTGCCTGAGGCAGAGGCCGGTTCCTTCTCCGCCCCACCCAAGCCAAGACCTGCAAAGGTAGGGCACAGGCCGAGGTGGCCCAGAAGGCCAGAGTTCAGAGAACTCCCTGAGGCTGTGGGGGAGGGGAGCCCGCTGGGAAACCTCTGTTCATAGCTGTGAATAATAATGAGAACAAAACAGGTGTCATTAAGTATCTACAGTGTGTCAGGTAGCACGTTTGGCGTTTTATGCGAATTATCTTTATAATAATATAACCAAAGATAGGAGTGATCAGCACCACCTATAGATGGGAAAACTAAGATAGGAAATGAGGAAGGAGCTCACCCAAGATTACAAAATGGCAGAGCTGGGATTCCAACCCACATCTGTCAAGCTTCAAAGCCCAGCCATCCATCCCCTAAGCCAGGCTCCCTCTGCACCATCCTGGGGCTTTGCAGATAGCCCAGCCCCAGGTGCCCTGCAAGAGGCCTTGAGTTCAGCCATCCCCCAGGGTGCTGCTCTGTGCTAGCCTGCACTGGCTGTGCCCAGCCCAGAGTGGGACATGTGCACAAGAGGTGTCCATCTTCAGTGGGCTCCTGGCCTGGGGCGGGGGGGCGGGGGGGGGGGTCCCAACCGTATGCCAGCACACCTGCAGTGCTGTGGACACACAGTTGGCCTCTCTGGGCCTGTTTTCTCAGCCCTCGACGGATGGGGCTGATTGAGATGTCACATCTCCAAGCACCCCTAAACCTCAGAGGGTAGCCGAGGGCACTCGGCATTGAGGGAGCACTCACCATGCCCCTGGCCCTTTCACAGGTTAGCTCACTTAGTCCTCACACTGACCCAAGGAGTTGGGCATCATTGCTCAGATTTTAAAGATAAGCAAACTGAGGTCCAGAGAGGTTATACAACTTACTTAAGGTCACACAGCAGGGCAGTGGGGTTGCTGGGATGGGAACCTGGGTCTGACTCGCTTCAAAGGCCTCCCCAGCCTGATGCAGGGCTAGAACAGATACAGGGGAGGGGTTCTGGCCAGGCCGAGGCCTACATCACCCTGTGATCATAAGCACTCAGCCCTTGGACTGTCTTGGTGAAATGGAGGTTGGGTGAGGTGGTTCCTAAGGCATTTTCTTGCTTTTTTTTTTCTATGTTTATTTAATTTTGAGATTGAGAGAGAGAGAGAGACAGAGACAGAGACAGAGCATGAGGAGGGGAGGGGCAGTGGGAGAGGGAGACACAGAATCCAAAGCAGGCTCCTGGCTCTGAGCTGTTAGCACAGCTCGAACGCGGGGCTCGAACTCACAAACATGAGACCATGACCTGGGTGGATCATGACCTGATGCTTATCTGACTGAGCCACCCAGGCACCCAGGCACTTTCTTGCTTTAATGCTCTGGCAGGAGGCTGGGGGGAGAAAGTATTTAAAAAAAAAAAGTGAGATGGCATCCCTATATTCTAGAAACCCAGAATCCAGGTGAAGGCAGACGAGCTTCCCCAACCCACCTGCTGTCAGCACCCACCATGGAGGCCCAACTACGGAAGGCTCAGGGCTGGGCTGGGGGCATCCCCACAAGCTTTCTGGAGGAGGAAGGGTGGAGCCAGGTCCCAAGGACCAGGGGGCTTGGCTCCCCACAGGGCCAGCATGACTGGCAGAGGGCTAAGCCATGGGGGTTGCTAGGATGGGGCAAGGAAGGCCTGTCTTTATTTTGGAAATACAACCGCATCCCAGTCCCCCCCCCTTTTTTATTACATTTATTTATTTTTGAGACAGAGAGAGACAGAGCATGAACGGGGGAGGGTCAGAGAGAGAGGGAGACACAGAATCCGAAGCAGGCTCCAGGCTCTGAGCTGTCAGCACAGAGCCCGACGCGGGGCTCGAACCCACGGACCGTGATATCATGATCTGAGCCCAAGTTGGACACTTAACCGACTGAGCCACCCAGGCGCCCCAGGCTCAGTCCCTTTTGGACCAGGCCTGGCCAGTCAGTCGGGAAGGGTGGCCTCAGGGTCTTTCTTAAGGTAGAAGGTACTGAAATGAAGTAGGACGCTCACAATTCATCTGCTTTTTAATTAACTCGCCCTGCTGCCTTAAGTGATTCCCTGCTTACGCTCATTCTTTTGAAAATTCCAAAGTGCTATTTCTGACCTGTGATTTACTATTGCCGTACGTCTCTATAAGCAGTGTTTTAGCTTAAGTGGCAGTTGCATATTAATTACAAAGTTAATTATGTGCTGTGTAATCATGCTGTAATTCATTAGTTTACTCTACACTCTTAGAGCCTCATGCTAATAGCAAGATCTGACAGAGGGTTTCAGGAGTCACCAAGAAAGACCTGTTGAAAATCCAGCACGGGACCGCAGGGGACTGGAGACGGCCTCAGTGTCTCCTCGGGCCCCACTTGCCTGAGCTGGGGCTGGGTCTCTGGCCCCTTGACGCTGTTTCGCGGAGGGCATCACCTGCACCCTCACTGCCCAGGGCTCCAAAGGCACATGGCCCGGAGCACAAGCTGCCTCACAAACCGTCCTCTGCTGAGGATGGTGGAAAAGCCAGCGGGCTCCTGTTTGTTCCCCGCCTCGGAAGCGCAAGGACAGGAACAGAATTTGCTTAAAATTACTTATGGAACAGAGAGTCACTTCCAGGTGGAAAATTAATGGCTCAGATCATCAAAACAAAGTGGCCCTGATAGCACTGACCCTGAGGCAGACCTGGGAGGGGCCTTGGGAGGAGGTCCCAGGCAGTTGTTGGGGGGGAGGTGCGGGGCGGGGGGAGACCCAGGCCCAAGAGGGGCAAGGGGGGTATCTGGGATTTGGACCAAGGTCCCTTTACATCCGTTCCCTTCAAGAGCATTCAGGGCTCTTGAAAGTGAACGCTGGCCACATTTCTCTTTCCCTCTTTTCCTGTTTTGCTTTGTCTCGTAATAAAATGATGCGTGGGGTCACTGGGGCCTGGCTGTGAGCCCTGACTCCACTCCTTAGACAATCTCAGGACCCTCTGAGACCCAGGTGCCTCGCCTGTGCAGCCGGGTGAGAGCTCCCCGCCTCCAGGCACACGGTGGCAAGACGGATGGGAAGGAAATGTGGGCACCTCAGACCCTGCCCCTACCTGACCGCTTCAGGTCTTCCTAGGGGATTCTTGTCTAATGTTTTCAGTTTTTCATCTTTGAGAGAGAGCGGGGGGGGGGGGGGGGGGGGGGGGGGGGGGGGGGGGGGGGGGGGGGGGGGAGGGGGGGGGAGGGATCTGAAGCGGGCTCTGCACTGCCAGCAGAGAACCCAATGCGGGGCTCGAACTCACGAACTGTGAGACCATGACCTGAGCTGAAGTCAGCCTCTCAACCAACTGAGCCACCCAGGTGCCCCTGGGGGTTCTTTTCAAAGAACCATCTCTGCCTGGGCCCCGAGTTGTCAGCCACTGAGGAATCACCCTTGACCCTCCAATGGCATTTAAAAGTCAATGTGAGGAAAGCCAGGCCCATTCCAATCCCCCACCCCCACCCCTCCCCTGCAAATCTGCAGATCAAATTTCAAGCCGCGAGGGGACACGAAGGCTGTGACCTACCCCGGACATAGCGATCTGGTGGCTGAGACCCTCTGCTTTCCAAATATAAACCTGCTTGTTTTATTTCTGCTGACAGCTGAACGAAAAAAAAAATGTGGAAGTCCTTCCCCTTCTGGCTCCAGTCAACAAGAGGAGAGAAGGACTGAGAGCCCCAGCTGGCATGGGAGGAAGATAAATAAGAAAAAACAAAACATGTCCTTGTGCTACAGTGGAATGTTTAAAAAAGAGGTGAAAAGCACAAGGTCAGGGGCAGATTTCATTTTCTATAATTTCAGAGGCTCAGGGAGGAGGCGGCATGCTGCCGACTCAACAGTTTCGGGGGAATCGGTTTTGGAGGGAACTCGTTTTGGGGAGGGGGGAGGGGGGGTGTCTTAACAGCCAAAGCACTGTGGTTTCCTTTCCAGGGAACACATTGGTTTCCCTGGCAACAGAGAAGTCCAGCCTCCAAAGTTCTGCCGGGAGACCAAGGCTTGGCCTGGGATGCTCCCAGCAATTATCCACGGCCGAGGCCTCAGCATCCTGCCTGCCTGGGCCGTGAGCTGGGTGGGAGAGGTGCAAAAATGTCGGCGCTGCAAAAATGTGGGCACCAGTCCCCGTCTCTCCCCCCACCGCCCCCCCCCCCCCCACCACAGTCGTGCAAGGAGCCACTCATCCTCAGATCACCACTTTCCAGGGCTTTACGACGGAGCAGGTAAAAAGTGCCAGAAACAACTTGGAAATGAGCCTGAGTCTGAGGGCACCCAAGGACCCTGAGGGCGCAGTGAAGGCTCTAGGGTGGGCGGCCGATGGCCCAGCAAGGCCCAGCCTCCCGTTCAGCACACTTTGCAGCGGGGGGTGGCTGGCACCGGGGAACTGTATCAGAAGAGAGCAGGTCCAAACTTCTGAGCTCGTCTCCCTCCTCCATCTTGGGTCGCTAGAGTGGCTCCACACGCACTTCGTGGATTTTAGGGCCCATCTTCCCAGGGAGGCATATTTAAACATCTGGCCTGGGAAGACGCCCGTCTGTGGGCTGGGTGTGGGAGGGAGCTGGGGGCAGGCGGGAGAAAGGAAAGGAGGCAGAGAGAGGCCCTGCCATGGCATCACAGAGCACTTATCTGGCCGCCCAGCGCTGGGCTAAGAGCACCACACACATCATTTCATTTAATTCGTCCTCTACTTGCCCGGTGAGGCAGGCACAGTCATTCCTCACTGGAGGGAACTCAGGGGTCAAGTGACCTGTCCAAGGCCACCCAGTGAGAGGCAGGCTTGTGAGCCACACCTGCCAATCCCGGTGCCAGGCAGCAAAGGAGAGTGACTCTGGCTGGAGATTTACTCCCCTGGTGGCGGAAGGGACACAGAAGTTCCGAAACTCACCCCTCTACTCCCCTCCCCAGAGCCTCCCTCTGCCTCTAAACGTTCCCCAGGAAGACAGGCCTAGGAGCAGAGCCACCTGCTCCGAACCAGCGGTAGATGTTCCCCGAGGGCCCGATAGCGTGTCCTTTATAAGTTCCATCTCCCTTATGCCCAGACAGCCCCACGAAGTAGGTAGTAATAACCCCTTTTATAGATGAGGGACTGGGTACTCAGTAGCATGCTGAACTTCACAGTTAGCAAGAAGCAGAGCTGGGATTCAAGCCCTAGTCTGACGCCAAAACACAGATATCCCTCTCTCTTTATTCTTATTTTTAAGTAGGCTTCATGCTCAGTGCGGGGCTCGACATGGGGCTTGACGCGGGGCTCGAACTCACGACCAGAGGATCAAGACGTGAGCTGAGATCGATAGTCAGACACTTAACTGACTGAGCCACCCGGGCACCCCTACAGATATCTCTTAACTAATGATGAGGAGGAAGAAAAGCCAAGCCTTCCGGAACCCGTACCACATGCTTGTGATGTTTAAATCATTCTACACATGTTAACTTATTTTATTCCTCAGCCATCCCTTGAAGTACGTGCTATATATAATCGGCTCCATTTCATTGATGTGCAAACTGAGGCCTGAAGCTCTGTAAGCAACATGGCTAGAAAGGCATAAGGCCAAGGTTTGGCCCCAGCCAGGCAGACTCGCGCTTATACTAATAACTCATATAATGTGCGGCTTCTCCAACCACTGGGACATCCTGTCTCCCAGCCTTGACCCCCTTATTCTGGTTGGTTCTGGGAGCCTATAAGGCCGGGCAGCAGTTAGAGACCTGGGTTTTTCCCTTCCTAGAGCTCAGCTCCCTGGAGAGTGCCTTCTCCCACCCCGGGGACGGCAGGCGGGACCCGGACCGCATTTCCGCCCGTGTGTGTGAGTGCGCGTGTGTGTGGCCTCAGGCCCACGCTGCAGCCAGGGTGTGCACGCAGCTGATTTATAACCCTCAGAGAAAACAGAATTGCAAATCTCACCCACAAATCTTCCCTATCGAGGTACTTGTGACAGGCAGACATGCCGTGAATTCCCAAGAACAGGCAGGGCTCCCCCCAGCCTTGGCTCACTCACGAAATGGGTCCAGAAGAGCTGGCCGGCTCAGCCCAGGGAGTGGCCGCTGACCTGGTGGCCCAGTCCTGCTCATCAGAAATGCTGGCCCGTAGGAAGCCCCAGGAGGCACAGGTTAGCTATCCCACCCCCACCCCCACCCCCGGAGGCCCCATCACATGTCACACCGCAGTCACTGGTCAGACGGTGAGAAGCAGGGCCCGTTAGCACCTGCAGAACCAAGAAGGGGGACCCGAGCAGACATCTATCGAACGTGGATTGCTCCCCTCATTGTTCTATGCGATGTGCTTTAGGTTTGTCTCATCCGAAGCAAGGCTCAGGGAGGTTATGTGACTTCGGCTCGGGCCCCAACACAGGCAGCCTGATTCCAGAGCCTGTGCTGGGAATGACCCCATCGTGTTCCCTCAACTCTTCAAAGCCCATTGGAGGTCCCTGGCCCTGTTCCTGGCACACAGGCACTCCGTTTCCCTCCAGAGTGGATAATGGGGGGCCCAGGTTGGGTCCGGTTGGGGTCACCCCACTGGCGTGTGAACCACCAGGAGATGCTTCCAGCTTCTGTACACCCTGAACTGGGGCTGCCATACTCCAGGCCTGGCTCACACTATCCCTCCAAGCCCAGCTCGAAGGGGCGCTGTTGATGGCTGAGCAGCAGAGGGACACGTGCTCTCTTCCTCCAGTCTTGCCCTGCAGAGCCTTCCCGGAAGCCGGCATGGTGGCTGCGGCACACAGCACTGGACCACGGGACCCGCTACTTGGGGCCTCGTGGAGGCCTGTGACGGCCCAGTCAGTTCTGCTGCCCATGGGCGTGAGGACGGGTGGGGGCAGGGCATGGGGGAGCTGCCACCCGGTGGGAGGTGGGCAGCTGAAGGCGAGGCAGACCTACTCCAGACTCTGCTCTAGTCTCCTGTGTGACCCAGGCTAGTCCACTGCCCCCCCTTTTTTTTTTTCCTTTAATGTTTATTTATTTATTTTGAGAGAGAAAGACACACAGAGAAAGAGAGAGAGAGCGTGAGTTGGGGAGGGGCAGCGAGAGAGGGAGGGAGAGGATCCCAAGGAGGCTCCGTCCTGCCAATGTACAGCCCAACGTGGGGCTCGATTTCACCAACTGTGAGATCATGACCTGAGCTGAAATCAAGAGTCAGACGCTTAACTGACTGAGCCACTCAGGCGCCACCGCCCAACCCCCCCCCCCCCCCCCCCCCCCCAGCAACCTTTCTGATCTGTGTCTTTTCTATCTGGAAAATGGGTTCGGTTTGCCTGCATGATAGTTGTGGGAGGATTAAATTAAATGAGTATGAGAGAGCCCGTGACTCTTGAGAGGCCAGGCACACACGGACATCCACACTGCACACACGTGCACACATAGAGCTGGGGTGACCCTGGTTACAGGAATCCCCGTCCCAGCCCAAAGAGCACTCCGCACCAGGCCACCCTTTCCGTGAGGTGTCTCTTGGGGTTGGCACTGGGGTGAGAGTCCCGGCTCCTCCTCCTCCAGTTCAGACTCCCTCAGTCCCAAACCTATAATCCCTGGCAGGGAAAATGACAGCTTTGCCCAGCGGCTGCCCTCAGCCGAGGGCGGGGAGCTGGGCGGTAGCCGTGGTGGTGGCTGGGAGGTGGGCCCGGGACACACAGCCCCGGAGTCAGGGGAGGTCAATGGAGGGGACAAATGTCATGGGGACTATGGGCTTTGGGGCAGGGGGACGTGGATGAGAGGGAAGAGGGGGAAGGGGTAGGCACAAGGCCCCAGGGTTGGCCGGAGGCTGGCCCTCTGTAGGACATGATGCAGGGAGGGTCAGCAAGGGGTCATGAGCCTGGGAGCCTGGGAGCACAGGGAGTGGGGACTTTGCACAGAGGCTCAAGGCACAGGGCCTGGGACCCTGAGGCAGGCTGGCTAGGTGCCTGGAGGCAGCAAGTCAAGCATGGCCCATGGTTTGGGTTTGGGGTTTGGGAAGCTGCAAACACTCTGATTCCTGGGCTCTGCGCTGGCCTCCCTGGGATGGATGGGGAACCAGCATTTTGGAATGAGCCCCTGGAATCTGCCTGCAGCTGAGAACCCCTGGGTTTCCTCTGCCCCTGGGAGGCGCTGGGGCTTCCCCTGCCTGTGCTGCCCTCCCCTCGGCACCGCCCTCCATTTGGCAGGAAGGCAAGGCTAGAGCGGTGCCATGGACACCCCAACCACATCTGCCGGGCTAGGCTCCTCACCACCTGTCTCCTGGGAGGCACGCGGCCCATTTGTGGGAGGGGCCCCAGGACTGTCTCCGTTTACTAAGGCCTGGTCAGCAAGGCTGGGGTCAGGCCCGGAGCACCCCTCCTGGGCCCCTCCCCACTGAGAACAGCTGTCAAGGAGCTAAAATGTTGGTGCTCTCTGCCTCCCCTCTAAGAAGTGGCAGGGAACCTGTCCCCAGCCCCTGGAGCTGCTGGGCTCGTGATCTAGGGCCATGCGGACCCCTGAGCCATGTCCATGGGGAACAGACGTCCAGCCCAGGCCATGCTGCCCTGACTGTCAGTGGCCTTGGACAAGTCACATGCCCTCTCTCAGCAGGAGGAGGTTAGACTTGGCGATGTGCAGGCTGCAAAGGAAGGGCATTCAGGTGGACAGAACAGCCCGCACAGAAGCTGGACGGAGCGCAGTTGGAAACGTGCCCAGGCGGACTGGGCCAGAAGATTGGGGGTGAGGCTCGGTCTAAATTTAGGGTTAGGAGCAAGGGTGAAACGGGAATTGGAGTCAGTGTGGGGTTTCTCTGACCAGTGTTGCCTGAAGGCAAGGTCCCTCGTGGGCACTCAGTACTCCCGGGCAGGGGCCCTCGGCAGCTGTCCCGGCATCTCTGGATCGTGAGGAGGGACAGGCAGAGGCAATCTGCTCTAAGAGAGGCAGCAGTGTTTGCTCGAGAATAATCCAGAGGACCAGCTTGGGCTCCCGCACCACCAGGTGGCCCAGAGGAGAAAGGGGGTACATTCAGTCTCCCTTGGACCGGCCTGAGCACAGCCTGGGCCTACCTAGGGGTGCTGTTCTCAGACTCAAGGCCTGGGGTGACAGGCCATGAGGCAGGTGGGACGTAGGCCCCGGGGAGGGATAAGCCTGGCTTATCAGGGTCAGGGCCATGGGGACAGCCCAGCTCAGGCCTGGAGGCACGGATACCTTCCTGGGGCCTCCACAGGCATAGACTATGCTGGCTCAGGACTCCCTGCTGTCATCTCCACAACCACCATCACACCGATTTTCCTGGTGGATATTTGAAGATCCAACCTCTTTGGAGAGGGTTATGCTTGAGGACAGGGTCACCGGCACGACACCGGTCACACAGGAGTCCTGGGGTGTGCAGAGTCTGGCACCCTCAGGCATGGAGCCCCAGGACTGGTCCCAGCTGGGGAGGGGGCTTACAGCTTTCATCTGGCTCCCGACCTCCCACCTTTTCCCTCGCTCTCGACCTCTAGGATGGTGCAAGGCACGAGCCCACCTTCACCCTCAGCAATCCTCCAGGGAGGGGACAGATGGACAGCCAGTAGTACGGGTGGACCAGAGGCCACTCAGCAGAGGATGGGGCCTGCCTGCTTCTCTGGGTCCCAGGGTGGCGATCTAAAGGCAGGGGCCCAGCGCAGGGTCGGGCGGCACGAGGAGCAATTGTTCCTACCGCCTGCCCGCCTGGTGCACCTGCTCACCTGCTGCCCGGTCCCCACTTGCCATGGCCTTGCCAGCCCCTTCCCTGCCCCCTCTCGGCCCGAGATGGCTGTCGCCATGGCAACCCTGCTCATTCAGTCCGGGATAATGAAGCCAATGTGTTTTTCATTTCCATGAGCGGGAGTGTGGAGCAGAGCGGGGGAGGGGGCTCTCCCCTCTCAGCCCCTCCTCTGAGGGAAGGCAGCCTGGAGAGAGAGTGTGTGCGTGCAGCCCGACCAGCAGAGGCACAGACACCCGTGGGAAGGGGGTGGGACCTGGAACCCCAAGCTCTCAGGCCACCACAGCAGCCGTGTGGCTGGACAAGGCCAGCTAGAATGGCAGCCTTCTCTGGCAACACCTAGACCAGGAGAAGTGGCTTGGAGACAGGCAAGGCAGGGCTCCATCTCTAGCTGTGTGACCTTGGGCTAGTGACTTCACCTCTCTGGTCTCCCTTCAGTAGAAGGAAGTTCACCAAGCATTTATTGGGTCTCTTACGAGTGTCTGGCCTTCTGCTTTCCCCGGAGAACCTGAAAAGCCCCAGGCAGAGCCCTGGTCGTCCAGGAGTCCACAGGTGAGCAGGAGGAGTTTGGATCAGGCATGTTTCTCAACTGTGAAAACAAGGCCAGCAACTCTTATCTGTTGCCACCTATCTCTGAGTTACTATTCAAAGGGGAGGTTTATGTGAAGTTATGCATGTGAATGTGCCTGGTGCACACAGTAGATGTTTTATGTGTCTTCAAACTGGGTCCCGGTCCCGCAGCACAGATAGCAGATGTGGAAGAGATTCTCCTATGTGAGTCAGTGCCTGAGGCTGCCCTAACGCCTCTCCTTCCTACAGACTTGCCCATTCAGTTGGAAGTAAAACCGAGGCCTGAGCAGGGCTGGGCTGGGCACAGGGGCAGTGGCTTTGACTAGCCTGCACCATCAGTGGCAGGGCTCATCTGTAGCCCAGACGGGAGACAGAGCAGGACTGTCTGGGACACCCATGGCCCCCAGTCGTACCCGCTCCTCCAGCCCCTTTCCAAGGGCAGGAAGCCAAAAGCACTCACGCGGAAAACTCTGGCCTGTCTTCCCCCCACCCCCAATAATTCAATCACCTTGGAGGCCAGTGGCCCTCTCTCCTGGCTGGGCTGACAGATTGGAGGGGGAGGGAGGGGAAGCATGCAGAGGGAGGGGTGGGGGGTACCAGGGAAGCCGATGTGGAAAAATCAGAGCAAATCTTGAAAAATGAAGAAATAAACCTGCCAGGAGGGAGACAGCCTCCATCCGTCCTCCATAAAGCTGTCTAAGGGCCACCAAGGACGTTGGGGGGTGGAAGGGGCCGGAGATAGCTCCTGCTGGGACCCCTGCTGCCCCTGCCCAGCTGGGCTCCAGCCCATGGCTGGTGAGGGGTTGGGGAGGAGGGGGGCCTGGGGAGCTTGAGGGTTAGGAGGGGCAGGAGTGTGGGAGGCACAACGGTGGGGAGAAAAGGCCTGGGAACAGGGGCCTTTTGTCAAATTGATGAGCCAATACCTGCACATAGTAGGGACTCAGCGTTGGACTGAATAAAGGAAAGAATCTGTCTGCAGGCAGCTGGCGAGCAGGGCCTCTGTAGCAGGCTGACTAGCCACGAATGGGGACTTGGCTGAAGCCCATTCGCCCATTTCACAGATGGGAAGGGAGGTCAGACGGGCCCGAGGTCACATGCCGAATCAGAGCCGCTTGGGTTCTCCACCCTGAGGTCCATGCCAGGGTGCCTTCAGCATAAACTCCAGGGTTGGGGGCCTCTCTCCACTGTGTCCCCACCGATGCCACATCACACCCAGGCCGGGGACCAAACACACCTGTGAAGGAGGATATGGCCCTGGCCCTGTTCCAGGTCCTTCCACGGAACCATTAAGAATCACATTTTCTAGAGGCGCCTGGGTGGCTCAGTCTTAAGCGTCTGATTCTTGGTTTTGGCTCAGGTCATGATCTCACAGATTCGTGGGTTCAGGCCCCATGTCGGGGTCCGTGCTGACAAAGCAGAGCCTGCTCGGGATTCTCTCTCTCTCCCTCTCTCGCTGCCCCTCCCCCATGCTGTCTCTGTCTCTCTCAAAATAAATAAAATAAATAAAATAAAATAAAATAAAATAAAATAATTTAAAGAAAAACCAAGTCATTTTCTAGGAACACTGAATGACCCCGAAACCTGCTCATGACATAAGTTGAGTCCAAAAGAGAAGGAACAAAAAAAAGTCATAAAGTCACCAGAAAGAAATACACCAGAATGTTGGTCAGCATGACCAGCGGTTGGGACGGTCACGGACAGTTTTTATTTTTCTTCTTTCAACTTTTATGGGACTTTCAGGCTTTCTACAAGAAGCGTGCATTACTTTTACAGTAAGGAAGAAAGGGACATTCTTAGGCTCTAAGGATGCCTTGGACAAAGTCAAAGGAACTCTGGCTGCAGGGGGGAGCAGCTCTGCACAGGCTCACACGCTCGTCCGCCATGACGAGCCTCCCGCCATGGCCTGCAGGCCTGCTGAAGTCACCGCAGGCACGAAGGAGGGGACCACAGCCACCCTCACTTCGCTGCGTGACCGGGTGAGTCCTGTCCCTCTCTGTGCTCTTGTGTCTCCTTCCCTCGTCTTTCTTACCTCACAGGACGGGTACTGAGGGCTAATGCTTGAACTCAACTTGGAAGCCCTCATGATTAGGGGGACAGGGCTTCTCTGAGTTGGAGGGACGCTGTCTGGGGCAGAAGGGGCAGCTGAGGTGCCTCCAAAGACTGGGCAGGCCGGCGCAGGGCGGAGGAACAGCAGAGCAGCGCCAGGAGGCGAGGGGCCAGCTCTCGTCCCCTGTTTACAGTGGAAACACAGACTTGAAAAGGTTTCACTTTTCCACTGTTTTTGTGGCGGTGCTGTGGGGAGCAGGGCTTCCTGAGAGCGAGGCCAGCTTTCTAAGGCCACACCGAGTCCAGCCCCGCGCTGGCCTCTGACAGGAAACATCATGTTTTCAATTTACGGGTCCCTGCCAGGCGCTCCACCAGCCGGCTGTGTGGGGAGAGAACTTCCAGGCCTGGCTGCAGTTGGGAACCCCTGGCAGGCCCGGTGGAGCCCCCGGACCCCAGAGGAGACCCCGTGGGATCCCCAAGTAGCCTTACTTCGGAACAACTCTGGCTTCAGGTGCCTGGCAGCTGATGGGGGTTTGTTAGCAGGTGATGTGCCCGGTGATCCCACCACACAAGGCGCAATCCCTGGCCTCCTGGCTCCCATGTCGGCGAGCCCTACTCCCTTGATAGACAGATGGGGAAACTGAGGCCCACAGAGAGAAGAGGCTTCCCAATGGTGAAGCAAGAATGACCTCTAACCAGATTGGAAGATTCCCAACCAGACTGGAAGATTCCCAACTGCCAGGGGGAAGATTCTCCCCCTGGCAAAGGGAGACTGTCCCCTGTGACAGTATTGACCGATGATTGCCACCACACGCCTACAAGCGGGCACCGTGATCACATTTGAGCTCAGAACAAGCCTGTGATCTGTCTGACCTTCGTATCTTGCAGATGAGGAAACCGAGGCACAGTGGGGTTTAGGAACCTCTCTAGGATCACATCGTGGGCAACCACGGAGCTGGGGGCTTCGTGCCGTGCTGCAAAATTCCCTTCTCCACCCCATCCCAGGGCTGCTCTCGGCTCTGTTCCTTGCTGTTTGAAGCTGCCCTAGCCCAGGCTGGCTACAAGCCTCCCACCACACAGGTCCTGCGGGTCCCTCCCCTCTCCAGGTGCTTCTGGAAATTCCTGGTAAACTGCGAAATGCCTGTAGCAGGGGTGTGCATTCAGCCAGTGGGCACTGAATGCCTTGGTCTACACTGACGGGGAGGAGGCTGCGTCCTGGCACCCAGGAGGCCCTCCACGCTGACAGCCAGCCGCCCTGTGCCACGAATGGGCGAGGGGACTGTCAGGAAGACCTCGGAGCTCAATACATCTCTGCTCTTTCTCACCCTGCTAGAATGTCACTTCCCTGAGGGCAGGGGCCTGGTCTCCTGCTCACTGATGTCTCCCAAACACTCAGAAGAGCGCTGGTACACAGGCGGTGTTAAATAAATGTCTGCTGAATGACTGACGGAGGACGGTGGTTGGGCAAGAGGCTCTGCTCACACGGTGGGTTTGGAGAGACCTGGCGGCTCGTCTCATCAGCCACATATTTATGATGTTTCCAGGGGAGGAGGAGACGCGTCCCCGCCCGAACCCAGCGGCCCCAACCCAATGCTCCATGGCGGCTCCCACCCTGGCCCCTCTGCCCAGCGCCCTCCCCGCGCCCCGCTGCTCGCTCTCTGGGCAAATTCCAACACCAGACAAAGGGCACATTTTCAGGGATCATAATCCCTTGCTTGTTTGTGTTTTTCACCAACTGTCCCCTCCCTTCTTCTTCCTATCCAGGGCATTCCTGTTCCCAAACGGGAGCCACCTTCCAGGCGAGTGATGGCCAGGCTTGCACTGGCTCCCAGGAGTCCCGTGAGCTGGGCCAGGGAGGCCCACTATAGACACGGACACAGAACCTTCTCAGCAAGGACAACATCAAGGCTGCCAAGGGGGCGGGTGCTCGGGGCTCCAGCTCCAGGCTGCCCTCCTGCTGGCCGGCCTGCTGGGAGCTGAGCTGTGCCTTCAGGCGTGGGGAGGAACCCGCGCCCCGCCCACAGAGGGGCGGAGACCGTGTGTGCACGCGTCTGGGGAGGGGGGCAACACACAGGCAGGTACATGCCCAGAGAGGGAAAATAAGAGACTGAGAAAAAAGACAGCAAGAGACGCAGCGAGAAAGAGGGCACAAGTCAGGGAAGCACCGAGAGAGTCAGGAAAAGGCCCCGAGACAGCAAACAGGTGTGGATGGGACGCCCCCTGGAGTTGTGCAGCTGCCCTGGGCAGGACAAACACAAGAGAGCCAAGGAAGGAGAGAGACAAAGATGGGTACAGGGAAGAGCCACAGAGGGTGCACGGATGAGCGTCACCGGGAGGCCCGCAGGGGAGGACAGGGAGACAAGCCAGAGGTACGGGCCCTGCGGTAGACACACAGAGCTTGCCACAGACGCCCCAGCTCCAAAGCCCTGGCAGACTTTTCTGGGTGCTCTCCTTCCCTGTCCAGGTGCTGCAAGGTCGGCGTCTAGGAACGGAGAAAGACAGGCTGCGGGGCCCCGAGGCGGCACCCCCCCCCCCATGCCTTGCTAGGAATGCCCTTGCTCTGTGCCCTCCAAGGCTCAGCGAGGTGTTGCAGGCGACGCACGCTGACCCTTCTCCCTTCCAGCCTTGCCCCCCACTCGTGGTCAGGGGGAGAGCTGGGGCGGAAGGTCAGACGGAGTGGGAGGTGGCAAGCCCCGCCGGAGGGCAGGAGCACAAACAAGGAAGCCCCGGGCCCCTCCGAACCAGCCCCTTCCTGTCTCTGGGTCTCGGTTTCCTCTTGCTAGAGGAGGTGGGATCTGTTGGCCCCTGAGCTCCCCCCAGCCCCTACCACCCTGTGTCTCTGGAATCTCACATTTAGCCGGGCACTGTGTGTACCTCTCTCCACCCCATCCCCGTTTCTGAATGAACTCGTTGACCTCTCCCATTCCCGGCCCCCACCAGGCTTGCATTTGAAAGGCCAGACGTGCAGAAGGACGTCTTCGCAGCTACAGCCGGGCTCCCCGCCATGAGCACCTCTTTCCCGCCAGCATCCAGGGGAGCAGAGCCACTACCTGCCCGCGTGCTATCTCTGGGCTCCCACAAGCTGCATTTCAATGACAGTTCAGTGAGAAGTGACGCGCCGTGTCCTTCTGTGTCGGTGTCCTTGCTGGCTCCTCCCTGCCCCCTGAAGAGTGTGTGAGCCACTGGACCTCATTACAAACCGCTGCTCCCACTCCCCTCCCTGCAGCCAACAACTGCGTGCTGGCTGTGCCCTATGTCTTCTCACACTGTTCCATCTACTTTGTCCTGGCCTTTCCCTGCAACTCCCAGCGGGAGCTGTGTGTCTCTGGCCCCCCCAAAGCTGAGCTGCCCTGGTTGCAAGGCTCCGAGTTGATGCTTGGGAAGGGCTCTGGGCCCTGATCTGGGGAGGCCTAACCCATGGCGATGCTGGCTGCTTCAGCAAGCCCAGCTGAACCTGGGGAACACACCCTCCACCTGCCTGGTCCTTCTGGGCCACAGGAAGGAAGCCTTTTTCTTCTCATTTTATGACCAAGAGGAAGAGCCTCTGGAAGGTCAGGTGATGGGGCCTTACACAGCTTGGGACCTGAAAGTTCAAGATACCTGGTTTGTCGGAGACAAAACCCATCTATCTCCAGGAAGCCACCTCTGATCTTCCTGGTTGGCAGGGGCTCTCCCCTGGCAACGCCCAGAGCAGGTCCTCGGTGCCCTGAGTCTGGTTGGGCTCAGGCTTGAAAGTCACATGGAGCTGGGTTCAAGTTCTGACCCCATCTCCCAAGGGCTGTGTGACCATATGACTGTATGACTTAACTTCTCTGCCCAACAGTTTGCTCACTTGCAAAATAGGCTTTAGGAAAATTAAATTAGATAATGTATATAAATTATACAGTGCAGGTGCTGATTAACACAACTATCATTAGGACTACCCAAAACCACACACACACACACACACACACACACACACACACACACACACACAGAGCGATATCACAGTGATTAACAGCAAGGATTCGGTCTTAAATCCTGGCTGCATGACCCTGGGCAAGTCACTTCTCTCTCCGTTTGCTGAACAAGGTCTATTCTTAAAATTCTTCCTTATTACTATTCAGGAGACCCCTCTCCAAACCCCTAAAAAAGCAGCAGGTTGTCCTTGGAGCCTGAGGGATCTGCTGGCAACCGGGACACACAGGCTGTCCCCTGAACCTTCGCAATCTTCTATACTCACAGCCACCAAGCTCTTGCCACCCCCCAGAAGCTCCGCAACCCTCTCTGACAGAGCCAAGAATGTCCAGCGTGGCCCAGCCCCAGGGGGAGGCAGCCCAGTGTCTGGTCAGTGGGTTCTTCGTGCAGAAGGGGCAGATTTAGAAAAGTCCTACTGCACTGAGATTAAGTGCCTGTTGAATCTCCCATCTGACTCACGGCCTCCTCCCCTCCTCCTGGGCTGGCCCCACAGTCATTACCATTTAAACACCTAAATTATCAAAAGGCTCGCAGGTAATTTACTTGCATTACAAAAGCCCGATTCAGGGGAAGGGCCCATTCTCTAACCACTGGGTGTTCACCTTCCCACAAAGCTGGGAAGGGACCAGAAGGACCTGTGTACAGAGCGATCATGGACGATTTCAAATGATTTCTCAGAGTCTGTGTCTTCCTTCTTTGGGTCAAAACAGATGTTCCACATGTTGGCAGTGAGGGCTGGGTGGGATGAGCCCCACGGGAGAGTCACAGTCAAACATCACGAGTTCCTATCCTGGCTTTGCCGCCTGGAGACTTCGGCTATCTTCCTAACCACCTCCTGCCTCAGTTTCCTCACCCATCACATGGAGATGATGCTGGTCCCACCTCAAAGGGTGTCAGACCAAGGGAGATGCCGCACTCCCTGCTGGCATCGTTATTATTTCTTTTATTATTTTTTTTAATGTTTATTATTTATTCTTGAGAGAGTTAGAGAGACAGAGCATGAGCGGGGGAGGGACAAAGAGAGAGGGAGACACAGAATCCGAAGCAGGCTCCAGGCTCTGGGCTGTCAGCACAGAGCCCGATGCGGGGCTCGAACTCGTGAACACTGAGACATGACCTGAGCCAAGGTTGGACGCTTAACCCACTGAGCCACCCAGACACCCCGGCATCGTTATTATTATCGCTCTCGTTATTAGTACTAAGGGCCCTGGAGCTCTGCTGTCCTCTGCCTTTCAGTGACACACGTGTGATGGGTAGTCATTTTCTCCCTGTCCCAGAGGCTGTAGGGCGGCTGGGTCTGTCTTGGGGGTGTCCTGAAGGCGTGTACAAGCATGCCCCTCAAGGCCCCCACTGCAGCTGGGCCCTGAGCAACTTGGCCCACCGAGTCCTCACTCTGTCAGGAGCCACAATGTGCCCCTGGGCACCTCCTAGGTAAGCAGGCATCTCCTACCCCGGGTTCTGAAGAATTACTCTGGGGCTGCTCTGGGCTCTGCCCCCCCTGCCTCCTGGTCTCTGTTGCGACCTGGGTTCTCACTTGTCAGACGGCCAAGTGCGTGCCATGTACCCTTCGCCCAATCAGCATTTGCCGAGTGCCCGCCCTGCACTGCTCATTCCCACCACAATTACAGGACAGCCACCCCTGTACGGCTCATTCGCTCAGCAGATACATGGCCTACGAAGTGCCAGGCCGAAGCCCGTGGCTGCTTCAATAGCATAGCCCCAGCCTTGCTCTGTCCAGCGGCCTCCCTGCTGTTCCTTGCCACAGGTGTGTTCCCACCGGTGCTCTGGGACACAAATGCCATCACCCCAGCCACCTCCTCCCCCAACCCCCCCCCCCCCCCCCCCCAAGCACAAGCTCACAGTATACTGCACTCACCTGCCCAAGCAGGCGCTTATCCGGGGTCCTGGTCTGGGCGATACCCTGACCTAAGCCTATGCTTTTCCTGCCTCACCTTCAGCCCCACTGGAAATCCTCAGAATCCTTTGAGTGTCAGTCTGCTCCAGCCAGCCTCCTCCCGGAAGCCTTCCATATCCCATACTTCTCAAGAGCTCCTTCTCCTTGATCTGAACACCTTCCTGGTCCCAGAGCACTGGGTATGACTAATTCTCTTCCCTGCAAGCGAACTTTGGCCTAGGCTGTGCCAACCTAAGGGCTGGCCTAGGGTCTTCTGTTGCCTTATCTCCCCAAGAACTGAGCACAGATCCAGGCAAATAGTAGGTGCTTACTAAATACTGCTGCCTTACTGCTTACAGAGGGAGAGTGTGGGGAGGAGGAACCGGCTTATGCAAAGGGCTTGAGGTGGGTCTGGTACCAGGCGCCGGGTATGAACCGAGGGCCCGGCTGGGCTCCTGGCCCAGGGAGGAGATTGAGCCGCCCACCCCGGCCCACACCCAAGGCTGGCTATGTAAGCTGGATGCCAGTGGTCACAGGAGCCCTGCTCCCTCGTCTGAGTGACAGCCCAGCCTAGACTCTGCGCCCCAGGTCCTGACATCATCCCAGTTGTGGGGGGGGGGCGGGGGGACGGGTGAACGCCTAGATGGTGAATAATTCCTCCTCTGTCACCTGCCAGGCCCTAGCCGCCTCAAACAAGGTCTCATTAGGACAGGACCGGTGTTTTCACCTCTGCTTATTAACTCCCTTGAGCACCAGCGAGTGGAAAATGGGAGGGAGCCAGGGAGTGAGAGCCTTTTCATTCTGGCTCATGTTGCCCTCAGCGTGGATATTCCTGGAAACTTTCCATGGGGGCTGTCCTGGCTGGGGTGGGGGACCGGGAGCTAAGCAGGGGCTGTTGATTCAGGCTGACAGTGCAGATCAAAGAAGGGCCCAGTGTTTCGGGAGCAGGCAGCCCCTTGGTCCCTGTCCTGAGATGGCCCCATTTCATCCCAGGAGCAGCAGAGGGCTGGTTTAGGGCTCAGGCCTTGTGGTGGGTGGGGGAGAATATCCATCCCAGAAAGACGGCCCAAGGGGAGGTGTGGTGGGTGGCAGGCACGGCCCAGAGACCAGACTGCAAGCCAAGAAGCCTGGGTTCCAGCACTGCTCCCCATTTCTCCCCGGGTGACCTAGCAACTCATTTTCCTCCTGGGGCCTCAGTTTCCCCGTTGATAAAGAGGGGGCTCCACAAGGCCACCCCCTAGTTCTGACACTCCAGGCCTCTGTGTGTGTCCACTAGTAAAGCTCTGAGGCCCCTCGGAGGAGCCAGATAACCCCACTTCATCCTGCCTCCCTCTGCTGGCTCTGAGTTAGCGGTCTATCTCAGCGTGCAGAAGACATTTCCAATCTGAGTGGATTCGGCAGATGCCTGCTGATCTGAAAGCCTCCTGGAAGGCCCAGGGGAACTACCACTAAATGACACATCACGTCCAGGGAACAGCTTCTCTGTCCCTGGGGCTCTGGGGCTGGCCAGCGGCTGATGACCCGAATGTTCTGTGGCCAGAGGGAATGGGGCTGAAACCCAGAGGTCTGCCTCAGGGGTCCTGGCAGAGAGGACCCCAGGGAATGTCCTTCTTATTATCATGGGGTTGGAAGAATAGGAAGAGCCCTTACAGATCGCTGAAACCCCTGGTGAATTCAGGAGAAAACTCAGCCACAGAGAGCGACAGGTTTGCCCAAGTTCAATCAGGAAGGCCATGACACTGTCCAGGGCCCAACCTCTAGGCCAGCTCCCCTTTACAGGCATCCATGTGTCCCAGACTGGCATGATCATAGGTGTTAAATGGGGCATTGGTTAAAAATTCAGAACCCTAGGCCCAACTCCAGACCTACAGAATTGGACTCCAAGAGAGACACCTGAGAATCTGCATTTGAACAAGTGCCCCTGGTGATCTGTGTGTGTTGGCACTTTGGGGAAGTACTGTGTCTCCATGTGGAATCGCCATCCTGAAAGTTTCCACTGGAGAGCTCCAGAGAGGACCCAGGAGGCCGGTATCCTGGGGAGGGAGGTATCTGGCTGCCAGACTCGATGCCAACCTCAAGCAGATGTTCCAGTGTTGAGGGGTGGGGGCAGCTCCCTGAGGGCATCCGTCTTCCATTACCAGAGAAGGCTGGTGCCACACAGGGCTGCTGGCACCCCTGGCAGGCAGGCAGGCCTCTCCCCACTTGTAGATTTTCTCATCTATGATCTAACAGAGGGTATCAGAGATGAAGCAACTTGTCCAGACTCACCCAGCTGACAGGTGGCAAGGCAAGGTCTTGAACCCAGAACCACCTGTTCCTGAAACCCATGCTTTAACCCCGTGTCATAAAGCATCCCTCACCACACTGAAGTGTACATGCATGAGCAAACCCTTATGGGAGGTGGTGAGCTCCCCAGCAGCGGAGGTATGCAAGCCGCAGCTGAAGGAGCCCCTGGCAGGCATGGGATGACCTGGACCAGCCCTCCTGGAGCTGCGACGGGACAGGCGAAGCTGGCCAGGGGATGTGGGTGTTTTTGTTGTGTTTCTTCCACACACAGAGAAAAATGTTTTGGGTTATTTACAAGTGTTAGTTCATCAAAGTTCTGGCTCAGTGCTTGGCCACCCTGGAGCTGCTGGGCGGAGGATGGTCGGGAGCCTTGGCTGAGAGGGCATCTGCCGGGAGCAGAGACGGTGGGGGTGCAGGGGGCTGGCTCCCCAGGCCAGGGTGACCCAGGGCGGTTGGGAGTCGGGTGGAGGTGGGGCTGAGAGACCTCACCAGGGGCCACCCAGTGAGACCCGTCACACACTAGGCTGTCCCACCGGCCAACCAGAGCGTGGGCCAGATGGGGGCAGCACGGAGCATCCCACCGGGGTTATGAAGCAGAGATGCTCCCACAGGCTCTTAAAGAGGCCCCCAAAGAGCCTCGGGGAAGCAGCGGAGGGTCCCAAACAGCTGTGAGGCAAGATGTGCTGCTTCCCAAACCGGAACGGAAGAAGGGTGAGAAGCACTTAACAGGAAAGACAGATGTGAGGAAAAAGCTTTCACACGATCGCATTAACCGGAGTGGTGGGCGTGGGACCGGTGCTCCCCAGTCAGCTCTCTGGGAGTTATGTGGTCCCTATAACCCCAGGGGCTCTGGAAGGTTCTCAGGGCAGTCTGCCCAGGAGCCTCAGTAGACAGACACCTGAGGGACCACACTGAGGTCACCGTCTCCTCCCCACGCCTGCACTGGCCACAGCCCAGGACCGAGACACCTGACAAATGGACCTGCTGGCTGGGGAGCTGAGGGCTGAAAGGACAAGCATGCACCACGAGGCACACACAGACTCAGAATCCTTCTTAACACAGCCCACCCGGCGCATTAAGAACGGGCACACCGGGGCGCCTGGGTGGCTCAGTCGGTTAAGCGTCGACTTCGGCTCAGGTCATGATCTCGCGGTCCGTGAGTTCGAGCCCCGCATCGGGCTCTGTGCTGACAGCTCAGAGCCTGGAGCCTGTTTCGGATTCTGTGTCTCCCTCTCTCTCTGACCCTCCCCCGTTCATGCTCTGTCTCTCTCTGTCTCAAAAATAAATAAATGTTAAAAAAAAAAATTTAAGAACTGGCACACCAGATAAAATCTTGCCGTCCCCAAAGAAAACTAAGGGCACACAGGTGAGTGCCTGCAGGCTCCCTGCCTGTTCAGCATAGGCGTACTAGGAGCCATGCCTGGTGGATGGGGGACAAGGTTCAGTATGCCCCGAGCCTTCTTTGAGGGGTTTCCAGCCCCACAGGGGAGACAGCAGGTGGCTGGCATGGAGGAGCAGAGACAAGGAAAAGCCATGGGTGCAGGGGGCTGAAGGATGGGCTAGATGTGTCTCATGGGGCTAGCTCAGCACGCATAAGCTCTGCAGCCCTCGGCAGGTGGGAGGAGGTAGCCCTTGGGAGGGGGGTCCTCCTTGGGCTGTGGCCCCAGCCCTGCCTGTGGTGGGGGACCCGGGGCAGGGGGAGGATGAGCTCAGCACCTGAACCTTCCAAGACTTCCTGCCACCATCCCTAGGCAGAGGCAAACAAGAGACCAGCTGTCAACAGAGCAGGCAGCAACGTGCAGCCGGTGGGGACTGCAGGTCCCAAAGGGGGAAACTGGCTCCAGAGGGCACAGGACTCTGGAGGGGCTTTTCTGCTGCTGGTGTGCCCCTGGGAGGTCCCTCCAGGCCAGCGGGGGCGGGGCCGGGATCTGCAGGGACAACTCCATCCTCCCCCTCCCGCTTTCGGAGCTTTGCCTGCCCCAGGCATCTCCCCACCGTGTGGGAATCCTCCACGGACACGCACTTGGGCGCCTCTGCAGTTCAGACTGCATCCTGGATGGCGCGGCAGGAGGACAGGGGCCATCCTCTCTTCCTGGGAGGAGCTGGGTGCTCAGACCCCCTGAACCCCAGTGCTCTAGGCTGTATGCTGTGCATGCAGTGATAAGGCGCAGCACTGATCCCCGTGTGGCTCACCCTGTGTTGGTCCCCTTGGTCTAGGGCTGTTTGGGGATTCGGTGGGGAAGCACCAGGACCCCAGAACCCACGGTGAGGGAAATGGAACCCTCACAACATGTCCCCTCTCTTTGAAGGTGTGGTTGCCTAGGTACTAGCCACCGTCCTGTCCACCTCAATTTACCTTTATGACCAGTGCCCCATGCCCCGTGCCCCAGTTCCTTACTTGGAACTGCAGAAAGGTAGCAGAGCCTTGCCTACAGGGAAGGCACGCACTCACCCTGCCAACTCTTATCTGCAAGACTGCCTTTCCCAGCCTCAGTTTCCCCACCTGCGAATGAGGGAACCCCACGGGGCCGCTGAACACCGGCGTCTGCAGGCGGTGTAGGCGTTAAATACACACCAGGTGTCAAAGACTCAGGAGGAAAAAAGAGCACAGAGGAGCCAATAGGTTATCCTTCCAATACACAGTCAAGACAAAAGAGAAGATAAGGGGGCAGGCAGTCTAGAAGCACAGGAGCATAAAGAGGGTTCGGAGTGGAGAGAGTTCAGGGAGGAAAGGAGCAGGGCCTCTGGGAAGCGGAGGGCGTGGGGCCCAGGGGGTGTGGAGGCCACGTCTGACCGTGTAGAGGAAGCACGGCTTGAGGAAGGCTCCAAAAGTTTCCAGCCACACAGCAACGCGGGTGGAGGGCTTTCAAGGCAGAAGGAAGGGCAGGAGCAAAGGTGCCATGGCGGGGACGTGTCGTAGAGGTGAGGAGGGGGCAGCACAGGGAAGCGGCAGCCCAGGGCACTGGTGGACAGCTAGCGTGTGACGCGGCCCTGCAAGGAGGCTGGGGCCGGCGGTGGTGGCTTCGAGTGCCAGGCTGAGTCTGCCGGTGCACGGCGGCTGGCGCTCCCAGGGAGTCTGACGGCCAGGGATGGGGGCCGAGGGAGCTTCCAGAAGGCGTCCAGGTGAATGGAGGTGTCCAGCCACCAGAACACAGCAGCCTACCTCACAGACCGCTGAGACCCTCAGGCCCGTGGTTCTCTGGGAGGCCACCCTCTGGTTCCTTCTCCCCTCGGGAGAGGACAACTTATTTATTCATGAGCACACACTGGCTCCCGCCAGGCAGCCAGCTCTCGGACACCTCACTTCTAATTACAGCAGGAGTTTTATTAGCGCTGGAGGGCAATGCCAGGCTCCAACCGCCCCTGTGAGTGGACACACGCCCCCTCTCGCTTCCCTGCTTTAGCCTGCAGCCAGAGGCCCAGGTGCCCAGGACAGCACAGGGCAGCCGGGAGTTTGGGCTCCATCCCGAGTGGTCGGCACGGGGGGGTCCCTGGAGACGGGATGGCGTCTGCTCCAGCTCAAGGCCACACGGAGCGCACAGCCTCCGAAGCCGGGAGTGCGGGGCACTGCCTTGGATACCTCCAAAGAGCAGGGTGGGCGTGGGGGGAGCCGTGTGCCGCCAGAGCTGCAAGAACAAGGCTCAGGGCGGCAGGTTGGGAGCCCGGGAGGTCTCAGTTCTGCTGAGTCCTGGCAATGACAGAGGCGATGACACAGAGCAGACGCAGAGCAGATGTCTGCGGGGACGCCTGGCTAGGAGTGTCTCTGAGGGTAAGGAGAGCGGAAGTGAGAAGGTCCTGGGGCCCAGAGAAAAATTCCAGAGGGGGCTCAAGGGGGAGCACTGGACGTGGCACAGGGAGAAAGTGGGTGAGCTAAGGGGGCAGAGTGGGGGTGCCTTTGTGAGGAGACGGGGGGAGCCGGGCAGGAGAGAAGCACGGGCACACAGAGAACCAGAGACAGACAGACACGCACGCACCTCCTTCCTTCTGGAGGGAACAGGCACCAAAGTGCAAAGCACAGGTGTCCTCCATGGACAACCCTTCTTAGCGGCCTCTTCCAGCCTTCCCCAGGGGACCTCTGGGCAGGGGCTCCCCTCTCTGCTCGTCCAGCTTCCCACGTCCACCCTGGAGCACCTCATGTTCTCTCTCAAACTCAGGGATGCTCTGCACGCCCTCCCACCCAGTCTGCTGCCTGACTGCCCTGTGCGGCCCCAGCTTGCATACTTTTGGCGACGAGGAGCTCACTACCCACTCAGAGGGCAACTGAAAAAAATCTCCAGATGGCTCAGACTCTTGGAAAGCTGAACTTGAGGATGCCAGGGAGACGGTGTGGCTGCCATGGAGGGGCCCGAGCTCTGCTGGGCCAGTCTGCTGGGCAAGGCTGTCCTTTAACATTAGCTTGCAGAGTGAAAGAGCTGGCCCCTCACTCCAGCTGTCGCTCCAAATTATAATAGGACCAGGCACCAGGATGTGGCAGTGAACAAACATCATCACAGTATCCGTTTCTAGTCTGGCACCTGCCCTTCACCCATTTTACAGGTGGCAAAGCTGAGTCCGGGGAGAGGCAGTGACTTGCTCAACGAGGCCCAGGGAGCTGACGGTGAAGGGCAGAGCCTCGCACAGGCTACTGCAGGCACTGACCATCTGTCAGCCCCAGGAAGAAAAGGAGGAGAGGCGTGTCCGCCACCCCACCCCCAGCCGTTTCTAGGACACTGAGGTATTGATTACCACCCTTGCCTTGGAGTGGTTTTCTTTTCTTTTCTTTTTCCATCAAGGCTTTCTAGTCTGCCTTTTTTTTTTTTTTAAATAAACTCCAAGCCGCTCCTATGATTAATTACCAGCTGCCTAATGCTCCGCCACTAGCAATTTCTGGAAAGGGAATGAATTACCTTGAAACACATCCGAAAAGAGAACCCACCGTGAAGGAGAATTCAGAGGTTACCTCACAATTAGCAGTGGGTCCCCCTAGCCTTATCGAGTTGCCGGCAGGCCCTCTGGGGAGGGGCGGTCGCCAGCCTTCAGGGGCCACCCTCTGGTTCCTGAGGGCAGCGGGGCTTGGAGGGCCAGGCCAAAGCACAAGGCGGAGAAGGAGGCGGTTTCCTGAGCACCCACCTCAGGCCAGCCTGTGGCTCCGCCCCTGGTCTCTAAGGCATCATGGGCCGCTTCATTCCACAGTTCAAATCCCCATGCTGCTACTTACAGCTCTATGGGTTTCTTAACCACTTTGAGCCTCTGGAGAAAGGACGAGGCACTAAACACACCTCCTCACGGGATTACTGCGGGGAGAAATATGTATTTAAGGAGCATGGTGCCTGGTACACAGTAGACTCTCACTAAGCTCTAACATTTAAAAATATTTCAGGCTTCCGAGTGTCGCCGTAACGGCCTTCCCAGCAGGGCTGGTATAATTATCCCTGTTTTCTGATGAGAACCCTGGCCCCCACTCTCACGAAAGTGAAAGTCTTGCCCAAGGTCACGAGCCGATGGCAGGGAGCCGGGACCTCCTGCAGCCCTGCCCCTTGGTTCCAGAGCCTGACTGAAGCGTGCAGCATCCCAGGGCTTGCCTGGCCCTGTGTCTGGGCACCTACGAGCACGGGGGCCTCAGGAGGGGAGTTGAGGGCAGCAGGGACATGATCAGGCAAGGCCTCATGCCAGAGCAAAGACTCTGCCTCCCCCCGCTGGGCCCCAGAGCCTTGGGACAAAGGGCCCTGGCCCAAGTCAGCACTTTTGTGAAGGCCTCTCTCATCTCTGGGTTGGGAACCACAGAGTAAAGAGGGATTACACAGGTCACCCTCTGGCACGGGGCCAAGTGCGATCAACCCTAAAACGCCTCTCTGTGATGAGACACGCTGGTGTCCAGGCCAGAGGCAGGGCCGGAAGGCTCAGCCTCAGAACCTTCTGGTTCCTGCTGCTCTTGGGAGCTCCCTGGGAGCCCCCACCCCCTCATTATGTTGGATGACCAGTCCGTGTCCATCCTGGCATTGCTGGGCGCTCAGGGAGGAGGGGATGCGGGAGCTGCGGTGTATGGAAAGAAGGAAGGGTCCCAGGATCCTTGACAGTGACTCTGACGTGTCCTCCTGAGCGCCTCTGGTGCCAGGTGTGTCCACGCACCTGTGCGGGCAGGTGCTGGGAACCCATCCCATTTTTACAGACAGGTAATTCAAGGCACAGAGAAACCGCACAAGGCCACGGTGGACAGGTGGCAGAGCCAGGATTTGAACGCAGTCACTCTTGACTCCAGAGCCCAGAGATTCGTGCGTGCACCTCAGCGTGTTTGCGGGAGACAAGGAGGTGGCCAGACACACCGCCCATTTCAGCAAATAGGCCTTTCTGCTCACCCAGGCCTCTTCCTGCGTGGCCGCCATGTTGCTTGGCATACGGGGCCCACGCGTCCCGGGCTGAGTGGTACAGACACAGGTGCTGCGCCAAGGCTGGGGACCCCAAACCTGCCCCTCTCCCTGGGTGCTCTCCCCCAGCCCTTCCCCGGCAGGCACTCTGGAGAAAGGCCAGGTCCCAGAGGCCTCTGGGGCCGACGAGGTCTAAGCAGGGGGCGGAGCAGCACCCAGTCCCGCCCACCAGGGCCAAGGCCCAGTCAAAGGCTGGGTATGCCAGGGCTAACACCTAGTCACTACTCAGGACGCGCCTGCCCCTTCTCCAAGCACCTGGGCCAAGCCTTCCCCACCCGCCGCACACCTACCTCAGTGACCCGCGAACCACCAGCGTCCCACGTCTGGTCAGCAGTGCTCAGCCCCCGCACCTCACTGCAGCTCCATCCTGCTGCAAGGGGAAGGGGTGGTCAGAGGGGCCCCTCGCGGCAGCCCTGGAACCGATCGGGCTGCCACTCCCCCCCCCCACCCCCCCACCCCCACCTACTGGGCAAAACCAAGTCATCCCCATTTGACAGATGGAGAGTCAGAGGGGCTGAGCGGAGGAGGGGCATAATCATGGAGTGCCCTGACACCAACAATCCCCTGCCACCCCCATCTGCCCGTTACCAGCTATGTGGATATGCCCCTGGCCTCCCTGGGTTTTGGTTTCCTCACCTGTCAAATGGGATCACAAGCTCTCTCGGGCCTTCTAGGAGCATCTAAGGACATACGGGGACAGAAGCACTCAGTGTTGTTCATTCATTTGCTCAAGAAACACTGAACAAACATCCTGAGCTGTGAATGGGACGGGGGTTCCTGTCCCTGTGGGGGTTCCAACAGGTAAACGCTGCATAATTAGAAGGGGCATCTGCCAGAAAGAATGAGTACAGGGGCTACACAACATGGAGTCAAGGTTCAGGGGAGCCTCCCTGGGGAAGTAAAGTCAAAGGATGAGCCAGAAGAGAGGCAGGCCAAGATGCATGGAACAGCATTCCAGGCAGAGGGACCAGCATATGCGAAGACTCAAAGACAGGGAAGAAAGCCTGCTTCAGTGAAGGACTTGAGAGCGGGCGGGTGGTAGGTGTGATGAGGGAAGGAGAGGTGGGGTGAGTGGGGGTCAAGGGGCATGGCCAATCACTGAGAGCCACGGGAGGGTCTGAACAGCCGAGGGACATAACCCTAGTTCCAGTTTGAAAAGATTCCCATGGCTGCTGGGGGAGAAGGGCTTGGGAGGGACCCTGGGAGGCAGGGAGACCGGCATGTAGGCTGTTCTGGGGGTCCAGACCAGAGAGAGTGGTGCTCATAGCAGAGGGAACAGCAGGCAGAGAGGCAGGGGTGCACTGGGTATGTGGAGATGTCAGAGGGAGGGAGAAGGCATGGACACCCTGGTCCCCTGTCCCCCCCACTGTTGATTATCCTCACAGTTGGGGGGGAGGTTCCGACCCGCCCACCTCCTCAGGGGCCACCCGTGCTTTTTAACTCTGTTCCACCTCCCTACAGATCCTGGAGGACCAGACCCAAGGGCCTGGCAGGTGGACTTCTCTGGAGTCCCGGCCGCAGGGTGCCAGCCACAGAACCCCAAGTTTGGGTCCCAGCTTTGAAGGTGCCTCCCTGGGGGGCTCCAGGCAACTGCCACGCTCCGTAGGCCTGCACATCCTCCTCTAAGAAATGGGAAACCGGACTGCGGGCTGAATGCCTCTCGGGACGAGCCCCATGGCTAACAGAGGGAGAGGGAGTGTGCAGGCCACATTAGTTGTGGGCTCTCACACATGCCAGGGGGCCGCTGGAGGCCTCAGACCTGGCCCACCTCACTGGGCAGTGGGAGAGAAGTGGGTGCTGTGGCTGGTTCAAGTCTGTGTTTCGCCCTCTTACCAAGTGTGGGGCTTAGCGCAAATTTGTTAATTAAACCCTTCCGTGCCTCAGTTTTCTCATCTGTGGGATGGGAACACAGGGAGTAGCACACATGAGGGCCGGAGGGGCAGGTATGTCAGCTGAGCCATAAATGACCTTGCAGGGCTGGTGCTGGGTTCTATGGAGCATTAGGCCCCAAAGCCCCAAGCCCCCAAAGCCAGGGCTGACATCCCCGCCCCAGCAGGGAAAGACAACGTCTCTGCGTCCTGACCCTTTGGCTCTGGCAGCCCCCAAACTTCTTGCCGTGGGAACAAAAACAGCACGTGTATTCAGAGGCTCTGACTCTCCCATTTTTCAGAGGAGGAAACTGAGGCCTGAAGAGAGGCAGCGCCCACCCCCATCCCAGGGACACGCAACAAGTCAGTGGCTGGGGCAGAACCGGAATCAGCCTCCTGCCTCCCCACCACCCACAGCTCAGGCCTTTCCCAGAGGCGAGCTGGCCCGCAGACCCGCTGACAAAGAGAAAATAATTATTTTGGCAGCTGAGATAGAAGCCAGAGCCGGAAAGTCCTCGCTCACACAGTAAGCAACGTCCAGGCCCCAAGGAACGACACCCGCCCATCCTGCCGCTTCGGGGTACTCCAGCTCACGGTGCCTCCGCGCGGGCCCCGTGGCCCTCAGCCACCCAGGCTCTTTGTTGGGCCCGTGCAGAGGGGCAAACAGACCAGAGAGGGGAAGAGATATATCCAAGGTCACACAGCGAGCGCACAGAGATAGGCTGGGGGCTATCAACTTCCCTGTGAGCTTCGGAGGGGCGGGGAGTGGGGAGACAGCCTGGCCAAGGCAGCCTCTATGAAGGCCAGAAGGGCAGAAAGGGGCTTGCAGACTGCAGCTCAAACCATGCTTTCATTCTCATTGTGTGTCTGGAGCTCCCAGGGGCAGGGCAGGACAGGGCAGGGTGGGAGCCCATTTTGCAGAGCAGGAAACCGAGCTCTGAGGGAGGACAGCGTGGCCAGAGGTATCACAGCTGGAGAGTGGCAAGGCTGGGCCTGGGACACGGCAAAGGTCACTCTGGGGTGGGGAGTGTCCCAGGACCCAGATACCTTCCACACACACCCACCTTCCCGACCTTTCTTCCTGCAGGGATGCCCTGGGAGGACCCGGGCCTGAGGGGAGGTACAGGACTAGCTGCTTGGGGCTGAGGCTGGCCCAGAGTAGACGCAGGGCCAATCCGGGATTGCTGGAGGGCCAAGGTGCCTGTGCCACAGGCCATCCAGGATATGGGGCACCCTGGAGACTCTGTGCCTGTGGCTCCAGGCCTGTGGCTAAGTGACTGGTTGTTCCCTACAACTGCCGAAGGTTCGGAACCCACGTTCTGGGCTGGAGCCCTGGTCTTGTCCTCAGTGGTGAGGTTGAGAACAAGGGTGGGCAGAGCTGGATTGGAATCCCTGGTTTGCCCTTTAATGCTGGGTGACCTTGAGCAGGTCACTTGGCCTCTCTGAGCCCTCATCTCCTTTCTAAACAGAGACTGGTGACCCCTCTAGCTGTTCACCCATCAGCGAGGCTTCGAGCTGACCTTGTAGAGCCCAGTATCGGCCAGAGCATTCACTTACCCACAGGCCACTGGGGGAGGGGGTCAGACTGCCCAGTGTGGTCTGTAGGCAGGTGGCCGTACCGATGGTATCCCTGAGCCGGAGTTCAGGGTTCCGGTCACGTGCTGCTAATCACGTGAACACATGTGCTCCTTGGGCCCTGGTGGCTGTGACAGCTTAACGCGAAATGGGCGTGTCAATACAGGTGCCACGTAGGAAGGAACAGGTCAGGGGATGGTGGCTGTTAAAAGTTTGAAGGAGGGGGAAATTACTCAAGGTCATAAGTGGCCAAGTTGGGACCAAAACGTGGTCACATGGGACGCACCCAAACTGGGTCTAACCTCCTGCTCCACTGGCTGAACCGACCTAAACCGGCTCCCGTGGCACTGACCTTCCTCACCTGGGCTGTTTTTATCCCCATTTCACAGATGGGACAAACAGTTGCTGGTCCTGCGGGCCAGGGGCCCTGTCTTTGGCCCTGCGCAGGGCGGGTGGCCTCAGACCCAGTTCCCAGGCTCACTGGGGAGACACGGGTTCCCCCACCTCAGAGATCCACCCGGGAAAACATCCCTTACATGACCCTGGGAACAGGCCCCTCGTCCTACCCTGGCGGCCGGTACCGGCTCTGGGAGCAAGGCAAATATTTACCGCGATGGTTATCCAAACCAGGCTGGCGCCCCACCTCCCACATTCCTGGAATACATGTTCCCTGACCTCATCACGCGGGGGGCGGTGGGGGGAGTGGGGCAGTTGGGGGAGAGGAATCCAGACCATGGGGAGAGCCAGACGGAGAGGGTCCTGGGCCCAGGTAGAAGTTGAAGGCTGCTGGCCAGGAGGAAAGAAGGCAGCTTTGAATTGTGCTTCTGACTAAACACCCAGTAGGAGAGGCCCCAGGCTGATCTTGCAGGGCAGGGCACTGACCTACCCACAGGCCCTGGGGGAGGGGCTGGACTACCCCAGTAGGTGTGTGGGGGGGGCAGGGGTTACATCCATGCGACCTCTGAGATGCCTCACCCCTGCTGCCAATCACCACCCCCAAACACACGCGCGAGGACACACACACGCATGCCTGTTGTGCCTTTGGAGTGAGAAACTCAGCTTGCCATAAACACGCAGAAAATTCTTCCATCTCTCAGGGCTTCCTCAGCGGCCCCATAAGCCCTCACTGCCCCCATTCCATCCATCCTCAGTACAGTCCTGTCACCAGGGAGCCATAAAGCCCAAGAAGCGCCCAGCAGAGACCAGAGCATTAGAACAGGTACTGTCTCACCCCAGTCATACTTTCAACAGCTCTGCCCATCGAAACCCCTTCCTTCGGTGCCCAACGACCACCTCCACCATGCTGCCCTCCCTGAGAGTCCCCCAAATGATCTTTCCCATTCCTGAACCTCCAGACGCTTTGATGCTGTTTCCTTCCTCCTCCTTGCACAATTAAAACCGGGTGCCTGATCATCTCTTTGGCTGTGAAACCCTTGTCCACTCACTCTAGGTACAGCAGGGTTGAGCCCAGAGGCTCAGGTGGCCCAGTGCCCAGGGTGGGACTGAAATCCTGAGCCTTTTCGCCAAAGAGAAGTAGCCGCAGCTGGCCTCAAGGAACAGATAAGAAAGCAGACCTAGTAAGTGGTTGTCTGGTGTGGGGAGGGGGGGGAGGCGGGGGTGCAGAACTCCTGGGCAGGGCTGTCCGAGAATCATGAACTAACCTTGGTTCAATAATCCTGTCTGTCTTCACTTCGTCTGAGAGTATTTGGAGCTGTTCTGACAACCTGCCCACACCCAGGCCCAGGGAAGCCCAGCCCATGCCCCTGGGCTTTACGCCTCCCTCTCTCCAGTGTGGAATCTTGGCAAGTGAGAGTGGGGGGGGGGGTTGGTGGTGCAGACCAGTGTCATGGGCTGACCTCCGGGACTCAGGAATGAAGCGTAGGCCTGGCCGGTCTGCTGCGGGGCCCTGATGGATGTCTCCAGGTGGGGACAGCCCCGGTGACAGGAGATGCCCAGCGCAAAACCTGGGGCCGCGCCCTGGCACCGTGGGGGACCCAAAGAGTGGGAGTTGGAGAAGGGTAGGGGCTCCCAGAACTGCCCTCTCCACCCTCATAACATCTGAAATTGGTTTCCCCTTTGTGAAAATGGAGAAATGACTTCTGGGGGTTGTTCCTTCATTCCATCCATCCATCCATCCATCCATCCATCCATCCATCCATCTCCTTCTTTCAACAACTACTGACAGAGGAGGAAGAGAAGGAGCAGGGTTGGAGTGCGGGGAGGGAAGGCAAGGTCAAAGGCCAACAAGTGCTAGCCTGTATGCTTCCCAAGGGTGTCTGCACACTATCTAACACGAGGTGGGTGAAAACACCGAAAGTTGGATAATTCTAGGACAGAAGTGCTGGTAGGTGTGCCCACCTTGGCCTGGCAGCAAAACAGGGGGTCTGGGGCATCACCCTTTTGGGCAGAGTCTCTCACGCAGGAGGGCAAAGGCCCAGGCAAAGACAAAAGGCACAGGCTCCTCCTAAGGCTGACTCAGGAGCAGGGCCAGTGGGTCTGTTCCCCAGAGATGGGCTTCCCAAAGACCACCTACTCCCAGTCCCTTTCCATATAAATGGAAAAAGCATGCCAAAGCTGTGCACGCTCCTGGGGTAAGCTCTGCAGCTGAGGCTCTTTCTATGCCTACCCTCTCATCAGCCCCTTGGGGGTGGGCATAGCCTCTCCCTTGCCAGGGGCTAGGGTCTTGCCCGGAGGAGCACCCACTTGGGCTTGGCCAAACCAGGGCCCTTGGCACCCACCCATCCCACTGCTGATGATCTAAATTGAATTTTCTGCCAACGGGCCCCTCTTAGGGACTCAGTGTCCTGCCTCTGCCACCTGGTCCTGCACTGTCTGTCTGAGGACACTGGATGGAGCTCTGGAGTGATACCCCTGCTCTCTACCCCTGGCACGTCCCCAATCCCGATTCCTCTGCAGCATTAACAGGGCCTGACGGAGGCTCTCAGAAGAGTCCTTGGAAGTCCTCAGTTTAAGCTTGTCACCTTACCCAAGAGGGCACATAAGTCCAAAGAGGAACAGGGATGGGCCCAAGACCAAGACAAGAACCCAGGTCAGTTCTGGTGTTGACAAGAAGGTAAGGTCACCTGTCCCCCAGGTCTCAGTCTCCTTATCTGGGCAAACACCTTGCTGGAGGACTAACTGAGCTGACATTTCATCCGTGATCCATACAGGGCTGGGCAGCTCCACGGGCAGCCTGGACTCCAAGCCCTGTGCTCCCCCCACTGAGGAGGTAGGTGGAATGATCGAGAAGCTGAGGGGCACGGGGGCTTCCAGTGGCACAGGCACCCCACCTAGCACCGAGTGTTCCCAGTGACCCCCCTCCTGGGCCCAGGCTAGCCCCCAGCGGTCTCACTCCTCACACAGGCATCCCTCTGGGATTCTGGCCACATGGGGGCCAGGCCAGTTTGAGGAGGTGGCCGAGGCCCAGATTTACAAATGCCAGACAAAGGAAAGCCCTGGTCTTGCGAGCAGGAGGTAGTGGGTCTGAGCTCGGGCACCAATGTCACCCAGGCCTAGATGAAATCCTGGTTTCGCTGTTTGCAGGCCACACGTCCTTAGCCAAGTCCCTGTACCTACCCCTGCCTCTGTTTACTCAACGTTGGGCGGGAGAAGGTTTAATTGGGGTGAGTGCGTGGCTCACCTCCTTGGAGGAGCCAGGCCACAGGAGCTCTTGCTGTTTGTAGGAATGCCAGTCCCCCCCTCCCCCCGTCAAGGGCAGTCCAGCGGTGGGCTGCAGGGTTGCTGCCGGGAAGGCTGGGGAGGGAGGGGGTTGTAGGGGGCGTTCATCATCATGCCGCACTCTGCGGCCTATCCCAAGATGCTCACCGATGCAGCTGCCTTGGAGAAGCCTGCCTGTCTCCACCCGGCCCTGCTTACAGGGAGGTAGGTTCCAGTCGGCCCTTTGCCTTTTTACCCTCCTTGACCTGGGCCAGTGCCTTCCCATCCCATGATGTCTCCATCTTCCATCTGTAAAGCGAGAGGAACAGCCCCAGAGCCTCTGCCTGTCACAGCACACCCAGAGCGTGTCCCAGGGTCCCCGCCAGGAGGCACGAGGACCTCCGTAGCTGCTTCCCGGCGGAGGTGTCAGGATTAGCCTAGGATGACCTCCTTCTCCCTGGAGTCCGGGGTCTCCCTGCTTTCCTTCAGAAAGAGGGGCTCCTTCGGCCCAGCAACTTCAAGGGATTTGGGGGGAGCCACCTCTCACGTGCCCATCAATCCCTGGGGCTGCCAGAACCTGACCTCTGGGACTGGACCCCTGAACAGACTAGAAAGAGAGGCTGAGGCCAGCCCCCTGATGGTGATGGGTGTCTTCTTCCCGTGGCCCCCAGAACCTCTGGAATGTCTGTGGGACGAATGAATGAGCGGTGATGGGAGGCGCCATGTGAAAACAACTTTAGGTCAGAGAACACGGTACCTGCCACGTCCGGACCAGGCCTGGCCCCAACGGATGCTGCGCGCTGGTTAGCCCGTTGGGTCTGAGAACCCCTGGCCAGCCGCCTGCCCCCCCCCCCCCCATCCTTCAATCTGGGAAAGTGTGGCTCAGGGGAGGGGACGTGCTAAAGATCACCCCGAGTGTCGGGGGCGTCTGGGACCTGGAGTCCGGGTGGCCTGACTTGTCGGCCTTGGCTCTGGGCTCTTGGAAACAGAGCACGGTCAGCCCCACAGAGCTGCCCACAGGCGCAGCTGTGACCGGGAGCGAGGAGGCAGACAGGCACAGGGAGGCCACAACAGCACGCAGCCAGATGACACAGAGGCCCAACAATTCCTGACTCATGGCCACCCATCCCGTGACTCCACCCACCGCCGGTGTCCCCACCCTGGCTCACACCCCACGGCCCGCTGCGGTCTTGAGTCCCCACCAGAAAGCCACAGAGGGAGGAAGGAGCAGTGGGGCCCCACCCAGGCCTGGGTGGGAAGCCCAGACCAGTCCAAGGAGGGGGGGGACACGGATTGCGGGACACGCAGAGGAGGAGACATTAGCGCCGAGCCTTGCCCCTCCCTGCGGTGCCCTGCACACTTCCAGCCCGAGACGGTAGTGCCTTGTGGACCACGGACCCAGTCGAAAGGAGGAAAACTGGCCCTGCTGAGCCACCCACTTGGGCCAAGCTTCTTAGCCACATGACTCCTTTTGAACCAGAGCCCTACGCCTGGGTGAACACAGCAGGCTCCCCTGCTGCCAGTTCCTCTCCCCGACAATGCGCTTCGCCCCTGTCCAAGAGCCTCCCATGGCTCCCCACCATCTACGAGGCTCAGTTCTAACTCTTCAGCTCTATGTTCAAGGCCGCAGCCTGACTCCGAGCTGTAACCTTTCCCTAAATACGTCTGGGTCTCCCACCTCTGCACCCTGCCCACGTCAACCCTACTGCCAGGCACGTCCCTCGTGCCAGTGGCCTGCACCGGGGAAGAGACGAACACCCACCGAGGGGCTGCAGAGGTCAGACACGGTGCTCGGACACTGCCCATTTGGCAGGTGGAGACGCTGAGGCTCAGAGAGGCAATGTGCCCAAGGCCACTGTCAGCACCCTGCAGGGAGGGGCTGGGCTGCATGGACCTATAGTCCTCCTGGTTACTCACAGGCTCTCAGCTGGTCCACAAGCTCTGGGTGTGGCCCGGACTCTGCTAGCCCATCCGATGTGATGGCAACTCGGGTCTGCTCGCGTGGCATCCCGCCCCTCCCTTTACGCCCCTTTGGGAGCGGCTGTTACCCCAGGTTGTACCCCCTGCTGATACTGAGCTGGGAGTAGGCGCCTGGCTCGGGGAAGGGGCCACGGGTCAGAGAAGCAGGGCGGCTCAGTGGCCGAGGACACAGACTCTGGGGCCAGCTGCCTGGCTCAAAGGCCAGCATAACCACCTCGGCAGGCTGATTCGCTTCTCTGTGCCTCAGTTTTCTCCCCTGGAAATGGGGATGAGAGGAGCCGTGTCTTCACAGAGAGGGTGAAATGCGTTCTCGTACACAGGGTATTCCCGCAGCACCTCCACAGAGGACCGCGGAAGCATTCGAGCTGGTGCTATCACGATCTCATTCCTCCTTGTGCCTTAGGCTCCACATCACAAGTGAAAGAGAACCGAAGGTCTCAGAGCACCTACCAGGAGGGAGGGGGAGGACAGGAGACTGGGCACCACCCCCTCCCTGGCTCCTGGCCCCTAGCCTGCTAACCAAACCAGGCCCGCCGGCCTGAGCACAGCAGAGTACTGCAGAGACCCCAGCATGCGCCCTCATGCGGCTCCTGGGAGGAGAGAGAAAGGCAGGTTCCTTCCGGGGTGCAGAGGCCCAGCCTTGCCCCTGTGTTGAGGTCCCAGACGTGGAACGACCCAGAGAGGGGCCACACCAGCATCATCACCCTCACCCACCATGGGGACATCAGCTGCCGCCCATGTCTCTCTCCCTGCTTGGGGCTCATCATAGACAAAGTGCCCTGGCTGGACTGGAGACAGCTGTTTGGGATGCATGAAGGAGGCTCTGGGGCACGTGATTCCAAACCTGGCTGTCTTTATAGGGTAGAAATTCACCTACCCCCAAATCCTTTAGCTCATGAGATGCTCTTAGCTGGGCAGAACTCCTTCCTCTCCCTTTTCTTTCCACGGATGAGGCCCGAGTGGTCAAGTGACTTGGCCAAGGGCACGGGCAAGCTGGTGGTGGATCCTAGACCCCAAACCCTGGTCTCTGGGCTCCCGGGCCTGGCCCTACTATGAGGTTTCTCTTCCCAGTCCCCTAAAGGTGACTGACTGTCTGGGAGAAGATAAGTCATCGGCATGTGTGGGGTGAGGCATGGGCGTGGGCCCAAAGCGTCCATCAGCGGGAGGCTCTAGGAGGGGGTCAGGGCAGGTCAGAGGCAGGACAGCCGGAGCGCCCGAAGTCCGGCTTCCTTTCTCAAGAGGGTATGATTCCTGGCGCAGCCCCCACGGGAAACAGTAGAAGCGCCACCCGAGGGAAACATGGGGTGGGACAAAGGGGGTGCCGGGCAGGGTTTCCTGTCGGGTGGGTGACCTGTGTGGCCGTGGCCCTGGGGCCAGGCCAGGGTTGGGATCTGCTTCATCCCTGGCTCAGGCCCAGACCACCCTGAGTCCCATCCTCCAGGCCTTCCCTGGCTTCCTGTCCCACTGGCCCCACCCAGGCCCGGAGAGAGGCGGGGCCCTGTGGAGGCCTCCTCAGAAGGCTTGAGTTTTCTGGGGCGAGAGTGGGCAGGCTGCCTGGCCTGTTTGGTGGCCTTTGGCCTCTGACCTCTAGACCTCCGGCTACTTGTTTCCTAGCAAAAGGACTTAACAAAAGGCAGCGGGTTTTCTTCCCAGCAGCTCACAGCTCCAGGCACAGCTGAGCGGGGGCTGTGGGGTTCAGCCCCCCCCCCCCCCCCCCCCCCCCCCCGGGGGACTGGAGTGACTGTCTTCTCCCACTCTGGGCAGAGGGACAGTGTCACTTCTGAGGAGCCATGAGGAAGGGACGAGGACAAGGGAGAAAGCTGAAGAAGGATGGATTTGAGGCCTCAACGCAGAGCTTCCTAGAGGGCAAAGATGAGGGACAGGATAGCACCAGCTGCAGAAGGTGTGACCCCCTCGCTAGGCAGAGCAGCCCCCACACATGTGGGGGAACAGCATGTGGTCAAACCACAGCACAGCCCCCGGAGTAAGACCCCTTCATCCCACTCCCCACTCTGCACGCCTGAGTCCTTATAAGTGTCAGCAGTCTGGGTGGGATGGAAGCTTGGCCCAGGGGCTGTGGGGTCACCCATGGCCTCTGGGAGAACCCGACCCAGTCCCTGTGTCTCAGGAGCTGGAAACTCACCTGTCTACAGGTGGGGGTCATGGTGGGAATATGCAGGCTGGTGGCCTGGCCCAGTGAGGGGGAAGAGGTTTGAACAAAGGCCTTCAGCCCCCAACCCTGTTCCTCCTGGGGTCCTAGGGCACAGGCTTTGGGAACCCCAGCATCCCAGGTCTCTCTCGAGGCTGCTGGGCAAACAGGTGCCTCAGAAAGCAAACAGGCCAGAATGTCCAGAAGACTCTTCTGGCCAGCCGCAGACCCACAGCCTCTCATGGCTCAGCATGGATGGGAGGTGGTCTGGGCCTGACTGGGGCTGGGTCTTGCCTGAGATCGCCCCGGGGACAGGAGCAGAGCTGGGAGCCAGGTCTCTTGCGTGTACCACGGGCAGCCTAAGAACCTCCCTGGGGGCCATGCTGGGATGGGTCTGATCCCTGGGGCAGCGGCTAACTTTGGCCATGCCCTGGCTGCCCAGTGTAGCCATGTTCCAATCAAACAGACCCTGAGGGGGCCCAGCTCGATGCTCTGCCTGGAGGGAGTGAAGCTCAGAAAGTACTCTGTCAAGGACGCCGGAAGTCTAAGGCCCACGGGCCTAAGGTGAGCAGGGTAGAAGACAGAAGCCAGACTCCAGCCTGGGGGTAGTAAGGCCACACGTTCCCAGGGAGAGTTACTAAGACAGCCATGGGCAATTTTAGGTTTCCTGACTTTGGAGGCATGCAAGCTGAGGCTGGGGACACACAGCCCTAGGTGGCATTCTGGAACTCTTGCCCTAGTAACCTTATAGCCACCCTTGCCCAGGATCCACATTCAGTTGTGGGTGGCAGGAGGGTTGGCTTGTGTCACCAGCTCAGCCACTGGCCACCCCACTTCTCTCCCTTTTTTGAACAGGAGTGCACCAGCTATAACAGAGGGGCCTGGAGCTCATGTGCCCATGAGCCCCTTCTGGGTTGAACACCCCCAAATCCGATCACAACAGAAGCAAGGTCTGACAATGCTCTCTGTGCCCCTCATCCTGGGCACCTGGGGGGGCTCCGTCAGCCCATCTGGGGAAAGTATGCCTAAGCTTGCCCAGAACCCAGGTAACCTGTGGGGTCAGCTGCACCTGAGGGGGATCCAGTGGCTGCCTCTTTCCTGGTCATCAGCTTAGCCTGGACCCTTGGTCTGCCCTGGGACGTTGCTTGATGCCTGCGCGGTAGTGACCATCCACGGGGCCAGGGATGCGTCTTTTACGGAACACAGGCCTGGCACAGACTTGGCCACCAGAAAGTGTTTGTCAAAAGAAGGAGAACGAGAAGAAGCAGGGAGGAAGGAGGCAAACAGATACATGAACCCAGGTGGGCTCTCAGATGCATGGCTCCCACAGGCCACCACAGCCCCCCTCCTCCTCTAGGTCCCAGGGGACTGTGTCCTCTAAAGCTAAGGCATGCCGTTCTGGCTGGGCAAATCTGGAGGAAGGCCAAGGGAGGCCATGCTCAGGGGGATCCTGGGGCTGCTGTTTCTCCTGGGGCTCTCTGGCCAGGTGGCCTCCGAGAAGGCTGCAAGGTACCCGGGGTTCAGGGCCTCTGTACTCTGCCTACATCTGCTCTGGCTCCCCCTTCTCTGGAGGCAGGGGACTCTCACCCCAGCTGCTCAGTCTGTGAGGCCCTAGGTACTGTCTCTGAACCTTGCCTGCTGTGCCCTGCCTGGTGCTGGGGCCCCACCTTCTTGGAATGGCAGTGGCATGGGACACGGCTGCTTCGTGACAGGTACGTCAGGTCTTTGCAATAAAAGGCGATCCTGCCCATCCAACGGGAGGAAAATATCTCACAGGTGTGGGGGTTCCACAGAAGTTCCAGAAGATCTGTGTTCTGACAAGCTTACTCCTGGCCTGGCCCAGCTCAGGTCCTGGCACATAGTAGGTGCTTAATACCTGTGTTGAACTCATCGGTGGCCTGCTGGGTGCATGTGGGAAGGCCTGAGTCAGGCCTGCTGAGGGGCCAGCACTCAGCAACTCGCTCCAGGGGACATGACAGATGGTGGGTATATACGCACAAGCCCCTCTGCGTAGCCTGGGGCTCGGCCCTTTTGAGCTCTTTCTGGTCAGAGGACGTTTCAGGGCTGGGAGGGTTTCCTGTAGTCAGCAAGCCTAATGCTTTTTCTTGACAGATGGAGGTAGGAGAGGCCCAAGGAGGGCAGGAGATCAGAAGCAGGCCATTCCCCCCCACACCAAACCCAGAGGCTGCCCTCTGTCCCCAGTGATCCTTATGTCCACCAGCCACGCCAGTGTGGCCCCCTCCCCTGGCTCCATATCTCAGCCCCCTGGCTACAGCCCGCCTGAACTGCTTACTTAGACAAACAGGGGAAGCGGCCACGTGACTGGCTAAGGTTTCCTGAACCAGCGATGGACACACACACACACACACACACACAACCACTCGCAGTGGGTCAGGTGGTCATGTGGCCCAGCAGGGCAGGGACTGGGTCAGCTCAGGTTCCCATGTCTCTGAAGGACAAGTGACTGGGCCTGCCTTTCTTCACCCAGAAGAATGCCTTCTCCAAACACTTGCTTTCTGCTTCCTGGACACGCCAGGAACATGCTGGATGGGAAGAGAGCGGAGTTGGGGGAGGAGGGGGAGGAGCCTGCGTCCAGCCTGCTGGCCTCCGTGTGGTGTTTTCCTTCCGCCCTCCCCACCCAGAGGGCAGCTGCCTGCTGGGAAACTGTGGCCGCTCCGCCAGGGAGAATCCCAAAGCCCAGCATTTGGATGTGGGGCAGGAGGGGAGACGAGGCTCAGGGAGGAGTCTCCCCGGGAGTCAGCGACAGACCTATCAAGGCCTTGTACTTTCCCATCAGGGGTTCTGAAGCATGGCGCAGCCCTGGGGACATCCAGGGAAGAGAAAGGGTGCGAGAAGGGGGTGTCTACTCCAAGTTAGCGGGAACAGCTCTGCCTCTGGTCTGTTCGGGAAGAGCCTGTAGGCCAGGGTCTTGAGGGCTCTTCCGGCTCCGGGGGTTCTGTGCCTCGGATGCTTCCCGGGAATGGCAGCCCTGTCCCCACAGCCCCGAGACTGGCCCGCCCAGGGAGAAGGGGGTCACATCTCTTGACAGGCAGAGCTGAGACAGGCTCCAGGATGCCACCAGCCCCCGGCCCCGGCCTCAGACCTGACCCCCAGCACTCCATCCGCACAGAAACCGCCACAGAGGCTACAAAGAGACAAGGGGTGTGGCTGGGAATTCTCAAATAGAAGCCACTTCTGGCCAGGCCACCTGGCTAAGTCCTGCCTTCCTTCTTCCTAAGTCCTTCACCGAATTCTCACAGTGACCCCACTAGGTAGGTAATGCTGTCACCCCATGTGACAGATGAGGGCTCAGCAACCTGAAGGTCACATGGTTAGTAAGGCGTGGGCCCAGAGAGCCCGCCTGCAGCGTCTGTGTTCTTATCACAACCCAGGGTTCCCGGGGCCGGGCCCCCAGCTCTGGGCTGGCCCGTCCTCTACAAAGCCCTTGACAAGGTTTCTGAGGGCCAGGCCTGGGTTCCCCAGGGATGCACACCCAGCCAACCCTACCTGTCACCCCTGTCTGTCCCAGGCAGCTTCTGTGGGGTCATGAGGGTGCAGGGACGAGCGGGAAGACCGGGTGTGAAGGGGAGAGCGTGGGCAAAAACGAGGCCAGAGAGAGCTGGCAGGGGTGGGGGAGGGTGGAGAGAGGCAGGAGAGACACAGAAATAGAGGAAGAGCAAAAGAGGAATGGTTGGAGAAACAGGGTCGGGGGCCAGGAGAACCGACAGTGGGAAAGGGGGCAGGCAGGGGGGAGGCAGAGAGGAGGAGGGGAGAGGGAAGACACAGCCAGAAAGAGCGAGGGGTAGAAGGGAAGGGAAGAGGGAGGGGAAGGAGAGGATGGGGGGTAACAGCCCAGGTGCAAGGGGGCAGGGGAAGATGGCAGGGAGGAGAAGCAGAAAGCCGGAAAGGGAGCCCGGGGTCAGGGAGGGAGAGGGCCCTGGAAAACGGAGAGACAGAGAAAGCGCCCCCGCCCACCGAACATTAAATACCTAACAGGAGATGACAAATCAAATGGGAATTACTGCGGTAAAAACATAATTAGAAACTTGATTGAAGTTAAACAGAATTTACATAACACTGCAAATTAACTTTACACGGAAACTATTCACTGGGAAGGCAATGAAAAGGCATTTCATTAGTAATCTATATTTAAACAATAGGCACAATAGAGCCTTCTGATGAGGAACTTGGTGCCTTCAACTAGAGAGAGTGCCAGAGGCTGCGGGAGGACAGAAGGCTGTGGGCGCTCCAAGGGGAAGTGGGCCCAGTCCAGGGCCGCATCCCTACACCTGCTAGTGGGGGCCGGGGCTGAGTGGACGCAGGGGGTCAGAGAAGATTCTGCTATGGGTTCTGCCCTTGGCTTGCTGTGTGGTCTCGGACAAGTAACTTACCTTCTCTGGGCTTCCGTTTCCTCATCTGAAAAAAAATGAGGAATTTGGAGAGGAGGCTTACAGGAAGGTGCCTTGCAAGTCTGGGTATTCTAGGAGAGCCCGGGAGATGATGGAGGGCAGAGGTTAAGAGTCTGGGCTTGGGATTCAGATGGACTCGGTTCAGAGCTCTGCCCTGCAACTTATTAGCCGTGGCATCATGAAAGCGTCTTCCTCTCTGGTCCTGGTTTACCCATCTGTTCAATGGAGATAAGTCCACTCCCACCCGGACATCACCCAGGCAGTGGAAGGATTTAGGGAGAGACTGGGTGGGGACAGGCTTAAAGAAAAATGAGTCTAAAGGCGCAGGATTACTCGTCCCATCCGCTCAGCACACTAATTCGATTACCTGCAGCCTCCTGCCACAGAGCCGTGTATCATCAGAGCGGCTTCCCATAGGTCCCCCTGTCCCCGGTGCAGAGTCAGAGGGGCATCTCCCCAAGGAACTCGGGAGGGCGCCCCCAAGTCCCTGCCTGGTCTCATCCTATTCTGAGCAGGGAGAAGTCTCCTGGGCCTCGGCCACCTCCCAGTCATACGAGGCCGGATGCCCAGGCAGGTGGGCTGGACCGTGCCCCTGGAACCACCCCCGGCCCCCGGCTGGCCACATGCTCACTCTCCCTCCCATCACACTTCTAGGGCCCCACTGAGCAACTGTCCTGCCTCCAGGCAGCGGCTCCTCTCTGCAGCCTTCCCTGACAGCACGTGGGCATTCCCTCCGCTGTGAGCTGAGAGCTGAGCATAAGGTGCCACGGACTCACAAAGGTGGATGCCTCCCCCCGCCACCCAAACTCACGCACAATCGCCCACCAAAGGCAGAGAGCTCCTCTGCCCTAACTGGTGAGCGTGAGCGAGCAGCTCTGACACACACACACTCATAGTCCAGGAAGTTTCTACGGTTTCTTTTAAGATAAAGGATCCAGCAGTGCTTAGAGATTCAATAGGAAGCTGCTGGGTGCCCTTCCCCTGCAGGCAGCTCAGAGCAGCCGCCTTGAGCCCTGTGTTTTCAGACAAGTGCTCCAGGCAAGGGGGAGGTCTCCTGAGCCCAAGAGCCTCACAGAGGAGGTGGGAGGTCAGGACAGGTAGAAGCTTCTTAAAAGAAAAGTGCAGAGTGTGCAGACATCAGGGCAAGGGACTCAGCTGAGACCAGAGAGTGCCGGCCCAGGTGACAGGGAGGATCCCCGGAGGGACGTGGGCTCACCCTCAGCCTGGGCGCTCACGGGCCCCTGGTTTCTCCTCCCTCCCTTCCACCCCTCTCCAAATAGGGCTCATTGAGTGAGGCATCTGAGCTGTTCCCTGGGCCTGGGGTGTCCTTCCCCAGCGTTGCCAGCAAAACTCCCCTCTTCCATCAAGAGCCTGCTCTCTCGGTTCTCCCACATACCTGGCTGCACCTTCTCTGCCCCCTTACTGCCTCCATCGTCTCTTCCCTCCCTCCAAGGGCTGGATGCCCATGACTCAGACTCAGGCCTCCGATCTGCTCTCTTTCCACTCAGTCCCGAGGTGACCTCATGAGCCTCATGGCTCGCAACCTCTTTTGTGCACATCGGCTCCCACATTTCTAGCTCCAGTCAGGACCTCTCTGCCTCCCAGACTCATATATCCAACTGCCTACTCAAGCTTTCCACTTGGGTGTCTCAAAGGCATCTCCAAGTTCACTCCTCGGCTTCCTTCAGCCCTCCCCCACCATCATTCCTGGCTGAGAAAATGACCTCTCTGTTCTACCAGTGGCTCCTGTCCTGAACCCAAGAGCCTTCCTTGACTGTCCCTGTCTTCTCTCATCCAGCACCTCTAGTCCACAGGCAAGCCTGTCTGCAAGGTCTCTGGAGTACATTTGGACTCCCATGGCCCCCCATCCCTTCCCCTGCCACCCCTAGACCAAGCTGTCACCCTCTCTATGTGGGTCCCAGCCATGTCCCTGCTCCACTCTTGTCTGCCTGCATGAGTGGGTCCCCCAGGATCTCTCTGATTTCCCAGCCCCTCATTCACTGCAGCCACATGGCTTCCCTCCTACTGCCTTGAACATGCCAAGCACCCGTTTCCCTCCCTCCTTCCATTTATGTCTCTGTCCATGACCATCCTTTGTCCAAGGATGTCCACTTTACCCCACCCGGCAGACTGTTCCTCTACTCTGCTAACTTTCCTTCTTAGAACTCAGCATCACCTGACGTATCATAAATCACGTTTTAGGTATTTACTGTCCCTGCCTCTTCATGAGAATGTAAGCATCATGAGGAAAGGAAGTTTTGTTCATTTTATTCCCTGCTGTGTCTCCAGAACATCAAGCAGGTCCCTGCACGGAGACTTTCTCAAGGAACATTTGGGGCGTGAATAAATGAGCAATGTCACTTCCTCCAGGAAGCATTCCCTGAATGCCTGCCTGCAGAACCAGCCCATGGCCTCTCCTCTTCCCTTCCCCATGCAATCAAGGATACTACACAAGCCCTGAGCGCTGAACTTATGGAACTGGGCCCGGCTCTGGGATCACGGGTCTGCCCCCACTGCCAACTGCACCGTCTCAGGGCAGGGCTGGAGCTGATACACCTTCAAAACCCAGCCCTTAGTTCAGGCCTGGCTTGGTATAAGAGTCGTGAGTGTTTGATGCGCGAGCTAATGACTAAATGGATGGCCGGAAGGATAGGTGGACGAGCTGAGGAGTAGACGGACGGATGGATGAGTGACTGGTAAGGATGGGTGGTGAGAGCATGGACGGATGGAGGGGTGGGTCCCACCAGGTCACACAATAGAACTGCTGGTTGCTTGGGCTCAACAGCCAGACTTCTACAGGGTGAATGGACCAGGCCAGAGCAGGGTAGCAGAAGTCAAGGTGCAGAAACTGATCATGGCAGACAGGGTAAAGCTGAGCCACTTTGCTGGTGACCAGACCTTGCTGTGTGACCCCCGGAAGGACCATTCACTTCCCTGTGCCTTGGTCTTTGCAGTCTAAAAATACCGATAACCATTCCTGCCCAGAGCTGCCAGGGAAATCACTCTGAAGTTTCAAATACTGCCACAAAGGAGTCCACAGCCACATTTCCAATGACTCACATGTCTGGCTGGTTCTGCCTTAGAAAACCCTCTCTTCTTGAGCCCCGTCTGGCCCTGCTGACCTGTGGCCTTACTGCTCAATCCACCAGGCCTAGGACTCCTGGCCATGCCCATGGAGTTCGAAGTGAACCAGGTTGCTAAGACAGATTAATGCCAAATAACAATCCGGACCAACTGATTCATTCACAGAGTCCTCAAGAATTGGAATAAATGGTGACCCATTTCAGAGATGGACACACTGAAGCCCAGAAGCATTTTGTGCCGGACACACACAAGGAGTTACAGAGAAGCCCGGGTCAGGGGCTGGGAGGAAAGCTGACAACCCTCAGCTCGGGGACCACCCCCCCACCCCAACATCGCTACCACGCCCCTGGCCAGGTTTCAGGGGAAGGCGGCAGGGGTCTGTCGTTACCTTTCTAGGTCTGGCAGCTAAGTGAAGGACAGCGGCTCTCTTCCCCACACCCCTCACAGCACTGGTCTGACACCCTCAGGCTCTTGCTACTTGTCCTGGGTACAGAGAGACGGGACACGTGTGAATAGCCAGGGACACGGACAGTAGTCCACTCCCTCCCACGTCGGTGCCCCACAACCAGGCTAATCTCAGTGGCCTCTCAGGCCACTTACACACATCCCGGGATGCCTGATGTATCGGGGGCCCTGTCTCCCCCACCCTGCGGTGCTCGGGCGAGCCGGCCAACTCCACCTAGCGGGAGCCTTTACAACTAAAAAACATATCTAGGTTTTGTTTCTTCTGGGGCTTGGCGGCTTTCGTGTTGTTGTCTTTTTCTTCCTGGTGAGAAAAGCAGAAAGCCATGGCCTTCCTGTGCGGCCCCCAGGCAGGGTGACAGGGAGAAGCTGTTGGGGTATTTTTAGCCAGCCACAGGCCCCCACAGTGTCTCCTCTCTGCTGTGCCTGGCTCCGGGGAATTATCTCACACGGCCGGCCGGCAGCCACTTCTAAAGCCACTCTCTGACCCCTGCCTGAATTCCTTCCTCATTATGAACTGCTCACCAGATCTGTGACCGGCACTTGGAGCCATTTTCTGTGCACGTACCTCTTCAGAAAACCAGCCCCGTCCCTGACCTTCGTGATTCTTGGTCCCAGCTGAGTCCTAGCTGTGCAATGATTTAATTAGTATATATATATTTTTTGACTTAGTATTTACCTTCAAGTCCCTTTCTTTTTTTTAGCTTCAATAAATCTGGCCTTGTCCACGAAATAAGTGGTTTGATATGCTAGTTGTATATTGCCAATATACCTTAATGAATATAAAACCAATGAAAGAAAAACGGAGGTCTTTCCGGGACTATCTCATTCGGGGATCTTGTCACAGGTTACCAGAGTTCTATGGGCCAAGCTTTGGCAAACTCACTGTTGTTTATCAACAACCCTCTCTTTGTACAGAAGGAGAAAGAGTCATGGGGAGGGACGGTTGGCTAACAGGGCCCCGGAATCTGTTAGCATATAATGCCAAGGGAGGTACAAGGGGGTCAGAGTCATGATGGGCTAGGAACTTAATACTGTCCTTTCTTCCCAGCGCTGGGCAAGACCATTTCTTTCGCCAAACGTGAACTCTGCTGTGAGAATCTAGCCAGGTGAGCACTAAGGTCTTGTGAAGAATTTGGTCCCGGGATGGGGTGTCCCCATGGAGGGCTGCAGGCCACGCCGAGGACCAGGGTCCAAGATGTCTTCTCCCAACATTCTCTGAGGCCTCTGGTTCACATCTGCCCCTTCCATCAGGCTCCCTCAGGCCAGAGTGGGTCAGCAGGGGCTAGAGGCATAACCGCCTCTCCAGTTAGATTTGAAAGCACAGAATGTCCCCCTGAGCTCCTGTGGCTCCAGGGTGGCCTTTCTGGGCCTGAATGTCCCCAGGTGTGCCTCGAGGGGTAGAGCCGGGTGACCCCAGAGGCCCTGGCTTCTAGTTCTTGGACCTCACTGAGCCCCCTCCGTCCTTTCCCACTCTGCCCGAAGGTTGGAGACCCTGACTGGGCCCCCAGCCCTGTGCCCCGGTGCCTGCCCCTCCCGCTGAGAACAGGATGTGGGTGTCAGGAGGTGAAGGAGAGTGTGGGGTCGGGGTGGGGAGTGGCCTCGGGACTGACTTCCTGAAGCCTGATCGGTTTACCACAGTCAGTTGGGCCCAGGACCGCACAGCTGTGAGTTATAAATGTCCCTGTCAGAGCCCAGGCCGAGAGGCCCTGCTGCTGGTGGAGGGGCCAGGGTCCACAGTACCCACGTCTCCAGGGGCCTCCCCAAGTGAGGGCCCGTCCTCCAGGAGGCCCTCCATAAGTGTCCAGCCTTCACGACCCCTGGGCTCTCTCTACGGTTCTTGATGTGACAGGGTCTCATACCACCTCCCCCTGCCCACTCTTTGCCCTTCCAGGTGTGAATCTTGTGGTTCCAGCTACCTCGAGAGCTCTCAGGGGGCAGGGACCAGGCTGGGCCCCCACCTGGCACTGAACCTGGGACTTGGCATACAGCCAGCCACCCTGGTGACAGCCTCAGGGGCAACTGTTCCAACTCAGCAACCTGCTTCCCACGACCCCAACCGCCCCTTGTGCCTGCCCACTGGGGCCCACATGGGGCAGAAGAGGGAAGAGGGGGGAGGAGAGAGGACAGGGCTCCAGCCTGCAGCACAGGGGCACTCAGGCACAGGGCTCTGTGCCCAGCACATCCGGGGTCTCCTGCAGACCTTTGTCGAGGGTCGCATTCTCCCTGCTTGCTCTCCTTAGGGCTCCCTCGAGCCCTGTGTGTGGGGTGTGGGGTGTGGATCGCAGTCTGGGGTACTCAGGGGAGAGCCTACAGGCTGAGAAGTTAGCCCCCTTCAGCCCAGAGGTCTGGGCCATCTTCCTGCTGGGGTCACAAGGTGAGCAGCACAGGGCTGGGCCTCAGAAATACAATAAAGGAAATGGGAATAAGCGGCGGGGCGGGGGGGGGGGTGGGTGCGGGGAAGGGCGTCCAGGCTTGCAGGGCCTGGAGCTTATACTATTTTAGGGTCCTCTTCAGAAATGTGTATAGAATTACAAATACATATTTATTTATTAAAAAAATTAACATTTATTTATTGTCGAGAGACAGAGCACAAGCAGGGGAGGGGCAGAGAGAGAGAGAGAGAGACAGAATCTGAAGCAGGTTCCAGGCTCCGAGCCGTCAGCACACAGCCTGATACGGGGCTCGAACCCACGAACCTCGAGATCATGACCTGAGCCGATGTCAGACACTTAACCGACTGAGCCACCCAGGCGCCCCTACAAATACATATTGAAAACGAGAAAAGAAACAACAACAAATTCCTAGAACCTAAGGAGTCCAGGCCCCTCTAAACCATTTACGGGAGATGCTCACACAGACATGTTCCTGACAGCAAATTCGCCGCCCTGCCCCACCTGGAACACTCCACGGCTGCCTGCAAAACCCCCACCGTCCCCAGGGCGGTGCTGGGTGGGGCCTGGAGACTAGAGCTTGACGACTTCCCCCGGTGAGTCTGCCTCTGATCAATAACAGTGATGCAACTGACAATGATAACAATACCTAACATTAATGGACCTTTATCGGGTACCATTCAAAGTACTTCATGTGAATTAACCCATTTAATCTCCCCACAACCTGCAAAGTTCATACTATACCTATTTTCACACATGAGGACACAGCCACAGCAAGGTTAAGAGACCAGCCCAGGGTCACACAGATAGGATGTGAACCCAGATAGCCTGGCCTTGGTACAGTTACCAGCCCTCAACCGCTGCTCACTGGTACTGCTCTGGAGGGCCCGGGAGAGTTTTCTCTGACTCAGAGCCTCTGACAGCAGCGGCGGCCAAGGGAAGACATTTGAGTTAAGCCCCCTCTGATTAAACCATTTCATTCATTCTGCACAAATCCTTACATACCAGCACCAAGAGCTTGGCGGTAAACAGCCCCCCCCCCCCCACTTCCTTACTCTGCTGCCGTCCTCTCTATGGGCAAAAGTGGGCACCCCATTTGACTTCGAGGGGCTAGGGAGGTGTCCTAGAGATGGGCTGGGCCCACCCAAAGAGACCCTCAGCCTGGGGGTGAGGAGTGGGGTTCGCTGAAGGTCACACAGCATGCTGTCCAACTCCCTCATTTTACAGACATGGTGAGAACTGTGGCTTCCCCAGGGTCACCCAGTGAGTGGTGACCCCATGTGAGGTCCAAGGCTGGTTTCTGTAGGGGTGGGGTGGGTCGCCAGCAGCCTGGGGAACGGTCAAGACCTGGTGCTGGTGGGCCAGGCTGAGAGGGAGGACGCACCCTGCCTTTTAGCCTCCTCGGAACAGTGCCTTTGTTTTCTCTCTTTGTTTTCCATCTGCCCGCACCCCCTAGCCTTCCAGGCTTCCCCCGATTGTGTGCCGGGCGATAAAAGGGCAGATGAGCTGGAGATCTCTGGCGGCAGTCACCTCACATAGACACCGTGGCGACGGCGGGTGGCCAAGGGAGGCCCTGGGCGGGTAACTGGGCTCACCACCAGCTGCGCGGAGTGATTTTCTGAGGGGCGCTTTGCACATGGCCCTCAGAGTCCTTTCAGCAGCCCTATGAGGAAAAGACAACCATCTCCCATTGTACAGAGGGACCCAGGACTGGGTCCCTGGCCTCCGAGATTTCCAGTGGGCCATGCTGACCTTGGTCCTGACCTCTCCGGCCACCGTTAGACTGCTTCTGAGGACAAATGATTCCTTTGAGGTGGACTGATTCCTACAGACTGCAGGGCTAGGAGAGAAGGGCATGATCCAGGGACACTGTTGGCCTGGGCGTGAGACGGGGCAGTGGGGGCCCACAGGCCAGGGACTGGCCAACCCTGACCTCAGGTCCCTGCTGCTGACCCCGGCCTCGCCCGCCTGGCCTCTGGACCTGGTGTTCTCACACCCTCCCTGAGCATGTCCCCAGCTTCAGTTACTAGATACTTCAAGCCACATCTGTGTTCCCTCTAAATTATTTACGTTTTGTTATTTAAATCACTTTCTTTTTACTTACTCTCATTCAAAGCAATACAGTCTGTGAAATCACGGGTTTGCTATATTCTATATTTTTTCTAATTCCCATGAAAATAAACACATAATCTTAAGATCTGAAATTCAGACACTCGCAGAGGTCCTGGTAGCCCACAGAGCTCAAGGCCCGATACCATGAGCGGAGGCAGGTCCCGGGAAAGCTGGCCTGGACTTGGGAGGCAAGCCTCTGTAGGTGTGCTCAGGGGCCTGTGGGAGCAGAGCCCAGGGCTGGGCGGGGAAGTGGGAGAAGGTGTATGTTTCCAGAAGGGTACACAGAAGGTCTGGTTTGGTCATCAGCTCAGACCAGATGACGTCTTTCCTCTACTGGGGCTGGAGTTTGGTGCACATAGTTCTGGGCTGCAGACAAAGCCATCTCCCTGCAAATTCCTCCCGACATTAGCACGATACAGCGGGATGAGCGCTGGAAGGGGAGCCTAAACACCTGTGTCAGGAGTCTGTCTCTGCTACTGTTTTCCTGCGGGATGCTAGACCTCTCTGGGCCTCAGTTTCTTCATCTGCACAGAAACAGTGAATGAGCCAAAGGTTCCTCTCAGCCTCTCTGAACCCTGGTGACGTGTGATGCTCCTGGTGGCCTCTGGGCCTCAGCCAGACCTTCTAACCACCTACGGAGACCTCCCTTGACCTATCCGTCCCAGCCCTGACCAGGGGCTTCAAGTGGCTTCTGGGGTGCCAAGGGGGGACAGGGCCATCCTGTGTGACAGCTACAAAATTAGATAATCAGCTAATCACCAGCAAATTAGCATCCCATCTTTACATAGAACAAATATAGTATTTACGTAAAAGTTGTTAGGAGTTTCTCTCTTTTTAATTAGCAGAAATAAATGCAAAATAAATGGTAATTAGGCAGCTGATGGATTTGGTAGTACAATTATGCCTGCAGCCGTGCCCCCGTCCTTAAACGTTGCGCACTCCGAGGAATCAGAGGGGCCTATTTATATCGTTTATTTATAAAACAAAGTTAGCAGGAACGGAGGGAAAAGGCCTGGGCATGGCTGGGGAAGGGGGTCTTGGCTGCAAGGGCAGGGTCCTGGGAGGAGAGGAGTTTCAACACCTAAGGAGTGGAGGGGTGCTTGGCGCTCAGTGTTGGGCTGTGGAAGTGTACCACCAAGGCCCCCACGTGTCTATTTCAGGCCCTGCATGTGTCCCTGGGAATGGCCTCCTTGACAGGAAGTAGGCTGGAGCTGTGTGGACGGGCTGGGAACAGCTGTTCTGTGCACTCCTGTCTCTTTTCTAACCCTGGTCCCTACTTCTTTCTTCTTTTCTGGCCCTAGTCCTTCACTGAGCATTCTCCATACTGCATCTGGAGGCATATTCTTCTAAAATATTCTCCTTTTCCTCCAGGAACTCAGCAGCACCAGGTGCAGAATAAAGTACCCAAACGCGGGGATTACATTCCAGACCAGGGGAGTCTCCAGTGGGAGTACAGAGGCAGGAGTCCTGAGTGGAGGCAGCCCAGAGGAAGAGATGGGAGCTGGGTTTTGAGGGTTGCATAGGAGTTTTCCGAGAAGGTGGGAAGCAGCAAAAGGATCTGCACATGCAAAGACCAGGAGGTGGGACATAGCATCCCATGACCATAGGAAAGAGCATTATCAGGGGTGTGGAGGATAAGCAGGGCCTCATGGCAGTGGGTCTTGGATGCCAGGCTAAGGGTTTGGACTTGACCCTAGGAGCCATGGAAAGGTCTGAATGGAGAGAGCAAGGTAGCCCCTTCCCACTCATGGTTCATTTCTTACCTTCCCTCCCCCACCCCCAGAGCCAGGGAGAGGGGGAGAGCCACAGGCCATTAGAGGCAGCTGGTTCAGCTCAGCTGAGGGAGCACAGAGCAGGAAGCTAACCTGATTACAGGGGACAGGAGGTTTGTCTGCGGGGGTTGGGGTGGGGGTGTAAGTGCTCTGACAGTGAAGGGAAGGGAGGCACACCGGGCCACTCTTGGGTCTCCTGAGTGAGGGGCCTATGTGTCCTAGGACAGTTAGGGGCCCCCTGCCCTGCCCCCTAACCCTGACTGCTGGGGTGGCCTCATCAAGCCCAGGGGGAGGGGAGACAGCACTGCCAGAGGCCCCACCTCCTCCCAGACCCAAATCCTAGCTCTGTGGCCTTGCACTGTGACCTCGAGGAGCCACTCTCAACTCCAGGCCACACATTCTTGTCTCCCAAACAAAGGCCTGTACTAGAATGGGGGACGGGCAGTGACAAATTCAGCCCACAGTCCCATCCCATACAGTTTCATGGGCACGGAGTTATTAAAACCTCTGTGCTTTTAGGGATTTAGGCGAGGCAGGCATTCTCCTTTGCCGCAGTCCCTGCTGCTCCCTCCTGCCTTACCCCGGCCCAGTGCACAGGCTTGTGTGGCATGCCGTGGAGTACCGATTTGAGACCCTTGCATGATGACCACGTAGGCCCTTCCGGCTGACAACCTGGGCTCCACAGACAGAAAGCCCAGGAACAGGTGAAGGGACAGCAGAAAGGCTGGTAGTCAGAGGAACTTCCTGTCATTGCTGGTGCAGGAGGGAGACGGGAGCGTTCAGGGCCTGGGGCTCCTCTGGCCGCAGAAGGCAGCAGCCCTTCCCCTGCTCTAGTGACTGCCCTTGACTCAGGCTGCCCATCTCTAAACTAGAGTAGTAATACCTGTCCGCCCGAACCTGGGGCCATTAAAAAGCTCAAACAAGCCCGTGACGGTGACCTGCAAGGCAGAGCCCTGTGCGGTGACTTTGAACAGCAGGATTTCCGAAGGACTTCATCAAGGGGACCCTCACACTCCCCCAGCCCAGCCAGCCCTCCAGCCCCTTTAATAAAAAGCAGCGCCATCAAGGTCTGGAGATGGTGCCTGAGCTGCTGTCTGCCGTCACTCGTCACTCGGGACAGAGCTCTGAACTTGTAAGGAAAGACAAAGATCACACCGCACCCCTTCTCTGCTCCGTAAGCCTCGCTCCTGCCTTCGGCCAAAATCAATAAAAATCTGCAGTGTGATTGTTTTACCAGCACAAGGGGCCGGCTCCTTGTGCTGACATTCCACCCCTGGCAGCGCTGGGGGTGTCCTTTCATTGCACAACCTCGACATTCGGGGTGGGGTGGGGTCGTGATGGGGGGGCGGCGTGGGTGTGGGGGAGCGGAGGGGGCTGCACACAGCTGCTCTAAGTGCCTCTCCAAAGACCAGCCCGGGTGCTATCCATCAACTGTTTTTCAGGGCTGTGAGGGATCAATGGTATTTGTGCCGCACACTCACCATTAGGACAGGAAAACTCTGCAGTGGAATTGATTTGTTTAAATATAATAACACAATTTCACAGAAAACCGTGGGGGTGGGGAAAGGACCCAGGCAAATAAGACAGTTCAGAGGACGGTACGAGGCACGGGCTTCGAAACCCCTTCTAACACGGTGGTCAAACCGTGGCGCCGCCCCAGTCCCCTCCCCGCCTCCCCTGAGTGCACCGAGGACGCTAGGGTGGGCAGGCATCTCACCTAGTGTCACCCCCGGCTCAGAAGTGCCCCTCGGCAGTTTGCAGATGAGCACAGGGGCCGGCTGCTCCTTGCTGTGTTGTTCTTAGAGGTGACTTTGGCTTGGTGAACATCAGTTCAACCCGGGAAACAACTATTAGGCACCTGCTGTGCTCTAGGCACCTGTGAGGGGCCGCGAGGGAAACCGATAATAAATCCTGGCCCCTGCTCTGAAGGCATCTTGTGGACACAGGGTGGATAAGGCAGGTGTGCAGGTGACAGCACGAAGCCAGGGAGGTCTGGGTTTCCTGGGGTCATAGGGGATGTAAGGGAGCAGTGCTGGGACAGGATGAAGGGCAAAGAGGGGGCGGTGAGGGGGCAGAAGCGGAAGGTCCATCCAAATCACCAGGAGGAGCCCATTTGGAGGGCAGGCTCCCCATCTCCTGAATAGGGTAGCTGCCTGCTCTGATGGTAAGGAAGAGAGATGACTTTATTGATCCGTTAAATGTTCCAGGGCCCTGCAAATACTCAACACCTGTCATTACACTGACTCTCACCATCCCGAGAAGGAGGGACTATTACTACCCATATCCCACAATTAGTACCACTCAGGCTCAGAGAGGTTAAGTGACTGCCAAGGTCGCACAGCTAGTAGGTGATAGAGCTGGGGTTGGGTCCCAGAGCCTGCACGCTAACCACTGTGCCTCCTGCCCTCATTGGGGCTTAGCCCCTGTGTGAGCTGGGGAGACAGGTGGCTCCTGCCCTCCGGAAGCTAGGGCATGAGTTGCACTGGATGGCTTAAGGGGGAGTCGGAGGAAAGGCATGGAGTGGGCAACGACTCGGGCCAGCGTCCTGGTCACAGGCTGTTGCTGCAGGCTTGGCCCTCAGGGTGCTGCTACCTCACAGATGACCTCTTCCAACCTCCCCCAGAGGACAGAGTCCTGGGGACGAAAGTGGTGGGCCAGGCCCTGGAAAGACATGTCTGCAGGGAGAGTCACCCGAGCAGGGAGAGAGGGCTGGGAGAGGCCCTTGTCAGAGGGTGGGGAGGGTACAGGCACAAGGAAGTCCTCAGCGAAGGCAGCTCTGGGCAGGCTCACTGAACCCAAGGAGGGCCTTAATGTCAGCCTTGGAACTTGGGCTTTATTCCTGGTGACAGTGGGAAGCCAGGGAGGGCAGCAGAGGGCCGGGAAGGGCTGAGTAGTTGAGAGGCAAGAAGATGGTCAGACCCAAATGCCAGCAGAAGGTGGGGATGGTGAGGAGGACGCAGGTCCAGAGATGGGTCAGGGGTCGGAATGATCGTTGGATGTGGGGGTGAGGGAGAGGGAGGTGTCAGGAATGACCCAGGCGTCTCCCCTAGCCCTCTGGGGGCCCGGCTGCTCAGCCGTGCTGAGCCAGTGGCTGCCTGAGTCAATAGGAATTGACCAGACCCCAAGGAGCACTGGGCCCCGCCCCCTAGAAAGCCCTGACGTGGGGGAGGGCAGTGCCGGCCAGCAGGCTGCCACCACCTCGGCTCTGTCCCCCTGCTGACCTTTCTCCTTTGTCAGCAGTGCCCTCCATCAATTCACCGGAAGGAGGGCCAGTGCGATCTCGCCAGGCTGCCTGGGCCAGGGCTGGGGGTGGGGGCTCACTCCACCTTCCTTCTTTTAAGGAAGAGGTCTCCAGAGCATCTCTAGAAAGCCAGCAGCAGAGGTGCCAAAGCCCTTAGTGCAAATGGGCAGAGTGAAGACTGGTCGGGGTGGGGGTGGGGGCACAGCCACAGTCCTCCTGCTGGCAGATGGGAGAGAGGGAGAGGAGGAAGCTGGATGGGGGTGGGGGTGGGGAACTGCAGCCAAGCTGTGGGGGATGGGCAAAGAGGACAGTCTAGAAGTGGAATCTGTGAGGTGGGGGAAGGGGCCCAGCGGGAGCAGGACCTCCAGAGCCCAGAGTGCACCAGCCAGCCCCAGAACCAAGGAGGGAGTCCAGAGGGGCGGGCAGGGCTTAGGATTTAGATGGGGCTCGCATGGTCAGCTGTCCTGGTGTGCCAGCAATGGAGAGGTGTGTGGGATACGGAACTCCCGGTACTAAAACCGGGGTGGTCCCAGGCCAACCCTAACTGTTGGTCACCCTAGCAGGGCTGAACCTAAGTTCGGGTTTTTAGTTCTACCACTTTCAGATTGTACGTGACCTCTCTGTGCCTCGGTTTCCTCATCTGGAACACGATGCTTATAAGAGCACCTTGTGCACGGCTGCCATGAAGATGAAGTTAAATAATGTACGTAAAGTACTTAGCACCTGACACAGCACCCGAAACTAACCATTCAACAAATGGCAGGTGGCCACGGTTATTACCACCGACGGCTCCTGCTATCTTACTACCATGAGGACTGGCTAATGCACCCTGAGTGCTCTCCCCGAGCCAGACCCCACTGTATATCTGTGCCAGTTTAATCTCACAGCGCTTACGGGGCAGGGGCCGTTACTACCCCCATTTTCACATGCAGAACTCACGGATGAGCTCAGCCACTGGCCTGGGTGCCCACGGCTAGCAAATACAGAGCTCAGAGAACCACTTCTGTTTCCACGGGGCTGACCCCACAGCCAGGGACCTGTAGGCCAGTGTCAACACAATTCTGGTTACACTGACCCAGGGCAAGAAGTAGACAAACACACGGGCGGGGCAGGCCTAGCAGGCCGCTCTGGGGCCGCGTAGGAACAGGCAAGGGACCCCTGCTCCCAGGGAGACTGAGTCCCTGATCCTCAGTCTGGATCAAGACTGTCCCCTCCGGTCCGAACACATCAACCAAATTTATTAGGTTACTAGGGCCTGCTGATACCATAGCAAGAGGAAGGGAAGAGAAAGGAAAGCCCCCAGAGGTACTCAGGCCTCCTAGTGGCCCTGCGGGCCCAGCCGTCTTCATCTGCCACTCTGCAAATCACCTCATTTCATTCTGACAACGACACGACCAGATCACTGATGATGCCCACTTCACAGATGAGAACACAGAGGCTCAGAAACTTGCGAAGGTTGCACAGCTGGATTTAAACATGTCCAGCTCCAAAGCCTGGGCTCCTCTTGGCTGATCATGTAACAGGACGAACAGGTAGCAGGAAGGCAGGCAGCCACGACTTGTATGTCCATGTTAGGACTTGAGGTGGGCACCAGATAACTCTGAGGATGAGGGGCACAGCTTCCCCTCCCCTTAGAGTTCAGGCAACCCTGGAGAAACTCTGGCAGCTCTAGAAAGGGGCCCAAACACGTAGGGGTAGGGTGGCCAGCCTGGCAGGGTACTACTGCACCCGGGGAAAAAGGGGGTGGGTGCAGGGGTTCGGGGAGGGGCCTATTGCTTCAATATCTGGGGGTCAGGTAGGCCTTGCAGAGACCTCTCAGTCTTTCGGAGCCGAGTGAGCAATGCCATTCCTGCCACGACCCCTAGGAAGTCCTCAGCGCCAGGAACCGCGTGCTCACAAAGCAATTAGCTTCCAGCACCCAGGAAAAAGATCGCTGAGGTGGGCAGGCAGGCGCTGGCTGGGCAGGGGCCCCGGGAAGCTGGGCCTAGTTATTTTTAGCATCTTGATTCAAGAGGAAGGAGGCCCTCCTCCCCACCAGGTAAATGTCACTACACTGGCAGACCCAGCCAATTAAAGTAGCTGGAGGCAAGGAAGAGAGACAGTCCCCTGTGTGTTTTCGGCTCCTGGGCCCCTGGGCCCCCAGGGTGGGTCTCCCTTCCTCCACATCCTCTAGGCCCTGGCACATCTGCCTTCTGGCATGAACGGGAAACACTGGCTTGTCCCCAAAGGAGCTTGACTAGGGGCCTAGGACCCTGGGTTTGAGCTCTGGCTTGTCAGCATGACCCTGGCCAAGTCTCCTACCTTCTCTTCCAGAACTGCAGTTTCTACAAAACGGGCCCCCACAAAGCCCACCATTTCATTATTTACGAGGGTGAGAGGAGCCGGGGTCATGAAGAGACTTTGCATGAAGGCGGCTTGCCCTTCTTGCTGTGGGTGGTTGCTGTATTCTTGCAGAAGACAGTTCTGGGCTTCCCAAGCAGGAACCCAGGCCAGGTCCGGGCTAACAGGGCTTGAGCTGGCCGCTGTGCAAACTGCTGGGGAGATTTGCTCAGTCTTGGGTATTAGGAGTCGAAGAGCCTGTGGCTACCACCCTGCTCATAGGGAGAGGGTGAGAAAGGCCGCTGTGGGTCAGTGGAGGGACAGCAAACACAACCTGGGCTGAGCCCAGGGCTCCAGGGAGGGCCTGAACTCAGAAGGGCACCAGCACACAGAGCCCGCGACGCATCACAGGCCTGGCACGGGCGTGCAGGGCTCAAACGATCACCTCCTTATGTCCGGCTCTGAGCTGGCCCATGCCCTTGCGGATGGCCACCCCTTCCCCCCTTCTCTGAGAGAAGAAAAGCAGTAGTTGGTGACAGGAAGGACAGGGGAGGCCCACCCTCCAAACTCTCAGCTCCAGAATCTGCTCTGGGAGCCAGATCCTTAGCCCATAGGAGGGTCTGCCCCAGAGGGCCTGATCTCCCCTCCTCCCAGGCTGGGGGAGACTCCTGGCAAGCCCCTGGAGTCTGAGGTCAGCTCTCCCCAGCCAAAGAGAAGGCCTGGGTCCAGCACCAGTGCCCTTGCCCAGTTGCCCGCCAACTCCCAGGGAGCCTAGGATCCTGGCACCTGCCCACAGCCTCCCCAAAGGCAGGCCCTTCCACTGAGGCACTGCCCTGCTGTGTCTGGAAGTCCAGGGAGATCTGAGGGAAACTGAGGAATGGAAGTACGGCAGGAATCTGTTCAGGGATTTAGTAAGTTAGAAGCAAAGTGCAAGCTTCCTCCTCCTTCTGCCATCTGGCCTCTAGGGGGCATGTCCAACTCACTTCCTCACTGCCCAGTCTGTGCCCTCCATCCAGCCCGCTGATCTGCCCCTCACCCCTACTCTGAGTGCCTGCCTCAGGGCCTTGGCTCAGCTGGTCCCTTTGCTTGGAATGCTTTCAGTTCATAGTCACGTTCATTCTTCAGGGTCCGGCTGGAGCTCCACCTCCTCCAGGAAGGCCTCTTTTTTTTTTTTTTTTTTAATGTTCATTTATTTATTTTGAGAGAGAGAGAAAGTGTGCATGGGGGAGGGGCAGAGAAAGAGAGAGAGAGAGAGACAGAGAGAGAGAGAGAGAGAGAGAGAGAGAATCCCAAGCAGGCCCCATGTTATCAGCACGGAGCCCGATGAGGGGCTCAATCTCAGGAACCATGAGAACAGGACGTAAGCTGAAATCAAGAGTCAGACACCACCCAGGAGCCCCAGGAAGCCCTCTTTGACCCTAGACTCCCTTGGAGCCCAGATGTTTTTCCTAGATACCTGCAACTCCAGTGTCCTAGACTGTAGGCCTCTGGGCACCCTGCTGTGGCTCGGCAAAGGGCGGACAAGAGACAGGAGTGGTCCCTAGTTCCCTGAATCTATTTTCCTTTCTCACCCCCATGTAGATTGTCGGCTTTCAAATAGGGCCCTGACTCCAGAGCATTCTCTCTGCCCTGGCATCTGGGCCTGCAATCTCCAGCCCTCACTTCTTGCTAAACAGATAAGAAAGGCCCTAATGGTTAGAAGCCTTGGCAGGAGGTCATGATTATAGGAGGTGGAATACAAAAGAGGCTTAACAGAGCCAGCGCCCCATGCAAGTTCTCAGTGCCGGCTCTGGATGAACCTCCACAGACCCCTAGAACTTCCCAGGCCCCAATCTCTGTGCCCTCAGCCCCTCAGGGGTTGGTCCTGCCTTTCCAGAAACACTGCGCCCCATGGCCAGGTCACTACCACCACTGCAGGTCGTGGGCCCTGCCAGGGTCTACACCTGCTATGTTTCCAAAGCAGGGATGGTATACCTCCAACACAGATGCCACCCTGGCTGCCCCGCCCAGTGTCCACTCCCTCCCTGCAAGGTCACTGAGGCTGGGGGCCTTGGACACGGCATGGTTGCGCTTGTCCTCATCCTAAGTGTGTGGCTTATGGACCAGAGGGAGACCAACTCCAGAGCTCCGACAGAGCCAGGTGAGCAAACATCAGTGGGAGGGAGAAGCGCCATGGTGAGTAACACCCAAGGAATCCTTCTTGGCATAATTTGCCAAATCCCAGCCCGTCCTTGGAGAGTCCTGTTGGTGGCCGAGGTCAGGGGTCCCTGTGGCGCATGTGTAGCTCTGTGAACCTACAGGGGTGATCACACCCAACTGGAGAGGCTCACACCGGACTCTGGGAGAGCCAGAAGGAGCCCTAGACCTTCCCTCCCACCCTCAGGAAAGATGCCTCTTGCCTGGCCTGCTGGCCTCTTGCACCTGCCACGGTGATGCTGTACGGTCCTGGGCTGGTCTCAGGCCTCTCTGTCTCTACCACATCACTTAGGGTTCGCTCTGCACAGGGAGGGGTGCAGGTGGTGCCAACAGAGGGTGGCACCTGGGCAGCTTCCTATTCCAGCATTTTCCTCCTGGTAAAGAGCTCCAGCCCCTGGCCCAGGAGAGGCCCAGAGGTGCCTGGGGTGCTGAAGATGGCCTGGAGAAGCTGGGGGTCCAGCTAGCTGGAGTAAACAAGCCCCTAACCCTGTTCCTCCCTGCTGTCACCGTCTCTGGGTGGAGCTGGGAGCCCCACTTAGTGGGCCAAAGCCTGCCCTCCCTTCCTGTCCTTCACAGAGGAGCTGCTGCTCAACAGCCCTTTTAGCTCCCCACTCTCTGCAGGATCAAGGTCAAACTCTGGCCCAGCCTTTGAGGCCCTCAGGGGCTGCCTCAGCATCTGCCTCCAGCTGTGGCTGAATGAATTTTCCTCTCCAACTGGACATCCCACTGGGTGAGTCCTGCCAAGTTGTGCGGAGACCCCAGGAAGACCTTAGTCTTCCACTCCTCTGTGTAAGGATCCAGCCTCCTCCTCCAGGCAGTCCCCTGGCCTGCCTCCTCTAGTGTCAGGGAAGAGCTGCTCCTCCCGTTTCCTACTGCCTTCACCCATCAAGGGCCCCCTCCAAGAGTGCTCTGCACTGGAGACTCTGTGACATCCAAGCCCAAGGCTGTGCTTACCCAGCTTCTCAAACGCAGATTCACTTTTGGATGCCAACGCCTAGCACGATACGGGAGCCTGGTAAATGTTCAGCACACTCTGGCTGACAGAATGAACAGATCACTCAGAAACATGCAAGTACCTATCCGAGACAGTTTGATATAGTGGGGAAAATACAAATAAAATGTCAAATGAGACTGGGCGGAATCCCAGCTCTGTACCAATAGCTCTGTGACCCTGGGTATGCCTCTTAACCTCTCTGTGCTCTGAGTTTCCTTATCTGTACAACAGGATAACCTCAGCTTCACTGGGTTGCTGAGTCCCTTGAGATCATTGCAGTGCGTGACCCCTGAGCTGTCCCAGGCCTCTGGTTTGACTTCCCAATAAATAACTGCTCAGAGAAGGGCAGCAGCTGCTTCAAGGTCACACAGAAGGTGTGTGAGCAGGGCTGAGGCTTGACCAAAGTCCTGCCCAGAGAGCCTGCCAGGGCAGTAGCCCCACTCTGCTGACCCAGAGAGTGTCCCACCTGCGGCAGGAATGATCAGGGGGCTGTAAACTATTTCCAGCTCCAGGCTGGGGTCAGGGTTGCAGAGGCTGGGGGGGTGGAGGGGCCTGGGCTGCAGGCAACAAATTCCAGGCAAGGGGAGTGGGGTGTGCATTCTCAGCTGGCGCTGAAGACTGACAGGCATGCCACATGGGGACCCTGGAATGCCAGCTCTGCATGGCCCTGGCCAGGCCCGCTGTGAGCTGGGCTTGGCATTCAAGGTCTCTGCAGCCAGCCCCGAACCCGTCTTGCACCACGTAGCCCTGGAAGTCTGCTGACTGACAGCTGATGGGTATGCATGGTGGCAGCATGAAGCCACAAACCAGGGGCTGAAGGGGCTGGCCAGGGAGTGTGGCCGTCACCCCAGGTCCCTGCCCACAGAGGTGTGATCGACAACTGTTTGCGATTACCTCACATGAAACTCAAATCCAGCCCAACCCCCATCCTGCTGTCTCCCTACGTCCTTTCTTAAATGACACCGACCATGTCACCACCCTCCTCCATGTGTCCACAGCACTCGCGTCAGCTCTGTCACCGTCCTCCAGCTGCTCGCCCACCATCAAGCCGTATGCTGTGGAGCGCTAGCCATGTTCTAGGCACCGTCGCAAGGATTCACATGGCTTAGTTCCCTGGATTCCTCACAACGCAGTGAGGTAAGTCCTATTCTCATCCCAAGTTAACACCGAGGAAACGAGCACAGAGAGGTTAAGCCACTAATCTGGCATCACAGAGGAGCGGCAGAGCTAGGCCCAAAGCTGAGGCCCAGAGTTCATACCCTTGATCGTGTCAGTGCCCTCTGCCTTCATCTACCACGGGTGTTCAGAGCACCTTTTACAGAGTGCTGGCCACGTGGGACCAGCTGTCATGCCCCCGGCCAGAAACCCTCTCTCTGTGTCCACCCTTTGTAGGCTGTATGGCCCAGACCAGCCGGGACCCTCTCACCTCTCTGCCTGATGTGGGACTCGCTCGAGCTCCGGAGCCACATATATCTGGCTCCAGTCTGCCTGGCTGTGGGGACTGGGCCAAGTCACCCGCAGGGAGGAAGAGGGGTGGGGCTTTGTCTACTCTAGCTGGCCAGACCTCCAGCTCCACCAGAGGCTGGAGCTCTTGACCAGGGGGAAAAGCCAGTCTTCCAAAATACCGAAAGAGCCCAGCGACCTCCCTCTGTCGCCACTGTCTGCGCCTCTGCCTGTTGTGGACCTGACCTGGGTCCAGGCACTAGCCTCTGTTCCCCGTTTAGCAAACGGGAACAGGACCTCTACAGGGCTTGCTCAGTGGCCTGATGGAGTGTGCAAGGGCTTTGCACACGATAGAGAAGTCTACAGTGCACGAGGTCACGGTGGCTCCTGGAGGGATCCCAGGGCAAAGGTTGGGAGATAGAGGCCGGGCTCAGAGAAGGCTCCGTGGCTTCTGACCTACAGGAGTGAGTTTGCCAAGCAGAGACGGGTGTGCAAAAGACGACCAGGCAGAAGATTTGCAAATAAAACACAGAGCAGCCGTCCCACCGCCCCCTGCCATGGTGGGTTTGGCAAAGCACAGAAGAACTAGGCTGCCAGAGGTCAGGGAATCCTTGAACAGCACTGCCTGTCAGAGGGGCTGTAATCCCACCCTAACCGAAGCCACCGTCACGGGCTGCGGGGGACGACGTGGATGCCAGCACTGCTCTGAAGAGCTCGACATCTCCCCCCTTGGCAGACGAGGCTCCCACAGGTGACAGGGGACACGCCCGAGGTCTCTACTGGTGGAGCCAGCATCCAAACTCAGTTCTTGGCACTTAATCCCATGACCACTACCCCTATTACGGGCAGGGCTGGCTTCACGGGCAACTGCACAGGGCCCCACGCTTAGAAGGACTCACTCTTGGTTTCACGTGCTGCCGCCATCGTCTTGAAATCCGTAATCATTTATGAACAATGAGCCCCTCGTTTTTGTTTCCCACTAGCCGGTCCCGATTCTAGTAAATTCTGACGGACGCTTACTGGGGGAGGAGGGAAGGGCCAGTGAATGAACTTTTACTTCTCTGGGACATTGCAAGAGCCAGGCTCTACGCTTGGTCCGCCCTGTCCCTCCACGGCAACCCGGCAAGTCCTTCCCAGATTTCCTCCCCACACAGGGGCTAACCTCCCGCACCAGGCAGAACCCGCAACTCCCAGCGCCCTGGGAGCTTTGACAGGTGAGAAGCTACCGATCCCTGAATAGCTACTTCTCCTTGGAACACATCCCTCCTCGTGTGTGCACGTGAAGGCATCCCTGCGCGTGTGTGGGCATGTGTGTGCCGTGAGAGCTTGTGCCTTTCTGCTGGGGAGTCAATGCGGTTTGTGAACGTGTGCCTGCGAGCACGTATGTGCATGCAAGTCTATCTGTGTGCGCGCGTGTATGTTTGGAGCATGCGTGAGTGATGTCTGTGTACACATGCATGCGAGGGAGTGCTCCTCCTACCTTGCTGCGTGCATCTGTGCGCGTGACCATTCATGTACGGGTGTGCACGCACAGCTGTATCCCCTGAGCATGCATGGACAGGTTTGTAAGCATGTGTGCACCTGTGTGCACGAGTGTGTGTGCACTTGCATTCATGGTTATGGGTATGACTGTGGGTGGGGAGAATCTTCTGGGACTTCTGTGTGTATCAATATTTCTTCATGAGAACATGAAGCCCGCGTGTAACTATAACGCCATTCAAATCATCCTCCTCCTCGTGAAAATCTTGGCTCTCTCAGAGATACCTGGCCCACCACCTCCAAGAAGCCTTCCTGGATGCCAGACTCCCCATGCTCACTCTATCATTAACCCCCATCCCACATCCTGGCAGCTTTCCCACCCTCATGCCCCACCCCCCCACCCCCCCCCCCACCCTGGCCAACTGCAATCCTGACAACTTCCCTGCCTTGGGGTGTTATATTTTCACTCCTTGTCTGTGCCCGTTGCTCTGGCCCTACTTGAGGCATCTGACCTCTTGCTGTGGCTTGGGAGAGTCCCACTAGTCCCCCTGCTCCCAGCAGGGTCTTTCCAATGGCCTCTCCAACGCAGCCACCTTCATTAGGTACCTACCTGACTCAGAACCCTCCATGGCTCCCCACTGCCCTGGGGATCTATTTCTCCAGCCTGGCATTTGTTGCCCTTTATAATCTTCCCATCCCCTTGCCAACCTCATCCCCCATCCTGCCAGGCTCTCCTACCTATCCCCTGTTCCTGTCTCCCCACAACGCTCGTCACTGTTGAGTTACCTCCCCCAGAATGCCCCCCTCTAACCTCTGAACATTGTCTGCTCCACTGGTACGGGGCTCACACGACATCTGCTGTGATCTCCCTGCTTCTCCGCCGGAGCGCAGAATGAGATGAGCCCCTTTCCCCTGTATCCTGGGGCCTGACATCATGCCTGGCATATATTAAGTGCTTAATACAAGCTAGGGAAACTGAATTAGGGAAGCCAAGAGAGGGAGAACCCTACCCAGCCAACATGCCCCTCCTCTAGAAGGGGCCACAGGTGTCACTTTGGTGACCCCAGAGGCCAGGCCTGGTCCGTGTCACATCACATCCACAAATGAGTCACGACCCCAGACATCTGTAGCCACACTTACCTTGTAAAAGTCCCCTCCCTTTGCCTCGAGTGGGTTAGGACTTAGCACTTCTTAAGACCCCGGGATTGCTTCAGCTCCTGCCCCCCAAGAAGAGGCTAGCAGAGGTGGGCAAGGCCAGGGACAGAATGGTCCAAGGATTAGGGGCCATATAGAGCCAAAGGTGAACCCCACGGGAGGCTCAGCCAGACATGGGACCTTGGGCAAGTTACTTCCCAACCCACAAGCCTCAGTTTTCTTGTCTATATAATGGAGAGGATACCAGGCACCCGCCTCACAGGTTGGTGTGCAGATGAAAGGAATTAATAGCTACACGGCACTTAGCATGGTGCCTGGCACACAGTGAAATGCTCAGCATGTCGGCAGACCCAGCATTATTATTCTCACGTATAGATGAGAGGGCCGAGGCCGCCAGCAGCGGAAGCACGGGACTGCTTAAGGCTACGTGGGACTTGGAGAAAGAATACATCCAAATCTCAAAGTCCCAGCCCAGGGCGCAACCCCCCTCCGCCGTCTGGCTCCGTCTGAGAGGAGGAGGCCAGGGAAGAAGCGAAAACTAGGAGGTGAGCCCCATCCCCTCGTGCCTCAGTGGTGACAGCCCAGTCGCCCGCTCCCCAGGACCCACGCCGGCTTGTGTGAGCCGCAGCAGGGGCCAGCCCGGCCCGCTCACCTGCGAAGGCTTCTGCGGATGGCCAGGACTCGAGGCTGCTCAGAGCGTCAGGGGAAGGAGGCCGAGGAGGGAAGACGGCTGTGGCTCCCGCGGTCCGACGTGGCCGGGCACAGCGCTGCAAGTCCTGCGGGACAGACCGGGGGGGCACAGTGAGCTTCAAGCTAACCTTCCCGGCAGCTCCCACCCGCTTCACTGACCGGCAGGCTCTGCCCGCCTGGGCTCCTCCGGCTGACCTGGCGCACCGAAGAGGAGCCGTTCCAGAAGCTGGGCGCTGCCCGCCCCCTCCCCGGCAAGGGCCTGTCTCCCGGACTTCGTGCTAGAGGCCTGGCCCCAGCCCTGGCGTGGGGGGCTGCCCCTCTGCGACCCCACGCCACAGCACCAGCACCCCGGTACACACAGACCACTGTGCTGCAGCCGGCCGGGACCCCGGGACCACGGGACCCCAGGACCCCGGGACCCCGGCCTTGGGATAAGTTTGGTGCTCCGCTCAGAGCCCTTTCTTCCACTCCTCTGTCTTCCAAAGCCCTGCTGGCCTTGGAGACTCTGCTCAAGTGAAGTGAGCCCTTTCCTTACAAATTCTGTGTAATTTTCTGAGCCCTTTCCACAGAGCCCTCCCTGACCTGCCCCTTCTTTCTTTGTTCATCACCCAGGGGCTTGGGGTCTGGCTGACCGGGTCTTCTCCGGCTTTCTGGAGGCCCGTTTCCTCCCTGGGCAGAGCTCCCGGACATCAGGAATGAGATCTAGTTTATCCTCTGAGGCTCGCAAGGCCAGCGACCGCTGGAGGGATGGACGGACAGACGAGTGAGTGACAGACAGACAGTGCGGTGAAGGTGTTTGGTGAACAAGAGGAACAAAACTGGCCAACCGACATGTGTCTTGAAATCAGGAAGCCCGCTGAGCTCTCCAAGGGCCTCCTGATGCCCTCCCCCCTGTTAGATTCTAGAATACAAGGCTCAGGTTGGTAAGAGGCAAGAGACTTGGTGATGGTGATACCCTTCTCTGCTGATTCACGAATGTGGAAACCAAGGCCTTGATGGGGAAAGGGTTTCCTCCCAGGGTCCCACAGCAAGAGAGAGCCAAAGCCAGAAGCAGGCCCCAGTCTCTCTGGGGACTCCTTTGCCCACTGCCCAGAGCTGTCACGGATGGAGACCGCCATGGCAATCCCCTCCAGCTGCAGGCACCCAGCCTCCCTGAGTGTTGGGGGACCAGGCAGGCCATCTGATCGGATGGCCCTACGTCCCCCAGCCTGGAAGCCTATAGCTCAAGGTGGGCCCGGAGGGGACATTATAGAAAGCCTCAGGCTCAGTGATCTTCAACCAGGGGGAGACTTTTCCAAAAGCCCCACTGAGAGCTCACTCCCCTCCACAAAGCCTTTGCAGGCTTCCCAAACACTCCTGATGGAACATGCACTGGTGACCAGCTTGGAAAATAGTTTGGAGGTATCTCCCACCCTGTGGCTTATCAGCAACCCAGCAACTCCATTTCTTCATCTTTTTTTTTTTTAAGTTTATTTATTTATTTTGAGAGAGACAGACACAGGGCGAGTAGGGGAGGGGCAGAGAGGGAGGAAGACAGAAAATCCCACGCAGGCTCTGCACTGTCAGCGCGGAGCCCGGCGTGGGGCTCAAGCCCACGAAACCGTGAGCCGAAACCCATGACATGAGCCGAAACTGAGAGTCGGACACTTAACCCACCGAGCCGCCCAGGCACCCCTCCATTTCTACATACACGTGTGCATGTGGGCACCCGAAGACGTGTACGAGAATGTTCGGAGCAGTGCGATCCAACATGGCCAAAAAACCCCCAAAGCTTTCCAAATGGCCATCAACCACAGAAGAGATAAACTGGCGCATCCATACAATGGAATGAACACCACACAGCAATGAGAACAAATGATCTGCAACCGTGTCCGATAATACAGAGAAATCTTACAAACGTAACAACCAAAAGAAGCCAGACACACTAGAGAACACCCTTAAGGGGTGCATTTATAGAAAGGTCAAGAGCAGGCAAATCTACTCTGTGCTTGTGGTGGACTAAATATGGCAGCACATTCTTTTCCAGAGCAACTCCTAGCAAGAGGGGAGAGTCTATTCTCTACCCCTGAATGTGGACTGGACTTGAGACTGGTTTTGGCCAATAGGATTCAGTGAAAGGAACATTTTAGGACTTACGGAGGCCAGGCTTTAAGGGGTGCGCAGTTTATGGCCTTGGCCCTGTCGGAGGCCGGTCTCCTGTACGGAGGCCGCCCAGCCAGCAGCCAGCGCCTATGGCCAGATGTGACTGAGCTCATCACCAACCTTCCATTCCAGTCCAGCCGGCCCTTCAGGTGACTGGAGTCACGCGAGCCCAAGGGACTCCTCAGAGGGACTGCCCAGGCAAACCACAGAATTATGAGACATAATCGATGGTGGTCGTTTATTTTAAGCCACTATGTTTTGGGGTGGTTTGTTGGGCAGCAATAGGGAACAGATAGCATGCTGTTGGAAATCAGGAGTCATTACCCTGGAGGGGAAGCAGTGAGTGGGAGGAGGCACACGGGGTTTTAGGGGGTCTGGAATGTTCTGTTTCTCGATTTGTGTGGTGGTTGCATGACCGTGTTCGTTTCGTACGATTGGTCAAGGTACACTTAGGATGTGCACACTCGTCTGCATGGATGAAGCTGAAAAACACACAAACCTTGTGGAGTCCTCCACCTGGGCAGACCAGATCCAGCCCAGCCCTGGTCCTCCCACCTCACCAGCCCAGCCCCTGCCCTACTCATCTGATGTTTCCCCCCACACACTCACCGCGCCACCTCATACCTCTGCACCCGGGATGCCTTTCCTCCTCCCTCCACGATTCAAGCCTGAGGGCAGGTGGCACCTTCTCCTGGAAGCCTTCCCTGACTGCCCCAGGCTTTGCCCAGCTATCCAGATTCACACAGCTCTCTCTCTGGGGCTGAGTCTTCCTGAGCACGGAGAAGTCTTTGGCTCTGTCTCCCCAGCTCTCAGAGCTCTGCAACCAGGAGCCCTGTCAGGGTTAGGTGACGAGACCTCCCCCCACCCCAGAGTGACGTCGTGAAGACCAGAGCAGATTTCAGGGGGTGACGGGGCCCTGGGGGAGTGCTGATCGCAAGATGGGTTGTATGCCCGCATCTCTCCCGGGACCCAGGCTTCTCCCACATAGATTGAGGGTGGGGCTGAATTTGGGGGTACAGAGAGGGTCTACAGAATGGAGGAGAGCTCGGGGGGGGGTTGCCCCATTTTGCAGTCGACGGTAACACCTGTGAAATGCGTACCGCTCGTTCCCTCTTAATTGTCGAGTAAAATAAAAGAGCAAGGCTGGCGTGCAGTCGGGCGTTCATCTCTGCGGAAACAATGCAAACGGCCAGGCAAAGCAGAGGAAGTGCTGAAACGCCAGACAGATGGGGCATCGGCTCTACTCGAAACCCTTGGAGGTATTGACCTGTCTCTCTCAGCGCCTGGTGAGGAGGAACCCCCACTCGGCCCCGGCTCCCGGCCCTTGGGTGACTGGGGTCTCAGATGACCCCCAGCACCAGGGCCTCGATCCTCGATGCTCCTCTCTGGGCCCCCCGCGCCATCTCTGCAGCTCTCTGTTCTTCATGGACATGTGACCTTGGGGGAGTCCTCAGTTCCCTCACTGGCACCCAGAGGTCTGGCTGAGTCGACGATCTCTGATGAGTCACATCTTTGTCTCCACAGCAGGACTGGCCCCTGACAGGCCAAGAGGATTGGGAGGCCCAGGTCTCTTTCTGCCTCCCTCCGGACCCCCACTGTGCCAGTGACGGTGTCTGCCCAGCCCTCCCCACCCCCACGCCCGGGCTACCCTGGACGTTTTCTCTGATACCCAGAGTGCTTTGCTACAACAGGAAGCTCCTTGCCCAGCAGAGAGGCGTAGATAAGCCAGGGGATGGCCTGAATGGGAGAGGGCAGGACACCAGGGCCTAGGAGAGGGAATCTGTCCTGTGGCAGAGGTTAACTACACACACACACACACACACACACACACACACACACACACACACACACGGACAGCTAAGTGGGCCCAGCCTAATAGCAGAAGGGATTCTGGACTGGAGCACACTTTCCACAGGTGGGTGTGCGATCTCACAGAGTGGTGAGTGCACTGTCCCCAGAGGGGTGCCAACAGAGGGAGTGGCCACGTGGTGCTGTGGGTGCTGTAAGCGTCGGAACTAGAGCTGGACTCTCTCTTTCCCAAACTCCTCTGATGATAAGGATCACCTGGGCTGCTTGGTAAACCCACAGCTTCCCAGGCCTCTCTCCCTGGAGAATGGACGTCTGTGGCTCTGGAATGGAGCCCAGAAATTTAAATTTTTAACAAGTCCTCCCAGGTGATCCTTTGCATCTGGAAAGTTTAGGGGAACACTGGCAGATGACCTTCCTGGTCCCCTTGGGCCCCGAGATTAGTGACTCTGAGCTCCCCACTCCAGTGCCACCCCCACCCCATCTGGAAGCCACGGCTGGCAGCAGCCGAACTGCATCATTAAAATAAAAATGATTTAAAAGCTTTAGAAGGGGGCAAAGATGTCAGGGGGAGGGGGGATTCTGAGCCCACAGTGGTCCTAGCTGAAACTCCTTTCTAGCCCCCCTGGGCCCCCCAGAGTCATCCAGAAAAGCTCAGCATTGGGGTGAGGGGGGGCAGCGAGCTGACAGCTGTTCAGCTGCTGCTTGGTGAGACCCGGAAAAGCAATTATCTTGCTCTTAGCAGAGAGGCGCTGGCTTTTACCCGCCCCCTCCCTCCTCCCTCCCTCCCACCTTCACACACACACACACACACACACACACACACACACACACACAGACACACACACACACACGCACACGCACACCCAGGCCACCGATGCCGCTGGTGGCTCTGAACCCGCCTCCCCCCACCCCCAGGCTCCAGATTCCTCTGACTCGCTCAACCTCCATCCTCAGAGCCCGTTTCCAACACTTAAATCATTTAGCCCGCTAAACCGGAGACGGCAAAATGGGTGCTATTTCTTAAAAACATACAGAGAGCGTATTAAATTATTGATAGCCATTAAACAGGGGGAAAAAATTAAACAGCTCTCAGCTCTTATCAATCATTCATGCAGTTTCCACTGGGGTGTTTTCTGGAGAGTGATCACACGGCCAACCCAGGGAGTCGGCTCCTGCCAGCAAGGAAGGCGCTGGGCTGCATGGAGGCGGGGAGGGGTCCGCAGCAGCCCCCAGCAATTATGGGGGCCCAGGCTGCGTGCAGGGGGGGGCGGGGCGGGCCTGGCACAGGGAGGTCAGCCTCTCTGCTGGCAAACTCCTTCTTCCTCTCTCTACTGCATCATTAACAAAGGGACACTCCAACACAGCCTTTGGGAACCCCTTCATTAAATCCAGCCCGCTTTTCCTGAGTGCCTACTATAGGACAGGCACCACGGAGCAGCAGTAAGCTCGACGCACCCACACCGGTAAATGTGGGGGCCCTCTGCAGGGAAAGGGGGGGGGTCACACTACATCGTGCTAGGGGCCGTGATGGAGGTCCAGCAGGTGGCTCACGGGAACAGGGGACAGCTTCGGCTGGAGGGGGGGGGGTGGCGATTTTCAGGGGAAGGCTTGGCCAAAGAAGTAATTCTTGGGTAAATTCTCGTCCAGAGGACGAGTCTGGGAGGGGCATTCCAGGAAAGCACGAGCAAAGGCACTGTAGCCTAGCTGGGCCTGTGTCTGAGCACTGATCCTGTCAACAGCTCTGCATGTCTCAGTGGCAGTTACCGGCCATGTGGGGTTAGGGGCTTGGCTGTCACTGCAGCCTCTCCTCCAGGCACTGTTCAAACCCAGGCCAGGCCCCCCATAGCGTGGACAGGCAGGAGGTTAGGGTTCACCCCAGCTACCCAGGGCAACAGGGCAACGGCACCTCCACCCCCGTACGCAGATCCATTTCCTGCTTCTGACTCAGGACACCTAAGCCAGTGTGACGCAGGCCATGGAGGCCACAGAGCCGGGACACTGCTGGTCTCCCGGCCACAGACGGGTCTGGCAGAGCTACTACCCTTTGGAGATGAGCTCCCTGCAGCCGCTGAGCTGTGCCAAGGACCCAGGCACCAGGGCTCGGGGAGCCGGCAGATAACCCGATACTGCCCCGCCTCTCCTCTTGGGAACCATCTACAACCGGGGGCCATTTGAGGCTCTGAGGCCAGGCTGGGCTACTGGCGGCCTCGGGGAACAAAGAGACAAGGCCCCTGCTGGCCCGGCACACCAGGAGAGCCGCATTCTTGAATGCCTGACAGAAGCTCTCACTTCTCAGGAGCCGGGAAGAGGTCCTGCCAAGTGTTGATAGCACCCTCGCCAGAGAAAGCTGCTGTCACAGGGAAACATTCTGGGGAGAGCGCTGTTTACCACCAACGCCTGGGACTGTCAAGAAATAATCAGAAGAAATTAAACTTGCGAAGTTGAAGATAGAAAGGAAGCCTCCTCCCCAAGCCCCCGGACGTTTCAACCTGCAGGATCAGGCTGCTCTCTTTTGCCTGATTTGGAGAAACACCCTTAAATCAGCAGGGGGTGGGTGGGTGGCTGGGACATGTGTGCAGCCAGCCGGGACTAGGAGAGGGGGACGGCACTGACCCTCCCGTCTCTGGGCCTCCGTTTGCTCATCTGCGAAGCAACAGATACGCATTCGGACTCAGTAGGACCACGTGGTCATACAGCACAGGGGTAACCTCCAGGCTCTCTGTCCAGTCTGCAAGGAACACACAGTCCCTCAAAGTCACGTCAACACCCCCGCCTTGCTCACCTGAAGACTTGGGGTGGCGGGGCCGGGTGGGTCTAAAAAAGTCATCGGCCATCTCCCTGTCTCTACGTTGACCCTCTCAGCAACCCCACCCCCCCGGATCACTACCCGTAACCCCTTCCCTCTCTCTAGCCCACCTCCCCCCAGGTGCAGGGACCTATGCAGGGCTTGGGCCTGACCTGGTACAGACCAGGGTGCCAAGAAAGGTTTGCCGACCGGCAGAATCAAGACACGAACGGGTAAATGACCCCCCAAACCCAAATCAAACGCACCTCTCCCTGCTCAGGTCCTGACTTCTCATTGCCAGGTCCTCCCAAGTCCTCGAAGCCCTTTACCTGTGAGTTGAGTCCTTGCTTCTAGACATCTTTCACACCCTCCACACTCCAGCCACACCACAACTACTCAACCTCCCTGAACAACTTCCCTTGGACTTTCATGCCCCAGGGCCTTTGCATGTATTATAGCTTTCTCCACCTAGCCAAGTCCTGCTCTGGGTCAAGCTCTATTTCCTCCCCCTGGTAACCGTTGCAACCCCTTTCCACATTACACTAAACTGGATTCCGTTCACACCTCTCTGAGCCAGACCGGGGGGGGGGGCACCGTGAACACTTGGCACATGGGGTTAGAGAGGGGCCTCTAACTTTACTGCATACAAACCAACCACTCCAGCCCTTGGCCTACCACCCATAATCAGTTCTTCCTAATGGCTAACCTGCATCACTCCTGCTTTAATTTTAAAAGCCATTCCCTGGATAGTGGGTGAGATGTCCTCAGCCAAGTGTAAATGAGACTGTATTCTTGGAGCTCCCAGAGCCGATGGAAGGGGCAGGCTTGGGAATTTCCAGGCAATGGCCAGCAGAAATTGGCCACAAATGAATCATTAACTCTCGAGTCGAGAGCTCCGAGTGCCTGGTGCCAAAGTCTCGGGCTCTGGCCTTGTGTGGGCCACTTGGCCTCGCCTGGCTCAGGCCTGAGGGGGGCCCCGCCCCTCGCTGGCCATCTGCTTCACCCCACAGCCACTGGTCACTGAGAGCCGAGGCCATCTGGGCCAGAGCAGTCCAGATGTCTTATGGGAGAGGGCATGCCTTTCCCTAGGAATGACTCCAACTTCCCACACACTTCTCTCTTTCTGGAACGCCACCCCTTCCAGAGAGCTAAATCCCCCCTGCCCTTCAAGGTCTGGCCCCAGCCTGGCCTGCCTCCCCTCTTCCCTGCCCATCTGGACCTGTCTTGGCCCCCACAATCTCTGAGCCTTTACAGCCCTGGCCTGGCCACCAGGGGCTCATTTCTACAGCAGAGCCCTTGCCAGGATGGGGACTCTGCACCTCTTCTGGACCCCAGAAGCTGGCATGGGGCAGGGCACAGATCAGGGAGCCCACGCGGGCTAGGGGTTGCATGTGGGCTCAGTCTGCAGCCAGCAGAAGAAAGCGCCTGGGTTGCTGGAGGGATCTGTGGTCCCACCTACCTCAAGCGAGGCATCGAGTCCTCCTCTGGGCCTCCTTTTCAGGGCCTCGGGCCAGCAGAGGTGTGGTCGAAACAAGAGTAGAGGCATCGGCTGGCCTCCCACTGGGGAGGCAGGTGGCTGTGCTGGGGGGTGGGGGGGCGGCCCCTGACTCCCAGGAGGCAGGAGAGGTCAGCACCGACCACCTCCTTCCCCAGGGCACCACCCTGCAGGCCAGGGTGTGATTCTGCTTCACCTCCTCTAAGCTGCCCTGTTCTCCAAGGGCCTGGACTCTTGGGTGAGAACTGACGGACGCGAAGTCTGGAAACATAGATGCTATTGTCATGTGATGTCAACAGGTCACTCACTATGCGCTCACCTGTGTTTCCAAACTCAGCGTCCACGTACGTGGCAATCGGGCTGGCAAAAACACTAACAAACACCGCGGACTCGAGCGGCTGTTGTGTGTCAAGCTTCGCGGGCCATCCCAGCCCCCCACAATGCACATTTCTCCCGGATGCTCCCAGCACACTACGGGACCCACCATTACTACGCCTGCTTCAAAGAGGAGGAACGCAGGGTTCCCGGAGATTCAGACGAAGGTGAAGTACGTGCCGACGTCCCACGGCTACCGCGTGGCAGCTGGGGAGTCACACGGAGGCGCGTGGCCCAGGCCCCCGCATACTACCCGCCCCTGCGTGCCCAGAGCCCCTCATCTTGCGTGCTCAGAGCCGGAACAAGTGTCACGGGCACCCCTACTCCTCAGGGCCCACTTCTTACCTGATCCTCCCCAAAGCCCCATGAGATGGCCAGGGAGGGTCACTATTACCACTTCACAGACTGGGAAACTGAGGCTTGAGGCGGGGAGGGCTTGGACTTGGCCGGCAGCTTTATACTCCCCTAACCCTCTCGCTGACCCCACGAAGTGGCTGCTGCTGAAGCCGCTTTCCAGATGGGGAGGATGCAGAGGACGGGCTAGGCAACGCTGGCTCGCTCCCATGCACTGGCGACAGAGGCTGGGTGTGTGTCCTGATCTGCCTGACTCCCGACTGGGCTTCTCCCGTGACACGGGGCTGTTCCCAAGGCCTGGCACAGTGTAAGTGTAAGCCTGTGAACACGGTGGGGAGAGGAGATTCAGGTGCACCACATGGGGGCCCAGGGCCTGGTGCTGTGTGCCGCCCCTCCCCATCCCCGGCTTCCCCCTGTGGGAATGGAGAACGGGCCGGAGGGCCTCTGAGCGTGTGCCCACCTCCCCACTTCCCCACGGGACTCTGGACCAGGGCGCTCTCCGCATTCATTTACCACGGCAGAGTCTCAGGACAGGGCATCTCAGCCGGTCACGCCGGTCGCCGTGTGTGCATGCCCGTGTGGGTGTGTGAGTGTGGATGGCATCGATCTGAGGGCGACAGGACGAGTGTGCAAGGGGAGCAGGTGGGCAGGCGGCCATCCGCAGGACCGTGTGAGAAGCCCCGCGCTGCCACTGTGCTCACGGAGGCAGGCCCGTCCAGAACAGGCCCGTAAATCAGGAAGCCGCCTGCCGCAAGCATTATATCACTGTCTCTGGGACACAGCACTTAGAGGGGGAAGCAGCCAGCATCAGGCCCAGGCCCACCGTCTGGGTAGGGGGTGGAAGGGGGAGCTGGTGTTCAGCTCCCCATCCACACCCCCGGATCAGATCTCTCTCCTCTCTCTGCTTCTAACCCCCCCCCCCCCCCCGTTCTACCTTTCTTCCCCTGCTCTCAGCTGGAGGGACTCCTAACCTCATCACCTAGGCTGAGGGCTGCTCTCCCAGCCACCTAGGCGTGCCGGGGGTGGGGGCGGTGGACAGTCCACGTCTGAGCAGGAACACTGGGCTGCTGGCAGCAGTCGGGGGGATCTGGACCTGGGACTCACTCCCAGCTGCCCTCCCGTGAGTCACTTCCTTCTCCTGGCCTCACATTCCCTGTCTGTAAAGTGGAGGCTGGAACGGGCCCTCGTGGGGCTGCTCGTCCTAAGGATCTGACGCCCAGGGAAAAGATCCTCCGTGGAGGCTGATTAATTATGACTATTAATAATACAACCATCTGTATCTCGTGGCAGAGCGAGGATGATTAAAACGGCCCTATGCCCCAGCGGCAGAATAAATGGGTCTCCGGGTGGGCTGGGATGTTCACACCAGGCGTCCAAGCAGATCCACGGTGGCTGTGTGTTGGAGAGGGGTTGTTTATACTCCACTGCACAGACAGATGCAGAGAGGAGACAGACAGGCAGGCAGACAGACAGACAGACGGCAGGGAGCTGGCTCATCAGCTGATGAGAAAGAGACAGTTACCTTGTGCCAAGGTTCTTGGGCAGGATTTTCTCCGCCCAGCACTGGAACAAACCAACCTTGGCCTTCCCACTTCTCCTGAACACTCACCACACCCCCAGAGTAGAGCCCAGAGGCATCAGCTGCAGAAGTTAACAAGGGGGTGGGATGCGGATACCCAAAGAAATGGGTATCTGTCCAAAGAAATCCCGGACGCCGTGATCTGCCAGGGCCAGGCCAGACCCCTGACCAGTGCTCGAGGACCAGACCCGGGGGCCACCCATTTCATGCCTCTGTGCCCTGTACGCTCAGGTCCCCCACCTGGCAGGCCCTCCCTGCCCTCCACAAGCCCTCCCCTAATAGCCTCCCTCTGACGGCAAGCCTTTCTCAACACCCCGTCATGCACTGGGACTGAGGCACACTGTCCCTCCTCCCACCACCCCATGGGGCCCAGCACACCCCGGGCCTCGATCATCCACCTAAAATGCTCTCTTGCTATACATATCCACCTCTCACTTCACATTCACCAGACCATGAGATGCTCTTGTCGACTCACGTCTACAATTCCTCAGTGCCCAGCATGGAAAGGGAGCCCCCGCACTGCCCGATGGAGCGAACACCACCAGCTGGCCCTTGACAGCCCTCACCCTGAGGCAGGCACTGGTAAGCTGTTAATGGTCACAACAGCCCTGTGTTGTATTTATGCCCATTTTATAGACAGGGAAACTGAGGTACAGAGAGGTCAAGGAACTTGCCAAAGGTCACGTGGCCAAGAAGTGGTTGAAATGCAAAGCAGGCCATTTGGCTCCAGAACTCTTACCTACTAGGCTACAAAGGCTCCAAATGAACAAAGGAAGGAAGGAAGGAAGGAAGGAAGGAAGGAAGGAAAGAAGGCAGGGAGGGAGGAAGGAAGGAAGCTAGTTTGAACATCAGGATGCATAAAGTCTTTTGAGCTTTCTTTGTGTGTGGAAGACAAAATGGCCAGGAGAGGAGTGTCATGGGTCAGGCCAGGTCTCTGCATTAACTAGCTGTGTGACCTCAAGCAAGTCACTTGCCAACTCTGGGCCTCGATTTCGTCATCTGTAAAATGGGGGCATCCTACTGACCAGATATGAAAGCAGTGGTAGAGTGAGCACACTGCGGACGACAAAGCATGATCATGATGCCTGTCTACACGGCAGCCAGCATTTCCAAGCCAGGAGCCTGCACGCCTGCTCTGGTGGGGACCCCAAGAACAACGGATGAGGGATATGAAGCCTTGGCAGCTTCGTGGGTCTGTCAACACACTTCCTGGGCACCCGTCCCCTACGCAGCCCTGGGCTAGCCATGGAGGGGTGGGGGCCTGAGCAGCACATGGGCTCCACCAGCACAGGGCTGGGCGCTGACCCTCCTGGCCAACGGTGTGGTTCGGGGATGCCCCCTGCCTAACGGGCTGCGCAAGGAGCACCTGCTTTGTTCCAACAGGCGCTTCCGGCTCCATTGCCGGCTGACCACCATGTCCGGTGCTGGCGACGCACGGTGGACGGGGGCCAGCCGCAGGCTTGGAGGAGCTCCCGGGTGACAGGAAGGCAGGTATGTCACCGAGCTCCCTTCCCACACCATAGCAGCCACTAGCAATCAATCCCCATACTCTCAGAGTCCAACGCGACCTCAGCGTGGCTTTTCTAAACAGCACTCCACGCTGTCCCTCCCAGGTGGAGAGGAAAACAAAACCTGCGGGATCTGACCTCCCCGTAGGTGCAACAACTACTACCGGCTGCCAGCACGGCCCGCCCCCTGGGGGAGGGGCTCCCGCGGCTCCTCCGTCAGGAAGGGTCCTGTGGTCAGAAGACAGCTTCCCAGAATCGCGAAGGTGAAGGAGCTGGAGAAGGCCCCAGGTTTCCCAGCCGTCGACCCACCCGGATTTTGTCAATCCCCCCTGCCGTCTAGACGGCTGTTGGTTCGATGCCATTCTGGGGATCAACTCGGTTTTTGTTAAACTACATTTGTTTAAAACAGAACAAAACAAAACAAAACTTTATAACATAACCTTCCATACAAAATCAGGAGGGGCCGGGGAGGGGGTGGCGCGGAAGGTTTTTCTCAGTCGTGACTGATGTAGCGCATGAACCCCTGACAGTCACCTTTGTGCACCTCTAAGGAGCACAAACGCACTTCGGTGATGCTCGCCTGCTCTGAGAGGAGGCAGGTAACGTGTGTCTCTGTTACACAGATGAGGAAGTGAGAGGCTCAGAGAGGTGAGCCCGCTGGCCCGAGGTCACACAGCAGTGAGTAGCAGAGCGAGGGCTCTGACGCGGACCCTGTGACTGAGCGCAAGGTTCTTCCCTCCCTGCCGCCACTATCCGCTCCGTGCCACTGGGAGTCACTTAGGCGGAGGGAGTCACTCTGACCCGCGGCTGGCGTGGTAGCGGTTTTTACACCTGAGGTTAACAACTGTGATTGAAGAGGTTATTTGTCTTAATTTTCGGGAATCCGTTTCTCAGGGAGGAGATAACTAACACATCGGGCTTGGGAAGCTAGTCTTTTTAGAAAATATTTATAGCGTTTCGAGACAGTTTGGTGGCAAATGGATACAGCATCTGCTATTTTCCGCACGTTCACCACAGCTCCAAAACCCAGAGCCATCAAAACACACACACACACACACACACACAACAACAACAACAACAACAACAAGAACATCGGTGTTGAAAGGAAATCAAAGCCCATCCCTTCTTTGAGAAATAAAACACAAAACAAAACTGTTGTGATTTCAGAGCCCATTACTACCTCTGGTTGGAGCCCCAAGGTGCCTCTGCTGGCAATACCTAAGGCTAATGCTCAGAAAGCCAAGGCCAGTGGGCCAGTCCCCAAGGCCACAGTGAGGTTCACTGCCTCCAGAGTTAGGTTTGGCAGGACTCCCAGGCCCAGGATTGTGGCTGTCAGAGGAAGCCCCAGCAGCAAAAGAGCCCTCCCCTGAAATTTGGATTCCGGCTATAAACTGAAGACAGACAGGGAGAAGGCAACCTCCAAAACCAAAGACATTTTATGAGCAGCAGCCGAGCCTCTAAAGTCACTCTCCTCACGTTACCTCAGTAGTTATTCATCCCTCCGAGGTCAGCGACGTCTATCACCCCATTTTGCAGATGGCAAAACTGAGGCTTTAAAACTCCTAGTGATTTTCGTGAGGACACAACTGCTTGTGTGGTAAGCTGGTCCCTCTGGCCTTCTGCAGGCAGCCCAGCGTGTCCGACAAACCTCCTGGGACCATCCTTCAAGTGGCTTCTGTGCTATCCTCATTGGCTCCCCAGGTCCCTGCAAGGCATCTCCGCAGCCCAGTCTTTACCTGCACCACGACCGTCAATACCAATCCTCTGTACTCAAAATGCAGCATTTCAAGCTGCAGGATCCTGAGAACCTTTCACTCCATCCTGGTGTCTCAGGTGGGAATTCCGAGGCCCAGAGAAGGGAGGGAACACATTCGGGGTCACACAGCTGGCTGATGACAAAAAGGAGGTCAACCAGGTTTGCTGTTAAAAATCCGATATGTGTTGGGGTGCCTGGCTGACTCAGTCAGTAGAACATGTGACTCTTAACCTCGGGGATATGAGTTCAAGCCCCAAGTTGGGTATAGAGCTTACTTAAAAAAAAAGAAAAATCCCAAACGTGTTGCTAACTCCCACTGTCCTTGGCATCCTGGTTCAGACACACAAGGAGTCACTGCTACTTCACAATAAGTCAACCCAGCTGAGAACAAGGCTTGGTAGGGACACCCGGGGCCTGGGTCCAGCCAACGGCAAAGGGTGCTCCAGTGTCCCCCAGCAGGGCGTCTTCCGGTCCATCCAGCCCAGCCTTTTGGGCACAGCCTTCAAGCCCCTCTGCCCCAAGGATGCAGGCACTGCCCCCTCCCCGCCCCACACCCACTTCGAAGTCAGGGAACCGGAAGGCCCTCGTCCATCATGCACCGGGACAAGACCCCAGGCCAGGCCCTGAGGGAGCGAACGCCCACACAGCCTGGCTGGAGGCTGGCAGAGAGCCCCCGGGAGGAGAGCCATGACAGACTGGGGCCCAGCCTTTCCCATGCGGCTGCTCCCGGGGCAGCCCTCTGCACTTGAACGTTGACAGGTATTGCAAATGCCACGCATCCACAACAGCTTCCATCCCCCACATCTCTTCCTCCTCTACCCTCTGCTGGCCCCCTCTGGATCAACTGCCCTCTCCCCAGCACCCCCCTCCCCCCACCACGACCACCCAGGCATCAAATCCAGACGCTCCTTAATTCGGACGCTCCCCCTCAGCCAAGCCACCTGCCACTTCCACGGTTCCCTCCCTGGGCTCCAACCTGCCCACCTCTCGCCAGCTCCTTTGCCTGAACCAGGGCAACAGCCCCTCTCTGGCCTCCCACTCTCACTGCCCTCCTGCTCCTCTTTGCACCCATGGAGCAAATCTTTTCCTGTTTATAGCCCTCTCCCAGCCATCCCCAAGGCCCACACACCCTGTGCGTCTGGCCCCGGTCCACCTCAGCAAGTATACTGCCCGCTCCTGCGGCACTGCTGCCTTCCAGCCCCCCGCTGGTTTTCCTGCCCCACGGCCTTTGCACCTGCTGCTCCCTCTCGCCACCTCCTCCCCTCAGGACAGTCTGTTCTGCGTTATTTCAGTTTCTCAGGGGGTCCTTCCTGATAGCCCTGGTCTAAAACACATGCCCCTCCTCCACCCCAGCCACTCCACAACTAACTCCCTATTAGTCCCGCATCGTGCGGATCACGGGCTGATTACTGTTGACGCGTGTCCTTATTTGTTATTTGTCTCTTGTCCTCACCCGGAGGACATTAGTCTAGGAGGGTCAGCACCTTGCCAGGCTGGCTCCCTGCTTTATAGTCAGTGGCCAGAATAGCGCTTGGCACAAAACTGATGCCCAGTGAGTGTTTTTTCAAGGAGCAAGTGAGTGAGCATCCATGATCTCGTCAGCTCCCCCGCCCCACCCCACAGCCAGGTTGGGAATTAACTCACCTCACTGATGAGGGCACAAATGAGACACCAAGACGTGCCCCGCATGCCCGGAAGCACCCAGTGGTGAAAGCGGTAGCATGTTCACTCGGGACCGGGCCTCCTGATGCCCAGACCAAGGAAGGTACAAAGATCAGACAATAAGAGCCCGTGGAAAAAAGCATGAAATCGTGTGGCTCCAATATTTCTCTTGCAACTTGAAATGTCGCCTCTCTGAAAACCACATCCTGCCCCTTGTGAGCTGGGCTTGGCCTCAGCTCCCGGCCGTGGGCAGCCTCGCTGAGATCCCCCACCCAGCTCCTTCTCTTAGCGCGTCCCGGAATCCACTGGCCCAGCCCTGAGGCTGCTGGCGGGAGAGGGGGGCAAAGGAGCCCTTGTCTCCCTGGTGGGGCAGGAGGAGGGGGGCTGAGCCAAATGCAGGTCACGCTGTGGTGCCCACAGCCCTCCCAGGGCTAAAAATAACTATGTTTACACACTTCCAGAGCTGGGATGCCTGCCTCCCTGTCAGGAGGGGTTCAAGACTTCCCCAAATCCACGTTACCCACTGCACATCTTCCACTTGGGGCGGGCAGTACCTCCCCGGGCGAGCTGACGGCCCTTCAGGAGGGAGGTAACTGCTCCTCTTCCCGGGGGGTTAGAGTGGTGGCTAAAGCAGGAGGTACAGAGAAGGCGGCCAGAGCCTTAGCCTTGTGGGTGCCTGGCCAGTTCACGTCAGAGCTTCGGAGGGCCACGGCGCCACGCGAACCGGCTGGCCGTCCAGCTCGCTGGGTGACCTGGAGCAGGCCATCTTCACCTGGCCACCCTCCTCCTCCCTCCCTGCCCTGGTTCACCCAGATGGACTTTAACACCGAGGGGTAGGCGCCAGTCGCCTGCCCAGAGGCGGCCCCTCCCTCTGGACAAACAGGGCTTTCTCTACCTCACGGCTCCTATAAATGTGGCCGTGCCAAGGAGAAACACGCAGGCTGTCAGAGGACTGGCACACCGACTGGTCATCCTCCTTGGGCAGGCGGGGACGGGCAAACACCGACCTCCCCTCTACCCCCGAATACCCACCAGGCTGAGGACTTCAGGCCTCTCAGGATCTAGCAGCCCCTGGCCTTTCTTCTCTGACTTGGGAGGCCTGGCTGACTTGTTGCCCCTAGACGGGAACAAAGTCCATGCCTTCTGGCCTGACTGGAAGGGTTGTGCCCCTCTGATAAATCCCGCCGGTATTCTGAGCCTTTGCAGGCTCTGTTCCCTCTGCCTCTGATGCCCTTCCCCCACTTCTTGGCCTGAGAATCTCCCGGACACTCCAGAGGGCTGATTCAGTTGCCTCCTTCTCCAGCGGAGCGAGCTTGGCACCGTGCCATCACTGTGCCCCCCTCCATTATATAGTCAATAGCTCCCCCAGGGCAAGGGCCTGCCCTGCGCCACACGGAGCCGCGCAGGAAGGGCACTCTGTAACTGCTGAATTAACTCTCAAGGTATGAGCTCAGTCCTGTCTCCTCTCTCCAGCCAAGTCCACTCCTGCGATACCTCCACGTATATCTTCAAGATTCTGCAATCAGCTATCAGCTATCAGCTGTCGTCCTATGGTCTCCGGACCCCTCGGAGTCCCAGGCTCTGTGCTGCCCATCAGCCCTGCAGTGCTCCACCAGCCTATGAAATGTGAGTATGTAGACATGCTGGGGTGAGGCCGGCATCTGCACCGTTACACAAGTGCCCCGGGGTTCTGAGTGCACAGGCCCTGACGGCCAAGGGCACCCCCACGCCGGCACTTGGAGTTCATTCCCCTCGGATGCCGCTACCACACCCCTGCTCCCGTGTCCAGGCCCCTGCCAGTGCTGGGTCTCGTGCCTTCTCTCCCGGATGCTGGCAGGGCTCTCAGGGGACCTGTGAGAACATCGTCCACGCTGCCACCACTGTGATTGTTCTATAAATCAGATCTGGCTCTGTCACTCCTCTCCTCCGAATCTTTTCTTGTTGACCCTGCATTAAAGATAAACTCTAAGGCGTGGATGGCATTTAAGGTCCTCTGAGGACGTCATCAGGCCCCCACTGAGCTCCTTGGCTCCCACCCGCCCAGGCCTGATGCCCCCCGCTACCCCTTTTCTGCTGAGCATTGACTGTGACTCATCTTTTGGGGTACAGCTCAGAGGTTCACTTCCTGTGGGAAGCCCTCCTTGAATGTCCCTCCCTCGCAGCCTGACCCAAGCTGTTCTACTCGGCTGGGCTATGATCACAGCCACTAGGTCCCACTGCTGTAGGAATGCTGGCCTGTCTTGTCCCCCAGTGAGGCTCTGAGCTCCCGGGGACAGGCTGGAACCCGTCACCCAGAGCCTGTCCATCGTAGGCCCTCAAAAGCAGACGCATTCCGAGCATCACAGGGCATGGCCCACCACATCCCCAATCAAGGAGGCCCATTTTGGGGATCAGCAAAGTGATGTTCAGGTCATGCCTGCAGTAGCGGTGGGACCCATGCAGGGTAGGAAAGGCCCACATGCCTGTGCCTATGCCTCTGGGACTAGGCCCTCTAGGCAGTGCAGAGACAGCCACCTGCTCCTTGTTCTAACGCATCTGCAGCGACTGTACCTTGCAGCTTCTCAGTGCCTCGCCCAGCCCCCACTCCCACGGGGGCCTGAGCCTTCTCTGGGCGGAAGGGGACACTTCCTCCAAGCCCAAGCCACAGGGTGGGCAGGCAGGGGGGAGGGGTGTATGGAGTCAGAGTCTTCCCAGGCAAGTCACCTGCAAAATGCGGGACCAGCCACCTTCCCCGACCTAGCATTCGCACCAGGAGGGTCTGTACGGGTCAGGGAGGCTCCGTGAGGCAGAGAGGGAGCCTGGGACAGAGCTGGGCCCAGATGCCACCTCTCCTTGCTCGAAGTGCAGTGCAAGCCCCCTGCCTTTTCCACACCCCAGTCTAACAAGATTGCTTCCTCTTTCCTGAGGCCCCAGGGGGCCTTGCAACCTGGCCTTCCTTTCAAAGCAAACACAGATGCAAAACAACTGAGTAAATCCTAGAGTTTCTGCAAAGCCACGAGAGGGAGGGACACATTAAAGGGAGACTGGGGAGGGACCCCTGTCCAGTAGGGCAAGGGCCCCGGTGCTCAGGGGACCCCTCCAGGAGTGCTGGCTTCCCAGTCCTCTGAAAGGCGCCGGTCCCATGGCACCCGACCCACCGTGCCCAACCCCAGCCTCAGCAGCGGCTGGGCTCAAATGCCCGCTCTGCTTCCTACCAGCTGTGTGTGGACGTCCTACCTCACCTCTCCGCAGCTCCTCTGTGTGGCTCTGAGGTTACTGGAGCCGGCCGAGACAGCCGTGCAAAAGGAATGCTGATGCTGGTCAGGTGCCCGCAACGCACCGGGGTCCTGTTCTGAGATCTGCACGGGCATCGATTCACTGATGCTCACGGGATCCCTCCGGGGTAGGTGGCTCTGCTACTACACCCCCATTTTGCAGACGGAGAGACTGAGGCACGCAGTGGTTGAGTCACTTTCCTGAGGTTGCCCAGCTGGTAAGCACAGGGGCTGGGACACAGTCCCAGCCGTCTGGCTGCCAAGTGTATGCACTGACTACCACGTGATGCTGCCTGCAAGGAGTTCCTACCTTCTCTCCCCGACCCCGGGGCCTTGCCTCGTCTAGCTCCTTGCTCCCCCATAAACTCCAGGGCACACGGTGCTTTTGGCCCTGTGAGTGCCCCCTCTCAAACAGGCCTTCCTCGACTGTCTACGGGGCAGGCACGGCCACAGCCGTTCAGGCACTTACTCCTTCCACTTTCCCTCGGACCTTTGACCCTTAGGTAGAAATGACCACTTGACCATTCCCCCCTCCCCAAGCCCAAGGCTTCCATCAAAGCTCCTGAAGGGGTGCCTGGGGGGCTCCGTCAGTTAAAGCATCCGATTTCAGCTCAGCTCATGATCTCGAGGTTCGTGAGTTCGAGCCCTGACTCGGGCTCTGCACTGACGGTGGTGTGGAGCCTGCTTGGAATTCTCTCTCTCTCTGCCCCTCCCCCAGTTGCACTCGTTCTCTTAGAATAAACAAACTTTAAAAAAAAAAAACAAACAAACAACGCTCCTGGAGACCCCCAATGCAGGATCCCAATAAATGCTCGTGGGGTGGCTGAGTGACACATGTGCAGGTCCAAAGGCCTCTGGTTTTGCCCATTTCACGGGCTCACGTCGCCTGAGAAGCTCTTGGTAACAAGGCCCCATAGAGGGTCCCCTGGACGTCGAGGCCCCTCCTTCAGCTCTTCTCACGCTACTAGGGGGAGGGCAGTTAACATCCAGGCAGCCCGCAGAGAGGTGCCATGAAGACCACATATGTAGTGAGCACAAAAGCCCAAAGTGACAGAAATTGATAAAAACTTCACCGCACCGCTGACACCCCATATATCAAAGGCCCCAAATCTCATTCTCTGCTTGCCTCCAATTTCTATCAGAGCTTGCCAGCTGCACATTTATTGAGAAGTTTGTGATCTGACAGGCACTGTATTACCAACATTAATGATGCATCAGTCTCTAGAATTACTGGGGAAACAGTCCAATTGATTTTATTATTATCTCGAGTTCTTCACACTCCATTCCAGGCAGCTTTGCTACCAGAGTTTTTAAGCAGGGACCAAAGGAAACAAAGGTTTCGAGGCCAGCGGCCGACCTCTCGAGGCCACGGCCCAGAGAACCTGGGCCTGTTCCAGGACCACCGGGGACAGCCCTCCCGCCCTCTGCCTTCTCCTCCCTCCACGGCCGTAGGACGGGCGCTGAAATACCAGGTCGTGAAGAGTGGCATATGTGGTGTCCCCCAAAAAGAGTCAAGCCAGGGGACAGACCGAGAGCTCAGAGCAGGCCTCTCCGAGGTGGCTAGCAGGGGGCAGAAATCACCACCGATGTCCTGTCATCTGCCCCTTGGCTGGGGCAGGAAGCTGGCCCCGTATGGAACCCACAAGCAGATACGGGCCGGAGCTCACACCAGGGCCTGGCAGGTCTGCTGGCTCTCTGGGGGCAAGTGGGAGACCCGAGATGAGGTGGACCATGTGGGTGGGACCCACCTTGTCCCAGGCCACTCGGCCCCAGCCACATGAGACTCCCGTCAAGTTTCTAGAACACACGAAGCACTTTTCAGTCTCAGGGCCTGCCTTTGCACAGGGTGTCCCCTCTGCCTCAGGTTCTCTCCACCCCCGGGGCCACATCATCTCATGTCTCTTCTCAGAAAGGCCTTCCTGCCTGAAGGGCCTAAAGGGCCCCCACGCCCACCCCTTGGTATTCTCTAAGCAGCAACCCACTGTTTCTTTCTCAGGGCTTATCATAAATTATAAAGGGGGCATCGGTTGGCCTGTTTCCTCCTTGGGCCCCCCGAAGACAGGATCTTCTCTGTCCGGTCACCATCACAGCCCCAGAGCCTGGCAGGGCAGGACCTCCGGCAGGCCCCCTTACCCATGTGGGGAATGAGTGTCTCAGTCTGAGGGTGGTCAGGGGCAGAGGGCCTAGTTTCTATCAGTCTCTGAAGGAGCATTCTGAATCAAGAAGTTCTAGAGAAAATGGCTGGTTGTTTCAGGGTTGATGTTCCTCGTCCTACCCCTGAGCTCCACGCTAGAGGTTCTCTGAAACACTCTCCTTGGGCAAACATTTGTCCGTCAGGACTCCTCTCCAGCCCCTCCTCTCCCAGCCCGTCCTCACCCTCAGCTTCTTCCAGGAACCCTCAGAGGCAGGGCAAGTGGGGAACTGAGGGCTTAAGGTCAGGCCAGGAACTGGATTCCAACCCTGGCCTTACCACGTGAGCAGAGCATGTAACTAACTGCACCAAATGCTACGCAATCGTCTCCCTACAAAATGGGGGTGGGAAGTCTGTGGCCCCACCTGTCCCACAGGGACCTCAGGAGACGTCAGTTTCAGCAGCAGGAGTGGACATCTTCCTAAGTGGCCATGCATAGTACCCACCTCTGGCATCTTTAGTGTTACCCTCTGCCGGGGTTCAAACTGACCATGAGGATTGAGGTACGAGGGTCCCCGGGGGCCACAAGACACGGATCCCCTAAAGGCTCAGAACAGTGAAGACTGGGAAGCAGTGAGGGAAAAGACCCACTGCACCCTGTGAAATAACTGGGCATCCCTATGGGGGTGCAGGGATCCAGGGGATGTCTCTGGGTGAATGGGGGCCAAGGGCCCTTGCTCACGCGGTGGCATTTGTTGGGAACATTCTAAGCCCAAGGCAACAGACAGGTGCAATCCGAAGCCAGGGGAAGCAGCAGGTCCGCTCTCAGAGCAGTCAGATAAGAAAGACTGATAATCTTTATCTGGGCAGAGAGGTGAGCTGGGGGCTGGAAAGGCTGAATGACCAGGCAAGAACTGGTTAAGTTCGTCTGAGCACGGTTGCCTTGAACGAGGGTTACTGTGGAGGTTCTGCAAGTTCGAGAGGTGAACAGATAGGGGTAGTCTTGTAACTACTGGGATTATGGTCATTCGGGGTACATAGTATTATCTGGAATTAAATCAGAATATTTGAAGAGACAGTATTCTGATTCGAAAATAGATGTTTTTTCCTGAAATAAATATTCCAGATATAATTTATTTATGAGCGTTCACCATGTGCCTGGCTCTACGCTAAGTACTAACCATACATTAGTACACTTCCTCTTAACAACCTCCATTACCCCCGCTTTGTACCCACGAAGACGGAGTGCTGACCGGGAAGCTGAATGCCCAAGTTCCCATGCGGGCAGCTTGTAGGATAGGAATCTGGTGATCCCGGGAGCTGGAGTTCCTGGACTCTGCGGGGCGGAAGCAGCCCCCTCCGGCCCGAGGATCCTCGGTCCCTGACCGGCACCCATCCCGTCACCTTCCGAAGCAAGTGAGGCCCAGGGAGGCCTTGGACTTGCCCCAAATCACCTAGTTACCCCATGGCAGGGCGGGGACAACTAGGAGCACCGACAGTAGTCAACCTTACCTCACTCAATTCTCAAAATAACCCGGGAAGTAAGTCCTACTCATTTCATGGCCAAGGAATGGAAGTCTCCAGAAAGCAAAAGCACTGCTAAGTGGCAGAACGAGGGTTTGCAGCCAGCTCTGGAGGCTGTCCAGCAACCACGATACCACCACCCAGACTCACAGAACCGGGCCCTGGCACCTCCCTCTGAGCTTCGGGGAGAGCGGAGATGCTCACTGCCTTCTGGGCCACGCGTCCTGGCCAGCGGGCGGTGCACCTGGCACTCGATGTAGCAGCCGCGGTAAACAGCCCCGGCCACGGCCGAACTCACCCGGCCTGCCTGTGCCCAGGGAAGCCAGGCCGGAGGACGGCTTCCCTGGCATCCTCTTACTCAGTCGGGCCCTTTCTGTCCAAAGGGCAGCTGTGACGTGCAGAACGGGTCTGTGTTGTCAGTGTGAGCCCGGCATTGTACGGCTGGGGACATACAATGCCTTGGGTCGACCGTTGATTTATAAATCTGCCCAGTGCTCACCGTGGCCTTTACACTCAGCTCTTTCCCAAAATGCAAATTGGCTTCTTCCTGTAAGTCAAACCAGCTTGCCTGAGCTGATAAAAATCATCCCAAACGGGTTCTTTCATCTCCCCCATACAGAAAGGCCTCCGTGCCCACACCTCCTAGAAAGAGGAAGATGGCTTCACGCGGCTTCATGGGGCCCAGGGATGGGCCCCAAAGAGGCATCCAGGGCATGCGAAGGGGTCGGAAGAGCAGTGGGAGAGAAGGTTCGAGACCCTGACACATTGCAGCTTTGTGGCCTTAACCTCTCCACGCACCACTCCATTTGTGCAAGTGTGTTAAATGGGGATAAAAATAGTCCCTTCCTCACTGGGTTCTTTGGCAGATTAAATGAGATAATACACATACACCGCCTGGCATGGTGCTGAGACCCTAATAAGTCTCTCGAATGTGGTGGTGGTGGTGATGGCGGAGAAGAAGAATGAAATAATCGTCACTATTATTACCATCTGAAGCTTGGACCGGCCACCCAGTCACTCTGGGTGGGTGGCTTCAAGGTGGTCCCTTTTACTGTCTGGGCCTCCGTGTTCCCCCATGTAAAGTGAGTCCTCAGGAGCCTTTCTCCTACTGACTGGTCCCTCAACTCCTCGATTGCCTGCATCATATGCAAACAGCTTTGGGGGTGCTGTTTCTGGTACCCTGTCTCTTTACCCTCTCAAGCGTTCTTCTTTCAGAAAAACAAAATCTGTTCTAAAAAAAAAAAAAATTAACCCATCTTCTAGAAAAGCGAGCTACCTGACCGCCCCTCTGCCAGCTGGTGTTGGGATTTCTAAACAGCCACGAGCATCGCTTAAAGGCACATGCCTTGTACGAGGCTTGCTGGGGAATAACCAGGATCTGATAAGAGCTTGCTACCACTAGACTATTAAGAAGGCCTCCAGGGAGTGGGCAGGGAGTGCAAGAAAACTCAAAACGGACCTAGAAGTCACCAGAGACTAGGAGGCACGCACCAGAGCCTCTCGGTGGAAGTTCCGAGGCTTACAAGGAGGCGTCACGATGCTGTCGTGACAACCGGGCTCGCCAGGCAGTGTGGAGCCCCGCCCACAGAAGGATGCCCCAGCCTCGGTTTCCTGGCAGGGAACCCCAGCGACCGTGTACGTGGCACACGTTTACCACAACGCTCAGCACCCAGGGGGGCAGGGATTACCACGATGGGCCCAACTACGGAGGAGAAAGCGGAGGCCTGCGGCGGGGGGGAAGTGACTGGTCCAAAGACACCCAGCTTGTTGGTAATGAAGCCTAGATGCACAGCCTGCCCCCAGGTCACTGCTGCCACCGATTTTCCAGAATGGGATGAAGCCCGACGGGTGATGTCAGCTCACTAAGACCTTTTGCTCACTGTGCCTCTTGTACTCCTCACAGCTGCCAGGAAGAAAGGCTGGACGGGGGTTGTTAAATCTCCCCATTTGGCAGGTTGAGGACGGAGGCAGGACCACGTCGCCCAGTAAGGGAGCAGTCGGGACGAACCGGTGCTGGACCTTCAGACCCCCCTGATTTTACTACCTCTTCCTCACGGCTGGAGGGGCCCAGCTGGAGAAGCAGCCAGTCCCCCAGGCCCTCCCCCCAGCACCGGTTGTTGGGTCCTGAACTACACCTGAGGGACTCTGCTCACCTGTGATCAGCAGGGCTTCAGGTTTTCTTTTGCTCCGATCTGGGCAGACCCCTGCCTTCCGATTCTCCTCCTACAACGCTGCTCTGTCCCTGCCCTTCCCTGCTCAAAGCTTCCCCGCCCCTACCTCTAGGATGAACCTCCCCTCCTAACCCTACCTTCCCTCTGGGGTCCCAGCCGTCCCTGGAGACTCAGCCTCAGTTACTCCCCTGAAGATACGGGGCACTGTCTGAGCTCCCCCAGACCCCTGGCGTGGATACCTCCCTTCCTTTGTTCACACCTTTCTGCCTCCCAGAAGTGTCCTTCCTCCCCCTCCTTCTTCACTTATTCTAGCTAAAGCCTCTCCATCTTCAAAACCACCCTTAAATGCCGCCTCCTCCGGGGGGCCCTCCCTGACCACTCGAACCCATTCTCATGTCTCACTTGTTCCAAGTTCTCCTTGGAACTTCTCAGCCCATCTCTCTGGTACTTCGGTATGCATCATTCCTATTCTGCCACATAGCCAAGGCTTGGTTTCCACTTTAGACTGTGCAGCTCTTTAAAGTCAAGGTCTCCGGATTTTTACTGGGCCATCCTTTCAAAGGATGGCAAGGCGCAAGTCTGTGCTCCACGCCCCCCTTCCCAGTGCCATGGGATACAAGGGACAGGGCTCTGGCCTTCTAGAAAGAGCTCAAGTCTAGAGACAGGAAAATAAGCAGGGTCTGCATGGTGGGGGCTGACCCAGCACGGTGGGGGCTGTGGCGGGGCAATTAGGAGGCTGCACGAGGGTTCCTGTTCTCCCTCGGGAGTCCTTGCCATACCAAGCAAGAGACCTGCCCTAACGGGATGCTCCAGCAGCCATCCTGCCGGACTGAGATGCCAAGCGAGTGATTAATCTGTCAAGTTTCAAGACAAAGGAGGTGTGGGAGGGGCATGGGGGAAGCAGGTTGGGTGAATGTTGGCCTCTAAGGTAGGGGCCTCTACCAGCCACAGGCAGGAGGGAACACAGGAACCCGAGTAATAAGAAGGAATCCCCTGGCCTGGAGGGAAGGCTAATCTGTCCTGCTGGAAGAGGCAGTGAGCACCAGGGCTGAGCCCAACCCGGCAGGGCTCATGGGGCAGCATGGCCCCAGCACATACATCCCTGTCCCTCTCACGGGAGGCACCCCGCAAGCCTCAGCTCCCAAAATGCGTGTCAGCCTTGCAAGGGGGTGCCTTTCTGTTTTCTCTTTTTTCTCAGCAGGCCTCTCCGATGGGTGGGCGATAGGAAATGCACCAGCACACGCTGCTGGCTCTTGGCCTAGCAGGCCCTGGCCACTGTCTACGACTTCGTGAACATCTCAGCGGACGGTTTCATTCTTCTTGCATCCTGAAGCCTTCCTGGGAGAAGGGCATGGGACTCCAGAGAAATAAACAAATGGGATCCTGCGTGCCAGTGTGTGTGTGTGTGTGGGGGGGACTTGAAGGACACCTCCAGCTCCCTGCCTGCCCCCTCCCCCAGCTTGTGTTCCTGGCCCTGCACCCTGACAGCAGGCAGAAGGCCCTCCTCGGGCCCCAGCACATGTGGGCAGCCCATCCCGTCTCTGCCTCCCTTCAACCTCTTCCAAGCTGGAGCCCCCTGTAGGTGTTGAACCATTTTACCATAGCCACCGAAGAGAGGAGGGGGCCAGGCTCCTGTGGGCGATGAGGGAATACCCTCTGAGAGCAGTGCCCCCCATTACTGTCAGCAGCTACCCCCCCTTACCGCTTCAAGGGGCATCGGAAACAATCGAGCATCCGGGGCCCTGGGCCTGGGCGCCCCTGCCCCTCCTGAGCTTACTTTCTGGTCAGTAAAACGGGGCGGCTAAACTCGAAGAAAGGTGTGCTGTCCCCCAGGCTCTCCCTGTCATGCCAAGAGAGTACGCCCGAAGGAACAGTAGCGGGGCCAGAGCCCAGAGCAGCGAGGGACATTCGGAAGGCAGGATGGGGAAGAGGTGGGTTGTCGATGGCTGCAGAAGCCTTAAAAGCTGGTAAAAGGCTTAATCCTGCATAATGATTTACAAAGTGACAAGTAAAATAGATTTACCGTGACAGCTTGAAAGGAGAACCACAGAAATAAAATTACACTCGGGCTCATCCTGTCTCTCTGCAACCTGCCCCTCCCTCCCCAAACCCTGGAACTCATGTGCACACGCATGGACACGTGTGTGGGGGTAAAAAGGGAGCAGGTAGCCTGGGGAGGAGGAAGGTGGGAGAGGGACAGAGGAGGAGGCAGGTCTGGCCCCTGTCCGGGAAAGGGCCAGCTGGCTCTGTGTTCCAGGTGGAGCCTGCAAGAGGTGACATTAGCAGCCCTCCAAAGCCAGTGGTGTTGGGGGAGGGTATCATCATTTACAGGTGGCGACACGCTGGCTGACAAGTCCTGCAGAGGATCCTGCCTCCAGGGAGCATGCAGCTGACAACCCCAAGTGCCCGAAGGACCCAGCACCGCCCCCCCCAATCCCCGCACACTCCCCCCCCCCCATGGCTACCTGGCTTCTGTCCGATTCAACATCGCAGTCCTTGAGGGTTCCTAGGCCCTAGGTTTCAGGGCCCAGGAAGAGGGGTCTGCTGCTTCCCCTAGAAGGAGGCGGGGACTCCAACAGCATGGGGCCAAAACTAGCCAAGAGGAAATCAGAGAAGACAAGAAATAACCTCGGCCAAGTTCATCTCAGAGAAAGAGAGTAAGCAATGCGCCCGCCCACAGCGCTGGGTTCCTGGGGGGTAGGGGGGCTGCATCTCTCTTTCTCTGTCGATGGTCCTCCATCTGTGTTTACACAAGTGCCAAGGGTATATTTCCTCCGCTGAAGCAGGATCTGGCCTCAGCTACGGGGGGGGATGGTGGGTGGGGATCCAATGTGCTGATGTTCTAGCCATGGACCACGTAGGTGCTCTCCTCGGAGGCAATGAACTCTGCCGGCTGCTCAGGGCTTTGCTGCTACCTGTCCACCTCCCCCATGAGGCACCGGCCCAGGCACCTGCCAGGCTCTCCAGTCAGAGGCAGGGGCTGGCAACCGTGCCCGTAAGGTTTCTCATCTGCACCAACAGGCATGGATTGAAAAAGAAAAATTGAAAAGAGGCCATAAGCAGGGGAAAGAGACCAGATTTCCCCTCAGTAGCTGTGGGGCCTAAAGCAGCTAGACTCCTCTGAGCTCCAGATTCCTCCTCGTTAAAATGGGGCTAACACCCCCCACTTCTGAGGACTGTTGTGACAATCTCAAGACTCCCAAAGAACCGTGCCTGGTGCACATGGGGGTTCCCAAGGACATGCGCTTTGCCTCAGGTGAGTGTGGGATGAAATGCATCTGTAGGGGGACAGCCAAATAGAAGCTCTGATCACAGTCCTGGCATAGCAAATTCACCTGCTTGTGGCCCACCCACCCTCCTTGGGTCCCAGGAAGCTGCCCGTATTGAGGTAGAGACTCAAAAATGGGAGGGACGATAGGTCGGCTTGAGGCACCCAAACCTCCTGCAGCCTCCCCTCTGCTTCTGACAAAGACCGGAGGGGCCGAGTCCCAGGCAAGGTCTGTGGAGACTCTCAAGTGTCCTTCTCTGTCACCCTCAGGCTGACACCTGGCAACTCCCAGCTCGGCGAAATGCCGTGCTGTGCCTCTAACAGATATAGCACGGGGCTGTGCCTAGGCAGGCCTGAACACCCATGTTTACCCAACAGAAGGGTGGCCCTCCCTCCGGCCCTCCCCCAGCAGCACGGTAGGCTGGAGCCCATTTACCCGCAGACTCGCCTGGTGCGTGGGCAGTGCATGTGAGGCTCCAGCCCCCCGCCCTGCCCAGGGGGTCTTGCCCAAGAGGCCCTGCGGCCCGGCCAGGCGGCTGCTGCTGAGTTTTTCCTCCCAGGAAGCTGAGCTGAGTAGGGCAGCGACATGGGCACAGCCAACTCCCAGGCAGCCTTAGACCTTGGCAGTTTGGCACAAGACAATCAGGACCAGGAGACATTTCTGGGAGCCTGGCCCAGCCTGGTTACTCCTCTGGCTCTAACTGGAGATGGGGAGGGAAAGAGAAGGGGCCGAGGGTCAGACCATGTAAATGGGGCAGCTGTGACTCCAGGGCTGAAATTATTCAATTCTTTCTCAACCAAGGTGTGCAAGTCACTTGAAAGGCACCTTCCTAGAGTGCAAATACATACGTGTGTGTGTGTGTATACGTATGTGTGTGTGTGTGTGTGTGTATATACGTATGTGTGTGTGTATATACATATATATATATGTGTGTGTGTGTATACGTATATATATATGTATGTGTGTGTGTGTGTGTGTGTGTGTGTATATATATACACATTCCGCACCCCCCCCAAACCCACAAAACCTACCAATTCTGTGTAAAGGGTAGCCATCTTCTATTCATTCACTTATTCAGCAAGCATTCTGGAATGTTTGCAAGAGCCAAGTGTGGTGCTGGGTGTCAGGGAGCCACAGCACGCCTCCGGCTGGGGTACCCTGACAGTAGCTACAGTCCTGCCGGGTTAGGGCTGCAACAGTGGTCAGAAAACAGTGCTAGAGGAACTAGGGCAAAGGTGAGGGACCGGTCCACTCGATCTGGCAGGTGTACAAGGGCTAGCCAAGGCCCGAGCAGGGCTTTGCAGGATGCCTAGGAGTTCCCAAGGCAGACAGGGCAGAGTACAGAATGTGCAACACACACACAAGTGAAAGTTCAGCTGGGGCCAGAGACTGTAGGGCCCTGAGTGCCAGGCTGCGGGTGGTAGGGAGCCATGAAGGAGTTTCAGGTAGCGTGGAGAAGGTAACAAGATCATAGGGACCTTTTATTAAGGTCACACTTGTGGCCAAGTAGAGAAAAGAGGAGGCTGGAGGTAGATACCTGAGGGAGAAGCCTGCTCCATGGGGGTGGGGAGGACGGACAGCTTTAGAAACACCTGGAAGGTGGAGTCTAGAGGCTTCAGTTCCCTGGCGACATACTCCCACAGGCCAGGCTCTGGGCAGGGCGTGGAAACCCAGTGTTACAGGTTGCAGTCCTGGGAGGAGTCAAGGGTGAGCCCAAGTTTCAGTAGGGGCAATAGGCCAATGGCAGTCCAACTCTTAATCCTCACAGGGCTTTATGAGAATTAGAACAAGGCTCCTCTTCCTCAAAAGATTTTACCACCATCCACCAGAAATTTATCTAGTAAATGTACAATGGAGGGGGGGCTACAATACATGTGTCCTAAGTTGTGCAGTATGCAACATGCACTACTGCACATGGTGGGTCCGGCAGATGCAATGCCACCGAGCAACCACTGGAAAGATGGGGTGTCAGAGGCCCGGGGACCAGGCAGATAAAATGGATAAAACCTAATATGCAAAGGAAAAAACAGAACAAAGCAAAGAACAACCAAAGCGGAATGTTTACTAAGCCTCCCTGCCTCTTTGGCATGAGAAATCTCAAGAAAACGAGAGGCAGAATTATTTACTCTACAGAGTCCCAAAAAGAAAAAGTAGCTGTTCAAACAAGGCAAATAGAGGAAATGTAAAAACACAAGTCAGAAAGCACCAGTTTTGAAAGATGGGGATTCACCAAAAGTATATAAAACCAGTCCTGGCCTTAGAGCTTACTAGAAAATGATTTTTTAAAAAAAGATCCTTTCTACTGAGCAAAACTCCCAACAAGTGAACATAGCAGAGTGAGACCCCTGTGCTAAGAAAATTGGAACTATCTGGCTAGATGAGGCTTTCCATTCTATCATCCACCTAGCCGCTATGGAACACTTTCTCTGCCCCAGGCCCTCTGGGGATATAGGACTAAGACCCAGCCAGTGCCCTCACAGAGGGGACAGTCCAGTGGGGGAGTATACAGAGGGCTGGCAGAGTACAGAGGGAAACATCTGAGGCCCCCGGGGGGAGGCAAGGATAAGACAGAGGCTTGCCGGGAAGGAGGGGCCGGGTGACTCAGTGCACCACCATCCACACAGTGAAGTCCAAAGCCATGTGGCCAGATGGCAATTCCTCTGTTTAAAAAAAGTGAGAACTTTTTGAGCAGAGGTGAGATAAACAATATTCAATCTTGGGGGGCTGATGTAGGGAGCCTTGCTTATTTTTGGAGGGAAAAATGCTCAAACAGGCTTCTGAAAGGTGTCTTGGCTAGAAGGAGCTTCAATCCACAGATGGAGAAACCGAGAGCAGAGAGAAGCAGGCCTTGACCATGGGTGAGATGGGAAATGGGTCTTCAGGTCCTGAGCAGGGCCCCTTCTAGGGCCCAGGACTGCCCTGGGGGTGTTACTCAGCCCAACAGCAGACGGCACCGGGAACGCCGGTAGACAGGGAAGCACATTCTGACGGCTACATGGTTCCTGACCACTGGGAACTGCCCAGAGATGGGGCAGCGGTCGCGGGGGGGGGGGTGGGGTGGGGTGGGGTGGGTACTTCTCATATGTAGCGCCAGATTCTCATCCTGAAAAGGCTCAGGCTTTCACTTCCCGAAAAAGATGTTCAAAGGGGCGTCCCTCTGGCTGAGGCCTGTGCCTGCCTCCAGCTGGCAATCCTATCCAGTGTTTTTATTAGGCACAAACTGCCTTCCTCAGTCTCCCCTCCTGGCAGCCCCTGGGAGGTGAGCACTCGCCACCCATTTTACGGATGAGCAAGCAGGTCCAGAGAGCCCAGAGGCCCTCTCATCCCAGGTCACTCCCTTTCTGGGCCTGATGGGGAAGGCTGAACCACTCCGAAGTGCCAGGCAGGTGTTGGGGCTGGGGCGGGGATGCTACCAGGGTGAGCAAGGGAGAGAGAGGAGACATGGCAAGAAGGCACTGCCCACCCACTCCACCCCGCCACTGTGGGCAGCTTCTGGGGCCACTCCAGCCCTCTGCTCACACTAGAATGCGGAGGGCACAGCTTTCAGCCGAAGCAAGGCCCACCTGTCGCACACTGGCTCTGGCCACTTTCAAGGTGAGGGAAGGAGACCAGGGGCCTGCGCAGGTTCAGACCGGAGTGAGCTGGCCTGGCCTCTCCCCTACCACCCACCTTCCTGCTCCCCCTGCTGCCACCCTGGAAACAAGACTTCCCTCTTTGTGCCTCTGCAGGTCACAAGAGTTCCAGGTTTAGTTATCAAAGGCCACCTGGCTGCTGAAACTCTGGGATTCTGGAAGTGTCTGACTCAGGCAGGTAACTTTTTAGAGGAGAGAGGTGAACCAAATGGGGAGACTGAGGCCCAAAGAGGGGCCCCAAAGGGCCCACCTGTAGTTACGTGGCAGGAGTGAAGGCACAGGGATATGGAACGTTAGAAATGGCCTTCGAGATCCAAGCAACCCCCATGCTCCCATGCTATTGATGGGTAAACTGAGGCCCAGGGATGGGAAAGGACCCGCCTGAGGTGACTCTGAGTCCATAAGAACCCTAGAATGGTCATCCTGGGTTGATCCCATGGGACCAAAACACAGCTGCCCTCTGTGACCCCAACCTCAAAAGTCAGGGAAGTTGCAACACTTCCTTGTCTCCATAGCAACTAGCTTCTGCTCCAGGAATACACTGAAATGTTTTTGTTCCCTCCTCTGTGCCGGCCCCGGGCCAGGCTGTGAGGACACAGAGCGGAAAGAGGGGGTGTGAAGGGAAGCACAGCCCCAGCCCCAATGGCGGTTGGTCGCAGGCAATCGAGTGCAGCAGGGAGAGGAACAGGAGAAATTTCAGTGGAGGAAGAAATCCCCGGGGTCCGAGAGTGTCGGGGAAGGGAGTTCAGAGGTGCGGCTTTTGAGCTGGGCTCTTAAGGATACGTAGGAGTTCTTCACATAGAATTGTGGGGGTGGAGGAACTGACACAGGCCCTGGCCGCAGCACTTGAGGGTGACGTCGTGTTACAAAGTGGCAGTGCACAGAGCAGAGGACACAAAAGTGTAGCAGATGAGTGGAAAAGAATGGAGAGCTGATGATGAATGGCGAAATTACAGTGCCGACTAGGGTGCACGGAACACCTCGCCACGCCTCTACTGTTCCTCCTGTTAAATGGACTCCTTATGGAGGAGTAGTTTATGGTCCAGGAGAGGTGACAGCATAAAAGGAAAAGTACTTAGAGGCACAGGACTTGGAGCCCTCAGCCAGCTGTCCAGCCTCAGCCACTCAGTCCGCTTTGTGGAGGAGGGGCAGGCATTGCCAATGGGCCTCTGGGCATGACCTTGGTCAACCTTCCAAATACATCCAGGACCTGACCTTGTCTCACTACCTCCACTGACCGCTCTGGTCTAAGCCACCAGCATCCACACCTGGGTCACTGTAAAAGTCGCCCAGCTGGTCCCCTCATTTCCACCCTTGTCCCCTATAGTTTATTCTTGGTTCACTAGCCAGAGGGATCCTCTTAGAGAGCATATCAGATAGTCTCGGTCCTTTAATTAAAATCCTCCAGTGGCTTCCGAATTACTGAGCATGAAGTCAGAAGCCCTTCCCATGTTCCGAAAGGCCTCCTGTGATGACTCCCTGACCACTTCGTTAACTTCCTCTCCTATCTTCCACCTTCTCCCGCACCATATGCCCGCACTGGCCTCCCTGCCTTTCTTAGATCATGCCAAACACACTCCGGCCACCGGGCCTTTGCACATGTTTCTCCTGCTGTCTGGCATGCCCTTCTCCCAAATGTCCATGGGTTTACTCTCTTGCCTCCCTGAGGCATCTGCTCAAATGTGACCTCTTCAGAGAAGCCTTCCGTGATCACTCCATCTAAAGAAGCCCAATCCCCCACCCATTTCCTCACATCACCTTCTCCTGATTTGTTCTTCGTCAAAATATTTCTTATAGCTCAGAATGACAGCATACATGAAGTTGTTGACTCACTAACTGTCTCACCTATAACAATGTAAGCAAGGCCTCTGTCAAGTTCACCACTGTATCCCCAGGGCCTGGAACAGTGCCTGGCATATAGTAGGTGTTCAACAAACTTGATGAATGAATAAGTAATCTTTCTTGGGGGGCTGGGCAAGGGGAGGCACAGAAGGATCCCAGGCTCTGCTCTCCCAGGGGCAGAACACTGGGGGCTCCAGAGGAGCCAGGAAACCTTACTCTCAGGCTGGCAGGAACCCACCAGCAGGAACCATGTGCTGCCTCCCCACCCCCCCTCCCAGGTGCACTGGCTCCCCAGATCTGGCAGGGAGGCAGGGCCTGGACCAAGGGCCTGGAAGCACCCTGCAGGAAAAGCAGCAGTTACTATTACCAGTGTCCCTATTCCAGATCCTCTTGGCCTGGGCAGCCTCAGGACTCAGCCTCGGGGAGGCAGGAGATGGAAGGAGGCCAGGCTGGCTGGGGGCAGGGAAGGAGTTAGTATCTTGCTGATTTTGCAGCTAGCTTCCTTCCTTCTCTGAGCCTCACCTCCCTAATCTGAGAAACGGGAATGAGAAGGGGATGAGATAAGTTGGTTGCCCAGGTCCCTCCTGTTCCAACAGTCTGGGCATCTTTGGGTTTTCAGAGCCATGGGGGGTTTGCGGGGGGGGGGGGGTCACACCAGGTTGAAACTAGAGCCACATATTCAAGCCATGTGTCCCAGGCCAGGGTGACATCTTGCAGCCAGCTGGGTCAGATACCTAGGTGAGGGGTCTCGGGTGGGCTTCTGGAGACTCTATTTCCACCCAAGGTAACAGCCGGCAGGGTGCAAACTAGCCCTGTCTGAGGCAGGAAGTCAAGGCAAGCGCCCTGTTACAGGGCAGCGGCCCCAGGCAGGGGTGCCAGGCTGGGGGAGCCGGTTGTCTCATGGAGGTCCCAGGGAACACCTGCTTGCCCCCAGGGCCAGCGGTTCTGGTGAGCACGGCCAAAGGCATAAGGCCCAGGAGCTTTGTGAGACGAAGACGGTAAGTCCCTGGCAAGCCAGATGCCACAGCCATGGAGGGATCTCCCCCTGGGTGTCTCTAGCCAGGGGTTTCTGTCAAGTGACAGGGACAGGGGGCAGGCACTGGCTGATGGGCAGGATGCCTGGAGTTTTGCTTTAGCTCTGCCACGAACTTGCCCTGTGACCTTGGGGAGGCCTCTGTCCCCTCTGGGGTCAGACTCAGCAGCTAAATGAGAGGGTTGGCCTGGATGACCTCCGGGGCCTTTCTGTGCTGACGTTATTGTCCCCACACACGGTAACAAAACATCACGCTCCCTGATGCTGTGACACGGTACAGCATGCGAAACGCCGGCCCTCCCCTCTGACTCTTGGGACAGCCCCAGGGGAGACCGTCGGTAGGAGGCCGTGCCGGGAGTTCTGACTCCAAATCCAGGGCCCTCTGCCACGCCAGGTCTCTGGGGCGTCAGGACACTTAGGCAGAAGGGAGCAGAGCTGGGCAGACCGGGACTCAGTAAGAAGGCAGGTGGGGGCAGAAAGGGGAGCCTTTCTCATAGCCACCACCGCTCCTCCAGCTACTCTCCCAGGCTCCGTGGGAGGCGAGCGTGCCAGGAGAGACTACAAGATAGACATGCTTCTGGAATCATGTGGCCTGCCTGACCCTGTTTGAAGAGCTGCTGCCAGGCCACCTTCTCGCCCTCAGACCCCAAGGAGCCACTGCTGGGGCCTCCCCAGCCTATTTCCATGTCTCATGACCTGCGTCAGACCATTTCCAGGTCAGGCCTGAGGTCTCCAAGCAGCCCAGGCTCTTCAACAGCGACACGGATAATGAGGAGGCCCGGGGAATAGAAGGCTACCTCTTCCAGGAAGCCCACTCTGCCCACTCCAGCCTTGGACTCAGCCTAGAGAGGCGAGATCTCTGACGTAGCATATGGGAGGGAGTTCACAAGAACTGAATTCACCCTATTCTGTGTGGTCCAGAGATGAGCACTGGGTCCTGGGAGGAGGCGTCCTTCCACATAAGATGGACTTCCTAGGTGAAGGGAGCCGCTGAGAGTCAAGGAGCAGCCTGCCCCTGGAGGTGTGCAAGCCCACACCCGAAGGTGCTCTGTGGGGATGCTGCGGGGGTGGCATCCGTGGGACAGGTTATCAGACGAGGTGGCTGCCAAGCTCCCTGAAGTCTTGAGGATGCGAGGCCCCAAGAATACCAGGTACAGTAGTGTCTGGAGCCCTTGTCAGGGGAGGCGAAGGAGGCACTGGCCCGGCTGCCTCTGGGGAGCCGGCTAGGAGGGCAGCCAGCCACCAGGCAGACAGCTTCGAGAATCCTGGGGCCCTCAAGGATTCGAAACCCCGAAGCGGCTCCGCTCCTTCTGCCTAAAGGGAACGCCCTGCAGCTGAAGGACACATGTCAAACTGATGCCGTCAGCTCAGGCTGAGGTGAAAGGATCAGAAAGCTGTCCTCCTGCAGAAGATAAATCAATGCTGAACTCACAGCTTCGAGGAAGCTCCTTTCTCAGTCACGGCCCCATCACCCAATACCAGGCAAGAAATCACACCTGAGATGTCCTCTATTTTTCCAGGATGGGATGCACGAAGGGGTCCCGGAGCTCAGGAGGGCTAAGCAATTCAGGTAGGGAGGTGGAAGGCCAAGGAGTTCCCCAACGTGCTCACCGCCAGCCACAGAGGCCACCCTCCAGGGTCCCAGAAAGTCAGGGACACGAGGGCTGTGAGCCAGGGAGGCAGAGTGACTCATCTGTGGTCACGCGGTGGGCTTGCCTGCATGGGAGCCCAACGCGGCCTCGAGCCCTCCCCGGGGCCGCGGGCTGCCTCTCCCCACCAACAGCGGTGAGAATTCATACCAGCAAGGTGCCCTGAAAATATAGAGTGCTTCTCCGTACGTAAATACCAGCGAGCCCTACGGCCCTTGAAGAGAAAACATTAACCCAAGACAGCGGGATAAGTAGGCAGTGCAGACAGCTGGGGTGAACCTGGCCTCCTGAGCCAGAGGAAGTATGCCCTAAACCGGTCTTGCCCAGCCTTCCTAGAAGAGGCGGTGGCAGGGGCAGTGGGCACTTTCACCCTTCACCCAGTCCCTAGCTTTCTGGGGACAACGAATCCCCAAATCCTGGTACACCTCACAGAGGCACTCACAGAGGGCAAGACCAAATGGTGTCATCAGTGAGGTCAGCCAGCACAGGAGGCCGTCCCCTGGGGCCACCCCAGCCCCTGTACCGGGCCTTGTGTCCTGTTGGTGACCTTGGGCGGGTCCCCTGCCCTCCCTTGGTCTTGGTTTCCTCACCCGTACAATGTCAAGCTGGATTGGAAGCCGGTGTCAGAAGCCCAGATGCCCCCACGGCTAGGGTGGTTGACACCAAGGAGTTGGAATGGAAGGGTCTGCGGACAGCAGGTGGGGAAAGACAATGCAGCGGTCCTGTTCCACTCAGGGCCCAGGGTTATTTTAGACCCTTGGATGAAGGCCTTGTTTGTTACACGGCTCTCGGGCGTCCGAACTGACTTAAGGACCTGAATAAAGCCGTGGACCATCGCTCCAGAAAAATACACGCACTTGCAAAAAATACGTGCACCTTGCAGAGGTGCGCACACGGGTTCAGGGGTGCCTGGCCCCCGCGGGCGGAGTTCAAGGCTCTTCCTGCCCTAACAGCCGGCGTGTCTCTGAGGCCCATCTCTAGGGACATGGCAGAGGTCCCACGCCTCTGCCAAGCTGGCCTTGCTTTTGGGACTGCCCAGCCATAGATTTGTGGTCTGGTAACAATAAAAGAAAAGGAGGCCAGTGAAAGTGACAGAGGGCTGCAGGCTTAAGGGGCAGAACTCAGGTGGACGGGCCAAGAAAGCAGGCTGGGGATGGGGGCCGGATCCCGTCCACGTGGAAGCTGCCCTCGACTCCCCCACTTCCCCACTGTGCACGGCCCCTCTGGGAAGGCAGTTCTGCAGCAGGGAAACCAACCAGGGGACCGAGCCATTGACACCAGAGTGGGAGGTGACCGTGCAGCCTGGCATTTCCCAAGACTGGCACTGGTAGCTTCGACACCTATTGTGCATAAAACAGGGAGGCGGGAAGAGGGTCCTACAGTTTGGGAACCTGCTGAATGAGGCCAAAAGGGGGGACAGGGTCCCAGGAGAGGGAGGCTGTGCCCTGCTGTCCTTCCTTTTATGGATTGGGGGTCCTGAGAGCCCACACGGGGGAATGCTGATGTGGTCCTAGCTCATGATTTTCAGGTGGGGAAACTGAGGCCCAGAGGGGTCTGCTACTGGCTGAGGTCCCACAGTCAGTTACCATGATTGACAAGGCCCAGTCTCTCCTGCTCTCCTCTTCACACGGCAAGAAACCTGGAGGGAGGTGGCATCACCACTAGCCTCCACTTGCAGGGGAGGAGAGAGAGGTTTTCGGGTCGGAACCCAGACGTAAGTCTCCATCTTAGTAAGTCTCCACACCCTGGCCCCGGCGAGGGGACCAGGCCTTCCTGCTACGTTGAATTAAAATGTACTCAATTAAATGCCAGCAATGACCTGCCAGCCCTTCCTGCTACACAGGGGAGACTGCGGATGGTGGCAGGAGGCTGAGGGTCAGGAAGTCTGGGACCCAGGTCCAGCTGTGATTGGTCCTGAGGTACCGGGTGGCATTGAGCCATCCATCTGACTGGAGTCTCCTCGTCTGTAAGTTGGAGGCCACACGACACTCATAGCTATGCCGGGCGTGGTGGGAGCCATGGTTATGACAATGACTGAGGCTACTGTTTCTTTGTTTTTTTTTTTAATTTTTAAGAAATGTTTATTTATTTTTGAGAGAGAGAAAGAGACAGCGTGTGAGCAGGGGAGGGGCAGAGAGAGAGGGAGACACAGAACACGAAGCAGGCTCCAGGCTCTGAGCTGTCAGCACAGCTGATGCGGGGCTCAAACTCTGGGACAGCAAGATCATGACCTGAGCCGAAGTCGGATACTTAACAGACTGAGTCACGCAGGCGCCCCGAGGCTACTGTTTCTTGAGCACTTACTATGTGTCAGGTGCACTCCATCTTCTCAGCCTATGGGGAAGGCAGTATGTTACTTTTATACTATTGAGAAGCCTGTTTTGCCGACATGAAGACCAAAGTTGGAAAAGTTAAACATAACCTGCCCACAGTCATGGGTGCCATAAAGGGTGGAGCTGAAAAACGAATGCAGGCGGTCTGAGGAGAGCCGAAAACAAATTAGTTGCTCAAGAAATACTGGCTATTACGATGTTTCTGGTAGACTTTGGGAAGTTTTTTTGTTTGTTTCATGTTTATTTTTGAGAAAGAGAGAGAAAGAGACAGAGTGAGCAGGGGAGGGGGAGAGAGAGAGAGAGAGAGAGAGAGAGAGAGAGAGAGGGGCACAGAATCGGAAGCAGGCTCTAGGCTCTGAGCTGTCAGCACAGAGCCTGACGCAGGGTTCGAACTCACGAGCCGCGAGATCATGACCTGAGTGGAAGTTGGATGCTTAACTGACTGAGCCGCCCGGGCACCCCTGGGAAATTTTTATAAAGATGTAAACAACAGCAGGAGCACCAAAACATGACGGCAATAGAAAATGCCACCCCTCCCTACCCAGACGACTCAGCCTCCCTGATGTAGGGGAGCCAGCTTGCTGTGTGACCTGAGGCCAGTCCCTTCACCTCTCTGGGCTTTGGGTCTCCTCACCTGCCAAATAAGAAGGTTGGACGGAGACCCTCGAGAAGCCCTCCCCACTTGAAAAGGCCAAGGAAGGGTTTCAGGACCCTTCCCAGAGGTCTCTCTGCCCTATCTGTCCCTCAGCCAGAGGGCTGGCTGGTCACAGCTATGTGCCAGCTTTCCCGGCCTTTGGCCAAGGTCCACCCGGGAGCAGGATGGGGGTTTAGGTAAGTGCTTGTGGACAGGGTGAGGTCGGGGCACGTGGCATTTCCTCCCCTGTCCTGAGCCTGCCGGCTCTTCCTCATGTGCTCTCACCAGGGCCCGATGCAGGTGACTCCCAGGGTGGAGGGAGAGGGCTCCTTCCCTGCTTCCCCATCTGCAGAGGAAGTGTTAGCAGGAACAAGGCAGCAGGCCATTAGCCCTCAAAGGACAAAAGTCGGCACTAGGAGAGCTGGGGGGGTGGGAGTGGGGGACAGACGGAGGGAGCCACTCATCTTCTTGGACTAAATAGGCTTGGGCAGAGGAGAAACTTTGCATCCTCCCTAGAGGCTTTCTATTTTATTTCCCTCAAATCTCCGCTACAACCAGCCTACGGTTACCTTTTAAGAAACACGCTGCCGGGCTGGAATGCTAATACCCATCCCCTTCCAGCTGTGTAGGATCTGGGAGTCCCGTGGAAAAGCCCCTTCCTTATTCCTTACCCCAAGAGCTCTCAGAAATGGACCCTGTCCTCCCCAGGCTCATCTGGGCCCTTCCCAATGAAAGACGGAACAGCATTTATTGATGAGCTCCGAAGCATGGCTCACGGGGCTGTGCCGGGCCAACAGTAGATGCTCAAATGTTTAATGAGCTAATGGGCTGGACAGACAGGGTTCCAGGCCTGGCTGTGTCACTAATTCACTGCTGCCCTTGGATACGGCCAATTCTTTCTTTCCACAGTTGAGTTTCCTGGGCTAGAAAAGGAATGGTCAGACTAGGCGACCCATATGGCCCCTCAGGTCTCTACTACGTGCTCAGGGGTGCAAAACACAGAGCCAGGGAGCTTCCAGAACGGCAGGAGGGTTTCAAATACCTCTCCCTGCTGCTTCAGAGCAAAGTGGAGGACAGGATGGGACTGCTGGGTGGGAACCTCCCGGGTAGGGGTTCTGAAGGCATCATAGCCACCCCCACCCCCAACTCCCCCCAAGCACCAACCTCTGTGGGTGGACGAATGAAGTTGTGGGTAATGCAAATGGGGGAAGGGCAGGAGAAAGGATAGGGAGTGGGTGCAGTTTCCATTTAAACCAGACACACACACACACACAAAAATTTTTTTTTTTGCAAGAGCCTTTGAAAGTACAAAGAGATTGTACTCTAACACCACTCCCCCCACCCGTCAGAAGAGCTTTGCCATTTTCTGGCAAAGCAATAATCTGCATTGAATTGGATCCTCCAAGAGATCAAGAATCTGGGATAGGGGAGGAAGAGAAAGCCCCCATGTCTGAGAGCCCTAGGAGAGGCAGGCCTGAGGCCTCAGCAGCAACTCTGGCCATCAGAGGTAGCAGCATATATGTATGTAGGCACGGAGACCCATGCGTGCGTGTGTGCGTGTGTGTGTGTGTGTTGGGGGGTAATGGTCAGACTAGGTGACCCATATGGCCCCCCCAACTGGGGGGCGGGTAATGCCAACTGGGGAGCAGGCTTTGGGACAAGTGAAACCCCCCCTAGCCCCTATCTTTGGGATCGACTTCTCTGGAGGGTTCATGAGCCGTGTACAATTCCACACCTGTCCTGAAGTCTCCAGGGACAAAGATCACAAAGCCAGACCACAAGACCCAGGCACTCTGCCACTACCAGCCATTGAGGCCCCTGGCTGGTCCCTGCCCCTCTGCAGAATTCTGTTTCCCCATCTATAGAGTGAAGGGTTGGAGCCAGATGATCCTTCAGGGCCATGCCTGCTCGGATACTCCGTGGTGTTGAGATTCTGCAGAAAAGCATAACTAACACCTACCATCACCCAGGCCCCCACCCTGGAGAACTGGAAAAGGAGTCCCCAGTCCCCAGCTGCCTGTCTAAGGCTGGGGCTAGGGCAGAGGGGAGTCCCCACACCGTCTGTCCTCAACAGCCTGCCACGGCTGAAACCTTCAAGTGGTTACAATTACAGCCAGGCTAACAGGATTAGGGGAGCATTGAAATCTAAGAAATCTAATTAGCTCAGACACCCCGGCCTCCCCAGCATGATCCTGCAGTAACCCCAGCAGCTGGGCCTGACAGGCGGGACCCAGGGCCCTCCCAGGCTACAGTCATTACCTGTACAGGTGTGCCAGGCTGGGCCAGGCTTCCTGGGGAGGCGCCAGCTCAGCTTGCCTGGCTGCTCCCTGCTCTGCACCCCACCAGCGGCAGCCTCGTCCTGGGGCGGCAGGCACATGAGCCCCAGAGAACCAGGCACGGGGGCGTGGGCAGCAGGCGGGCCATGTCAGGGGGTAGAAGGAACCCAAGAGCCCCCACAGGGCGGCCACCCCACACAGCCTGGGGACTGACTCAGCCAGAGGAGGGGCAGGCTGAGTCAACGTCTGTATCTATAGAAACCATCACAGCCCAGGGAAGAGCCTTGGGCCGCCCAGGGACCTGGGGCCTGGAAACATCTCTGCTTCCTGCTCTAGGGCCAGGGATGGGGTTGAAGCCCCACGCACAGACACGTGGGCCCCAGCAGAAGTGGCAGCGTTTGGGGTTCAGAGCAAGCTCCGGCTGCTAAGACACGATGCCAAAGGAAAGGAGCCCAGCCGCTGGGGGCACGGGCTGCGTCCGCCAAAAGGGGGGGGCGGTAGGGGTGGGGGTGGACACACGAAGGCCCATCCGAGACCCTGCCTATATATGGCTTCTCCTCCTTAACTTCAGCTCCCTAGGCCCCATTCTGCGGCGGTCACACTGACTTCTGCACCCGTGTCCCTGCCTGGTGGGTGGGCTAGGAAGGTGGCAGCCGTGCAGGCATCTCTGAGGCCCGGGGCTGAGTCCCAGCTTAGCTACAGGTCGCTTTACCTCTCCGCAACTCGGTTTTCGTCTCTGTTAAGTGACGGTAATTCCAAATAGAAGCTAGCTTCCACTGTTGTTGTTGGAGTTCAGTAAATTTGGAGAGTGCTTCTAAATCCACCAAGTGCCATACACAAAGGCGAGGGGCTGTGGTTATTGCTGTCATGCGCCCTGTGGCAGGCAGCCAGCTGGTAGCGGTTAATTATTTATTTGGACTGATCTTCCTGGCCTTACTGGCTACAAGCTCCTAAGGAGCAGGAACCGTCTTACACATTTCTGGGCCCCCCACAGGTCACAATCCTCACACTGTGGGACCCTGAGGACATGTCTGTGGCACCAGCCTGGGCCCCTGCCCCGACCCCAATCCCCAGCGCCATCAGTATGGTCCTGAATCTGTGATCTTCCAGGAAGGAATGAGTCTGTGGTCTGGAGGACCCCCAGCACCTCAAGCCCAAAGTGAAGGTCAGGAGGGGTTGCTTTCCAGAAAGCGTGCCATGTAGCAGAGCACATTAACATAGCTGTCCACTGAAGGCAGCAGCTGTCCAGAGGTGGTAAGCGCCCTGTCACAGGGGGCATGCATGCAAGCCGAGACTGGATAATAAGCTTCCAGGGAAGTAGGCCTGGGGAAGTGGCTTCTAGAAAATGCTTCCAGCACCTCCAATGCGACACCTTTGTGTCCCATTCTGCACCCAGAGCCTGCCAGGACTTCAGAAGACACATGCCAAGGGCTCTAATGCTCACATCTGTCTCATCCTCATAGCAACCCAGGGGGATCAGAGCGCTCCTGCCTTTGAACCCATTTTACAGATTAGAAGACTGAGTGCCAGCAGTGAAGCTACTGGCCCAAAGCAGCCAGCCTCTGGACACCTCTTCCCCTTATCTCCTCAGGCACTGGGAAGACCGCACCAAGGGTCTTCTAGGGTCTCTCTCCAGAGCCTGTGCCTGGGACTGGCTTTCTCAGCCTCTCTTCATCCTCCCTGAGGACAAGACCCAACCTCAGAATCACCCCTAGAGTTTACAGCCCAGGCAGGCTCTGCCTCCCCCCACAGTCAGGGGCTCCAGGGACAAAGAACTTCCCTCTCAGAGGGCGTGGACAGAGGCCACCGTGTCCTGCTGAGAGGTCAGAGCAAGCCACCAGGCAAGGCTGCAGCAGGGTCCAGGGTAATTACTGCAGCCCGGCCTTTGTTGTCCACACAAAACCCAAGGAACCTCATAAAGATGAGGCGGTGATAGGAGCCCGGCAAAAGCCCTCGGGAGCAAAGTTATGAATGAAAACGTAGGGGACCCAGTCACAACCCGGCAGGCCCTGCTTCCTGGTTCCGTGACAGAGTGCCCAGAGAAACTTCCGGAAATTAACTTGTTGATGCCCAAATTTCTTACAGCAATGCCTCACCCCGAGGCGAGGGTCACGGCTGCATGTTGGACACTGGCCAAGGCCTGAGAATTCAGTATCCGTGGCTTCACACATGGGTACTCTTGTGACACAACTCCCAGGACACAGTAGGCCTCAGAGTGCCTTCCTTCCTTATCTACCCCCCATCTCTGTCAATCAGGGAAAAAGTAAATGTGCAGCTCTGCTCAGTGGGAGCCTTCCCTCTGCAACTTTTTCCAGGATGAGTCACTGGTGGACACCTGTCCGATGTGAGGGCACATCTCTGGGGGCCAGGTATGGAGATAATGTGTAACTGTTGCTAGGGGAGAGTGTGTGTGTGTGTGTGTGTGTGTGTGTGTGTGAGGAACTGTGGTCCTGTGGCCAAACCCCACAGTCTCTGGACCTTTCTTCACTTTGTTCCTGGCTGTGAAAGGAACAAGGATCCTCCTCCCTTTTTTCCTTGGGAGGAAAAAGGGACATATTGTCCCCACAAAGAAGCCAGGAATCCTTCTCTGCAAAGACGGGGCTAGTTATCAAAGCTTCCCAGAAGTCCAGCAATTTCTTACCCCCGACTCTTCTCTGTGAGCCATACCCTGAGTGCCTCCAAACCCCAACCCCAAACCCGTTTAAAAAACTCCTGAAAACTCCCTGCTTCTGCACCACCCCCCCCAGCCCCCGCCCCAGCTACAGTGCCTGCCACCAATTCTCGAAAGTCTAAAGTTTTGAGATTTACATGTGAACACAGCATTTCATAACCTCATGACTTGGGACAAGGAGATGCTTCTGTCCTTTTGGGAGAAAGAAACAAAACCCAACCGAAATCATAAAACTTAGAGGAAAACACCATCTCCCTCCAGATGCATTCCCTTGGCCCCAAAGTCACACGTGCTCTGTGGCAGATAGGGCTTTCAATGTGTCTTTTGTTTGATGCTGGTGTTTCAACATCCTCAACTTGACGACAGAAAGGTCAGTGCAAGGCATGGGGCATTCACAAACCACACCACAAGGGCCAGGCAGAGGGGAAGCAAGGGGCCAGGAATTCGTACTCCCACCCCGCTCCCCCCCCCCCACCACACTCCCACCCTGGATCCCCTCAAAAAGCAGCCAGGACAGAGAAAGCTAGGGGCTGGCCCCCTGTTCTAAACTTCCCTGATAGCTTACAAACAACTTTTAAACTCACGGGACCGTACCAACGCCAGGGAAGTCAAGTCCGAATTCAACGCCAGCCAAGCTGCTCATTCTCCAACCACAGCGCCTGCCTCTTTATCTCTACCTTCAAAAAAACAATAATAAGCAAACGCAGGCACCTCTGGGAACAGCCTCTGGCCTCCTGCCCTGCCCTGTGTAACCAGCCTGTCCTCACACCCACGAGAGAGGAGGAGACAGCCCTAGTTAACCCTCTGGTCTACCAGGCCCTGTTCCCAGGTTGCAGCAGGAAGACAAACTGTTGCTCAAGAAAAGCCTCCAGAAAACCCTTGGCACCCGGAGGCAGATCCCTGCAGCTTCTGCCCAGCGCCAAGCCAGGGGCTTCCACAGGCGGCTTCTCACTGCCCTCTTAAATCTGCGGGGTTGGGCTCCACTCTCCCATGCCCTGGGCTGTCCACCCAGGGGGCTCCAAACGGCCATGGCAGAGCAGGGAGGAGGAAAAGGCTGGCCGAGCAGTGCCCTCACCCTGCCAGCCCAGCCGCCAGCTTCTTGGAGGACCTCTGAGAGAACATTTGTTTGGGCTGCCAAGTTAAATCTCCCTCCCTCATGTCAAGGCATTGGAAAAGCAGTCAGGGGAGAGGAGAAGGGGGAGAGCTGGGAAGGAGCAGCGGGAGGGAGGGAGGCAGGCAGGCAGGCAGCTCTCAGAGCCCCAGTTACTCAGGCGCTGCCCAAGGAAGCTTGCGGCTCCCAGGCAGGAGGGGGGGACACCCAAGCAGGGGCCGGGCCACCAGCCCTCCAGGATCAGGCACCGGGTGCTAGTCGCTCTGTGCCCCAGCCTCCGGAGAGGCCCTCGCTCTGTGCCCGGCTAGAGGGGCGAGGTGGGAAGGGAAGGCAGAGGAGGAAAAAGTTTGTGGCAGGTAAAGGGGTAAGCGCTGAGCAGCCCCGCCGTCGGGTTGTCCCCCAGGGAGGGATGGGGTGGGGGGGGGGGGGCCGGGACCGCTGCCCCGGCGCGCTCCCGCCAGCCCGCCCTCCTGCCCGGGTTGTTTACATTCCTGGAGTGTCTTTTAAACCCGGGGCTGAGGCCGACTCCCGGCCTTCTCCGGCGGCTCCGGGGCAGTCTCCCGTGAAAATCTGCTGGCGCACAATGGCCGGGAAGGCGGCCGCCCCTCGCCCGCGCCCCCGCTGCTCCGGGGCGGGGAGCCTGCCCTCCGCACCGCGCCCTCTCCCCGCCCGCCTGGCTTCCTGGACAGATGTCCCCGGCGAGGGGGCGACGCGCGCCCGCTGCCCGCGCCCCAGACGCTGAGGCCGCGCTCCCCACTGTTTTCTCCCCAGCCCAGACGCCAGGAATGTGAAACAAGCTTCCAGAGCCCGCCCCCCACCCCAGCTCCAGCCCCGGCCCGGCCCCCCAACCTCCGCCCCGGCCGGCCTCCCACTCCCCCGGGGCCGCTGCCGCCGCCGGAGACGGAGAGGAAGAAAGAACACGGAGAAATTACTTTCGTATTTGCAGCGCGCGCGCACATACACGCACATCTTCCCTTTGGGTTCCCCTCCTGGCTGGGGCAGCCCCGTCCAGGCCGTGGCCTTAGCGCCCCTCCGGCTTCTAAAGACCTACTGGAAGCCCCTACACACACACACCCCTTGGCGTTCCCCGCCGGTACCGTGCGCCGCGTCTCCCCGGGCAATTCACACACAAACAACTTAACCGCGCCTCCACCTCCCATTTACAAAAGTGTGTGTTTTCCCTGGAAATTCAGATGCACAACTTAACATCACCACCCCTTGCCACCCCGAAATCCAGCGCCGTCTCCGGCGGCTCTCGTACACACGGGCGCACAACTTCGCGTTTCCCCAAACGAGACGTGCGAGACCGAGGTGGTCCTATCCCGGTCCTTCCCTCCCTGACCGAATCCCGGTCCTGCCTGGGTGTACAGAACGAGGGCTGGAGGCGCACCGACAGGAGGCGGGCACAGGGTCCGCGCGCGCACAACCTTACTCACGCCCCGCACACCAGAGGAGCCCCGGCCCCCGCGCGCAGCCCAAGCCGGCTCCGCGCAGCCGGGCGTTCGCCGGTCGCCTGGGCCTCGGCCCCGGGCCGCCAAGGGGAGCGCGGCGGAGCCTGGCCGCCGGCCGCTCGCCCGGCTTGCCTGGTCCCGGCGGACCCTTAAAGGGAAAAACCCCCAACACCCAGCGCCCCACGCTCGCACCCCAAGAGTCCACCGGGAGCGGGAGGAAGGCCCGGGGCCAGCGGGCGCCCTGTTCTGGCCCCAAACTTACCGGGCGCTGCGAGCGCCGCTGCCGCCGCTGGAGGACGCGCCGCTGCCGCCGCGGCCGCTGCCGGGCAGGCCCGGCTCCGGCCGGGAAGAGCGCTGCGAGGGCGCCGAGAACGGCTCCGCTTCGGCTCCTGCTCCGCGCCGACGGAGGCTGGGGTCACCGCGCTGCGCCGGCGCTGCTCGCTCGCTCGGCCGCCGGGTCGCTGCTCGCCCGCCCGCCGCCCGGTCGCCTGCTCTCCCGGGCGCCCGCCGCCGCTCGCTTTTTTAATGTCCACAGACAGTGAAAAGGAACTCGGCGTTAGGGGGTGAGTAAGTGAATCAACTCGCCCGGAGCCGAGCAAGTTGAAGTGTCAGATTACATTGGCTATTCTATTTCCAAAGGGCCCCGCGCCGCCGGCCGCTGGCAAAAGCAGGCGCGGAACTACGGACGGAACGGAGCGCCGCGCCGCGCCGCCGCCGCCGCCGCCGCCAGCGCTCGACTCCGCTCGGCTCGCGCTCTCTGCGCTCTCGCCGCTCACTCTCCTTCTTTCCTTTTCGCCTCTTTCTCTCCCTCGCCTTTCCTGTCCCTTCTTTTTGCTCTTTCTTCCCCGCTGCTCGGTCCCGGCCCTCTCCAAGCTTTCACCTTCTGTGGGTCGGAAGGGCTTCGCACGTCCTCCCCCCCACCCCACCCCCCACCACCCGGTCACTCACCTTCCTCCTCTCTCCCCCTTCCTCCACTTCTCCCTGCCCGCCCCCCACCTCCCCGCTCCTGCAAGTTTAGAGTAGGAGAGAAATGCTGAAGCTAGTACGGGACCACATTGAGGAGAGGGCAAAAGTCACCGGCACACCGGAGTGCCCCCCCTTCGCTCGCAAGCCCCGAGCTAGAGTGCACTTGGGGCCGCGAACGCTGTCAGGTACCCGATTTGGGGGCGAGCGAGTAACCAGCAAGATCGCCAAAGCCTTCCCCCTGGAGGAGGCTTTGGTGTTGTTCCCAAAGCCGGGGGACTGGCTGGTGGGGCTAGCAGAGGAAATCCCCACCACACGCCACCACCGAGGGCGATGTTGTGCGGGAGGCTGGAGCGCTGTGTCCCCGACGGCTGGGAAGGACCAGTGCACACGGGCTGCCCCCGTCACCCTGAGGTGTCCAGAGACCCGTGGATTCCTCGAGGCCCGTCGGGGGCGCCCCTCGGCCCAAAGCACTTGGGCAGGGTGGGGGCGGCGGGACCCAGGTCCAGTCCCCAGCCAGTCCCCGGCTGGGCGCTGCCCCAGGAGCCGCAGAGAGCGATGGCACTCACAAGGCGCAGTTGAGTGCACCCACTCGAGGGGTTCCCCTTGCGGACTCACCCCCGAGAGCATTTAAGTGCGCACCCACTTTGGCTCTGGTCCATTGCCACTCACACGGAAACTCCTACGCAAACAGCACACACATCCGCGCCTACACTCAGCTTTACAAACACGCTTCCACATGCGCGCACACACAAACACGCACTCACGTACACTTTCCCTCACAAATGTACTCGTATACACGGCCATACCAAGCACATTTACACAGACACACAACCGCAAACACACATACAGCGCTGTGCAACCCCCAATACACTAATAAACAGGAAACATTCCCCTGGGCATTAAATCCTCACGTTCACGTACATATACAAACACATACCCTACGCCCCCTCCCTTTCACACCCAGAAGCCGCCCCCCGCTCGTGATTTGCTGCACCCTCAGTCCCAAATCATAATCGGCGCCCGCACAGCACGGGTTGGACACACACACGCGCGCACGCAAGCCTCTCCTCCCTGCACAGGCGGGGGAGGCTTCGGCCCCGCGCCGGTTTCGGATTCCAGGTGTGGCTTGTACTCCGCGCTCCGTGTTTTGCAGTCCGCCGCGGTGTCGGAGGCGAGGCGAGGAAGGGAGCTGGAATAACAAAGGCAAGTTGGGGAGAGCGCAAGGGGGCGCAGCCCCGGCCGGGCCGCGGGGGGAGCCCTGCAAGGCCTGGGTTTTGCAGGCTGCGAGGGTCTCGGGCGCCAGGAGCCGGAGGTGGGGAGGGAGTGGGGGGGGCGAGTGGGGGTCGAGGGGCGGGGCCGCGGCGTGACGTCAGAGAACAATGACACCGCCGGGGGCGGGCACCCGGAGGCAGCCCGGGCGGGGGTCTCCCCGGAGGACAGAGACTAGCGGAAGACGTCCTGGACCCGCTAGGGCCATTGCCTGATTGACGAGGCCCGCTTGGGAGCGCGGACGTGCGACGCAGACTCAAAGATCGTCCAGGCCTCCTGGGCAGTGATCAGCGCCGACCCTGGGCCAGTGCAAGGAGCGGGCCAGAGTACCCTCCCCCCACCCTATTTAAAAACATCCTTCAGTGGGCATCTCTGACCTCGGCTTGAACTCCTTCAGGACCAGCTAGATCACTCCTTCTACCACCGAGGGAAAGGAGGCAAAATGCATTCACCAGCCCTGAATTCATTCTCAAGGCTTAGCTACTCTGACAGCCAGGGAACTCAGCTTGGATTCCTGAGGGCTCAGAGGATGGAAGCTCAGGTCCACAGGGGCATGGGAGGGGATGCTGGGAACTTGCTTGATTTTCCCAGGGGAAATTCTGCCTCCGTATGCCATTAGGTGCAAGGGAGGGCACTCCTTTCCGGGCCTCAGTCTTTCGACCTGCCACATGGACTATTATGCTGCTGTTCCCTGCTCAGGTGGCAGCTGAGCACCCTTGGGGAAGGTGGGTGGTATGAAAGCCTTCCAGACCTCTCAGGACACCAGGGAAGCATGGTCCCAGAACATTCCTGTGGGAGTACATTCCTGAGCCCCTCCCCCTCAGCCTCTGGGTGGCCCAGGTTCAGGACATGGGGGTAGCCTTAGAAACCCCTGGAGGCCTGACCCAGGGCTGGAAGGTGTAATTCAGCTTGCCGAGTGGTGGCTGGAGCCACAGCTGCTCCCCCTGGGAAAGCTAAAGCATTGCAGCAGGCAGAAAGCTACCCGCCCCCACCCCAGCTCCAAAACCTCGGGATAGAGTTTCTGGGTTTTGGGGCCTGGAGGGCAGGAATCCAGCCTCAGCCAAGAACTAGACCGGTTCAAGATGGGTCAGGATGCTGTCCTCCCGACATTTCTGTCCAGATTCCTCAGTGAGTGACCTGGGCTCACCACCTCCAGGAAATGGAGAATGGAGGCAACCTTGCGGGGGGACCACTCATGTTCAAAAGCTCCTGTCCAGAAGACCCCCCCCCCCCCCCCCGCCATCTCCTTTACATCTGAAAACTAGCACGCTACTGCAGAGAGCAGCCCAGCACACAAAGCAGGCTCAACGCTTTGTAGCATGGAGCTAAGGGTAATTTCAGCTCTTCCTGGCTGGGCAGGCATGACACTTGACAGCAGTAAGTCTGAGAAATCTCCCCTGGGCCCTGGGTCTGCCTCGGCCTCCTGGGGATCCTGGGCCCCAGTCTTTGGGACTCAGGCCCTTGCTGTCTCTATTCATCTTTCAGGGAGATAACAAGGCAGGTTGGATCCTTGTTGGGTCTGGCAAGAAGCTGTGACTTATTTAGTGCCTACTGTGTGCTGGGTTCTGTGGTGAGGGCCTCTTAGCATTGGCTTACTGAATCTCACACTTCCTTGAATTCGAGGCTATTCCCATTCTCCCCTTCAGAGAAAATTGCCCTGTAACTTGCCCACGGTCATTCAGGATTCAAACTCAGGCTCTTGTTAACAAAGTTTCCTGCTGACCTCTCGGCCCAGCTCTGTATCCTCATCCATAGACTCTCTGTGTGGTCGTGGGCAAGTTGCTAGCCCTCTCTGGGCTTCTGTAAACCAAGGATAAGGTCTCATGGCGATGGTCAGGCCTCTTTGGAGACGATGTGCCTCCACCTTCCTGGCCCTGGCTTCTGTGGGCCTAGAGATCTGGGGGTGAAGCAGAGAGGAAAGTGCTTTCTCTTCCCAGCCACTGAGAACTGGAAGACAGATCCCACTCTGCCAATGCAGGGCCCAGAAATTATGTGGCTTCAGAGGCAGCTTAGTGCCCATCAGGAGGGTGTGGGCTGCATGAGGCCAGCCTGTGGGCACCAATGCAGGGTCCTGCCCACACCCATCTTCAGAGTAGACTTAGGTTTTGTTAATTGCCTTACCTTCCGGGAACCATCAGCAGGAAAGAAGGCCGTTGCTTAGGCCTGGGCCTAGGGAGTGGGGAGCCAGGAGGTCCAGGGGGCCATGAGGAAGGCAGTGGTAAGAGGCTTTAGGTCCTGGGGAGAGCAGAGGACCTGTATAGGGTACAGTGAGTATGGCCTCCTGGGCCAGGGGCCCTCGCTGGGCTGGGGGAGTGAAGGACTGACACACAGGGGGCTAACTTCCTACCTCTTCAGGAATGCCTTCTCTGTCTCCACAGTTCACCCTTCACTCCCCAAAAGGGAGCCCAGGGACCAAAAGGGCAAGAGAAGTGTCACATTTGTTGAGTCCTTACTGTTTGCCAGGCATTTTGGAAATATTGCCTCATCCTATTCTCTCCACAAGCCAGAAGGCATAATTTCCCACCGAGGACAGAGGCTCAGAGAGGTTAAGTGACCTGCTTAAGGTCTCACAGTTATCCAGTGAATGGGACTGGACCTCAGGGTTGAGAATGGGGACTTGCCTCCATTCATCACCGGGCAATGGTGCAGACAAGGTGACCTTCTGAGTACTCCGGGGTGGAGTAAGGACTCCTACTCACCTGCCAGGGAATGACTGGGTCCCCTCCCATGGTAGTGGGGTAACGGGGAATAGAGTTAGTCTTCACACCTTGGTGGATCCGGGAGGCATTTTGTCCCTGCCCAGCTGTGAGGCAGCTATGTTTCTAGAGGCGGTGGTTGGGTGCAGCAGAGAGTGGATGTGCCCTTCAGCACATCAGATCCCCCTGGGCTGCCTCCTCCCAGTATTCCAGTCCGATGGCCCACTCCCCTCCTTACCTGGAGGCAGCAGCTGCCCAGCATCCTGGCCGTGGCTCTCCCAGGCCCTTCCACCAGGAATGCTGTCTTCTCAGTTCCCGCCATGGGGCAGAGGTCCATGGTTCCAGACCCAGCTCAGCCAGCAACGCCTTCTTCTGATGGGAGGCCCTGGGGAGTCAACTGAGAGCCTGCTTTGGAAGCTGGGCCACCTTCACTCCCAGCCCACCACTGCCCGGCTTGTGTATCTTGAGCACATCACAGACTCTGTGCTTCTGTTTCCATAGCTATCAAGTAAGGGAGTATGGGACACAGGGGATGTCCCATGGCCCTTCTCCCTCTGATTGAGCCTTTGACTCTTGGACAAAGCTACAGTACACTTTAGGGTTTGAGGGGGGCCCTGCTCGGGGGAGTGCTCTCAGAGGGTCTCCTCCGGCCAGATAGGGAAAGGAAAACACACACACACACAGAGGGAATGGTCCAGTCTAGGACTGTAAATAGGTATAACGAGATTGACACTTTGCTTCACAAGGTACATCTTAATCTTCTAAGCCTCGCAATGGCCCCTTTTCCAGGGACTAAACCGAGCCCGGAAAGGAGGTGGTGGCTTGCCCGTGGCTACACAGCTGGGAAGTGTCAGAGCTGGGACAAGAACCAGGTGTCCTGATCCAGTGCTCTCTTCTCTCCTCTGGTGCTGCCAGAGAGCCATCTGGGAGCTCGGAGGTCCAGCACCGCCAGGGGTCTGGAACGAGCGACCAGAGGAGGATCAAGCTTCCTACCGCTATCCCGAGGGATGCTCCTGCACCCTGAGGGAAGGGTCCCTCCTCTCTGGCACTGGAGGGGGTGGGAGAAGATCTCAGACCTCAACATCTCCCCTCCTCTCCTGGATAGCAGTCTTGGAGCCTCAAGGCCCACGCCCCCTTGCCCCGACCCATGCGTGTAGCCATGCTGGGTGGCTTCCAGACTCGCCAGCATTCTATACGTACTCTTACCTCCTCGCGTTCTTCCTGCTCCTAGGACACACCGCTATCAACCTTCAAGGCCACATCTACAGCCACATGCTCAGAGGCCTGCCCTGATAACTCTAGCAGACGTGCTGTCTACCTGGCCTCAGTCCCCATGCCTCCAGCATCATCATTATCATCAGTGATTACTTAGTAAGCTCTTACTGTGTGCCAGGCACTGAGTATCTCATGCACACGAACTCCTTCCGTCTTCCTGTGAGCTGATTTTTATTAGTGGTAGTAGCTTCTCCATTCTACACATTAGGAAACTGAGGCACAGGGAGTTGTATTTGCCCAGCACGACGCCTCGCTAGGCAGGGAAATTATTTTGATGTGCACCCATCCCCTCCCTACCCCCGTCCAACCCCTGGCTGAAGCTTCAGGCCATAGCATGGCTCACTGCTCTATCCCATCACCCAGCATAGTGTCTGAGTGACTGACAGGCGGTCAAGTCCAGTGGGAGAGGCAAGGGGCACATAAGGATGAACCAGACCCAGCGCTCCAGGAGTTCACAGGCTATCAGGAAGGACTGCCCACGTCAAATACCACTCTGAAAGACTGGAGGAAGGAGAAGAGTTGGCGTTGAGCAGGGTCTGGAAGGCAGCCTCTGCTGGGGTAATAGACCAGAGTGGGGCATGGACCTACCCAAGGTCACACAGCAAGTGTGAGGCAGCAGCAGGGTGGGGCCACGGGCTCCCAGTATGATGTGCCTTCGTGCACCTCATAGACAGCCGTGGGGTCCCTGAGTCTGTGCTGTTTTTCAAGGACACATGGTCCCAGACGCCTCCATGATGCTGAGCTGTTCAGTGAGTGGCTCCAGTCCTTCTCTCCCCTCTATTAATTTTTTTTTTTTTTTTTTTAAAGAAGAAGAAAGAAAGAAATCCAGGCATTGTTCCTGACTGCAGCTGGTGCCAACTAGAATCCCGCCGAACAGAGTGGAGCCGAGAGCCCGGCCGCCAGGGGCCTGGCTGCTGACACAGGGCCTTTCTATTTTGCTTTCCCCTGGGGGCCCAGGCTGACGTTTCGTCCCCTCCATGGGCACCCTCTCCACCTGCCTCCCTGGCCCCAGCTCTGAGTCTCCCGCTGCCCTCACCCTCTTTGCGAAAATCCGATGCCTCTTGGGAGGGCTGTGGGGCACTGCCACCCCCTGTTTTCCTTCCTCATCCATCCCCAACCCCGAGTGAGCTGGGCCCCCCCTCCTCGCTCCCCTACTCTACCAAGGGGGCGGGGGCGGCTTCGGACGCCTGTCTAGGAGAGTGGCAGAAATCCTTTCTCTATGGAATCATTTGGAACACTGGTTTGATTTCAGAATATGCCGGGATTTTCCACCCCACCCCCACCTGACTTGGCAAGTGGCAGTCCAAGCTCACTCGTTAAGGCAATTTGCAGCACTGAGGGTTTGGGGGTTGGGAGGGGGTGGGATGAGGTGCGGTGGCAATAAACCGCTCTGCAGACAGAAAAATGCCTTTTAAAGTTACTGGTTTGCCTGTTGCCTCTGCTCCAGGAGACTTGGTCGTAGGAGGAAGAGGTTCCCCCAACTCTCCCTGGCTGTCTTCACGTCAGCCTCCCCTCCCTGCCCCTTTAGAAACTTGAGTTCCGTTTTGCAACACCCCCCACTCCTGCTCCCCAAAGAGCTGGTCTGATCCAGATTACCGAAGCATCAGCCCAAAGAGAGCAGCAGCCTGGCCACTCTCCAGGGTCCACTGGGAGCCCTTGGGCTTGGCCTGGCCATCAAAGCCAGCTTCCTGACCATTCCCTTTCCTCCTATGGGTACAACACTTTAGAGTTTGTAAAGAGTGCTTTATGTGTTACCTGAGTGCCGCAGCAACCTCAAGAGGCAGGCAGAGACTGCACAAGCCACTTTGCAGAGAAAAAAAAACGAGGGTTCAGGAGGCCCAGTGGTTTGGCCAGTCCTACAAGAAGGGGCAGAATCAGTATGTGAACCCCAGTCTTGCATGTCGCTAAGCATGAGTAGTAATGGTCTCAGAGGACGGCATATTCCCAGTTCTCCAAATGCTGCCACAGGAAGGGATCTCAGACACACTGGTTCATTCAACGAACATTTATTGAATACCTACGGCATGCCAGGCACAAAACTAGGCCCCAGGGATCCCACAGTGAACAAAACAGATGCGGTCTATGCTGTCACAGAGCTTATATTCTGTTGGAGGAGAGACCCCAAACAAACTGTGCAGTAAAGATGTCCCCGTCCCCACCAGCCCAGCGTGTAGGCTGTGGAAGGAGCCCCGGCGACATGCTTCTGGTCCCAGTGTTGCCCCTAGCTCCCTGCGTGATGTCAGACAAGGCTTCCTACCTATGAAATTGACATGTGGCACTTCACACATTTCCTCTGGTTCCTGCCCTACTCCCAGCCTCTGAGTCAATTGGTTAATGATTTCCTAGCATGAATAATTACTCGGATTAATTTTTTCTCAAACCTGACTTTTCATAGGCTCTCAGGGCCAGAGAGGGGCTTCTGAGGTCATCTAAGCCAGAGCCCCTCCATGCCATTCGTCTCAGGAGGTGACAATCTCTGCTTGCATCCTTCTGGGGATGGGGAGCTCGCTCCCGTGCGTGGCAGACAACTGCTCAGTGGTGTGCTGGGTGAGTGTTTAACATCTGGCTCTCCGTAATGGGGAACACCTGATGGATGGCATTTGCCGACTTCCATGGTGTAAATACTTACACCGTGGCCAGTTTTCAAGATGCAGACTTCACATCAAGCAGCTCGCAGAGTGCCTGAAAATTTAGCGATCGGCTCCGACGCATCGCTGCCCTGCCCAACAGAGAAGCCCGGTCCAGCTTTATGTGTTGGAAAGTTCTTCCTGGTGTGGAGCAAAGCATCTAGTTATCAGGATCTCTAGCCTGAAAGTCCTGAGCTACTTCTCTGGGGTGTCCTAGGACAAGGGGGACCCTTGGCCCCATGAAACCCTTCAGGGAATAGGAGGAATTGACTTCTGTCTCCCTGTGAGAAGGGGAGTTCCTAGGCCAAGTGGGGTCAGGGCATGCTGACCCTCTCTCTCTGCCTTTCCTCCCTCCCTTCCGCGAATACTCATTGGGCCTCTGTGACACACGAGGCCCCACGGTAGGTACTGCGGGAGCGGCCACCCATGTCTTCGTGCACACTGGCCCCTCCAGCCGGAAAGTCTTCCCACTCGGCCTGTCCATCTTGGAGGCCGTGCTCAGATGTCACCCGCTCTCAAAAGCCTGCCCTGCCCTCCGCCCCTTCCCCTCCCGAGGCAGGCAGGCGCCCGCCCTCCCCGAGCCTTTATCGGTCCCTGTTTGGCACTTACCACTTTCTACCTTGGATTACAGCTATTTGTGTACTCGGCTTATCTCGCTGCCAGACTGAGAGGCAGCGGGCTTGCTGAAAGAGCATGGACTTTGGAGCCCTCGCGACCCGGCCCTGAATCCCAACCTGGCCACTTACGGCTGTGAGCCCTAGGGAATCTCTTACTACCTATCGGAGCCTCAGTTTCCTTATCTGCAAAGTGGGGCCGGTGATGACTACTTCCAAGGTGGTTTGACCATTACATGAGATTAGAAATGCAACTCCCCTTTCCTGCTCCTATCTGGGACTCCCATCCTCTGGGGGACGGAGATTGTGTCCAGTGCCTCTTTGTGTCCTGGTTGTCACAGTGTAAATATTAACAACAATGGTAAACATACAGCGATCACTGTGTGCAGGGTGTTGTTCTAAGAATTTACATGTGCTACCTCATTTCATTCTCACCACGGCCGTGTGGCATTAGAACTACTCTTCCCAGTGATAGATGAGCAATCCGAAGCACAGAAAGGTTAGGTACCAAGCCCAAGGTCACACAGTGAGTGGAGAGCTGAGAGTTGAATGTAGGAAAGTCAGTTCCGGGGCCTAAGCTGGGGAACACTATGTGAAATGGCCATGGTAGAAGGGCTTGGAGGGGCTTATGGAGCTGTGTGTGTGCGTGTGTGTGTGTGTGTGTGTGCGTGCCCACCGTGCACCCCAGCCCATGGACATTCTTGCCCTGTCCTGTGGGGTGAGGGTGGGTGTGGACAGAGAACCTCCCGGTCTGTCGTCTAGGACCTTTCAGCAGGTAAAGCAGTTAGGGCCAAAGAGAGGAATGTCTCCAGGTCCCTAGAGGCCAGGGATCGAGAGAGGCCACCCATGGACAGGCAATCGGGCAATCAGAGAAGGCTTCATAGAAGAAGTGGCATTTGCAGTGGGCCTTGACAGATGAAGGTTTGGGTGGGTGTGGACAGCAAGGCAGAACACGGGAGCAAAAGCGCAGAGGTGGAAGAGGTATATTAGGGATTCACTTAGGGGTCAGGCTAGATGTTCTCCTGCATTTGGGTAGATGCGTAGAGTCGATAAGGTGAATACAGGGAAGGGTGTGTTAGTGGTCCAGCCCGTGATGCTGGAAGAGTTGAGGGAGCCGTTTCAGGGCCTCTGAAAGCCAGTGTAGACCCTGAAGAGCTGAGAACCAGGTGGGCTGCCCTTGGGGTCAGATTAGCATTTTGCTTCGTTACAAGCTATTCTGAGTCTTCAAAGTCCTAGGTTTCTGAATCCAGCTATGCCTCTTGGGGACGTCTCAGAGCCCATAGTTTCCCCATCTGTGGAATGGGCATGAAGAGTGGACCTTTGGAGCCAGTTGGAGGAGGAAACAGGGCTGGGGGTAGGACCATGCCTGACGCTCCTGGGGTAGGAAGTGGTGGGAGGGACTTGGGGGGGGGTGGCTGGGAAGCCGGAAGGGGATGGGGGAGGAGCTCCACGTGCCCAGCCAGTGAGTGCCAAGTTGGCTCAGGTTGTGCCTCGTGACTCTTCCAACAGCACAAGCTCCATTTTCCCGGCATCGCCAAAGGCTGCCCAGCTCTGCTGGCTCCGGGCCAATCTCTCTTGTAGGCTTCTGCAAGGACAGTGCCTGGCAGGCTGTGGGCTGACCCCGTTCCTCCGGCCGGCCCGGTTCAGTCCCACTATGCCCCTCCAGGTAGCACCAGTGAATCCTTTAAGAGCGTTCATTGTGTGCCAGGGGCTGTTTTCAATGCCTCCATTATATTAACTAATTTAATCCTCACAACTGCGCTGTGAGTACACTCATTTCAAATGAGGAAACTGAGGCACGGGACGGTTGAGCCAGGCGGTCCCACTGCGGCTCCGTGGGAGGAGAGGAGATGCCTAAGGAGCGGAGAGAGCCTGGGGAGCCTGGCAGCAGAGACTGCGAGACAGAAGTCTGGACCCCTTCTGGCTGTTTCCCTGTGGGGGGACCCTCACACTTTCCTTTCTGCTCATTTCAAAGTTCACGAGCAGCTCCTCTCTGTCCACACAGGTGCCTGTCCGTAGGTCCACACACTGGACCCCATAGTCACCCAGACTCACACAGACACTCCCGCATGAGTGTCACCATCGTCAAGGCACAGACACAGACGTGTGCAGGCATTGTGCCTACCCGGCTGCACACACACACACACACACACACACACACACACACACGGCATGAGTGGCCCTTGGGCCTCAAGGATACACATACACACTCAGGCACCCAGTGGCCACACCGCCTGACAGACACACATGTGAGTGTCCCTCACACGCTCATAGATCTCCCACCACCCCCGCACAGACATGCGAGGTATATACACTCCTGTGTCCCCAAAATGACCTGGCGGGATCTGTGAACTCACGCTGCAGCCTCCTGGCCCCCAGGCTCTGCGGGTGGCCCTCTGGCCCAGGCATCTTCATTCTTGTCCGTTCAAGCCCACAGCTCCAGAATGTGTGTGCTGGGCAGGTCCCGCCCAAATCATTGCCCTGCTCTGCCTCCTTCTATAGGAACTGGGCCTCAGGGGTGTGCTAGGGGCTTGGGGGTGGACGGTTACCCTCCCCCCAACCCCAAGGGCTACAGAGGGAGCAGCAGGAAGAGGAGATAAATTAATCCTGGCCTCCCCTCCCCCGGGTTCTCTGTGATGCTAATTCTCTCCGCCTTTGATCCAGCCCAGGCCCCTAACTGGAGCAGGAGCAGGCGTTGGGCCTGTGCTGAGATTAGGGCTGCCCTGAGTGAGGCCCCCAGGCGTAGCCCCCCAGGCAGTGGGTTGGGATTTCTCTCCTAGGGAGGGGTCTTGGGGACCAGAGCTCTGGTTACTGACCCCGGCCTTTACAACACACTCTCCTTTGCGAGAACTTTCTCATCCTTTCTCTTCTCCCAGGGGCCCTGTGCTTCCCATTTTACACGGGAGCAGAAGTGAGGCCCCGGGATGGAAGGACTCCAGAAGCTTCAGACCAGTGAGTGCTGAGTCCAGACCTGGAGCAGAGCTCTCTCCCAGCCTCCCATCTCACCCTGTTTCCACTGAGGGTTTTTGTTTGTTCTGGTGACTTTTTTTAAAAAAACCACTACTTCCTGGGGCGCCTGGGTGGCTCCGTCGGTTGAGCATCTGACTTCAGCTCAGGTCACGATCTCACAGTTTGTGAGTTCGAGCCCCACATTGGGCTCTGTGCTGACAGCTCGGAGCCTAGAGCCTGCTTCAGATTTGTGTGTGTGTGTGTGTGTGTGTGTGTGTGTGTGTGTGTGTGTGTGTCTGCCCCTTCCCCGCTCATGCTCTGTCTCTCTCTGTCTTTCAAAAATAAATAAACATTAAAAATAAATAAATAAATAAGATAAAAAAACCACTACTTCCGGAGGATTCACTACCTGCCAGGGGCTGTGTCTTAAGAAGCCTGTGCCATCGAGCCCTCACAGCAGCTCTGTATGGTCCCCTTTACAGGTAGGAAAGGTCTCCACGTAGCTGTGCTACAGCTGCAGAGCCTGGGTTCAAAGCCGGAGACAGGCTGGCCAGAGTCCCTCACTGTGCAGGGGGGACATTGAGACCCAGAGAGGGGAATGGACATGCCCAAGCCCATACAGGAAGTTGGCTGGGCATTCATCTGCTACCTCCCTAGCTACACCCAGTCCTGTTCTGGAAATGACTGGAATCTTCTATGGACCCAGTGGAGCTGGGACAAGAGTCCAGACTCCATGCTGCCACGGAGTACAGGAGCCCATGGGAGGATGCCCAAGCTCAGGTAATCGCATGGAGGCATCTCAGCCAACCCGGCCTCAGAACAGCCCTGTAAACTTGGGCATGGATACAATTCAAACTTTTATTACATTCTGTTTCACACGTAGAAAAGACTGGAAGGCCGGAAACACATTACAGTGAACACTCATGACCGTCATACCGAAAACTGGAGTGTCAGGGACATGTCCCAGAGGGAACTCCTGCCTGAAGCTGGGTCACAACTCCCTTCCTCTTCTCAACAAATGGTTGTAGCACATGAGTGGGACCCTGGGCTAACCGTGCTTTTGAAACATTGCATTACATGCTGCATTCCCGGGGTGGGGGGGCGCCTTCTTTGAAGGGAAAAGGGGAGCTTTGAGGAGTGCCTTGCATGCCTGTGTGCTCCTCCCCCTCAGGGGCTGCCCTCTGCACCGGTTACCATGCTTGCCGGCCATTTGCAGTGTGGTGCCCTGTTTTGCCCTCCCCGGAGAGTGTTCTGTAAAGGGCATTTCTTCCTGGTGCAGCCGCAGAAGCGGGGCGGGAGCCTCAGGCAGTTTTCGTCCTCCATGCCTCCATGCCTTTGCATGAGCTGTTCCCTTCACCTGGAATGCCTTTCCACCCGGTCTGCTTGCAAAAGCCAGCTCCTAGTTTCAGCTCCAAGGTTTCATTTGTTGGGAGGCCTTCCCTGTGAATCCCGTCTCGTGCCCCCCAGCAAAGTTGGGTGTGCTCTCCTCTACCCTGCGAGAGTCCTCGGCTACCCTTCCGTCAGGCCTTATCCCCGGGGCAGATGTTCTAGTAGCTACCAAGGCAGTCTTTGTCCCCAGATTCCAGGTGTCACACCAGGGCAAGTGCCTCCAGAGTGATCAAGATAGAATCAGAGTAAGGGTGATGGCATAAGGACATCCCTATGGAGCTCCATGGGCCGGGACCTCAAGTCCTAGACAGTTTGCTCCACGGCCTGTCTGGATGGGGGGATGGGAGGCAAGTCTGGGAGGAGACTGCCCAGGGCTAGGGGCTGCTGTTTCCCCATCTGCTATGTTGATGTGTGTGCACAAGACCCGTGTGCAGGTCAGGGGGTGTGCCAGCATGTGGGTGGGGCCACAGGAGCGCCCGTGTCCACATGTGTGCTTATACACGTGTGTGCATGCACATGGTTCCAATTCCACAGGCCCTGTGGAACGTGCAGGGCACTCCTTTTTCACAAGCGTATGGAGGACCTGCTGTGTGTGAGACCAGAGGGGTTGGTCAAGCGGTGTGGGGGACAGCTGCCCCCTGAGGGGACAAGAGTGACAGAGGATTCACACACCGTCTTCCTGGCAGGTCCTGCGCTCTCCCGTGCGCTAGCCCTAAAAGCCAGGTGCCACTGCCTCCACTTACCAGTTGAGGCCCCTGAGGTCCACAGTCCAGAGAAGGACAGCAGGGCAGGTGGGAGGCTGAGACCGGAAGCCCCGATGCCAGTGCCCGATTCTCGGTCCTGGGTGCCAGATGCTACAGGGCCGCCAGAAACCCCTACTTCCAAGGGAAACCTGGCACAGGGACGAGCCACCCAGAACCCTCCCCAGCACCCTCCTTTCCCCCTGTTGGCAACTGCACCTTCGGGTGCCATTCCCTGAGTGTCCTGTGGGAGGGCACCACACCTGTTAGCAGCAGCAGGGATGGGGGGAGCTCTGAGCCGAGTCAGATGGGACAGTGTGGGACAACACCAAACTGGGGACCCGTCACTCGTTGCCCCCACATTCACACACACGTATGCATATATGCACACATACACAAATGTGCACACACGAACACACATGTGGGCACACACACACATGCATACCCAGAGAGGCAACGGAAGTTGCCTGGTACCAGCCTTCTGCCTCGTGGTTCCAGTTTGCTCTTTTAACTCAGGCTGCCCTAAGAGGGGCCCTGTGGCTGCCAGCTGCCCTCCATCTGAGAATCGGGACCCTGGCGGCCGAGAGAGATGATTATAAGGGTGATTAGGTGCTCCTTTTTTGGAGTGTCATTGGCCTGGTGACACGGGATAGCCATTGTGAAGGGGGGGGGGGGCAGAGAAAGGGATCGTCACTGGCTTTCCTTCCCCAGCACCCGAATGCAACCCAGAGGTCCTGACTGAATGCCTCTTTCCCCTGATAAGGGTGGCACTGTGGCTTGGCAATCAGAATCTTTGGCTCTGGACTCCGATGACCCTGGGCAGAGCCAGGATTCCTCCCTTCTGGCTGTGGGATTGTGGGCAGGTCGCTTCACTCTGTTGAAGCTCAGTCCTGAACTTGTACCGAGATGAACACACTCCCTTCACAGTGTTTGGATGGTGGGCCAGGCCAGGCCCAGGGAGCGGCAGCTGGGGTGGTCAATGCTTGTTCCTGAAAGTGCCACGCAAGGCAAAGCTGTGCTGTGTCCGGACCACTTGGGCCTGCCTCACAGCCCTGGGTAAACCGAGCTCCAGTCCAGGCACTGCTTCACCAGCTGGGTGACCTTGAGTGTGCCCCCCTCCAGCCTCAGCATCCCCAGCCCCTAAAGACATACCAACCTGAGGGGCAGCTGGGGCTAGAATGACCGCTCAGGTGGGAAGGGCCTTGCACATCACAAAGCGTGTGTCCCCTTTGAGGATGCAGGTGTGGGGCGCAGGTACCCATGGCCCCTCCATGGGACCCGGTCCTTCTGCACCCAGAGCCAGCATCCTGGCCTCGAGCCGGGCTGAGAGCTGCATGTGCCCCACAGAGGGAAGAGCCATGTTGGTTGGGGGGACCTCTCCGAGCCCTGCGCCCGCCCTCTGCAGGCCTCTGGAGCTTCCAGGTTGGGGAGCTCTCGCTCGGGCAGTCCGAGGCCCCTTTGAAGCTGGGAAGTTTGTACTGAAGGGGCAAAGGCAGTGCAGATTCAAAGCATCTCTCTTGGCCCTTAATTACCCTTCTTCACCCATAGGTGGAATTTCCACTCAAAGAGCGAAAGAAAGGCACCCGCGCTGCCGCTGGGGACCGGGCTTCCCTGCTGCCTTTGTGTGGCAGCCGCCAACGCAGCGGTGGCACACAGCTCGGGTTTCTGATTTTAATGATTTCCTGAATTCATTCTGTTTCCTACCTCGGGGAAAGGAGGAGAGGTGATCCTCTTGAAAATTCACATAATTGCTTTTATTTGATTTTTATTAAAATGCATTCAGGAATAATGTGATTGCCCCCTTTATTACGTTGTTCATCAATCTGGCATGGGGAATCAGCTTGGAGAGACAGCGGGTACAGGAGCCTGGTGTGCGGCGGGGAGCAGGCACAGCCCTGGGGGCTCCAGGGCTCGCCCTGCACTGGCCAAGTTGTGCTCCGCGGCTGCGGTCCGGGGAGGTGAGCTGACGACCCCGCTGAGCCCACTGCACGGCTCGCGGCAGGAACCAAAAGTGGAGCGCCGTAGTCCTCCCCAGCCCAACCCCTCCTCCCTGGCGCTGTCTCTTCCCACCTCTGCGTCCCTAGAGCCTGAGAGGGGTGGTGGCTTGAAGTCTGAGCATTGCTTGCCCCCAACCTCCTCCCCTGCACGCCCCCACCCCCACCGACCCCGGCTCTTTTCGGAGCCTCTGTGCTGGGTTTGCCGTCTGCTGGCACGGGGCCCTTAGTCCAGCTTCCCGTGGCCCACCCGGTCGTGCCACTCCCCTGCTTGGAAACCTTGGTGGCTGGCGAAGACCCCTTTCTTGCCAGGGCTATTGGCTTCGGGCCCTTTGCATACAGTGGAAAGAACCCAGGCCTCTTGTCAGACCCGGTTGCCTTCCTTGCTCTGCGTTATGTAGCGGGATGCTGGGCAAGACATTCCTATCCAAGTGTCAGCTTAGTGCTTAAGGCAACATCTTCTGGACAGAAGCCCTAAGAATGGAGGACGGGGGACAAGTACAGGGAGTGTATAACTCCTACGGCACGTGTGTGGCGGGGGGCGGGGAGGAATCACGTGACTTGACCTAGCAAGAGGGAGTAGCAAATGCGTGGGGAGAGAGTGGTCTCTGAGCCCACAGACCAGCTGGAGTGGCCACTGTGCACTGTGACACTGACAGCATCTCCCTCCAGTCTTCTCGCCTTCATCCCCTGTGGCCTCTCTCCTCCTTCCGGTGGGTGGTTCTGGATGAGACTGGACTGGAGCTTTCAGCCCAGCAGCCGGTAATAGCGGGGCCTACCCCTCTTCCTGCCCTCGCTTGCCTTAGAGCCCTCCGTTAGCAGATGAGGCGACAGAGGCCCAGAGAGGGTCAGTGAATGGTTGAGGTTGGCCCAGCTAGGAAGTGTGAGGTCTCTTGGGCATGAGAAACTAGGAAGGGTTGGCAACCCAGGCCACCCCGGAAGCTGTTGGTGAGATGCTTTGAGGGGAAGGTGTCTGGCAGGTGTCAGTGCCCCGTGCCCTGGAACGTGGGAGGGGACCAGGGAGGGCTGTCCACTCAGCCTCCGGTTGGTCTCTCCGGGGTGGTCTGCCTCCGCTGGGGCAGGCTGCATGGGGAGTCAGGGAAGTGTGGGGGGAACGTGTAGACATCCACTTGGGGAGCCCCCTGGGGGCTTTTGATTTCTGTGAAAAGCCCATCTTCACTTAAAAAAACAAAACAAAACAAAACAGACAGACCTTTGTTGTCTATTGCGGTTTTCTTTTTTACATGTTTGTTTAGATGCAAATCGCTTGGCAGTGGATGTGGCCAGGGGAATTCAGACAGCAAAGGCAGTAGATTTAGAAATGCCACTGTGGGGCCCTTGAGGGCCAGTCTGGCTCCTCTGTCTATCTGAGGGCTCAGTACAGGGCCTGGTGCACTGCTTTCTCCATGGACTGGCCTCCCGGTCCGTGCTGAAGCCGTTACCCCCACCGGCCTGCCCTCCCCGGTTAGCCTCTCTGCTTGCCAGGTGCCTCCTGTGAGGCCCGTGCCAAATCAAGTCTCCCGGTATCTGCACCCCTCTGGGTTCCTGAGGCCCACTCACTCTGCCTGCCTAGCCCAGGGGCTGCCTGGCCTCCCTGGGACAGGTGCACACCCGGTCTCTCTAGTCAGGCCATGAGTCTGCCCAGGAGGGCAGGCCCCTTCTCAGTCATGGAAAGCACTGTGCAGGAAGCTGGGAATGACCTCTAGAGTCTCAGCAGGGGAAACCCCAGTCTTGAGGGGTAGAGGGTGACCAATGGTTTCCTGAGGACTGAGGCGTTTCCTGGGCTGCAGACTTTCAGTGCTAAACTCGACAGTCTTGGTCACCCCAGATAAAGCCACTCGCTCCGGGCCACACAGCAAGTGCGTGCTTTGGAGCCTCTCAATTCCCAGGGCCAGCCCCACGTCCTGATGCTATTGCCAGAGACAGTCAGTGCCTCTATTTGGGTGAGGGGGACACAGGCCCACTGGGCCAGAGACTGGCCCAAGGCCATGGGTGAGTCAGCTGCAGAGCTAGACAAAGGGGCCTTCCAACCTTGGAGCCTCTGGCTGGTTCCCATGCCCAGGCTCACGACTTCTCTCAGAGCAACTTGGGGTGGGAGCCAGAGCCCAGAGCAGGGCAGACACCCCAGGAAACCCAGGAAACAGCCAACAGCAGGGGCGTGCAGGGCTCGTTGAGCCTTGGAACCCTGTGGTCTGCGTGCCTGGCCGCACTGGGGGCCGCCGCAGAACCCTGCCCCCAGCTCAGCAAATTGCAGGGGTTGAGCAGGGCCGTGCCCCCGGTGCTTCCCCCGCTGCTGGGGCCGGGCCCCGGTGAGCAGAACTCCCTTATCAGATCTCTGTTTCTCCCCTCCTGGTGCCGCCTCTGCCTGGCCTCCGCCCCCACCCTGAGCCCTTTCCTCTGTAGCGGAGCTCCTTCCCCGCCACCAGCATCAAGCACAGAGCAGCGCCCCGAGGTTGGTTTCTGTTGCTTTAAAAAAGTTTCCATTTGGTGTGAGGGGGTGAGGGGTTGTTTGCCGGGCGTGCAAAGCCCCACTGTGGGCTGCAGCTGGGGGGAGCGGTGGCGGTAGATTTGGGGCCTGCAAAGGCTGCGCCCACGACCCTGAGCCTCTGGATCCCGTGCAAAAGGCAAGGGGTGTGGAAGAAACACCTGGTGTGTGTGCAGCTCCAGCCTGGGCAGCGCCCACTCTCTGCTCACTCCCACGGGAACCTGCGAGGTCAGCGAGGTGAGGGATTTACTATCCGTTTCCCACAGCAGGCCGCTGGGGCCCGGGGCCTCCGGACTCGTGGTCTGGGCTCTGCCCACAGCCTCGTGCTGCCTTCAGAGCCCGCCATTCAACCTTCTCCTTCCTTACCTGCCATTTTCCCCACCCGCAGGGGGGCCAGACTCTCCTCAGCCAAGGGGCACAGCTTTGTGGAACTCCTGCTCTAGGCTTGCGGTCCCTCTGGGGAGAGTAAATGAACTGTATCCAAGTCACCAGGGCTGGATTCGAATTTCGAGTCCCCTTGCCGTGTGACCTCTGGCAAGTCACTTTGCCTCTCTGAGCACCAGATGGCTTTGCTATCAAACGAGAAGGTTGGAGGAATCCCGGAGAGAGCCTGATGGATTCGGAAGGCCTGCCACGCAGCGGGCTGGGGTCTCTCTGTCTGTTTAACAAGGGCCTCACAAAGTTTCAGTTGTCAGTTTGGGGAGCTGGCTGGGGTGATAGGGAGCTATACTGAAGGTGGGGGAGCAAGGGAGTGCCATGATTAAGACCATGTTCCAGAAGGATCACGTAGGCAGCAGAGTAGAGGAATATTACAAGGGGGAAGTAGGAGCTGGGAGGCTGTCGAAGGGGCGCTTTGGCTCTGTTTTCAGAAAAAGAAGGTTACCCCCCTCTCCCCTCTAAGAATCACGGAGACCAGACCATCCCACCTGGCTAGGCACCAGACTGTGGCCCAGGACTGGTTCCCTGCCCTTGGCCTTCTCCCATGTTCAGCTGTCATGCCCCGTGGGAGGAGGAGCAGGGGTCTTGAACCCCAGTCCCCCCACAACATCCAGGTGTGAAATGGGCTTCCTCCTCTTCCCAGTGGCCCCTGTGTCCCTGAGAAGTGCTGGTAATCCAGGCCCATTTGAGGGCCGTGGTTTCTGTTTCTCACCAACCTCCGTCCCCGGGATTTCCTACCTCTTGCTTCAAGCCTCCTGACACCACCCCAGCCCTTGAGACAACTCTCTCCAACCCCTCACCTTATGGGTGAAGAACTCCCCCCAGAGCAGGGCGGTAGCTGGTGCAGCCAGTCTGTTCTTTCCCTGCTGCACCTCTACCTTCTCCCAGAACAGGGCAGGGAAGCTCAGAATGCAGGGGACTCAGTGGGGTGGGGGGGGGGTGGGGGGCGTTCCCTTTTGTGGAAGAAACGCCTTGTATGTAAAGCGAATAATTCCCCCCACCCGCACCTCTCTGTGTCACAGGCTTTCTTAAAGATGAGCCACCCTCGGCCACCTGTGCTGGGTTTCCCTGGGGATAAGCCACAGCTGAGAGTAGCAGAGGAGGCCAGGACGCTTGAGGTAACTTTACTGTTCCCCTCCTCCTGAAATTTGTTGGATGGGGGGTGTCTCGGCCTGCTCAGGCCACCGTCACAGACTACCACCATCGAGGTGGCTTCAACATTTCTCTCTCATCACCCCGGAGGCTGTGAGGCCAAGATCAAGGGACCTGCAGACGCGGTGTCTGGTGAGGGCCTGCTTCCTGGTTCACTGTTGGCTGCTTTCTGTCTGAGTCCTCACCAGGGGGAAGGAGCTGTCTGGGGGTCTCCTTTGTAAGCCACCAATCCCACCATGCTCCTCCCTCGGGGCCTCCTCCCCTCCTAACACCATCACCTCAGGGGTTAGGATTCCACATAGGAACCTGGGGGGACACAAACATTCGGACCGGAGCAATCTTGCTCTCCCGAAGGTTCTTGAATGGCGGGAGCATAGTGGGTCTCACAATGGCCATTTCCCAGACAGGCAGACCGAGGCCCAAACACCTAGGCTTCCTTGTTCATATCCAGAGGCTGATGTTCTGGACTTTGGTCAAGAGCAAACGTTCTCCTCTGCCAGCTTCCGAGGCAGCCCTCGGCTGCCACCCCTGCTGCCCTTAATTCCTGGCCAGCATGGAGTCTCTTGCACAGGGGGAGGGACGCGATTCCTCACCAGCCCTGTGCTGGTCCTGCAATGCTGGGTGCCTTTACTGCCCACATGCCCACCCCTGTCATGAAAATACTTCTCCGGGGGCGCCTGGGTGGCTCAGTCGGTTAAGCGTCCGACTTCAGCTCAGGTCACGATCTCACGGTCTGTGAGTCCGTGAGTTCGAGCCCCGCGTCGGGCTCTGGGCTGATGGCTCGGAGCCTGGAGCCTGTTTCCGGTTCTGTGTCTCCCTCTCTCTCTGCCCCTCCCCCGTTCATGCTCTGCCTCTCTCTGTCTCAAAAATAAATAAACGTTAAAAAAAAAAAAAAAATTAAAAAAAAAAAAAAAAAAAAAGAAAATACTTCTCCAATTAGTTCTAATGTTAGCTCTCGTTAGGACCCACATCACCTACAAGGCTGGCCACAAGACACCCCGGGAACGCACCTGCCTCACCCTCTCTCCTGGTGGCAGAGGCCTCCAGGGCCTCCGGGGCCTCGGGGGCAGGGAAGCGGTGCTCGCTGGATGCCCCGGGGACCCTGCTTTGCTGTGTGACATTCTCCATGGCTCTTAGCCTCTCTGGGCCTCTCCAACAACACCTGCAGGGCCTGTCTCGTGGGATTGTAGGGATCAAAGGATAAAGGTGCCGGGGATGGGAAGCCCTTACGGTGGGCCAGCACGAGGCAGGCAGCTTCTGTATGGCTTTGTTTGGCTTTCACCACAGCCCCAGTTGCCAGACCTAGAGTGGGCCTCGTGGCCCCACCTACTGTGCACCTGCCGGATGAGGGGGTTCTGTACAGGAGGATATTCAGATATTACACTGGCTATTCCCCAGCCGACCTGGCTTTTGCAGTCCTTTACCTGGGCGTTTTGGGACGGTAGCAGAAACTGCTCCAAGTCTAGTACTCAACCTAGTCATCTCAGACGGGATGCTGTAAGGTGACACTGGGGGCCTTCTGCACAGGCCTCGGCACGCCTGGGACACCATTCATGCAGCCCGTCTAGCCTCATGCCCGGCAAGACACCATAGGACGTCAGGCGCCCCTAGTCTCGGAGCATGAGGGTCTCCCCAGTGCCCAGACAGACTGGGGACCAAGGCTCTGCCCTATTCCTGGGCGTTGTGCGGCCTCTCCCTTCCTGAGGCTGAGGGTGACAGCCTGATGATGATGGAGGTAGGATGGTTAGCATTTAGTTTCTTGAAAGACGGATCTAGAAGGTTTATTTCCTGCAGCCATAAATTTCAGTATAGCATCATGGTACTCTTAGCCCCATTGGACAGATGAGGAAACTGAGACTCATAGAGTTTGTGATTGTCCAAGGGCATCTTTTTTGGAATGGGTGGGCCAGGGACCCGAATCTCTGCAGCTTTTTGCCTTTTTATGCCTCCTCGACTATAAGACAGCCCCACCTGGTGGGGGGGGGGGCTGATGGGACCATCATCCCCACTTGGGTAAGTGCCACAACTGGGAAGTAAGTGAGGACTCCAGTTCTGTACTGGGAGACACCAAGCTCCCCTTTGCCTGGTCCACACTGCCCGTGGCCCATCCACCATCCCTCCTTCTGCCTCGGCCCTCTGGGCCCCCTGCTCAGTGTGGAGTTCTCCTCACCAGAGTGCAATAGCGCTGCTCAGGGGCTGAGACTGTTCTGGACCTCCTGAAGCCATGTCTTGATCCCAGAGGGGCAGCAGGCCGGGCCCCAGCCCTGCCTGCACCTGCCGTGGGCTCGTCCCCACAGGTCTTGGGCCTGAGGAGTGACGTCTTTCGGCTCAGCCTGAGACTCTGTGTGTGGGGTCAAGGGTGGTGTCAGGAGTCCCTGAGTCAAGTCTGGGTTCTGCCAGTGACTGTGTGGCCTTGAACAGTCACTTGCCCTCTCTGGGCCTCAGTTTCCCCATTCTGCAGGAATGGGTCCTGCAGAATGGGTTATTAGGGTCCTAGATAGAAGGTTGGCAGGCGTGGAGAAATGAGAAAGGTTATATAGCTCTTCCATTTATGAGCTGTGTGTTCTCAGCCCCGAGCCCTTCAGTTTCCCTCTGGGTAAAGTGGGAATAATGTTCCTTCTGACTTTTAAGAAAAATAACATTTCCTGAATACTTCTAGGGCTTGACCCCATGTTAGAGGCCCCCTGAAGCGTTTTCTCCCATGGAGCCCTCATCACAGTGCTATGAGTCTTGAGTCTGAGCTGGGAGTGAAATGGAATGTCTTATTTTTAGTCTTTTATACATGTCTCTCTGTGGCCCCTCCTGGCCTGGGGATCTAGGGAGGCAGTCATGGACAGCATCACGGAGGACAGGGCACGTGGTCGGAGCCTGGAAGGATTGGGGGACACCCCTTGTCTGCGGGCAGGAGGGGTCGGTGCTCTGGCTTCTGGGAGCACGTGTGCCATCTTGGGTTCCCTGGGGCCCCCGTAGGTAGGAGTTTGAGCTCTGCTTCGGCAGGCCACAGAAGTCAGCCCCAGCTCCTGGTGCCCTGAGCCTCCCTCTGGCTCCTTTGTGCTTGGGAAGGGAGGCCTAGGAGGCCTCTTGTGCTGTTGTGGGAAGAAATAGGAATATCAGTCGGCCTCCTTGCTAGACACGCTCTCACATGGGCCAGGAGACCGGGTTCTTGTCCTGGCTGACGTGCTGTGTGACCTTGGCCAACCGGCCCAGCATCTCTGGGCTTGCAGTTTCCTTTACTCAAATGCAATGCTCCTATAAAGAGTACAACATTTTTTAAAGCACTTACAATATGCCAGGCGCTGAGCCAAGTACTTGACTACTTCTATTAGCTCATTTAATTCTCAAATGCTTTGTGACGGAAGCTCCGTATCATGCCTACCTTCTGGGAAATGGAGGCCCAGAGGGGCTGAATGACCATCTCCAGTCCCCGCAGCCAGTGAGAGGTGAAGACAGGGCTTGCAGCCTGGTGGTCTGCCTGGAGTCCTGGAGCCCTAGAGCGGTGCAGCGTGCATGCAAACGTGCAGACGCAGCAGCCACTGTGATCGCTAACTGCGAGGAGACGTAATTAGTGTCTCCACTTTACAAAGAAGGAAATGGAGGCAAGTTGAGGAACTTGGTCAAGATCGGCCAGCTATTCAGTTATGAGCCAGGGCTGGAATCTGGGCAGTCTGACTTCCAAGTCTGTAAGAGACTAACGTGAGTAAATCTCCAGGCACATAGGCGATGGTATACAGTAGGTGCTCAATAAATAATCGCTGACTTGAACTGAGAGAAAAAAAACCACGAAAGGGTCAGGTCTTTGGGTTTTATGGTCTTGGCCTTGCCCTGTCCATGGATGGCCTTTGCTAAGGCAGGAAGAAAAGGCAGCCCCAGGGAGGGACCCATGAGAACGGGAACGGGCTGGCATTCAAACTCTTCAGAGGATCCCTTGCCCTTGCAGGTTCCGGGCTCTACCCTTTCCTCATCCCCAAACTACATTCCGTTTCTCCTTCCTACCATTCCTTTGTTAAAAAAAAAGTCAATTTTATTGAGGAATAATTTACAAAACACACACATTTTAACTGTACAGTTCAGTGAGTTTTGACGGACGTAGACAACGGCATAAACATTGCCCCACTCCAGGTAAAGCACCTTTCCAACACCCCTCAAAATATCTTCCCGCTTCTTCTGCAGCGAGTCCCTCTCCCTGCCTCCCCCACAGGGAACCGGTGATGTGATTTCTATCGCTATAGATTAGTTCTGTGTGTTCTAGAACTTCTTATAAATGGAACCCAACAGTCTGTGTTCTTTTGTGTACATCTACGCATGCTGTACCTCGTCATTAGTTTGGTCTTTTTATTGCTGAGTGGTATTCCAAGGAGTGGACATCCTGTGGTTCGTTTAGCCATTCACCAGCTGATACATATCTGGGCTGCTTCCAGTTGTAGAATTTTATGACCATAGCTGCCGTGAGCGCGCAAGTACAAATCTGGGTGAACACGTTTCCATTTCTCTTTGGTCAGTGTTTAGCCACGGAACCGCTGGGTTGTATGGTATGTTTTACTTTGTTTTTGAAGGATAATTTGGCAGGATAAAGAAATGTAAGTTGCTGATTTTTTTTTTTTTTTCACACTTTGGGCATCTTTTTGTGCACATGCATCTTCTTTGGTAAAGCGTCTATTTGGATCTTTTGCCCAGTTTTACTGGGTTGTCTGTTTTATTCGTGAGCTGTAAGAACCCCTCCTATAAATTCTGGATACAAGGATTTTTTGTTTTTTGATTTTTGTTTTTTTTTTCTGTCAGATGTATGTATTACAAATATTTTCCCATAGTCAAAGGCTTGCCTTTTCACTTTCTTACTGGTATTTTTTGGAGGGCAAAGTTCTTCCTGGCTGATTTATGCTGGCATGTTAGTGCTTTTTATGACTTGTTGAAGGCTTCTTTGCTTGCTAACAGGGTTACAAAGATTTTCTCATAAGTTTTCTTCTGGATATTTATAATTTTAGCTTTTTATGTTTAGATGTATGGTCCAAGTGGAGTTTATTTTTGCAAGTGATATGAGGTGGAGTTGAAGTCCGTATGGATACCCATTTTTTTTAAGTTTATTTATTTATTTTGAGAGAGACAGAGAGAGCACGAGTGGGGGAGGGAGGGAGGGAGAGAGAGAGTGAGAGAGAGAGGGAGAGAGACGGAGAGAGAATTCCAAGCAGGTTTCGGGCACGGTCAGCATGGAGAGCCCGAGGTGGGGTTCAAACTCATGAAACCGTGAGATCACGACCTGAGCCCAAATCAAGAGTTGGTCTCTTAGCTGACTGAGCCAAGTAGGCACCCCACCCATTTATTTTTATATGCCATATTTGTTACTGTTTCCTGTTGTTTCCCTGTTCTTTGTTCCTGTTTTCGCCTTCCACCCTTTTCCCACCTTTGGTAGTTTTAATCAGCATTTTATATGATTTTGTTTTCTCTCCTCTCTTAGCCTATCAATTATACCTTCTTTTAAAATCCCTTTTTTTTAGCGGTTGCCCTAGCATTTGCAATATACACTTATAATGGATCTGACTCCATTTCCAAATAATGCTACACTGCCTTCACAGTAGTGAAAGTACCTTGTAATTAGCAAAGTAGGTATGCTTAATTCATCCCTCCGGTTCCTTGTATCATTGCTGTCATTAATTTCACCTACTCATAAACTGTAATCATCAATTACATTGTTGCTATTATGTTGGTCAACTTGTCATCTGTTAGGTCAAATTAAGAATAAGAAAAATTAAAGTTTCTGTTTTACCTTCACTTCTTTCTTCTCTAATGCTTTTCCTTTCTGTATATAGATCTGGGTTTCTGACCTGTTTAATTTACCTTTTCTCTGAAGAACTTCTTTTAATATTTCTTGCAAGGCAGATCTTTTGGCAACAAATTACCTGAATTTTTGTTTATCTGAGAAAGTCTGTCTCCCTTGTTTTTGAAGGACAATTTGGCAGGATAAAGAAATGTAAGTTGCTGATTTTTTTTTTTTTTTTTTTTTTTTTTTTTTTACTCTTTCAATAGTTTAATATTTCACTCTATTCTCTTCTTGCTTGGAATGGCTTCCAAGAAGTCTGATATAATTCCTATTCTTGCTCCTTTGTAGATAAGGGTGGGTCCCCCTCCCCAGTTTCAGCTTCTTTTAAGATTCTTTTTAAATGTTTATTTGTTTGTTTAGAGGGGGGCAAGTCAGAGAGAGAGGAGAGGGAGAAAAACTCGGGGCTTGGTCCCACAAACCATGAGGTCATGATCTGAGCCAAAATCAAGAATCAGGCGTTTAACTGACTGAGCCACCCAAGCACCCCACAAGATTTTTTTCTTTATTTTTGATTTTGTGCAGCTCTAGGAATCAATTTTTTGTCCTTTATATCTTATTTGGTGTTCTTTGAACTTTCTGGAATGTGTGGTTTGGTGTATGACATTAATTTTTGGAAAATTTTCATCATTATCACTTCAAATATTTCTTTTTTCCTTTCCTTCCTTCCTTCCTCCCTCCCTTGCTTCCTCCCTCCCTTGCTAACTTCCTTCCTTCCTTCTTTCCTCCCTCCCTTCCTTCCTTCCTTCCTTCCTTCCTTCCTTCCTTCCTTCCTTCTCCTTCCTTCCTTCTAGTACTCCCACTACAGATATATTACTCTTTTTGTAGATGTCCTACAGTTCTTGAATATTTTGTTCTTGTTTTTTTTTCCAGTATTTTTTTCTTTGCTTTTCAGTTTTGGAGGTTTCTATTGAGATATTGTCAAGATTAGAGATTTTGTCCTCAGTGGTGTCCAGTCTATCAGTGAGCCCATCAGAGATACTCTTCATTTCTGTTACAGTGTTTTTTTATTTCTACCATTTCTTTTTTATTATTTCTTGGAGTTTTCATCTCTTGGCTTATATTATCTGTTGATTATTTCATGTTCTTACTTTTTACTCTAGAACCCTTATTATATTAATCATGGTCCTTATTATATTAATCAACCTGGTGTGAAAATTCTAATATTCCTGACATGTGTCAGTCTGGTTCTGATGCTTGCTCTGTCTCTTCAAACTTGACTTTTTTTCTTTTCTTTCTTTCTTTTTCTTTTTTTCTTCTTTCTTTCTTTCTTTCTTTCTTTCTTTCTTTCTTTCTTTCTTTCTTTGCCTTTTAATATGCCTTGTAATTATTTTTGTTGAAAACCAAACTTGATGTACTAAATACATTGGAACCTGGTACTGGTTCCCACAGAGTTTTCTGCTCCAGAAACTTGTGAGTCTTTGTATCTTGCTGTCTATCTCTCTAATCTTTGAGACAATGATTTGCTCCATGAACTCAATTCTGATGGATGTAAGATGAGTAGGTGGTGTTTAGCTTATCTTTTTTCTTGTTAGGGGGATGGCAGTGATGACTTTCAAGCTCCTTATATGTTGGGCTGGAAACTGGATGTCTGCTATCCATTTGTTTTAACACTTTTGTTTGTTTGTTTGTTTATTACAAATATAAACCTTTGGCCACTAAATAGCCTTGTCACCTCTGTAAAAAACAAATCAATCGATTACAGGCATGTGGGCCCATTTTGAAATTGTATTCTGTTCCATTGATCTATTTGTTTTTCCTTTTACCAATACTATTACTCTATTGACCACTGCACCTGCATAGGAAGTCTTAATATCATAGCTTGATATTCAAAATTTGTTGTTTTTCAAAATTGTTTTGTTAGTATAGGTAATTTTCATTTTTGTGTACATCTTAGAATCAGCCTGTCAATTTAAAATTTTTTTGGGGCGCCTGGGTGGCTCAGTCGGTTAAGCGTCTGACTTCGGCTCAGGTCATGATCTCACAGTTCGTGAGTTCGAGCCCCGCGTCAGGCTCTGTGCTGACAGCTCAGAGCCTGGAGCCTGCTTCACATTCTGTGTCTCCCTCTCTCTCTGCCCCTTCCCTGCTCATGCTGTGTCTCTCTCTGTCTCAAAAATAAATAGACATTAAAAAAAAATTAAAATTTTTTTAAAAGTCTGCTCTAATTTTCATTGGTTTATCCTTTCCTTGTGATATTTTTGCCTGGTGTTGATATCAGAGTAACGTTGGCCTTGTGAAAAAGTTGGGAAGTGTTTCATTCTCCTTATATTTTGAAAGCATTTATGCTGGATTTGTATTATTTCATATTTAAATGTTTGATAAAAATTTCTATGAAGCCACAGGGGCCTAGAGTTTCCTCGGTGGGAAGGTTTTATGAATTAAGTTTCCATGATAGGTATGAAACTATTTATTTTCTTCTTCTCACTCTGCCAATTTTGGTGATTTGTGTTTTTCAAGGAATTTGATCGCTTCATTTAAGTTGCCAAAGTTATTATCTTAAAGTTTCTCAATATATTCTCTTACCTTTTAAACATCTGTAAGATCTGTAGTGATGAACCCACTTTGATTCCTGATGTTGATCATTTATGTTTTATTTCTTTTTTCTTAATCAGTCTAGCCATTGATTTTTATTGGTCTTTCCAAAAGCATAAGATTTGGTTTCACTGAGTTTCTTCAGTATGTCTATTATCTAGTTAATTGAATTTTGCTGTGTATTATTTCCTTCCTCTACTTACTTTGGTTTTAATTTAGTCTTCTGTTTTAAAACTTCCTTGGGTGATCAATGGTGTGTTGGAGGTCCCTAAGACCACCCCCAGGTTCAGTGATTTTCTAGGAGGAATTTCAGGACTCAGCATATAAGTGATATTCATTGCTAAGATTTATTACGACAAGTTACAAGGTAAAACTGCAAAGGGAAAGACACGTGATGTGAAGTGTGAAGGAAACCAGGCATGAGCTTCCAAGAGTCTGCTCACAGTGGTTACTCAGGAAGCAACAATGAGTTGTGACGACACATGTGAAAAGTTGTCTACCAGGGAAGCCCATTAGAGACTCAGTGCCCAGGGTTTTTATTGGTGGTTCTTCATGTAGGCACTTTTTGCCTGGCACATACCAACATTCCAGAGTGCCAGAAAGGAAGAGGTGTTCAGCATAAACCATATTGTTATCAGTTATCAATTGCTTCCTGTGAAATTTTCACTTCATAGATTGCATTCTTCATCTCCTTAAATTCTGTTTATTTCTTTTTGTGTGTGTGGTTTCCATTTACCTCTTCATTATATGTATATTTACATATACATGTATACATATATACATTCCTTCCAATGTATTTATATATATATATTATATTTATATATTAATATATTATATATAAATATATATTTATATATAAATATTAAATATATTAATATATTATATATATAAATATATATTTATATATAATATATTAAATATATTATATATTTATATATATATTATTTATATATATATCCTTGAATATTTTTTTTTTTTTAATTTTTTTTTCCAACGTTTTTTATTTATTTTTGGGACAGAGAGAGAGACAGAGTATGAACGGGGGAGGGGCAGAGAGAGAGGGAGACACAGAGTTGGAAACAGGCTCCAGGCTCCGAGCCATCAGCCCAGAGCCTGACGCGGGGCTCGAACTCACGGACCGCGAGATCGTGACCTGGCTGAAGTCGGACGCTTAACCGACTGCGCCACCCAGGCGCCCCCCTTGAATATTTTTATAATAACTACTCTAATGTCTTTGTTTGCTAATTCCATCACTTCTGTTATCCAGGTTTGTTTCTTTTGGATTATTTTTCTTCTAATTGTGGGTTACATTTTCCTGCTTTCTTGAATGTCTAGCAGTTTTTGTTTGGATGCTGGACATTGTGGGGTTTCATCGCAGGGTAGTTGGATTTTGTGGTCTGCCTTACAGAGCCATAAAAATATTGTTTTGACGGGCAGTTAGTTTACTTGTAGATCAAGTTGCTCCTTTGAGGCTCATTTTTAGCTTTGTTGAGTCAATCAATGAGGCCTCTCTGCTCTGACCAGTTGGAGCCCAAAGTCTCCTGGCTCTGTGTGAGCTCTACTAGTTGTCAAACTCATAGGTCCCTGATAGTAATTTTTTCTCTGATAGTTGGTCTTTGCATGGCCCTATCAGGTCTCACCCTAGACACACACAGCTTATAATTCATTGTAAGACTATGCGGATTTCTAGAGCTTTCTCTGCTTAGCTCCCTCCTCTCTGGTACTCTGCCCACAGCTTCCAGCAGCCAAGGCCTTCCTGTGCTCCAATCTCTGACTCATCAGCTCAGTGAGACTGCTGTGCTCCCCTTGGATTCTCTCTCTCTTTGTTCAGTGGTCTGGAACATATCTCCAGTTAGAAAAGAGAGACAATCCTAAAGCTTACCTCTTCTGTTTCCTTTCTTTCAGGAGTCACTGATCTGTGCTTCTATGTGAAAATAGGTGTTTCTTTGTTAAGTTGCCTTTCTTTCTTTCTTTCTTTCTTTCTTTCTTTCTTTCTTTCTTTCTTTCTTTCTTTCTTTCTTGTGGTAGGGCTGGTTGGATTACCAGTTACTCTGTCATGGCTGGAAATGCACATCATTGACTCCCAGCCCAATGACCATGGTGAGTAGAGGTTCACCAGGAAGAGGTGTGGAGAAGGACATCTTCAGAGAAGGGGCTGCACAGGAGACAGTTGTGAGCTTGAGACACATGTGGGATGGTGTATGTGTTGTGTTTAGGGGGAGGATTATAGGTGAGCAGGGGGACTGGCAGGAATGTATTTGCAAAGGACCTTGAATGGCAGTGTAGGAATTTGTACATTATCCTGGAGGTGTTGAGGAGGTTATGGCTAATTATGGTTATAACTATAATAACAATAACATGTAACTGATTTATTTTCATGTCATTTCATTTATTTCATGTCACGTGCCAGGCAGGTTCTGCTCTCAGATCTTCCCACGGATCATCTCATTTACTCCTCCAGCCAGCTCATGAAACCCTATGTGTTAGGAATTGCCGTGTGCCTTTGTGTTTGTCAAGCACTTTACACAACATCTCATTTAATCTTCACAATAACACTAGGTGGTGGGGACTGTACCCGTGCCTGTTGTACAGATCAGGAAACTGATGCTCAGAGAGGGTAAATGACTCGGGGTCACACAGAGAAGAAGTAGCAATTAGGGGCAATTTTCTTTGGGCCATTCAGGTGTCCGTGGCACCCCACTGGCTTCAGACACTGTGAATGTTAGTGCATATGGCTCCTGGGTGGACAGGGGGTGGCCTGGCAGTCAAATGGTAGTATCTATGATAGTTTAAAATCATGCCCTCAACTTCTTTGAATACCCTTCCCATCACAGGGTGGACTCGATTCCCCACCCCTTCAATATGGGCAAAGCTTTAGCAACTCCCTTCTAATGAATAGAATGCGACAGAGAGGATGCCTGGTAACATTCGAGTCTAGTTTTAAAAAGACAACTCTGTTTCCACCGGACTCGTTCTCTTGTGATACAGGCCTTGGGAGTCCTGATGTGTTTTCTGATTCTATTGTTTTGCCTTTCTGAGTATATCGTAGAAAAGGGATCATCCAGGGTGCGGTCTGGTTTCTTGGCCTCCCATATAGGTCTTGAGGTTCATCCACGTTGCTGTGGGTGTCTGTAGTCCGGTCCTTTTTATTTCTGAGGTGCTTTGTCAACCTGCTGTGGGGCCAACAGCGGTGGCAGCCACTCCAGGGTGGTGGTTGGGGGGGGGGGTGGCAGACAAGGCTTCCCGGGGTGATGTTTGCCGGCCCTTGGGGAGGGGAGGGTGGGTCTGCTGAGGAACAGCAGCGTAAGGGCCCTGTGTGAGCACACAGCACTTTAGAGGAAGAGGCCCAGTGGGAATGTGGGGAGTGGTCAGGTTTGGGGCTGAAGAGGTGGGTCCCAGGGCAGATGGGGAGTGCCCGTAAGTCACATCGATGAGTTTGGCTTCCAGCTTGCAAAGTGATATGATTCGGGTCTCTCTACTGCAGAGGGGAGAGCGGACTGGGTATATATAGGTGCAGGTTGGAAGGCCAGTGGTGGTGGGGTAAGGGTCCCAGGTCAGGGAAGGTGGTGACCTGAGCTGGGGCAATGGGCAGAGTAGATTTTAGACTGGCCTAGAGAGGGACTTGCGAGGATCTGGTGACTCCTCTTATGTGGGGAGGGGGCAGAACGCAACAAAACTACCCCCTGGACTCGGGACCTGGGCACCTGAATAGATGGTACGCCAGTCTCTGGAAGAGGAGCAAGCAAGGAGTGGGCCGTGGTGCAGAGATGATGAACAACTACGGAACTGCTGACGTAAAAGCGTCAACGCGTCTGGCAAGTCCAGCAGGAAGCTGGGTGTTTGGGCCTGTGGAGGGACACGGAGTTGGGGACATTGACACGGGGCGGGGAGGGGCGGGGGAGGAGATGAGTGAAGACTGTGGAAGGTGCAGGGCCCAAGACAGAGACGTGAAGAATGCCAGGATTTAAAGAGGAGGGAAAGAGGCGTACAAGCGAGATGGAAGGAGATGTCCTGGGGAATCAGGTGCAGACCAGCCAGCGTGCTGAGGAGCCTCCGGGGAGGGGGCTGCAAGGGGAGGCGGAGGGCACCAGCAGGCGTGCTTCTCAGGCTCAAGTCAGCCACGCTGCCCGGCCCAAGGACGGCCAGCCCCTGTTGACCTTAGAGATGTCCCCCTTGGAGGAAGGCAAGCAGCAAAGGCCCGAGCACTGGCTGGTGAGGGGTGGGCAGAAGGGGGTTCAGTTTGGATGCACTTCTCTGTCCTGCACTGTGGTCGTGAAGGGGGCAGTGGGTGGAATGCTGAGGGGCGTGGGATCGAGGGAGGATTTTAGATGAGGGAAGCTTGCGGACATTAAGCGCCGACACAAGGCAGACAGCAGAGAGGGGTGTTCTGGTTACCTATTACCGAGCAACAAACCACGGCAAACCCAATGCCCTAAAAAAACAACCAGTTATTACCTCTCACAGCTCTTGGACTGGCCGGGCTCAGCTGGTTCACCGGGGGCCGTGGCCACCGTAGGTTTGAACCCCAAGATGGCTCACTCACGTGGCGGCCGGGAGCTCGGCGGAGGCTGCCAATGGGAACATCTTGCTTCTTCTCCGTGTGGCCTTTCCACCCTGATTGGGCTCCTCACAGCATAACAGCTGGATCCCAAGAAAGAGTACTAAGTGCTCCAAACCAGAAGCTGCCCCGTGGGCTGAAATCCAGACTTGGAAGTGACAGGGTTTCACTCCCGCCTCATTCTGTAGGTCAAGCAAGTGACAGTCAGCCCCGACTAAAGGGATAGAGCAAGAGACTTCCTCTCTTGATGAGAAGAGCTGACAAGAATTTGGGCAATCTTTCATGAAATGTAGGAGAAGGTGAGCCTAGAAGAGAAAAATGGAAGAATCCGTTGAGAGAATGGCAGGGCTTGGGGCCCGCAGCACATGTTGGAGGACCGGCGTTAGAGAGAAGAGGGCTTGGAATGGAGTTCTAGAAGGGTACGGCCGCCTTATACTTTATGAAGAAGATCTAAATAGGTCCACCAACCACCAGGTTCTGGGCTGTGTCACCCACTTCGGATTTCCCCCTCCCATCGTGAGATAGGTAGCGGAGCGAGCCTCTCAAGGATGACGCATTGTTGACTGCTGGTGTGTGGCCTTCATCACTTCTCTCAATGGGCCTGTGAGGTCAGCGTTGTGTTAGCCACCTTACAGGTGAGGCAACGGAGGCTCAGCGACGTCTGTCTCTCTGACTGAATGGGCTGATGGTCTGCACGTAAAAGATACCTGCTGTCTCTTCTCTGAGGAGTATGTAGATGTCACAACAACTCCTCCGAGGAGGGAACCCGTAATGGACATGGGGTGGTTTGCACCCCAGGAGAGGGGATGAGGGATTGGGGGCGTCAGCTCAGACCCTGGCGTGCTGAAAGGGTTTTGGGGAGAGGGGTATGGAGGCTGAGACTCTGAGGTCCAAGCCCCTTGGAACGAGAGGAAAAAGATGAAGGAAGGGGTCTTGGCTGCAGAAACCATGGGCAGGTGACCACCATTTCCGCCACCCTAATCATGCACTTGTGATATTAATAAAAGTAATTTATGTCATGTGACTGCTTTTTAACTAGCTGCTTTCAGGCCTTAAGACCGGGATTATAAAAGGCATGCATTTATAAATTATTAGCCCAGAGCTCATAAGCACATATACTTTGGGGAACACTTTGGTAGCACTTTAAATTAATTTATTGTCATTCATTCCAGCTGTCTGTGATGTAAACCTTCAGCTATAAATTTGTACCATCATCTGACACGCCATTAACTAAGGTGCTGCCCAAGCCAGAGCACATAATAAAACATTCGAATACAATTTCTGTAGGGATGTATGTCTCCCCTCTCCTTCTTCTCCCCTTCCCTTCCCTTCCCTTCCCTTCCCTTCCCTTCCCTTCCCTTCCCTTCCCTTCCCTTCCCTTCCCTTCCCTTCCCTTCCCTTCCCTTCCCTTCCCTTCCCTCCCCTTCCCTTCCCCTCCCTTCCCCTCCCCTCCCTTCCCCTCTCCTCCTCTATTAATGACAAGCAACTTAGAGAGAAGGCAGGTGCCTGGGAGCTGTGTCAGCAAAAGAATCAAGGTGGGTAAGACCTCGTCTGCCCCAGGACCCTCCATGGAGCTCACGGGGTTTCATCCCATTGTACAGATGGGACATCAGAGATCCAGAGAACGTGTGGGTTTGTCCAAGGCCACACAGTCAGCAGAAATAATGGCTTCCCCAGTGCCTTCTTGGTAGGCAGGCTGAGTCTATGCTCCTGAGAAATTTGGCCTGGGCAAGAGTGAGAGCCCTGGAGTTCAGAAGAAAGTTAGGAGCAGGGAGTAAGATTTCCTTGAGAGGAGTTTCTGGTGGGGCAAGTGGAAAAGAATTCCAGGAATGCTGGGCAAACAGAAGGAAAGAACAGAGGAGGATTCATCCCACAATCACTGCCTTTGAACATCAGAAAGGCAGAGAGTGGCTTGTTTGGGTGGCCTAGGGGGACGGAGCTGGCATGTGGGAAATCAGTCCAGGGGAACAATTTGGATCCCATGAGGAGGGGTTTAGTAATGGTGAGAGCTGGCTGAGGTTGGAGAGAGTTCCCTGTCACCAGAGGGGACACAGTGCCACGCAACTGGAAGGGGACATGGGACAGTGTATTAGTCCCCATTACTGTTGTAACACGTGACTACCAAAGTCATGCTCAAAACAACACAAGTCCATTAGCTTATAGTTATGGAGGTTGGAACTCCCAAATGGGTCTCAGTGGGCTAAAATCAAGGTGTTGGATGGGCTGCGTTCCCTCTGGAGGCTCTAGGGGAGAATCCAGTCCTTTGCTTTTCCAGCTTCTAGAGGCTGCCTGCTTTCCTTGACTCGGTCTTCAAAGCCGGTAACATCACGCGGGGTCCCTCCCTTGCTGCCACCTCCCTGCTTCTCTCTTCTGCCTCCCCCTTTGGTCACGTGCACCCCCGTGATCCCATGAGGTTCACCTGCATAGTCCAGGAACATCACCCCTCTCCAGCTGAGCCGAATCACAACCTTACCTCACAACCCGCAACCCTCCTTCTCCTTTCTGTGTAACCTAACGTGCTCCTCGCTTCCAGGGACCACGATGGGGGTATTGTTCTGCCCCACCACAGATGGGGAGGAAGCCTTCCGATGTTTCCAGTCTGGAATCAGGAGACATTTTATTGCTTCGCTTAAGCAAGATAAGGTACGAGGAGGAAGAAGAAAGGGAAAAGGAGGAAGAGAAAGTAGAGACAGGGCTTGGGAACAGCCGGAGAAGGGTTCGAAGAGAGAGCAGGAGGATGGATGGAAAATTCAACGTCATCCTACGTCGGCTCACTTTCGCCCCACACTCTCTAGGTCAGGCCAGGCATTAGACTTGAACTCAAATCCCAGTGCTGCCGCAGACCAGCTGTGTCACCGGAAGCCGGTCTGTTACCTGCTGTTGCTGGCTTCAGATTCTCCACTGGTAAAACGAGGTCCCTCTGACCCTGGCCTCTGAAAGTTTTCCAAATCACCTGTCTGGAGTGAGCCATGCTGAGAGAGGCCACGGTGGTGGGGATGTTCCGGAAGGGCTGCCTGACCGAGTGGACACAGCACCTTCCCCAGTGGGCACCTGGACATTGTTGCTCTTTGAAGGGAGGACTGAGGAGCCCAGTGGTCCCTGGACTCCGGGAGCTCTAGTCCCTGCCCCTGCCCCAACTGCAAGGTCCTTGAGTCCACCCTGCTCCACCCGAGTTAAGGGCAGGCACCCTGTCCCCCATCCCCACTGCCAATTTGGCCCTCTTGCTCTCCTCCCTGAAAGCCCCAGCGATCCTGGAGATCTGGTCTTGGGAGAGTTTTGCAGCAGCCTGGAAGGAGCCTAGCAAGAGGCTGTGCGTTCCCTGTTGACAATGGTGGCACCTTTCTCTTGCAGACTCTAGGGCAGGGTCCGCGTCTTTCTTTTTTTTAATTGAAAAAAAAGTTTTTTTTCAACGTTTATTTATTTTTGAGACAGAGAGAGACAGCGCATGAACAGGGGAGGGGCAGAGACAGAGGGAGACACAGAATCTGAAACAGGCTCCAGGCTCTGAGCGGTCAGCACAGAGCCCGACGCGGGGCTCGAACTCACGGACTGTGAGATCACGACCTGAGCCGAAGTCGGACGCTTAACCGACCAAGCCACCCAGGTGCCCCAGGGTCTGCGTCTTTCTAAAACCCCATCTGCCCACCTCCCTCATTTCTCTCAAGTCTTCCAAATAAGGTCCTTAATTTGGGTAATGAGAGGACTTATCTGCCAGGGCTTTGGACAAGGTAGAGAAGGTAGCCATTCTCAACTTCACGGCAGCACTGTGTCTGACACGTAACAGAAAGTGGTGGGTGGTGGCATTCCGATTGGTGCTGTCCCCTGGCATGCCGTGTTCATTCCTTCTCAAGTATGCCTTGCCTCCTGACATCTGCCAGGGACCCCCTGGCCCCAAATAACTGCGAGTCTGAGCTCTGGTGGCTTCTTCTTATGTGACCAAGCCTTTGGGGTTGGTGTTACTGTCTCCCTGTCTGCCTAGCTGGCCAGGAGGGGGCCCTCAGGGGCTATAGGGATTGTGATGGCTACAAGGCAGGGCCTGTGTCTGATTGGCCCTTGGGCCCCAGGAGCTACCCTCAGCCGGGTAGTTGGTAGGCGCTAGATCAGGTGTCGGAATGAAGGGCTTCGTGAATGAGTGAGTGCGTGGTTCAGAGTTAGCTCACTCAACAAGCGTCACTCAGCTTTGCTTCTGCGCCAGGCCCTGGGGCAGGGGGGCTCCTTGACTCAGCCCGTGCCCTCCAGGGCGGCTTTGACTTTCGTGTGCTACGGTGGTGAGTGTGTGGGTCACTGACAGCAGAGTCAGGGGGACGGAGAGGGCTCAGGATGGGGGCGTCTGTGGTTCTTGAATCCTCAGCACCCACTCTGTGCTGATACTCCCGCCCCTGCTTATCTCCAGCCAGACCTTGACGAGCCAAGAACCAGTTCTATTAATCAATTATCTGCTGCCTGCACTGAGAACAGAGCTTCCTGGCCAGATAAAACCCAGGGGAGGGGCAGGGGCCGGGACACGCATGGGGTGCATGAGTGGAGCCCACCGTCTTCTGGATGGGCACCACGGTGGGCACGCACCCTGGTGGTGGGCAAACCCCGACACGCTCATCCTGAAGTGTAAATCTTTGGGCGTGCCATTCTCATGCATACGCACAGCCCCACGACCTCACAAGGCCCCCTACATGCACCTCTCGTGTTCTCGTAGCACGTCCCCCCGCATGGCTTCCCACGCGCATACAGCTACCCGCACCCTACTTAGACACAGACACACCCTCTCCCCACATCTGCCCAGGGAGCCTGCTCCCACACGCCCTGCCTACTTCTCGACCATCACACCCACCTCCACCTACCTTCCACACGCACATGCGTGTGTAACACACATCCTCCACGCATGTGCCCTGCCACGGCCCATGCCAAGGGCTCCCTCCGGGGTCCCCAGGCTGGAGAGTGGCGCCATCATGCACTGGCCTGTATGAGGTTTCTGAGGGCAGGTGGATTATTTTCTGGATTCGGTTGGTTTGGTCCGAAGTTTTGGCCATGCGATCGGGAGACCCGCATTCGAGTCAGAGGTCTAAATTCATTCACTGTGTGGGACTCTGGATGAGTCAGTCCCATTCCTGATCCAGACCTCAGTTTCCTCACCCATGAGATGGCAGAAATGCCAACCCTGATGGGTGTTTGCAGGATCCAATCCAATGCGATTGTGGAAGTGAAGATGTTTTGTGAAAATGTGTTTCCCACCGTCATGGTTGTGGATTCGCCAGGGTCCCATGGAACTAGGAAGCCCTGTTGATGTGCTTGTCATCGGGAAAACCCAGCCTGATCCTGGTAATCTTGAGGGTTTGCACCCCAGCCCCCATCAACCCCCCAGCCCAGTGGCTCAGCTCCTGCCAGGACCCAGCTCCTCGCCCAGGCAGCTCCTGTCCAGGCCAAAGAACACGGTCTTGCTCTCAGCCACCCACAGCCACCTCCTGACCACCAGTGTCCGCCATGCCTCCTGGGACCCAAGACCTTTCCCCTCCCGTCCTTGCCAAGCACCAGAGGTGGCAGCGTGAGGGGACATCATGGAACTCGGGCTCCAGAAGAGCCGAGAACTCGCTGCGGCTGGGGACGGTGGGGTGGTGGGGCCGAGGCAGGGGACAGTGGCATGAGGGCGGATGTGGCATGGGAGCGTGGAGACGCGTGTGCCTGGGGGTGTCGGGGAATGTGACTGTGGGGGTGTCCGTGTGGGGCGTGGGAGTGTCGGTGGGGGTCAGGGAGCGGGCGTGTGAGTGTGTGGGGGCGGCGATGGAGGTCCGTGTGGCCGTGTGAATGTGGGGTGTGTGTGTGTGTCTGTCTGGGTGGTAGTGTTTGCATTTCAGGTGGCGGGTCTGGGAGGGTGGCCGTGGTGTGGATGTGGGTTTCTTTGTTGGGTATGTGTGAGTGCAGCGTGTGGCGTGAGGTGTGGGGGGAGGCGCTCTGGGCAGGTGGGGGGAGACAGGCAGGCAGGCAGGCAGGCAGGCGGCCAGGACTCTTCCCCCCGCTTCTCCCGCACGGTGGCTGGGCTGACAGCCGGGCGGAGAAGAAAACTAGACGTCAGGGAAATCAGTCAGAGACAAATCGATTCCCTTTAGAGGTGAGAAAAAGCAGATGCTGCGGCTGCTGGTGGCCTGTTAGGCTCGGAGCCACATCCCTCCCCAGCCCGAGCCACCCTCCCCCATTCCTCGCGCTGCCAATGCACCCCCCCCACCCCATCTACCGCCTTTGTTTGGGGCCCTGCTGTGGGCCTGCTGCCCGGGCTGCCTCGCCATCCCTTCCCCAGCAGGCCAGGGGCGCTTGATGGAGCCCATGCTGGGCGCAAGTGCATGTGTGTGTGTGTGTGTGTGTGTGCAAGTGTGCATGTGTGATGGGGGGGCACGCCTTAGCTGATGACAGAGCCCCCTCAGGGACTGTGGAGATGGTGGGTCACCAACTTGGCCAAGGACACCCAGGAAGCCGGAGGCAGCGCCGGACCAGGGCTCAGACCTCCTGGGTGCCGAACAGGGGCAGTGCTTTCTCCCTCCTCCCCCCAGGGACACTTGCAGCAAAGTGTCCCTTTCTTCCCTCCATGGCCTGTTCAGGAGCTGTCCCTGGGCGGTGCTGGCCCCACATCCTTCCTCCTGGGCGCACATCAGGCTGGGTCCCGGGGGGCATCGCTCCTTCCTGTAGCCTAGAGAGGAAGGTCTGCCCCCCCCCAGATCCCACTCTAGGCCAGGCTGGCTCAGATCAGCTTCAGACTCGAGTGGGGACCGAAGATCAACCTTTTGGCCTCAGCCCCATGGTAGAGTGTCTGGGGGACCCTGCACCTGGGATCCCTGCCACAGCCACCAGCAGAGCTCCTGCTTTGGGGTGAGGTCTTGACCCCTCCCCACCCCCGCCCCCCCGCCGGATCTTGCTGACCACTCAGCTGTAGGGTGGTCCCCCATTCCAGGCTCTCCTTTCTGCTGCCCCCTTTCCTTTGGGTTGCAAAACCCCAAGCAAATCAGGGAACAAGGGTGCACAGAAATGGAGACCCGTCTGGACGCAAGACTCTGTTTCCCCATTGTTTTCTGGCTCCCGTCATCGGGCTTTGCAGGTACAGGCTCAGCGGAGCTACTGAGCGCTGTTCTGGGCCAGCCAGGGATGCGACAGTGAACAAGACAGCCCGGGCCTGCCTTCAGGGAGCCTTGCATCTGGCTGGGAGATGCTCTGTGACTCCACCTGGGACTGAGAAGTATAGGGTGGGAAGACAGGGAGGGAAGGGCCCTCACACCAAATCCAGACTCCTCCCCACCCCAACTTGACTTCCTGTGCCCCTTCCTTCCTTCCTTCCTTCCTTCCTTCCTTCCTTCCTTCCTTCCCAGGACAGTGAAGCTTCAGTTGGCACAGATGCCCTGCTATTTGACGTGAAATCATTGATGCTGGAGCTGATCAGTTGAGCAGAGGGTGGGAGAAATAGCGGTTCTAGCAGCTTGGTTTCTGGGGTGCCATACCAGCAGAGGGTCCCTTTCTGGACCCACCAAGACCCCCACTCTCAGGGGTGTCCTGGCCCATGTCCACTTGCCTGGGCCCTCCGTGGCCACCTCCAGTCACACTCAGGTGTCCGAAACCTCCCCTGAGTGGCCTGTGTTCCCAGCCCTGGCTCTCTCAGCTGTGACTGTGTGTGTCCCAAGACAGGCGCTAAACCACTCTGGGTCTCGTTTCCTCCCTGGCTGGCGGAATGGGCTGGGGGCCTTGCTCACCCTGGAGGGACTCGGGGCTGGTGGCAGGTACGAGAGCTGCTCAAAGTAACAGCTGTGTTTTTGTTACTGGTGACCAGGGGGATGGCTTGCGGAGCCCTTTCCAAACCCCACGCCTGGCCTAGATTCTCAGTGGCCAGCCAGACGGGAGAGGACAAGGATTGATCCACAAACATCGACTGAACCAATTTGGGGCCAAGCCCTGTTGTGGGCAGACAGCAGCTGGCACAGGGCCTGGCCCATGACACGCGTCCAAAAAATAACTGCCGAGAGAAGGAACGGATCGTGCCGTGAGTATAGAAGCTGCTGGTGTGTCTCCGGCCCCCAGGGAGCTTACAGTCCCCCTGGGACATGAAAGTGGGTTCTGACTCCAGCTCTGCCTCTGACTGCTCCTGGCCTTCCTGTTTGTCCCTCTGTAACATCGGGAGCTCAGTGACCTTGAAGACCATTTCCTGCTGGGATATTAATACCACCACTAATAATAACAGTAGCCGTCGAGGCAGGAGCAAGCCTGCTAAAATTAGCTGCACCTGTTGAGGGTACGACACGTGCCAGGCCCTCTCCATATGTTCTGACGTCAGTCCCTGCTGCGTGAGCTGGACGCAGCATCGCCATGTTGACAACCAGGGGATGGGTGCTCTGTACTCGCGCAGGGTCCCGGAGCTAGAACAGAACTCACGGCTGTTTTGGTTGGGCTTGGAGGATGGCAAAGACCAGAGGCACCCAGCTGACCTCAAGTAAGGGAGGACTGAGTGAAAAGGGAAACCTCGTGGGGACTGCGGGGAGCCAGCCCCCAGGCTGCGGGCAGGGCAGGACTGTGCCGTGTGTGGTGTGGGGACAGGGGACAGGAGCCCTCCCAGAAGGCTCCAGAAGTCCCCCGAGCTGCAGTTCGGCATCACCCCTCAGCGGGCCTCCTTCCTATCTCTCTGCTTCTTTCTTTCGGTTCCAGATCACCTGCCGAGTTCCCTTCTTCCTCTCTGTATGTCTGTTCCGGACCCCCAGCCCCTGCTCCTCATAGATGCGGCTGTCATCCCACGGAGTCTCCTCTCGGATTCTCTCCAGATCCCCTCTCGGCCTCTCCCTCGCCCCCATTTTACTTCCTACTTCCCAATTCAAGGTCCGCGACCCGAGACCTCTTTTGGCCCCTGCCAGGCCCCCCCCCCCCCCCGCCCCCATGTGCCTTTGGATGGTCAGACCCCACCCCTTGTCTGTTCAGCTGTGGGGAAGGGGCACGTTCCCTTCTCCCAGCCGTCCTCAGACTTGGCCTCAGGGCCCTGTTCCACTATGAAAAATTATTGGAGACTTGAAAGGGCTTTTGTTTATGTGGTTGTATCTATTGATATTTACCATATTAGAAATTAAAGCCGAGAAATCATAAAATATTTATTCTTGAAGAACAAGGACAAAGCATTACATATTAACATATATATTTTCATGAAAAATAACTACTTTCTGAAATGAAAACGTACGGGAGGGGCATCACTTCTGGGTGTTTTGCAGATCTCTTTAATGACTCACCTAAGAGAAGACAGCTGGGTGCTCATGTCTGCCTTTGGATTCATTTTGTTGATGCCCCTAGAAAACCTCTCTGTATATTTGTTTCCAAAAGAGAGAGAGTGTATAAGGCACACAATGCCTTCTAACTTCGCAGAGCTTCTGGAAGAACCGGTGTCTTAGATCGTCCCTGATGTGGCCCTCGCAGGATTTCTGGTAGTGCTGGGTTCCTCTACAACCTGACAAATGCCATGGGATCCCAGCAGTCACACGAAGGCAGGACGCTAGGTCCAAGAGCCCAGTGATTCTTGGAGCTGGAACTGGATCCGCGGGACCTGGGAGCGCCCAGTGGAGCTTCGAGTAGCTTCCTGAGGACGCAGGAGGTGAATGGAGGCACGACAGATGGGTGTATCTGGAGAGGCAGAGGGGAGAGGGAGAGTCTCCCAGGCCGTGGGAAACGACTGGGCACATCTTCAAAGTGGGAAGGCGAGGCATGGGGCCAAGGCCGACCGAGACCTTCAGGGCCCCAAGCGCTCGAAAGATCACGGTGCTCACTCCCACCCTGCATGGCAACTGAGAATAAAGTTTATTTTCCATAGCGACGCTAAGCTTCCTGTGTGTGTTGGAAGTTGAAATAGCCTCCTTCTAGTTTCTGGATTGCAAAACTGTGGGTAAGTGCACAGAAGCAGAACTTGTCTCCTCTTTTGTTCTGTTGGTGCTGGGTTGTGTTAGTGCCTGCTGTAAGGGCTTGCTGTGCTGCTTGGGTCGTGTATGGACCCTGGGGGTAAGTGGCGAGCGGGGTGAGTGGGGATGGGAGCTCTGAGAGCGCCGGGCATTCAGACCCTACTGCCAAGAGAGGGTCTGAGCCGCCTGGCCTGGAACTGCCCTCCGGGGGGCAGATGTAGCAGAAGCTTTGGCTCAGCCTGGAGTCCCCAAATCTGGGGCTGGGTGGGACAGTCTCTCCCATGGCCTTCGTTTTTTCTGCTTCCTGTGGGATGGTGGACCTCAGTGGGGGGTGGGGGAGTGGGAGGGTCCTGGAGGTGGAACGACCCCCACCCCAGCAGAGAGCCAGAGGCCTGGTCAGGGACAGAGGTCTCAGGGCTGTGCGGCGGTTTGTGGGCCCACTGGCTGTCTGAACGCCAGCTCTGCCATCGACTCTGTGCCTTAGTTTTCTCATCTGCAAGGTGGGGTTAAGGACGCCCAGCTCACAGGTCTGTCATGAAGGCACAATGAGAGTCAAGAGGTAAAACATCCGGTGCGAAGAATGGGGCCATCTCCACGAAGCACCAGCTTCATTCCACTTTTGTCTCGTGCCATAGCTCAGATCCGAGTTCATAGGAATTGCTCGATAAACATCTGTTGAACACAAGAATTAATAAATGAACACATTCGTGGCTCACATGATAACAGTTCTCTCCGTAGGCAAGGCCAGTCCAACCACCTCGGGCAGAGAAGCTCAGACCCAGAGAGGGAAAGTGACTTTAAGGGCCACACAGCAGATTAGTGCCTGAGCCGAGTCCTGAACTCTGGCTCGGCTACCGTCAGCCATGGGGCCCTCAGTGAGGAGGGTGTCTGGGGGAGGGGGCTGGGCCTCCCTCCCCTGCATGTGTATATGTGCATGTGCATGCATGCTTGCATGCATGTGTGTATGCCTGGGAAGCCAGGAGACTAGATGCCCTTCTCTCCAGGGTTCTCCCTCCTGCCGGAAGGCCTGTGGTGGGCGCCTGGCCTACCTGGCCCCTGCCCGTCTCACCTATTTGTTGGGATTTCTGTGCAGGCTGGACCTCTATAGGGAGGTGCGATCTTCTGGACCTAATGAAGTTATCACGGCCTGTAAGAGAGCCCAGGCTGGCTGTTCCAAGTTTGGGAGGGAGTGGGGGGAAGATCTGGGGAAGGTGGGGGTGCATGTCATGTCTCCCTTGGCATCCTGGGACTGGGAGGGGCCCCTTCCTTCTCCTGCCTGCCAAAGCCCCCCAGGCCAGGAGACCCCATCTTGGCCACAAGCCTGTTTCCTGGTGGGTGTTGTAAATCAGCTGTTCTTCATTCCAGAGCTTCTCAAAGTGTGGCCTGTGGAGCGCAGCTGCAGTAACCTGGAGCTGGGTAGAAATGCAGACTCCAGGCTCCACCCCAGACCTGCGGGGTTAAAGTTTCTGTGGGTGGCACCCAGGAATCTGCATTTTACAAGGCCTCTTCTGACGCTTACAAATTTTAGGAATCATTGCTTACACAATTCCTCAACAAAAATGTGACATCTAGCAGGGCTGACATTAAAAGTGGATGGGTGGGGGCCCCTGGGGGGCGCAGTCCGTTAAGCGTCCGACTCTTGATCTCGGCTCAGGTCATGGTCTCACGGTTCGTGAGTTCAAGCCCCACAAGCGGGCTCTGCACTGATAATGTACAGCCTGCTTGGGATTCTGTTTCTACTGCTCTCTGACCCTCCCCGACTTGTGCTCTCTCTCTCTCTCTCTCTCTCTTTCTCAAAATAAATAAACTTAAAAAATTTTTTTTGGAAAGGGGGGATAGGTGTTTTCTGCCTAGACTTAGAATTATTTATGTATTTTTTATTGAGGTATAATGGATATACTGCATTATATTAGTTTCAGACATACAACATAATGATTCAATATTTGTATATATTACGAAATGATCACCACAATTGGTCTAGGTACCATCTGTCACCGTACACAGTTACAGAATTTTTGTCTTGTTCTTCTTATGATCAGAACTTTTAAGATCTACTCTCCAAGTAACTTTCAAACGTCAGTGCAATTTTATTAACTACGGTCACCATGCTATTTATTCTATCCCCTCCCCCATGGCTTATTTATTTTCCCGCTGAAAGTTTGTGCCTTCTGAGCCCCCTTCACCCGTTTTGTCCCCCACCCCCTGCCACACTGGCAACCATCCGTCTGTTCTCTGTATCTATGAGCTTGGCTTTTGTTTGTTTTGGTTTTTGGATTCCACACGTGAGTGAGGTCATGTGACATTTGTCTTCGTCTGACTTATTTCGCTGAGCATAATGCCTTCTAGGTCCATCCATGTTGTTGCAAACGACAGGCTCTCCTTCTTTTTTACAGCTGAGTAATATTCCATTGTGTGTGTGTGTGTGTGTGTGTGTGTGTGTGCACGCGCATGTGTGTGTATTCTTTGTCCATTCATCCACTGATGGACACTTAGGTTATTTCCACATTTTGGCTACAGTAAATAATGCTGCAATAAACATGCGAGTTCATTGAGGTTCATGGGGCAAATATCCCTTTGAATTAGTATTTTTGTTTAGAAACTTATGTAAACTGTCCTCTCAGTTATCCATCCATCCATCCATCCATCCATCCATCTATCCTTCACTCGGTAGACATTCAGCTGCACTAGCCGAAATGGGTAAGCTTGCCCCCACCCCAGGCCCCTCCAGCTTGCCACGAGGCTCTCCTGTATAGCTGAGGAGATGGCTTTCTGCCTCCTTGCTTCTCCAGGCATACTACTGGTTCTGCGGGACAGTCCCTTGCTTTAGTCTGAGGATGTCTCTGGCCTCTAAGCCTACAGAGGCCACCCAATGCAAAGTGTCCAAGAGGGAAGGGGGAGAAAACAAAGTTTATTTGGCATCTATTGTGTGCCAGGTGTTTCCATGTGTGCTGTGGCATTTCACCCTACCCCCCACTCCGATCCTCCCTCCGTACAGGGTACTAGTATTCTCATTTCACAGATGAGGAAACTGAGGCTCTAAGAAGTGGAAGGACTTCAGCAAGGCTGTAGAACCTAAAAAGTGACAGAGTCAGAATTTGAACCTGGTTCCTCCTGCCCCCGGAGACTGTGTCCTTTCCTCCCATGTTGTTTCGTTTGTGGTGGGTCCGAAGATTGATAGCTGGAAGTTGAAGGGCAGGCTTGGTCCTGATTTGGGACTTGCTTCTAACCGCCTGTGCTGTCCGGAGGTTAGCACACTATCTGTGAGGTAATGAGGTCCCTGTCACTGGAGCTGTGCAAGCAGAGACTGGGAAATCCTGTGGCCATGGTGGTCGCCCTGTGTGTATGTGTGTGTACGTGTGTGTGCACACGTGTGTGCATGTATGTGTGCATGTGTATGCGTATGTATGTGTGTGCATGTGTGTTTATATATGCGTGCACATGTGTGTGCAGGCATGTGCATGTACGTGTGTGAATGTGTGCACACACATGTGTGCATGTGCATGTGTGTGTGTGTGTGTAGGGCAGGACTGAGACAAGGTGACTGAAGGCCTTCTGCCTTCCTCGGTGGGCCTGCCCGGGCCTGCCCCAGGTCAGTGCCCTCACAGATGGGGGCTCTGCGGCCAGCTGCTCATTATCTGTGGCTCCTCTGAGGGTGCCCTGCCAGCTCCCAAACAGGAAACATGTCCAGAAAGCTGTAATTAGAGCCAGGAGCCACAGGCCCAAGAGGTGCTTGCTGCAGCTTCAAGTGCAGACATGCTGCTCTGGTTAAGTCCCTGGGAGAGAACCTAGTGAGTCAGGCCCTTAGATCCTCTCCCTGCATGTGGCACCCCCACCCCACCCCATTCTCCCTGGAAGGAGACCAGCTTTCGCTGGGAGCCTCCTGGGTGTCTGGGTTTCACATATGTTCTCTCTTCCAGTCCTCTTCAGAACTCTGGGAGGGAGGAAGCATCCACCGTCGTGCAGGAGAAGGAGCCCGGAGGCCCTGAGATGTCATAGGACTCACTCAAGGTCATTCCCACTATGGCAGAGACGAGATCTGAAGTCTGCCTTTGGGAGTGCCTGATCACTGATCAGTGATCAATGATCACTTGATCATTCTGGGAGAGAGCTTGAGTCAAAGGTGGGGTGCAAGGGGCCAGTGGCACAGGTGGAGGAGGACTTCGTGTCCCTGGCCGAGTCCTGGGTCTGCCCTGACTGGCCATGACTTCCCGCAGCCTCTGGGAATCTGCCAGGGAGCGATGGGTCCCTGCTGTCTCCCCACCAGGCTGCTGGCCCGCCATGCGATTATGGTGGTTTCAAAGACATGGCCACAGATTCGTTAACATTCTTCCTATTGAGAAATGGGGTCTATGTCCCCACTCCTTTAATCTGGGCAGATTTGTGACTTTACCCCACAGAGGATGTCAGAAGTGATGCTGAGTCAGGAAAGACCATGCAGCTTCCATTTCATTGGCTGGAACTCTTGGAGCCCAGAGCCACCACATAAGAAGCAAAAAGAATCACTAGCCTGAGGCTGCCATGTTGTAAGGAAGCCCAAACCATGTGGAGAGGCCATGTCTAGGCACCAGTCCCTGCGGAGACTGGCTATCTAACCTCCCCAGCTGTTGGAGTTTTCCCAGCAGAGGCCCCAGACGTCGTGGAGCTGGGACAAATCATCCGTGCTATGCTCTGTCCATACCCCTGGCCCACGGAAACTGGGAGTGGAGTAAAACTGTTCTGTGCCACTAAGTTTTCAGGCGATTAGTCATGCTGCAGTGGACAGCCAGCCCAGCTGTGCCAGCCGGGACTTGCCAATGCGGTCACCTGAGGGGTCCTACACAGAGCCTCTTTCCCCCATGACCCCTGGACAGCTGGCTGGGACACACTCTCAGGGCAAAACGTTGTTCCAAGGGAAGGGTATAAGACTGGGGAGCCCTGCGTTTCTTGGGGGTGCTGTCTGTTCAGCTTCCTCTGCCCACTCCCTTCAGAGAAGAGCTCCTCAGATCTCAGACCTGTGTCTGCCTCGGGGTCTCTTGGGCGTGATCCCCACCCCCTTCCTTCTTACTCTGACATCTTGGGCAAGTTACTTGACTCGGTTTCTTTAGTTTGGAAGACAGGGATGATAAATACCCGTGCCAGAGGGTTTACTGTAAGAGCAGTGACTTGCACTCAGTGGTCCATTACTACTATCTCGGGAGTCACCCTCTCTCTGGCCCCTTAGGCCACGTCCACGTGCACACAGGGCAGGCCTGTTGGGCCTTTTCTGGAAGTTTCCTCGGTGTTGCCTCCCTAGTGCTCCTGGCTGACTTACCTAGTCTCCTCCCTACTCCTGTTCTCCTGCCTCTGGACTTCTGGAATCCCAGCCTATGTGACTTCGGATAACTCCTTCCGCCTTTTGTGGCTCAATTTCCCCATTTTTAAGATGAGGCAATTGGGCTGGCTGGTGTCCAAGGGCCCTTTCAGTTCTAGAATGATCCAGTTGGTTTTCCTATCTGGGTGGGGAGCTTGCTGCTCCTCTCCAGGCTGAGTCTGCCTGGCTGGGAACAACTCAGGGGGGCACCCGTGTCCCTGAGTCTGGGGCTGCAGGGCCAACCGGTGAGAAAGAGGGTAGGAGCACCACCTAGGGTTTGAAAAGACCCAGAGAGGGCACTGGGGTATTTGCTCCAGGCTTGGCACCCTTGCAGTTTTGCCTGAAGTTGGTCCGGACAGTGTGGTTGGATGATGGGCCCAACTCAACCAGGCCTGGACTCTGAGGCCCCTTCCCAGGCCGTTCCCGGTGGCAGCTCTGGGAAGCGTGGGCTTTTAGCATCCTGACTTCTGGGGGGTGCTCTGGCCACTGCTGCTTCTCCTGCTAGGTCTTTCCCTGGCCAAGTTTGCCTGTCCTAACAGACCCACCTCAGGCCTCACCTGCTCCAGGCAGCCTTCCCTGATTTGCAGCATCAGTCCTTTCCTGGGTCTTCCCATTGTGCCCTGGGTTCCTTGTCAGACCCTTAGGATATTGTAGTCTGTTACTGTTTCATGACAGGTTCCCCTCCAAGACCTTAAGACCCAGGAGGCCAGGGTCCAGGTCTGTCTTACTCGCCACTGCCCCTCTAATGCCCCCCTACAATGTTGGCACTAATTGGGTGCTTGATAAATAGACGTTGCACAAATAAATTGTAAGTAGATAAATAAATAAATAATAACAACGCTATTAGCCGCGATCGCAGTAATGGTATTTACTCAAAATATCGCAGCCTTGTCTGCCTGTGCCTTAAGCCAGGCCAGGAGAGGATGATTTCCACAGCACATTATTTTGGTCCCTGTAGGACTGCTCTTATTGAATTGTCTGTTTGTATGATTTCACTCCCCAGAAAACTTCTCCATGAGATTTGTCTTTGTGTCTGTTCTGAGAATTTTATAATGAAGACTGCCAGGAAAAATTCCTGCTTTGCAACCAGAGGCAGTTATGACTTTTCTAAATATTAGGCTTTATACATTTATCTTTTATTTCGTGGACATAGTGTAACTGACCAGGTTTCTCCTTGCGCACTTGCTGCCAGGAAGCTCAGATCTGAAATTTTAATCTTTTGAAACAACGTTTAGGACTTTGTCATCCTTGTTTTTGAAGTGGGCGGGCTTCTGGCTTATTTAATGTCCTGTCCTGTTTTGTTTCTTATTTTCCTATCAATTTCCAATTTATGTGTTACTGTGGTACTTTAGGTATCTTTGTAAATTCCTGATGGATCTGTGTATGCTTTGAGTCATATTCCTAAGAACAAGATGAGACATAACTAAATACATGCACACAGAATTTCTGGGCACCATATTCCCAGACTGACCCAGGATTCAACGACAGTCTGAAGAGTGTGGTGCTGGATCTCCTCGTGGCCACATAGGCCTGTCTCCCTCTAGCCTCTGGCCACCCAGACCTCTGGCAGCCTGCTCCATGTTCTGTGGCCTGCCAGGCCTTGTATTGGGTGGCCGTTCCCTGGATCTCATTCACAGTATTCTTCCTGAGCTGTTGGCTTCACTGCCCCACTGCCAGCTTCCTGATCAGACTCATCTCTGTTGTTCCTGACCCCCTGCCTCATCTCCCTTCTGTGTTGATGCTTAATACTGCTCCTGAGAAACTGGCTTGCTTCCCTTCTTAGCTGAGGCTTGACCTTGTCCCTTGGATGCAATCTGGTTCCAGTTGCCATGGGCAACCACACTTGGTCATCCAGGCTGGCCTTTTGCTGGCCCAGACCAGGGCAACTGACGTCTGGGCCCTTAGAACAGGCCTTGGACAGCTTGAGTCAGGACCAGGGGCTGGGGAGCTAATCAGAAAGCAAGTACAATGCTAAGTGTCATCATTTTATCTCTAGAGATGGATATGTACTCCTAGAGGTAGTGCCGGAAGGTAGTATGAATCCAGTTTGATGAATGGGAAAATGAGGTTCAGAAAGGTGCAATTTACCCAAGGTCGTGCAGGAAGTCAAAGGATCAGAGGGCTTTTACCTTCCAGCCTGGGGCTGGGTCCACTCTTCCACACCTCCTTCCCTTCCAGACTTTCCGATGGAGACTGGGGTGAGTGGGTCTCCAGTCACTCCGTGGCAAGGAGAGAGAACCCCACGCCCCGTCAGTCATCACCTGCCAAGAGGGCATATGGGCGGCTACGTTCCCTCCCTTCCCTCTGCAAAGCTGCATGGCTTTAAGAGATTCAGTCCGCATGCTCTGATTATCTGCCTGCTGCATGCAGAAATGGGGAAGGAGAGGTGAGGGGAGGCGAGCAGGGATGACAGGCCCGTGTGTCTTTCTGGTCTCTGCCAGGATTCAGAGCCTGGCCCTTTGATCTAGGGCGGCCGCCACCCGTTTTCCTAGAGCCATGCCCTCTATCCTTCCTATGCGGCCATGGAGTTCAGAGCCGGCCCCTTTGGAAGTGGTAGGAGCTGGGGAATTGCACCCTGTCCCGGCTTGGGCATCGAGACAGCTGGTGTGAGCCCTCCCTCTCAGAGTGACCTCAAACGTGTCCCTTGGCTCTGGGAGCCTGGGTCTTGTCACCTGTTAACTGGGACCCCGAGTCCTTGCCCACCTCCCTCTCGGTGGTGTGGTGATAACCAGAACCTATTTGTTCTAGAATGCTTCCCCGCCTCACATCTGAAATGCTGTGCAGAAACAATTCTCTGGGGGACTCTGTGTACCTCCTTGCCGCCAACTCTCACTGCAGAAGGAAACAAAACCGCTCCAAAAAACAAAAGACATCAGTGCATCAGAATGCCGGTGCGGATGGTGGTGTTTGCATTGGAAATCACTGGGGCGGTTTGGTTTGTATTCGGTGGCAGAACTTCACTCCCGCAATGAGAATTGAAGGTTGTGTTCAGTTCCACAAATACTTATCGAGTGCCTGCTCTGCGTTCAGCCCCGTGTTTCGTGCGGGAGCAGAAAGGTGATAAAAGGTTACGAGGGGCAGAGAGCACCGGCCTCGGAGTCCGTCGGAGCCGGCTCTGAGTCCGGGCTCGGTCCTCAGCATCGTGGTGCCCTTGGGCAAGTCACTTCTGTTCTCTGAGCGTTTGCTCCATGAGCGAAAGGGCGATAATGCTAGCACCTTCCTCATAGTGTTCTCGTGAGGATCCAGTGAGAAAACGCATCGTTGTTGGTCACAGTGACTGAAATACCAAGTGTGGTTATTGCTCGGTCAGGAGGGGTGGGAAGACGCGGGCCCCGCTCCGGTGGCCGTCGTGGTTCAGGAAGCTATGGGGTGCGACACCCGGAGCTTCGGGCTGGGGGAGCAGGGCTAAAATGCTGTGGGTTCACAGGAAGGCCGGGGCGGCTGGGAGCCTGGCCGGGGCTGACAACAGAAGGCACTCGTGGGATGTAGAGCAGACCCTTCTAGATTTCTGGGGAGACAGATCTTGCGCCCGCCAGCTCTCTTACTCAGATGCTGCCCTCAAAGTCTCCGGGGGGCATTTTCAGGAAAATGACAGCCACGTGTATTTTGGGACGGGGTCCAGGGAAGGAGGAGGATGGTCGAGTGGCGAGTGTCTTCGTCGGCCCAGGCGGCTGTAACACACACCACAGACCTGGTGGCTTAAACAACAAACATTTGTGACACATGGTTCTGGAGGCTGCAAGCCCGAGATCAGGTCGCTGCTGGTTCGGTGTCCGGTGAGAGCCCGCTTCCTGGCTCGTAGACAGCTAGTTGCCTTTTTGTTGTGCATTCACATAGAGGTGAAGGAGATCGTGTCTCTGTCTCTTCTTATTAGGGCACAGATCCCATCACGGGGGCTCCACCCTCATGACCTAATTACCTTTTAAAGGCCCCCACCTCCAAATACCATCACACTGGGGATAAGAGCTTCAACATGTGAATTTCAGGGTGTCCCAAACATGCAGCCGGTGGGTTACTTTGAAGGTGCCGTGACAGTGCTAGATTTGGATATGGGGTGGGGAGGGGGGTCCAGGTGAAAGGAGGGCAAGGGGTGGGCACGTGCCTGGTGTGTGTAGGGCAGGGTGAGAAGGCCAGGCCCACCGGGCACCCCTTGCCACCCCCTTCTTTCCCTGGCCAGCCCAGAGTGTGAGGAGCCTCCACTGGCTAAGGAGTCCGTGCTGGGGTGCCCCGGTGATAGGGCTGGGGGCGATGCTGGCTCAGAGCTGGGTTTGACTAGCCAAGAGGGCGTGCTGGTTCTCTGGCAGCGTGGACAGTGCTGGGTCAGGGTGGGACACGGGCCAGACAGGTGGGAGGTGCACAAAACTATTTAAGTGGCTGGGTAACAGGGCACGTTACTGGGACTAACCTACGGAAAATGGGATTTCAGAGTCTGCGGGGCTGGATGGAGCACTCAGCAGCCGCGGGTCCTAAAACCCACACCCTCTTTGTTCCATCTGTGCGGCTGGATTTGCCCCTCATATTTCTTCTCTACCCTTCTTCACCCCGCTCTGTGCTCCGGGAGCGTGGCCCCTGTGGAGCAGAGCAAGCAATCCGCACAACTAAGTGCCCCCAACCTTGAGGCCCCAAGCTCCTACCATTTTACCACGTTTGTTGATTCCGTGGGTCAAGAATTCAGAAAGTGCAGGGCAGGGACAACGTGTCTCTGCTCCGCAGGGTCGGGGACTTCCGGCCAGGAGCCTGGAAGGCTGGGGGAATAGACTCTCCTGAAGACTCACTCATCGCCGGCCTGCCCAGCGATGCCGCCTCAGGCACGGCGGTCCCCGGAATACCTGGATGTGGCCTCTCCACGTGGCTGCTTGGGCTTCCTCGCGGCATGGTGGCTGGCTTCAAAGAGTGAGCCCCCCAAAGAGAGCAAGGCGGAAGCTGCACCTCTCCTTGCGACCTCACAGATGCCACGTGCTGTCACTTGTGCTGTGATCGCAGCTGTGCCCAGGTTCCACGCGTGCTGAAGTCCTACGCTGAGAAGTGTGTGTGGTGGGAGATATTGCAGCAGTCATTCGGAAAACGCGACCGAAGACGATGACCCTGCGGGAGATGAGAGTCCCTCCTTCCCTTTCTCTCTCACTGGCTCAGTCAGCAAGCATTCCATGGCCTCCTCCCTGCTGGCCCGTGGCTTGTGATCCGCTCCCCACAGCTCCTGAGACCCTGTTACCTCCTCGGCATCTCCTTCCGTTTTTAGTGCCAGGGGCGGTAGCAGCTCCCACTGTTGCTAACCCCAGCCTTTCTGGTGTCCTTGAACCCTGCCTGTACTTCTAAAAGTCCCTTTATTAAACTCTCTTCAGTCCCCCTCTCGAGTGACCGCTTCCTGCCAGTGATCACTGATGCAGACCATGTGCTCATGGCATCACACGTCACACGTCGTACATCATAAAAGGAACCCGAGGCTCCGAGTGCCTCCCACGGGGAGTGCCTGGAGGCGGCAGGATTTGAACCCAGAATTCCTGGCTCCCTGTCCCGTGATGTGTAGGACACATGGGGAGGAGTGCGTCCTTGCAGCAGGGCCAGCCGAACCCCAGATCCCATCACCCTGTGCCCCCTCTTTGCATACTGGCTCAGCTCCTAGCCTGACATGACCTCGTCTGTGGCATCCCCAGGCTGGGGGACCAGGGCTCGGCCTTCCCTTGGTCATCCAGCTCAGCGACAGGTGGCACAGAGGGGCATGTGATGTGCCCTCCTACCTGCTCATGCCTGCTGGGTCGCCGGGTTTGGGCACAATACTGCTTCACAGCTGGCACCTAGGTTGGAAAGCTGAAGGGACGTACATGTCCTCGGTCACCCAGCACGTGGGACTGAGAGTCCTGGCCTGGAGTCACTTCTGCCTTCTGCACACCCCCAGGCTAGGCCCCTGGTTTTTTTTTTTTTTTTTTTTAAGGTTTTATTTATTTTTGAGACAGAGAGACAGAGCATGAACGGGGGAGGGGCAGAGAGAGAGAGGGAGACACAGAATCCAAAGCAGGCTCTAGGCTCTGAGCCATCAGCCCAGAGCCCAACGCGGGGCTCGAACTCACGGACCGCGAGATCATGACCTGAGCTGACGTCGGATGCTTAACCGACTGAGCCACCCAGGCGCCCCAAGGCCCCTGGTTTTAATACAGCTTTCATTTCCCACTTGAGTAGTATTGATGGTAATGAGGATGTTGAGGATGATGATGACGGTGACGGGGTGCTGAGCATTTGCCCTGCGCCAGGCACTTGGCTTATGTCATCTCATTTAATCTGCCTCCTTCTTGGAGCACACGAAATTTCAGGAGGACCTCTGTCTCAGGGCCGTGCACCCCGGCCCGGCCCGCTGCGTCTCGGTGAAGCAGGCTGTGTCTCAGATGAGGGCACCACACCGCGACCAGGAAAAGGCAGAGTTGTCTGACTCTGAACTCCCGTGCTCGTTCTGTCCTTCCTCCCCATGAATAAAGAGGTTCAGAGGGATCAGGTGGCTTGTCTGAGGCCACGGCGACATCGCAGGGGCAGAGACGCGGGCCTCCTTCGTCGGCATCGCCTCCACGTGAGTGAGCGTCCACGTTTTTTTCTGACTGCCATATCGGTGCCACCTCGGGGTGGGGAGTGCTCTCAGGATGCTGAGGGGTGCAGACCACAGCACTAAGCTGTCTGTTCCCCGAGGAAAGGGCTTTTCTGTCTCAGTGCCCCCAGCTCCCAGCTCAGAGCCTGGGTTCAGCCCAAGATACTCACACTGGGGAAAGGTTTGTTGATCAACTCAACGATAGAGTGAATGACTGAGGGAGAGGATGAGTGGCCCCTGGGGACGAGGAGTGAACCGGTAAGGAGGCCGGCGACGGAAGGCCCCAGGTGAGAGGAGGACTGCCTTTCACCTGGATGGCTCTCTGTTTATTTATTCTAGGGGGAAAAAAAATAAAAATACAAACCTGACAACAAAGCAAGGCTGTGTGATAATTCTATTCCCAGATCAAATCACAGCGCAGGGAATGCGTTACCATCAACGTGATTACCTTGGGGGAACAGAGACAGGGAGCTTTATTAAATGAGACAATCTCGCTAAAAGGAAGCCTTACATTAGACTTTGGGCCTTAAATAATATTAGTGTCAAGAGCTGACAAACATTCCATACGTGGCGTCTGGGAGCAAACCACCTCAGACTGAGTGGCTGGACCGGGGGCCGCTGGACTGGGGCGACTGGGGCAGCTCCCCAGCCCGGAGGCCGGCCACAGAAGCAGTTCAGACACAGCTTTTCTTTTAGGCGGCAGGTATTTCCTTCATGGTGATGCGGGGAAGGCGGGGACCCTCTGCATCCCCTGCCCTGGGCACAACGACCCTGAAAGCGAACAGGTCCCTAAGGGAGGCAGACATCGGTCCCCGGTGGGATTTCCACCCCGCTCCCTGAAAACGTGGCTCGGCGGCCCTGGGAGATTTTGCACCTGCTGTTTCTGTGCTTTGCTGACCCTGCCTCGTTCTCCCTGCGTGTGTCTCCCCTCCCTCCCGTCTCTCTGTGCGTCTGTCTTGCACGGAGTCTCAGAGCTAATGCTCCTCAGTGGTTTCAGAGCATCGTTGTTAAGGCGTGTAGATCTGGGAGGTCTGGGTTTAAGCCCTGCTTCACCAACCCTGTGACTGTGGGCATATTATTTAATCTTTCGGGATGCCAGTTTTCTTGTCTGTAAAATGGGTTAACTGGTTCTGACCTCGTAGGCTTGTTCTGCGGACTGGAACGAGTTAATCTGGGGAAAGCCCCTACAACAGAGCCCGGCATACAGGCAGTGCCCCTTTCATGTTCTCTTTACTCCTATCCTTGCCCCCCATCCCTCTTTTCCCTAATGCATCACCCCCACACCCACATCCCAGAAAAGGACTGCAGGCTGCTGGAGAGCAAACTTTTCCAGCCCAGGGCGGGAAAAGAGCATCTGCTGGAGACCTTACTCCATCCAGATGATAGATCTGGGGGCTCCCAGAGGTCATCCAGTCCAGCCCTTCCTGTTAGAGATGGGGAAACTGAGTCTCCAAATGGAGCCTCAAATGGGAGACAGCCCTGCGATCAATGTGGACCACAGGTTTCCAGACCCCACGTCAGGGCATCTTGAGGTCGATCCTACCTCTCCTTTGTCTCTGAACCGTGGACTAGTTCACAGAACTATGGTAACAGTAATAGCGCTCATTTGCCGAAGAGCTGAGTGTGCTGGGCCCCCGGCTAAATTTGGATGCCAGGGACTCCGCCATGCAGCCCGTGAGGTGGCATTTCCAACTTCAGAGGAGTAAACTGAGGCTCAGGGAGGTTGAATGGTCCAGATCGTGCAGCTGGCAAGTGGTGGAGCCAGTATTTGAAGCCCAGGTGGTCTGACTTGGGGCCCGGCTCCGACACCAGCAGTTGGTCTCAGGCCATGAAGCAGAGCACTCCCATTTTTTTCTCTGTTGACCTTGAAGAAGTCAATTACGCTCACGGAGTCTCAGTTACAGCACCTGTAAAGTGAAGGCGGTAATCCGCTGGATTGTCCCTACAGTGATCATTGTGAAACCCAGAATCCTGGAATTTCAGGCGCGAGTGACCTTAGAGGTCATTGCATTGGGCGTCTGTTTCATGCCCAGAGGGATTAAACAACTCGCTGCTCACGGGGCTGGGAGAGGCCGGAACAAGTCTTTGACTGCAAGATGTCAGGGGCTGGCCAGAGGCACCTGAGTTTCAGTTCTCCTTTCCAGAAAGGCTTGCGCCCCTGCTGACCCCAGCACTGGCTCTGCTCCGCTCCTCTGTGGCCCTGTCACGCTCCCTCTGCCGAATGTTTCTCGTGTCGCCGCTGTCCCCCTTCAACGCCCTGCCCCCGGCTCACCCCAACTCCGAGAGGGAACAGAGCAGAGCAGCAGGGTCTGGACTGGGGTTGAGGGGTCTGTGGGCTCCAGTCTAGCCCCAGCACGGGCGGGGTGTCTGGATTCTGCAAGCTGCCGGCTCTTTCTGGTTCTCGGAGTCAGAGGGACCATGGTTTTATTTACTAAAAGCCACGCAAGTTTATCCTCCTCCAAAGTATATTCCACGCACGTCCCCAGTTGCGGTGGATGTTTCTAGGCCTTACACAAAACAATTCATCGTCAGATAAATTTGGGAAATGCTGGGTTACACAAAGTTAAACAGTTTTCTTTTCCTCACGCTCCTTTATTTAAATAATTGATTTAACTTCAAAAGAAGCGCATCCTCACTGTGACCAGTGAGGAGTGTAGAGTCTTATAAAGCAAATGCCACTGGCCGCTGGCCTCTGTAATTCTCACTTTGCAGCGGAAGCCTTGCTACCTGCCCGGGCCGTGTTTTCACACATCTCTCTCCCTGCTCACAAAACATACCTGCGGACACATGTGCCCATACATAAGGTGATTAAGAACCTTGTTTTGTTTTCTCCCGAAACCCCGTCTGAGCCTTTAACAAGAAGTGGGCTCTGTGTCTCCAAGACCAGTTACATGGTGTAGCTTTTCTGAGTCCTGGGCTCTTTCTGTCCACATAGAGCATCTTGGGGAGAGCCTCAGGGCAAGGCTGGACTAGATGACCTAACACCTCAGCCTCGGTGCCTCACAGCTCAGAGGGGAGGCTCTCTGCAGCGGGTGGGTGGGCAGGTGTTGGCTGCTCGGGATCCATAGGTGCCAAAATGGCTGATGCTCAGAGTTGGCTCAGTGGCCGGAAGCACTGGGCCTGGGTGAGTGAATGCCATTGCCGGGGGCCAGGGGTCCAGAGAGCTGGCCTGGCCTTCACTCCTCCCTGAGGGTGCCATGGGTAGCCACAGCCTGCAAGGAGCCAGGCCAGGCAGACAGGAGGAGAAGGGCGGGTCCTTGTGTTGGTGCCTGTATCCAAGGAGGAGTAAGAAGGCCGCTTGGCCTCCAGAGACCTCTCCCAACCCAGACCCCTTCTAGTTTCAGGTGCGATGAGTGCACTGGCCTGGCGACTTCACTCAGAGCTTGTCTATACACTGGCAGATTAATACCTTGGCTCACCGTCTTCACCCTGATGCCCAGGGAGTCAGAGACATGCCTGGGGTCACATAGAGAGCTGGTGGTAGGCCCAGCCCACACCCTGGGGCCCAGGATCCTGTTCAGACTCCGTCAGGTGACTTCAGGTGGGCCATCACACCTTTTGGGGAGCCAGACCTCCATGCCTGAAGACCTTGGTTCGAGTCCTGGCTCTGCCACCACAGTGCTGTCAGATCCTGAGAAAGCTCCCAACTTCTGGTCCAGGTCTCCATTCTCCAAGTGGGCCTGCACCGGCTCCTGGCCTTGGCGGGGTCATAAGACCCTTTGAGAAGGAGACTGGGCCTCCTCAGAGCTGCACACAAACATCCATACGTGCCGTGTTGTGTCTTGATCGAGGGGGTGCTCTCTTGTCGCTCTAACCCTCTGGCACCATGGTTCATTTCCGAGGGCCTATTGGGTGCCCGGTCCCGTGCGAGGTGTGGGAAGTGGAGGGGCGGAGGAATGGAGACAAGTGAGTTTGCATACTCTGGGAGTGTCCGGTCTATCTGCGTGATCAAGATGCAGCCACAGGACGCACACTGAGATGTCTGCATACCCAGGTGAATGTCAGAGGAGGAGGGAGTCTTGTGGGTCTGAGGGCGGGCATCTCTGTACCCAGAGTAGTCGAAGAGGGCTCCCTGGAGGTGGGCGATCCTTGAGGGGTGAAGAGCTCCCACAAAGGCAGGGAGGTAGGAATGGTCAGGTGGTAGGAGACAGGCATTGGGAAGGCGGCTTGGTGAGCCAGCCGGGACCCCAGGGAAGGGCTGCAGGGGCTGACCTTTACTTCCTGATGGCAAGAACCTGGCAGCGGTGGCCACTCGCCTCCACTCTGGGGAGGAGTCTGGCCTCTGTCCCCATGGCGGACTCCCACAGGCCACAGCTGCCTGAGGGATAAGCATCTCTAATCGTTAATTACAGTCTGTAGTGTGATTTTATGACTTTCCAGATAAATGCTCTCCGAGGGAGTGTCAGCATTACGGACTTCCAGTTTAATGATCTGGGGTAATGATTTAAGGGGTGGGGTCCCAGGCAGCTGGAAGATGGGAACCAAAGCTGCTGGGAGGAGGGCGGGACCCCTCAGGAGTAAGGCCCAGGGTTTCTGCCCGGGCAGCGGGCAGGACCGCCTGGGCGTCCGGCTGCCTGTTCCTTCCCGTCACTCTCCAAAACTGTCCACCTGCCGGCTGCTCCCCGTGACCCCCGTTCCTGGCCAGGCGTGGCGGGACTTTCTGGAATGGCGGATCCTGACAGTCCTTCCTGTCCATCTGCCACCTTAGCTTTGCCTGTTTGATGGCCTCTCACCTCTTAGCTCTCATTCAGGCCCCATCGCCCGCCGGGAGTAGGCTCTCCCTTCCTGACACATGGCCACCTGCTCATCCACCTCTGCTAACAAGCCCCCGAATGCTGGGGGCCTTGTCCCCAGCTCTCCTTCCACCTTTCCTGAGCCAGAGGTACTTCTGAAGCTAAGTCCACATTCAGGCTGGGAGCCCCAGGAGGCCTGGGGCTGCGGGCCGAATCTCTGAACCCTCTCAAAGCCTGCCTCATGGTGGGCATGCAGGGAAGCCTTCCTCAGCGTTCACTGTGCTTGGCTTTCTTTTAGGGACAAGGGTGGCCCGGTGGGTGGGGACCGCCTCCCTGAGCCCTGCCATGTGCCATGTACCAGCGCTGGGCAGGGGCCCTTTCATGCCTTTGATTTGGGTAGAGGACGGGACTGGACTCAACCCCCATCTCTGCGCTCACAAGCTTGGTGACTTAGGCAAGTAACTCAACCTCTCTGTTTCTCACTCTCCTCGCCTCCACAAGGAGACCACAAGACCACCTGCCTCATCGGTTTACTGTGTGGAGAGTTCTTGTTACTGTATCAGTACACAGACCATGCCGTTTGCCCTCATGAGCGTATCTCGTCCAGTCCTCACAAGCCCTGAGTGACAGACGTGTCCGGCACGAGAAAGAGGCCGAAAAGCAGAGTGGCCGAGGGCTCAGATATGGCTGGCTACCTGTGCTCGATTCCTGGCATGAGACTCTCAGTGGGACCTGGGAAAAGTTACTGAATTCTTTGGGGCTGCAAAAGGCTGATTGTAATAGTCACAGCTCCCACACAGGATTACGGCTCTGGCGAAATGAATTAACACTCGTAAGACAGGTAGCAAAGTGCCTGGCACATAGCAGTCGCTCAATAAATGGCACTGCCACTCCCATTTGACAGAGGCGGGAGGCAGTCTTGGCCAGGGGAAGGGACTTGCCAAGGAGGTCGCTTAAACTCAGCTCCACCTGAGTTCAAAGCCAAGGCATATTCTTCCCCAGCTCCTTCTCCCTCCCGTGGACAAGGGTCAGGTTCAGGCGTTTTCAGGTTCAGGTCAGGTTCAGGCCTTCTCTTCTGTCGTTCATAATTGGAAAGCCTCCGCCCGCCTCTTCCGGGCCCAGCACAGCTTCTTGGCTAATTGAACCTAGGTGAATTGAAGTCTCCGAGGACGCCGTTTCTCCAGGAAGCAGGGCCAGCCAAGGTCGTTCTACTGACCTCAGCAGGTCCCTGGCCAATCAATCCCCTTTATGACCAAGGCCACCCATTTTCTCCCTCTTAGATTCCTCTCCTGGAGCCTGGTGTATCCACTCAGCGCCCGGTCAAGACGCCGGGCCCGTCTCCCTCCCCTCTGATTTCATTCTGCTCCTGCCCGGCTGCCCTGCGCCCGGGGAGTTTGTCAAGTGCGGTGTCTGTGTCCTGCGGCTGCCCTGCCCACCGCAGAGTGCTGACCGGGCAAGCGGGATCTGCGGCTCAGTGCTGCAGACATCACTCTCCTGTGATAAGGGCCGGTGCGCACCCTTGAACGGAGAGCCTGTCATTCTTCACTGTCACTGGGCGGCTGGGAAGGCAAGGCCGCCTCTCTCAGACTCAGAGCCCGGCACTCAGCAAGCAGACGTTGGGGGGGTGGCCCACGCCAGCCCTGGGGAGGCAGATCTGGTTCCCTTGAGGTCTGGGCACAGAGGTGTCAGACTAACAGAGGCTCCTGCTGCTGCCCTTGGAGAGAGAAGGTGTGTGATTTCACCCACGTGGCTTAACGTGCACCATGAGATGGTGCTTAAGAGCAGGGGTTTGGGGGGAGGCCAGCTCATGTGCTCAGCCCGGCTGCCACCATGGTTAATAACAATTAGGTGGCATTTCATCACACAGAGGTGCCAAATAGGAGGCTTTTAGAACGTGCCCTTTATTCTTTGACATTCCATTTTTCGAAAGTGCAGCCTGATTCCCTTCCCCTTGAACCTGGGGCCCAACTTAGTGACTGGTTTTCCCCTCGCCCAGGCCGGGGAAACACCCTGGCTACCAGCGATTATCATTGGAATTCTCTGGACACCTGCTACAGGACAGGTGTCAGGCTAAGTGGCTTCCTATAGCCACTCATTCAATCTACAAACCCACCGGTGGGGTAGCTACTTCTGTTAACACCCTCTTCTCGCAGTTGGGGAAACCGAGGCACAGAGAGATTAAGCAAATCACTCACGGCATCAGCTACTAAGTCGCAGGGCCAGGTTTGGCACCTCGATGGCACGCCCCAAGCCTCCTTCTCCGTCACTGTGTTACCCGGCCACAAGGACACAGGCCTGGACCGGTTATCGGAGACCTGGGTGTCGATCCCGGCCCTGGCGCTAAGCCAGGGCCTCCCCAGCCTAGGTGGGAGAAACCGGGATGTGTTGCCCGCAGGTGACTTACTGTGAAGCTGAGGGGACACGTGCGTGGGAGGGGACTGGCGGTCTCTGCAGCTCTGAACACAGAGGGATTTGGTGGGAGGCAGGAGAAGAGGTCCTGGGAGGTCGGCCTCCTTCCTGGAGGAGGAGAGAAGCCGGGGCCCCCTCAGAATTAGGGAGGTCAGCAAGGGGGCAGGCCCAGGGGCCCTGTGAGCTGACCTGGGAATTCCCGGCTAAACTTTGCATGCAGTGGAAATCTTTAATAAAAGGCCAGAAGGATACCTTTGAGCAGGATCGTACGGTTTACCTGGGATTCTCACAGCCTTCCCAGGGAATTGTCACTTGGCCCTGGGCCTGCCAGCTTAATGATATCCTGTCACCCGCCCAAGTCCCCTAGCCGAGATCCTGGGGGCCCACTGAACGCTTCTTGTCACCAAAGTCCCCTCATCTGTTGGCCACTGGGAGGTCCGGCCTCCTCGTACACCTTCCTTCTGCCTGCTTCCTTCCTGCTCTGGTGCCCCTCCCCTACTGCCTGCTCACCTCTGGCCTAGGCACTGCCACTGTGTCTCAGCTGCTTCTCTTCTACCTGTGGCTCTTCCTTCTGACCACTTCTCAAACATTCAGACCGAGGGATCTTCTGGAGGCACGATCGGGCTAATTCTTCCTTGCTTACAATTCCTGAGTGGTTTCCAGGGACCTCAAGTTTGAGTCCAAATCCCTGAGCAGGTCTAATGGAGCCTCTTGTGCCTGGCCATCCTGGACACAAATCCTGAGTCGTGTCGTTGAACTAGAAAACTCCTCTGACTGGAAGCCGTGGTGGTAATCAGAGAAGACTTCCTGGAGGAGGTGACAACCAGGCTGGGGGCCGACATATGGTTGAGAGTCCGTGCCACAGACCACACAAGACCACAGCACCTTGCACACCTTGGGTGCTCTGGGACAGCAGCCGCTGAGGACTTTCTTTGAGGTGCTCCCACACCCTCTATCCACCTGTGCCCTGGGAGATCTGAGAGGAAGCAGGACTGTGGGGCCGTGCTGCCGATCATGTGGTGCGGACATTCTGGGAAATACCACCAGCCAGCGGGCTGGCGTCCACACAGGAAGGGGGATGCAAGGCTGGATTTGCTGAGCCCAGATAAGCAGCCCTGGAATGCCCCAGAGAGGAAACCCCCAAGCATGGGAGCCTTGTGTGCCCAGGTGATAGCACGTGTTTGGGAACGAGCAGGTATTGACTGAAAACACCACACGGGAGACAAAATAGTTGTGAAGGGTAGGCTTTCAGGGAGCAAGAGAGCGGCCTGCAGGGCAGAGAAGGGAACCGTGATTCTCCCCCCAGGGGGCCCACGGAGATCCCCGGGTGGGTTCATGGCTGAGTGAGAAGGCGTCTGCACTCTTTCTTGGAAACCATTTGCAAAGGCAGGGCCGTGCAGGGGACCTACCTCGCCAGGGAAGCTGGGGCACCTAACTTTAGTATTTGTTCAGAAAACAGGATGGAACCAATGTGGCACTTTGGAATGAATCAATCCCTCTACACAGCAGTTTATCTCAAACCCAGCCCTCAACGGAAGGGGTGCCAGGGGCAGGAAAGAACCAGCCTTGGCCATCAGTGAAGACACCCCAGTCTCAGCCCTCCAGTTGTCAGTTGCCACCAACTGACCGCTGGGCCGCTGCCTCCCCTTTTGAGGCCCTCTGTCTTCCCATCTGTAAAACGGGAATTTTAGTAATAACCTTTCTACCCCCTAAGAGCGGCAAAGGCTCAAAGAGATTCTTGGAGGTGAAATCACACATCTGGTGAGCTGTGAACTGCCATCGCTGTGGGTGTGGGAGATAAGGGCACGGCTTGGTCCCTGCCCTCACGCAGCTCATGGTCTGGCAGGGAAGCAGATTAGCAGCTGGACTAGAAAATACCTACGCGGAAGGTACTCTGACGGGGGCAGTGCAGGGGCTGTGGGAGCACGGAGCAGGGGCACTTAACCAGGGAAGGCTTCCTGGAGGGCGTGACTTATGAGTTGAGACCTGAAGGAAGGAGGAAGGTGCCGGTGGGAGGGGAATGTTCAGAGTGGAGGTCAGGAGGAAGAGGGAAGGAAGTCACCTGAACGACTCTTAATGGTTGGCATCTTTCAGGCGTTGCCTGTTGGACGTCTGGCAGGAGTCGGCGAGAGGCAGGACTCGACAAGCTCTATGTACGTATGCACGGTGGAGAGGAGAGGGTCTGGCGGGCTTGGTTGTGCCCCAAATCGTAAATCAGGTAATGAATCTTAGAAGGAGTCCCGGCGATTAGCACCAACATCAGGGAATACAAAGATGCAGACCCACATCACATCCCCGTTCAGGTTGCCATTCTTGTTCACGCAAACACCAAACGGAACAAGGAGGAGTGCGAAGTGTCACCTCCTCTGAGAAGCCCTCACGGACTCCCCCTGGGCTGAGGGTATTGCACCTTCCTGGGAACACCCCCAACCCCCAACAGGGCCCCTACTGTGGGTGCATTCGTACTCCCTCACCCGGCTTACCTCACGGACGGCTTGGACCCTCTTACCTGTCCCGCCATCCCTGGGACAGAGTTGCTGGTGGCCCCTGGTCACAGTTGTTATCCTGAGTGACTGCCTGGCAGTTGTTTGTCTGTGGTAGCCAGGTGACATGTTCTAGCGCCTTCCAATCGGCTCCACATCTGGAGCCAGGGAAGGCGGGCTTCCCGAAGGGGGGCTTTCAGAGACATTAGCCCACTCTGTGAAAATGAGAATTTCCACGTGCAGGTATTAGCTAATGGAGACCCTCATTACTTGTCATAGCATTAATTTGAGGAGATGGTCCTCATGCACATTAGGAAGCTATTTTAGTGCCACGCGAATTAGACACCTTTATTAGCCATCGGAGGTCAGGGAGGTAATGAAGAGCTTGAGGTAGAAGGGAGAAACCACGCTTCACCTTGAGCCTGGTCATTTCCCCTGTGTTTCCGTGCTGTCAGCTCATCTGTCAGGCGCTGCCCACGGTCCGATGCAGTCCCAGGCATTCCAGAACCGCGGCGGGCAGGCAGAGGGAGGGGCTGCAGGGGTGATCTGATCGGGGTGCACACTGCCACCGGACTGATGTGCACCCATGTGGAGGAGCGTGGCACGAGAGTGTGTGTGGCGTAAGTGGCTTGGGGCGCCTGGGTGGCGTCCCACTCTTGATTCCGGCTCAGGTCACGGGGTCATGGTTCATGAGTTCGAGCCCTGCTCTGCGCTCACAGGGCGGCGCCTGCTCGGGGTTCTTTCTCCCCCTCTCTCTGTGCCCCTCCGCAATGCACTCCCTCTCGCTAAATAAATAAACTGAAAAAAAAAAAAAACAACCCAGTACGTGGGTCTCCACGCAGATGTACGTGAGTACAGAACTTTCTAACTAAGCTGGAGGAAACGGATTGCGCTCCCGTGGAGCAGCGACCTCCCTGTCACTGGAGGTGCTCGTGCATACGGGCGGCTGAATTCTTTGGAGGGGCTTTTGTCAGGGAAGAGAGGGACACTGCAGAGGTAGTGGACAGACTCTCAGCCTCAAGATCCCACAGTTCTGGATCTCCGGCCTGGGATCCAGGAGACCTGGTTTCTACCCAGCCTCTAGCATTGCCTAGTGGCCCGAGCAGGCTCTTTGCCTTCTCTGGGCCTCAGCTCCCACTGCCACAGGGCTTTGGACCCAAGACCTCCAGCTGATTCTTAGGGGGCTGTGGGGATTCCACTGAGGCCCTCTTTGTAGGGCCCGCACGGGGCTAGCTCTGGGGCCCTTGTTCCCCAGCTGGGGCACTCTGACCAGCTCTAGGGTCTCTGCTCCTCTCCCGTGGGGGCTGTCGGCTCAGCGGGGGATGCTACAGAATGCCCGCGTGGTGCCCTTTAAGGCATCCCCTGCCCCGTGGCCTGCCCTTCTCTGATTTCTTCTCGGCTGTTGGGAGAGACGCTGAAGCTGTGAGAATGGCGGCCTCCCTAACCAACAAGCAGGCGTGAGGTTTCCCCTCTACCCCCGTGAAGGCGCTGAAAGGCTTGGTTCTCTGCAGCCCGCTGGAGGGTGGGAGAGGAGGCAACTGTGCTCCCAGGGCACACTCTGGCGACACGGGGGAAGGCCTTCAGAACTCCTTCTGGCTGTCCGGGGCTGTTGGCCCCCCCAGTTGCCCTGGACTTCATGGGCACGGCACCTCACAGCCTACCGCGAACTTTCTCTTTCCTTCGTGCTCAAAGAAGCCTTATAGTCACAGCAGCAACTCATTCCATGGGGACAGATGAAGAGAGGGTAGCAGGCTGCTTATGGACATGCGGCAAGGGAGGGGCTGAGCGGGCTCTGGTCTAGAGCCCCTGGGCACCCCAGCTGCAGCCCACCCATCCTCTCTCTCTGCTTCTTCTGGATGCTCTGCTGGGTAGATCCTGCAGGGGCGTGGGCTAAGTGGGCGGCATGGAGGGGCAGGGGGGTGGTCTGTTTGGAAGGTTTCAGAGTCGCCCCCCACCCCCAGACTAGGGATGGGGTCAGCTGTTTGACCTTGGGCAGGTTGCTTCACCTTTCTGGGTCTTCATTTCTTCACCTTTTGTCAGGAGGAAGTAGATGTGTCACCTATGGGGGTTCTAGCTCCTTTCCCCCTTGGATCTGAGTGGATTGGAGGAGGGTCTTGGATCTTCCTTGCCAGGGAACTAGGTGGGAGCCAGGTTGCCTGCGAGAATTCGGGCTCCGTTACCCCTCCCACCCCCCACTCTGTCACCTTGAGCCCTACTGTCCACTTCCTGTCTGAGCCCCAGGGCAAGCCCGGGTGGCCCCATATTGATCAGAGAGAGAGAGAGAGACTGAGGCCAGAAAAGCACAGAGCCAGGGCAGATGGACGAGTGGAGAATCAGAGCTCCCTCAGTCCTGCCTTGTCAGAATTCCTTACAGGGCCGAGGGAGGACCCTGGACCCTTCCAGCTTTGGGGCCCACGTCACATCTCCCCATCCGGGTGAGGGGTCGTCAGGTTCATCACTTTCCCTCCCTGGCCCCTTATGGGGGCTGACACGTGCCGGCTGTTTACAGAATAAATAAACAAATACATTGGGCAGTGGGTGAAGGGCTCAGAGACTTTGCGGTCAGGGGAATTAGTTCTAGCTGGGAACGTACACTTCATTCACACCCTGATCTTGCTGATGAGGAAACCGAGGCCCTGGGGGAGACATCTCTGGGGAGCCAGAGGACTCAGAGGGCCAGAGTAAGGCAGGAGCTCAGGGTCTGTGGGAGTGTGGCCCTGGCTTGGGGTGGAGGAGCAGAGTAGTGAGGAGCTGGGCGGGGGATGGCGGACCCAGGGAGGGGTGGGGTGGGACGGGCGTCTTTTATGCCAAGCAAGAGCGTGTGGTAGCCCCGATGTGAGAGTGTGCAGCCACATTCAGGACGCCGAGGAAACTTTGCTAGGGTCTGGAAACGCCTCAACCACAGAGGGAGGCACGGATGTGGCCAGCACTAGAACCCTGTCTGGCCAGCGCTCCTTGTCCAGTGCTCACTCAACCGTGTACCCTACGTACCCAAGTCTGGAAGCCTGGATAGACAGAAGCTGTGGCCAGATGCCGTTCTGCTGGCTTTTCGGCGGACCGCACGTGGAACAGGATGCCAAGGTTCCTCCAGGCCCCGGGACCCCACCGAGGACGAGATCTGGTCCCCTGGACACACAGCACGTGGGGTCGCAGATGGCCTGGACCCACAAGCCTCACAAAGACACCCTACGTGCCACGGCTTTGTTTTCTCGGGGTGGCAGCGCGGAGGGGGAGGAGGGAGGCATGGGCGGCCTCCACACACGGTGGCAAATTTAGGCCATCGATTTGCATTTATTTCCTGCTCAAATGATCCAGGCTGGCTGCTGCTGGGGGTGGGGGCGAGGGGGCTGCTCTTTAGCATTTTAAGTTTGCAGATAATTGGAGGAAAATAACTCCAATAATGAAATCACTGCTGGATCGCATTCTGATACGTGACAAATCAATTCATTTATGATACCTTCTTTGTCACACTGAGCCATTCTGGCGCTCAGTGGAAACCTCTTAAATTAATAAAACTGTTAAATCCATAAAATCCTCCGTTCCGAGGAGCACATCACAGCACAAGTTTGAATCATTAAAGGAATAGAACTGATAAATGTGAGCTGGGGAGTGTCTGTGTCTGCAAAGAGGGGCTGGCTTTTAAGACAGATACAATATAATAGTCATAAGCTCCAATATATCCTCATTCTCTGTAGCAGGGGGAGGGGAGGTGGGGCGGGGCCACCCACACATTCCGGGAGGAGGGCTGGTGGATATAGGCCTAGCCAGCGTGGGGCAGGCTGCTTTCGGGATGATTTGTGGGACTTCAGCCTTTTAAATAAAATATGATTTAATAGCAAAGAGAAAAATATAAAGCCTTTATTGGACCCTGTCGAACCTGACTTAGCTCACCAGGGGCTTTCCAAAATAGCTGTGCTTATCTGAAAGGGGAGGGACAGCACAGGCTGTCAGATCACACACTGCCCGGGGAGTGAGAGGCTTGGCTGCTGGGGGCCTGGGGAGGGCACAGAACAGTGGACCCAGGTAGGGCTGGGCAACCTCCCAGCTTGACTGCTTGCTGATTGTGTGAACTTGGCCAGGTTACTGCAGCTCTCTGAGCTTCTCTTTCCTCACTTGTAAACTGGGGATAAGGATGCTGATCTCATAGGGGGGAATGTAGGAGCAGGTGCACAAAATAGAGCTTTATCAACCACAAAATGCAAAGGGATGGTCAGTTCATGGACACTTTTTTTTTTATTATTCATTTTTGAGAGAGACAGAGACAGCGTGAGTAGCGAAGGGACTCAGAGAGGGAGAGAGGGAGAATCTCAAGCAGGCTCCGCACTGTCAGCACAGAGCCCAAAGCGGGGCTTGAACTCATGAAACCATGAGATCATGACCTGAGCCGACACTAAGAGTTGGACGCTTAACCTACTGAGCCACCCAGGTGCCCCGTCACGGACGTTCTTTAACGTGGCCCCAGCTGGTAAAGCTTCCTGCGATTCTCAGGCACAGGGTTGGATCTTTTGGTGCATTGCATGTGGGTCAAACAGCATGATTCTGATAGAGGGCACTGGGAGGTTCTGTGCACATGAACTACATCGTATACATCACAGAAGTGTACTCCATTTGTGGGGGTGTTCTTTAAATGCATAGGCCCAGGAAAGAGACCCCACATTACTTATTCAGGCTCATTCAGGAGGATCCGGCAGGGCGTCTGGCACACAGAAAATAGCCATTGAGGACTCCTTATTCCCTCCATGTCAGTCTCATTTGGAAAACACTTTTAGGGGTGTTCAGGGGCCCCTCTGTGCCAGGCATTGGGCAAGGATGGGCAGCCACAGGAAATGAATGACATCTGCCTGCCCCTTTGGGTCTTACACGGCCTCGTCTGTTGTCCGTTTGCCTTTTACTCTGATGAGACTGGAAGGTCTCTGAAGCTGTGATTTGGGCCTCCCTCTTTCCTGGCCTCCTGTAGGCCCCTCTCCCACGAACACTCTCTGGAATGGACGGAGTGTTCATCCCCCATTCCAGAAGCTAGGGGCTCATCCAATGTGGCAGCTTTCAAGTTGTATTTGCTCATAAGGAGAAAACTTTTTTTTTTTTTTTTACATTTCACCCCAGTGTATACAGATGTGTTATACATATATGATTGGAACAAAATTTTTATGAAACAATACTTACCTTTAATCCATGTTTGAGATTCTATTCTATTCTATTCTATTCTATTCTATTCTATTCTACTCCATGCCATGCCATGCTATTCCATTCCATTCCATTCCATTCCATTCCATTCCATTCCATTCCATTCCATTCTTCCCTCAGTTTTAAAAATGCTGTCTTGATCCACTAAATTAGTTTTATGATCCACTAAAGGGTGTGGCCAGTATCGGTAATTCTGATCTGGTCCACTGCCTCAGTTTCCCGACAGGGGACTTGCCACAGGCTGCAGAGGATTGAGGAACTCCATGTCCCAGGCTGGAAGGGCCCAAGCCCACAAGTTTCCTGGCCATCTGCCCTCCACGGCCACTCTGTTTTCTGACTCAACCTTAGCCCCGCCAGAACCCTCCCCACTGGCCACTCTGTGCGAGATTCAGGGACGCCAGAGGGGAAAGGGACAGGAAGCTGTCATCAGAGGCTTCGGTTCACCTTCTTGAAAAGAGAGAGGAAGTGACAAGATGGCCCAGCTTCCCTCTCCCCCCCACAACAATCTAAATGTCTGGGCGGGGGGGGGGTGCTAGGGGGGATCCCAGGCCTCTGGCATAATGAGCCATGTCACCCCCTCACCCCCGCCCCCAGACAACCTGACAAGTCTCACTCCTTGCAAGCATCAGGAATCCTCCGCAGCGGCAATGTGAGTGCTAATTGCCAGCCAGGGCTAGGGTAGCAGCCCTGTAACCCATATCAGTCGTGGGCACTGGCCAGGGCTGTACAAAAAAATGGTTCATCGGAGGCTGTCAGACCCCAGTGTCCTTACTTGGGACTGCTGTGCCTGCCGGAGTCCGGACAGGAACAATGGCCACCCACCACCCCCGCCCTCTCTGCGGCCTGGCCCTGGGCACTGCTGGCTTGCAGGGCAGGGCCTGACAGGTGTAGGAGCAAACGCTCAGCCTGCCTGGCCCGCCTTGATGTTTTGTCCCTGTGCTTGTCACCCTAGGACCGATGGGCTGTCATCACCTACCACCACCTTTCTCATGGAGGGAAAGCTTCAGATTGGGTTTTTTGTTTAAGCAAAAAATTTTTGCCCGTGGGGAAACTGAGATGGCCCCCAAAGCATCATGATGCATGGCTCGCAGATTAGGAGCTGCCGCGGGGAGCAGGGAGCCTCAGTGGGCGACATTCAACCCTCCCATCCTGGGCTCAGGTTAAATCTGTTTTTCAAATCTGATGTCCTATGACAACATTGCCTCTCAAACTTTAGCACGCATCAGAGTCCTCTGGAATGCTGGTTAAACCACGGCATGTGGGTTCCAGGAATCAGAGTTTCCATTCAGTTGGTCTGCATTTCTAATAAGTTCTCGGTGATACTGATGCTGCTGGTCCATGGACCATACCATGAGACCCGTTGTCTTAGAAAGGGCTTCTCGATCTCTGTGTGTGAGCATTGCGTCTATCTGGAGGACTGCTTTAAAATATACGTGCTCGGCATACTTAGAACTGGAACTTTCAGACCGCTGCTGGGGGCTGGGGAGTCAGATACACTCCAGGGCTCCCAGCCCCAACTTGCTGGAGCAGGTCACAAGAGATGTCACGTCTCACGTCAGGATGGGAAGTGCTTTTGGAACATCTGGAGTTGTTCAGAGAGACAAGGGCTGACTGAGACCCAGGGAGGTTAAATGACTTGATCAAGGGCCCACCAAACTTTCTCAGGGTCCCAGAGGGATGAGAACCTAGCTACACAGCACCGGTGACAAAAGTGACCAGGCAGCGAGAGAGGCCAGCACCACCCAGCACGGCTGAGTGAATAATGGTGGATGTCCCCAAGTGACTCGCAGGGAGCCTGGTAAAGAGGCCTTTGAGTTGTCCATGACCCTAGGGCTCTGGTGGATCTAGGGGTCAGGCTGATAAAGGGTCTGTGTTCCAGGGGCACCAGGCACTGTGTGTTCTGGGGTCTGACTGCTCCCTGAAATCTGAGTACGGCACCTGGCTCTCACCAGCCAGCCTTACCGAGGGCTCCCTGTCCCCGTACTCCTACCCCGTTTCGTATGCTTGTGGCCTTTTTTTTTTTTTTTTAAACCAGCTGCATTGAGGTATAATTCGCCCATTGGAAAGGCACAGTTCGATGGGTCTTAGTAAATTTATACAGGGTGCAGCCATCCCCACTATCCAGTTTTAGAACATTTTCATGACTCCGGAAAGTTCCCTCCTGACTGTTTTCAGTCAGTCCCTGCTCCTGCTCTCAGCCCCACAAAACTGCTGATCCACTTTCTCCATAGTTTGGTCTTTTCTGGGAATTTCACGGAAGTGGACTCCTGCAATAAAGAATTTTTATGTCTGGCTCCTGGAACACAGCATCATGTTTCTAGCTTCTTCCCTATGGTTTCAGGTGTCAGTACCCCAGCCCTTTTATTACCACCAGGTAGTATTCTCATGTATGGTTATTACACATTTTATTGATTCAGTCACCAGGTCATGGATATTGGGGCTGCTTCCAAGTTCGGGCAATTTCAAATAATACCGCGATGAACATTTGCATACACGTCTTTCTGTGGATATATGTTTTCACGTCTCGTGGGTAGATGTCTATGAGTCATATGCTAAGTGTGTGCTTAACTTTTTTTAAAAATGTTTTTTTATTAAAAAAATTTTTTTTAACGTTTATTCATTTTTGAGAGACAGAGACAGAGCATGAGCGGGGAAGGGGCAGAGAGAGAGGGAGACACAGAATCTGAGGCAAGCTCCAGGCTCTGAGCTGTCAGCACAGAGCCCGATGAGGGGCTCAAACTCACAGACGGTGAGAGCATGACCTGAGCTGAAGTCGGTCACTTAACTGACTGAGCCACTCAGGCGCCCCAGTGTGTGGTTCACTTTTTAACAAACTGCCCAACTGTCTTCCCGAGAGGCTGTATCATTTTATCAGCTCCCCAGCCATGTGTAAAAGTTTCCCTTTCTCTACCTCCTCACCGACACTTGTTGCCTACCTTTTTGGTTGGAGCAATTCAACTGGATATGTAAGAGTGTCTCTAATCAGCACTTCCCTGATGACTAGTGATGCGGGGCTTCTTTTCGTGGACCTATTAGTCCTTAGTCAATCTTCGGTTAAGCGTTTGTCCAAATCTTTTTCTTTTCATTGAGTTGTTGGCTTTATTAGTGAGCTAGAAAATTTCTTCCTATATTCTCCAAATGTCTTCATACATCCCCTTTTCCAGATACATAATTTGCAAGCATTTTCTCCCAGGCTGTGGCTTGTCTTCTCTTCCTCTTAAGACTCTCTTGAAGTTCAAACGTTTTAAATTTTAACGGCGTCCGATTTTTCATTCTTTTGCTATTATGGATCACGTGGTGGTGTCATAGCTAAGAAATCTTTGCTTAACCCAAAGTCACAGAGATTTCCTCCTATTTTTTTCCCCCGAGTAGTTGCATGGTTTTAGTTTTTATATAGTTCTGCAATCTATTTTGAGTTAATTTTGTATACAGTGTAAGGTTCGAATTGAAGTTTTGTTATGTTTTGTTTTGCACACAGATATCCAATTGTCCCAGGATTATTTGTTGAAAAAAAACGATCTTTTTCTCATTGAAATCTTGGCACTTTGTTGCACATCAATTGTTCCTACATAGGTGGGTTTATTTCTGTATTCTCTGTTTTGTGGCATTGATCTGTACGTCTATCTTTATACTAATGCGACACTGTGTTGATTACTGTAGCTTTACAGTAAAATTTGAAATCTAGCAGGGCAAATACTCCAACTTCGTTCTTGTTCTGCAGAATTGTTTTGCCTATTCTAGGTTATTTTTCATTTCTGTGTAAATTTTAGGATCAGCTCGTCAATTTCTACAACAACAACAAAAAAACCTGCTGAGATTTTGATAGAGATTTGATAGGGATTTCGATGGCAATCTGGGGAAACTTTCCATCTTAACAATTTTGGGTCTCCCAATTCATACACATGTACTCAGATCTCCTTTTATTTAGGCTTCTTTAATTTCTTTTAATGGTATTTTACAGTGTCATAGGTACAATTCTTTTATTTCTTTTGTGAAATGTGTTCCCAATACCTTCTTCTTTTTGAGGCTATTGTGAACAAGTTTTCTTCTATTCTCTTCCCCTTTTTCTTTTCTTTTCTTTTCTTTTCTTTTCTTTTCTTTTCTTTTCTTTTCTTTTCTTTTCTGATTGTTTATTGGCAGTAGGTAGAAATACAATTGGTTTTCCTACACCCTTTTAAACCAACATACCTTGATATTCCTCCCATTGATACATGAGATCTGTGTCCCTACCCCTGAGTCTGGTTCTGGAAGTTCTCAACCAATAAAATACAGCAGAAGTAGTACTGGGCCAGTTTCCAGGTCTTCAGAAACTAGCAGCTTCCACTTCCTGTGTCTTGGGGTACTTGCTTCCTGAGGCCATCCACCATGCTGTGAGGAAGCCCAAGCAGCCCATGGAGAGTCCGTGTGGGGGAGCAGAGCCGAGGTCTCCAGCCCTCGGCAGCACCGACTTGCCAACCGTGGGAGGGAGCCATCTTGGAAGTGGATCCTCCAGCCTCCAAGGGAACCGCTTCAGCTGGTGTTACCGGAGCAGAGACGAGCCTTCCCAGCCAGGCCTCGCCTTCACTGCAGACTTGTGAGCAAAATAAATGACCCCTGTTGGTTTGAGCCACTGAATTGTGGGGGTGGTTTGTTTCACAGAGCTAGGCAACTGGCACCTTAGCCCCTGGAGTCTGATTCAGTGCTTGAGTGGGAAGGAAAGAAGTAAAGGAGAGAGGCAGAGGGAAGGAAGGAGTGAAAGCAGCAAGGAGGGCAGGAAGGAGGAAGGAAGGAAAGAAGGGACGGACTAACGCGTCTGAGGATTTGAGTGCCTGCCCTACACAAGCCTGTGTCTTGATCGTTAAGAGTTGGACCAGGTCTCAGACATGCGGCCCTGCCATAAACACACTGCGTGTGCCAGACCTGACACAGGCCGTTCCTCCCCTCGGGGCCTCAGTCTCCCTATCTGTACAGTGAGGACACTTGATTCTCTCTGCTGTGACCCAGGAGAACGGCTGAGGTGGAAAGGCACCCAGGGCTGAATCCAATGGGGGTGTCGTGTCTGAAGCTGCCCGGTGCTTGGGGCTGCCCATCTGCGGCCTTGGACCCGACTGAATCTTTGGAAGCCCCTGTGCCTGAGGGAGGAAGGGGGGGGGGGGGGTGGGCGGAGAAGGAAGGCAAGGAAGAAAACCAGGAAGTCATGATAATTATAAGAATACTTTGTACTGTCATGCTTCTTTCTTTCATATATTATTTTTGATTAGATGTTTTATTTTGAGGTCACCGTAAGTTTACGTGCAGTTTTGCGAAATAACACAGATGTCCATCCTGTGTCCCCTTTACCCGTTTCCCCCAGCGGTAACGTCTTGTAAAACCATAGCGCAATATCACAACTGGGACGGTGCCGTTGACATCTCGAAGGCACAGATGTTTCCATCACGATGAGGTATGCTTCTTTCTTGAGAGGAGGTTTTCACTTGAGTAAGAAGGTGGGGCCCTGGGGCCCTGGGGAGCACAGGGCATAGCAGAGGAAGGATGGCCTGAGGATTTGCTGTGTGAGGGAGGAGGAGAAGGCCGAGCAGAGGCCAGCATCCCATCTGTGCGGGAGACGCTGGTGAGCCTGGCCATTCAGCCCCAGAGGACAAAGTTCTGGCAAGGAGTAGGGTGCGGCTGTCCTGGCCAGGGGAGGACATGGGGCCTTTCTGGCCTGGAGGGAGGAACTGGGGGCACTGATTCCAGGTTCAGGATAAGGCCACATGAGCGTGCATCCCTGAGGTGCGTTGACGGGGGGAGGGGCACTGGACAGCCCTGTGGGGACCACCATGGTGGAGCTCGGCCCCCCGTGCAGGCTGGACTTGGCGATTCTTGGAATTCCTCCCAGCGCCGAGAGGCTGCCGCAGGGACTGTGGCACCAGGTCATCCATTCCCGAGGGATGTAGCTGGCCTCGCTGGGCTGCCCTGTTTGTCCCTGCCCCCAATCTACCCCACTGGGCTCAGCCTTTCTCTGTCCTGGCTTCGCCCACGGGTCCCCGGGCTCCTAGGCTGCCATGTCCTCTCGGGACCGATCGCCAGTCACCAGGCCCAAGGTCAGACCTGTTTGTTTGGAGTTGTCTGGAGAGCAAAGCCCGGAGTGAGAAGGGGCAAGGTGGGGAGCGGGCAGGACTGACAGGTGGCAGCTGGGCCCAGCTTGCATGTGCTTCTGGGCAGCCTGGCCCCTCTGCCAGTCGTCCCTCCATGGTGTGCTGAACTTTGCACGCCCTCCCCATGGCCCGGGCCCTCTTTCCTTTCGCTCTTTGCACGCCCGGCTCGTCGATGTGCTTCCGTTCTCATGCCTCCTCAGAGAGGCCCTCCCTGACTGCCACCAAATACATTCCCTTTCTCTTCTTTGACAGCTCACCCCCCTTCTGTTTGCCTCTCCCCTGGCACTATCACAATCTGTCATTGTCTGTTGGTTCCTGGGTTCTTGGTCTGGTCTGTTTGTCCTGCTGGCCTGTTGGCTCTGTGCGGGTAGGGTAGGGTCACTTCGGCCTTGTTCTTGGCTGTGCTCCCAGCGCCTAGTGTAGCAGGTGTCTGATGAATGAATGAACAGTAATAGCTACACACTTGCACAGTATTTATAGGCACCAGGCCCTGTTCTAAACCACCTATATGAACTGAATCGATCCTCCTCACAAACCATGAGGTAGCTGCTATTATTATCCTCATTGTGTCGATGAGGAACCAGCGACGAAAAGCACGTGTCCCACAGCTAGTAAGCGATGTGGCCGAGATTTGAACCCGGGGAGTCTAGCACCAGAGTCCACGCTCTCGAGGCCCTGAAAGAGGAAGGCCCACCTGCCTCCTGTCCCTGACCGGCTCCATCGGGGTCCGCTGCTCACTCCAGACAGCGTGTTCTTGGAGCTCTTGCCCCGCCTCCGGCCCCTGCTTCTCCTCTCCTGGCTGAGAGCTCCGGTGCTAATCGTCTCGGAGGGCCTCTCTCCTCCCAGAAGTACCATGGGGGAGGACTTGTCATTCTTTTGGGACAAAGGAGAAACTGAGGCTCTGCAGGGCTGCTTTGCGTCCAGCCCTCGGCCTTTTCTCTGCCCTCAGCTGCCTGACCTCATAGGTGGGAGAGAATTTCCAAAGGCTGGATGGGCTCCCGGATGGGACTCTCCTTATTTCTCAACAGCCTTAGGAAGTGGGCAGGGGGCATGGCTTTTGTCCCCTTTCTACTGATGGAAAAACTGAGGCCGGGATGGTCAAGCCTATTCCTTGTGGTCATCCGGCTGAAGAAGACCGGACCTTCCTGTCTTTCGGTGCTTGGGGCTGCCCAAGCAGACCTGTCTTTCAGCCCTGGGCTCCCTCCAGGGTAGCCATGACACCAGGTGGCAGGGATTCCTGAAGGGACCTGGTAAGCTTACCTGCCACAGGGCCAGGGTGAGAAGTCAAGGAGGCTGGCATGCCATACGTGGCCAATCCAAGATGAAACTGCATGGGATGAATGAACGCACGAGTGAATGAATGATTCTCTGATGTATGCCCCGTGGAAGAGGCCTAGTACCAGAGTGGGCACCCATAGGGGCTCTGTAAGTGCCAGCTGCCCACTGAGACTTTTAGAGCCAGTCTCTGTGACCTCATAGCTCAGGGTGGGGAGAATGGCCCATTCTCGAAGGGCGAGGCAGATCCAGGGGTATGAAAGTTCAGGGAAGGCTTCTTGGAGGAGGGGGCCTTGGCACTGGGGGGTGGAAGGTTGCAGGGAGAAGAGCTTCCCGGGCTGAGGGAATCATCAAAACCTGGGTTCAGCTGGACTCCATCACTAAGATGGAGGGGAGCACAGGTTGGAGGGGAACTCAGGCCCTGGACATTGGGTAGGTTTCCACCTATTCCTCGTGTGAGATCTGGAACAGCCCGGCTTAGGACAGGAGGGCCATGCCTCTGCTCCCTCCCTATCATTTCTCTGCAGCCTCTAAACACCTGTCTCTCCCTGAACCTCCTCACCCCCTTGGCCATGAACTCTAAGGACTTGCTCGTTTAGCTTTAGATATGTGTGGGTCCTGCTTCAGAGATTTCCAGTCTATGAAAACCCAAAACTTCTAGGGGACGAGAATTTCAAATATTGAATCCTCCCAGGGGACTAGGCATTTCAGCTATACTCATTTCTTCTTTTCAAGAACGCATGAAAAAACCACTGCTCCTTTATTTTTAACAGTTTTATTGTTTAAGGTTCACCCATTTAAAGAGTACAGTTCAGTGGTTTTTAGTGTATTGGCAGAGTTGTGCAAGCAGCACCATAATCTAATTTTAGGACATTTCCTCATGCCCCGAAGAAACCTTTTGCCCATTAGCAGGCACTCCCCATTTCCTCTGCCCCCCCCCCACCATGTACCAAAAAAGTAGAGACCGTATAATGAACTCCTTTTACCCCACTACTCAATCTCCATTTTTCTCAAGTTCTTTCCCACTCTTATCTCTTCTGTTGAAGCTCTTACTGAAACATCTTCAGCCTGTGTTCTCACCGGTGTGGTTCATAGACCAGTGACAGAGTGTCACCTGGGAACTAGTTAGAAATGCGGAAGCTCAGGCTATATCCCAGGCTTACTAAGTCAGAATCTGTCTTTTTCTTTTCTTTTCTTTTCTTTTCTTTTCTTTTCTTTTCTTTTCATTATTTTATTTTACAGGCAGAGAGAGTGAGTGGGAGAGAGGGGCACAAGGAGAGAGAAAAATCTTATAAGCCTTATGAGGCTCCATCCCGCGACCCTGGGGTCATGACCCGAGCCCAAATCAAGAGTCGGACCCTCAACCGACGGAGCCACCCAGGACCCCGCAGAATCTGAGGTTTAACCAAAGCCCCAGGGGACTTGCCTGCTCAGTGGCTCTGGGATAAAGCAGACCTGACCTCACATGGGGCCCGCGGGCGCTGATACACGGGCGCTGTCTTCTGTGATGAGGAAACAACCCTTGCCCCAGGTCCCGGCTAGGAATGCCCAGCAGCATTTGAACCCAGACTCAGCTGGCCGCATGCCTTTCTTCCCTCCACCCTTGCCATTTTGAAGGGCTTTGATCTATGGCCAAAGTTTCCTGCTTTCATCAAGGGCAGCCCAGAGCCCTTGGCAGTGTTTTGTAGATGCTGAGACACATGGGCTACTTGCTCCCTCTTTCTTAATGACCGGGGTGACAATGGCAGTGCCTTGGATGATGACCCGGTCACCACGGTCAGCCTCTCAGTTGGCACACTAAGGATATGCGATCAGAGGGAACCGCTAGCTTCTGGGGCAGGGGCCAGACTACATCCAGACCCGACCTGCCACTGACCTGGGCCAGCCCCGCCCCCGTCTCCAAACCTCTGTGTCCCTCAGGGGAAGGCGACCCGGACCTGGTCCCAAGACAGCGGATGTGCCCATTCTGGGCACCAGCACAGGGGTGCTCGCCGGCTGACCCTGTCCCTCCTTCCCTGTCTGAACTCTAGCAGGAAGCTGTTGGGTGAAGAGTGTCTGTTTGCTCAGAGGCACTTGGTAAAAAATGGAGGTTGGGTTCTCTGAGTTTGCTCTGCTGAAACAGACTCAGGTCGAGTATTCTTGAGGCCCTTCTGGGGCCAGGTGTCCTGGGGGAGCCCAGGGAAGGGCAAGTCTGAGCATGGCCTTCTGGGGACTGACTGGCAGGCTGAAGTAGAGGGAGACTTGGAGAGGGCCCCATCCTGGTAGCGGCTCGAGTTGCCCAAACTCCTTATTTTATGGATGGGACACTTAGCACAGCAAGCACTCGGGGAGTCTCAGGGTTTCTCTGGCTCCCGCGATGGCGGTGCCGTGTCCCATCCAGATGAAAGGCCACGAATGTCCTGCTCCCCATCCACGGAGCTTACTCCATCAGTAACAGGGCACTTGGGGTCAGGCAGCCTGGGCTGAAACCCTGGCTCTGTCTCTCACCAGGTGTGTGGCCTCAGGGGAAGTGCAGAAGGAGCTTTAAGTCGGCCGCCTCTTATGAGAGTGGCCAGCGATCATCACAGCGCCCATCTAAAAGCATCGTCAGGACGACTGACTAGCTAAGCGATCTGGCACATAGCGCTTGGTCAACAGAGGTCAGCTGTATTCTTATTGATTAGTATGTTTGTCCTCTGTGTCGAAGCCCAAATGTCTTATTGGATGTGCAAGGCCCTTCATTATCTGGCCCCCGGTTTCCTCTCCTGCCTTAACTCTCCCCCACTCTCTGCTTTATGTTGCAGCCAAAATATATCTTTACACTATCTCTTGAACAGGTTTCTTACCTCCAGACCTTGGACCATGCTGTTCCCTCTGTCTGAAGCACTCTTGCCAATTCCTGCTTTCCTGTGGATCTCAATTTAGACATCACTTCCCTGGAAACCTCCCCCAGCTCAGATCGGGATTGGGGGGCCCCCTCCTGGGCCCCCCCTCCGGACAAACAACATCAGGCTCTGCGTTGCCATGCCTTATTTCCTTGTCCACCTTTCCCACCAGACTGTGAATTCTGTGCAGCAGGGGACAGTCCCTAGTAGGTCGTATGGGCCTGGCTCGCTGGGAGTTCCCAGGGAATATAGTATACAGTAAGTGTCAAACGAGTGCAGGCTTATTGCAGCGGAAGTCAAAGCCAGATAGCCCACAGGGCGCATTTGCAGGAAGTGGTGGTCAAGAAAGATCTGCTATTAGAGGTAAAGCTTACTTGTGGCCTTGGAGGATGCGGCCTAGGCAGAGAGAAGTGGGAGACACTCTGTTCGCTTTACATAAATGTCTGTGAACACACGTGACGTAGTGGTAAGCTGTCTTTAATCGGAAGAAGCCCTTCGCTCATGCCATGTGTTTGAGAAGCTAGAACCGGGTGGGAATTCACATTGGAGACAAATATATTACTGATTGACATGGGAAAAACTATGGAAAGTGGGGCAGGAGAGCTTGGTGAGAGGAGGTGATACCTGGGCAGGGCGATGAGGGATGCATAGGGGTTTACAAGGTAGGTAAAGCAGGATACCAAGGGAACAGCCGACGAGAGGTGACAGGGAAGAAGCGTGTTTGAGGAATGTTGGCAAAGTACTATGGGATGCAAGCAGGGTGCCAAGATGGGTGGGGAGCGAGTGTAAAAACTTGTGAAAATCGGGCTATGGAGTCTGCACATTATCCTATAGCTTTTTCACTCAGGCATTTGTTTCACTAATATTTACTGAGCACGAACTACCCGGTGGGAAATAAAAAGGACTTGGTGCCTACCCTTGTAGAGCTTAGAGTCTACAAAGGATCCATTGAAAATGCCTATGTAACGAATGTGACATGGTCAGACTGACATCTTGGAAAAATGAAGTATTATGGTAGCTGAGTAGAAGGATGCATGAGAAGGCAGAGGCAGGCAGGCTGGTCAGGAGACCAGAGAGGGTATAGGCAAGAGAGGCAGGTAGGAGCCGGGGCCATGTGCCAGAGATGGAGAGGGGTGGTTTGTGATAGATTTAAGACACTGTAGCATTTTTTGCTATTCCTCCTGGGGAGAGGTGTAGTCGAATTTTTGACCCTTGACTCTGAGCTGGCCTGAGTGTCCCCTTGACCAATAGAACATGGCAGAAGTTTGAGGCCTCTGAAGCTGGGCGATAAGAAGCCTTGCAGACAGCCTCCCTGGGCCTCCCAAGACACTCTATATGGGAGCCTTGAGCTTCCATGGAAGAAGTCTGACTAGCCCAAAGCTTCTGTGCTATGGAGACCACATGCCGGTGCTCTGGGGGACAGTCCCCTCTGAGCTCTGCCTTCCAGGGATTCTTGCCAAGGCACTAGCCATGTGAATGCAGTCAGCACAGGCCCTTCAGATGGACCCGTCCACCAGCTGAATACCACGTAAGTGACTTCCATCCACACCAGGTGGACTTAGGAGAGTCGCCCGGCTGAGCCCTTCCAGAATCCCTGACCTACGAAACCACAAGGTGTAATAGCATAGTTTATACTTTAAGGCAGGAAGCTTCAGAGTCGTTCATTACATAGCAGCAGATAAACTGGACTAGGATAAAAGGCAGAGGTCCTGGGGAGGCAAAGCCAGCAGGCCCCACCCAGTAGGTATGGGGAAGAGCACCTATCATTGGGGTTGGGCTGGAGGGACAAGGCGTCCAAGTTAGGGTTGCCAAATCTAACAGATAAATACGGGCTGCCCAGTTACATTTTGGATAAGTTTTTAGTATAAGTATGTCCCAAGTATTGTGTGGGACATACTTATACCAAACACTCATTTATTGTTAATCTGAAATTCGTAGGTGACTGGGCATCCTGTATTACACCTGGCCATCCTAATCCAAGTGGGGGAAACGGTCTGTGCGAGTATCTGGAAGTGATGATCCAGGAGGACCTCAGCCTGAGAGATAAGGGGGAGAGGGGAGCTGGGGTCAAAGGTGCGGGGCCCGGAAGGCCCGGCCAGGGAGTGGCTGTGGAGAACCCTGCTGGACCCGCGTGGATCTGGGGCATGTTGTTCTTTTGGCAGGTGTCTTGGCAACGGCTGGACCTGGGACCCCCGCTGGAGCCCGAGTCTCTGTGTGATCCATGCTGGTGACAGGGCAGGAGCAAGTGCAAAGGTCCACCTGCCCCTGACCGGGGAGCTCCCCGCAGCACGTGAGGAATGCAGCCTGCTAAGAGCTCCCTGCATGGCCGGGCGCCCAGGCTGCTGCCCCGGTGGGCCCCTCAGAGGCATCTCCTTCCCCCTCCCGTTGGCTCTCCTCACAGACTATCTCGGTAAATCCAGACCTCTCCATGTGTCCAGAACTGCTGACTGCCCGTGTGTGTAGAGCTCCCCGGAGCAGGGCGGGGCCAAGGCCGCGGAGAGAGCGGCTCCTCTCTCCGTAGGGTCTAGCGCGATGCGGGACTCCCAGGGCCAGGGCTACCGGAGGACCAGCTCTCTACTCTTTCTGTCTCTGGTCTGTGAGGACCTTCGGTTCCTAGCCTCCCAGAGAGCCAAGGCTTTTCCAACCCCGGGCTGCCAACAGCCCCAGGGAGGGACACATTCAAGTGGCCACCGTGGAGTCGTCGTTTCTGCCCAGCCTCTCCTCAGGAGAGTGGGCCTCGTGGCTCCAGCTGAGCCGGGGGAGTGTGGGTTCTGGTCTGAATTGGGAATTCCCTCTTGCAGTGATGGCTCCTTCTTCGGGGCTCTGGCCAGGGGGACGTCAATGCATCCCTCTCTCCACACCGTCCAGTGACCCCCGCCCCCTTACCACAGCGGGGGTGGGGGGGGCTCACCCTGCCAACCTGAGGCTGCCCACTGCCCTTTCTCTCACTTGTCCAGACACGCTGCTCTGGGGAGCTCCATAGGGCCCCCATCTCTCTGTTGTCCCCGTACTACTGAGTCCTGGTCTTTGTCTGGAAACCCTTAGACTTGCACGCTGAACACCTAGCTCCGTGCTGTAGGGGACACCATGGCACCCGGGCAAGGCCCTGCCCTCAAGGAGTGAGAGTGTCACCTGAGAAGACAAGGCGGGTGGCAGGAAGACAGGCAAACGAAGTCAGAACTGGGAGTCCAGCCTGCGGCGTCTGGAACCTAGAGCCAGCCTTGAGTGGGACATGGCTAGCCGGTGACCGTGTGGCCGCGGACAAGTCCCCCGAGGTTTCTGAGCCTCAGGGGCCTGCTGGTCACTTGTGGGGTTCCTTCCCACTCCACAGGCTGAGAATCAAGTGGCACTACGGGGACGGGGTGGGGATGCCCTTCCCAGATGACAGGGACCACTTCGTCTCTGTTGGAGCACAGCTTCGTGTGCCCGTTTGTTGTGAATACAGAGTTCCGCTCTGCAGGCCGCAGGCAGCTCGTCAGATACCAGCTCGGGTCTTGTGTCTCAAGAAAAGGGACATCAGGTGAGGGTCTGAAAGAACAAGAAGGGGTTTTCCATGAAGAGGAGATAAAGTCGAGGCTGGGGAGGGACGGGAAGGGTGTCTCGGGCACCGGGCAGGGCACATGCAAGGCCACTGTGGAGCGGGAGCACCTGGCACGTTTGTGGAGCGGCGAGCCGTCTAGGAGGCTGACACCCAGGCCCCGAGAGGGCGGGCGGGCAGCCCAGGGATGGCGGAATGGAGGAGTCACCCCGGGGTCAGTGTCGGGGGAGACGGGGTTTGCATGCCAGCCCGTGGAGTCTGGATTTTATCCACTCGACAGCGGGAGCCAAGGAGGGCTGTTAGCAGGCCAGTGACACGGTCAAGAGCATGCTTGGCCCTCCTCGACACTGCCTGCTCCCTGCCCCGTCTTCACATCCTGCCTGCGCTGTTGAGCTTGTCCCCAGTGCCCCAAGCCCGGCCACTCAGGACAGCGATGGTTGTGGGTGCAGGCGTGGTTGGTCCCCTGCGTGGGGGCAGCCCGCTTCTTCCTGGGGCCGCGCGCCTCTCGCCCTCCACCAAACCCGGCCGATCCTGGTCATCTGAGCACGCACCTCCCGCTCTGCGGTGTTGGCCTGGAACCCCCCCCATGCCGCCGTCGCGAGGGCCGACCTCCATCTCTGGGGTCAGGCCGGCTTGGATGGGCCAAGCCACGTCTCTGTGTGCTTTTCCCGGATTAGACTCCAGCTCAGTGCCCGCAACAGAAATGGCCCCCTCTCCCTCACGCTAGAAGAGCGGTGGTAACTGGATCGGACGGCTCTGGCTTGTGTTTATTTTTAACGACTAGAGATGTCTTGCGGCCAGAGGTAGATGCACGCGGAGGAGGGCAGAGAGAGGGCGTGTCTTTGGGGACGCAGACTTCCTATGAATCCCTTGGTGACTTCCAGGCCCCACCTTCACTCACAGCCTGCAGAGATTCCACCTGTAGAGCTAAACAGCCCCACGGATCCCCTGGCTGTATCCTTCACTCCGCACGGGGGAAACTGAGGCCCAGCCTGGGGGTGAGTGGCAGAACCAAGAGGAGAGCTCCACATCCGGTTTCCTGGTGGGCGTCTTCCTTTTGCCCGGGGACTAAACCGAGTTAAGGAGAGTGTGGTGGGGAGCCCCTGGAGCCAAGGATGGGTGGGAAGAAGGGGACAGTCAAAGACGCCAAAGGAAAGCTGGGGCTGAGCCATCAGGTGGAAGATTTGGCCAAAATTGAGATTTGAGATTTGGCCCCAAATTACATGGTACTTCTGTTTTAAGAGCTGCGATGGTAACCCTCAGCTCACCCCTCCCCCACTGGAAACACGATGTAACATTTTCAAGACTTTCAGAGGGTGGAGGAAGGAGCCACCCTGAGCCTCTGGGCACCCACCCTGTGCCCGGCATCCTTCTTCCCTCCATTTAACCTCCGTGAGCACCTAATAGGTTCTGGGTGCTGAGAATACAGGTATCGAGAATGACTCGTAATTTGTGGAGAGAAGGCCCCGCTAAACAACTATTTTTAACAGAAAAATCCTACACCCAGAGCAGAGGGTCTAGCCCCAGTGGGAGGAGGGGTAGGCAGTGAAGGCTTCCCGGAAGAGGAGGCGCCTGGGATGAGTCTTGAAAGATGAGAGAGAATTAAGCTGACTGAAAACGTGGCAGGGTACCGTCAGCAGGCGAAACCGCGTGGACAAAACCAGGGCGGCATGAAGCTGCGCGAAGTCAGGGCTGCTTTATGCTGTGATAACACACACCCCAGCTCAAGGCTGGAATGAGCAGATACTGGAAGGCTCAGTGGGGGGGGGGGGGGGGGCACGTCTGGAGCCCGATGGGTCACCCTTTGCAGGGTGAGTTCATCTACAGGTTTTTTTTTTTTAAGCTGCAGAGTGGCTTGTTTGGATTTGTGTTTTAAAATATGGTCCTGGCAGTAGCGAGGCGGCTGACTCAGAGGGAGCCGAGGCAGGAGGCTGGGGAGCCTGTTGTAATAACCCAGAGGGAGGGGAGGAGGGCTTGACCTTGGGCTGTGGTAGTGTGGGGATGGAGAGGAGAGGACTGCGTTGGGAAACATCTAGGAGGGCAAGTTGTCAGGACCTGGTGACTGATGCCAGGCGGGATGAGGGAGAGGCAGAGTCAAGGCCGGCCTTGTCAGAAGCCCAGCAGGGGTGCAGCTGGCTGACGGAATCCAGCGGGCAGGGCAAACTCAAGGCTGATCTCAGGTTGAGACAGGGTGAGTCTTGGGTGCCAGTGATGTGTGCGTGAAGGCGGCGACAGGATCCCGGGGGGCGGTTGGAGACCCGGGGTCTGGAGGGCGGGTGGGGGAGAGGCCTTGAACTAGAAAGTAGATTTGGCAACGATGGGCACGTGGTCATGGTGGGCACAGACGGGGGAGCCAGATGGCACAGGAAGACCTCGAAAGGGAGGCGGGGACCCCTCCCCACTGACCCTGACTTTAGGGGGTGGGTGGAGGAAGGGAAGGCCCCACAGGAGATTAAGGATGGTCGGGTGATAGGAGGCTCCGCAGAAAGCGTGATGTCAGGAGGTGCGGCTGCAGTGAGCATGCGTGTAACTGTGGGGACTGCAGCGGGGCTCCTGACAGGGAGGGAGATTCCAGGGTGACTGATGGACCTTCTAGAGGGGGCGGGCCCGGCACACAACTGGGAGGGTGGCTCCTCTGGAAGGAAGAGGGACCTTCTTGCCCTCTGATTCCAGCCAGAGGGTAATCTGGCCAGGTGTGGGGCTGTGTTTGGAGACCCGGCAGAGACAGAAGGTCACATCCGAAGACCTTAATGTTTCTGATGAAGGCTGGCGACTCTAGAAACGGAAGGGGGCAGAACGGACAGAGGTCATGAGGAGAAAGCAATGGTGGGGTTAAAATGGAAGAAGACGAGAGGCTGAGTGATGGCCTGGTCGAAGGTGGGGGGTCAGGGGTGAACTTGGGTCCAGGAGAAGGTCCCTGGAGAGAGGAAGCTGAAGCTCGGGAGAGCCCAGCTGTTGGATGTCACTCACACGGATGCTGAAGGCTACCAAGCTGATGGCACGCCTTGGGGGGTGGGGTGGGGAGGAGAGACAGTGGTCCGCGGCTAGGTGGCCAAAAATGTCAAGTGGGGGACTGGCAAAGTGGGGTCTGAGGGTGAAAAGAGGGAGATGGTGGTGGAGTCAGGAGGCATAAATGCCAAGGGGGAAAACCTCCGTCATGTGGCCTTGATGGAATCATGGCCTGAAACACCTGCAGGGGCATGAAGAGAGTGTGGGGACGCCGGGGGGTGCCACTCAGGGAAGCGAGATGGGACAGAAACACCCTCCCCAGAGAGCACTCGGGGGATGAGGTATTACAAAAGGTTTCCACTGGAGGAAGGTCAAGGATAGAGGTGGTGTTGTTAAAGGAAGTGAGTTCCAGAAGGGAGGCTGGGAACGGGGTGGGTCAGGCACGGCGAGGTACAGAGCAGGGGGAAGTGACCAAAAGAGGGTGCCCTGGAGCCACCACCAAGGAGGAAGGGGCACGAGGCAGGGGGGCAAGCTTTCAGAGAGGCGGGGGCCTACGGGATGAGCAGGAGTTTCCCTGAGGAAAAGGGAAAGAGAGCACAGCAAGAGGGCACAGCTGTGCCGAGGCCCGTCGTTCATTCCACGAGTATTTATGGAGGTTTTTGACGAGACAGGAAGTGTTCTCTGTACTTAGCACATATCAGTGAACAAAACCATAACCCCTGCCCTCATGGGGCTTATGATATAGCTTGGGGGTCGGGGGAGAGACAGAACGAGTAAAACGACAGACAAGAAGTGAATCTCAGAGTATACGAGAGGGCGATGAGGCCATGGAAAAAAGCAGCAGCAGGGCAGGGTATGACGGATTGCCCCGGAATTCTGTGGGCAGAGCGGGGCTGGCAGCGGGGGAGTGAGCTGAGGTGGAAAATAGAGCGCTCAGGCTGGGCCCAGGTCGGGCCAGTGCTCTGGGTCTGTGGGAAATTCCACACAGTTTGATACGGGCGGGCAATAGCGGGTGAGGATTCGGACAGAAGCATGTGTGTGGTTCTCTGACGGACAGTAGGTGGGAGAAGTTTTAGCCGAGAAGAATCTTCCAGGTTGGGTGAGAAGAAGTAGGCAAAGGAAAAGAGAAGAAAAGAAATACTCAAAGGGCATCTGGGAAGGGCAGACACTGGGCCAGGGATGACTGCTCAGTCTCCACCAGCCCTCAAGACAATCCTAAACTTTAGGAAGACACTGTCCTTATCTGGCCCCCTCGTTTACATGAAAATAATGACGGCACCAAAAGGAGCTAAGGCCCAAAAGTGTCCAGCAAAGCCCTGGGCGGGGGGCAGAGAGGGCTTGGAGGGAGCTCTTAATGCGTCCTCCCAGCCTCCTGCTGAGTGAGGCCTGTGTCCTTATCTCCACTTCCTGGTCAGAAGCGTGAGGTTCAGAAGCATCAGCACAGTGGCCAAGATCATCCACCCGTTCTACAGCCAGCCTGCCAGGTTGGCCCCCAGCCTACTTAGCTGTGTGACATCAGGCAGCGCCTGAACCTTTCTGGACTCAGCTTCCTCATCCGGAAGTAGAGATCATAAAAGCACCTGCTTTATAGGGTTGAGATGAGGATTAAATAAGATGATAAATGCAACATATGCGGAACAGGGCCCGGCACGTAGGAAGTGCTGTGCTGAGTGTCCCCCTTGCTGTTATTACTGTCCAAGGTCATTCAGGTAGGAGGCGGGAGAGCAGGGTTCTGGAGGGGCCCCTCCGTGGGGCTGACCCCTGCTGGCAGCTGACCTTGGGCCCGCGTGAGACTGGACGTGCTGACCCAGGCTGTGGAAGCAGCAGCCATACCGCCACCGGGCCTGTTCCTTTGCTGCAGGCATGTGACATATTGTGGCGTGATGTGTTTTCCCCTCATGGTGCAAGATGTGACTCAGAGGGGCATGCTGGGGAAATGAGTTTCTTGGATTTGCCCACCTCATCGCCCCTGCGTTCTTTTGAATTTCTCTGAATCAGACTTTATATCTGGCTCTGCCATTCAGCAGCCTTATTTATGCAGAAAACAGCCCCACATTTCCAACTTGCTCAACAGCCGTAAAGATTCATCTTTGGCCCGGGGGAGGGTAGCGAAGGAGGGGAGGGAAAAAAGGAAAAAGAAAGAAAGGAAGAAAAAGGAAGAAGGAAAGAAAGCGCCAGCAACAATCAAAACAACCCTTTTCTCCCTGCGTAATCTGGGCAGCTTCCAGGAGGATAATGTCTTTCCACCGTGAATCGCCCCCTCCCTCCCAGGCTGTTTTCACAGGAAGCAAATCCTGGAGCATTTTCAATGTGCCCCTCGAGGCAGAACAATGAGGCCCTTGAAGCCTCGGAACCGCGCTTCCTCCAGTTATCCGGAGCCGGGCCGAGCCCCTCCTGCGGCGGGCGGGCGTGGGGGGCGCGGGGACCGGCCCCCGGGTGGGGGAGGGGCGGCCTGCAGGGCGGGGCCGCGCCGCACGAGGGAAGCCCATTAGCCAAATAATAGGTTTGGATCCGACTGTTTTGCCAAGGTACCCGGCATTTATCCGGCTCCCCGATTGGGGGCGGGGAGCAGGGAGGAGGCGGCGCGGATCCAATTACGGCTGCTGCAGCCCGGTCGCCGGGAGGTGGCGGCGGGCCGGGCCGGGCCGGACCCAGCCGGGCGGGCGGAGCGGGGGACCTTCCGCGCGGGAGCCCCGGCCTGCCGATCGGGGGCGGGGAGGAGGGAGGGGGTGGTGGGGGCGCCTCTGCCCCGGGCGCCCCGGGCCCCGCGCCCCTCGCCCCGCGCGGCTCCCCCGCCCGGCCCGGCTCAGCTGCCTCATTGTTTATTGTGGCGTCTGGCTCTCCCCCTTCCCGTCCCCCTCCCGCGCGCCGCCCGCCCGCCCGCCCGCTCCTTTCTTCCCTCCTCCCGAAAGAAAGAAGAGCCCGTCTGTGGAGACGAATGAGTCATGAATAAACAAACAGCGTGGGGGAGCTGTCACTCCGAGCTGACTTCCTGGCCGCGCTCGGCTCCGCGACCTCCCGGCGGGCCGCAGAAGCCCGGCCGGCTGGGGCGGGCCGCGGGGCAGGCTGGGCGCCCGGCGCGGGTGGGGTACGCGGCACCCCGATCGCCGGGCTGTCCTTGACCACGGCCCTCACGGGCATCGCGGCCGTCAGCGGGAGCGGGTGTGACCTGAAGTTCCCAGACCTATCTGCATACGCATGCTGAGGGCTGGGAGTCTGATTTCCCCGGGCTTGACAAAAGCCATACGCCATGGAAAGGCGAGGCATGTGAGCATCTGCCGCGTGGGTTCATTTCCCTGTGCCGGCTCCCCCTCTGTGATGTGTGCTGCAGAGGCAGGGCCGCTGGGAGGACCCGTGCATATGGGTTGTGTGTGCCCGGGTGCCTGTCTGGAGTGTGGGATACACAAGGGCGTGCGTCTGTGTCCGGGCTGGTGGCCAGTGTGTGTGTGCGCAAGTCTGTTATGTGACCATTTTCCGGACTCTGAATTTGCTTCTGCCACTTTAAGCTTTGAGATTCTTGCTTTGTGCTTAGTTCTTTACTTGGTCCTTTTTCCTTTCCCTTGTGTGATCTTGTGGGTCATTCAGGGCCATCTCTCCCCATTAGTGAGGCCCCCGGCCCCAGCAGACCTCCAGGGTCTGGCCTGGCTGGCCTTAGCGTCCAGCCAGCTGTGGCCACACGCAGGCTCACAACGCTGACTCATGCCTGGCGAGAGCAGAGAGGAGCGGAGTCTGACCAGGAACCAGGCTGGGTGAACCCCCCGCTGTGGGGAGGGCACTCTGGGCCTGGCCTGCGAGTGCCCCTCATGAACTCTTGAGCCTGGGGAGAAGGCCTGGGCTAGCCCAGACATTCTGGGGGCTTCTCGCACAGAGAAGGACCTGCCTCATGGGGTCAGAGACAAGGGCAGGAATCGGGCATTTCTTCCCTGGCAACCACACACCCTCACAGGGGTCCGCCCCAGGGCCAATGCTGATGACAGGTCTTCAGGAAAAAGGCTGGTGAGGCCAGGCCAGGCTGTAACTCAAGCCCTGCTGCTCGGCTGGGTCCGGAGCCCTGCCAGCACTGGCCCTGCTCCTTCCAGCTCCAGGCTGGAGCTTTGCATGCAGGGACAGATCCCCCTGAAGCTGAAGCAGGGCACAGGTTTGCTGCCTTCTCCCCAACCTCGCCTTCTTGTGTAGCCCCACTGCCTATGCCTGTTTGCTGGATTTGGTTTCTTGGCCCTGGAGTAGTGGCATTGGTTGTGGCCCTGACCAAGGAGGCAGACTCTGGGAGCAGGGGGCCAACCGTGGCCATTTTCTGGCCTCCTCATCTTTCAGCTGGCAGGTGGCTCGGAAGACTGGATCAACATGGGTTGGGAGGCAGATAAATGTATGTTCATAGCCTGGCTTTCTTCCCTTTCTGTGTGACCTAGGGCAAGTCGCTTAACCTCTCTGAACCTCTTTCTTCTTTAAAATGTGCATAACGACCCTTCCCTTGTGCAATGGTTGCAGATACTAAGGAGAAAATGGTTGTGAGCCCTGCACACTGGACTTGACATGGAACAGAGGCTCAGAAAAGAAGAGTTTGCTCTCTGTCCACCCTGAGCCCTGCTCTGGACCTACATCATCAGGGCCTAGAATTTTGGCTGCCCTATCTTGTTCATCCTCTGACCCAGATAGGTGTGGGCCTGTGGGCCTCGTCTGGAATTTGAGGACTCAGAAGTGGCCTTACACAGTATTAATTGGGGTCTCTAAGTCCCAGGGCAGCTTGGAGTCTGGGCCCAGCCTTCAGAGCCAGGCCCATGTAGGCAGGACAGCAGGGACCCACAGTATCTTTCTGGGGCTTTCCCTGTGGGGAGAAGTCTCCACCCATCAGGTCACACTCTGGCTATGCTTCGGCTGGCCTTGACTTGTAGACAATTTGTTTGGTCTATGTGGGATTAAGAAAACAGCCAGTACTGAGGAATGAAGACATTTCATGTGAAAATGTGCATTTGCAACTTCCTTGAAAAATGGGGGAGATTTGTGCATTTGCAACTTCCTTGAAAAATGGGGGAGATTTGGCCACACTGGGCTCACATTCCTATGTAGCATCTGTGGGCTGGAGCTGAGAAGTGGGGGGCCCCCTTGGGCAGTATATGTGCCCTCCAACTGGTTGTGGCCCTGACCAAGGAGGCAGACTCTGGGTCACTTTCTGTGTGACCTAGGGCAAATCGCTTAACCTCTCTGAACCTTTTTCAGGGGCAGACCCCACCGCTCCCTGCTGCCGTGGGTCTTAAACGTGAGTGTGCCAGAGAATCACTTGCGTGTTCAAACACAGCTTGCTGGGCTCTACCCTAGAGTTTATATTTCAGTGGGTCCAGAGCGGGCCTGAGAATTTACATTTCTAACAAGTTCCCAGGTGCTGTGGCTGCTGCTGGCCCAGGGACACACCTGGAGTACCCCTGCCTGCACCGTATGAGGCCAACTTGTGGTCACCATGCATCATCACACTTGGCCCGTTGTTTGCGTAGCAGGGAAATATTTGTCTTCACATTCCAGCGAAGGTAGGAAAATAAAAAAGGACAGAGTGTCATGTGTTTTCGCAAGATGGAGAAGGCCATATTTCTTTGGGGATATGTGTTCACAAGCAAGCGATCTGCATACATGTCAAATGAACACAACGTAAGGTGCCACAGAGGTACCTGCCCTGAGCATGACGTGGAGAATGTGCCAGGTGGGCACTATCTGAACTCGATTCTTACACCTGTCCAGCTCACTTTTTGTTACGTGGTGGGCCCTGCTAGTGTTCTCGCGTGTGGTCCCTGCCCACTGCACTTTATTCGTGGAACAGCTCTGATTTGCACCCGTTCTGTTGTTGCTCTGTGTCAAGACGTGGAGACAGAGTGAATGGGACACGGTCTTTACCCTCGTGGGGCGCACAGCCCGTTAGGACAGACGGACAAAACACACCGAACAGACACACACACAAAAGAAGGAATTACACATTGCCGTGACGCTCCTGGGATGTGCTGGGGTGGAGAATAATGGGGTGTATGGGGACACCTTTAGTCTGAGCGGTCAGGGAAGCCTCTCTGAGGTCCCTATAGAGGGAGTGGGGTGGGGAGAGGAGGCTGGGAAGCAAATGGGGGACTGGACCGAGTCAGCCTCAGTCTCTGCCCTGAAAGATGGAACCCACACGGGGAGTCAGGAGACCAGGGTTTGAATCCTGGCCCCTGGATCACTCCCCTCAGCCCCTCCTCCTACCTCTATCACTTTAACCCCCCTCCCCCCCACCCGCAAAGCCCAGTTCCCCTTTCACCAGACCCAGGGGGCGTTCCTGACCTTCTGGCCTGTGTGGCGCCCACCCCATTCTCTCTCTCTCTCTCTCTCTCTCTCTCCTTTCTCAGTTGCTCACTGGTCCTCTGACCCGCAGCTCTGACTGCTCATTCACTCTTGGTGGGCCTAGCCACCCAAGACAGACCTCGTCTGTCTTGTACAGACGAGGAAACTCAGTCCAGTGCTTTTAGTGTCCACCCCCCCCCCCCCCCACACTGGTGAGTTGCTCTGTCAATGACTTGGGTCGAACGGCAGAACTTTTCCTTCCTCTTGGCTTTCCTCACAGAGTCCAGCCCAAGGCCGAGTGCGGAGTAAGGGTTCCACACACGCTAGGGCCTGGGCCTGGGCTTGGGCACGGATACTTTCCGTATTTGCACCTCCCAAAATGGCTAAGGAGTCTTGCCTGGTGTGGCAAACCCGTGACACGTTCTTCCCATATTGTGCTCACAGCAGACGTCACTAATCCATCATGACACTCGTCTCCGCCGAGCCCACGGAGAGCAGCAGAATCCTTTTCAACGCACAGTCCTCCAGGAGGCAGATGCCGATGAGTTGGGAGTTGATTCGTGGGATGACAGTTATTAGCCCCTCCTGTTTGAGGAGCACGTCTAATGTTGCGTGGGTCTGGTGTGGCCTCCGGGGTTAGTAGAAACCCGGGACATGGACTTAAGATGGCATTTTAGGTACTTGAGTTGGGCGTGGAGGTGGGGGCTGGACCGATCTGTTAGCTAATGAGAAGAGAGTGATGGAAGCTGATAGGCCGGGGCAGGGTGGAGACAGACTCTAACCAGCTCAGGGTCCTACGGAGTGCCCACATGAAGAAGGGAACACAGGGTGTGAGGCAATATGGCAGGAGTGAGGACTCAGGGCTGGGCTCTAGGGATAAAGGGGGCTCAGTGGGTCCTTGTGGAGATCCCTGAGGGCTGGCCAAGGACTCCTTTGACTGCCTGGAGGATAAGACTCTGAGAGAACAGAGCCTCCTGTGCCACCCAGCCTGAAGCGACCTCCTCCCCAGAGAGCCAGCACAACCTCTTCTCCATCCCCAAGTCATAAGCAGAGGCAGCCCGGGGCCCTTTGGCGGGGCCTTTGTAAGCAAAAGAAGTTTTTATGGAAGTTAGACGTGGGTATCTGTGTTCTGGGAATGTCTGTGGTCATTAGGAGAAGGCCCAGGGATGCTGATGTCCATCGGGATTCTTCCGTCAGGACTCTGAAGAATGGCCTAGAGGTCTTGCAGCCCTGCTGTGATCAGAGTCGCTGGCCACGGGCTGGGCGTGGCTCCCAAGGCTCTGGCCTAAGGGTAGAAGTCAGCAGAGTGTAATGGGAGGGGCCTCCCTACCTCCCCCTGTTAGCTCCTCTGGCCCTGGGCTTTCTTTCCCTCTTCTCCTGCCCCAGTTCTCTGGCTCTGACATGGGGCAGGGTGCGGGTGCCGCTCTGCGTACTCTCAGCCCCGTGAGGATGGCCCCCACCATGCCACCTGCTTGTTCACCATTCTATCACCGGAGCGAAGCCCTTGAACGAAGGAATGGCCGACTGATTGAAGGAAGGATGCTCCTTTTGTAAGCTTGTGATGCTTTCTTGCTCCCTTAACGCCTGTGAGCTCTGCTACACTATAAGCTTCCTGAGGGCAGGGATTGAGGCTGGGAGTCCAAAGCCGTATCCCTGAGCCCAGCGCCGTTCCCTGCACTGTTCCCTGCGCCGAGAGGAGTTCCATGAGCCGAAGGCGAGGCCGCGTCTTCTTACTGTGCCCTTTGGGCTCTGCTGATTCTGGGTCTGGTACAGGAAGGTCCTGGGGCAGTTCTGGTGTGGGGGCCCTGGTGGTCCCTGAGAGTCCTGGACGCTTCAGATACGGAGGACCGCTCACGGATCCCCACGGGCTCTGCTACTCCCACCACCATGTTTCTGCTTTCCATTCCCCATGCCTGGGGTTCCCTCCTCGGCTCCGTTTTGGCCCTTTCCAAGTCCTCTTGGTTCTTAAGGCCACTCCCTCTGGGAAGCCTGGCTTGGAGAAGGCTTCTGCGTGCCCCGGGTCTCCCCTCTGCTGACCCCACAGGATCTGTGGTCCTCGTAATCGTGTCCGCAAGAAACGGAAGCCACCACGCTTTACGCAGGCTGAAGGGTGGTGATGGGCTCATGACTCTGGAGCGAGGTCTCACTGGACCTTGTGAGCAGTTCTAAAGCTGTGCGGGGACATGCCTGGCCCTGTCATGGGGCCACCACCCCACTCTGGCAAAAGAGCGTATCTGGGTCCTCACCTGCAAGGAGGGGCCTCGCTCACCTCCACTCATGTGGGCTGCAGGCACGAACAGACCTGGCCTCTTCCTCCATAGCCTTTGCTTCTTAGCTCCAGGGCTCAGGTGCCAGGCTTTGGGGATTGGAGACGTGGTTCAGGGTCTGGGTGATGCGCCCCAGTCGGATGTGTGGGGTCTGTGGTGACTCAGCTCTTGGCGTTTCGGATTCCTCAATCGTGAAATGGACATCTTCTCCCATCTTATAAGGTTACTGTGGAGATTATGGGTGCCGATGTGCCCACCCCCTCCTGTCTTGGGTCCTTTTTGTCTAAAGGGTTTTGCCTGGCTAGCTCCTACTCATCCTTCAGAAGGTCTGGGCTCAATGTCATCGCCTCCAGGAAGCCCTCCTTGGTCCCTGGTTCTGGCGTGAGTCTCTGTTTAGGGTTGGCCTTCCCCATTGGACTGTGAGCTCCATGGAGGCAGGGGCTGGCACTTTGAAGGCCTTCAGTGAATTATTTGCTAAGTAAAAAATAAATTTAAAGTGAGTCCTACGGACTAGGAACTCCCAAGTTGTAGCTGTTTTTGTGACGCATCAGAGGTGGCTGCCTGTGGAAGTTGTATTGGTAGAACTCCGCAGCCCGCCCATACCAGCCTGCTTTCCCAGGGAAGTGCCTGCCCACATGGGGCTTTACGTCCTCTCGGCCCCCAAGGCCAACCCCCCAGTGTTGGTCACTGAAAGCCCCGAGAGAAAGTCCTCTGTGCCAGCCTCTTCCGGGATCCATGGTGGGTGCGGAGAGTGTGGGCACACAAGCTTCTCGATTTCCTCCGCCTGATGAGGGGGCCTTGGCTGCCCCTCTGCCCACAGCTCAGAGGGGGCATCTCTGCTCACTGTGTTCATGCGCTCAGCTGGGGTTTCTGGGGGTCATTGCCCACACCTCTCCAAAGCGGGTCTGGCTCTTGAATCTGCTTCTAACCACGAGCCTGGTGCTCACGTCCCCTTATCAAATCCCCCACGTCCTGGATCTTTTATTTTACTCCTCTGGGCCTCAGTTTCTTCATCTGTCAAACGGGAACAAGAACCTTGTAAGGTGGGTGGTATTTTGAGGATCCGGCAGAATCGCCAGCTCACACAGCACTTTGCAGTGTGGAATAGCCTCTCATGTATATTCTCCCGACAGAGTGCAAAGGCTCTTTCCTGGGGGAGTTGGGGATGAGTCGGGTCCTGGGGAGATGAGATATCGGAATGTAAAATTTCATGGTGCCATGGTGTGGGTGCAACTCTGGGGGCATCATCCAGGTGGCTACAGTATATGTGCCCCTGGCAATAGAACCAGGCGGCAGCACTGTGACCTGGGACAGACAGGCAGCTAACCGCGAGCTGTGCTTAGGGGAGATGTGTCTGGCGCGGCCAGTCTATTCTTCAGGGACACGGCTTACCTGAATTCACAGATCGGTCACTAGCGTCCAGAGGGCCCCCAAGCAGCAAAGAGAGCAGTCTTAGCGACGCTTTGCATCTGGGCCCTGCTCTGTCTGGACTGCATGGCCTGAAGGATGTCCCCCCACCCCCGTGGGGGGGACACACCTGCCTGGCCATATACACGTTTCACGTGTGCACACACGCACGCACGTACACAGACGTGCGGCACTCTAGACCGACCCTCTCACTTATGTGCCCTTGAATGAGCGTCTCATGTCCCTGCATAGGACACGTGGAAGAAGTGATTACCGAGCAACTCCCAGGAAGACTGTTCTATCGGGTTCCCTCTTGCCTCTCACCACTGCCATTTTATGGGGAAACGGAGGCCAAATAGCGGGAGTGGTTCGCCCAGGATCCCACGGCAGGGCAGTGTCAGAACGAGTAGCAGCAGTGAGAGCAGGTATGACTCCAGAGTGCCCTTACCTGGTTGGGGTTTCCTGGTGAGGTGACTGCTGGCCTGAAGGAGTGCCCACCCTCCCCAGCCCAGCATCCCATCTTACAGACAGGGAAAGAACTTGGCTGTGATCTTCCTCAAAGGGTCCTCACACCCCAGATGTGTGTGATGCAGGATGGAGACTTACAGGCTCTGAGTTGAAGCCCTGGGCTGTGGGTTTCCCCCACACCGCTGGGAAATTCCATGTCTGCAGCTGCTGCTAGGAGAGCAAAGCTCATGTAGACTGTAACTTAAAAATAAAAAAGGGAACTTAATAGGCAGGGTGTCCTGCAGGAGCCTGGGGTGCCCAGCCTCATCCAGAGGCCACCCACTGGGGCTGCCCACTCAGAGCACCTTGCCCTGCTGGGTGTCAGCCAGCAGCCCTGGCTGGGCAGCCCTCTCCCGCCCTCCCTCAGCCCTGCCCCAGCCCTGCCCACACAGGCTGCCCCCGGATTCTCACCTCCCCGGCCCTCTGGGCTTTGCTGGCAGGCCCCGGTAACAAGATGCCCTTTGTGTGTATTGGGTGGGGGAGGGGCTCCTGCTTTGCTTCTTGCTGCTGAGTCACAGCTCCCTGCCAGGCTCTGGGGACAGAGAGTCGCAGGTGACCGTCCAGGTGGCATGGAGCCTAAGACCTTGGAGATGGCCTCGGGCAACCCCTACCTTGCATTGGTGGGGAAACTGAGGCTCAGCGAGGGGAAGGGACCGCCTCATGCTTTCCTGGAGGGCGACAGCCAGACGAGACTCCCCTCTTGTGGTCTATGGGACACAGGCTTGTCATGTGGTCATCACAGCGTCCTACTGCCCCCCAGAATGGCCTGGGTGTGTGTCTGTCCCGTGTGCACACAGGTTCACACGTCTGTGAGGGGATGCTCTTGAGCATTCCAGTGTGTAAGTGTTTAGCATATGTTTGTGTGCTGATGTGTATATTGGCTTTTTTAGGGCCCCCTGTGCCTTCTTCCAGAGACACCCATGGCCTGTCCTCAGCTGCCCATTCCGCTTACCTCTTAGGACCTACCTGGGCTTACCCTGGCCCTGTGTGGGAGGCCTCTGCCCGGAGAATGCCAACCAGCATGGGTGAGCACTTGTAACAGGCAGCTCAGAATCTGGCAAAGTCACACTTCTGCATTTAAGATAGGGTGTCCTGTGCTCCCCCCCACCCACCCCGCATTGTGCTGTGTAGGACTTAGCAGCGGGGGCCCAGTCAGAACTGTGGGGGTGCTTAAGAACAGGGGGTCCAGAGCCAGGCCACCTGGGTGTGAATCCTGGCTTTGCCATTTCCTAGCCACGTGATTTGGGCAAATTACATCTCTCTGAGCCTCCATTTTCTCATCTGCAAAATGGGATAATCACAGCCTTGCCTCACAGAGTTGTTACAGGGACGGCGTCTATACTTGTAGAGTTCTTAGAATAGCATGCAGTGCATAGTAGACCCTCAAGAAATGTGGCTGATTATTGTCACTATTATGATTATTCTTCACCACCCTGAGAGATCCCGTTGGAGACGCCAAGGCCTGAAGGGGGCTCTTTAGCTTCTGGCAGCATGAAAGACCTACTTCTTTTGGATATAGATAAGCAGGCAGAAAGGGGTGGGCACTGTCCCTGGGCGGAGCTGCCCATTCTGGCCTGTGCCCCCACTGAGTGGTGCCACCCTGAACAATTGTGCCCAGGCTCAGTCTGCACAGTGCTGGGCCGGCCCGTGCCTCTGTGCTCCCAGCCTCCCCAGCCTCTGAGCAATGCCAGGCCCCAGGAGGCAAGGCAGGGCGGCCGTGAGGTTGCACCCAGTGCTCCTCCCTCTCTGATGGGCCTACGGCGGCCTTGGCGAGCAGTTCCTGTTGCTGCTGCTGCGACGATGTCCCACCTAGTGCTGGGACCGCCATCTGGGCCCGAGGGCTGGGCGAGTGGCCTGCCGGCCATCTGCCTGCTTGGAGCTGGCTGCTTCCGAAAGGCAGCGGGGCGTCTGCGAGAGCTGGGGTTGCTGGAGGAGGCTCGGAGGCGGTTCTCTGGCCTGGGAAGCCTGTCAGGCCCCAAGCTGCCATGGGGAGGCCCGGTCCCCACAGCTTCCTGCCCTAATTCTCCCCTCGCACATCACATAGGGCCTAGGAGCCAGGAAACCTGGCCTGTAGTACCAGCCACTGTAAGGCCGTTTGGTCTCAGGAAGTCCCCACCCTCCCTGGCTTCAGGTTTTCCATTTGTACAGTGGGCAGCCGGGACTCCGGTGCCCTAGATTTCTGTCTATTCAGTGGTGCCTCTGGACCCAGGTCTGAATGGGGGAAATGTTTGGGACTGGGGAGGTTTTCCTGATGTGACTTTTTCTTTTAGCTCAGACTCTGGGAGTTGGCTTCCCAGCCAACTGTGGAATTACACAGAGTCCCGAGTGATCAGGTGCAGGTCAGGTCCAAGTTGGGGTTCTTGCCCAGCCCCGGCCCAGCCCTGTTACCTTGCATGGTTGGTGCAGAGTGACAAGTCTTTGAGAGGTATCAGTCTAGAGAGCTGGCCTGAGGAGGCAGCTTCTCATTCATTCATCCGTTCATTCATTCACTTATTCTTTCAACCATCTATTTGCTCATTCATACATTCATCCACTCATCCATTTATCTATCCATTCATTTATTCACTCATTCATTCATCCATCCATTCACTCTTTCTTTCAGCTATCCACCTCTCCATTCTTTCATTCAAGCATTCATTCATCTGTTCATTCATTCATTCACTCATTCATCCATTCATTCATTCACTCATTCATCCATTCGTTCAATCATCCTTTTATCCATTCATTCAATAGTTTACTGAGCATCAGCATCACGCCTAACGCTGTGCCATTCTCTTGGGGATATGATGAGCACAACAGTCAGAGATATGCCCATTGCCCATCCATTACCACCCAGTGTGACAAACTCTAGGATGGGATGACTTAGCAGGGAGCTCACTCCAGTCCAGGAAGCCTGCTTCTGAGATGCCATAATGGAAGGGAAAGTTGGAGGGAGTTGGGCATGTTTAATCTCCATTATAGCCTTAGGAGATAGATAGTTGCCATTCCCACTCCAGGGAGAAGGAAAGTGATGCTCAACAAATCAATGCATAAGTGGCTTTCCTGTTGTCACACCCAAGTAAATGGCAGAGCTGGGATTTGAACCCTCCTCTGACTCTGAATGCCCTCAGGCCCCTACATTCTCTGGGTCCCTGCTAGCCATATGCTGCCGACCCTCCAGGGAGGGCATATACCAACCCCAGATGGCTGGGCAGACCCTCAGAGGGTATCCCATCCAAAATGATCATGGCTTAAGTTGGACTCGTGGTTTCTTCCCAACCCTGGCTCACATCCCCCTGGCTCACTCTTGATTCTGCCCTTCTCCTTGCTGTTGACAACCGATTCTGTTGATTCCGCCTGGGTCCCGAATCTGTCCCTACCTTGCTGCCTCCACTGTCACCATTCCTGTCCACCCCTCATCTTCTGCCTGCCAGGTGGCTAAACCGGCCTCCTAACAGGGCCTCGGGAGTCCAGTCCTCTGCTCCCTTCTGCACACAGCTGCCAGAAGGAGATTTACAAACAAGTCAGAGCAGGGCACCCTCGTGGGACCTGCGCCCCAGACCTAGTGGGTGCGGCCCGCGTGATACGCTCCTGCTTGTTCCCCGTGACTCGGGCCCCACTGTGCCCCTCTCTCCTCTCTTCCCCAACTTCCCTACCGGTCCCACCTCCTGGCCTCTGGGTGCCTGGCGTCTGAGCGTATCTGCTGTGTGGCATTCTCTTTGCCTGCGTCCTGTGGGCTGTCGCCTTTTCAGTCTTCAAAGAGGCCCTCCCTGACCATTCTACCAACCCCACCCACGCTCCATCCCGTTACCATATTTGCTTTCTTCAAGGCGCTTACACGTTTTGCTGAACTCCTCACTACCCTAACTAGAATGTAAGCTCCAAGGTGCAAAAGCATTTCCTGACTTGTCTGTCCTGTGTCCCAGAGCCCAGGCCACAGCCGAGAGGGTGCTGAAGGAACACTCATTGAATGAGGGAATTTCCTGGGGTCACAGATGCTCAGTCAGAAGGGACCTTGGTCTTTCCTTTACTGGATCTTGGAAACTGCCTTGCTCCCTTTCACAGCCCCAGCTTGCATTCCCCTGGGAACAGGGAGCTCACTCCCCTGAAGGTAGCACTGTTCGTCTCTGGCAGCTTGAATTGTTAGACATGGTGCTTATTCTGACCTGAAATCCACGGGGCTTGCTGAGCCCAACACGTCTGAGGGCACTTCTAGCCTATCTCTGGAGAGTGTGGCACGATGAGGACAGAACGGGGACACAGAGTCACAGGTCCTGGGTTTGAAGCCTCCTCTAATCCACTTCTCCAAGGGCAGTCACTGAGTCTCTGATCCTCGGACTCCTCTCTGGAACTGCTGGGAGCTCTTCCCCTCAGGGCTGTACTTGGATCAGAGGAAACGCGCCAGTGTGCCCAGACTGGTACCCGTTTAATAACTGTTGTTGGAGTTTGAAAAAAAAGTCTCCATGATTTCTTCACTACTCAGGGCATGTAAGCCCTCACTGTTCTTTCTGCTCTGGGATGCATCTTCCACATAAAAAAAAAAAAAAATCAAACCAAACCAAACTAGAGCCCCAAAGACCACCCCTGCTCAGATGGGCCCGGCCGCTGGAGGGAGGGGGGTGCGTGGGGGTGCCAAGCTCTCCTGCGGTGACTGATGGGGCTTCGCCTTTTGGAAAGCATTGCAGTGCAAGGTTGCCCAAGGTCACTGCCTCTGTTCTGTGATTGCTTTATGAAAAGGGAGAAGAGTAAGTGGGCAAGATTTCCAATTTTTTAAGGAGATGGCTCAGAGCCAGTCACTGGGCACCAGAGGAAGGCAGCTGACCACACGTGGCCACATCCTGAAAGTGCCTGCAAGGTGAGGAAGGAAGCAGATATTTCTTGAGGGACTACTGTGTGCCAGGCATGCTTGGGCGAGGCCAGACATTGCTCTAAGCTCTTTACGTGCAAGAGCTCATTTAATGGATGTAGTCCTCTCTCCACCTCGGTGAATAGGCCTCATCATTCCCACGTTAAAGGTGGGCTTTGCTGTGGCGAAGGGACGTCAAATAACGTGTCTGGGATCCCGCAGCCAACATGGATGCTATTTAACCCCAGTCTCCCAGCTACTGGGAGGTGAGGATTATTAGCCACACTGTTTCATAGTGGAGAGCTTCAAGGCTTGCAAGGGTGAGGCAACTTGTCCGAGGCCACGCAGCAAAGAGGATAAGGCAGAGCTGGGATGTGAACTCTGGTCTGGGCGGCTGCTAGGCACTGCATCATTCTGTACTGTGCAAATTGGTTGATGCCCTTGTCTTCGCCCCCTTCATCTGTCCCCTGAAATGGATGGGCCAGGGAGGGGGGTGGGCTGGAAAGGCGGCGGCTGACCGACTTTGAGGACTGGCAGGGGTGGTGGGAGCTAAGCCAACCCCGGAGCTGCCGTGGGCCCCTCTGATTTCCCCGTCAGTGGTGCCCGGGGCTTTATGTGAACGGCTGTGTTTCCAACACAGACCTAGAGGAAGAAGCTGAAATCCCCCCATAAACCTTCCGCTCCTTGTTAAGCTTCCTTCTTTGTTATCAGAGAAGTGTCAGGAAAGACTCAGATAAAGAGACGGTGTCTGGGCCCCTCCGTCCTGGAACAGACCCCCGCACACCACAGGATGAAGTCAGATGGGAGAAGTCCCTGGGCTTGAGCCAGGGCCTACTTGGGGCCAAGTCATGAGCTGGCCCAGAGTGCTGGCCTGCATCCAGCGTGTGAAGTCCTCCCTGCCTGCCTCGGGGACACTTCTGCTGTGCCCTGCCCACCACCATCAGAACCTCCTCCCAGGAAAGGTTGGGAGAACCAACCCAGAACCCAGCGGCCCCTGGAAGTCGGGATCCTTGTCTCTTCATTACTAAACCTGGGCCCCCTGTGCCGATGTAGGAAGAGTCCAGCTTCAAGGGTTGGGAGGAGACTGAGCTTTTGTTCAGACTCATCAATGGTCGCCTCAGGAGACATGGCCACATCCTAGGCCTCCCTTTCCTCCTCTGTGCAATGGGTGGAATGATGCGGCTCCTCAGCCGGCCGATGATGACAGATGAGGCCACAGATAAGAAAGCACTCTGAACAGCATCCAGTCTTGGCCAGCCGCCCACAATCACTATCCTGTCCTGTGGCCCTGTGGTTCCCGAAGTTTGAGTCACGCTAGAACCACCTCGGGGTGCCAAAGCATCCTGATGCCCAGCTCCTTCCCCCAGGCATTCTGATTTAATTGGTCTGGGGTATGGCTGAGCCCTGGGAGATGTTAAGAGCTCCCGGGCAACTGGAACGCGTGGTCAAGTGAGGGAATCGCTGTGTGGCCCTTCCGTTCTGTGATCTCACTGGCTGTCAGGCAACCGGGGAGCTCGGAGTCACTACCAGGCCCAGATTTTTCTCTAGTCTTGTTATCTAGATCTGTCCTAATGTGTCCATTGGGAGCTCTGAATCCCAAACACCTGCTTTTTATGGAACACATCTCTGGGAGTCTGGGGAGTGGAAGAGCCTATGGTTTTTGCCAACTTCCTATGTGCTCGCTCTGTGTTGGGGTCGGGGGAGCAGGACACTCGGGCCTGGTGCCAGCCCTCCCCACTGTCCCGCCTAGGGATATAGGGCTCCTTCCCTCTGAGCTCTCACCTTAAAGATCAGGGGGGAGGAGAAGGGACGGGAAAAGAGCTTCCCTGAGCACACACCACCTGCTGGGGTCTTCACAAAGATTAGCTTAACTAATAGGGGAATAATTCTCTGTAAAAGGCCTTGCCATCCCCGCTTACAGAAGGGAAAGCTGAGGCTCTGACAGGTTCCATACTTGCCCAAGGTCTCACAGATCACGAACAGCAAAGTGGAAGTTGAACCCGGACTCTGCCCGCCGAGCGTCTGCTACAGTAGGAAGGAGGCAGGTGCAGGTGGCAAGGAGATGTGACTCAGGCAGAGCTGGGGGCTGGCGTCAGGGTTTTAGGGGGCAGAGTCCAGCGTCCCCTCTGTTGTCCCTCCGCTCCCCTCACCGGGCTCCCCAAGGCAGAGGACGGCTCTGGATACTGGGGGCAGAGGAAGGTTACGGGCAGGCGTTTCCTCTCCTGGGGTCTGTAGTTTTTATTCTGCAGCATCGGGCTGGGGAAGGCCTCTGGCTTCACCGTCGTTGCTTGTGTAGCAGCCAGGTGGGAGTCAGTGATCTATGGGAGCGGGGATAATGTCCTCAAGATAAGCCTCAGTCCCGGTGGCTGGCTCTGAAGAGGGGCAGGACGTCGGGGCCTGCGAGTCCCACGTGATAAGGCGCCCAGATGGAAAGCTCCCCTCACTTTTGAAGTCTTTGATGCCAAGCGATGATAATCCAACTTGAGTGGGGAGTCAGGAACGGTATTCCAGGCCCTGCTTATGCACGTTCCCTCACGGAGTTGGGGGTAGAGTCTCCATGCCATCCAGCCTCACTTTCCCCCGCCAGTGCAATGAGAGGCTGCAAGTAATCATGAAGGCAAGTGCGGGGTAAAGTTTTATGATGACAAGGCCTCCGTCCATCCATCCATGCCTCCTTCCGTGCGTCCACCAAACGAGCTCCTTTGAGGACCCGGCTCTGGGCAGACGTTGGCACCCAGGGATGAATCAGAATTGTACCTGCTTTCAAAGGCTCTCAGTCCCAGTGATGAGGCCAGGGCCATGGACAGAGGAGGCCATCGTTAATTCGGCCTGGGCCACTGGGACAGGTTTCCTAGAGGAGGTACCCTCTGAGCTGGCTGAGATAAGCGAGGGTTTGCCAGGTCGGGGGAAGGGGAAGCACATCCCGAGCACAGAGACTGGCGGAGGCCCGATGCGGGGTGGGGTATTTTAGGGCCTCCTGGCTTCTTCCTTGTCATGGCTGAAATTTGGCGGTAGCCGCCGATGAAGCTGTTGGTGGGGGTTTCTGAGCCGAGGCTGATCACGCCAACGGACCCCACTTTCGCCAGTTGAATCTGCTTGGCTCCGACGGGCAGGGAGAAGCGGCTGGAGCAGCAGGCGGGCTGAGGTGGGGCGAGCCTGCTGGGGAGGGCAGTGATGTGCGTGTCTGTGCACAGGAAGTGGCGAGCCTCCCCGCCTCTGCTTAGCTTCTATCTCTCTTATGATGTGGGTCAGGAGGCCTGTCCTGCCCAGATGTGGACAGACAGGAGCTGGGAAGCCACCAGCCGGGCCCTCATCATTCCCCATTCAGTCCCAGTGGAAGGAGGGATGCCATCATTTGCATTTCAAAACCTGTATCTCCCGGCATCTTCCCTTAATAAGAGCCAATTACACCTCTGCCCCGAACCCGCAGGTTGCCTGCCTGTCAGAGGACTTTCATCCTGTTTGGGGTGGGGAGGAACTGCTCCCTTAAATGTCACATTTAGCATATGCAAATGAAGAGAGATAATTGTCCTTAATGGAAAATGAACTCACCTGCTTGCCGAATGCTCAAGACAAAAGCAGGCATTGATGCAATGGGCACCAGGGCGGCAGGGGCCCAGCTGGCCTGGCCAGCCTCCCTCCACCCACCTAGAAGATGGCAGTTCAAGAATCCTTGCCAGTTAGAAAGTAACACATTGAGAGATCGTTCCGCCATTTGACAGATGTGGACACTGAGGCCTGGGGAGGGGGCGGGGCTTGCCCAGGGTCACAGGCTGAGTCAGACTTCTTGGGGGAAATCAGAATAGAAGCCTAGAGCAGCCCATGCCAAGGGAAGGGAGGGCCCCAGAGGATCCAGGCAGACAGGCACGGACAGAGAGTGCTGGGGACTAGCATTTGTTGGTAGCGGATACCCTCCATTGGGAGTGTTTATCCTAATGACCTCCAACCTGCGAGAATCTGGAGGCTGAGGGGAGAGGGCTGGAGAGGGAAGGGGCTTTGGTGACTGTCTCGTCTCATCTGCTTCTCTTTGGCACTTAATCCCTCCACCCCATCCCCGGTGCGTTTCTCTCAAAACCAAGACTGGAGGCGGAATGTGTTCAGAGGGCGCGAGCCCCCTGTCACCGGCAGCGTGTAAGCGGCATGGCAGCTGGCCAAAGAGTGACGGTTCTTTTTGACAGTGAGCCCTGATAGGCCACTCCCTGTGCCCTGAGCTGATCACAGGATGAAGGATTTGAGGCGCGCCAGCTCTTCCTGGGTGGCACTTGGGAGATTTGGCCTGCCCTGCTCCAAGAATCCAAGCCCGTGCCTGGGTCTCTAATTCCAGATCCAAGAGTTGGGACTGTCCCTCGTGCCTGGGTCCCATCCTGGTTGCTGTCTCGCCCTAGGGTTTTGTCCCTGACCCCCAGGGAAGTGGTGGTGTGGAGTTTGAAAATCTGGATTCTGGTTCCAGCACCTTAAACTTAACGCTTCATGCCCTTGAACGTGCCTCTTATCCCCTCTGAGCCTCAGTGCTCTTCCCGGTGGAGCGGACAGGGTGATACCTGGATACTTTGCAATGTGCTTGGACGCTGCCGGTGGGCTCAGTGTGACGCCTGGGATATGAGAAGTACTCAGTAGAGATTTGTTTGCAACATCACTTCCTCTGTCTCCTTTCCCTTGTCTGTAGAGGGGCCTGACTCTTGCTGAAACCCCGAGGTCTCCCGTGCTGTGTCCACTACTAACTTTGCCCTGCTGGCTGTCCTGGGCTGTCTGCCTCCTGTTACCTCTTGCTGGGCTCCCCAGACAGCCTGCTCGGCCCACCCCACCCCACCGTTGGTTCACCCGCGAATGCCAGTGACCTTGGGGAAGAGGTACTGGAAATCTCCAGGCTCTCTTTCCCTGGGCATCCTGATGTCTCAGGGAAGATGCCCAAGTTCACCTGGCCCCAGCTTTGATAGCCTACGAGCATCTGAATACCACAGTGAGGTGTATCTCTGTGGGACACGGACGAGTCAGCAGCTTAAAGAGGAGGCCACAGCCCTTGGAACCAAAGGCAGGATAAGGAAGGGTGATGGGGCTTAGTCTGAGCAGGGTAAGTGGAAACCCACGGTTCCTGGTAGACAGATGTCTGTCCTCACGCCTGCCACCGCTCTGGGATTCCTGCTCTCGGCCATAGCTTCTCCAAGAGCCCTGCAGGCCCCGGGCCTGCGTACGTTGACTGCCATTGCCAAGCCCCGTCTGACCATTGGCATACCTGGGTCCCCAGTCCCAAGGTTTACTTAACACTTGGGTGGTCTCTCTGGCTTCAATGTCCTCACCCGTAAGATAGGGAGGGTGATGTATATTATGGGTGATTTGGGGGAAGATGAGGTATCTGTGAGGCATCCAGTGCCTGGGTTCTGGTGAGCATCCTAGAAGATCAGACAGACCCAGGTTTGAATCCTAGATCTTTCACTTTCCACCCCATACCTTGGGCAATGGTCGACCCCCACAGGCTTCAGTTTCCCCACTGTAAAACGGGACAGCAATGAGCCTCCAACAAGGAGATGGCCAATGTGACCTGCTGAGCACACACCTATCACAGAGTAAACACTCAGGAAGGTCAGGGTTTGCCAGAGTTCCAGCTTTTCTCTTCAGAGCTTGGAGCTCCCACTCGAGGAGCTCATGAGATCGTCCCTACGGTACACTCTGCAGGAAGCTGGCTGCTTGGTGTGATGTTCAAGGCCTTTTTCACCCTGGCCCGGCCTTGCCTTCCACCTGTCCGCTTCCCTGATGCTCACTGCACCATGACCACTCCCAACCACGAGCCCTTCCCTAACCCCTCTGTGCCTTTACTACTGCAGTTCCCAGACTCGCCCACTTGACACTTATGTTTCTTTCAAAACCCATCCTAAAATGCCCTCTCCTCTGCCCGGGGCAGGGAGGGGGCGGGCAGGGAAAGCATTGTTGGGATTGCTGCCACCCTTGCCCCATCACGGAACGGTCACTTGGACAGAACTCAACAGGAAGGGTCGCACGTTGTGACATGGGTCCACGCTGAAGTGCAACCCTGTGCCACTCATCAGTGCATCCTTCCAGGGCCTAGCATCCTAGGCCTCCTGGTGTCCCTGGCCTTGGTGCAGTGCTGGGCTGAGGGGCAAGCCCTGAGGTTGTCTGTAGGAGGGCTGGGAGCTTCTCTGGGTCTTCTGTGTGCTTACACGGAGCTGGGACCTCACCCGTTCTACCGGAAGCTGCAAAGGTTTGCCTCCTGGGGATGGCGGTCATTAGGGTGGCTCGAATATCCCAGTTGGTTCTCTCCTCCTTCTGGGCACACGGTAGGACCACCTTCCTCGTCCCCCTCTGAGGGGAGGGGAGGCTGTGTGATGTGCTCTGGCCAGTAGGATGGGCACAGGATCAAAGGGTGCCTCTTCTGAGTGGACAGTGTCATTGCCACTTTCCTTGCCCTGTCTTGGGGACCGTGGAAGCACACGGCAGGATGAAGCCTCCATCAGCCCAAGTGAGGCGGCGACCCAGATCCGGCCTGTATCATGAGTGAGAAACTGACTTTGTTTTGCTAAGCCAGTGAGGTTTGGGGGATTGGCTGTTTCTGCAACACAACCTAGCCTCTCCCAGTGGATTCGAGGGGCCGAGAAGTGTGAGAAGGGGTGGGTTTCAGGCAACGTGCAGGGGTGGGGGCGGCTGCCTCTGATTGAAAACTGCACGTCCCATCCAAAGACATTCAGATGCACGGTTTTTTAAAAACACCACGATGGCCCAGTAACACCCATTTGCCAGTGAGTCAGATGGGGCCAAGGACCATGGCTGACTCTTCAGAGGCTCTTGGGATGGAGAGTATGACATCAGTAGGAGCCCTTCCCACAGGGTGAAGACTAACTGTAGGACGCACAGGCAGGTACAGCCAGAGCCCTGTCTCTAGTTTGCAGAAACAGAGGCCCTGAGAGAGAGAGAGAAAAAAAATCACTTGCCCAAGGTCACACGACCTGCCAGAGGCCAGGCAAAGAACCAAGACTCCAACCTGACCTCGGAGGCTTCCTCTGATGTCTCACTGAATGGAAGCATCTGCCCATCTCTCTGGCTTCCCAGGCCGCGACCAGGGCTGGCTGGCTCTCAAGGATTTCCTGGGCACCAGAAGGCAAGCCACTGGCTGATGGATGCTGCACTGGGTCAGAGCGGGGAGCCCTGACCTCCCTTAGGGGCTTGTGGGGAGCTCCCTCCCAGCCCTGGTCTCCTTTGCCTGTCTCCAAGGCTGCCCGGAAGCCATCTCCTTGTGATTAATGAGCGTTTCCCTTCCCTTGGGCCCCACGCGGCGGGGGACGGATGGGATGTGGCTTTGGCCGTTGTGGGTAGTGCTGGGGTTTGGGGAGCCTTGGAGCGTGGGCTGCAGCTGTTTACTTGGCAGGGCCTTGTTTGCAGATGTGAGGCTGCTGGGGTGGGTGGGGATGCTGAGGGGTGGGGTGGAACCCAGAGAGAAGCCAGTGCCATTGTCCTTCCTCATGAGGAGCCTGTGCTTTGGCCCTGTGTGCTCCCGGGGAGGACTCACACCCATCGCTCTATGTTCAGAACTGTTGCTCTCAGAACCCGCCCTCCTGACGGTGGCCCAGCTGCCTCCAGCCGCCTCCAGATGTTGGTCCAGTTCCTTCCTGCCCCTGCACCTCCTGGATGCTGACCCCCCAGGCTCCTCTGACTCTGGCCAATGTGACTTTGTTTTGGGGATTAAAGCAACGTTAGGCTCAGGTCCCGGCTCCACTTATCCTGGGCAGTGGAATTTTGAGCAGTGAGAGGGCAGGCATGGAAGAGTTCTTAGCTCATGGAAAGGAAAGATGGGACTTGGGATACTCCCTGCTTAGCTCATCTCAGGGGTCGGGGCAGGCCCTGCCTCTCCCTAGAGCACAGCCATAGGTTTCCAGGATGTGAGCTCAACCAAGAGGGTGGGGGTCCTTTTTTTTTTTTTTGCCCCAGAGGGGCCTGCCAGGTCTTTTTCAACCTGGAACAAAAAGTTACAAGGGGTGCAAGCAGGGGAGGCTTCTTGAGTTACTGGCTGAGTGTGGCGGGAGGAGGGAGAGCCCTCTGTATACTCTATCAGTGCTGAATAGTTTTGTGCTTGTTGATACGAGTAATTCACCCATTTCTTCTTCTTCCATCCTTCCAAGCTCCATCCATCCACTAATTTATTCATCTTCCAAACAAATCATCCATCTATCTACCCATCCACCCATCCCCCATCTCTCCATCCATCTATCTGTCTGTCTGTCCATCTGTTTGTCCATCCATCCATTCATCCACGTATCCATCTATCCACCTATCCATCCGTCCATCCATCCATCCATCCATCCATCCATCCATCCATCCACCTTTCCATCCATCCATCTGTCTGTCCATCCGTCCATCTATCCATCCATCTGCCCACCCACCCACAAACGCTGGGAGAAAACTTGTGCTGGGACAGGCCCTGTGCTAGTTGCTAGGATACAGATATAAACAGTTCACCATCTCCTAATCTAGGGACCAGATATTCAGATAAACACCAACGTCTCCTCAGCAATATCACACTGTAATGAACGTGAATGTTGTTTCATGAATCCAGAGGATTAACTGCCTCCAACTCAAATGACACCTCCTCTAGGACACTTTTCTCTGATTCCACCACGTGGCATGGGAATGTAACAGGCCATGAAGAGGGTGAAGGACATTTCTGGCAGATGGACCAAGCTTTGCCAAGGCCAGGGCTCTGCAAATATATAGCATGCTCAAGGGAATACAATATGGTGACTATGGGTGTGGTGGGGTGGGGTGCTGGAGGAGAAGGAGCAGTGCTTGGGCCCAGGCTGTGGGGGGCCTTGAGTGCCAGGTTAAGGCTCTTGGACTTTATCTGTGGTCTTTGAGGCACTGGAGAGCAGTGGGAGGGCAGAGGTGAAGCCCGGTCAGATGTGTATTTTAGGGAGATCATCCTGACTTCATTAGATGTCTTTAGGCAGGTATACCTGGGTTTGGGTTCAACTCTGCTATCTTCTAATTTTGTGAGGTTGGCCAAGCCAATTAACTTCCGAGGCTGTTTACTCTTCTCCAGAATGGAGGTGATGCTCTCTGCCTCACTGGGTTCTGCAGAAATATAAACAAGATCTTGAGAAGTGCCTGGCATAGTTCCTGACATATATTAGATGCTCAATAACCACCTTATTGTGGGACATAGCGGGAACAAGAACTTGGATCTTCTGCTGCTGCCACTGGGGACATCTCTTAATTTCCGTGGGCCTTGGTTTTCTTATACACGAAACAGGAATAAAAGAAGTCACCTTACAGGGTTGTTGTGGGGAGTGGACAGGGTGATAGGCGTGCCCAGCAAGTTGTCTGGGCTGTAGGCACAGTGGGGGTTCAGACTCAGACAAACCAGTGATGCTGCAGCTTGGGACTTGGGGACTGGGCCAGTGACCCCGAGTGCTCTGGCATGGGGCCACCCGAAACTCTTCCTGCCCATAAGTAGCTCCTTCATCCCTGCCCCACCCTACCCTGCCCTGCCCAGCTGCTCTGAGACGATGGCTCCCTGGCTCCATGACGGCAGCTGCTGATCCCAGGGAGCAGCGAGCAGAGGCGAGACCTGACATGTCCCTGGCACTTGGCAGGCTTGTTGACCCAACACCGAGGCTGGGCCATCCCCAGGGGCCATCCCCAGGGGCCACTGCTCACCACCTCTGCGCTGTACTGGACACTGACCTTGGTTCACACCTGACTCTGGATCCCGACAGCCTGGGAGGAAGTGAGAGAGATGTGCGAGAGGAGAGCTGTGCCCATAAGGGCCACTCCATCTGCCCCTCTACAAGTCACCAGGAATGTGGAGTGGGAAGATCCTGTACTCAGGTCCTCTCCTTTCACATGTGACTTAGCCACTGGGAGAGCCCCAGTTAGCTCATCTGTAAAAGGGGGACCATCACACCTGTCCTCGCTAGTTTTATCTGGGGGTCAAGAGAAGACAGGGAAGGGAAGGACCTTTGTAAAGCTCACTCACATGCATCAGTGCCTAATGGCAGAGTGATCTGGTTCTTGGTCTTTTCTCGGGGATAACAATGCCCTTATGTGGGAGCAAAGGACAGGCAGCTGATCGTTGCACCGGGAACACTTTCTAGAAAGAAAGAAAGCGTTTTGGGCAACCAGGAACCAGGAAGGTAAAAAGCAACACGCAGAGCCCATGAACACCATCCCTTCTGCCTGGCCTTCTCCGTGACGCACACATACACGCTTGCACACGGACAAATGCACACTCATGCGTGCATATATGACCCGAACACATACATGGGCATTCATACAACACGTGTACACACAGTATGAGGCACAATGTCCGCATGAACCTTCTCCAGGACTCATATACATGTTCACACACAAGTGAAAAATCAGTACATGCATCTGTACACATACACCTACAAACCCTTCAAAAATGATGACGTTTCAGGTGTAAAAAAATACCCCGCTTAATCGCATTGACCCTGATACCCTGCAGCAGAAAGTGCCAGAATAAACATACCATAAAATGGAAACTCTATACACATCTGGAAAACAAGGGAGAGGTTATAGAACGCTCCCCTCTCCCTCCCTCGCTTGCTGCTTGCTCACTTGCAAATGGGGAAACTGAGGCTCAGAGAGGCAGGGGCCGTGCCGTGGCTGCCTCTGTGATCTTGGCCAAGACCTGTTTCTCACTGTGGTCATGAACAGTCACCCAGACAGCCTGCGACTCTTCTCCGTTCTTGGCTCTGGCCACGGGATCGGACAGACTCCACAGTCACTCAGTCCCTCACTGGACTTTCAGCTCCTCATTTGGGGCAAGAGCGAGGTCAAGCCCCTGACTTAGCAGGAACGAGCAGCCTGTGCTGGGGATGACACAGACGGGCGAGCCACTTGGCAGCTGGGCCCTCTGAAAGAACGGAAAAGCCTGGCCTTCCGTGCCAGGGAGGGTGTTATGCAGGGGCTGGTATATGCTTAGGCACTGTAAACTCAAGCCTACAGATTATGATCTTTCCAAGAATATTTGATACCTGAAAAAATATTACCAACTTAAAAAGTGATGGCAATATCAAAATTAATGGATGTTTAATTGAATATGCGCAAAACGTTCACATCATGTCAACTTGTTAATTCAACTCCTCTCCGTTCCTATGAAGTTATATGTAAATGATACTCGATGTGGGTGCTGACGCATTCTGATGTGTTTATTATGATGCGGTATGACATTCCCAGAGTGAGAGGGTTGCAGGGGGGTGTGGAGAGTTAAAAATAGCCCTGTTAGGGTGCTGTGGGGTGGGGGATACTGCCCATAACGGCTGAGCTGCTCCTTTCTGACCGACCTACCAATGCCCGCTGGGGAACCCCTGAAGGAGCTGAGCATTTCCAGCACCCACAAATGGGTAAGCTAACCTCTAGAGAGTCATTGAGCTCTACTATTCTAGAATCTTCCTGGAGAATCCAGCAAGTTCATGCAGCAGCTGAGTATGCTCTGCCTGTCCTGGCCAATCTCTCCAGGGCTGATGACACAGGTGGGGTAAGGCAGGACAGGCTGGAGAAGAGGACACCGGGGGGCTTAACCTTTGCCTTCATAACCGAGGCAGCCGCAAGGGCCCATGGGCTGAGCTTTTGGGAGGAGGGACTGCTGGCTTTCAGGTGACCATAAGAAAGCATGACAGAGTGGCTTTACTAAAAAGAATTACAGTGTGGCTCACTTCTGCACCTCACTGGGCTGTTTGCAAAGCATTTTTAGGCACTTGATCCTGTTTTCTCTTTAACGACTATGTTGGGAGGTCAGGATCAATGTACATACCTGGGCAATGGGGCCAGCAGGCTCCAGGAGGTTAAATGAATCGCTCAGGTTCTCACTGTTGAGAAAGGACAGCTCTGGGACTAGAGCCCTGACCTCCGACTCTGGACTGGGCACGGCTTCCCTGCGCCCTCCCCCCGCCCCCTTGTGCCTTCCTTGGGAGACACTTTGGCAAAAACACAGATCATTCTAGAGCGCTACATTTGCATGAAGCTTCCACCTCCACTCTCTGACCCTCTGACCCTCCACCACCCAGCTGCTGTGAGCACAGCATGCTGCTGGAGACGGTTAATACTCACAAGCAGCCAGGGGCTCCCTTCCACTCCCCAGCCTCCTGTGGTGTGCTAGTTCTGGCCAATGGACTGTGAGCCATAGGGGTGCGTCACTTCCAGGCCTGGCAGATGCCGACTTATCCCGAAGTCAACAGAGTGTGGGTTTTAGGGCTCTCACTTGCCCTGACCCCTTCTTTCTGGGGACCATGGGTATTTTGTTTTTGTAATTTCTGTGGACGGCGGTATTGCAATAGCTGTGGGCAATTGACATGTATAACATTGTATACATTCTCTTAAAGAGATCCCTTAAATTGCATGAGTTTTAGGCCCAGGAAACCTGGCTGTGCCCTGTGGCTGAGGCAGTTAATTGGTACATACCCCCCAGCAGCCCGCTCTCCCCTCCTCTGCAGTGGCCTTGGAGGTCAAAGCCCCAAGTTGAAGGCGAGCGGCTTGCCCAATGCAGACCTTTATGTGAGTGAGAATAAAGCTGCCCTGAGAAGTCAGTGAGATCTGCAGGCTTATTTGTTACTCAACTTAACCTGTGGCATGGGCCCATGCATAAGTTCTCATCCCCATTTCACAGAAGAGAAGACTGAGGTTCTGTCCTTGGTGGGTTGTGCAGGTGTTCCCAGAGCTTTGGGGGAGGGGGAAGTATTTGGAGCGTGCTTCCTGCACAGACCAGGACCCTATGAACCCTGGAGTGTGGACTCCCAAGTCGAGTTCTGAGGCTGGGGGCCACGTGTTAAGGCCTGGTGTCCTGGGAGCGTCGTCTAGACCAGCCACATCTCCCGGGGGACTTCAGAATGAGAGCCAGCTGTTGCATGACTGAGCTCTCAGTCTGGAGTCACAGGGTATGGGCAACTTTGGGAGTATCTGAAGGTGCCTGGTGCCCTCTGGGACCTCTGAGTGCCCGCACCAGCAGCACCCCCTATGCTGACCTCTTAGAAGATCAGAAGTTACCACCTCAGGGCAATACGTCCCTCCCATACCATGAATGGAAGTTGGGAAACGGACAAGCGGCCCTGATTTCTGGCCCAGCTGTACCCTGACAGGGCCAGAGAACTCGGCTCAGCCCCCTTCCTGGGAAAGGGGAGAGGGCAGTTTGGAGGCCCAAGGGAGCCGGGCAGAAGGTGGCTGCATGCTGGGTGCTGGGTGCTGGCTCAGCTGCTCAGGGCTGCAGGGCACCGGCTGCTGGGGCACCCGGGGAGGGCAAGGGCCTGTGAGCCAGAGCTTAAGAAGGCAAGGGCTGCCTTCTTACGGGCAGCGTCCTTAATAAAGTGTCTGGTGCAGAAGGCCACATCCATCCCGTCAGCCGCTGACCGAAACAGTGACACGCGTGGCTGTGTGTTGTGTGCGCATGTATCGTTTCCGACCACACGTGCGACGCAAGCGGGCATGGCCACGATTTGATCTGAAGTGGAGACGAGAATACCTGCCAGGAGCAGCGGGAGGATGGAGTCAATTTCACGTTAATTCCACGTGAGGGGCTGGCAGCAGGTGTGGGCTGAAATGGCACTTGGCGCAGTGTATATTTTACGGTTACCATTATACTGCTCTTGACTTTGTTGTAAATATTTGCACGGCTTGGGAGCTCTGGGGCCACCCAGGTTAGGCCTTGTGGTATTGGCGAAGTCCTTGACCAGGAGCGGCTCTGCCCTTCTGGTCTGGTTCCAGATGCCGGCCTCTTTGCCTGGTGGTGCTCTGGCCTGGGTCGTCTGCAGGCCCCTGACTTCTACCTGCTCTGGTCCCCAGTGAGCAGGCCAAACTGGCCAGCACCATTTGAGCCCCAGTGGGTCTCAGTTTCTTGCAGCCCCGGGTGGCCTCTGGAGTGTTGACTGGCCGAACCGTGATCTGGCCCTTTCTGCTACAACACGCCAGCCCTCCTGGGTGTGCAGAGCTGCGCCGATGAGCTCTGACCCTGCAAAGTGCCAGCTGTCAAGTGCCCTCTGCTCTTCCCTGCTGCCTGGTGAGCAGTGTGACAAGTCCTTTGGCTGTGGGCAGGAAAGGCCGCTCCCTGAGCTGGGTCTCATCTGAAAAGCCGTGCCCGTCATCCTAGGCCGTGCTCATTAGAAACAGAGGATGAAGCAGGGATTTCTGTGCAAGTGGCAGGTGGAGGGGAAACCAGTAAGGCAGTGAGGGAGGCAGGAGAGGGGAAGGAGCTAAGCAGAGATGTGACATTCACTTCCCCTGATCTCGTGGGGAGCTCTGGAGTGTGAATTGCACCAAAGATTTGTCTCAACTTGAAGCAAGGTGGCTGGGATTTAAACTCTGGCATCTGTAAGTCACAGGTGGAGGGCTGCCCCTTGGAGGGATAGGCAAATTTCCTGGCATCGGGTAAGACAGCTCCCATCAGCCAAGGGCAAGTCTATAGGGAAGGGTACAGTGGGCGCTGTTACAACCCTTCCCCCCACCCCCCCACCCCTGCAGCTGGGGGTGGGATACACGGGCCTGGGCAAGGGGATCCGAGTAGGGCACCAGTCACATCTGCCACACCCCCTGTGGCCAGTTCTCTTGTATTCTTCCCAGATTCAGTTCTGCTTGGCTTAATAAACACCGGCTTATCTGGGCCTACTGTGTGCCAGGCCCCGGTGAGGGTGTGGGCACGTAGACACATACAACGATAACAAGCTTGCCTGGCAGGGTCTGTTCTTACTTCTGCCGAAGGCTTCCACGTTCACCCACGTCTCACCCTCTGGGCACTGCTATTTTACCCTAAGACCTGTCCACGGCCAAGCTCACGAGGGTTATGTGAGGGCATCTGCTCCAAGAAGGCAGAGGTGGGATGACCTGGAAAGAAACAAAAGAAGCTAGAAACAACGCACTTCCCTTGAGATTGGTGGGGAGAGAGGGAAGGGGGCTGTTCTGTGCATGTTGTTTCCCTTTTGCAAACTTCTCAGCCACGCGGAGGAGGCAGCACAGAGAAGCACTCTCTCCTGCTCTCCTCCCCGCCCTCTCCCTCCCTGCTGGGCCTTCTCAGCTGCAGCGGCCTTGTAGCTACTGCTGGGGAAAACAGAAAACCACAGCTATGCGGCACCAAACAGGCCTGCATCATGTTTACGCAATGACAGAGGTCTGGGCCCGTCTCCAAAGAGGCTGGGGCTCCCTGCGGCAACTCAGACAGCCTTTCCACGTCCAAGGCCGTGCTTTGGAGGCCAGGAGGGCTGAAAGGCCTTTGGCGGTCATTGCCTCCAAGTCTCTCATTTCATCAGGAGGCCCGGAGACGGGGAGTCAGTTGGCCAACGTGGAGCAGAGTGCTGAGGTCTGGTTTGGGAGACGCGGGAGGGAGGCCGGAGCTGAGGCTCCTGGTGAGGAAAGAGGAGGGGGCTGCTCTCGGTTCTGCCCTCCCTGCTCAACGTCCCTCATGTACACTCAGTTGCTGGCTTTTAACCTGAGGTCACTGTCACTGGACAACAAAGGAGGAAAGGCAGGGGAGAGAAGGCTTCTGAGCTGGGCTGCCGGAGCTCTATTTCCTCAGCCTGACACCTTGGAAGGTACAAAGCGGTGAGAGCTGGGACCCCCACCCGGAGGCCAAGCCGGAGAGGACCTGGGTTCTGCAGGGAGTCGCTCTGGGGACTTTTCTTCTCTCCCGCAGCTCTGTGAATGGTTCTGGCCTCTCTCTCCCGGTCCCATTTTCAACTGACCATCTTACCTCCCTCTTCTACCCAAAATCGAGACCAGCTTTTCTTCCTTCTGTCTTCAAACAGTTCGTCGTGGGTACCCACCCTCTGCTTCCTCTTCTCTCTCGTGCTGGCAAAGGAGCAGGGACCTGGTTCACCCTTTCCTTCCCTACGTGTAGCCACCTGCCCCGCACTGGCTCCAGCAATCTGCATCTCTTTGTCCTACAGCCCCAAGCCTTCCCCTGCCTGGGGTCCCTGCCCTCTGCCTGCAGCCCAGCGCCAGCTCTGTTCCCGAGGCTCCGCCTCAACTCTCTCACCTCTCCAAGAAGCGTGCTCAGGTCGCACTTCGAACCTCTGCAAATCCAGCCACTTGCTTCCACTCCGCTCAGCTGGCTTTGAGGTCACCCAGGAGTTGCTGAACCTGAGTCCCGTCCCATTTGATCCCTATGTGATCCCTGTCCTGTATCTGACACCGTGGCCCCCACACCACCCCTGCATTGTCGCTTAGTCATGCTCCCTTTTCTTGGATCGACTGTCAGTTGGGAAGCCCCTTTCTAGAACGTCTCCCAGGCTTGTAACTAGAACCAGCGCCTCCTCCATCAAGCTCCTCATCTTCTCCACTGATCTCCCCCGTTCTTGGTTGAAAGCTCCATTTGGTTGCCAAAGCTGGAAATCTGGGCTTCGTTCTTACGGCAGGCTGAACAATGCCTCGCCCCTGCTCCGAGAGATTGACAGCCTCATGCCTGTGCGGATGTGATTATGTTGAGGATTTTGAGAAGAGGAGGTTATCCGGGAGAGCCTGATGCAATCACGAGGGTCCTCGTAAGACGGAGGCAGGAGGGTCAGAGTGAGTAGCAGGACACGTGACAACGGAAGCCAGGGGTTGCGTGATGCAACCACGGGCCAAGGGGTGCCCACAGCTACCAGAAGCTGGAAGAGGAAAGGAATGATTTTGCCTCTGGAGCCCCCAGAAGGAATAGCCCTGCTGATGCCTTGGTGTTAGTTCTTTCAGACTCATTTTGGACTTCTGGCCTCCGAAACCGTGAATTTGAATTAGTTGATGTGTTTTAAGCCGGTAAGTTTGTGGCAATCTGTTATAGCAGCCACAGAAAACTGATAGAATCCTGACGATGCTCACTGATGACATATATTTCCCCGAATCTTATCAAGCCTCTCTCCAAAACATCTTTCAGGTTTGTGTCTTCCTTTCTGTCATCAATTCCATCCCATCATCCTTCCTCCCAAGAGCTTTAGCAATGACCTTTTAACTGGTCACCTTATCTTGCTAAGCCATCCCTTCCGTTGCTCTAAGAGGTAGGCTCTGACCTGTGTTCTGTAGAGACGGTCGCCTCTCCCACAGCCTTGACCTACAGGCTAGAGAAGGAGGCTGCTGCATTCAGACTGTGGGGAGCCACGGACTGTGCCCCGTGGTCAGTCTCTTTCCTCTCTCCTGCCTGTATCCCTACCTCACGCCCCACCTTTCAGTCGCACAGGGCAACAGGTGCAGGCACTGTGCTCATGCAGTTTTCTCACCTGAAATGCTCCTCCATGACTTCTGCCAACTCCTCAAGAGACTGAGCCTTCTTTGGGTCTCAGCTTTCTCATCTGTACCATTAAAGGGCTTGTCCAGTTGAGCTCCAAAGCTCTATGGGACTCTTTGGCCTGAATGATTGAACTAAGTAGATTTTATTGACCATCGGTTGCTCACAAGGTACCTTAAGGGCCTTTTAACTCACCCTGTCTTGGGGATGGATGGTGTCTAATGGGCTGTGTTTCCCAATGATGCCCTCTCAGAGTTAGCGGGGTGTGTATACATGGGCTGCATATGTTGGCATGTGCTTGCATGTTTTAGGGGGAACAACAGAATTTTAAACAGTTTATTAAAGAGCCGCGAAAGGCGCCTTGGCTAGGAAATTTCTCCAGGAAAAAAAAAATCTCTATTTTGACGATTTAAGTGTTAATGATTCAAAACCATATGGATCACATTTCCCTCCCATCCGTATGTTTTTTTAAAAGTATCAGAGAGACTGCTTAGGGCAAAATGCATTTATGATTCTATCGATCCTGCAGCACTGCGAGGGCTGTTCAACAGATCTGAGTGAGAGGAGATTCTGGCGGGCCTGGATGTGGGCCTTTCCCTGGGCTCTCTCCACAGAGTCTCTAAGGAAAATCGCTCTTGGCGTCTAGGGAGAGTTTTCAGCACACAGCCTGGTGGGGAAGGAACGCTGCATCCCGGTGGGGTTTTTGCAAAACCTCCAGAACTAATTTTAAAATGACTTAGGTTTTGGCAGACTGAAGAGGTGTTAACTCAAACCCGGGTGTATTTCAAGGGAAATGTAATTAGAAAAATGCTCTCCTAGTTAGCTGGGAGACTGTGCCGAGCAATAAAGATTCTTGTTGGAGAATTCTTTGGTGAGATAAAAACGTGCTGCATCAGGGTCAATGTGCAGACACGCACACGGGCTCCCCTTCCCCTTGCCTGGCCTGAGTAGGGGGGGCCGTCAAACTCAAGGCAAAATGAACACCTGCAGAGACCACAGAGGAGGCCACTTCTGCCGGTCCTGCCCTTAAGGACCAGACCACAGGTGAGCCAATTCCTGCTGGTCTCCTCCATGAACCAGAGGGGGGTGGAGTGGAGGGATCTGGCTGATGGTGATGGCAGGCTTTGATCCATATGGATTCCTGGGCTTACCCCCTTTCCAGTCCAACCACATAGTTCTGACAATCGTCCAGATTTAGACACCTCTGGCCTATGGATGAAGTCCCACCTCCCAGCAGGACAATACAGATCCTTCAGAGCAGGATTCAGTTCCCCTGGCTGGCTTTATCTTTCTTCCTTTTCCACCATGTTTCCTTTGTGAGTGGCTTGTTCAGACTCTCCATGGCCCCATCCTTCCTCACCTGGCTCAGGTATCCCTCTACTTGGGACATCAGGCTCTCTTTCCTCTTTAGGAGAACAGTACATCCCTCAAGGACACAACAGTTCTCCTTCCCCTGTGGAGAAGACCCAGTGAGAATTTGTCTCTGCTTTTGCTTTGGTCTTTCGGCATAGTGGATACACATCTGTGACCACATTGTCTGCAGCATTGCATTCTGTCTCCTTATCTGGCTCAAATCTTGGCCCCAGCTTTGGGCTCCTGAGGGGAAGTGACTTGTCACAATCTTGAACGCACCAGGGACGAGCGTGAGGCTTGACGTGTGGTCAAGGACTCAATAAATGTAGAACGAATAGGGTAAACTTTGAGAATTTTAAGCACTCTTTCTGCCATCTATTCATCCAACCTGTCTATTCCTCAATCCACCCATCCATTTACCTATCCAACTACCCACTACCCATCCATCTATCCATCTTTCCATCTACCCATTACCCATGCAGGTATCCATCTTTCCATCCACCTATCACTCATGTATCCATCTGTGCCTCCGTCCATCACCCATCACCCATCACTCTTCCATCACCCATCCATCCATCCATCCATCCATCCAACCAACCAGCATTAATTCAAAAGACCGGGTGCTTTTTTCTTTAATCACACTACATTTAATATAAAATGATCTTGGAATTTTTCAAACCCTTAGGCCCTACTAGAATATTATAACAAACAACCATGGACCACCCACCCAACTTTATCTTATCTTAATATTATGCCATGTGGGCTTCAGACTTTTCTCTGTAAGCACCAAAACACTGTAGATGTGGTTGAAGTCCCATATGTGAACCTCCACAATTCTATCCCTTTTCTTCTCTTCCTAGTGATGATGGTTTTGGTTTTGTTTCTCACGAATGTTTTTATATATATATATATATTTTTTTTTTCACCACATATTTATGTGTTCATAAACAATATATAGGTTGGTTTGTCAAGTTTTAAAGTTCTACATAAATGATGTCCCATGGTGTGTGTCATTTTATAACTTGACTTGTTTTTGCTTATCCTTATGATGCCATCGCCCTTTTTATGTCTCTCTCCATTAAAGTAACTGGCTTGTCATATAATCTCCTCTGTCTCTCCATCTGGGTTGTGAACAAGCTCCTGGAGGGCGGAGAGCTCGTCTCCTACACCACCATTTCCTCAGGTTTGTTGACTGCATGGGTAGGGGGCAAACCTTCATTATTCCATCAAGTGCCAATGCTGTACAAAGTGCTAGGTTCTGCAGTGGCACCGGGATGTGGCTCAGCCACGGCCCCAGCTCCTGAGGGGATCGCAGACTGAAAGACACTACAGACCAAGACCCAGGCTAGAGGGAACAGAGGGGGAAGAATGAGAGATTTGGCAGGCTAAGGGAGAAGGTCAGGGAGAGCTCATCATGGTAGGGGGGCGCTGGGGAGCAGGTAGAAGCTAAATGTTGAAAGGTAAATAGAAGTTTTGGAGTCAGGTGAAGAGGGAATAAACATCCGTGGCAGAAGAAATGACACAGCTGAGACTTGGCTGTATAAACTATTTGTTCCTGCTACCTTGCCCGGTAGATGCCGCCATGGGAATAATTTTTTCGCTTCAGGCCTCAGGTCCCTTTTTGAGTAGTCCTTTGTATCTGGTATGGACCTTTTGGAACGATATCTCATTCGTGAGGTCAGCAAACATGTCCTGAGCACCTACTGTGTACCAGGCTCTGTGCTCCTGCTGGCACACACCGGTGAACTCCAGGGATATTTCGTGCCCTCTGTTTTGCGAGGAGCGAGAGGGACTACAAAGCAAACAAATAAGGAGAAGGTAAGGGGGTCAGCACTCTCCACGCAGAGTCCTTAAAGCCTTGATGGGTTTTTGCAGCTTACCGGGTACTTACTGGGGTGGTGGGGGTGGCCTCTCTGAAGAGGGGACACTAACTGGAGATCTGTATGATAAGAAGGGGACAGCCAGGGGAAGACCGGGGGAGAGCCCACAGAAGGGAGAGAACTTGGTTTGTCCCGTGTGGCTCGGGCAAGGCCAGGGAGAGAGGTAGGAATGGAGAAAATTGTCAGGTTGCATGCCGGACAGGGAAGGGGCTTCCGGTTTATTCTAACCAGATGAAGAGGCTTAGGAGGGTTTGACACAGAGAAGCGATAGGATCCGCTTACGTTTAAAAAGAATTCAAGGTAGGGGGCAGAAGGTAAACCAGGAGGCTCTTGTAGACTGTAGGTCAAGATGGCCGCAGCTAGGCCCTGCTTGTTGGGTGGAGAGGCGTGGGGGGCTTTGGGGCATGTGTTTAATGCGAGATTGATAGCCCTTGCTGAAAGAAAGGAAGGGCAAGGACAGGGAAAGGGTAGGTTTGTGACCTGGAGACTCGGTGGATGGTGGAAATAGCGTTCACTGGGGGAGGAGCAGATCTGGTGGTTGGGGTGGGAATGGAGAGTCCCGCTTTGGTCCCTTTCGTTTTGAAATGCCCTTGAGACAGCCCAAGTGGACCTGCCAATCAGGTGATTCACACGGTGGTCCCAGGGATAGGCCACAGCGGGAGATGCTGCATTCGGGCACCTCTCCTCGGAGTGGGGTGATGTCTGGTCACTGGCAGGTGTCTTGTCCTGCCCACCTGCCAGGGGGTTCAGCTTACAGCCCCTCCCTCACATTCACTGTGCCTCTTCTGGGGGCTTGGAGGGTAGGATTAATGTGCCCCCTTTATTGCTGGGGAGGCAGAGGGCCAGCAAGGGCCGCGACTGGCCCCAGGCCTGGCCTCTCCCCACCATGCCCTACAGATCACCTCTGCATAGCTGGGTGAATGAGGGCGGCCTCAGCCCTCTCTGGATCTCTGGCTTTTCCTCTGTAAACTGTGCGCCCCTTTTTGTTTTTATGACGCCCCCAAGGTCAACGTGGCTAAAAGGCGCCAGAGCCTTCCCTGCGTGCACACCTAGGCCTTCCCTGCGTGTGCTCCATGCATTCCATCGGTCCCGGTGACCCGGGCTGGCCAGGGGGCTGACGGCCACCCAATGGTGAGCCATGACATGCTACCATCTTCCATTTTGCAAGGGAAGGGCAACCAGATTGCAGCTCGTGGGAGGGCAGGGTCAGGATTCATACAAACCGCAGCTCATATCCGTAAGCGTTTACCGTGCTCCAGGCATGAGGTTCTAAACACCGCAAGTACCACATCCCTGGGAAGCAAGTGCTAGGAGCATACCCGTTTTATAGACAGGAAACAAGGCACAACACCTGGGTGGAGTCACCTGCTCAGGGGCCCACAGTGAGGAGCAGAACTGGGATTCAGAGTCGGGTGGTCAGATTGTGAGGCCCGTGCCTTTGCCGTTTCACGTGACCCTGGTGGTAAATCAGTAAGCGGTTGTTCATCTGTTATATGAGAGGTGGGGAAACCGAGGCCCCGTGTGTGAGCAGTTTCCAGCAGGTGCCCATGAAAGCGGAAGGTCCCAGTGGCCAAAACGTTGTGTTGGTAGGAGGTTCTGGGGACAAGTTTCCCTAGGACACGAGTCTTCGCCTGCCTGTTGGTGATAAGCCCTTGACAACGTAAACAGTGGTGCCCTGGGGAAACAGGAAGGGGAGACAGAAGGCCCTGGTACATTGGCCGTGGCCAGATTAGCTAATGGCTGGGAAGGAGAGGCTCACACATCTGGGCTGTGCTTTCTGCCCAGGGGAGCTGACAGGGAAGAGGACAACGAGGGGCCCCTTCCAGGGACTGGGCTGGGCTGGCCTCAGCAACTCCACCAGCTAAGCAACTGTGCGACCTGGGGCAGGGCCTGGTCCTCTTCTGGGCCACACTGGCTTCATCTCTAAAACTGGGGCCGGGTTAGAGGCAGATCTTCTGTTCAAGAAGCTGATACTGAGCACCTACTATGCCCCAGATGAGGGGCAGCTGTAGCCCTGGGATCTGTGCCCCACCCCCACCCCAAAGTCCATCTTTGGGGGGGGTGTGGGCAAATAGACACGACAGACATGTGTCCCAGACATGACACAGCAGTAGGGGTCACCTGCTTGGGGGGCCAGCAGAGGAGCCCCGGAGAAAATGATGTGCAAGATGAAGCCTGAAATGTGAGTAGGAACTAACCAAGCAGAGGGAAAAGCCTGGGCGAAAGACCTGGCCAAAGCCTGGCTCTGGGCACTCAGAGGCTGGTAAGCATGTCACATTAAAGGTGAAAAGGAACTTGATTTTTTATATATATATATATATATATATTGAGGTAAAATTCACATAACATAAAATTAACTGTTTTGTACTGGAGTAAAATCCACAGAACATAAAATGAGCCAATTCAGTGGCAGCTTCTACAGCCCCAATGTTGTGCAACCATCGCCTCTGTCTAGTTCCGTCAGCTGTTTCTCACCCTGACCTTGGTGGCTTCCTGCTCTAAATGCTACGATTCCATCATTCGAATGGCCAGGCAGACTTGGCTGTATCACGACAAAACACTCTTTGGTCACGTGGGATGATGTCATATTTGCAAAAATCACTTTTGCAAGATGGATATTTGCAAAATGGGGACACTAAGGAAAACCTAAGAGGCGTGCCGGAGGTCATGCAGCCTGGGGCAGAGCCAGGATTGGCCTACAGGCATCTGGGGCTCGTGTCTCAAGCCCTGGTGGGTCTCAAAATTGGCCTGGGCACCCGGTTAAGAATTCAGATCCGGGGCTGGGGACCAGGCATCTGTTTCCCATCACCCTTCCCCCCGGGATGTGAGAGTACCTCTCCCCAGCGCCTCGGGGAAGAGACAGCCGGGCCTGCTCGGGCTCAGGCCTGAGGCACAGGGAACCCGGGGCGGCCTCAAGGTGGGCCCTTTCAGGGGCTGCAGCTGGTGGGCTGGCAGCTCGAGAATGGCGAGTGTCTGGGGGCGGCAGGTGGAGCAGGGAATCTGGCCCAGTAGGCTCTGGGACAAAGGCCTCTCCGCCAGCATCCCCAGGCATTGGCCCCACCGACAAATGGGCCTCAGCTTCTCTCATTAATTTGTGGAGTGGCATGTAATAATAAAATGCTCCTTAAAGCTGGGATGTGGCATGAGTGACTGCTTTTTCAGGTCCTAATAAGGATCATTAACTGTGTATGAAAAGGTTTTATAAACATTTGTTAAACTCCCCGAGCTTACTGTGCCCATGGCTCGCTGCTCCCCGAGATGTCACGGCCAGCCGGAGCCAGCTGGGAAGGTAAAGACGCGGGCCTCAGGCCCCGGCTGGCCTCCTTCAGCGGCTCCATCGCTCCCGGGGCTTCTCCTGCCCGGCTGCGAAGTGACTCAGGGCCGGGAGTCCGGGAGCCCTTGCTCTCGGGCAGGGCCATCGATACCTTCGGACGGAACGGGTGGATAAGTGGGTAGGAGAGCTGACTCCACCGGTTCCTAAATCCTGACCTCCGGGCAATTCCTTTTACCTCTCTGAGCCTCAGGCTCTTCTCCTGTAGAGGTAGTATTTCCGTCCCGTGTTTCTGGGGAGAGATTTGGTGAAACAGAACACACAGGCAGTGGGCTTCTGGAACACCCCGCTTCTCTCTTCTCTGTAGTAGTTAGGGGCCATCCCCTGGAAGCTCAAGAGGAAGGAGGGATTGTGGCTGCAGGACTCGGGGACACTGGAGGGTGGAAAGAAGCTCCTCCCCCAGCATGGGGGAGATAGCCCCTCGTTCCAGGCTGGACTCGAGGGGGAAACTGGGGCTGGATCTCCCGTCGCCTGTCCGATTATCCGTTGTAACTTGTTTCCTGCTATGCTTTCCGTAACTTCCCAATGTTCAGGAAGCTTCTGCTGCACAAACCAGCCTGCTGTTTGTGACTTTTTGGGCCATGAGAGGAGGTGGGCCTCGCAGGGTCTCACAGGGGAGGACAGCAGCGGCAGGGGCTGCAAGAGCTTCGGAGCCAGGTGACAGGACAGCAGGATTCGGCCATCATGGACTGGCCCCGGGCAGCCAGGACTTGTGTCCACAGCAGGATGGGGACCACGCAGCATGAAGGGGCTTTGCAGAGCTTGCTCCTGGTCTCCAGGGGAGGAGAGGAAGGGAAGAGGCCCAGGGGACTGCAGGACCCCATGTGTCCCCCCTGCAGGAGGACTCAGTGGCACCTGGAAGGAGCCTTCCTTGTTCAGGGAATCCCGTACCTCTCCCATGTCTTGCAGTAGAGGAGGGGACGCACACCCAAACTGGCTGGTCCCCAGGACCCTTTTCCCCCCAGTGCCCCCTCTCATCTCCTGTTCCCACCCCTCTCCTACCCCACAGCTCCGGGAGCTCAGTCCTCCCTCACTCCCAAGGAAGCTCAGTTACAAAGCCACAGACAGCACTGGCCTGCTTATTGAAGCCCACTGGCCCACTCCCGAGCGGAGCAAGTTTCTGGCAGAATGGCCCGGAGGAAGGGGGTGGTGGGGCTGGGGCTGGGAGCGCCAAGACAGGTCCACGTGCTGGGAATGTTGGCCGAGGAAAATCATTACCAGGAGTGACCTTGGTGGAGCTGGAGACGGGGGTGAAAAGACGAGCGAGTATGTGTACGTGGGCGTGGGCACGTGTGTGCACGCTTGTGTGCCAAGCATGCTTGGTGAGTTGGGGAGAGGGGAGTGGTGAACACATTTCGATTCAATCTCTGCTCTCCCAGGACGGTTGTATACCAGAAACTGTGCGAGGCGCATTTACATCCGCTTGACCATGGGACCTTTACCTCAATCCCTCTGAGGGGCGCATGCTCTTTTTGTTTCCATTTTGTGCACGAGGAAACAAGGCTTCGGAGGTCAAGTGTCTCGCCCCGCATCACACTGCTGGACCCCTCTCTCCTTAAAGCCCTTCTGTGGTTCCCTGTGGTCCATGGAATAAAGTTCCAACCCCTTAGCATGGCGGGGAAAGCTTTCAGCGGTCGCCAGACCTGATTCCAGGGTGCTTTGAGCTTCCAATGTGAGCTGCTCATCAGAGGCACTGGCTCCATCTGCCCTGGAGTCCTGGTGATTATGACAGTGGCTGGGCCAGGGGATCGCTGTGCATGCCTTGGTTTGTCCTTCCCTAGGAGAGCTGAGTTTCAGGGCAGGAAGAGGTTCTATATGACTTGGTTGCACAAGAGAGGGAAAAACCAACCAGTGCCATTATTGGCTGAGAACCTCACGGTCAGGGCTCATGGGAAAGGAAACAGTCTTACACAAAGGGTGGGGACAGAGCTGGGACTAACCTTCAGATGACTCATCCCCCAGACCCTAAGTGCAGTCTCGCAGCGAGGATCAAAGTCTGAAGAGTGGGCGTGTTGATGCCCACACGGCAAGGAGGCGGCGGGTGTGAGGGGGCCCGAACCTACCATGCTGCCAGCCTCCGCTGCAAAAGTCACTCGATGCCTCACTTAGTTAAATGTATTTCATGTTTTCTTCCTTCAGTCAGCCAGGCACGCTCAACCTCAGGCATCTCTCGTGAAGCTAGAAGGAAGGGCAGGAAAGAGAAAACTCCCTTTTTCAACAGGAAAAGAAAAAACAAAATGTCTCCCTGTGCTGTAGCTCCTTCCCCTTCCCTTAAGGGAAAAATATGGATTGGAGAGGTTTCTCGCTGCAGCATTTCCTTGCAGCAACGATGGCTGTTTGTCTAACTCCTCATGGGCACTGAGGATTTACAGCTCGGCATGTCTGGAAGTAGCTTCAGGGAGAAAGACGGTGGAATTTTATTCTTGCTAATTTAAAACAATAATAATTGTTCACGCGTTAGGAAGCATTCCTATTAAATCAAGCCAATGTTTCGGATCAACTGCAGTAGAATGAAGCCGAATTTCCCGATTGGGCCTCTGTTGGCTTTGTGATATTCATTTATCCGCCCAGCTTTTTGTTTCAGGAACCGGCGGCTGATAGCTGACCGAGGCCAGCCCCATGAGGTGCTTTGCGTGGGCAAAGGGGAGATGGGAAAGGATGATGTGGCTCATTCCTACATGCGGTATGAGGATTCTCACAGGGAACGGGAGGATAGGGTGTCAATCACTCGAACAGGGCTGAGTCCTGGGACCAACAGGGCTCCCTTTGGTGTCTGGGTACCTGGTGGGGCCTTTCGCTAACATCAGGAGCCCAGAGGAGGGTTGAGTTCCAGGGAGAGGCTGTGGGGGGGGGTCACTTGGGCGTGGCTGTACTTGGCTTATAGTGCATGTGGGGGCAAACATGACAGGATCTGGGACAGGAGTGGGAAACTGGCATAAAGTGAACGAAGAACTGATTCAGACAGGAGGTGGGCAGGGCTTTGGCTCCTCAGAGAAGTCAGGGGCAGGCAAACTGAGCTCTAAACCCAGAATCAGGCTGAAAGGGGGAAAATAACAGGGGCTGGGCATGCATCTCCAATTGGAGAACAAATCCAAGGGGCTTGGTAGGGACGATGAGTGTAGCAAGAGTTGCTGGGTGGTCTGTGTCGAGGGGCGAGGTTGAGCTCAAGCCTCTGCGTCTTTGCCCAAAACCGGCCTTTATTGTAACTCCTTGTGCGTGTTGTGGGGTAGACCAGATGCCCACATGCAACCAGGACCTGCACAGAGCTGCGTTTGAGGACCCTTATCCACGGAGTTTGTGGGTCGTCCGGGAGCAGGTGTCTAGGGGGCCACAGGATGGAGCAGCCTGTATCTTAGAAGGCAGGTCTGAGCTAGGGAGAAGAAAATATGAGTTGTCCTCAGAGATGCCCCTGAGGAAGTGGTGCTTCTGGGTTGTTCTCTCAGGTGGGCATGGTGGAGCTAAAGAGGTTAGCTTGGGGGACCTGGAACTGGAGGTCTCTATGGCAGCAGGACAAACCACTCTGGTTTGCCAGGGATGGTCCTTGCTTGTGCCTGTGTCCTGTGTCCCGTGTCAACATTTAACAGGTGCCCGCTTCTAGTCCCAAAGACCCGGTTTGAATGATAGATGATATTGTTTATATTATCGCGCCATAGAAAACAAATTCAGCACTCCGTAGACCTGCCCATCTGACTGTCAATCAAGCTTTGACTCAAAGAACCCCTCTGTCTCTTCTCCCGGTGCCAACTGTCATTAGCTTGGCAACCGTTGCCTTTCAGAACCTCAGTTTTGCAAAAAATGACGGTCCTGTAAATCATTGCATCGGGACGCCTGGGTGGCTCAGCCGGTTAAGCATCCTACTTTGGCTCAGGTCAGGACCTCGGAGTCTGTGAGTTCGAACCCCGCGTCGGGCTCTGTGCTGACAGCTCAGAGCCTGGAGCCTGCTTCTGATTCCGTGTCTCCCGCTCTCTCTGCCCCTCCCCTGCTCGCGTTCTGTCTCTCTCAAAAAATAAATAAACGTAAAAAAAATCATTGCATTTATTTCCCAGCATTGTTGTAACACTGGCATGGATGAGAAAGGTCATTGTGAGCCCTCGAGGGCTCTGCGAGAGACCATAACCTCTTTCTCTGTCTCTGTCTCCTTCTTTCCCTACTCCAGAAATCAGGCCACCACATCACTGAGGCTGGGAAAGCCTGCTGACTCTTCTGTGGCTGAACATAATGACTTCCCTTTCTTTCTTCTAGCCCCTTTCATCTTTGTCCTGAAGATTCCTGAGGCTCTTCAGGGCCACAGAATGAAGGCAGTGGGACTACCAACTCGTCTTATGGGGCCTGAGCTGTGAGGACAGATGAAGAGGCTTTGGGGGAGGAAGGGATGGTAATTACATTTGTGCCCTGTGACAGCATTTCCTCCTTCAGGTCCAGAAGAAGGTCTAGAACTGGGTCTGCCAAAAAGCAGCAGAGACTTCATGCACAGAGAGCTAGGACCGGCGGAAGGAGGGAGGGAACATCCTACTAGCTCTGAGTATTCATGCCATGCGGGAGATACTGCATGTACTCAGGAGGGTAATGAGACTCGAATCCATATCAAACTCAGTGTGTTGAAGAAACAGGAATATTTGGCCTGGTGAGGGCTTGGAGGCTGGGGAGCCACTGGTCTTATAAGAAAAGATGCCTTCCTCTTTCTGGAATGCAGAAACCGGGTGAACCAGGTGGCCCAAGGAGGTAGGGAGTTCCCCATCCCTGGAAGAATGGGAGCAGAAAATTCTTGGTAGCGGTGTGGGAAAGCAACAAACCATGAGCCGGGGGTTGGAGGGCTGACTTTCAAGGCCCTTCCCGGGCCCTGGGCTTCTAGGGCTCTGCCCACACTAGCCCCTGCTTTCGGTAGCCAGCTGCCTCCTGGATGAGTCAAAAGCCAGCCCAGCTCCGACCTCCTGGCTGGGTGGGGCTCCGAGGGAGGCGCCAAAGCCTCCCTCTTCTGCCACACAAGGCCACTGTATTCAAGGTCTCTGGCAAACCATAAGAGACTCTTAAATACAGAGAACAAACTGAGGGTGGATGGGGGTGGGGGAGAGGGGAAAGTGGGTGATGGGCATTGAGGAGGCCACTTGTCGGGATGAGCACCGGGGGTTGTACGTAAGCCAATTTGACAATAAATTATATTTAAAAAAAAAAAGGGCCTCTGGGGTGCCTCTTGCAGCCACCACCCTCCTGGAGTCAAGAACTGAATAAATTGGCTAAGGAAGGAGAAAGCAGAAACTACACACACACACACACACACACACACACACGCACACACACGCACACAAAGAGAGGGAGACTTGGTCTGAAATGAGAAACGCCGTCTTGCTCTGGCCTTTTATCATAAGCCCATGGAGATGAATATTCTGACCTAATAATCAAAACAGGCTGTAATTGCAAACAGACTCAGGGCTGCATGGCCGAGGGCAGATGCGATACCTGCTGAGCACAGCAGGCCTGGCCCCGCCAGCCCTCCTCCCACCGCGCGGATCGATGCGGCCGTCCAGCCGCACACCATTTTTTGGCCTGGCTTGCTCAAGCCCTGCTCACATTCTGCCTTCCTCCAGGGGCTCCTGGCTCCCTCCACAGGGACCCCAGCTCAGAGGAAGCCACCCTCCACCTCCATCCCCGGAGGAACGTGACAAACACCAGCAGCATCCGGAAAGACCACGAGGAGGAGGGAAGGGGGCTTTGGTCCCACCTCTCTCGAACTCCACCTCCTCTTGGCTCTGGAAGATGTTCTCCTGGGTGAGCCACCAAAGCCTGGAAGGTCCGCGTGTCCCCTCCCTGCTCCCACCTCCTTTATGTGTTTTGTTTCAGGCACACCCTCAGCTCAAATTTGCTTTGAAGGTCAGTAATTTCCACTCTTTTTTTCAAAACAACTGCACAGTTCTTCTGGGACCCAAATGCTGATTGTCTGCACTGAGGAATGAGTCTCCCTCAACAGCAAGTACATTCCAGAAATATCCATCTAGCATCTCTAATGGGCAAGACATTCAGGGGAGCCAAAGATGAACCAGGCCTGGGTCCGTCCCCAGGGCACCCCCACTAGTGAGGACCTGACCGCCCAGTGGAGCCCCTACTATGTTTCAAGTATGATAGAAATATCCCAAAGTGAGGATCTCACAGGAGAAGAGACCCAGGCTCAGACGTGTAGAAGAGACTCTTCACTGAGCAAACATTTATAAAGCGCCCGCCATGGGCGTTTTGGTACGTCGGATACCGGGGCTTTGGACCAACCCCATCCTTGCCTACACAGAGTGGTGGAAGGACACCATCGACGCTCCAGCCCTGACCGTCTGCGTCCAAAGCAAGTGTTCCCCCGACCCCTCACGTTGCTTGCTTTCTCTTCATAGACAAGTTTTTCCTGAGACAGAGTGAGGACCTCTGAAAGGGCTACTTCCTGATCCCACCCTGCAAACATGTGATAGAGTCCCAAGTTCATAGAGGTCCCTGTTGGAATACTTGACATTCAACTCGGGAGGGTCCTGGCTCTCCCTCCTCAAGTGCAGTCTCCACCCTGGATGGTTGCAAGGCTTCCAGCTGTTCTTCTGGTCCCGTCTCTCCCCTGCAATCTGGCTGACCTTGGGCTGGCACTTCCTCTGTTCCAGAGGCTCCCATGGCTTCCCATGGACTTCGCTTGGACTCTTCAGCCTGCTGTTTCAATCCTCCTCAATTTACCCCCACCACCGTCCCCATCTTTTCCCCAAGTCCTTCCTCCTGGTGCCGTGGACACTCAGCAGCTTGTGTGCCACCATGGGTCTCTCTCTCTCTCTCTCTCTCTCTCTGTCCTCTCAGCAGGACAGATGAGCTTGAATCTCTCCCACCGTCTGGGGTCTGGGCTGGTCTTGGATTCCTGCCTTACCTCTGCTTGAACCCTCGTCGCATCCAGGACCCATCCTTTCCCTGACTGGTGCGCACTCTGCCTGAAGGACTTTTCCAAGCTACTTGGATGGGGCAGAGGAACGCGATTCCCCAGTGCTAGGCCATGGGGCTTTCTGGGCTTTCTCAGAGAGTCTGAGCAGGGCCTTAGGCCAAGGCTATATATGTGTCTCTCTAGGAAGGGTGTTTTCCTACTACGAGTAGCATTTCATAAACCAAGGCACCCACCTCAGCAGAAACTTGCTAGCAGGTCACAGTAAGATAGGGGCAGTGTGACCCGTGGCAGGAGGTGGGGTGGGGGAGAGGTCGCGCTCTTAGAACGACTGCGGAGATGAAGGCCCCCACGGAGAGCATTCGTCCTTTATCAAGTGCCGTCAGAGGTGCTAGGCTGGGACTCGACTCCGGAGGGTCTGTGAAGCACCGGAAAAGCCCTCCCTTTTTCTTTGGCTGGCCTAAGAGGGGAAACAGGAAAGTGACCCCTGACTTCTTTCCTCAGGTGGTTCCATTTCCCCTTCTTTTCTCACTGCCCTCAGGAACAAGCCCTGGGAACTTCGCTTGTAGAGGGACACTGAAGGCGGCACCAGAAGCAAAGTGCTGCCATCTGACGCCCGAGGGTTCCTGCGCAGTGGTCCCTGGCACGCTTGTTTCCTTGCTGACTTACTCCAACAAGCACTCGTCCATTGAGCGGGCCGGTACTGAGCGCCCACTGTATACCAGGCAGCTGGCGAGTGCTGCGGGACCGGGCAGAGGAGCCCCTGCTCAGGCGGGGCCTCAAGTCCCCAGTCCATTCGCTGGTTACGTAGGATACTGCGGGCAGCCGCCCCGGCCACCCATCCTGTGACTCTGCCAGAGCACGCTCCGCTTTCCCATGAGGGAGGCTCTGCACACCTCCTCCAGGCAGCCCTAGCTCTCGGCCTGCTTGGCCAGCCCCTGACCTGGCTCAACTTCACCCAAGACCCCATCCTCCCCGGGGCTTTGGCAGCAACAGTAGCCAGACCAGTTGCCCGGGGTGGGGGGTGGCATTCCTGGTGGCACCACACCGGATCTGCCCGCAGCTGCTTTCGCTTGCCCCTGGGAGGGCCCCATGGCTTCCCCAAGCCCTGCGGGAATTACTTATCCATCCCAGGAGCGTCCTTTTATTCCACTGACACAGGAGCCCCCACCGCCAGCCCGGCCCGCACTCAGGGTCGGCTGCGTCCGGGACTTCCGCTTTGTTTCTTTGCTGATGTCCTCTGGTCCCCACACGACCTCTCAGAGTGCCTCTGTGGGTCACCCTCACTACTGGTTTCTGTATCATTAACACTTGGGACCAGGGACCCACAACACATTTGTTGACCAAGTGAATGAAGACATTTGGGATGAGGGTCCTTTGACGAATAAACATTTAGGATGAGGGTCCTTTGACGAATAAACATTTAAGCTGGGTCTTTTTTGCTTTTAATGTTTATTTATTTTTGAGAGAGAGAGACACACAGAGTGTGAATGGGAGAAGGTCAGAGAGGGGGGAGACACAGAATTTGAAGCAGAATCCAGGTTCTGAGGTGTCAGCACGGAGCCCGACACGGGGCTTGATCTCACGAGCGGTGAGATCAGACCTGAGCTGAAGTCGGACGCTTAACCGACTGAGCCACCCAGGCACCCCATTTAAGCTGGGTCTTAAGGAGGGGTAGAAGGTAAATAAAGGGCTGGGAAAGTCCATTCCAGAAAAGGCCAGGGTGTGGACAAAGACTTGGGAGTATGAGAGAGAGAGACTTAGGGTATAGGGCCTGGGGACAGGGTCCTTGCCACTAAAAAGCACGACATGGGAGTGAGGCTACGGGTGAGGTTACCAGCAGAGCGAGGGCCAGTCGGGATTCTAAAGAATCTTGAAGGACACCGGGGGATTTGGACTTCAACCTGAGAGAGGTCAGTGGCAATGTCTGAGAGAGGGAACGACACCATTTTATTACTTAGTTTTTAGGTCAGTTATAGTGGGTACGGGTAGGACATAGACTCATGAACTCAAGGGGAGAATGATAGAGAAGGGAGAATATTTAGAAGGCTCCTGTGATAACCTCTTTAAAAGTATATTTATTGAAGCTCCAAACAGTGATAAGGGACCAACTAACCTAAAAATACACCATGATGGGGAGAACAATGGATTTTCAAATTATTCTGTTATTTGCATAGAATCAAAGAGGCCACCTTCCTAGAAGGACCCCCCCCCCTGTAATTCTAGCGGCAATACTCGTGTGTATTGAATTCGACTTTCCTTTTTGCTGTACAGAAATAACTTGATTTTCTCATGGTTTGTCCACGCAGCCATCAGAATATAATTATTCAGAAAAAAAGCCAGTCTCATAGCCTCGTTTATCAGGTGGCACATCAGCTTTCCTGGGTAAATGAGACACCTGATTTTTGTTAAGCAAAGCTATATACAATATTTGTCACACAATTATGTGGACACGTTTAGCATACCTGCCAGGGAAAAAAAAAAGAAGGCCTTAGGGGCTCAAAGCCTTGCCAGGCATATTTATGCGTGTTGGAGGTAGCATGCTGTTCCCAGAACCCTTATCTGTTTCGAAGGCAGAAGATGCTAGAAGTGAAGTCTCTAAGGTCTGTGTTTATTGTTGGGATGTGAAGTGAGGCATTTTCAATCAAGTTAAAGGACACAGAAGACATGCACACAAGAGCCCTGAGCATACACGCACATGCATCCACGCACATATGAATCCACACGGCACCCACGTGCACAAACATAAACATACACACACACACACACAAACCCATTCACACACACAACGTTGCCTGGAACTAACACATCAAGCTGATGATCTGGCCTCTAGGATATTATTGCTGGAAAGGATTTTGAAATCATCTGGGCCAACCCCTCATGTAATAGATAAGATAACTCACTGCAGCCCAGAGATGGGAAGACACTTGCTTATAGTAATGAGTTACTATAAGGAAAAGCATGGGGACACCTGAACTGTTGTGGCTAAATCCCATCTCTGTTTTTTTTTTAAAGTTTATTTATTTATTTTTGAAATTTATTTAAAATATATAGAGAGAAAAGCAGAGGAAGGGCAGAAGCAGAGGGAGAGAGAGAGAATCGCAGGCAGGCTCCGTGTTGTCAGCACAGAGCCTGATGCGGGGCTTGAACTCATGAACCGTGAGATCATGTCCTGAGCCAAAATCAAGAGTCGGATGCTCAACTGACTGAGCCAGCCAGGTGCCCCTAAATCCCCTTTCTATAAGCACACCACCAACACAATTTTCTTACAGCAAAATGTTTCTTCTAGACTGAGCTGTCTTCTGCAGGGTTCCAGACTTAGCTAAGAAAATCCTCTTGAGGCAATATTGACGATACCACAATTCTTGTTGGATAACAGGAGCTGGACATGTGCTCAGGATCGGCTTTTATACAGACCAGATTCCGTTCCTCTAGTTCCCTGAGATGGGCAAAACTTGTGGATGGAAACCGGCCCAGGGAGAGGTGTCTCCGTGCCGTGAGCCTCTTCTGGTTTAACACCCTTGCCGGGCAGATGACTGTGATTTCCTGGAGTCTGGCCCTTTTGGGGTCTGTCCCCATTTAACCCCTAAAAACAGCCCCTCTCTTTCTTCCTTCTCAGATAGACGTGGGGAGGAGTCAGCATTCTCTGTTGGTGTTTAACGAGCAAGATTTCACTGAACACCTGCCATGCACAGGACAGGGTGGGCACAGCGTGCTGTAGGCACTCACTGAGAAGTGTCATAACTTCCTGCAGGTCAGGGAATGCCTCTTATCATTCATCCATTCATATGTTGATTATTTCGCTGAACTACCAACATGCTACTAAGTGATCTCTCTTGTGCTGAAATGCGATGTTTCACTTGCTTATATGTCATAAGGCCATGCTTTACCATGTTTATGAGTATGGCTTAATGATTTTAATATTGGTATATAAACATCTATTGAACTTTTGTCACATGGCAGACAAATGATCCCATAGGTGCCTTTGCCTATGTAATGTCATCTTTCTTCTTGCACAGCCCTAGGAGATGGTCATTACTGGTGTTGTCGTTTTCCCGATGAGATTACCTGTAGGTATTTTGCTTCAGGTTACAGAGGCAGGGATGCGACTCATTCCCAAAGACACTGTAGGGTGTGGTCTGAGAAGGTGTCCTGGAGGTGGGTGTCCTTCGAGTTGGACCTGGAAGGGTTTGGAAAAGTAGAGAGAAGAGGATGGAACCTTCTAGAAGAGAGAGAGGGGAGGCTTGCGGGCACAAAAAGAAGAGTGTGTCTGTCATGGCCGTCTGTGGCAAACAACAGAATGCAACTCTGGCTGATTCGAGTTAAGAGAGAAACGAGAACCAGGCACAGAAGCTAGGCTGACTGGCTCATTGACAAGGCCACCCTGGTCGTGCTGCTCAGGACTGGCCAGCTCACGGGCCAGCAAAGTCACCAGCGACCAAGGCGGGGGCTGGTCTCCGCGGAGCTTCAGCAGAAGGTCTGGGGTCTGTAGGAGTCGGGACACCGTCTGTGGGCCCATCCCGTGTGCACGGCAGATCAGACCCCCTCACGCTGCCTGAGCGCCCTCTGTTCCAGCCCCGGAGCTTCAGTCAGTGGGAGACCTCACCCTACGGAGAAGGGCCGGCAGTCGTCTCTAGCAGGGGAAGCTTGAACTGAGGTGACTCTCAAAGGAGGAAGGGCATTCCGGGGGAAGGGGGCGGGGTGGGAAGGACATTCCAGGCCAACGGAGGCCCTCGTACAGCGGGCCTTGAGAAATAGCGCTGCACAGTGACTGAGCAAGACGGTGCTGCCCCTCATTTCCTGTGATAGCCTCTTTGTGCCTCAGTTTCCTTACAGGTAAGAGGAGGATCATAGAGGTATTTGCTGATAGGGTAGTTGTCAGCATTAAATCCAGGAGGTCCAAAATGGTGAGAAAAGTAGCGTGCCAAATGTTCTTGACAAATGTCACTGTTCTGGGGGAATGTTACCATCGTGGGTGGAAGGTAAGCCACGCGCGTGTGCACGGTGCTGTGTGCGTGCTCGGAGTGGAGGGTGAGGACCGTCCCCGTGGGTCTGTAGGGTCTGAGGCACTGGGAGGCCACTGACCCTTTACCAGCAGGTGACAGACCCGACTGCATTTGTGCTTTAGAAAGTTCCTCGTGGGAAAGGTCAGGGAGGACCGGTAGGGGGTGCACCTAGAGGTGAGGAGACAGAGACGGGGCCCTCACCAAGCCTTGGTGGGGAGACTGGGGAGTGGGGCCATTTGGGGAATGGCCCGGGCATAGAGTTCACTGGTCTTGACCTTTGATTGGATGAGCGGAATTGAGTGGGGACAGCCAGCTTTCTAGTAGAACAACGCCCAAACTCAGGGTCCGTCTACTGGGGGGCAGAGGAATCAAGTTCAGGGGGCTGGCGGGGGGTAGTTAAAGGGCTGGTGGGGTGGCCTGGGGAAGGACCATGCCTCCAGTTAAGGGACTTATTCCGTGTGCACAGCCATCCAGGGAGTGACGTCTGGCAGGCAGATGGCCCTGTGGGGCGAGGAAGGGGTTCAGCAGGGAGACCTAAGGCTGGAGAAGGAGATGAGCCATGCTGGGGTGCTTCAGACCCCAAGAGAGCATGTACTTACCGAGTCTCATCTGGGAGCAATTTTGCTCCCCAGGGGACGTTAGGCAATGTTTAGAGACATTTTTGGTTGTCATGACTGGTGAGTACTACGGGCATCTAGTGGGTAAGGGCCAGGAATGCTGCGAAACATCCTACCATACACAGGACAGCCCCCTCAGCAAAGACTTATCCAGCCCAAATGCCACTAGTGTCTGGACTGAGAGAGCCCTGATGTCGGGAGAACAGAGGAGAGCCCTGGACATGGAAGCCAGAAGGACACCCACATTTTTGGGGACACCGGGGAGCTCGAATGTCTCCCCAGCTGCGGGATCTTCTCTGATACCCTGGAGGGGCTAATTCCCACCCAGGCTGCTATCATTACAGACCCCATAGGCCCGTGTCACCATTCTCATTGTTTGACTTGAAGGAGGCAGCTGGAAGGTTTCTCTCCAACCTGGGGCCAAGACCCACGAAGCCAGGAAGTCAGCCTTCCTTCCATCCTGAGTCAGCGCGCAGCCCCCTGGGCCACCCCAGACGGCTGTTGCCACCAGCCTGGTTCAACCCTGATGCCGTCCTCCCCCCTCCTCCCCTCTCTGTCTCTTCCAGGCTGTGCAGGCATGTCCCGATTCCAGTGACCTTTGGTGCCTTTTCTCTGTCCACGCCCCAATTTATTGCCGATCTCATAAAAAGCAAAACTTGGGAGAGAGAAGATTGAGTTTGCTTCTCGCAGCAGAATTTGATTTAGGGCCAAGAAGGTGGCAATTGATGCAAAGCGGAGATCGGCTATTTCGGGAGTGCTGTGAATGATTTTTTCCATCTCCGAATGACCTTACATATATTCTGTCTCCCGCCCGCCCCCGTGTTGGGATTGATGGGGGGTGCTGGGACTGGGCTCCCATGGGCCCCGCTGCTGCTCCCAATAAATCTGTCTGATGGGCAGAAGAAGAACGAGCACCTGGCGGAATGGATGGCTGGATGGGCCGGCGTTTGAACACGCGGGGTGCGGGCGGATTCCGGTGCACAGTAATCTCTGTGGCCACCAGGGCCCGCGGACTCGATCGCACGGGGCTATCTGCCTGCTGGGGGAGGTGATCCGGCACATTTATCCGTGGCCTTTGAGTACATCAGGGGGCCACCTCCATTGCTTTCCCTGGCTTTGTACATTCTTTGTCCCCATCGATGTCAACTCCCCAGCTCTTCCCACCTGCTGCCACCGTCGCCGTCTGACAGATGCCAGATGGGGCACCTGTCCTGGGTCAGGAGCTGGCCGACTTGGGTTTGGATCTCCTCCACCACGGGCAGAGGGGGCCACCTTGAGCTGATTTCTTCTCTTCTCTGAGCCTCAACTTTCAAATCTGTAACACAGGGCTAACACTGGCATAGCAGTTTAACCCATCTTCTGGGATTTCAAGAGGAGAAGAAGAATATGGGATGTGGAACCGGGGGACTCACAGTTGGTTCCCAGCTCCCCCTGGCTTAGTTCAGGGATGTTGGGGGATGTTCTCCTAGCCTCAGTTTCTCCATCTGTGATGAAAGGACAAGTGAGAGAGGGAGTTTGTGGGAGGTCTCGTGGTTCATAAGCACTTTGAGGAAGGCCTCCCAAAAGCCCCGCTCAGCACTGTTGGGGCTGACTTGTCCTGTCTGCCATAACCAGGGGACAGGGCATTGTCGCTGCCTGTTATTTCACTGCCTGGACTACGAGGCTACAGCTGTGCCCCAGACTGAGAGGGTGAGTCTTCTAGAAGGCACAGAGGAAGGTGTTTTGATAAGGGAATCATACCGATTTGGCTGTATCAAAGTCATACACCAAAATGAAAATCCTTGTCTTTTGCTTCCCACACTGTGCCCCACAGCCCTCCTTGACTCTTGGCCGTCCCTGGACCCTTTCCCTTGTTTTATCTCAATCCCAGCTTCACGCCCCTTCCACCGGTCCCCGCCCCAAGAGGGGGCCCTGTGACAGCTGGGGAAAGGCAAGGGATGGAGGGGGGTGGTGACGGTCACTTCCACACCTTATTGGGTGACCCTACATAGCTGAAAATTGAATGCTTGGTTTTTAGACTAAGTCAAAATGTCTCTGCGTCCACACGGCTGTGCCAAAACATGGAATCAAAAACGGTCACCATGTGGGGGCCACGATGTAGGGCACGCAAGGGTGGAGGTGCCACGGTGGGGTATTCTGGCTGTGTCTGCACACGCAGAAGCTGGTCCCCAGGAGCCAGGCAGGGCTCAGATTCCTGGAGGTCAGCTGCCCTGATCTGGTGGTCACCTTGAGGAAGGCCATGGGGAGGCGACCACCCTGATTCTCCGTCTAGGCGAGCACAGTGTCCCTCCACTGCCAGGACCAGAAGGAAGCTCAGATTATAGGGGGCACGGGGAGCTTTTCAAGGGGTGTGTCCCTGAAGCAAACGGGCTGGAGAAACCCGGAGATGGACTGGTGCACCTCTCTCTTACTAAGAAGAGGAGTCGAGGGGAGAGGCTGAATGACCCTGCGGAGCCACAGAACCAGATGGGCCCGGAGTCCCCCTCCCCTCCCCCCACTGCTCCTCACCATGGCACGCGAGCGGATTTTCTCTCTTCACACCCTCGAAGTAGGTCGATTTTCACATTAATAAAATCTCTATTCTGTGGGTCTTTATGTATGGACAGGGCAAAATGGGGCTTGATGTATGAAGAAGGGAGGTAGGAGGACATAGCATCCATGGAACACCGCTGGCACGCCTGGGACCCTGTGGGGCATTTCCCATGATTTCTGACGTGGTCCTCGTAACACTTGAGGAATCTGTTCTTGTTCCTGTTTACTGATGAAGAAATGGAAGCTTCAAGGAGTCCGTTCTTGCCCAGGGATCCTCAGAAGGTCAGAACAGAGCTGGTCTGTGCTTCCTATAGCTGGGGTTAAGATCTGTCCTCTGGCAACTTCCAGGCTTAGGAGTACCCTCTGCCCAGTCTCCCAGTCCTTCTCGGTCCTCCATCCCTTCTTCTCTTTCCTTCCTTCCTCCCTCCTTCCCTTCCTTCCTTCTCTCTCTTTTCCTTCCTTCCTTCCTCCCTTCCTTCCTTCCTCCCTTCCTTCCTTCCTTCCTTCCTCCCTTCCTTCCTTCCTCCCTTCCTTCCTTCCTTCCTTCCTTCCTTCCTTCCTTCCCTCCCTCCTTCCCCTCCTTTCTTCTCTCTCTTTTCCTTTCTTCCTTCTTTCCTTCCTTCTTTCCTTTCCTCCTTCCCTTCCTTCCTTCCTTCCCTCTTTCCTCCCTTCCTTCTCTCCTTCCTTCCTTCCTCCCTCCCTTCTTTCCTTCCTTCCCTCCCACAGTTGATGAGCCGTCACTGTCTGCAGGCACTGGCCTAGGCACTGGGGATGTAGCAATGAACAAAAGAATGATTACAATCCTTTTGTTTGTGGAACTCAAATTTTAGTCAGGGGGCTGGGGTGAGAGACAGAGGGATGAACAGCGAATAAGATAAGAGGTGGGGAAGTATTTGAACTTGCTCACGTTCCACCATTTTGGCCTTCGTACAGCGTAACCTAGTAAACTTTGCTGGCGGTACCTGCCATGGGGAAAGATAAAGCCGACGTTGTGGGTTAGGGAGCGCAGGGTTAGAGGAATTGCTTCTTCTGTGCTGCTACGAGAGTGGTTCTTCCAGCACGTTCCTCCGACCATGCAGACCCTCGGCTCCATCCAAACACCGAGTCTTGAAGCAGAAAGCCCACCACCTCCCTGGGTCCTCGGGCTCCCCGTCCCCCCGTCCCCTCCGCCTGTGTCCCTCCGTCAGGCCCACGGCTCCTAGAACACAGTGGGCTCTGTCTGCCGGGGCAGCTGGCCCTCCATGAAACCGCCCTTCACGCCATTGTCTGCCGGCCCTTCAGGCCCAGCTGGAGTGTCAGCGCCTCAGAAGCGCCTTCCCGAACCTTGCCCTCCTCCCAGACAGTTGTAATTGCTTCCTCCTCTGCACTCACACACCACTTTATTATAGCACTTAGAACTGCTCTCCTCTTTAGAAGACGCTGTGATTTATTCATGTGCCTTATTAATGGTCCTATTCCCAGTGGCTGGCGCGGGGGGCCTGGTGTGCAGCGTGGATCCCGACAGGCCGGACGGGCAAGTGAGGGAAGGAAGGGGTGCCGGATGCGAGCTGCAGGGAAGGAGGGTGGGAGAGGTGGGGCCTTACGGACAGGGTCGGCGGAGGCAGCTCTCGAGGGTAGAGGGATGGTCCAGAGGACAGGGGAGGGAGGCCCCCGCCAGCCGCACCCTGGGGCCTCCCAGGCCCCGCCGTCCAGCCCAGCTGCTAGCCTTCTCTCTGGGCAGGCCCGTCCCAGTAGTGGGACTGGGGGGCTCCTCCTGCTCTGCCCCACGTAGCACTCCTCAGTCCTGGGATCCTGTCAGGCAGGAGGACCCGAGGGCCGGGTTGGTGGCCCTTGGATCGGACCGCCTGCCTGTGTTTGAATCCCAGCCGGGACCTTGGGCACTGGGTTGTCTCTTCTGTCGTTCCTCGTCCTTTCTCCTCTGTGGAGTGGCGGTCGTGACCGTCCTGACCCCGTGGGAGTGTTGGGAGTCTTGCCAGAAATGACGCACGCAGAGTGCCGGCCCAGAGCGGGCACGTAGTACGTGCTTAGTTAGAGTTAGTTTTCTCTTTCTATGGTCTCTTTCCCTTCAGGGTGGCCTTCTGGAGGAGAAGGGTCCCCTTGGCCTTGGTGTCCACTCCACGCACCTGTACCTACACCTGGAGGAGGCCAGTGACAGCTGCTGAGCAAGCCCTTCCTGGAGGGAGCGAGGCGCAGGCTTAGAGGGTCCGGAGGCCCAGTGTGACGGGGCCTGAGGGTCCAGAGCACAGCCTGGAGTGGAGGGGAGAGGCCGAGCCTCCTGTTTCTGTGAGATGAAGACCACCTCCCTCAGAGAAACCAGAGATGCCCAGAGCCCATCTTGCTGAAACGCTTTTCTCGGGGAGATTATATATTCTGAGCCACATGCCTCCCATAGACACTTCCTCCCTCACTTTACTCCTTTTCTTACTCCTCCATCATAAAAATCTCCAGAAACAGGTTTTGTTCAAAGTGAATGAGGCAATAAATTCTCTGTTTCTGACAGGCCGACAAGAGAGATAAATTCTGTAATGGGAGACGCAGCCCTGCTCTCCTGCCCCGTGGAGCTCTGCTGATGTTAACGTCTGTCCAGGAGGAGGGTCCTGTGTGGGGGAAGAAGGAAAAGCAGGCACCAGAGGCCCCTGGACCCGTCTTGGGAGCCTGAGTTCAAGTGGGTGACTACTCAGCCCAGGTGGGACCTCCATCATATATCAGGCTGCTTGTGACCAAGGACAGATTTTCTGGTTTGTCTACTTGGCTAACTGATAAGCTGGATGGAATGAGCTTCCTTCCTTCCTTCCTTCCTTCTTTCCCTCTTTCCTTCCTTCTTTCCTTCCTTCCTTCCTTCCTTCCTTCCTTCCTTCCTTCCTTCCTTCCCTCTTTTCTTCCTTCCTTCCTTCCTTCCTTCAATTTCTTATCCATCAATCCATTCATGGACAAGGGATACCTAATTCCCTTAAAGTATCACCTTCCTTAAGAAGCCTTTCCACAAAGGACCAAAAATATTTACAATTCAAGTCATAGCAAAAGATTGATTTCCCTGGTAAATAAAGAGCTCCTACAAATCATTAAGAAAAATAAACAACCCCAGAGGAATCTGGGCAAAGGATATAAACAAACAGCTCACAAAAATGTAGTACAAGGGGCTCTACACCCAAGGACTTGTGAAAAGGGCTGACTCTCATACGGAAGTGTCACTGAGATGCCACTCCCTCCTCGTCCCAGACTGTTCAAGACCGTGCTAATCAGGGTGTGGGACAGGCACACACTGCTGGATGGTGGGCACCGTGTGCAATGGTACAAATGCCATGGAGGTCGATCTGACCCAGCTCCTCTGGAGGGTTCTGTGGCAATATCTCCACACTGCCCCTACCCGGCGATCGAATCTGCTCCTAGAAGTTTATTCCACCTGTACATACGTGCAAGATCGTGCTGTCTGTACAGGGTGGTTCACCGAAGCATTTTCTGTATCACCAAAGATTGGCAGCAGCCTAAATGTCCATCACTAGGGAATTGACTAAATAATTTACGGCAGATCGGTACAAGTGAATACTATGCAGGCATTGGCCCAAAAGATAATCGGGAGTACCTTTACGTGCTAACACGCATTGAGTTCCCAGACACAATTTTTAAGTGAAAAGGGCAAGGCATTCAATGGAATGTAATGCAAGTTATGCTGTTTCTATAAAAATGAAGAAAATGAATATATATATATATATATATATATATATATATATATATATATCTCTTCACTTTTATGCAAACAGTAGCATAATTTGTGTTATGCACAATACAATCTATGCAGCATGGGGCACACACACAGTATGTCCACGTGCTATACGTCTAGCTCTGTGACATCAAAGGCCTGGGAGCCGTGGCTGCTTCTGGGGCGCATCGTCAAGAACTGGGAGGCTGGGGACACTGGTGGGAGGGAGGCTTTCACTGTATATTCTTGGTGTCTCTTGGGGTTTAAATCTTGTGAATGTATTACCTATTTAGAAAAATAACTGCCATTCACACTTTAGAAGGAAGATAAAGGAGGCTTCCTTGACTCTCCTTGGTGAGGTTGAGGTCTGGGACTAGGCAAGGGCCGGTGTCCAGAGAAATCATGGCACAGTCTGGGGCCCATGCAACTGGGTGTGGGTGGGGCATCGTTTTTTGGGGGGGGTCTTGGTAGGAACCGGGTGATAAGAAACAAAGGGGACGGGGCGCCTGGGTGGCGCAGTCGGTTAAGCGTCCGACTTCAGCCAGGTCACGATCTCACAGTCCGTGAGTTCGAGCCCCGCGTCAGGCTCTGGGCTGATGGCTCAGAGCCTGGAGCCTGTTTCCGATTCTGTGTCTCCCTCTCTCTCTGTCCCTCCCCCGTTCATGCTCTGTCTCTCTCTGTCCCAAAAATAAATAAACATTGAAAAAAAAAAAAAAATTAAAAAGAAACAAAGGGGACGTTTGAAGATGGACTTCCGTGTCATGTTAAAGCCTTTGGGTTTTGTTGCAGTGAGGGGCTCTTGAGGTTCTTAAGCAGGGGAGGGACATGGCCAAGTTATGTTTGCAGGAGAACCTCCTGGAAGCGTGGAGAGAGCAGCCTTCGGAGAGTGGGCATAACTGACCCTCCACCCTGCCTTCCTCGGCGTTTTCTTATCTCATCATCCCTGACGCTGACAGGCAGGTGGGCTTGACTCTGCTGTGCATGGGGAAATGGACGCTCCAGGATTGTTGAGTAACTGGATTCAGATCTCACAGCTTTGAGTCAGGACTCGAACTCGGGACCGTGTGTCTCTGGGACCTGAGCTCGGAACCCAGCTCTGCGTGCTTTGCGTGTGCTCATGGGTCTGTGAGAATCAGGATCTCAGTGGCCAGCATCAGGTCCTTTAACTTGAAGGATTTGGCCAATTAACTCAATGGATGCAACTGCAAAATATCAACAGGCTCTCTGAACCTCACTGGTCCGTGGCTCTCCCAGCGAGCTGGGCTCGCAGGCTGCAGTGGTCCCTGATCTTACCATAGGAGGAGAAGCAGCAAATTTCTTTAAAAATTTTTTATCTTAGCTTATTTATTTTAAGAGAGAGAGAGAGAGCAGGGGAGGGGCAGAGAGAGGAGAGAGAGAATCCCAAGCAGGCTCCACACTGTCAGCACAGAGCCTGACGTGGGGCTTAAACTCCCGAACCACGAGATCGTGACCTGAGCAGAAATCAAGAGTCAGATGCTTAACCGACTGAGCCACCCAGGCGCCCCAGCAGCAAATTTCTTTGTGGCTTGTTCTCCTCTTCTAAGGATATAGCGAGGGTCAGAGGCAGACTCCTCACGGGCTGCAACAGAAAGGGGTAGAGGGCGGTTCCCATTCAATGGGGTCCTGGGGAGATGCATTTAGCTCCAATTAAGCCGAGCCTTCTAGACCTCCTGATCATTTGGCTTGCATTTTCCTGCCATTTCTTTGCCTGCGTTTTTCTAGGATTCCCGTCTTATAAATGTGAAAAACGGAGACTCCGGCAACAATTCATTTGAGGCCATCTGGTTCATCATCGCTAGAATCAGGTCTTGAACTCTTGCCTTGGGATTCCAGATCTTTCTACCACAGTATGCGTCTCTGTCTTACTATTCATATGGGTTTGCGCGATTGCTCATGAAACAAACCCATACATGGTTTGTGATTTCTTTCACAGACGTTCAGCAAAGAGAAACCCCGGGCCTCCCAGCTGTGACGCTGGGAGTCTCACTATTTGTGCCCAGGTGTCAGGCCTATCAGACGTTGAGCCCCGGGGGCGGAATGGGTGCCCACTAGAGGCTGGGCCCAGGAGACAATGGGCAGCTCAAGAACAAGGCTGCTGCTGGGCCTCTGCTGTGAAGACCACCACTGGCTAGTTTAATTAAGAGCTGGGGGAGGGGTGCACGGAGGAGAAGAAGGGTGCATTGTGTCCGGGGAGCCGATGAGGTCAGCCGAGGAGGCTCGGGAGGGGCCTGGGAACGAGCGGACACCGGCCTACCTCCGGGATGGCCCAGACTCCCAGCGTGAGCGGGTCCGCGCAGGACGCTGCTGGGACTGACTTCTAGACTGGCTGCCTCCTCATTTGCCCACCGTCCTGGGCCATGAATCGAAGGTCTCCAGTCCTCCTCCAGGCTTCCCCGGGGGGGTGGGGGGGGGGAAGGGCTCCCGACTTTTCCCAAAGCCTTTCCCCAGGGTTCCCATCTCAGTTTTTCTGCTCACACACTCTGTGACGCACAGCAGCGGTGGGGCAGACTAAGTGGATAAGCAGATGAGACGCAGCGGAGAAATCACAAAGCGAGCGCTGTACAAGCGCGCTCAACAATGCCAATAGTAACACGACCATCCCGCCAGGAATCCGCCTTCACCACCCCAGCTGGCCCCCCGATCGCCCTCTGCCTCCCTTTCCTATGATATGAGCAGAGTCATCTAGATTTTATTCAACTTCCCCACTGAAAATCCTCTATTAGTTTTCTAATTCTACAAGTAGGGCAGGTTCACCGTAAAACATTGAGGGGAAAACAAAAAAAATTTTTTTTAAGAAAAAAAAAAAAATCCGGATTTCCAGGTTTGACATTGTCACCATGTGATCTGGGGGAAGCCACTTCTCTTCTCTGGGTTTGATTTCCTCACAGAGCCGCTAGATCAAAGGTGACAAATATGTGACACGCACACTGCCCCGTTCCGTTCCAGTGCTGGTGGCAGACCTCGCTAATGGATCACAGTGTTCTTCCTACTGTGCCTGGATGAGGCTTCAGAGTCTTCCCGGACGCAGCCTCCAGGCAGCCTCTGCCAATGCGTCAGAGCGGCTGGGAGAAGTCTGTTGTCCATTGATGAGCGAGCAAGCGAGCTCTGATGTTCTCTGACGTCTTGGACGGGAGGGACCCAGGGTTCAGGCCCCGAAGAGGAGCTTGGAGACTCCCTGAAGCTGTCCCAGTGCGATAGGGAGTTTCCTCTTATCTGGTTCAAACATCTCAAGTATTGTGCAGCAGATCACGGCTTCCACTGGGGAGTTCCCTGACAATTTCCAAGAAATTAAAAGAAAAAAAAAAATTCTTGCAAAGTCAATGGAATGCAAGTGAGTGACTTAATAAATTCACACCCACACAAATGCCTGTGTTCCCTCTTCATCTCAACACGAAACTGGGTGGGGTAAAATACTTTTGAAGATCTTGCTTCCAAAGGGCATGGAGCGAGGGGAAGGTTGTTGACAGTAGTAGGGACCTACTCCGCGGAGACGTGCTGTGTTCCACATATCCCCGCTGTGGGAGTTATCATCATCCCCTACCGTACAGACGAGGACACTCAGACCCAGAGAACAAAAGCCAGTGGTTCAAGGTCATGTGGCTTGGAAGTGATGAAGCAGGGGCCCGCACCCAGCTTCTGAGGCCCCCACTTTTGCCACCTATTAGCTGTGTAACCTTGAACCTCTCTGTGCCTCAGTTCCTTCATCGGTTAAATGAGAATAACACTCTCCCCTACCCCACTGGGTTGCTGCGAGGACTGAATGAATCAGTCCATGTGAAACAACCACCACCATTCTAGTCTATAGCAAGCCCATGGTCAGTGTTAGTTATGATTGAATCCCGAATCTCAGGGCTTGGACCTGGGCACAGAGAAGTGAGGGGTGATTTGGCATGGGGCGGGGCGGGGGGCTTACAGATTTCACCACGGCATACCCAAATGGGGTAGCGTCTTTACTCCCAGGCTCTCTTCAAAGAAGCTGCGGAGCTTCATTCTAATATTTGGCCAAAGTTCAGGGATATCAGTTCCTCCTCCAGGAAGCCCTCCTGGATAGGTGGGCCGGTCTGCTCATGCTTCCTGCTGCGGGCTCCCAGCCCCCGCTGCCTATGCCACCCTTTGGCCTCAGACAAAGCGGGCACCAGCAGCGGCAGCGGCGGGGCCCGGGCGGCTCAGCTCGGTGGCTTTCATGAAGCTTGAGCTCCCGGGAGCCCGAGCTGGGCTGGTCTGCTTTGAATGCTATTTGCATTGCAATAGGCCAGCCTAGCCTTCAATACAGGCCCCTTCTCTTTTGACAGAACAGCCTCACAATTGCCTATTGACCGGGCACCTGTTCCTGCCCCAGACATTATGCAAATGCCGGCCAGGAGCGAAGCCGCCAGCCCCCCGGGCCATTGTGCATTGAACCCTGATGGCGCCCTGCCAGCTCCCAGCGGCCTTTGTTTCCCGGGCTGTGCTGAGCCACCCCCGCCACCGCCCCCCCCCTCCTGCCCGCCCGAGGTGCCCCGCCGAGGAGCCGCCCGCTGACAGCTACTTGGGTCCTTGCACCTGAAGAAAGACCCCGCAAGCTGGAGGCTGGCCCACGCTGAGCCCAGGCTGGGGGCCCCCAGAGGCAGCCAGGGACCAGCCGGGGCCCTTCACGTCCCTGGGGACCGCTGAGAGGGGCCTGGCAGGCGAGGAGGGGGCAACCCGGACCGTGCCATCTGGGGGAGGGGGATTATAATAATCACTCTCACATCTGCTGAGGGCCTTCCAGTTTGCAAAACCCTGTTACGGCCCTTCTCCCCGCAAGGCACACCTGCCCCTTGAGGAGGTGGGCAGGGCAGGCGGATTGTGTGCCTTTCACACAGGAGGGGACTTAGGCTCCCTGGGGGGAGCTGGCTGATGCCACACAGAGAGTCAGGGGCAGAGGGGGACCCAGGGCTGTGGTGTCTGCCTCCAGGCCTTTGGGCACACGGCTTCTCTTGTTTCCTTCCTCTTGTCCACCTGTCCTCGCTCATGGCTGCGACCCCCCCGGGCCACCATGGAATACCCTGCACGTGGCTCCAGCCCACTTTGTCCTTTGGGGTTCTTCATCCTCTTCTGTTCTCTGGGCTTCATTCACTCACCCCAGGAAGCTGGGTCCCGGAACCAGCAGCGTCAGCATCACCTGGGGCCTGTCAGAAATGCCAGTTCCTGGGCCTAGCCCAGACCCTTCTGAATCAGAAGCTCTGTGGTGGGTCTGTGTGTTAAAGAGCCGCCGTGTGTTCTGATGCACGGACAAGGCCAAGGATCACCGACCCAGACGGCCGTTTCCCTCTTCCCTCCCCAGACCCTGGCTGCCATCCCTTCCTTCCAGAATGTGGCTCTCTCTCCCTGCCACCTTTCTTCCTGGCTCCTGCTGTTGAGAAATTACCGAGCACCCGGCTGGTCCCAGGCTCAGGGCACCCACCGAATGAGGCACACCTTCAAGAGCGTCAGCCTAGCGAAGTCACGGCCAGCTGTGTCATTCGGTATTTGCAGGCTGAGTGTTGGTGCTTTGGGAGAGGCCAGGGAGGCGGTGGAGGGATGCAGGTGCAGACCCAGACGTCACGTGCATGCCGCTGGCAAGGTACAGCTGGGGTGGCAACGGAAGAAGAAGGCAGAGAAGTGATGCCGGGGTCACTCAAGTGGCCCAGATGTCCTGTTACAATCTCCTTGAGCTCCCATTCCATGCCATTCGTGGCTACTTTGCATCTAGAAGGAGGCCCGTGATCCAGGAGGCAGGATGGGTGGGGGGGGGGGGTGCTGCTGAGACCTTCTGGAGGCAAGGGTTGGAGCGCGGGAAGGCTCCTCCAGCTGGGGTCGCTTTGCAGAGCTGCTCAAGAATGGAGGGTTCCAGCTGCCATGGGGCCACCAACCCACAGGCGCAGCAGCAGATGTCCTTGGTGGGGTGGAACCCTTGTCCCCACCCCACCCCTTCTGCCCAGTCAGGCCACGTCTGTCCCGTTCCCCTCTTTCAGAGGAGCCACCAGGATAGGGTATAGGAGCAGAAAGAGGGCAAAGCACCAGCGTGACCCTGAGCGCCATCCCAGCTGCCCCCCAGCAGCCCTCTGGCCTCGACAGTCTTTCACCCGATGCCAGAATGCTTGAAAGGGGTTGGCCAAAGCAAGGAAATCTGATCTCACGGGAAGCCAGAGCGAGGTTTCCAGAGCCAAATGTTGGTCTGGTCTCACGATTTGTCTTCCTCAAGTGCTGTCAGGGTGTTCTTTGCCTAAAAGATAAATGTAAAAGAAAAGTAAATAAAGTCAGCCCTCCTCAAACCGCATTCCTCGGTGCGGCATTCAAGGCCCCTTTGGAGAGGATGCTGTCGCTGCCTTTCTAGGCTGCTCCTCCGGCCTCACCGCTCTGTCATTCTACAACCCCTCTGAGGCTCTGCCAGGAGGTGTCATTTCAATCTTCTTCCTTTTGGGGCCGTCAGACTAACTACTCATGCTTCCAGACTCTCCTCAAATGTCTCCTCCATCGGGAAGGCTTCCTAATTCTTCCTTCTATTCAAGAAACATTTATTAGGCACCTCCTGGGTACCAGTGTTCTGGGCTTCGGGGATAAGGTGTTGAGTGAGAAGTTGCCGGTCTCTCAGAGAGCTCCCAGTCCAGCGGAGGGAGGAGACCACAAGGCTGGGAGGCCTGGATGAGGGTTTAGGTGAGCCTGGGGGTGGAGGGCCGCTGAGAATTTGCATCCGCCCTGGTTGGTGAGCTCATCAGTTGGGAGGGGAGCAGGCAGGGGAGGACCTAGGAAGGGCTGCCCCGGTTTTGGATGTGTGGATGGTAAAGTGAGTCCTGAGATACAGACGGGAGAGAGACAGACCCAGGCTGGGGATCAGATGGGAAGATGTTGAGTTGGGTCCTGGCTGAGCTGAATCTGACTTGTCCATGGCCCAGGCAGAAAGAGATGCCCACCGGCGGCCGGATGAGGGGTCTGGGCTGGTCTTGACTGCTGGGCACCAGAATGCGGAGGGGGCAGTGGGGCTTTGACAGGCTCTCCTGCACCCCCAGACAGAGGTCACGTCAAGGTCTGCTCTTTCAGGCTCCAGTCGCGCCATCTCCTTCCTCATAACACGGGAGCACCCAGTGTCCTGGTGGGCGGGCCCCATGGATGTGATGGGCAGCAGGGGAACAGCCTGAGGAGGCCCGGCCTCTGGGTTGCTGGCGTCCAGTGGCTTCCAAAAGGCTTGAAGCCTTACTGCCTCACTTGTGTGACTCACATCTGTTTGCTTGTGTCTTTGAGCAAATGTCTAAGAGCGGTATTCGGAAGGAAAGGGGTTCCTAACCAGACTTGTACTGCCAGCGCCACCCCCCCACCCCACCCCTGCCCGCCCAGGAAATCAGCAGCAGTTTCGGGCCAGACTGCCCCGAGAGGGAAGTGATGCTACCCCATTTCCCAGAGGAGGAAACTAAGGCTCAGGAAGGGGCAACAATCATTCTGGGATGTTAGCAGCCATGGCATTTTAAGAGGGTGAAAGATTTGCTTTTGCAGGGGTGGGGAGGGGGGAGCGGAACCCCACAGAGCGGAAACCCCCTCTCTCAGGCTCACGTGACGGAAGCCGTGTCCTGACTTCCGGTTCAGTGTCTGTTCCACGGCACCTGTCCCATCCTCCTGGAAGCTCGAAGGGCTTCTGATTATCAGGACAAAGTGCCCACCCAGGTGTCTGAGGATGCCAGGCCCAGACACCCAGACACTTGAGGGCATGCTCTGGTCCCCGCAAGACATTTGGGAACCGTGGACTCAAGATCCGTTGTACCTGGCAGGAACCAGCTGGCGACTCACTGGGTCTGGGCATGGGATGTGCTTTGGTCCAATGTGGACACAGGGGGCGGAGGCGTGGAGTTCTGACTCACCAGTATCACTGTGTTGGGGCTTTGGGGTAGGAAGCAGGATTTGAACTAGGTACTCTGGCATCCCCTCATCTCTCTCCCACTGAACACAGTCTCCTTTTCGTTGGTCCCCACAGCTCCCAGCTTCGTGAAGGGGACCCCTGGGATCCCCTCAGCGCACAGACTTGTTTCCCGGGCTCCAGTCCAGGGTCCTCCCCACCTTGGGTTTATTCGCACCAGGCCCAGGCGAGACCCGGAGGCCCAGACCCGCACTCGTGTCTGCCATCACATCACCCAGGGGCCCTGGCCAGGTCCTTCTCCCTCTTGCGCTCCCATTTCCCCTGTGGGCTCATTGTTGGCGTGGGGGGGCGCTTTGTATTTACAACAGTCACCTCGGTGCTGGCAGCCTCCCCTTCCTGTGCTCCGACTGCCCACGGCTGCAGAGCATGACGTCCCCTCTGCGGGCCTTGTAAAAACTTTCTTGGGAATTGTGATTCAGACTTCCCCCTTCCCCAGTCACCAGCATCTGATTTACAATCCGGCTAAATTGTATTTTCCTTGTGAATCAGGACCCAGCTGGAGGATAATGGAGCAGGAGCCCCTTTCCTTGGCTGTCACCAGATAAAACCGCCCGGCTGAATGGGCTCTGGGACGAGTCTTCGAAGACGGCTTAGAGCCAAGAGGGGACCTGGGCTTTGTCCCTCGAGGGGTGTGCCCTCCCTTTCCACGGCTCACACATTTGCCACGGGCTTTGCATCTCTCCTTCCCCATGGACAGCCCATCAGCTCTCTCGGTCTGGTCTTAAGCCACCGGCTCCCCTCTGGGTGGGTTGATCAGCCTGCCTTCCCTGTGTCTTCGGATCCAGACGAAAGCGTGTTTCTCGGGGCCTACTCTGCACCAGGCCCTGGGCCACGCTCCTTCTTACTCACGCTCTCCCTTTTCCAAGATGAGCTGGGCTTTGTCATCCTATTTTACAAGGGGAGAAACTGAGGCTCAGTGGGGAGAAATGAGCAGCCTCGTGCTGCGAAGCGGCATCAGAGAGAGCCAAGGCTGGGACCAGACCTGCCTCCTTCTTCCCTTGTCATTTCTTGTGAGTGCCTTCCGATCCTTTCGCTCAATGTCACCAGGCTAACATGCGAGGGCCCAGAATGGCTTCCGCTGGTATCTGGTAGACTGAACACTTCTTTTCAACCCCCATGTCTGAAATACCTTTTCTTAGTTCTTAGTGCCCAGGAGGGTGATGATCCCATAGTGGGCCTGCAGAGAAAACCGTTCTCTGCTCTGGCAACCCTTTGACGCAGTTTCAATGACCCAACATTGGGTGTGGCCTTTAATGTTGGCTATAGTGCTCACAGAAAATTCCAGAGGCAGTAAAGTCTGAGTCTGGCCTGCCTGCCTGCCTGGATTTAAATCCTACTCCTGGACCCATAGCTATAGGATGCTGGGTTGTTGAAAGGATTAAATACATTTATGCGTGTAACATGCGTAGAACTGATTCTGGCACCTTGTAGGCATTGATTATTGGTAGTCGTAACAGTAATGGAGTGCGCCGGGTCTGAGAAGGGGGCTGGCGGTTGTTCTGGCTTTTTCCCCTCTCCTGCTAGAAGGCCCGGCGCTTGGGGCCCAGATGGGGAGCTGTGGCCTGGGTGTCCCGCCTGTCTCATCCTTCCCGTCTCTGGTGAGCACGTGGAGAGTGAGAGGGGCAATTTTTGTGTCTTTGGTTCCCACAGACCGGCTGGGGAGTACATGTGAGGCTCTGAAAATTCCAAGATCACGTTGGCCGGATCCGGGGCCCCAGGCAGCCCTGGGTGTGATGGGCTCCAATTGGTGCACAGAGGCCTTGGTGCTCGGGAGCAGCTCGGGCATCTGTGGCCCTGCCTTGGGCCTGGGAGTTGACGACTGCTTGATCCTGCATGGAAAAGGGCCTGCGACCCCCAGGAAATGGGCAGAGGCCCACAGAGCTCTCCTCACTCTTCCCAGCCGAGCCTCCCGCCCGTGTTTCCATGGTGCTCCCTGGGCAGGGCAGAATTTTATTTTGGGGGCCTCTCAGCGGGTCTGATCAGCCCTCCTTCCCGGAGTCAGAACAGCTCTAGAAAGGCAGGTCAGGCAGGACATCAAGGGCAGCCTCCAGCCCCGCTTACATCACCTCCTCCGTGGAGCCTGCCTTTCACCTCTTCTTCCCTGCCTTGAACCAGCCATTCCTGAACTCGGCACTGCAGGCACAGGTGGGGCTGTGGCGGCAAAACCCGGAAAGCCCCCTGAGCCGTGCTTCTCCTTGCTGGGGGGAGGCGCTAGCCATCTGCAGAGCAGCTGATGTGGGCTGCTGGCAGGGGAAGGCAGGCTCTTGCAGGAGCCCAGCCCAGGTGGGGTGTGTGTGTGTGTGGGGGGGTACTCAGGACAGCTTTCTGGGGAGAGGTGGAGGCTCAGACAGGATGGGCGAATAGGATTCAGCCAGGCAGAGTTGTTGGCAAACATGGGGGCATCCGTAAGGCCAGAGAACTGGATGGAGGTAGGGACGCGGTGAGAGAGGAGGGGGAGAAGGGGAGGAAAGGAGCAGCCACAGGTGGCTCCGTCTGGCTGGGCATCTCACATGGGGGCGTGGGTGGGGAGAGGGTACCGGGGAGGCAGTCAGAGCCAGGTCCAGAGGCCTTGGTAGCCACGCTCTGGAGTTTAGACTCCGCCCTGAGGGCGGTGAGGCCCGGGCAGGGGGCCTGGGGGTGGGGAGGGGGTCGTGGTAGGTGAACAGAGTGGGCTTTTGGCTGCTTTGGGAAGATCACTCTGGCTTCTGGAAGCCAGATGGAGGAACGACGAAGGGGAGGAGGCAAGCTTGGAGGCAGGGGAGCCTTCCAGAGCTACTGCTGTCACCCAGGTGGTGGCTGGGGGGATGGAAAGGGGTCAGACAGCTTCAAGGCACTTAGGGCCTCATGTTAGCAATCGGAAGGAGGACGGAGAGCTCCAGAATGGCACCTCTCCGCAGCATTCCGGCCAAGGTTTACACAGACTCTTCTTGCATACTTTCAACAACAGTCACCTCACTACCTAGTACTTATTTACTTCAATTTAAACCTGACGGGCACCTGGGTGGCTGTTGGTTGAGTGTCTGACTCTTGATTTCAGCTTAGGTCACGATCCCAGGGTCGTGGGATCAAGCCCCGCATCCAACTCTGCACTAAACAAGGATCCTGCTCAAGATTCTCTCTCTCCCTCTGCCCCTCTCCCTCACTCACTCTCTCTCTCTCTCTCTTGCTCGCTCTCTAAAAATTTTTTTAAAAAAGTAAAGAAAATCTGTCTACATGTGTTTCCTAAGCAGCAAAAGCTGACATAAACCTTATTGTCTAGCCGTCTCGCAAGCATTTGAAGGCAGTCCGGTCACATATACTCTCTTTTTCTCTGCCTTCATCATTTTTGTTGTTGCGGCTGTTATGCGAATGTCCTCAGATTTCTCCCTTTAAATTGGGCATTTTACTCTATTCCATTTTATTTTTTTGGTAAACAAGAATACCAGATAATGGCTTTACCAAGAAAGTTACAACTGTCATGTTGTAAAGAACGGCCTCATCATCCTGCTCAGCTTATCCTCTTCTGGTAGATGATTCCAGGGGGACGTCGAATTACAAATTAGAAGGCCGCTCAGTAAGCACGAAAACAGAGACAAGAGGGCTAACTCACTGATGTCAAGATGTTCGGAGAGTAATTTGCGCGAAGTCACACACTAAGACAAGTGACAGAAGGACTCAAGTCCAGGTCTGTCTGGCTGCAGTACCCAGCCCCCGACCTTGCTCCCCTCCGGCTCCTGTGCAGCAGACGGACAGGGAGGGGCAGGATGAAAGGCAGGAGCCCAGGTCTGAGGCAAGTAGAGAAATCTAGAAAAGAGCCACGTGGCCGGAGTGGGGAGAAGGAAAGCCTAGCGGGAGGCCTGTTTGGAGGTGGTTTTCATGCGTTTGGCTTGGGAGGGGAAGGGTTTGGCAAAGCCTTTGACGATCCCAGATCGCTGGCTGGGGTACCGGCGGGTGGTGGCGTTCTTTATCTCCCGAGGAGGCATCCAGCAAGAGTGGGGCAGAAGTGGTGGCAGGAGGGGATGTCCAGCCTGGATGTGACATGGGTGTTGGAGGCACCTGTGGGATCCCCGAGGAGCGTCCCCGTGGGCAGCGGATCCCGGAGGGGAAGCATCTCTGGCGTGGCGGCCGTCCTGGTGACTCAGGGCGCAGGTCTCTCCTGGGCTGCTCTGCAGCTGGCCGCGCCCCAGGCCCGGCACAAAGGACCCGCGTCCACTCCCGCACAGGCCTGCTCGTCCCCTCCCAGACAGGCTGCCTGGGCCGCTCTGCAGGGCCAGGCCACGTCCCCAGAGGCTCGTTTCCGGGAACTACGTCTGGCGCTGTCGGTTACCGGCACGTCCGGGGACGTCTGGGGATGGTGGAGCTGTCCCGCTGGAGTCGGGCTGGCCGATCTGGAGAATCTAGGTCAGAACGAGCCCCGGGAAGTTCAGGGCTTGGGCAGTTCGTTGCAGCCGAGGCAGAGCCACGCGGGGGGCCTCGTGAGGCCAGAACACAGACCACGAATCGACATGGGCCGACGCTGCCGTGGGGAGGTGGCCCCGCCGGCTGTGTGACCTCAGACAGTCTCTCGGACTCTCTGTGCCTTGCCTTCCCCGGCCCTTCCTGCCTGCCCTCCGTCAAGAGCAAAGGGGGTAATAAAGGCAAGAGTGTGCACTTCATTTCTGCGTGAGAGGTAAGCAAACACGTGCAGGTGAACACAACTCATACACACCCAACAGAGAGCGAGACAGAGAGACAGAGAACGAGGGCACTCACCACCTTTTCCCATTCTGCCATGATTATTTTAAAGCTGACTTTACCCTGTCTTTCCAGTTTCTGTTTTCTGTGCTCTTGGCCCTCGTCCACCAGTCCCTGAGCCCCTTGACTTGGTGTCTCCTTCCCATATTTAGTCGAAGAAAGGCTGAGACCCTTGGTGACACATTGTAAGGAGCTGAACCAGGCCCCAGAGAGCTAAATGGGCCTCGAGGCTCCGGAGAGAGGAGTTTGGGGCACCAGGAGACCTACGCACAGCCTTTACTGTTTGGGGGAGGCATTGTTTGGCCAAGAATCCAAACTGAGACTCCACAATGGACTGACACTCTACGCAAAGTCAAGGGAAAGGGAGAGTGGGACCCCTTCCCTGAGCAGGGCTGGGCCAGAGTCCCAAGAGTAGGGCTTCAGGGAAGCGTCACTCTTCCTCGCCCATCCTGCCCAGCCCTGCAGCCCCCGGTAGTAGGGACCAATTACCCTGTGTTTGGCAAGAAGGACATCCAATCCTAACCTCGCTTGATCGAGGGCACATCCCCACCCAAAGTCATGCTGCTAGGTGGTCTTTTCCAGAACCAGGGCAAAATGCTGGTCTTCTGACTTGAGAAACGTTGGGGACAGTGGCCTGCTCCAAGGGTCTGTTTAAACAAGATGGAGTGCCTTTCCTGAGGAGTGATATATGGGGTGCAGGAAGTTCTTGGAGCCGAGCTGAAGGGGGTGACGGCGGTGATGATGACGATGGCAGAAGTGATGCCTGGTTTTCAACCCAAAATCCAACCCCAAAACAAATAAACAGGATGAACCTGCGTCGACCTCTGCCGAGTTCCTCTCCCTCGTACAGGGCCTGGCGCTCAGCCGGTGGGCAACAAACATCTGGGAACGAGTGAATGGATTCAGCCGCCATGCTGACAGTCTGGACACGACACCAAGGGTGGGCAACTCAGGTGGTTGGGGCCAGCACAGTGACTTAGATTTCTGGGTGCCATGAGCCCTCTGCTGTAGCCTGCCTCCCCCTCCCCAGGCACGGCTTCACAGAGTCGTGAGGATGGCTGTGTTTGAGGAAGAACCAAGGGAGGGAAGAGACCTTCTTTTCTCCATGGAGTGACCTCCGTGGCCTCAACTTCGCACTAGGGAAGTGACTGACTCAGATTTGGGCTGAGCTCTGGATACAGAATACTGGGTCTGTTATTGACACAGTTGGGGAACAATTCCCCCCCCCCCCCCACCTCCTTATTTCCCCTGCCTGCTTTCCGGCCAACTTTCTCACCCATTCCCTATTAACCAGCCTCTCTTCAGGCTCCTGCCCTGTGCCGGGCCAGCGCTCAGATGGCACGGTGGCGAGGCTGATACCAAGGGCAGAAATGCAGTCCGTGGGTCACAGAGGCTCACCATCCAGCGCGGGAGTAGCCATGATGATAGGATTGCCAGGGGCTGTCAACATGGGTGGGAGTTAGGGCAAGGGCTTGGAAGCCAAGTGGGGAAACTGATCCTGTCTTCCTAGAGGCAGGGGCTTGGGCAAGCTCATGTGGTGCACTGCTCCTCATACTCTTAGGGAGAGGGGGACAGGGGCTGAGAGAGCTTAGGGTAGGGGCTACCTTCTCTCCTTTGCCTCCACTAGCCCTGCACAGCCCCCAAGACCACTCAGAGCGGAGTCTCCAATGGAGCCCCTAGGGGTGAGCCTCAAGGCATGGGCCAACCTTCCCAGCAGCCAACATTGCACCTGGGTGGCTGGTGCAGCCCAGACACGGCACCCAGTCAGGGCAGGCTCCGTCGTGGGGCCCCAGGCGTGGCCGGAAATGGCAGTTCGGGCTTGCTGTGCCCTCTCCTGCTGTAGGCCCTCGCACCAGGCCGGAATGTCCTCAGGAAGGGGTTACCTCTCTCCAGGGGGTGCTTCTGGATTCCCGTTTACAGCTCCAGCCAGGATGTTTTGCAATGAGCTTAGAGAAAGCATTCATTCCGGGAAGAATTGGGGAGTGGAATGCTCCCTGCCAGCAGGGGTGTGGGTGAGAGGGCGCAGGGCTGCCTGCTGGGCTGAGGCAGGGTGGGGTGGGCAGGGGGGTGTTGCTGACTGCCCCGCTGGCCTACTTCTCAGCCCTCTGGGACTTTAGCCTCTGGGCTGTTTCTCTGTCTGTCTGCTTGTCCACCCGGATTAGAGAAGCTGGCTGGCTCAGGCCAGTTCCCCAAGCCGTCCGCCTACCACGAGGCCGCTTGAACTTCATTTTATTTTTATTGTGGATTATTTTGGAATATGACTCAAAAACGATTACTAAATGGAAAGGTACACTCACCTCCAACCCTGCTTCGTCTACGCATGCTCCCTTGCCCCCACGAGGAAACTATCCCCCCTGCTTTTTGTTTATTCATCCAGTGTTTCTATTTGCAAAAATAAGCCGCTACATATTTGCATTTGGGCCTCCCTCACACGCGGGCGGAAGCGTTCTCCCTGCGTTGCTCTGCACCTCGGGTTGGTTGTTTTTCCCTTGAACAATAACACCCGGAGATCATTCCACACTGGTTACATCCAGGTCTGCACGGTACTGTCTTGGGAGGCTTGTGCCATAGCTAATTCAGGCATTCGAGGGTTTGAACCCTGACGCCCCCCAATACCACGCTGATTCCCCAGCTGAGTTTTCTTTCTCTGTGTTTCCTAAGAACCCCAACTGAAGCCTTTCCCCATTTTGTTCAGCCCCCCCCCCCCCAATGCCTACCGTGTTCATTCCCTCCTTCCCGTGTGGGTGGTGTTACTGTTCATGTTTTGCAGGGGAGGAAACTGAGGAATTGAGAAGGCAACGGATACGCCCCCGAGGAGATCACACGTAGGCAGCGAAGTGTGGGATTTGAACTCAGAGCAGCCTGGGTCCAGAATCCTTCGTCTTCATGAGGTCGCACTGCTGGGGAATGTAGACCTACCCAGTCGGCTGTCTTCAGGGTCTAGATGGAGCTCCTGAGCCCAGAGAGGGGTAGAGACTTGGTGCAGTTCACATTGCCATACATCAGTGGCTCCCCCGAGGAGAAGCAGCACGGCCGGACACCTGAGGTCTCGCTTATGTGAGTGGGGGTCCCCAGCAAGACTCCTCTCCTCTCTTCCCTGACCTCCTTCCCTGACCTTCAAACCCATGGTGGCTCTACTGCCCATAAACTAGACTTAAAGTCAGAACCGCAGAAGCTGGCCACTGAATGATTTAACAGATTCGTCGTCCAGGCGGACGCGCCGAGGGGGAGCGAAAAGGGGAAAGGTCACACAGTGCACCTGTAGCGGGGCTGGGGTGTATTGCAGGGCTCCTGACCGGGCGTCTGGGCATTAGTCCAGGCCCCAGCCTGCTTGCACCCAGTACCCTCCCTACCTGAAAGCGCCTGGTCTCTTCCCTCGTCCTCGTTTAGCGTGCCTCCCCTCCCAAGCTTCCTCCTGTCTTCTTTCAAGACGACCACTTCTAGGTTCCTCTCGGCCCTTGCCTGGGGGCCGGACCCCCATTTCTATGAGTGTTCATTGGCTTAGGCTGGCCTCTACCAGCAGGGGGGACCGGGGTGGCTTGTGTGAGAAACTCTGGCAAAGTCGGCAGACAGCTGAAATAACACCCTGACCAGCGTGAAACGCAGGGCTGTGTGTGTGCCTGTGTGCGCGTGCGCGTGTGTATGTGTGCTTTGTATGTGTGTGTGCGTGTGTGTACGTACGTGGGTGTGTATTTATTGTGTGTGTATGATGTGTGTGTGTGTTTGGGTGTGTATTTTGTGTGTGTGTTGGGTGTTTGTACGTACGTGTGTATATTGTGTATGTGTATGCGTGAGTGTATGTTGTGTGCGTGTAGGCGTGTGTCTGTGCGTGGATGGGTGTGTTCGTGTCGTGCCTGCGTGTACGTGGTGGGCGAGGCTCAAATACGAGGCTCAAATACAAGGACCCACAGCCTTCGCTCCATAATCTCTGGGTGTCAATTCTTCTGTGCCATCCCAGACGTACGATTTTGAAGTTCCACGCATCGTGGGGGGCATGGAAGGTGGTAACAGCCTGAGATGGACGGCCATCTCTGGGGTGGTCTGTGTGTGAGCTCTGGCCCCAGGGGAGGATGAGATCCACACTAAATTCACGCCGGGCCACCGTTGGTGAGCAGAGCAGGAGATCTTGACAAGTCACTTCCTGTCTCTGGCCTCAGTCTTCCCTTCCACAAGGTGGGGGTAAGGACCTCTGTTTTGTTTTACCCTCAGGGGCATCGTGAGGACGGGATGAGCCGTTTGCTGCTGGAAATCTTACCAAGCTCTTTCCCACTCTGTGATGTTTGTGTTTTGCAGGGATCTGAAATCTCACCATGTGTTGCCCTGTATCATAGATGCATATACTCAGGTGTGTAAGCATAAGAGTGTTTAGGGACTAGGGTCATGTAGTTGAGTCTGTGGGTGCTTTTGCCTGTTGACTAGGTTTTAACTCCAGTCGAGTGAGGGCCCTCACACCTTGCGCAGAGCTGAGCCTACTGGGAACGCTTGTGCTGCAATCCTGGGGCCACCGTTTGCTTAGCTGGGTCCCCTTGAACCAGCCCCGTAACCTTCATTCCCTTCATCTGTAAGACGGGCCGGTCAGGGTGGCTACCTCCGGGCCCTCCTGGAGACTGGGGGAACCAAGCACCGAGAGCTCTTGGTGCAACATGACCTCACTTATCACATGCTAGCAGTTCTTAATTCACCCAGAACTGGAGGAGAAATGGCACGAGTACCATCACCTCTGCGCTGCGTTACAATGAGGAAGGGGTCGGGACCCCCAACTGCCGCCTGTGGATCCCTTTCTCCTTGCAGATGCCTGGAGCTCATGGTCGGAGTTAAGTGCTTGATACTGGGGGTGGGTTCTTCTGGTTGAGCGTGAGAGCACCAGAGGAAGATGGTGGGAGAAGGAAGTTTGGGACAGGCCCACGGAGCCCCGGGTGTTCCCTTTTTCCATCGGGACATGACAGCTGGGACCGGAGGGCTGCATGTGTCCTATGGAATCCCCCACTGTCCCTGGTAGCTCTTCCCCAGGTGGGTGCTAGTGAGTCACCGGGGAACCTCCATGCTCCACCCTCTCCAAGCGGGGTTCCCACTTCAAGCGAGTTTGGGCAACACCACAGACGGTATCCTCCCTCATGGACGTCGAAATGCTCACTGAGATTACAAAGGGGCTGTAAAACCTGCAGCGAACAAATCATTTTCATCTGGTTTCACCCAGCATTTCCCAAAGGTACTCTCCTTTGGAATCACCCCTGCCGTAAACCTCCGTGGAAGACATACAGAGAAGCACAGAGCCCCAGAATTCATGGGGCGGAAAGGAACGAAACCACGTGTCCCCAGGTCATCCGAGTCAGGCAAGTGCTACGTCGCGGGGCGCGCTTCGCGAAAGTCAGCGCACGTGTATGTCACCCGGGAGCTTGTAAAAACGCAGATTCTGAATCAGCAGGTCTTGGCGGGGCCTGAGGCCCTGCATTTGTAACAAGGCCCAGGCGATGCCGATGCTGCTGGTCCCCGGACCGCACTTTGAGTGGTAAGGTTATAAAGAACCCTCTGGAACTCCGCCCGCCCGTGTGTCTGCCCTTTCGACAACCTTTTGACACTGGTGACCACCTGCAGCCTTTCCAGAATGGGGCCATTAGACCCATCAGCGGGGAGGTGGGCAAGCAGTTCTGTCCCAGGAGGGAGTGGCCGGGCCGGGTTAGCGGCTGAGGCGAGCGGCGAGGACCAAGGTTTGGGGATGACAAAGTCCTTCGGTGACAGATCTTAAATGAGTCCGCCTGGAGATATGGCAGTCGGGTTGTGTGTCTGCCACCTCTCCTGTCTGGGCAAACAAGGTTGGGGTCGTTAGTGTTTTAATTTATTTATTTATTAATTTTTAAAGAGACAGTTCCCCTTTCTTTCCTTGGGTCTGGAGTCATTAAACAGGGATTAGCTGGATAAATAGAGGAAGTGATTTTTAAACTGTTTGCAAACTTAATGTGAAGAGCCCAGCCTTGCAAATTATCACGTCTAATCAGAGGCCCTCGCTTCACTGCTCTAGTAATTGTACTGGTATTAGTCAAATTCTTGTTGTCTCCTCATTAGCTGTGAAAAGGAGACTCAAGATGTACTTCATTAGAGTGTCCTGGAAATCTATTGCTGATGTGGAGGCAGGGGAAAGCGGGAGGAGGGGGAGGGGAGAGGGGGTGGGCGGGAGGCAGCCATCTCCCACCTCTGAGCCCACCCCCCACCCCCACCCCCACCCCAGTCTGTGCCACCAGGAGCAAGGCCAGCTAGGGGGCCCTGACACTCCTAGGTCTCTGGTTCTAAGTCTGGAGGCTCTGGAGAGCAGTAAGCCCTCGATGTTCTGGACGATGCTCAGACTTAGGCTCTCCCAGGAGCCGCGCTCACCAAGGGCTAAGAGGGCTGTGGGTGGGCCCAGGCTTCTCTGAGCTTCTCTGTCACCCCAAGACGGAACAGCAGAGCCCACGAATGTCAGCCAGACATCAGCCTGCCGCTTGCCTGTCCCTTGTCTGACGGGAGGCACCAACAACACTTTCTCCTCCCTCCCTCCCTCCCTCCGCCCTCCTTCCCTCCCTTTTTGTACCCATTGCATTTGCCTTATCCCCACCCTCTCTTCCCTTTTTTCTCCTCCTTTTTCCTTTTCTTATCCTCTGCTCTCCTGTCCAACAGAGACCCATGAGGCATCTAGCCCTATGCTATTTAAATTTAAGTTCATTGAAATAAAACAAAAAAGCCAGCCCCTCGTTTGCACGAGCCACGTCTCGGATGGTCGATAGCCACACGTGACTGGTAACTCCTGCATAGAACAGTGCAGAAAGTTCTCTCGGACAGCTGTGGTCTAGTGTCTTTCTGCTACGCTGGGGTTGATGGGCATGGAGAGAGGAGGAGGAGGAGTTGAAGGAGAGGGAAGCTTCTCTCCAAGATGCTCGCAGCCAGGTTGGAGAGAGATCAAGCCCGTGATAGCTCGTTGAGGACGTGGGCAGGCACTAGACTGCGGGACACAGACGGGGCTCTCTGGAGGAGGGGAGTCAGCCTGGCAAGCCGGAGAGAACAAGGCTTCCCAGAGAGCAGCAGGAATTTTCGACTAAAGACCTATCCACATTCGTGCTTGTTCTAAGGGCAAGACCAGCCCGTGAGCTGGGGGGTCCTCCCTTCTGAGCTTAGGGTAACATTATGGCCTGTGGCTGAGCAATGAGCACCAACATAAATGCAGCATGTCGGTCACCCACCCCCAGCAACCTCAGAAGTTGTTTTAAAGCACTGTTCACAGTTCTCTGCAGGGACCAGGTGTTCTGGGCTCAGGATCCGGGGAGCCCTAGCCGGGTGCCTGGGCTGCGCCACCCGGGTGAGACCAGGTAACGGTCCAGGGCCACTCACCATGGCACCCTCTCGCCTCTCTTCTTAAGGAGCCTTCTTGGCAGCTGGCCCTGAGGCACCGTGCGGGGCTATGAAATGTGCATGACCTTCAAGGTTAGACGCATCTGCGTTCGAACTGATGCCGTATCACTTGCCTGAGGCTACTGACCACGCAAGTCACTCAGCAGTCTGAGCCTCAGTGATGACAACTGTAAAATGGGGATAATAATATCTACTTTGAAAGTTTGTTGTCGCTGGAATTAATGACGTGGCGTGCACAGTGTCCCATGGAGTTGTGGGCAATTAATCAGTTCTTCCTCCTCTCTGCCTCTCTCTCTCTCTCCCTCCTTCCCTCCTGTTCCTCGGCCCCACCTTTGCTCTAGACTGGAACTTTGGGCCGCCCCCTTCTTTGGCAACAGGACTTGGTCTCTCCAGGCTTCTGGATGCAGACCTGCTATCCTCAGTGGCTCAGAATCCAATTTCTCTACCTCTGCAGTGACAAAGGGCTGAGTCAGCTCCCCGGAGATTCACCCTCAAGGTTCCAAGGAGTCGGGGGCGGGGGGGGACCTCTGCGTTAGCACTCGGGCTGCTGATGGACTTAGCATGGATTCAGGGCTGATGACACAGCCCTGAGATGTGGAGTTTACTGGAGAAGTCATGGTGGTTTCGTTTTGTTTTGTTTTATATTAATTTCCACAAAACAGGTTTCCTTCTAATCGGAGATTGGTTGTCTGCGTTTCTGGCTTCTGGTAACTTGCTCCCTGGCCCTACAAAGGCTACATACAGGGGATTAGTTAGATGCCCCTGGTGCTGAGGGATGGAAAGGGCCACAGGGGTGTCCCTGCCCCCTCCCCACTGGTCTGGGTGGTATGCAAGGCACGAAGCCCCAGAGGAAAGCCCACTTCACTAGGCTCTCAGATGCTCCTGGCACTGGATTTGTAAAGTATGAGGGCTTTGGGCAAGATTTGGGAGGCCCAGAGAGGTTAATTGACCTGCCAAAAGTCACATAGCTGGTCAAGTGAACTGGGCTGGACTCTCCTTCCCAGGATCCTTGGCACACTTGACCCTTAGTGAATCAGTCTGCCATTGCCCACCCGCCGCTTGTGAAACCCTGCGGAGCTCACACATCACGTATTTCATTGTATTAGCTACTGTTCCTGGCAGACATGCTTTGTTTTCATGTGGCAATTGCCTTTCCAGCCAGACTGTCAGCGCAGGGTAATGAGAGAAGGTCTGGCCTCCCGTGACCTTGGCTGAGCAGCCTCCCTCCACAAACCAGCTTACTCCTCTGAAAGCTGAGGGTAGTAATGGCACCTTCTTTGGAACGCTGCGACAAGGCACCGAAGAGCTGCCATATTGGTGTTCAATAAACTTCTTACCCAAAATAGTTCTCTTCTAAGTTACTACTCCCAGTAAGTTCTACGGGCACTTCTGGGCTAGACCTAAAGTTCTCAAAGCATGGTCTCCGGACCAGCAACAGCAGTAGCACCTGGGAACTTTTTTAAGATGCAAATTCTCAGCCTCCTCCTGTACCCACTGAATCAGAAATTCTGCCAGTGGGGCTCAAAGATCCGTATTCTAGGAAGCCCTCCAGGCAATTCTCTTAGCCCTTATGTTTGGGACTCTTAAGGCTGGATGCACCCTTTTCATGGGCCAAGAGTGGGGAGAGATCACTGTGGGTAATGGTCTGTGCTCAGGGGAGGCTTCCAGGGTTTATGGCATTAAAAATGGACATTGGAAGGCAAGCAGTTGCTGGGTGCTTGGGAGGCATTTATGAGCCATGAAAGGCGCTCAGGGGTGGGAATGTTGAAGGCAAATTTGCCAAAGCCTGAGCAACTCCCGCCAATGCCCACAGACTGGAAGAGTGACCAGTGAGGCTGGGATCAGGATCCAGATTCTATCTTGATTAGGGTATCACAAATGCTGTGTCTGTATTGGGTCAGAGGAATCAGGAACCCATCCATCCATCCATCCATCCATCCATCCATCCATTCTTTCTTCCAACTAAAACTTATTTATTTGAATTAAAGTGAAGTGATTTGAACTTCATTCTAGCCAAGCAGTAAGCCATGCCCTTGGCTTGCAGATGTGAGGCCACCAGAGACAGCAACTTGTGTGTTTTGACTAATTTAAAAAGTCAAATCACTGAAAATGTGCTTTAATGAAAACAAGTTCCCACCGAACATCACTGTCTGAAATATTAAATTAAATATTTCCGTGTGGCATGAAGGGAGAGCAATATTTCGAAGGTCTGGCCCCACCCTTGAGGAGCCCATCAGGATGGGTGCAAAACTCAGCCACGTTAAGAGTGGAACTTCACCCAGGAGAGGGTCACGAATAGCAGCACGCATTTATATAGCTTTCAGGGCTCCCGTCTCGCTTTCTTACCCATTTTCTGATTTAATCCTGAAAACAATACTGCCAAGTCTGAGGAAACTCAGACTCAGAATTTAAATGACTTGCCCCAAGTTACAAAGAAAATTAGCTACAGAACCACGACGAAATCTGAATCTACAGATTCTCCCACGTCCCAAGCTGCATCCTTGCTGACTTCCCTTCCTAACAGTGGAAGATCGGGCGGGCGCTGTGTTCTGTTTTGGGTGCAGTGCGGCCCTTCTGGGATGTCCAGGCTGCCCGTCCCACCCATGCAAAGGGATGACTGCGAGGCCGTGTCTAGCCCGGAAAGCAACACAGGAAAGCCAAGACTCGTTTCCAAAGAAGTCATCCGCTCCCCAGCACGGGTCGTTTCAGGGAAACAGAGACATCGGTCTCACCACCGAGCGTGACTCCTCCGAGATCAGAACCCAAACCCCCCAGCTTCCCAACACCCGATGAATCCCGAGGATTTGACATCTTGCACATGCCAGGACACTGTGGGAAAAGAAAAATCAAAACGCACACCGATAGCCAAAACGTGGGTCTTTGAACAATATTAAAACACTTCAGCAACATTTCATATAGAATTAATTAACATAAAACCCAGCATCCTCATTGCCGCGTGGCCCTAAAGTGGTTGCCAGAATTTAATTAGACTTAACCTTTTTTCCTACCCCAGTACCACTTTATAATAACTGCAAATCATTATTAATTCCTTTGGTGTTCACTGTAATAACATTAATCATGATGAACTTCTTTCTGTAGTAATGTGTATGTAATATGTAATTCCATAGCAATTTAGTATTAGTTAAGGCTAAATTGAAATTAATTTCACAAAAAGATACTATTTGTTATTGGATACTGTATATTCGTAAAATAATGTTTTAGAGCAATTTATAGCACGGTGGCCAGATTAGGAAGCATTTGGCCAACTGTTGGAAGTTCGCAGATAGAACTACCTGCTGCTGCTGATTAGAGCATACCTGATTGCTGGCGTCTCATATCCCAAGGTACCTGAAATATCACACCAGAAAGTGGGTAAACTATTATGGGATGGTCCTTTGAGGTACAGTGCTTTATCAGCCGGAAGGCACAGTGCTGGATGAGAACACACTTTGGAGTCGTTGCCAGCGGCCAAGCCTATGATTTATTATGCCCGATCTCAAAATTCGAGACGCTTATTTGGCTGCTCCAAGGGGCAGTGTTCCCTTCTGTGAAATGGTTATATTATCCCCTCACGGTGGTTGTCAGGGACTCCCCAAGGATGTGTTGGATTTGAGAGTCATTTGAAAAATAGCCAAGAACATAGAGGATGCTAGAAAGAAGAGAAGCAGGAGTCAGAGATACACAAAGATGAACAGGACAGAACTCTGACTTTGGGGACGGCAGCTTCCCAATAAGGGCAATAAAGAGGTGCTCAGGTCAGGGGTGAGGTTAAAACTAAGTGACGGCACGTTAGGCACAGGTCTTGACCGATCAGCATGGTGGCGGGTGGGCGGGCATCAGGAGGGCATGTAGGTGCCCGCTGGATGGCCACCGGTCGAGCTCAGGCCATGATGGGGTACCACAAGAGAGTTCTTTAGCCTGGCAAGCAGGAGGGTGGGGTCCAGGGAAGCCTCTCTAGAAAAGGAGAGGGTCTTGGATGAAAGTGGGCTTCGGCTAAGGCAGGGAACAGCCGGGTCTCCTCTCAGAGACAGGAGGCCCCTGATGTGCATGGAGAGTAACTATTAACACTTTGTCCTTGTGAAGGATCCAGGGTCCCAAGGAGGAGTGGGGAGCATTGCTGGACCAGTGTGCAGGGCTCTCGCGGAGGGCTTTGTAAGCCGCATTGGGGAGCTTGGACTTCAAAGGAGGGGGTGGGGGAGGGGAGTGATATGCTGGGGCACGGGTTTTGATTTTGTTTGCTTTTCAGCACTTAAGAAAATATGACCTCACTGCCATGGTAAAAGTGATATATGCCACCTAAAAATTAAGCATTTATGTCCGGAAATAGATACCATAAACAAAATCAAAAGACATATGATAAATGCTGGGAGAAGAGATTTATAGCCTGCGTTACAAAAAATTGATAGCCTTTATCTAAAGGGAGCTTTTTACAAGTTGATAAGAAAAAGACAAATAACCTGATAGATCAATGGCCAAGGAAAAGCCACAAATAACCAATAACGTAGGGAAAAAAAGCCCTTCGCTAACAAAGAATCAAGGAAAGACAATTAAAATAACAACGCAATACCAGTTTTTAACAGAAATTGACACAACTAGAAATGTTGGTAGTATCCATTACTGAAGAGGGAAAATCAGGTACTCTTAGACTTAGTGGGTTAGAGTGTAGACAGGACACAATCATTCCACTATTAAGGTATAAAATATGCAAGTCATTTTGATCAGAAACCCTATTTTTGGAAATCTCTGCTATAAAAAACACTGGGGTAAGAAGGTGAGGTGAGATGCTTAAAAAACCTGGGGGCGCCTGGGTGGCCCAGTCCGTTGGGCATCCAACTTTGGCTCAGGCCATGATCTCTCAGTTCGCAAGTTCGAGCCCCACACCGGGCTCTGTGCTGACAGCTCGGAGCCTGGAGCCTGCTTCTGATTCTGTGTCTCCCTCTCTCTCTGCCCCTCCCCTGCTCATGCTCTGTCTCCCTCTGTCTCTCAAAAATAAAGGAAAAAAAAATTTAAAAAAAACCCTGAAATTTTGTGTAAAAGGGTTTAAATAAATTAAAATACACCCATGCTATAGAGTATTAATCAGTGAGTTGAAGGGATGCCTTTGGCAATTATTAGATGGATATTGCACAATATGCACTGCAATCCAACTGATGTTAAAAAAAAAAGTCGTATACAGTAATTGTAATAAATAAAGGAATTCAAGAATACCACCAAGAAAAAGGAAGTAAGTAATCCTTATATGGTGTACTTCCCAGAAATCAAAACATGCTAATATCTCAATAGAGCCTACATAGAAATATGATGGTGGGATCCTACCACACAAGCTACTTTTTAATAAAAAACAATATTAGATTAAATTTCATTTTAGTTTGAAAGAAGAACCAGAAACTAAAGTAGAGGAAGGAATTGCTCTACTTAGACAACTATTTCTTCAGCGCAAGAATATTACTTTCTAACAGATTCCCGTTCATGGGTTGTAGAAAACACTGGGAGGTGGTGGTCAAGTTTAAAACGACGTATTTTAAATTTGCACAGTATGGATTGGCTTCTGGCTCAGAGGGATTAGGAGATTGGCACTTACACTTTCCCACGCTGCTCTTCCCACTCTCTGATATTGTTGGTTATGCTATCTTTTTTTTAATCTTTTACATTATATAACATTTCTATTCCATCCTGTGGTGATAACAATGCCAGTTTTTAATGACACCATGAAAAAATTTAATGAACTCTGAGTATAAAACCTTGGCTTCTCTGTACCTCAGTCTTTGATTTAGATATATCTGTTAGTTGACTTGTGTATCGATCAGAATTTGGTTCTGCTGCATAAAACAACAGCAACAAAAAATGGTGGTTTAGGCAAAATAAAAGTTTGCTTCTTTTTCGTATGAAGTAAGCCTGAAGGAACTGTCCATAGAAGGTTAGGCAGGTGCCCAAATTTATTAGGCAGCCAAACTCCTTCTCGCTGACTGCTCTGTCATCATTAGGATTTAGCCTATGTCCTCATGGTTCGAGATGGCTGCCAGGACTCCACCCATCACATCTATCTTTTAGACAGCATGATGGATGAAGGCTAAGGAGGGAGATCCTCCTTCCCTTTAATTAGACTTCCTGGAAGTGGCACACACCATGTCTGCTTATGTACTATTAGCTAAAGCTTCGTGTCTTGACCATAACCAGCGTAAGGAAGGCTAGGTATGTAGTCTTACAGGTGGGTGGCAATACGCCCAGGGAAACGTCAAAATTCTTATGACCGGAGAAGCAGGAAAAGGAGATGTTAGGAGGCTTTCTGGATTTCGACCATTACTAGCTGGATTATATCATCAAAAAGCCTTTTAACATGGGATCAGGAGTAGCAAATTCTTTCAATTCTCTCCTAGCTGGAAATGTCTTCCAGTGGCCTTTATTCTTGAGTGACAACTTGGCTAGATATAATAATCTTGGCTTACGGTTTCTTTCCATCAGAATTTTGAGTATATTCCTCCATTGTCTCCTGGAGTTATATATTGCTACCAAAAGATTCTGAGGCCAGCCTGCTTCATTGCAGCTTGTTGACGACTTACTTTTGTACCTGCACTCCTGAAGGGTTTTTCCTTGTCGTTAAAGTCCAACAGCATTACCTGGCTTAATGTCTTGATGTTGTCGTTGTCTATATTACCTCCCTCCCTCCTACCCAAGACCCTTGGGAAGAGTGGTGTTTTTAATCAGCAAATTCCATTATTTTTCTTTTAGGGGTTTAAAACTTTATATTATCATGTTTCTATTTCATTTGCCATGCTTTCTGCTTCTTAACATAAGGTCAACTTTGTCTTCCACATCCATTAAAATCTCACTATGTTACTTTCACCCTCTTGTGTTTTCCCTTCGCATTCACCGTGATCATCTCAAGCAGAGGGCCACAAGGGATATGGAGGGAGCTGCTCCAGGGGCCGACACTCACAACATGGACTAAGTAAGACATGAAAACTCCCTGGAGTTGTACAATTTGGTAGCCCATTTGCAACACTTTACTTGATATCCGGAATTACTTTGTCATCTGCATTGATTCTGTTCTTAATTTTGTATGATTTCTTTTTCGTTCTATAAAGGTATTATGATGGTTCTTATTTCGTTTCATCGGCTCTGAAGCTCCCTTTCCATATTGTTCTATTGCTTTCTTAAACAGTTTTACAGAGATATAATTGCCATAAAACAAGTTGTACATATTTGAAGTGACAGTTTGATACGCTTTGACATATGAGTACACCATGAAACCAATCGCACAAATCAACATAATGAACATATACATCACTTCCAAAAGTTTCCTTGCACCCCTTGGTAATTTCTTTATCTCTTTTTTGGCTTACTTGCTCGTCTTTATTCAGTTATTTCACGATTTTAGTCTTTTAGAGTTTGTAGTATACGCTTCCAACTAATTGTTACATCCCTTTGTGTTTGGTATAAGATTCTTACGATGTACTTTTTTCTCTTCTCCAGGCCTTGGAGCCATTGTGGTTGCACATTTTACTTCTATGTAAGTCCTATAATAGATTGTGATTATTTTTGTTTTACACAGTCAATGAGCTTTTAAACTGATTTAAATAATAAGAAAAAATCTTTTATGTTGACTCACGTACTTATCATTTCCAGCACTCTTTGTTTCTCTGTGGAGATCTCAGTTTCTTTGTGGCATCATTTCCACTCTGTTTGAATGGTTTTTGGTCCCAATTTTTGTGGGACCAATACTTGTGATGAATTCCTCTAGCTTCTGTTTTTCTGAAAATGTCTTTGCCTCCATTTTGGAAGACTCATTTTGCTGGGTATAGAATTATAGGTTGTCCGGTCTTTTCCTTCAATCCTTTAAGGACATTGTTCCATCTCTTTTGGCTCACATTAGTTCTGATGAGACATCTGTTGTTATCCTTATTCTTCTCCACATAATGTGCCCTCAACTTATCGCTGGCTACTTTTAGAAGTTCTCTTGATCGCTAATTTTAAGCAATTTTTAAAATCATGTGGCTTGGTGTACCTTTCTTCACATTTCTTGGGCTTGAGGTTTGTTGAGCTTCCTGGATCTTTCGTGCTTATGTTTTTCTCAAATTGACAAAAGCTTTGGCGATTATGTTTTCAGATGTCTTCCACTATGTCCTTATCAGCCTCCAATTGCACATCTATTAGGATACTTGAGTTTGTCTTATACCTTCACCATAATTTGTCCATTTTAGAATTTTACTTCTTCATTGTTTCATTGTGTATAGTTTCTTATCTCTGTATTTAAAGGTTATGAATCTTGTTTTTCTGTGATAGTTTATTTGCTGTTCATGCCATCTAGGGATTTTTTCCCCCCCATCTTAGACGTTGAGGTTTTCATTCCTAGGAGTTTGATTTTTGTCTTTACATCACTAGTCTCCACATCTTTTTTCTTCAGTTTCTGGAACATGTAGAATGCAATCATAATTACTGTTTTAATGTTTTTGTGTACTAACTATAGTATCTGTGTCATTCTAGGCCAGTTTTGATTGATTACATTTTGTCCTTATTATGGATTATCCTTTCGTACTTCTCTGATTTATTTGATTTGATTTTTATTTTTTAATGATTTTATTTATTTATTTTTATTGGATGTCAGACATTTTGAATTTTGTCTTATTGGGTGCTGGGTAGTTTTATATTCCTACATATGTTATTGAGCCTTGCTCTGGTATGTACTTAAATTCCTTTTTTTAAAAAAATGTTTTATTTGTTTTTGAGAGACAGAGACAGACAGAGCACAAGTGGCAGAGGGGCAGAGAGAGAAGGAGACATGGAATTCAAATCAGGCTCCAAGCTCTGAGCTGTCAGCATAGAGCCTGATGCAGGGCTTGAACCCAAGAACCATGAGATCACGACCTGAGCTGAAGTCGGATGCTTAACTGACTGAAACACCCGGGTGCCCCTTAAGTTTCTTAAAAACTCAATCCCGTCATGTCTTGCTTTAAACTTTGGTTGGCATAACCAGAGTGGCATTTAGTCTTAGACTAATTTTGCCCCACTACCTTGAAACAAAATCTTTTTCGGTACTTTATTTAAAGCCTGAGAATTCTTCCCGGTAGGGATAAGAGCAATTCCCACCTTGTATGAGCACCTGCCTGTGTTGATGCCTGGAGCCTCCAGGCAGTGCGCTAGAGCAATTGTAAGGCTCATCACATTTGTTTCCCACTGTTCAGGCATCCGCAACCCTTGTTGCTCATCCTGTGTTTTGCAAACTGTTATTTCACGGATTTTTGTCTATTTTCTTGGTTGTTTCAGGTGATAGGGTGGATCTGGTGCCTGTTTCTTCACCTTTGTACTGTTTTATCATTTGTTCTTTACGTTCTTATTTTGATGACTTTTTTTTTTTAATTAGGTTTTTATTACAATGGGGAAGTGTTCTTCTATTATTTGGAATTACTGTTTTCCAGACTGTATTCTTTATCTGGTTCTTGCTTTGGTTTTCTATTTTTTTCCCCTGAATAGTGTTTGCATGGTTGTCATGCTGATTATTTTAATCGTGTTTGTACCTAACATAGAGAACACTGTTCAGTCCTTGACTATGAAAGGGTGAGTGGATATGCTTTATGACGTTCCCACTTTAACTGAAGCATAGTTATCTTTCTCTCTGAACTACATTCTAAGGTGCAGGCGTTTTACCGTATTACCCATTCTGTAGTTGCGGTGCAAAGGGAGGAGGACAGACTGAAGGAAGAAAAGAACTTTCAGTGTTATCCACAGAGTCACCAGAATTTTAGAAAATATTTGGGGAACCAAGATATAAACACCATGAAGGCAGGGATTTTTTCCTTTTTGGTCATTTTTGCTGACTATTGTATCTCTAGCCCTGAGAACAGTGCCGGACACATGATAGATTCTCAACAACTAAGATTTGAAGGAAAACGTGAATTCTACTTTTCGACTCCCTGTTTTATTCCAAGCACTCCCTTCTGGGAGGGCACGATAGGGTAGGTCAAGCATCTAAACATCACACTGATGCAGGTGCTCGGCACCTAAGCTGACTGACAAGGGTCCCCCGGACCAAAGTTCTTCTGGGCAGCAATGCCAATCAATAGGATGGGTAGGACCGTGTGGATGCGTGGCCACATTACAGAATTGACGGTGATCCCAACCCAAGTCAGTGGGAGAAAACCATGGCCTCTCTAGTGCAAAGATCCTATTTAAGCCAAACATAGCTCCCCAACACTCTGCCCTTGATTTCCTTCTTTGTCCATAGCATAGACCTTTCCCAAGCTCCTTAGGTAGAACTAACTAGGCCATGTGTTCGTCCACATCCAATTTCCAATCATGGCACTCATGTGTTGCTTTTCTTATTCTGATCATCTATTCTATGATGAGGAGGGGCTCATTCACAAACCAGCCTCCTCTGAAATCCCTCCTTCATTTGGTCAAACCGCAACGGGCTCTCAGCTCACCTCACTCTTGAGGTTGCAAGAATGTAAACGGTCTGCAACGATCCCCCTCCTGGTTTTGTCTGTACATCCTCAAGGTCCTAGTGACCTGTGTATTTTCCATCAAGTTCACGGACTTCAGACAGTCTGTGTTTATTAATTATTGTGATATATTACCCCTTCCATATAATTCATTTCCTTGTGACCACTACTGCTCACTCACCAACATTCCTAGGCACCACAAACTTCACAGAGCCTCTTGACTCCCGGGCAGTACTCCCTCCATGTTAGAGGCCTTAGTCTTTTTATGGGGTGAGGAGCTCAGGGTGGCCATCAGCACCACTGTCTGGGCTCAGCCACGGTGTCTGGGCTGCTCCATGGGAACGAGGAAGAAGGAAAAGACAAGAGTGGTGAGGTTCTGAGAGACTCCCAGTTAATAATGTAGATTCAACCCTAACTGCTTTTTTGGGGTGTCTGCCAAAAGTCACGATGGGGTCAAGATTATTGGCCAGGGAAGCCTCACAGTACAAAGGCAGGAAGCCATGGGCAGGTCTCTAATGAGACGTGTCCAGGAAAAGTGCTGTGAGTTCCAAGCTTGCCAATATCTGAGACAGGGAGAGGAATGGCAGGATGCTCACAGAAGAGCAATAAAAATGATTGAGCCTCCAGAGAGACTGATTTATGACAAAGGCTCTAGGAGCTAAATACATTTCACTGTGGCCCAGCAGAGCAAGTGAGGGAAGGGGAGGGTGGTGGGATTCTCTGCAGCACCAAGCATGGGAGAGAGGTAGGAATGGAGGTAGACTTTGGCAGAGGCAGTGTCCGGGGGGTTGGTCCTGGGAAACAAGGAGAAGAAATCTAGAGAAAGGAAGAGAAAATGCAGAGGAGAGAGGGGCAGCTGGGGAAGGCTTGAGATTACTAGGGTCAGCAGTGTCATCCAAACGTCCATCACCTCTCTGTCAAGGTCAGACCTGGGGCCTTTCCCATGGCACTTTCTCAATCCCCTGTCCTGGGGGTCTCTGCATCTCCCTTCACTGCCTGGAAGTCCAGCATCCAACACGGGGCTTGCATACTGTTGGGTTCTCCAGGAAGATGGTTAAATCAAATCCCTAAATTTGGGGTGGAAAGAGCTGTTCTGGCACAGGGTAGTTTAGAGATGGCCAAACGTGCCTCAGGAAGCCCCTGACTCGGTGCATCCCTTTCTTCCCATCCGAGGAGGCCTCTGGCTGTAGAAATCCCTTTATGTTGCATTTAATAGCAGCAATCGGCCGGTGGGAAACGATGCTCTGAGACCCGGGACTGAGCCTTGGAGGAGAAGTATGAGGTTGAACTGCTGGAGAGGTGTCTCCAATTCTACTTCCAAAATTACAGTGTAAAGCTCTTCAAAGAAGAGAAGAAATAAGGATAATCATAATAGTCCTGGTGAGGTCCCATATTTCTGTACCACTTACAGGTCACAGAAAGCTTTCACATCCATTAACCGTTTGCCCTCGTCACATCCTCGCCTATCTCAGTGGGTTGTCAGGAAAATCAAAGGTTTCCCCTAGGAACTGAGACTGCAGGCATGCCCCACTTTAAGCAAATCCTGCTGTGAAGAAAGCCGGCTTCGCAGAGGAATTTAATGGCATTATTTTAAATGGTGGGTTCCCCCAGCATGCGAAGAAATAGGAGGCAAGTTAGTAGAATGCTTGATTGATTGACACATATCTTTTTCAGCGCCAGCTGCATGCCGTTAGCATCTAATGTGTGCTGAGGGTGGCTGTGTTGGGAGACGTGGGAGTGCATCTCAGGTGGCCAACCCCAAGAGAGGAGAAGTCTTTGCATCTTCAGGTTCATTTTCCAACTCTTCCTCTGCGTGCACAGCTATCTCAGGAGCTGTTTTACATCCCTGGGATGGGAGGGATGGCATTCCACCTCCCCCTTATCCCCCCGGGGCCAGAACTCTGGCACCTCTGATTCAGGGCTGGCAAAGAGAGGCAGTTCCCCCATGGGGTGGGGGTGGGGCTGTCAGGTAATACCAGGGTGCTGCCAGTGGCCACGATCGCTGGGCAGTGGAGCGAGGGAGAAGACCCTGACCCAAGAACAGAGAGACCAGGGAAATGCCATGTGGCGCCCCACTTTTGGGTCTCCTGGCCCCACCATAATGCAACGTGGCTGTTCAATCCTGCCAACTGTGGTCCAATCACTTTTTAAAACATGTTTATTTTTGAAAGAGAGACAGAGAGCGGGTGGGGGAGGGGCAGAGAGAGCGAGAGGGAGACCCAGAATCCCAAGCAGGCTCCAGGCTCTGAGCTGTCAGCACAGAGCCCGATGCGGGGCTCGAACCCACAAACCACGAGATCAGGACCTGAGCCGAAGTCAGGTGCTTAACTGACTAAGTCACTCGGACACCCCGATCCAATCACTTCTTCCTCTTGATTCAAGCGGGTTCAAGTTAGGTTTCTTTCGCTTCCAATTTGAAAAAAATCACTAACAGGATCCTTTGCTGGAAGAGACAGGATACACACCCCCAACTCTTTTAATATGTACAAAAACAGTTAAAAGTGGTGTTTGAGAGTTACGGCTCACATATTTAAGATAGCAAGGATTGGAAATACCCGAACACCAACGCAAGAAAGTTCAGTTAAATACATTTTGGTGTACAAAGAGATACAATGCAGCCGCGGGGGGGGGGGGGGGGGGGGGGTGGGGGGTGGGGGTGGGGGGGGCGGGAAATGAGTGGCTCTCTCTTCCGATATAGAAAGAGCTCCAAGCTGTTCTAAGTTTAAAAGGTAAGGTGTGCTCTGAGGTACCACTACACACATATTAAAATGCCGTAAATAAAAAATATCGACAATATCAAGTGCTGGTGAAAATCCTTTGCTGGCGGCGGGCAGGCAAAATGGAATAGCCACTCTGGAACCTCAGTTTGGCAATGTTTTACAAAGTTAAACCTACATGAACCTATGACCCAGACATTCCACTCCTGGGTATTTCCCCGGGAGAAATGCAAACGTATGCTCATGGAAAAACCTACTCGCAAATGTGCCAACAGCCCTATTTGTAATAGCTAAAAAATGGAAACAACCCAGAGGTCTTTCAACAGAGGAATGGATACACAGAGTGCCAATTTATACAATGGAATACGACTCAGCAAGGAAAAGGCACGGGCTAGCGATACCTGCAAACGTTGGATGGATCTCAAGGGCTTTAGGCTGAGTGAAAAAGCCGATCACAAAGGTTGCATACTGGGGCTTCCGTTTATTATTTGTTTTTCCCAAAGTGACAAAATACACTGATGGAAAATAGCTCAGTGGTTGCCAGGGGTTAGGGCTGGGAAGAAAGTGTAGCTGTAACGGGGGCCGCATGTGGAATGTTCTTCATGGTGAGGGAGCAGTTCTGAATTCTGACCGGTGTGGTGCTTATACAAATCTATACATGCAATAAAACTTCACAGGGCTATTTACCAAAAACCTAAAAAAATTAGTGCACCTAAACCTGGCAAAGTTGGACGAAGTGCGATTGGGTTGTGCCATTGTTCATTTCCTGGTCTGATAGCTGTGCTACAGTTACTTAAGATGTTGTCACTGAGCGTAGCTGGGTGAAGAGTGCATGGGAATTCTCTCAACTATTTTGCACCTTCTATGTGGGTCTAAAATTATTTAAAAATAAATAACAGGTGTTAATAATAAATAAATAACATAATAATAATAATATATATAATTATAATAACATAAATAAATAAAGTTACAAATAAATAACAAGGTGCTAATCAATGTGTATAATATCTGCCCTTTCATGTAAAAGAGGAGGGAAAAATTTGTCCTGTACGCTCCTAAAGAAGCTGCAAGTTAAAATAAGAGACGCAGAAGAACAGTTATTGAGAGGAGGTTGGTTGAAGATGCAAAGCAATGATGAAGGGGACACTTTGCTCCGTCTCGCTTTGATGCTTTCTGTGTTTTGAATCATGTTTGTGTTTTCTTAAGTTTCTTCAAAATTAAAAAAAAAAAAGATGAACATGGTCTTTAGACTGGCTTAAGGGGGAAGGGGAAGGTAGCTGTGTTGGAATCACCGTTCCAGTATTTACTGGCTGTGTCACCGTGTACGACCCAGTTCGCCTCTCTGGGCCTCGGTTTCCGTGTCTGTAAAATGAAGCTGATGATGATAGTATGCGTCTCATAAGCTTGTTACGAGGTTTAAGTGTTCCACAGTATGTAAGACGCTTAGAACTTTTTCTACCTGGAAATACAGTGGTTTTATTCTTCTCACCTATCCCCATTTTGCAGAGATGGAAGCTAAAGCAGAGAGGGATAAAACGGCTGGTTCAAGGTCACACATTAGTAAACCCTGGAGCTGGAACTCAACTCCACAACTTTCTTACTCCGAAGCCCACATTCTTAACTTCTATACTTGCCTGCCTCCATATCCCACCGAGTGAGTGGCTCCTTCTCTGAGTTTTCAGCTGGGAGAAGAAGGGAGGAAGGGGAGCCAGCTAGCCCCCAGCACAAATATGCTGTTCCTTTCTGTCTCATTCTCATATCCAGATAACAGCTTGAATGTCACCATCTTGGCAAGCAGTTGCCCGGGGACGGGGTGGGTGATGGTCCTGGCTACAGCCCGGCACTGGGCTACAAGGGTCGGTATCCCCACCGTGGACCCCACCCCCTCAGGGCCCAGCAGCAGCCACGGGGCTTGGCTCCAGGATGCATTTTAATAAAAATAAATTAATTTCACATTCTAAATAGCGATTTCTGTTTTATATTACAGGAACGGCTTTCCAAGTACATCTTGAGCTGAGTGCATGTTGGGGTGGTCACGGCTCTCAGGTCTTCTGCGGGCATCTCCCCAGGATGGGGGTGGGTGGGAGGCTTGGCTCCCTGAGCATGGGCTGTGCTCCGAGAGAGACAGAAGGAGAGAAGGCCCGGGAAGGGGGAGATGTCAGGGGCCCCCACGTCACACTGCCCTACTCCAGACTCAAGGTTTGGCTCAGCTGCCAGCTCACGGTGCAGCCTTGTGCAAATCCTTTCTTCCTGCCAGACTTTGGTTCCCATGTCTGGACCATGGACTCTGCATCCCTTCTGCTTCTAATCCTTCTTGGCTCTGATCTCGGTTTCAGAGCCTGGAAACATGGTGAAGGGTTTGGAGGGGACATTGGCTTGGACTGCATGCCTGTGTCAGGTTTTGGATTAGGGACCGTTGAGGTAGAAGGAAGAGAACGAGAAGAGCAGGGGGGTTTGAAAGTACACTCCGTTTGCTCATTCATTCAACAAACCCTGGCTGAGCCCCGACTTTGTGGGGCCTTTTCTTACCTGCTTGGGAACGGGGGTGTCTAATCCATACCTGCCAAGGGACTTGAAGTTTCATCCCGAGACAGATGAGAAGATGTGGTGAGTGTTGCAGACAGAAACAGGGTGGGAAGGACAGAATCAGGAGGCAGGTGGAGGGAGACTCTCCTCCTCCTGGGAGGACAGAGGTCGAAACCTACCATTCACCTGAGGAAAGAAACGGGTCTCTGATATACAGGTTTCAAGATGGTGGTCCACGGGCCAGATCCCAAGATGGATAGATTTTATTTGGTCCCATAAAACCTGTTAAAATTATAATAGGCTTCCAATTATAAAAATAGAGACATTTTATCCAGAAACCTGTAATTCTGCTCTTGAAGGCCCAGCAGTACGGGCTGCATTTCTGGGATGTAACCGTGCGGGCCGGAGCCGAGTTGGCTAGAGCTGAGGGAATGGGACCCCAGCTCCGTAGTCTCTACCACTCCATATTGTGTCCCTTCGCCTGGAAGCCCCACTGGACTTACTTTACCTTCCTGACTCCTACTGACATCCGAGTTTGTGACTGCTGGTCTTATTGTTTCTGTGAAGGGCTGACCAGCCGAGGGCGAGGACACATCCTGGGCCAGGTAGACAGAGGCCTGCCACATGTCCCCAGGCCCCAGGAGCCACTGTGCTTTGGTCATCATTAACACAATCTGCGGCCAGGTCGGAAAGATGGAAAGCATTCTTTCAGGCCCAAGGGGTCCCCCTTGGCAGGTGCAGAAGCCAATTCAAATTGTTGGGTTTTTTTTTTTTTTTTATTTGCTCATCTGAAAAGTCCTCCCAGATCTTCCTTCTTATTAACAACCTGTACTCCATGCTGTGCTTAAAGTTCAGAGCGCCATAGGATACGGAGCCGTAATTAATCTCAGTCCCTGAGTTCTAGAACACTTAGAGCAATTATAATTTACTGTCGGAAAGCCAATTTGGGGGAGGCGGTGGTGTTCTCACCCCTGATCAGGGCTCCGCCAAACCCCACTTCCTGTCCACGTGCAGCCTGCCCAGAGAGCAAGACTTTTAGTCTCTCTATCTCTGAGAGGTGGCATAGGGCAGAGAAGGCTGGAGGATTGGAGAGGGAGTGGGCGAGCCGCCCGGGTCGGCACGGGCCTGCAGGACCACAGCGGGAACGAACTCCGGGCTAACTTTGTCACCTTGTTACAGGCACCTCTTATTTTCCAATTTACTCCCATTTCCCCAACCACCGTCCAGGTCCCTCCCATGTCCCAGGCCCTGCTTGGTCGGGGCAGATGCCGAGGTCCGTTTCCCTACCTTCTGCCCTCACCCCTTCTCCAGCCACTGTCCCTGCTTCCCCCAGGGGCCACATTTGAGCTTCTCGATCCGTGGACAGAAGTTCCCTTTTTTCCCCTCGTTTCTTTTTTGCTCAGGGGCACATTGTCGTATCACTGAGATCACTCCCAGATGACTGGGTCCAATGCACTCACCAGGCACATTTCCAATTATCACTCACGGGGCAGGAAAGGAACGGCACGCATAAGCACCCCGGCTCAGGGCGGCACACTGCTGGATACGGCTGGGTGCTCACAGGCCCGTCTGCCCTGCTGCGTGTGCCGTCTGCCAAGGGCCACGTCCCGTTTGTCCACTGGGCCCAGGACCCGGCAAGGGGCCCGCACAGAGCCAGTGAGTAGTAAGCGTGTGTCCACAGGGATAGTTCGAGTAACAGAAATGCATATATGCCGTACCGCAGGTGCAAATAGAAATACCCCGGAGAAACAAGCTGGTAATAGCCTGCATGGATGCATACATCCGTTCAGCCAATCCTGACAGTAACCAGGGCCTGTGATGTATTAAAATTAATATAGCTTTGTCTCTGATCCCAGCTTAAAAGTATCCATAATGCAGTGTGATAAAAGCCCTACACTAGAGGCCCGTTTAAGGTGTTATGGGGGCACACAGGAGGAGTCCCTGACCGTCTGGTATTAGGAAAGCAGCCCGAAGAAGGTGATGTTCAAGCAAGGCCCAGAGTATTCTGTGCTCGTCTCCAGCACAGCACTTAAGAGTTGTTCTAAGTGTATCCACTCATGTGTCTGTGTTCCCGGAAAGGCTGAGACCCCTTTGCAGAAGGGAACCTGTCTTTCCTGCCCTTGAATTCTTGTCACCCAGAACAGTGCCCGGCCCATGCGATTATGTATTAGGTGCGTGTTCGTGGGAGGAGTGAATGAACGAGCGTTTTCCGGGGAAGAAAGAGGAGGGGGGTGCAGCAGGTAGGCGGAGCAAGTCGGATGGGTGGGAGGGTGCAGGGCTGGGAGGTTAGCGTTGGTGCTGAGAGCCCCGGCCAGCAGTAGTGAGCACCCAGGGAGAAGAGTGGCAGAGACATGAAGAACAGCATCCAGGGGTCCTACGTGGGGTGACAAACTCTGATGCCTTCAGAAGCAAGGAGGACAATAGAAATTAATGAAGGTGGCAGCAGTGAGGCTGTAGGAATTGGTGGGGCCCATGGAAACCTCGGGGCCCTTGGGTCACAGGCTTGTAACTCTCCCCACCCTGCCCCCAGGCTAGATACTATATAGAGGGTTGTTTGGAACTGGGGGCAGGGATGTCCTGCCGTGAATTGCTGGAGAAGCGGGAACAAATGCCAGCCCGGCCCCTTGAGTGCCAGGAGCCTCCTGAGCCTTGGCCAAGCCTCTTTTCTTCTCTGCCCCTCGAGTGGCTCACCCGCTTGCTCATCTGCCCTGCCCACCTGTCAGACTGGTGGAGACGGTGGACACACAGTGCTCTGTAGATACCGAAGCCCTGAGAATAGGTGGGGGGTTGGTTCCAAGGTTGAAGCTCGGGAATGTCCAGGCTACCCATGGAGAGACGTGGACCGTAGCAGGCCGCCTTATAGGAGATCTGGAATATCGCCCTGGAGGGGGGGCTCCGGCAGAGCAGGAAAGGCCCCTGACTGGCGTGGGGAAGGGGAGTTCATGCAGCTGGAGGGACCAGGGCACAGAGGATGGGCAAGGAGCCTGGGGTGGCCTAAGAGGAGATTCTGGAAGAACCAGAGTTGCTAAGGGAGAATGGCAGCAGGGAGTAGACAGTCAAGGAGGTGGCCTGAAGTTTCCCCAGCAGCTTGAGACCCTGCCCTGAGACCTAGCCAGAGCAGGGCAGCATCTGGAAGAAGGCCGGGCAGAGGAAGGCCGGGACGATGCATCTGTAGTCCCGGGAAAGAGGGTTGGGTTGGATCCTCAGCCACACCTCAGCATTCCTCACAGCCGGACACAAAGGCCCCCGTCACCCACCTGGACCAACCTGGACCCATCTGGACCAGTCCTTGGATGGTTCTGCCCTACTGGAACTGGAAAGTTCCCAGGGTCATCACAGTTAGCTTGCTGGTGACTCTTAGCCCCATGCCTGCCCACCTCTGTATCTCAACACCTGCAGAGGTAGTACCCAGCACATAGTAGGGGCTCCATAAATGAGTAGATGGTTTAGAGTCCCAGGGAGAGCCAGCGTGCAGTCTCTAGAGGCCTAGGAGCAGTTAGACAGACACTTCCTGAGCACCTACATGAGGCAGAGGTAGGCTGGGGCCAGGGCATCGCCGTGACTGGGGCAGATCTAGTCCTTTCCTCAGCGGGTGCATAGTGCAAGGGGGAGGCAGAGGGAGAATAGTAGAGGGAGACAGAACAGAACACTAAGCTCCCCCATGGCCAGAGAGCCCGTGGCTGCCCTGACTGGGGCTTCCTGGGGGCTTTCTTTTTTCTTTAATGTTTTATTTATTTTTCAGAGAGAGAGAGGGAGAATGAGTGGGAGAGGGGCAGAGGGAGAGGGAGACACAGAATCCGAAGCAGGCTCCAGGTTCTGAGCTGTCAGCACAGAGCCCAACGCGGGGCTTGAACTCTTGAACTGTGAGATCATGACCTGAGCCGAAGTCGGACCCTTAACCAAATGAGCCACCCAGGCGCCCCTACCTGGGGGGCTTTCTGAGTCCCCACTCTCTGTGGGCTCCTCCTCCTTCCCCTGGTCTTGCCTTCCCACCAGCTCCCATCCCCTATCCACGGCCTGGCTCAGATAGCATCTCTTCTGGAAAGTTCTCCCGTACCCTCTTTCCAGTCAGCCTCTCCCTTGCACCAGCTCTGTTCTTGCTGCTCTCATTAGCTGTGCTTAGGGGCTCTGTGCATCTACCGAGTCCAAGGCCGAATGCTTGGTGGGCGTTTGTTGAGTGAATGCCCGACCTGTCAGCCCTTGGGACAACATGCCCCTCTCCATCATGGAAAGTGCAGATGGGACATTGAAGGACTTGGTCCTGCTCAGTGCTCCCCACTTCCACCCTCCAGAAGGTGCAGAGCCCTGGCACCCAATAGGAGGCACTGCTTTGCTAACATCAGAGCAGAGCACTTCTGAACGTACAGCAGATACTGCTCGGCCCTGGGTATGCACTATCTCATCTTATTCTCTCCATGGCCTTGTGATTCGATTGTACCATTGTCATCCTCATTATACAAACATGGGGAAGTGACTCAGAGAGGCCAAGGCATGGGCCCCAGGTCACACAGCCCCGGCATGGTCATAAGACCACAGGTTTAGCCTGTGTGTGCGGTTACAGAGGGGCTGGTGTGTGGTTGACGAGGACAGAAGCCCCTCCCCCACTTCCCCACATCGCAGTCCAGATACTCAGTCTCCACCTGGAGGCCTGCGGACTTGCCTTGGCCTTGGTGTTGTTCCCACAGGGAGCTTCCTGGCCTGCTCCATTCCTTGTAGCTCCCCTGGTCCCCGAGGACCAAGTCGCAGCGGGGTCTGATTTATGCTGCTCTCTCCTTGTGTCCTGCATACAGGTAATTCTCGGCCATCTGGCCCGCACGCTCGCTGAGGTCAGGGATTGAGCCTGGACACACAGCAGCTGCTTACTAAAGACGTGTGGCTTGTCCATACCCTTTCTAAAGATCGTCGATCCCCACACACAACCACCTGCATCCCCTTCAAGGCTGATGTTTGCCCGTTGTCCTTTCTAACCAGTGTCTTTCCTACATGGCTGCCAGAGAGTCGGCCAGGCTGGTGGGGAAGGCAGGAGGCCCAGGGGTTATATCTCAGCACTGCCACTGATTGGTCATAGGGCTTTGCCTCTGGGTCCTCAGATGCCTCATTTATGAATAGAGTAATCAGACATGTCCTCCAGGGTATAGTGAGGGCTCGAGGAAACACAGGGGCCATTCTCTGTGCCTCAGTTTCCGCTGAGCTGCCCAAGGCTGAGAGCCACCGTGAGTACCCTTCGATTCCAAAGGAGGTGCTAGACCAGCAGCTTGGGCTTCAAGGTAGATGAGTGACAGCAGGTTTTGTGAACTTAGCTCAACACTCCCCCCCCACCCCCCCAGGAGGGCTAAGGGAGAGGCCCTCAGAAGGGTCCTCTTGGGGGGAAGAGGAAGGGTGCTTGGCATAAGTCTTCCCCCTCATCTCCAGCCCGGTGAGAGGCTTTCAGGAGCGTGTGTCAGTCAGGGTTCTCCAGAGAAGAGAACAAAGGGGATATTGCTGGTGTAAGTCGTGGAGCCCAAAGGCCCAAGAGCAGGGGCTCTGATGTCCAAGGGCAGGAGACGATGGATATTCCTATGCAAGAAGGGAGAATTTGCCCTTCCTCCGCCTTTCTGTTCTGTTCCAGACCTCAGGGTATTGGATGATGCCCACCTGCATTGATGGGGACGGGCCTTCTTCACTCGGTCTAGACTCAGATGCTAATCTTTCCCGGAAACACCCTCACAGAGACATCCCAAAGTAATGTTTAACCAGCTATCTGGGTATCCCTTAATGCAGTCACATCGATAAATAACGTTGACCATCACAGAGGGCTTGCCAACGATGCCCTGAAGTTTGGGAAACACAACGATAGGCATCTGCTCCGTGCAGAAGTCTGAAGGAAAGCCACTGTGGCTGGAAGGGTCTGGGGCAGCAGAAGGGACAATGAGACATGCACAGCTACCCTCCAGCCAGCAAGGCTACAGGTGAGAGCCTGTGTTCTAGCAACTCCTCCAGAGAAGCAGGTCCAGAGGGGCAGAGTGGCCCCAAGAAGATCCTCAGGGGCCTAGCAGCCAAGGAAGGATCTGGAGGTGATCGGCCAGAGCTGCAATGATGGAGTTCCCAGCAGGGGACTCATTCAAGAACCCGTGACAGCCCCACGTGAGAAAGAACTGAATTTTATCCACCAACCCACGGAGGACAGCGCCGGGTCCCAGATGCCCTGCTGCAGGAGGTTGGACATCCTGCCCTGAGCTCCTCTCCCTCTGGGGTCAGAGTCCAAGGTCATGCATTGAAGGAGGAGAGCAGAGGTCAGCACGGAGGGGAGCTGGGTTGCCTCTCTCCCTCAAGGCCAGTGGCGTTCTAGCCCCAACTGGTGGGGCAGACCCGCTGGAAATGGGACGAGACTGGTCTTAACTGGACTGGACCTTCTAATCAGGGAAATGAGACTCATGACGACTCAAGTGATTTATCACCCAAGAGGCATAGAAAAAAGGTATGCCACTGACCTGATGAGATGTCATTCGGCTTGGGGACAGAACCACGCCCATCAAGTGGGTTCATATTTTGGTACATTGTCCATCATGGGTTTTTTTTCGAGCATTTATTTTGATTTTTAAAAATCCTGCCTTAAAATATGATTTGTTTTGATTACCGAGATTTTGGGTACTATCTTAAATTTTGTTCCTGAGGCCAGGGCCTCCCTTGCCTCACCCTCTTCCCAGTCCTGGTGGGGAGGAACATCAAGGTCATTTCCAGCTTGCCTGCTAGCAGGCTTAGCAGATTCACCCCAGAAACTCCAGCACGCTATGCAGCAAAGTAGGGTAAGAGCACTTGTAATGAGATTGAGGGTCACAGCAAAGGCTTCTAAGGAGCTCCATGACGAACCTCCATGGAAGAGGCCTTTTTGTCTCTATTCTACAGAAAAGTGAGGCCGGGAGAGGTCAAGTGAACGGCCGCACATCTCACAGCAGATGAGCGGCAGAGCTGGGGTGAGAACCCAGGCAGTCTGGCTCCAGAGCCCATGCTCTTATCTGCTATACACAACTGCCTGGTAGACAGTCCCATTGTCGAGTGTCACCAGATGCTTCCTGGGCTGAAAGTCAGAGGCTGGTGGCTCCACAGCAGCTGCTTTTCCAGTGCCTTCCTGTTGGACATTGATGGTGGAAACCCAATGTGCACCTAGAGCCTGGTTTATTCCCCCAACCTCCGCCTGGGCATGGTTCTACTCTGTGATATGCGGTGCTCAGCTCTCCGTTCTGGCTCCTAGTCCCCACAGGGCCCCTCCCTCGGTGGGCAGAGGGTGAGCAGAGGACAGGCCCCTGGGAGCCAGACACCGGGGCAGCGACTAGCCGTCGGGAGTGAGGTCCAAGCCGTGCTGATTTGCAGATGGAAATTTACATACATAATGTAATTTGGGCCAATTGAATTGTCGATTACGGTGGAATCACTTGACACGCAACACGTACTCTGGCGGGTGACTGAGGAGACAAGAGGCCCTTGAGATGCCTGTAGCAAAAACACGCTTTTGTTTTTCAAGGAGATGGCCATTTCCAAATTCCACATTTTAACAACCTCCTCTCCTAAGGCCCCCTTTCCCTCTGGGTCACAGCTGGGATCTGTTGAGATGAAAAACTTTATGGGCAATTCGCGGTTAAGTCCGCGCCACAGGAAGCCTGCTCCCGGGTGCAGCTGGTGAAATGGAGGGCCAGGATGCCTCCTTGGACTGGGGAGGCTGCAGGCCTGGGCCCTAGGTCGCAGCCGTGCAACCCCACACCTACCACAAGCCAGGATGTGGTGCTGGGTGTGCACTGGGGCCATGGGGAGGGGAGCAAAGTGGCTCCCTTCAAATCCATGGGTCTGGATTTGAATCCAGACACCCACCTCCTCGCTCCATGATCTTGGGCACCTGGCTTCACCTCTCAGAGCCTCAATTTCCTCATCTGTGGAGTGGAGAGAATGTTCCACTGTAAGATGACTCGGGTGGGGAAGAAAGGTGATAACCTGAGAGATTTTAAAATCATCATATGATAATAATAACAAAGGGTAACTACTGCATCGCCACTATGCTTTGAACTCTCGGTCTTACTTCTTATTTTCAGGGTTATGTAAGTAATAAATTCCTCGCTGCCTCAGGGCATTTGCACAGGTTGTTCTGTCTGAAATTCACTTCCTTCCCTTTGCACCCCCACTTTGCCTGGTGGGTCTTTCCTCTTTCCTTAAGCATGAGCCTAAATTCACTTTTCCAGGGACTTCTGTCTCCATCCACAGCCCAGCCTAAGTCTTCCTATTGTATGTTCTGAATGTCCTAAAGCTTTTCTTCTTACACAGTTGTAACTCGATGTGATTCTTCATTTCCCAACAGCCTTGTACCGGGCTCTAAACTTCATCAAGGCAAGGACTCTGTTTGCCTTATTTGCTGCTGATCCCTCGTATCCGTTGCCAAGTAGATGTTCAAAAAGTTGGTTTCGCGTGTTGAGAAAACACACTCCCTCTCTTCACCTGGCTAATTGCTGCCAAACCTTTAGGGTTCAGTGTACATGTCCCTTCCTCCAGGAAGTCTTCTCAGATGCTCCTGATGTGAGGGAGGTGCCCTCCTATGTGGGTGCCTTAGAGTCCCCAGGGTTTGCCCTGGATTGTTCCCACTGCATGGCCCCTGGATTGTCACTGCTTATGTGCTGGTCTCCATCCCTTACTAGACAGTAAGTTTCCAAGGTCAGGGCTGGTGTCTTGTTCAATGGGGCACCCGAGCGGGACCTGGCATACTGTTTATCATGGAATGAACAAATCAGAGGTCCAGCCTGGGGGAGAGATTGTGTCTCACACCGTGGCTGTGGATGGGGGGCGGGGGGAATGTGATCCAGAGGCTTAAGGAAAGGGGGTGATGAATACTGCCAGGGGACCGCTGGGACCTCGGGGCATGTATGCCAGGCATGGGAAAGACCTGTGCCCAAAGAATCAGGGCTCCCCGAGCCCAAACAGAGCCAAGTATCGGGTTCCTGCAGGGATTCCTGGAGTAGCCAGACTGAGCTGAATGCTGGGGGGTGGGGGCGGTGTTCCAGACTGACCAGGAAGTTGGAGAGAGGGGCCTGGCACTGACAGGGTTAAAGAGGATCTTTTTGGCAAGGTAGCTGAGAGCCCCTCACAGTGCCTGAGACTGGCTGCCATAGGGATACCATCTGGGTGCCCCTGTCCCACAGGCTCACAGGACCCGAGTGCTTTCTGGCTTCGTCTGCAAAGCAGAGGGACAATGGCTGGTGGTGGCAGCCCCACCCCACTTCCTTCTTGTCCTCTGGGCAGGTGGCAAAGCTGGCTCTGGCTCCAGGATTATCTCTCAGCCCCTGGCACCTTGCCCCCTTTCCCCTGCACCAGGCCCTCACTTGCGAGGTCTGGGTAGCAGTGTGGAGCCCTTGGGGTCCTATAGCTCCATCCCTGTCATCCCTTGGACTCCAGCTGCAACACGTGGGGCCTGGCCTTGCCTCAGTGTCCCCACTGCATGTCCTCCTCAGTCTCCTCGGGGAAAAGAGTCTCTGAAAGTCCAGTGGACAGAGGCATTCTGCATACAGCAGGGGCTCAACGAATGCTTGTTGAAACCCTATGTGGGATCCTGAAACGGCAATCCCTCACACTTGTTTTTCTAGCCATCTGACTGGACCAGCCGAGATCTATGAGCTCATTCATAAACCTAATAAAAGTTGTCGGTGGCCAAGAGTAGCGAACAGAGCCCAGTGGCACTCTACTAGGTACTTCCTTCTAGGTCACCGTGAACCCATGTTCAGCAGAGTTCAGGAGTTTCACAGGTTATTAGATAATAAATTATGCCCAACTATGTGGCCATCGAACTCATACCTTTCTGCCATTTCTAGAATAAAGTACGGGGGAAGTATGACAACATCTTTTAGGAAACCTTTGGGTTCTGTTGACTTTCTTTTCTCTCCCAGAGCCACCTGCTACCTTCCATGTGTCCCCTTGTGGGGTTTCCCTGGAGGTGATCACCTCCGTGGAGACGGGGTACCCAAGACTGGCCCTTGGGACAGAGACCCTGGTCCATTGTCAAGGGATGAGCCTGAGGGAGGGGACAAAGGGAAGCCACAGAGAAGGAGAGTCAACCACCCCAAACTGGCCTCTTCTTCTTCCCACCCATCCCCCCCTCTTCCGAGGCCACGGGCTCCCCCTAGTTAAGCAGGGAGATCTGTGGACTAGGTATCCGCTGACCTGTGTTACAGTGAGAGTGGCCACCTCACTCCCCCGAGGACCTGGCATGTCCCTTCCCCTCTCTGGGCCTCAGCACCTGTTCTATAAAAGGACACACTCTGTGGTAGGTGATATCTAAACGGGTGTGCAGGGTTAAAATGCTCCGCACACATTACAATGTGCATTCTCGGCCTGCCAGCCACCAACGGTGGGACGTCAGGAAAGTCCCCGCTTCTCTGGCTTTTAAGTCGTGGGGTGGGTGGGTGGGGGCTGGGTGCAGTAAGCTTCAAGGACTCTTCTCTCTGTTCCTTTTCTGGATTCTATGAATCCTAATACCGGTGACTTGAAAAAAAGACTATTTAAAGAAAAAAAATCCCTGAAAATCGCTACGCCGTAAGATTTGATTTCTCAGAAATGACCAAGAAGAATATGCGACGCCTCAAGGTGGTGTGTGTGCGTGTGCGTGTGTGTGTGTGTTCTCCCCCCCTTTTTTTTACATTCCAGTGAATCAATCTTTGCAGAGAGTATGAAATGAAAATCTGCCACCTTGCAGTAAAATTAGAGCTGGCATCGCTGTCTTCACGAAAAAAAAAAGAAAAAAGAAGAAAGAAAAACGAAAAAAAAGGCAGCCTCGGAAAAATTATGACCAGCTGCCTGCTGGATTCACCCTGTCGAGGAAGTGCCTTGTGACACATTTTACGACCCTGAGGATTATGGTGGCCTCGATGCTATCATCTTAATTGCGGGAGCAGGGCTGCAAGCAGTGGGCTCCCTAGAGCCCCCGTGCTCTGGCCCACATAACGTGCCTGGCTCTTAATCTGACGAATTCTTTTCTCTACTCTACCTGCTCCAAATTACACTGTGGAGGCTGCAGGCTTCCTGGCTACCACTGATTGTTTGTTTGTTTTTTCTTTTTTCTTCTTTCCTACAGTGGGGCTGTGGAAGCCCAAAGAGGTGGCAGGAGGGAATAGGGCAGCTCATTCTTTGCAGGGGTCCTCCCAAAGAGGCAGGAGAGGGTTGGAGAGGGGCCTCTGTGTTTCTGGGCCACTACCTAATGAAATCCATGATGGCGTCCTAGTGTTTGCGGGTCATCGGCAATGCCAGGATTTGGACCTCAGTCTTGGGACCAAAGGAGCCTGAGAGCTCACCATCACTGGACTGGAAGGGACCGAGGAGTGCTTCTGACCCAAGGCACACGTGCTGGGTACAGGGTGTACTTCCTGAGACATTGCTTGGAGAGGAACTGCAGACAGGAAGAGGTCTGGAAACCCTTGATTTGAAAACCAGACTTCTAGGTCCCAACCCGACCTCCACAACTCCCTCTAGGACCAGGAGAAATGTACCTTCCCTCTCTGGGTCTCTGTTTCCCATTTGTCAAACTGGGACTTTGGATTTGAACTGGGGTTGCAAACTAGTGGCCCTGAGATTTAACTTGCAGAAGTTGTTTTGTTTGGCCTGATGGTGCTTTTAAACCAAGAGATTTTGTATTTTAAAAAAATCCAATTTTTTTTACTTCTCTTGAAAAATCAGAAGTCTTAGGAGGGAAAAAAGATTTACTTGGTCATGTGGCAAAAAAATGGCTGCACCTAGAAATTGACGAGCAAATCTTAAAATTCATCTGAGTCGAAAGGCCTAAAATGACCAAGGCAGTCTTCAAGGAGAAAAAGGCCAAAGAACACACTCTTCCAGAGCTCAAAAGTTACTACGAAGCTATGTTAATCAAAACAGTGCAGTATTGACAAAAGGATAGACATGTAGATCAATGGAATAGAACGAAAAGCCCATAACTAAACCCTCATGTTCATACTCAAGGGTGCCATTTTGTATACAGCACCCAGGTAATGAAATAGGGAAAGAGTAGTCTTTTCAACAGATGGTATTGGGACTCCTGGATATCTACACCCAAGAGAATGAATTTGGACCCCTACCTCACACCACATATAAAATTAATTCGAAATGGATCAAAGACCTGAAAAAAGAGCTGAAATGATAAAACTCTTGGAAGAAAATAGAGATAGCCTTCATGACCTTGCATTTGGCAATGGTTTCTTATACATAACATCAAAAAATATAATGTCAAAAGCACAAGTGCCCCCCACAAAATTAGATATATTGGATCCAATTAAAATTTAAAAACAAAAACTATGCTGCAAATGGCATCCCCAAGAAGATGAAAAGGCAACTCAGAGGATGAGAAAAATATTTGCAAATCATAGATAAGGGACTTACTTATATTCAGAATATATAGGCACGTCTTCCAGCTCAATAATAAAAGCAGAAGTTAATTTAAAACCAGGAAAATGGTCTAAATGGACATTTCTCCAAAGATATACAAGGAGCCAGCAGACACATGAAAAGACGTTTAACATCTTTAGCCGTTAGGGAAACGCAAATCAACATCATAGTGGGAACTCGATCCCTCCCAGGATGCTGGTGGGAACGTGGACCAGGGCGGCCACTTTGGAAAATGACTTGGCAATTCACCGGAATGTTAATTGCAGAGTGGCCACATGGCCCAGCAAGTCCACTCCTGGGTAGGTACGCAAGAGAAATGAAACCCTGCATTCACGCGAAACCTTGTGCGTGAATGGGCAGAGCAGCGTTATTCGTAATAGAGAAGTAGAAGCAAGGCAAATTTGGGTCTGTCAACTGGGAACGAATGCATAAAGTATGGCACGTCGGAGCAGTTCGCGGTCCTAAAAAGGAACGAAGTGCCGATACGTGCTCCCACCTGGACGAAACTTGGAAATCTAGGAAGTCCTAAAAGCCCGTAGCCACGTACTGTGCGGTTTCACGGATGTGAAATGGCTGAACAGGTGAATGTACCCAACCGCACGTAGCTCAGTGCCACGGCGCGGGGCTGGCGGCCGTGGGTGGGGGGATGGGAGGGCGATTGCTAATGGGCATGGGTTTCTGTCTGGGGTGACAAAAATGTTCCAAGTCAGATTGTGGTGACTGGCACAGACGCATTGATTTGGTCGCTTTAACTGGGTGAGTTTTGTGGTGTGTTCTATGAAATTCTGTGGTGTTCTGTGCAATTATGCCTCCGGAAAACTACTTTAGCAAAATAGCCTGGACCTGGGAAGGGACATCTCCCTTCAGGCGGAGCAAGTGCTCTTGCATCCTCAAAGACCCTACCTAGCTTTTCACCCACTCAAGTTACCTGCCTGGCCCTGGCAACGTCTGAGCTTGCAAACCCAGATCAGAGGTTTTTAAGAGGGCGCTTCTGGGTCCTCTTTCCCAAAGATCCATGGGATGTTGTTTCCTTCCTTCCTAGAAACACTCTGTCTTGCTGCTGCTTACCTGTGTATCATCTCGGACCCTTCTCTTCTCCAAGCCTCCGTTTCCCCATGGGTGCAGGGAGGGGTTTGGATTTGGACATCACTCAGAGCACCTGTAGCCTCGGCCTTCTACAGGCCTCTGAGCCCTTTAACCCTGGCCCTTACTGCCTCTTCTATGACCCCGCATCTAAGCGAGAGCTTCCATGGCTTTCGAGGAGCTGGGGCCTGGGAGGGGCCGTGTCTAAGAGGCCAGCTTGGTGGGCGCAGGGCATTCTGAGGGCACTACCCCATTTGGCCAGGAACACGTTCAGAGCAGGGCACTACTTGGGGGTCCCCCTGTGTCTCCCCAGACCCCCTGGGGCCGGACTTCACCACCAGCCAGCACAGGGCTGTGCAGCCCCCTGCAGCAGGTGCTGGGGCTTTTAGGGACAGAGCAGAGAGGCGCCAGGGAGCCAAGCCCTCGCCATTCAGGGGGAAAGGGCTCCAGGAAGGAAGTTCTCCTCCCACCTTTTTTCAAAGGAGAGTGAAAGCCAAGTTGAGGGTGAATGAGAAGGAGGAAAGTGCAGCTACTCTAAGAAATGCTGTCCGGGTGCCAGGAGCTGCTCTAAGCACCTCCCCCCACGGGTGACACCTCACGAGGACAGTTTGCTTATGGCTGCTGCTCTTGTCATTATATCCCCACCGTATCAGGGAGGAAATCGAGGAACAGAGATGTCGCATAGGCCAGAGTCACTCCGTCAAGAAGTGGCAGGGCTTGGGTCCAGAGTCCAGGGCTCTTAACCCCTGCATGGACTTAGGATTTGTATGAAAAAGTTTCAGATCATTTCTGACTGTCCTCGGCATTCAGGGGCTGGGATGGCCAGGGAAGGACTTATTTTCAAATCCATCTATCTGGGGGAGGTTGCCGAATGAAGGAGAGTCGAAGGGTTTTGCGTCTGGATGAGGCCGGACAGCCTTAACTGAGCACACGGTTGGCGGGCCCGCTCTTGGGGGGTGAAGCATTCGGAGACCAGGCTGGCTGCAGCCGGCCATTCTCAGTGCCCGGGACCTCGGGCAGGCTTCTCTGCTCTTCTGACCCAGGCTTTCCTGCTGCAGTGACGCTTACTTACCCTTAGGATTAGACACAGTGATGTCTGCAAACCAAATTTCACACAGTCCCTGTAAGGATGGAAAGCCCTCAAAGAACGGCAGCAAGGACAGTTGTGGCAACGGCCGTGGTTGGCATTTTGCGTGATGGAAAACGCTCCGGGAGCTGCAACTCTGATGTGCTCCTGGCTCTACAGCACTCAAGAGACTCGGTCTTTGTCTTCACCGATGGGGAGGTCGGTGGGTCCCAGCAGACTTGGCCTGCTGTTCAGGTTCAGCGGGAGCACAGACTTCATCTCCCACTGCATTCTTGGCTTCCTTCGCACGGGTGTGTTCCTGCCCTGCACGCTCATTCTTGTCCCCAAACCCATGTTTAAGCTCTTTTCTCCCTCCTCCTCTGGAGCCTTCCTTTCTTTTGTCCTCAGGCTCAGCTGTCGGGCTGATGGGTTCCACTGCACCCCAGTTCAGAGTTGTTCTGTGTGTGTGTGTGTGTGTGTGTGTGTTGTCTGCGGGCAAATGAGAGGGGAGGAGTGATCTGATTTCGGAGCAGAGAGAGTCTCCCAAGACTTTCTCTAGGCCACAAACCCAAATTCCCAAGGCAACCAGGCAGGGTGCAGTCATTACGGGAGCAAGGACCGAGTGATGGGGTCTGCCGTAAACTGGATACAGAATCAGTCGAAAGACTGAGCTGCCACCAGTTCCTTCCGGTTGATGCCTTGTGTGAGGAGGTGCCTCCAAAAAGACTTGATGTTTTCATTGTTTAGGAGATGCTAGAAATCTGTATTTGTATATAAAATGCCCTGACGTTTTATTTATTTTTTAATTTTCTTTTATTTATTTATTTCGAGAGACAGCCAGAGAGGGTGAGTGAGAGAGGGGCAGAAAGAGACAGAGAGACAGAATCCCGAGCAGGTTCTTCACTGTCAGCGTGGAGCCTGATGGGGGGCTCGAACTCACGAGCCATGAAATCATGACCTGAGCCCAAACCGAGAGTCGGACGCTTAACTGTCTGAGCCACCCAGGCGCCCCCGAAACCCACTGTATTTTAAAAACAGCATTGCACAGACCGGATGGAGATGTGCAATGTTTCTAAAACTTTCATGTGCACGTCTAAGCTGTGGGCTCCATGAGGTCTCTTCTCTAGACCTGTCGCCAACAGGGCCGTGGGAAGAGGGGGCTCTGGGTACAAGTTGCTGGAGCCCAAAGGCACCAGCCTATCAATATGGGCATCAACTGAGCTTCTCTCCTGGACCTTCCCTGCTCAGGAGTGGGAATGAGCAGAGGGATGGTAGGCGAGAGGGAGGCCAGAAGAAGGTACCAGATATGGTAGGTTTTGACACTAAGAGAGAGAGAGAGAGAGAGAGAGAGAGAGAGAGAGATGTTGGAATGGAATGGATGTTTGAAGTTGGTCCCTGTGTGCTGGAAGGGGCACTGACTGGACAGGAGCCAAGGGGCCTGAGCCCTCCCATTGATCAAACCCCAGGTTCTGGAACACAGCGTTGGGCAAGCCATACTTTGTGTCCTATGGCAAGCCTAGTCTCTTACAGTAGAATCAGACATGGGAACCAATCCTTATCTTCTATACCTGTGTAGGACCCTGGCTGTCACACTGTATTCAAGGAGGGAGCCATCATCTCTGCTGCCTAAGGCCTGGGCTGGAAAGATCACCAGGGAGGGAGGAGGGACATTTGAACTGACTCTGGAAGAATCAATAGGATGCAGCCATCTAGATGAAGGGGCAGCAGGTATTTTAGACCTGAAGCTACCAAGGCATGTAAGGGCAGGAACTTCCAGAGGCATGGGTGGGGCGTGGCAGAGATGGAGAGAATCATGGCAGGAGATGAGAGCGGGAAAGACTGGGGTCAGATCATGAATGGCCTCAGTCCTGGGTAAGGGCTTTCCAGTGAGATCTCGAGGGTGGGGAGAGGCCACGGCAAGCTTTGAGTTCAGAAAGAGCCCTGATACATTCATTTATTCATTCATCCATCATCCATCCATCCATTCATTCATTCATCCATCAAATACATACTGAGCACTGAGAACTCTAGTGAGCGGAACATACCAAATCCTGACCCCGTGGAGCTAATGTTCTAGAGCAGAGGGAAATAAGAATGCATGAAAGAATCATTCGAATGAGTTTCTCACTTACGACTGTGCAAAGAACAGTGAAGGAAGAGGCCGAGAGGCTGTGCCTAGGAGCTGGGAGTAAGGAGGGAGGGGAGCAGAGGAGGCTGGAAACCCAGGCTGTATGGACTCAGCCATGCACCTGAGTTAGGATTTTATCCCAGATTCCCAAAGCCTTTGGACTGCCTTACCCAAGGTGGGACTCAGCCACGGCCTTGCTGGGAACCTTGACGTGCCCCACCCCCATACCCCCCATACCCTCCACGTCAGATTTCCCATCTGTCCAATGCACAGGCAAGACAAGGCTGCCTCAAGCCCCTTGTAATTCCCTGGTTCCTTTTCTCCAACTTTCTCCCTCCCTGCTGCTGCCACTTGGCCTATTGTTTTGCAAGGCGCAGCAGCCTTCCTCTTAGGAAGCTCCCTCTGGCCTCCTAGCTGCCTCTGCACTTCATCAGCCCAGTCTGGAGAAGGAGAGGGTGACAGTGAGGGGCCCTCCTGATTGCTGAGCAGCACATCTGCTGGCCCCCTTGAGGGGGCTGAGGGGAGCTTAGGTGTTTGGGGGCCCAGGGAGGCTTAGCACCAAGGGGCCAGCCATTTGAACCTGATCGGGTGTGCACAGCCTGCTGGGGTGGCCAGACCACTGGCCTGGAGCTGGAGTCCTGGGCTCTAAACTTGGCCCCATCCTTGACTCACCACGTGGCCCGGGCAGTTGTGCCCATCCTGGCCTCAGTTTCCCCAAATGGTAAGATGAAGTGGTGGTTCCAGAGAAGTAGTTCTATGAACTGTCTGGAGCTCCCTTTTTTCAAGGGAAATCGAAAGCCTGATCCTGTTGTATAAACTAGATAGGATTGGAGTCACTGAGCTTTTCCTGATGGGTGAGCTTAGGGGGCACCACCTACTCAACTGGTCTGACCCCAGGGAGTCCTGGGGTAGATCACCCGGGCTGGGTGGTCCTCTGCTTCCTGGGCACATTGTAATGCTTCCATCAGAAGAAATGGTAACAGTTTCAGGGCGGAAAACGATAGTGTCTCCAAGCAGGACAGGATGGGTGTGACTAGGGAGGCCCAAGGAGGGGAATGGCCCACCCTGCTGCCCACTGGTCCCCTGCTTCTCAGGCAGGGGCCACACAGTCTGGAGGGGCCTCTGGGAGTCAAGAGAAATCTCTCCGCACGGATATGTCCCTCTGATTCTGGGGAGAATGTTCTGGTTTGCTTGGGCCCAGCCCTCCTTACTTGCTTCCTTGGGGGGGGGGGCCTTCATTTGCAGAGGCACCAAGAATTCTGCTCTCCACCCCCACAGCCTGATGGAATGCGGGAGGGGAGAGCAGCCCAGGCTGAGGCAACGTCTTGAATTATTTTGCAAACACGTCGGGTTCACCAAAGCCCCGCACACATCTTGTCCCCGGCACCCTCTGCCTGGCTGTGTGAGCCCATATGTTCCTGGGCAAGCGCGCTCCGTCTGCCCGGGCTGCATTTGCAATTAGCTCATCAGGATGCTGTTCTCTAATAGTGCTTTGATGTCCAACGAGCCTCCTAAGCCTGTGTGTTTCCTTTCCTTTGAAGCAGGACATCGTGTTTTGCCAGAAGTCAATGAAACGCCCTAGTCGAACAGAACGGTTTAATTCCCGCCTCAGATACAGGGCTGAGGAAGTTCAAACGGGCTTCCACCCATGCCTACTGTCCCAATCGGCCTGTCAGATGTCCACCAGGGATGTCTGGTGGAGGCCACGGCCCCCGGAGGCCAGGCCTTCCGAGGAAGCTCTTGCCACCCCCATCAGGGAACAGCCCAAACTGCCCTTCAGCCTCCGTCTGCCCTTGGGCCCCGGGCCTCCTTCCCTGACTGCATTTGGATTTGCCCATGACCCTGATTCCTGAGCTGGCTCTCACCTCGATTTGTTGTTTCCTCTGATTTGGGCCTGGCACCGGGCCCGGCCCGGGCTCCCCTCTCAGGTTCTGGTGCCCTGCGCACCCTGGCTCGGCCCACTTTGGCCTCAGAACTCCATCTCAGGCTGATAGCTCGTGGTAACCCCATCCATTATGTGTCCGACAGGGCTTTCCCCAGGGCCAGCTGGGGCTCAGTGTCAAGCCGGACCCTGAGTGGCCTCATCTCCAGGGACTGGTTCTCCCCCTACCGTGACCACGGCCCTCCTGCTCTGAGTCTTTCTGTTGCCACGGGAACTTTGGAGTTTGCGAACTTCTCTTCCTTGGTGTTTTGGGGTTTGCTCAGGGTGTGCGTCCTTCCTGTAGTTTTTTGATGTGGCCATCTAGGACTGCTAACCAAGCTGACAGTGGGGACTCCCGGCCATACCGATGTCCACTGTACTGGGCCGGGCCAGTCCTACCAGCTGGGTGCTGCCTCCTCGGAGCTGCACCTGTCCTACCCCGATGCTGTGAGCTGTCCCTGGACCCCCAGTAGACATCTCAGTCATTCTCATCTGCTGCTTGGGGCAGACCTGAGTGGTTTGGACTCCGCTGCTGACCCCGAGATGCAGACCCCTGCGTACATTCCTTGTGGAATTAGAAGGAGCATATTCCCTGCCTTTGGATCACGTTGACTTAGGGGTGCAGAGTTCCACGGCAAGGCTACCGGGGAGTTTTTCCATGCATTGATACTTTCACTCACCGAAACATCGTTGGGCTCCCGGCAGGTGCTGGGCACGCCGTGAGGAGCTCCATCCGCCCTCATGGAGCTTACACTCTTACAGGAGGTACACCACATTAGAGAAGTAAAACAATATTTATTTCTGGACAGGAGAGATTAAAGCTGGGATGAAAACATGACAGGGAGCGACCACAGACCAGTTTAGGTGGAGTGGTAAAGAACTTTTTTGAGGAAGTGACGTTGAAGCAGAGATTTGGATGATGAGCAAGGGCCAGCCATGCAGAGTTCCGGAGGGAGAGCATTTCCAGAAGAAGAAGCAGCAGTGCAGAGGTTGGGGCTGAGGATAAGACCGGTAGATTCAAGGATCAGAATGAGGGCCTTGTTGGTGGTGTATGTAAATAACATACAGATGATATATGTTAGGTATATTATATCTACATAAAGAGAAGTACAAAACTCTGTCATGAGATACGTACCGAGATACGTTATAACAACAAAAGGTAACGCTGTCCTAAACTTAGACACTTGTCACTGAAGGCTTGGATGCCCTGTCCCTTATTTTCCTGGTCGTTCGGATGCTCCTGAGACATCCTCATGGTCCTTGGCCACTGGCCAAGACAGGCTGCGTCTGAAAGGTTCCTTTGGAACAGCCCTGGGGAGATGGAAATAGACTTTGCCGGAAATCGTAGTTTTACCTGCAGATTTGGAATCCTTGCCAGTGAACTGCGTCCCCTGCTCTATCTCCCAAGGCCTGGGCTCTGCTCAGGGGCTGGCGAGAGGGCCCAGGAACAAGCCGTAGCGGCTGGTCTGGCCCTGCTCCAGGCACCGATGTTTGCTTCCTTTGGTTTTTCTCAGTTGAAAGTCACGACTTGCAAAAAAAAAAAAAAAAAAAAAAAAATCCGTGTATGTCGTTGGTAAAGACGGAGCATCTGAGGATGTTACGACTGCCCATTGGCCGCAGCCTGGCCCCTGCCGTGATTGGCCCGTTACACGCTGTATTATGGAGGCAAATCGCGAGTTCACCTCTTGGGAGAGTTTTCCCGCCCATAACACGGGATCGGGATCTCTTTCTGGATGGCTGCTGTTGACATCGAGGTCGAGGCTCCATCGGGGACCTGGCCATAAAAGGGCTCCACACGTGGTTCTTCTTTTTATTAATGAATGTAGCCACGGTTGCAGAACAGAAGCCAAGTTATGAATTAATGATATATAGCCGTGGTGGTTCCAAGGATAATCAATTGTTGGTTAAACCTAGATCTCGGCCAGGCGGGTGACGTTTGGGCGTGCTGGCAAAAGGCTTTAAAAAATTAATGGCCTTCAGGCAGCCCTGCACAGCCTTCCACGCCCACCTGCCCCCCCCCCCCCCCCCCCCCCCCCCCTGCAGAAGCAGAGGCTTCACATGCGGGATGATCATGGCGCTGGAGGGACGGCTCCAGCCCTGCCCCGTGTCTGTGGCTGGGAACCAGGCAGGGAGCCCACGGGGAGCCCACGGGGCAGACACCGTGCCTGACTGTCTCCAGACCTCTCACAGCAGACAGCACAGGCCTGGCACCAATAGGCGCTCAAGGGAACGGAACATTCAAACACGAGTTCATTTACCTCCAGACCCCAGTGGTTTTAATCAAGGCATGGCTGGGTCCCTTAAAAATAAACACATTAAATGTACGGGTACGCTTTGACAATGGCCTCATTCATGCCTTTTGCTTAGTTCTTTTTCTGCTGAGCCCACTGCTTAGATACTGTCCTTTACCTGGACCCCCAGCAATTCGTAGACACTTGCGCGCACGCCCACACGCACCCACGCTCACACATACGTCCTGCACACGCAGGTACTCGGCAGTCCTGCAGGGTGACGGAGAGCTCCGTCCAGGAGCCCAGGGTTTGCTCCTGGTGCCAGCCTGTGCCGTGTGACCTTGGGCAAAGTTACCCAGAGCCCTAGCTGCAAAATGGAAAGAAACAGCACAGGCGTAGCTATTGTAAAGAGAGGCTTGTGAACCACTGGACGCAGCACCGAACGCACAGGACGTCCTCAGTCAATGCCGGCTCTCCCTCCCACAGGGTCCCCACATGCACTCACACACCAGCACTCGAGGAAAAGCGCATCTGAACACGCATCCAAGAACTTGGGCTTTTTCCTTTTGTGAACCACTGGGGCAGGACACCACCAGGGTCTCGGGCTGGTCGTGGCCGGAGGGTGCTGTGCTTTGCTGAGGGTCTCGAGGTGGCCGGGGGGGGTGGGGGTGCGGCTGTGCTGGACAGGGAGCAGCAAGGTTTCTGTCTGGGAAGAAATGGATGGGAGCCAGCAACGACCCCTCATCCTCTCGTCAGACGGCCGAGAAATAAAAGCTGGCTGGCTTTTGTCTCTATCAAGTGGTCTTTTATACCGAGAGATAACGAAGGACAATTAATATAGCAATTGGGAGCAACCTTTGATGCCCTGGTAATTTCCCTGCCTTATAATTATCAAACAATCAGAGTTTTTCAAGCTCCCAATTAAATTCCAGTCGGAACCAAAGACAGCCAGAAAAGAGGCAGGGCAGCGAGAGGCTACGCAGGAAAGACAACAATCTGAGACCCCAAGGAAAGGCCTGGGGTGTGGGTGGTGGCGGAAAGAAGGGTCTGGGCTGGGGAACGAGCCTCCCGCCTGGGCGGCAGCTGGACCGGTCTGGGAGAACAGCAGATGCCATTGCTGATGGAAGGTTTTGGAGGGAGCATCTGGCCCCTGGTCCTGGCATACACTTCGGAGGAGCAGGCTCTTGGCACGCCTGCTCACCCAGCCTGGCACTCGCCGAGACCAGAAGCCAGCCCTGGGCTCCATCTGGGGGGGATCAGCATCAGCTGGGGCCCGTCCTCTAACTCACTACGGACAGTGCCCGACGCCTCTCAGGGTCTCCGCTGTCACGCGGGCAGCGGCCTATTACACCTCCGAGCTTCCTCCGAGCTTCCGTGATTAGGTAGCATCGAGGAGAGAAAGGTCAGCTCCCCCCGAGACATTCAGTTCCCTGTAGGGAACACCCACTGCGATGGGCCCTCCCCGGCTGTGGTACATCAGGACAGCTGTTCTGGCTGTTTACAGCTACGTGTACCTGCCCTGGATTCAGCCACCCGTTCTGGGTCCTCTTCCCTCTCCCTCCTCAGTAATGTAGCCTCCATTTATTCAGCCCCTTCTGGGTGCCAGGCTAGGAACACCACTCATATTATCTTACGTGAGCCCCACAACAACCCTTACGAAGTATTTACGGGTGTTTCTGCTTCATGGAGGAGAGAATAGTATTCCATGAGGGTATGTAACTTACATACGGGCATGTCGCCCGTAACTGGCACAAACGATTCAGCCGTGTATCTATCTGGCTTCAAAGCTGTAGCCTTAACCATCGGGCCACACTCTTCACCTTGACTACCACAAAACGGACGGGGAGCAGGCTGGTAGCCAGAAACAGCTCACACCGCGAGAAGGGTGTGATCTGGCCACTGCTGGTCACCTGTCACTGTCTCTGGGTCTTTGATAGCCCTGCTGCACCACCTTGAGAAGTCTCCAGCAAGGCCTATGTTCCTGGGTCACCTGATTCATGCTTGGAGCCCTGAATGGGAACATCCTGTTGGTCAATTCTAAATCCCGTTCTCCTGTCCTAGAATCTGGGAAAAGAAATTGCCACCCACCGGACAAGATGAGGGATTGGAAGCCCTGCGCCTTGTATGCTTTGGGATTCTCTCGGTGGAAAGCGTTTGGGGATGCTGGGAGCCGAAAAGAAAACGTACATTTGTCTCGTTCAGATTCTGAGGACACGCTCCCGCTCCACCAACCTGTGGGAGACACGCTGGGATTGATTCGTGATGTCTGCAGCCTTGCAGGGGCAGATGGAGGTACAGGCTGCACAATTTCTATCTGAGGGCACATCCAGCTACCTTCTTTTATGGATGGAGACATTGAGGCCCGGAGAGGGTAATGCACCTGCAGAAGGTCACACAGCTGCTTGGTGGCATTGTAGTTATAATTAAAAATTCCATCAGCACATACCTGCTTGGGTGGCTGGTCTGAACCAGTGGATGTTGAGCGAAAGGCCTCTCTCGTCCTCCACCCCTTCCTTTCTCTTTATGTTACTCATCAAGCCCTGAGATAAGGGCTCTGGGTGGGGGGATTCAAATACCTAAGAGATCTGATCTCTGAGCTCAGGGAGCTATCCAAAGACTCCCAGGATTTGGGAAGGGTGAGCAGAAGGTGCTCAGAGCAAGCTCTGCTGGTTGGGGACAATGACTTGTGTCTCATCGTCCTCTTGCTTGAAGCTGGCGAGCATCTGAGCTATTAGGGGTCTTTGCAGGGTTCTAAGGATGAAACTTGACAATTTCTCAAGCTGGTTTAGGGACGGTGTCGCTGGCAGAAGTTGCGTGGGATGGCACGTGACCTGCCTTTGGTCCGTGGCAGGGACGTGCCTGTTCTTGTCCCACAGAGATCTCGGTTTCCTGGGCTGTAAAGTGAGACCACAGTCAGACTCACCTTACAGGATGGTCATGAGCATTAGGTGGTATATGATGAGTTGGGTGCTTCGTAAACTGTGAAGTGCATGCACGTTTCTTCTTGCCGACGTTTTGTGAAGCTGGAGGTCCGGGGATGTCAGTTCCTACGAGGCTCGTGGAGCTTTGGGGGCCCCGGGGCTCTGACTACACCTGGACTGTTACTCCAAATCTATGGTTTGGCTGTTCTAGAAGAGGGCCCTGAGAAAAGCAAGTGACATCATGGGGCAGTGGGAGGAGCCTTGGATGGCAGCCCATGGCCCGAGCCTCACCCAGGACTGTGTAGCTCGGTAACCTCGAGCTGATTCTCGGGTCTCAGTTTCCCATCTGCAAGATGAGGCAAAAGTGGAGGGGCCACGGAGTGGGTGGGAGCAGTAGAGTAGTTAAAAGGTCAAGATCAGAGCCCAGGCCTGAGTTAGACCGCCCATGTTGCCACTCAAGTATGCAAATTGCTTGACCTTCTCACCCCTGCCCCGTGCCTCAGTTTCCTTGCCTTTGCGATGGCACAGTAAGAGCAGCTGTCTCACGAGGTTGCCGTGGGCGTCCAATAAGCCAGGACGTAAAAAGTATTGAGGACTGTTCCAGCAGTGAGAGTCAAACACTTGAACGGCTTTGTCTCTGGCGCTGACGTCTCCCCCCTCTGGAGCGCTCTGGGTCTACGGACAGGGGTGGGATGTTTTATGGGGGAGCAAAGTGGCCGAGAGCGGGTGAGCTGGGGCAGTGCGCCCAGGGGAGGGGGGACAGTGATGGGTAATCTGTAACAGTTTGTTCCCCGGGCGTGAATTGACTGACCCACTCAGCCAGAGCCCCTAACCCACGTACCCACCTCTGGAGGGCAGTGGGAGGTTTACACTCGCACGTCTGAAGTCTTCCCTCCTGGAGAAGCCCCGGGCAGCTTCCCTGCCAAAGCTGCTCTTGGTGATTAGGGGAGACAGACAGCCCAGCACCGGGGGGGGGGGGGGGCGGTTAATGGTGCCTGGCCATGGCCGGTGCAGTAGAAGTGAGCCCTGGATGTGGATTGTGACCTCTGAGACGTGACGGTCCTGGGCTGCAGTCATCACCGTGTCCCCTCCAAGCCCATCATACACATCTGTGAAGTGAGGGATCCGCCTGTGTGAACCCAGAGAAGATCGATGGGTGAGAGTTGGACTTACTGACCACAGTGACTCTCACCGTGACCCAGGGCGTCTGTAGGGTGTGTGTTAACAGCCCAGGGAAGCGGCTCGCCTCAGGCATCCCTGAGCTACCTCCAGGTTGGATGGAGACTTCCCTAGCTGTAGTCCCACCTGCTCATTTTACAGATGGGAAAACTGAGGCTCAGGCAAGGTATGAATCTTTTTGTGTGCGGTCTCAAATTTCAATCAACCCATTCTGCTTCCACTTCGTTTTCTGAAATATCAGCCCTCCAGGCAAAGACCTAAAATAGTTTTGTTTTTTTTTCTATTTGCTTATCCGCTTCCTAAACTGTCTAAATATACTTCACTTTTATAATTAGAAAAAAGATAAAGCCATAAGAATAATGCAAATTCATTGCCACTTTTTTCTTTTAAAGAAAGTACAGAAAAGTAAATGTCTCAAGAACATTTGAAGGTACAGAAATTAGGAACTATTAATTACAGCAAGCTTAGGATCTATATGATTGCAAAGACATTTGCGTGAGTTTTCCCATCGACTACAGAAAAGACCCTGAACTCCTCAACCCAGCATCCAAAGCCTCCTCCTGTCTGTTCTTCTTTTTTTTTTTTAAGTTTATTTATTTATCTTTGAGAGAGAGAAAGAGAGAGGGAGGGAGAGAGAGAAAATCCCAAGTGCAGAGCCCGACGTGGGGTTCCATCTCAAGAACGGTGAGATCACGACCTGAGCTGAAATCAAGAGCTGGACACTTAGCTGACTGAGCCCCCCTGGTGGCACCCCCTTCCAGTCTGCTCTTAACCCCCATTTCCCAGTCTCCTCTAAACTCAAACATAGTGAGTGTATGTATGCGCAAATGTACTCTACTGATATCAGCCGATATGCTTCCTCTCCCTCCCCCCATGGCATGCCATTCTCCCAGCTCCCAACTGTCGGGACTTCTGTCTCTTCCTTCTTTCAATTAAAAGTGCTTTTGAGTACAAGAAAGAATGTCTTCAGCAATAAAGCCATTTCCGTGTCTCATCTAAACAGTCCGGAGGTAGACAAGCCCTTAATCATGGTCTCAAGGCCAGGCTCTTTCTGTTCTAACATCCTTACCATCCTGCACTTATGCCATCATATTTATTGCCTCATGGCCACAAAACGACTGCCATAGCCCCAAGCATTAACTCTGTGTCAAGGCAAGGAAAGGAGGAGGTCAGTACCATTAAATCTCCCCTCTCCCGTCAGAAAAGCAGAAGCTTTCCCAGAAGCCCTGAGCTGATTTTCCGAGATGTCTTATTTGGCCAGAACTCATTATGTGACCACTTCTAGCTACAAGCCAGTCTGGAGAAGTGAAGATCAGCCAAAAGGGAATGCGATTACTTGATTGGCCCAGACAAATCAAGAGTCATCCCTAGGAGTCAAGCACATTGTCGCTCGGAACAAAACTGAAGTTTTGATGGCAAAGAATGGAAGGATGGCTTTTGGGAAGTCAGTTCTGGTGAGTTTCTGGGCACCATGTTTTGTGACTGAAAGTCTCTATTGTTGATCTTGCCTCTATTGTCTCTGTTGTTGATCCACATGGGTAAGTCTATCAATTGACACAGCAATCCTTTGACTCATGGATTGAACATGAGAGCCTAGTAATTCCCGGTTTGGCCAGAGTTCCACAGCCCTCACCCAGCCTGTGCCGTAGGCACACAGTCCCTTGCCCATCTCCCGACGCAACACCACCTCGGGAGCCCTCTCTCTAGTCTCATTCTTCGGCTTAAACGTTTTCACTGCCTCCTCCTGGTTTTTGTTCTCGTTGGTTACTTTGCTTGACTCTATCCAGCCCTCCTATCCTCAAGTGTTGCAAATTTATACTGAAAGAGCCGGATGGCAAATATTTTAGGCTTTGCAGGACATACAGCCTCTGTTGTGATCACTCAATTACTCAACTCTGTCCTTGTGCCACAAAAGTCAGCCAGAGACAAGGCGTAAAGAAGGGGCTTGGTTGTGTCTAATACAACTTTATTGACAATAGCAGGCAGTGCGGTGAATTCGGGCCCAAGCATTGCCCCTTGCCCATCGTTCCTCTTGCCTTCCCTTTGCTATCTTATCGAGACTCCATGGAATATTGCTTCCACCCCTCTCTCTGGGCCCCTCGGCATCGTTACACCCTTACTTTTAACTGTAATACAGCTGACCTTTAGTGTCGAGGTCTAGGCTAAGTGCTTTTACCTTTGAAGTGGAAAACATCAATCCCGTTTCTCCAATGAGGCTCAGAGAGGTAAAGGAACTTATGGAAAGTTGCATAGCTGTGAGTGGACTCGATGTGTCTGTCTGACTCCAAACCCACACCGCTAGCCAATATTCTCCCCAGCTCCTCTGGCCGCAACAGGCTCCCCTCGGCAGGCATGAGTCAATGTCGGCAGTGGTCTGAGGCAGCTGTGAACGGCTGGGGAGGCCAGACTTTTCCCTCCACACTCCCGGGCCTCTGCTGAGCCCTCAGCAAAGCCAGTCATCTTTACTGGACTCAGCCCCACACTACTCTACCTACGGCCACTCTTCGCCCTCCCCTATCCTCGTGACCACACCTCTGACGTCCCTGAGAAAACGGAGGCCACCAAAGCACAAACCCCTGGTTTCCGGTCGGACCCCCTTCCTCTCCTTCTCAGAGATCTCCAGATCAGGTCGTAGCCACCCGAGTATCACAGAGCCCACCTTCCCCTGCCTCCCCAAGGGACCCTGCTTCATTCATTACGTCTGGTTTCTTTAGAGACCCTTTGCCACTGTCTATAATCCCACTCTCTCTCCTCTTAAAGCAACAAAACAAACATTAAAAAATAGCAGCCCTCCACTCAGCCTGTCCTCTAGATACCGCTCCTTTGTCTGCTTCCTTTCACAGCCAAGTGTCCAGACGAAACAAGAGCCGCCCCTCACGATCTCCACTGTCCTCTCCCATTAACCCTTCAACCCACTAGAATCATGTGTTCCTCCTCATTAGTGCTTCCCTGACATGGCTCTCACCAAGGCCACTGAATGACCTCCTAATTGCCAAGTGCACCGGGCTTTTCAGGGCCCCATCTGCCCTCACCTCTCCGTGGCATCTGACCTTGTAGACCATTTCCTGTTTCTTGAGACTACTGCCTCCCTGGCCCTTCTCCCGGGTTCTCCCTCCTGCCTCCCTCTGTGCTATTCTCGGTGTCCTTTGCTGGCTTCACTTCTCTAGCCCTTTGCTTTAGCCCGTGTGCACTCAGGGGCCCCGTCCCTCACCACACCTCTTCTCCGGGGGAGTCTGCCAGTTGTCTTGGCTTCAGTGATCACCCATCCAGCCTAGTCCTCCCCGATGAGCTTCAGACCTAACTATCTAGAAGCTTCTAGAAACTTCCACCTGGGTCAACCGCCAACACTGAACTGAATGAAACTTTCCCCCACACCTGCTCCTCCTGTAAACCTTATTTCCCCAGTGGCCCTCATATCAGTTCAGTCAATCAAGCCAAGAGTTAGGAGCTATCCGAAGCTTGTCCCTGTCACTCAGTCCCCATATCAGAACTGGCTGCCAGATTCTGTCGATTCTACCTTTTTCATATCTCCTAATCCAGTCCATCCCTTTCTCCTCAGCTCTTCTATTTACATGTGTCTTGGGATTAATCTAATGGCTTGATTTAGTGTCTACACTCAAGCTGCTCTCAAAAATCATTCAGCTGTGTGGCCTCCGTCCCTCATGAATGCCGGCCTCCCAATGCGACAGTATGCTCCCCATAGCCCAGGACTCCTTCGTTTGTGGTTACTCAGCACCCCCTCCCTGCCCCTCAACCTCTGGCCCACACTCCCAAGTCTCTCCAGGCTCTCCATGGCCCGCGAGCCCTCCAGTTCCCTCACGGGCGACTCCTGCTTGCATTTCAAGGAAAAACACCGAGCCTCGCTCAAGCCCTCCTCACCTTTCCTGCTTGAACTTTCATTAGTTAGTTTAATATCGACTATGCCATGCCACACCCCATAAACAACTCAAATACTAAAAATGCAAGCCGACAAAGGACTCTTCTTGTCCCCGGAGACACCTGATAGGCCAGTTCTCCTGGGCAGGGGCGATGACTACTGCCAGCTTCTCTAGATTTTTCAGAAATGGTAATTGTTCATATGCATAAACAGAAGCATTTTCTAGCCTGTGATATCCAGCACCACAGTCACAGGGGCGTATTTCAATTTAGAGTAACACTAATTAAGATGAACATTAGAAATTCAGTTGCTCAGTCCCACGACCACACTCAAGCATCAAGCATCACTAGCTGCACGTGGCTGGTGACTACCATACTGGACAGCACAGATCTAGAACAGTCCATCGTCACAGAAAGTTCTGCTGGATAGATACTGTGCTGTGCATCTTGATTTCTAAAAACTATTTAGTCTTAATGTCAATGCTTCTACCTTATCTTTGATAATGATAATTCCTTATCATTACCGTATATCATTATCTGTTAGTTGTTGAACCAAGTTCCCTGGTGATGGACATTTAGGTTGTTTTCCAGGCTTTGGCTGTTACAATGTTACCACAATCCTTAGGAACAAACCTATTTATGTCCATGCAGATGTGTGTCTACAGGATAAATTTCTGTAAGTCAACTGCGGGTTCTGAAGGTGTGTATATTTTCCAACGTTTATTGGAAAGATTTCCTCACATGTCAATTACTCCATAACAGAGGGACACGCCCACTTCCTCGTGAGCTGCTTAGCAATATACATTATCAAGCTTTTTGGTCTTTATCAATTTGATAAGTGAAACATTTGCCACATTGTTGTTTTACTCTCAATAGGTGAAAGTATGAGGAATTATAAGTCATTTGTATTTTTTTTTCCTGTGAAGTGTTAATGCCCTTGTCCTTTCTTTACACTGGATTGTTTGTTGGCTTTCTTATTGATTTACAAGATTTCTTTACATACATAAGCCCGTTGTCATCTTGGCTGCAATTACTGTAATCTGGGTTTGTGTCCACTCCCCTCCCCTGCCGGGGTGAAATGTTGGGTGTAAATGTAATCACTGTTATCAATATTCGAATGGATTCTGCATTTTGTGCCTTCCTCAGAAAAGCCACCTCTACTCCAACGTTTTCAAACGTTTTCTTATATTTTCTTTTATTGCTTAATTTTTTTCTTTCGCATTTGATTTATGTGGAGTTAATTTTAGTGTAAGAAGTAGAAGCCCACATTATTTTTCCAGATGGCTAGCTAGCCTCAAATTATTTATTGAGTGATGCCTCTTTCTCCTAATGAACTAAAATGTCAACTTTATTATATATGAGTTGCAGAAATGTCTATGTACCTTGGTTACCGGATTTGTAAAATGAGCGTAATAACTTAGTGTTGTTGTAAGTGCTAATGAGATAATTACAAGTATGTAGGACAGTGCCTGGCACAGAGTAGGTGCTCAATAAACGCTAACAATCATTCCTGATACGTCCTCCAGAGGTTTATGGTCTATTTCTGGACCTCATATTCTGTTCATTTGGTCAGTATATCAATTTTTTTTGTTTTTTGAGAGACAGAGAAACAGAGCATGAGTGGGGGAGAAGCAGAGAGAGAGGGAGACACAGAATCCAAAGCAGGCTCCAGGGTCTGAGCTGTCAGCACACAGCCCGATGTGGGGCTCGAACCCATGAACCGTGAGATCGTGACCTGAGCCAAAATCAGTCGCTTAACCGACTGAGCCACCCAGGTGCCCGTCTCCTGTGTTTTAAAAGCATACAATCAGATATGATTGATATATGATGATAATTTTGCATCCTCTTTTCAATGCCCCACCTCTTAATTCTTCCTCTTATTTACTTGCATCGGCTAGTAGGTCAATAACAATGTTGAACAGGAGTCCTAACACTGGGTGTATGAGGGACCTATCGCTACAATAATGCTCCATAGCAGATGGCTCAAAGCTCTGTGGTTGAAAACAATCATTTTCCTTGTTCATGTGTCTGCAGGTCAGCTGCAGGTGGGCAGATCCAGGTTGGGCTTGACTGGCCCCAGGTCCGCTCCACCCGTCTCTCATCCTCCCTGACCAGCTAGCCAAGGGTTGTGCCCTCTCCTACAGTGGTGATGGAAACCCAAGTGTGGTCTGTAGAAACACACGGTGATTCTTAAGTCCGTGCGCAGAACCGGCACACCGTCATTTCCTCCCACTCTCCACCAGCCAAAACAGATCCCACAGTCAAGCTAAACTGCGACGGGGTGGGAAAGATGCCCTGTCTTTAGGAGTAGAAACTGCAAAAATCACGTGGTAAATGACACGAGCCCAGGGAGGGGTGAAGGCTTGCACAAACATCATTCTTTTGCTTGTTCTCGATTCTTACGGGAAGGAGTCCAGCGGCTTGCCATCCGAAACGACCGAGTTTTGGCTTGACCTATGAGAGGTGTCTATATATTAATTCATATTAAGGAAATTCTGTGGGTCCTATCTTATTAAGAGTTTTAAATCAAGAATCAAAGCTGCATGTTCACCAACTGCTTTCTAGTATATAATGAAGAATTCTAAAGTCTTCTATTGGTATTTTGATGTACAAATTACAATTGATTTTTTGATGTACAAATTACATTAATTGATTTCTTCATAGAGAACTATCCTTGCCTTACTGGAATAAACCCCACATGGTGGTAGCATATTATCCTTTAAAAATACGTCTGTCTTCTACTTGCCAGTCTCTTATTTAGAATTTTGCACTTACATAGTCTTGAAGATAGGACTGTAGGTTTGCTGTTACCGTTCTTTCTTTTTGGGATTTTGCTTTCGCTGTTACGCTGGATTCTTAGATGCATTTTCAAGTCCTCCTCCCCCTTCCCTGCCAGGTGCAGGAGCCGTTTCAATGGCACTGCGGTGACACACTTCTTGGAATTGTGATAGATTTTACCTGGGACACTGTCTGGGTCTGGTACCTGAATGGATAATGTCTCTTGGACAGCATTCTCAGTTTCCTGCCTGGTAATCGGACTGTTTCGATTTCCTATCTTTTCCGAGGTGAATTTGCATCATTTATGTTTCTAGAAAATCACCCGTTTTGTCCATGTGTTCAAATTTATTTTCAAAACATCGGACTGAGTAATCTGTTAGAATTCTTTTAATGTCTCCTGTGTGTGGTGATTTCTTCATCCTCATTTCTAATTATGAGTTTTTGTGTCTTGTTTCTTGATTGGGTTAGCTAGTGGTTTATCTAGTTTACTTTTTGCCCAACCCCATACAAATGTGTTTCCATCAAAAGCCACTGCCCTTTGCCTCCCATTCACCTCCCCTCCTTCTAAAGGCTGATCCCACCACCTCTCCCTCGGGGCTCCCCTCCCCTCCTTCTCCGGAAAGGTGCCCCGTGTCCCATCCTCCCTGTGTCCTGTTTTTTTTCTACCCCCCTCTGCTCATTTGTGTCTTTCCTAACAGCTTATACTCATTCTCCAGTTTCTTCCACCTTGAAGTCTCCTAGCTCAAGATCCCCCCACTCCCAGCATATGAGTGATGTCTTTATTTTCTAAGGCTTCCTGGGAGTGCATTCCTGGTGTCCAGACCACAGGATTGCTCTTCAGGGACCACACGGCGCTCTCACCTTGACAACGCACTTGAAGTGCTCTCGTCGAGGCCCTTTGCGACCATCCTCAGAGCCAAAGCAATGGGCACTCACCTCTGCTTACCTCTCCTGACTGCTTGTGACTTTGGCCCGTCTTTCTGGCACCCTCTCTCCACTGCTGCCTCCTGTTCTCCCACCATTTCTTCCCAGGGAACTTCGCAAATATCTCTTCTTCTGCTTACCTAATACTCGTCAATGTTATGCAAGGTTCTTGGTGACCTCGGCACCCATGTGGCGTAAGTGACCCCTCATATGCTGAGGAGTCCTCATACGCCCTGCAGCTCAGGGCAACCTCCATTCCTGCTTTCCAGGCGTGTTCTCTTGGGTGTCCCACAGGAATTTCAGTTCTGGATGCTATCAGTCTCTGTTCATCCCTTGAAATTTGAAATGTCCCACTCCGTGGTCTCCTGGTCAGCCTGCCCTAAGAGAGCCCCTTCCAATATATCCTCTCCAGGGAGTGTTCTAAACCACAGGCATGCCGTTTCCTTCTGCTTAACACCTTTAACGGCTTCCTGTGGCTTTTAGGATCAAGGTCAGCTATCTTGGCTTTTTTCGTGTGACCCTCACGCTCTGGACCTTGCCAGCCTCCCACACACCACCGCTGGTCCTGCCTGTGCACATCTTTGCTCTAGTCACCACATGACTTGGGTTTCCTTGAACACGTTACCATGTTCCATGTCTCTGGAGATTTCCTATGTTGCTTCTACTTCCTGGACTCGCTTTCTTGCCTTTCCTTCCTGCTTCCTGAAAAGTTGGCTTAACATTTACCCACTTTGGGAAGTCATTCCTGACCTCCACCCTGGTCTGATTTTGCTCATTTGCGGGAGGCCTCCTATCCCCAACCCAAGCTCTCCTTCTCTCGCTGTATCCTGACGGCCACCTCTCTTTTGCCTTCCAGAAGGAAGTCAACTTCAGAGAGGGAGTGGGTCCGAGCCATAGAAAAATAGGAGAGACGAAAGGGCTCTGGAGTTGGGACAGACCTAGAGGCATGATCCCAGGCTTCTCTGAGCCCGCTCCTCATTTGTAAGGCAGGGGACAAAACGAACGACCACCACGGGTTGTTGCTAGGATTGAATGAGGTAATACACCTGAAAGTCCCTTCCACACGGAAGTTAGATTTTTTTTTGAAATGCATTTGTTTCTTTTCCTTTCCCCAGTGTTTTCATGGCATGGGGGCAGCAGAGGATTTCTTCAGACATAGCCTGGACCAAAGCCCTGATGGGAATTAAGGTGCTGGGAAACAACGACCACACCAAGTACCGGCAAAGATGAGGAGGAGCTAAGTTCTTACACACTTCGGGAATACTCTCTGGGGCCATCAGATGGTACAACCACCTTGGAAAACAGTCCGGCAGCTTAACCAAGATGGGAACATAGACGTGTCATGTGACCCAGCCTGTCCACTCCTAGGTATTTACCCAAGAAAAAAGAAAGTGTGTGTCCACACAGAGACTTGTGCACAAGTGTTCTCAGCAGCTATTTCTGTAATAAACCAACATTCACATGCCCATCGATCGGTGAAGGCATCGATAAAAAAGCATCGATAAAAAGGAATGAATGACTGACATTCGCAAAAACGCTGGTGCATCTCCAAAGAATTCTGCGGAGCGAAAGAAACCAGACGAAAGAGGACGTGCTCAGTGTGACCCAGTTGTAGACAAGGAAAGCTGATCTGCAGTGACAGAAAGCACATCAGTGCTTTCCTAGGGACAGAGTCGAGGGACAGGAGGGAGGAATTGAAAAGGGGTGCAGGAAAACTTCGGGCATGAAGGGTACATTTGCTGTCTTGATTGTGGTAATGGCTTCATGAGTTAAACGTACGTCAAAGCTTATCAAATCACACACCTTAAATACGGCATATAGTTTATTGTATGTCAATGAAACCTCAATAAAGCATTTAAAGGAAAAGAAGTCACTGATAAGACAAACTTGGCTGCCTGCCTGTCCGATATTTGTTCTCCCTTTCTTTAGCTTAATGGAACCCCACTTTGGTTTGGGGTGGCAGTGTAAATGAACTGTAGTCTATGCCACTCGGAATAATCCCATTACCCGCCCCCCTCTCTCTCTGCCTCTTTCGCAGCTGGGAGAGTCCATGTGACCTAAGTCCAAAGATACCTAAGCTGAAGTCTGCTGGTGATGGTTCTGAGAAAGCTTTGGCTGTCTTAATAAAAAGGGGCGAAAATGGCTGGCTTAGCCCCTCCCCCTCTGCCTTCTTCCTGTTTGGAACGAGAACACGATGCCTGGAGCTGCGGCAGCTATCTTGTCACCTTGAGGGAAAAGCCAGGAGAATTTTAAAGATGCTGGCTCTGATTTCATGGAGACTTTAAGTAGCCACCTTCCTCCGCGTATTTGTTTTTGTTTTTGTTTTTTTGCGTGTGCAAGGAGATGTTCCCTATTTGTTTGTTGAAACCATTGCACATGGGTTTTCTGTTCCTTGCCACCGAACACATTCCCACTATTCCAACTGGGTTGGCAATTCAGGTATCTACTGCAGATAACAAACCACTCTGAAACCTAGAACATAAGACACAAAACCACACCCATTGCATTATGTTCATGATCTTTTGGGTCGGGAATCCTGCCCGGGCACAGCAGAAATTCCTCGTCTCTTCTCCACGTCTGGGGCTTCGGCAGGCAACGGCCGTGACAAGTTGACCGTGAAGCCAGTTGTCCAGGGCCTCTGTGAAGTGCTCTGGGGTTAGACCGTCCGAGATGGCTCCTTTGATGATACGTCTGTGCTTAAGCTGTGCCAGCTCTGCCTGGCATTATCCCCTCCCCACGAGACCTCTTCACGTGGCTGGCGGGGGCTACCTCGCAGCATGGAAGTCTCATGGTAGCCAGACTCCTTACACGCTGGCCGGCGTGCCTCTGAACAAGTGTGCCAAGCAGGAGTGGAAACTTCCAGCTGTTTTGAAGGTTTGACCTGGCAGAGCTTCACTTCCACTTGATTCCATTGGTCAAAGAGGCCACAGGCCACCTAGATTCAAGGAGAGAGTAGAGGAATTCTGTCTCTCTTTAGGGTGGTGACATGCACAACAATGGGCCGCCATCTTGAGGACGAGACGAGCAGCAGTTGCACAGCAGGCACCTAGTTCAAGGTCCAGCTCTGGCTTGGATTCCCTCTGTGATTTGTACGCAGGCTGCCCTCTCGGAAACTCAGGGCAATGTCTAACTTCCTGTCTAAGTTCACCACATGAAGCCTTTCAAACGGCCTCTGGCTTTGGCCTTGTTGAACGTCCTGCAGGTTTCTCCACACCCCAATGTTGCTCTTGATGCCCGAAATTCCTCTCGACCCTCTTCTAGCAGCCTCTCCTCGGCCAACTCCTACTTGTCCTTAAGGACTTAGCTCTCGTGCCCCTCCTTGTAGAAGCTTTCCTGATGAGTCCCATCTTGATTAGGGTCTCCGCCCGTGGGCTCTTAGCCCGGCCCGGCCGTCTCTCCTGCCCCTCAGCCCCCCGCCTGCTTGCTAGCCTGGCTAGCCCACCAGAAGGTGAGAGCCAGCGAGCTTTGAAGGCTCAGGCCTGTCGTCTTCATTTGAGCCCCCACCCCACCCCCAGCCCACCCAGTTCCCAGCACGGTGCCGGGCAGCGTCGGCAGGCGGGCGGTGTTTGTGGAAGGGAGAGGGGAAGGCAGTAGACACACACACACACCACACAACAAACATATCCGGGGATTCTCACAGGGATTTTCCCTGTTGGCGTACTCTCTGCTCCCAGCTCCCCTGGGAGCAGCTGAAATCCGGGGCTGTAATTCTTACACCAGAGTTCTATTGAAATATGCAATGGCCAGAGAACAGTGTTTGTTCAGCATTTGGCTCAGGAGCTGTCAGCGCCCCTCCTCACAGGGTACCGCATCCCCGATGCCGCATTCGTCAGACCCGGCTCACAGCACAGGCCTGGCTGCTGCAGCAGCCTTTCCCGATGGACCCCTGGGGCCGATGCTTTTCCTGGCCTTCCATTAAATCCAGGACATATTTTTAAAACGCCTATTTTGCGCCCAGCTCTCTGCCGGGTGGTGAGGGACGACGGAAAACCTGATGGCGCGGCAAAGGCGTGGACGGTGGGGGGAGAGAGTGAGGGGGCTGGAGGGTGCGGAGCGAGGGTGGGGAGGGAGATGGGGTGCAGCACGTGGTCAGCATGGGACCCGGTCCCGGACCTTCTGCTCCCACTCATCTCCCGCTAATCCTCAGTTCCTGGGCCTTCGTGGCTGTTTCCCTGCATCTTTTCTGATGGGTGGACCCCCAGGCCTCACGGATCATTCAGTATTATGAACACCGGCCTTCCCTTCCAGCCACAGAAGGAACTTTGGACTATGGCCTGAGAGAAATGGAGAAACATCAAATGGTTCTTTGCAAGGAGAAAGAGGATCAGATTTGGGTTTAGAAAGCCGATGCCGGCTCGGGATGGAGAATGGGCCGGAGGAGGCTGAAGGAGGCAGGGAGACCTTGGGGCTGGGGGCCTGTGCCAGGCTTCCTGAGGACCGATGTTGGCAGCTTGCGGCACCCTGGGGCTGCGGGGATGCAGAGAAATGGGACAGATTCAGAGGGTGTCTGGGTTGTGGACTTCCCATTCGTGATGGGTAGTGAGCACAGGGAGAGGGAAGCATCGAGGCCAGCACTGGAAGGGGGGGGAGGGTTGTGGCGCTGGTCCCCAGACAAAAGAAACACTTCGGTGATGACGGTGGGGTCCGTTCTGACACTTCCCCTGATGATCTCCTTTCTTGCTTTTTCTGAAATCCGTAGCTACCAAACACATAATGATTTCTTCGGTACTGGGGAAGGTAAGGGGAAACCTTTCCAGTGTCTGTGTTACGATACAGGAAGGCCAGGGCCATTTGTGAGCACAGAACCTACATGTCCTTTGCACCGTGACTCCCATGCACCTGCTAGGTCACTCGCGGGGACTGGGTTAGGCAGCATGAGTACTCCCCGTTAGTAAACTTCCCTGGGGGTTTCACACTGTATGATTATGTGGAGACAGATAAATAGAGAGGGGGCCTGAAATCACAGAAGACACAGTTTCCACACCTGGGGGAGGGAAAGAAGGCTTTAAAGAGGTCTTGAGGTATGCGTAAGAGTTCGCCAAGGAGGCAGGGGGATGGAGAGCCCTGGGGACAGATGGCAAAGCCGGAACAAAGGCATAACGTGGGGACTAGAGAACCTGGAAAGGGTGGGGCAGGAATGGCCGGAGATGACGTCGGAAGACCGGCTAGGGTAACGTCATAAACGGCCACGCTCCAGAGGTTGAACTTTACCTTGCAGTATAGTGATGACCGATAGAGTGCCTTCTGGACACCGTCGCCATCTGACTGGTGGTGGTCACCTGAACCGCGTGTCAAGAAGGATCCCGAGGTGGAGTCTGCAGGGAGCGTCGCGATTGCTAGCGATGGGAGGCGGGCGGCAGGAGTCGCGCAGGCAGTCTGGGCGCCGGGGAGGTGCCCTCTTCCGCAAAAGTGCCACCGAAGGAAGGTGGAGTGTGGGACTTGGGGGGCTCAAGAAAGCGCGTTGGAGAAGATTAGCGCGAGGCTCCAGGGAGCACGAGTCGCTGGGAGGCCAGAGTCAGGCCATGTTGCCAGTGAGCCGGTAGCGAGTTTAAATGCATCCGAGGAAGGAAGCAGCTATCAGGTGTTTGCAGGGCTCGGGGTAGACCTTTTCGCAGCCGCTTCCGTAATGAGGGTGTGCGGGAGGAAGAAAGAACTTCAGGGCCAACGCTGTCCGTGTCCCTTCTCCCCTTAAGCGAAAACACACAGGGCGAGAGAAGCCACACGCACCCACAGACGCGCGCGCGCACACACAGCCGCGACCCCACCGAGGGGCACGCTCTACCTTCCCTTCCCTGCTCCCCGTGAAGTCAGCGCATAATTACCGGAAAGCATTTCTGCCTGAATTTTAGATGAGCGCTTTGACAAAATATAATATTGGAAACAATCTTTATCAAACATTCATGTGTCGTGTGAGAGATAAAGCCCGGAATCCATAATTCATACGGCGTGTGTATTTCCAAGTGTGCATGAGAGGCTGAATTTCAATGAGGCAGCCTGAACAATATTTTCTGCCAGACGCAGGCTTTCATCATTTACATTATTCACTAGGTTTTCCAGAACAGTAAATCTTAAATATATATTTGTGTTGGGAAGAGCTTGTGTGCGTGTCTGTGTACACACAGAGGGACGTGCACCCTTTCGGGCACAGATTTGGCGGATGCGCGTTCCAGCTGGAGGGGCACGCGGTGACAGCCGGGAGGCTTGGCGCGGCGAAGGCGCAGGGTTCCTTCTGGAGGACGGCCCACGTCCCCATGGACTCCGCGGCTCGCTGCACAGGCATCAAATCCACCCACCCTGTTGTCTCCCTCTTCAGACCCAGCCAGCGTCTCACTTGGAACCCCTAAAAGAAAGTAAGGCTCAGATGAGGGGCGTTGCCGCAGATGCTTAAGAGCAGGGCTACTCAGGATTTATTTGCCATACTCTTCAGGAAGTAATTGTCCCTGAGTCTCCAAAGGTCAAGATCGGAATGAAGTGCTCATGAAGATTGTTGGGTTTTGTCTCACTCTGGTGCTCAAATCTTTTCCGCAACAGGCTCCCTAGTTGGTGGAATAGTGTCTGCTTGCATACCTTAGAGACGGGGAGCTCACTACTCCCAGAGTTTGCCCCACCCTCGCTGCTGAGAGTCAGGACCGCCCAAGGGTCTTCCCTCGATTGAGGCAAAATTTGTCTTACGATTGTCACCCGCTGTTGATGAAGCCCCACAGAGCGAGTGCAGGGAAGCCGTTCAGAGCTCTGAACACGACCTCACATCCCTGAAACCTTCTCTGCCCAGATCTTTGTCCCTTTAGCGTTCCGTCACCCGGCTTGCGTGGTGGGTCCAGACGTGCAACGCCCAAACTCTCCTTCAGCACCAAGGAGCTCATTCTCGTGAAGCCGAGGTTGCTGCCTGCCGCTGGCTGGCAGCTGAGTCCCTCCTCAGGCATTGCCCTGGGCAGAAGGGACTGGCCTGCCCCAGGTTGTGCCCTCGCCGGGGACAGCCACGGCCAATGACTAGGAGATGAATCTCTGAAAAGTCATTTCCGGTTCTAGAACCCCCATGTGGGGGGTTAAGGGTCTGCTCCGCCGCACGCAGTTCAGCCTCCCCCTCTGCCCAATCTTGCGTTTTTCAGTCCCCACAGGAGTCGATCCAGGGATCCTCTCCGATAACGTCCCGCACGCGATCTCTGTGGCAGAGTCCCAGGAACTGGACCAAAGACAGTCGAGGCAGGAGTGGGCTGAGGAAGAGACTCCAAATAGGACTGTGGAACGGGACCTCTGCTAGCCAGCAGACAGGAAGGATGTTATCACTGGTGGTGGATGCCTGACTGAGGGCTCCCAGCCTGGGGGGATGATGGTCCAATTGTAGGGACTCCCTCCCGCCCACCTGGAGAAACTGGTGGGACGGGTCCTGGTGGAAGGGAATGCCTGGCAGGTGGCACATTTCAGGAGGCTGAGGAAATTAGTAATTATAAAGACGATGGGAGTGTCTGGCTTGTGCTGAGTGCAATCCCCAGACCAGAAAAACAACAACAACAACAACAAACCAATAAAAGGCTATATGTGATTAATTACCAGTTGAAGGCAACGTGTCATAGTCCGTGGGCTTCCCTGGTTACATAGAAAGAAAGTCACTTCTCCAGCAGCTGGAGACAGGAGAGCGCTGAGGTTCTGGACCCTAAGTGGAGCCCAGACAAGAGGCCATTCTGACCTCTCACCTTGAGTCAGTTGGCTATGCCAAGGTCATGGCCCTGCATGGGACCTTCGGACTTGTGATGGGAGTATCTGGGTCAATAACTTGAGAACTTTGAACCCCAGACCTGCTGAGCCCCCGGCCTGCCGAAGTGGCCCTCTCCCTGACCTTGAAGTCTAGCGCTCTCCACCCCTTGCTTACGGATGATGCGGAGGCCTCCACCTCCCACGGCATCTGCCCGCTCAGGACCTACCTCCGTCCCCCTCTGGGACACTGGACCGACACTGGGGCTAAGTCACTATACAAATCGGCCAGCGAAGTAGGGGCCTTCTCAAGGAGGAAAGGAGGTACAGGACCCACCACACATGCTGGCAGGGCCCAGGGGTGCATGCATGAGAAATCGGGGGCGCTGAATGGGGGGTGGAAGGCAGTAGCTATCAGTATGGGGGCAACTCCCTTGGTGTAGGATTTCACACCCTGACAAGGACCTTGGAAGCCGATGTTAACGTGCTGCTCATGTGGTTCTTCGAAGCTTGGAAGAAGATATGGCCCACGCTATGTAAGGTAGAAATGTCATAGTTGCAGTGGCACATGGCAGGAGAGGGGATCCGCAAGTCGGAGGAGGAAGCGTGCTAGAGTGGCTATTCTGTGTAAGGCTGGAAAGCCTAGCAGCTACAGAAGGGCCTGGATGACAGGTCACTTACCAAAGCAGGGACAGCTATGCTGGTGAGGGGGTACAAGCAGTGGGGGGGGGGGCACTGGGGGTGTTGTCTGTAGACTAGGCATGGCTGTAGGTGATGTCATATGTCACAAACCTGGGCTCCCAGCTAGCAGTTGGGATCTTAGGAAAGGGCAGAGGCAGGTGGCGGTGCTTACCTGTCAGAAGCAAGGTGGGGACAACTATCGCAGCGAGCAGTGAGGTCAGAGCGGTGGCCAGGTGGGCCTGGCCTGCAGATTGATGGGTGAGGCCACAGAACGCCATGTCCCTGAGGTAGGGTGACCGTCAGGATTCAGGGGGTTTCTAGGACAAGGAACTTTCGGCGCTAACGCCACGGAAGTCCTGCTCAGACTAAGATAAATTGGTCACCTTGCCCTCAGGGCAGCTCAGAAGAGTATTGCTCAATAAATACAAAATTGAAAAAAAATTAAAGACAGATGATCAGGAGGCTAAAAGCGGCTGTCCCAGTTTAAACAAAAACAAAAATAAAAAGCAAAAAAAAAAAAATACAAACAGAAAACCACACAAAAACCCTGTGATCCCTTGTCCAGTTTCTGAATCTGAGCCATTTTGCAGGCCCAGAATGTACTGACTAAAGAAGAGGATAGGTCCCCGTAGGGAAGGACCCGCATCGCCACAGCAACTGGGGTCAGTGATGACTGCCCCCGTCCTTTTAGGGCTCATGTACTGAAGAAGGGCAAATGCCCAGAGTTGATTAACATTGGTAAACGGGCCCCTGCAGTCATCATGGCCTCTGTTAGAGTGGGATGTGTATGGGGTCAGCTTATACAGATGCTCCTGACACAGAACTGACTCACATGGGTCCAGAGCATCCCCTGAGCCACACTGGGGAAGTTCACCCAGTGTCCCACAAGGTGTCCTAGCGGGAAAGGCCAAGTAGAAGCCTTGAAACTCTTCCATCCCTACCCCCGCTTAAGATAGAAAATGAAAAACAATCTTGCCTCCCAGCTGGGAAACGGCAGAGACTGGTGCCACCTTTAGTCCTAAAGAATGCAGGAGTGGTTGGTCCCCACCATTTTACCATTTCATTCACCAGCAGGAGCCTCCAAAGATGAGCTGGGTCTTGGAGGACGAGAGTGGGCCACGATAATTTGAGCAGGTAGTTGACCCCAGTTGGAGGCACTGTGATTGTACCAGAGCACAGAAGATAGCTCTGAGCACTGCAGGGTGTGTGTGCACAGATCCCTATCAGGAAAGAGGGCCAGGGCAGTTCACACTCTCATGGGGTGCAAATCTGTTCACCCTTAAGGTCTTTTACCATGGTTTGCTGCTTCTGTCCTCCATCACAACATAGTCCCAAAGACCTCGAACTGTCTAGACAAACTGTATAACATCTCACTGATCTGGTTAATTGGTGAGATCACATCAATCAAACCAGGAGAGCAAGAGTTGGCGAGGGAGTTGGGGGCCTTGGTAAGTCACCTGTACTCCAGCGAGAGGGAGTTAAACCCTACAAAGATGTGGGGAGTCACCTCCTCTGTGACGTTGTTAGAGGTGGGTGTTCTGGGGCCAGGACTCTCTTCCAAAGTAAAGGCAAACAATTGCATCTCAAAGTTTCCAGCACTAAGAAGGAAGCACACACCTCGTGGGTCTCCTTGGATTCTGCAGGCAGTACACTCCACACTAGGAAAAGCTGCTCCAACCCATTTATCGCGGGACACCGAGGACCCCTTCCTCAGTGGGTAGCCGATGCAGGTTGCTGTGCAAGCAGCCCTGCTGCGTGAGCTACATGACTGGGCAGACTCTAAGGTATTACAGCTATTTGTAGTAGGAAAGGAAACTATGTGGAGTTACGGTGAGTTCCAAAAGGAAAATTACCGTGTAGACGCTCAGGGTTCTGGAACAAGGCCACGTCATCTGCAGTGGAGACTCAGACATTCAAAAAACAGCTCTTAGCATGCTTCTGGGCACGGGTACAAATGGAGCCAATGACCATGAGACGTTAAGTGACCACGAAGCCAAAATTGTTCATCGTGACCTGGGTTCATATACAAACACCGAGTCATGAGATTATTGTAGCTTAGAAGTGGTACACCTGGGATCAGGCATGATGGGACCGGATGACACCAGGAAGCTGCCCAAGAAGGAGACACAACCCCCCATGTCACCCACCACTGTTGTTCAGGTCCCACCAGTGGCTCCGTGGGTGAGGTCCCTTAAGACTAACTGATGAAGTAGAAAACAATAAAAAACAAGCTCTGTTCATGGATGTGTTGACTTGACACATAGGTACAAGCTGGAAATGAACCACCGCTACCCTATAGTCCCACACAAGGATGCCCCTGAAAGACAGCAGAGAGGATAAAGCCTCCCAGCAGGCAGAGCCCCAGGCAGTGTCCTTGGCCATCAATTCTGTGGAGAAAGAGAAAAAGCGTGGAGTAGAACCTAAGTGGCTTCATGGGAAGCAGTGGATAACTGAGCTTTTGCCCATAGTCCTGAAAGGAGAAAGCTGAGAAGTGATAAGAAGGTCCACAGGAGAAGCATGTGGATGAAACTATGGGAGTGGTCATGAAGAGTGAAAATCTTTGGATCACATATCACCACCCTGTAGAGAGCAGGCACCCTCGAAGAGGCGCTAAGTAGATGGAATGACTCAGATAGTGGATGCCGTGATGTCAGTTAGCCTCTGTCACTGACCGTCCTCAAGCTGGCACGAATGGACTCGTGAATAGGGAAACCATGGGGGCAAGGATAGAGGCTACGTGTGGCACCAATAGCATGGGATCTCTGTTTATCGAAGATACTCGTATTGTCCAATGCCTACCCTGCCAGCCGCAGAGACTAATGCTGATACACCAACATGGCACCATCCTTCAAGAAGATCAACTGGTCACTTGATGGCGAGTTGATTGCATTGGTCCCCCTTTCATTCTGGAAGGGGAAGTGATTCATTTTGGTCGGAATTGGCATAAATTCTAGATGTAGGTTTACTCTTCCCACCTGCTGGACCTCAGCTTGTACCATACATAGCTGTTGGCTTATGGATCCCATATAACGTTGAATCACATGATTCAAGAGAATCACTTTATAGCCGCGGAAGTATGACAGTGGGTGACAGACCTTAGGATCCTTTGGGTTTATCACATACTGCATTCTCAGACACTGCCACCTGAGAGAGTGAAGGAATAATCTTTGAAAGTGCTGCTCAGGCACCAGTTTGGAGATGATGCCTGTGAGCCTGGGATATCCTGCAGGGAACAGCATGTACCCTAAGTCAATGGTCACTTAATGATGCTATGTTCCTAGTAGAGAGAATGAATGGGTGTGGAGACCAAGAAGTAAAAACAGGAGTGTCTCTACTTACCATAATTCCCAGGGACCCACTTGAGGAAATCTGTGCTTCCTGTCTCCACACCACTAGGCTCTTGTGGACCTAGAAATCCTGGTTTCCAGAGGGGAAATGTCTCCACTAGGGGACAGAGGAAGTCACATTAAACTTTAGGCTGTGGTGTCACCCAGTCTCTTGGGGCTGCTTATTTAAGTTGAAAGACTGGTAAATAAGGGACAAAGTCGCTACCCTAGCAGGGTTAAGAAAATTTGATCATTGGGAAGAAGTAGAGATGTTGCTGAACCAAACAAAGGGCAGGAAAGAGTATGCTTGGCCTCAAGACACTGGGGAGTCTCTTGTTCTTTCCTGCCCAATTTTGATGGTAAACTGAGAACCACAATAGCCTATAATGCAACACAGAGAGGCCTGAGAAAAGGATGGCAACCGGAGATTCAGACCCTTCAGGGGTGAGAGTCTGGTTCATGAAACCAGATGAGCCACAGAGTGAGCATAGGTGCTAGATGCTCGTGAAGGGAATCTAGAATAGGTAGCCCGGGAAGGAGATTATGAGTACCACCTGCAGCCATGATGTCTACAGTGGGTCTCACTAAACTTCCTCTTGTTCAAGTTTTCCCAGGAAAAGAGACAACCAGAATGCAGGAGACAGGATAATTTGCTCCAAGAAGCTGTGATATAAAACAGGTGGCTGTGTGTATTGCAAGGGGTGGACTGTAGTGGGTGGTGTGATGCTACAGTGCCTGGAGCCTGCTCTAGGACTGAGCACTCACTCCCAGCTGCCAGGAGTGCTGTTTCCCAAGTCCCTTCTCAGGAACTACCCTTGGCCAAAAGGAGCTACCCTGCCTCCCGTGTGGGAGCAGCCCACATCCAATGGTTGGTTGATATGGGGTACAGAGGTTCATTCCCAGTTCAGAAACTCTGAAGGGCCATGCCAGCACCGGAGGCTCTACTGGGGCTTTCACTGCAACCACAACATGGTTCTCCCTCCGCCCAAAGATGCTTGCTCTACTCCCTCACAGGTGTGTTCCTGACAGCACTCCCTACTAAACTCCCTATACAGAAATCTCCATCTTAGAGTCTGTTTCCTGGCGAATTGCTCTTACACATGATTTTAAGATCTCTGATGTCTGCTTTCTGGTCATGTTGTAGATTATCGGTATGTCTCTTGACCAATGGTTTCTAAAATAGAAACTGAACTCTGACTTTCCCCAGTAGGTGAGGAGATTGTCACCTCCCTTACAGTAGACCCTATACATTTATTAATGTGGCCCACTTTAGCAATAACATTTTTACAGCGAGGCCACACTGTTGACCTTTCTAAACCCACTCTTGGTTAGAACTCCACATCTTTTCTAAGCCTTGTGGCTATTAAATCTTGTGTCCCTCATTAAGCATGTGCAGTCAGCTTTTGGGGGATCAAGCACAAGACTTAGGTTCTTCTTTTCAGTTCCATCTGGTTGGCTACCACTTATCATTCCTACCTGTTGAAAGATTTTTGGATCAGAACTTCATTTGATTCATTTATCTTTCCTTTCAAATTCATGTCAGACTCAAATTTGATAAGCTGGCCTCCCATGTCCTTATTCAGGCTGTTAATGAAAATGCTCATCAGGATGCCCCAGGCCTTCCCGGGGGTTGGCTGTCTTCTTCCTGGAGTGGGACAGAGTGCTCGGTCATGTCAGAGGACAACACATCTCTTTTCTTCTCTGCTGTGAGCTTTGTGAGAAGCTCATTATCACCACTGCCAACAGGTATTGGCCCTTTCCTCACGGTCCCACCCCTGCCACCAGCCCTGTGAGCTCTCTGCCCTTGTTAGCCTTCAGGAGCAGCTAAGTAACTGGCCCAAGGTCACACGGCTCTTAAGGGGCAGAGCCCGGATTCATACCTGGTGCGGGGCAAAGCCATCGACCTACACTAACCCGACTGTTTCCCCAACACTCCTCTGACAGTCTCCGTGGCTCCACGAGGTTCAGTGACTTGCCCCAAGTCACACAGCTAGTGACAGAATGAAGCCCGAACAGGAAACCGCCAGTGTCTTCATAGGAGAACGTCGGCCTCTCTGTCCCAGTTTACAGAGGAGCCCACGGAAGCCCAGAAGAGGGACGATGACGTTGCAAGTCACGTTGTAAGCTGCAGTCCTCACAACAATTCTGCATGCTCTGCAGACCGCATTGTCGCCTGTCACCCTTGCTCTGCTAGAGCGGGGGTCACTTATTGGCTGTTGTATTTACCGATTTACTGTTGTGTCCCCAACTCCCCTAACTCTGCCTGGCACAGAGTGGGTGCTCAATCTGTTATTTATTCACCAAAACCTGGGGTTATGATCTCTGTGGTTCCAGTCGGGGACCCGGCGCCCCTGAAACAATGTCACCCGTGATGTGCGGAGGGCCAACGGTACCTGGCATTTTGCCCGATGCGTCGTGACCGCACAGTTATTACCTGTGAATCAGCTGGTGCTATTCGGGAAGTCCGTCATCTCCCTGGAGCCGTCAGCTTTCCTCTGTTCTTTGCTGAAATCACGGCCTGAGCATTGCCCAGGCGGGAATGTCCAGGGGACACCCGCAATGATCTCTGTCTCTTCCGCCACCCACACGGCATTTGGTCTGGGTCTGGGCACCAGACAGCTGACGGCTGAGGGATCTTGCAGCGTCGTGCCAGGAACAGCTGGCATTTTTGCTGTGCAGGTTGTGCTGTCGTGGGATTCATTTCTGTCTCCTATCTCCCTTGCCTTTTTTTTTTTTTCTTCCCGACAGAGAAATAGGAACATCCTGTTCTCATGCAACACTAAGAATCTGTCTCAACAAGCCCCTCGGTGAGTTAGCGGTAAATATTGCGAGAAACCCGCCAAGGTTTTAATTGTGCGTGGCCATCAGGTCTGTAGGGAGCTGGCTCCTTTGGAGACCTCCCTGGAGAGCACTGCAGAGGGGCAGCGGTGGGGGGTGTGGGGTACGCTCCTGGGCCCTTCAAGGGCCTGAATTCTAAGCCACTTCTTGATTTTAGGACAGACTGAATATTTAGCATAACAAAGCATTTTTTTAAAAAATATTAGTCATTAACCAAAATTCCCTGGGCAAGAAGACATTTGGAACGGTCACATTGCCGTTTCTTTCCTGTGCCTCTGGACTCAGAGGTGTTGGTCAAACTCATTACCACGTGGTCAGTCAAGAGACCATCCATCCTTGGCTTCCCGTGGCAATCACGTTCGTTCCCACCATGTCCTGACAGTCCCACACTGGGAGCTGTGCTCACCCACCCTGGGGTTTCTACTCAGAGAAGGCCCAGTAACTCGAGCGGTCCAAAAACATCCTCCCTACAGTAGAAACATCTTTTGGCTCTGCCTGGCGTGTTCCTCCATTTTTGTCTTCTGCCACGGGGCCGTTTCTTCTTGGGGGCCTGTTAGGATGGCCCTCACATCTCAGAAGTGGCCTCTCCTGCTAACTCACGATGATTTTTTAAAAGTGCATGGGTTAGACTTGTCAAGAATTAGGATGGGAGGCCGCCTGGAGACCAGCTAGTCTCTCCCGTCCTGTTATAGGGCAGGAAACTTAGGTACAGGCAGGCTCAGGGCCCTGTCCGAGATGACACAGCTAGTAAACGGCAGAGCAGGGATTCAAGGCCGGGCAGGCAGGCAGGCGCCCGGCCCCCACTCTGGACCGCTGCCTTTTGCTGCCTCTCCAGCGCAGGTCCAGAGAAGTCATTTGCCCGGGTCATCCGGCAGCTGGAAAGCCAAATGAGAACACTGTATTAGTTGGCTAAGGCTGCTGTAACAAAATACCGCAGAACATAAACAGAAGTCTATTCTTTCCAGAAGAGGCCAGAAGTCCAAGAGCAAGGTGTGGGCCAGGCTGGCTCCTCCTGAAGCTGTGAGGGAGAATCTGCTCCACGCCGTCCCGATAGCTTGTGGCGGTGGGCCAGCCACCTTTGACGCTTCTTGGCTTGCGGACGCATCACCCTAGTCTCTGTCTTCCTCTTCGCGTGGAGTTCTCCACGTGCCCGTGTGTCTTCTGTATCTAAGTCCCCCTCTCTTTTCAAGTGTATTTATTTATTTTCAGAGAGAGAGAGCATGAGCAGGGGAGGGACGGAGAAGGAGAGAGAATCCCAAGTGCAGAGCCTGATGCAGGGTTCGAACTCACAAACTGTGAGATCACGACCTGAGCCGAAATCAAGTCGGAAGCTTAACGGACTGAGCCCCCCATGCGCCCCATAAAAGTCCCCCTTTTAAAAAGGACACCGGTTATTTTGGATCAGGGGCCTGCCTACTCTTAATTATATCTGCAGTGACTCTTTTTCCAAATAGGGTCACGTTCTCAGGTGTTTGGACCTGAGACTCAACATATAAATTTGGGGGGGACACAATTCAACTCCCAACAAACTCTGATCTTCTAACCCTTGGTCATCCTCTTGTGAACCTGAACAATTTTTAATTTGACAAAATCATAATCAAACTGAATAAAATATGGGTTCTTGGCAGCCTGGGAGGAACTATTCCAACTTGAAATGATTGAATACTGTGGCACCCTGACTCTAAACTGCCTCTACGTAAATTGGTTGTGCCTGGGGCTCACGCTCACTGGGACAGACAACTACAGCGTTTCGAAGGGGACAGATAGCAGAAGAATCCAGAGGTGAGGAGGGTTAGGAGCGGAGGCTCGATGTCTGACGTGTTTATTCAAGGGGTTTATTTGTATTTTCCATCTCCGTGCCAGATGTCAGCTCCATAAGGGCAGAACTGGAACTATTTAGTGCACATCAGTAGCAACTGCACAGGGCTGCTCGGAGGCCCAGTCTCCTGCTCAGGAATGCAGGGTCATAACTGCCCGGCCATCCTGATGCCTGCTTTGTGCATTGCAGACTTGTTTCCTTAACTGAACGGTAAGCCCTTTGACAGAAGAGACCCCCTCGTCCAAGTGCCTATCTCAGAATCCCAGTTGGAAGGCACTTGGCACTGGGTAGATCTGATCGTGACCCGTAGCTTCAACCTCTTTCTCCGCGACCGAAATCTCAGCAAAGCCGCAACGTAGCCTCCACGCATTGCGATTGCTGTGGTAGCACAGTGCTTCCCCGTGGCCTCTGGCCCGCCATCCTCTGCTCCCCCTGCCGCGCACCCCTACCCATTTCTCCTTGTGTAATTAAAGGGAAAATGTTCTGCATTCATTTACTTTATACTTTATCAAATAAGGGAGAGATGAATTAAGAGGTCCATATTTCTATTTCAAGGTTCATGTGCTTTCACAAACTGCACAAGTAGTGCTCTTAAAACCTGCCTTGTCAGCAGGAAGTGTCTGCTCGAAACTCGCCATCTCCCCCCCACCCCCCTTCCTGTTTATATCCCCAGTGCAACTTCTAAATAGACGTGATGGGTAGGACTTTTGCATAGACAATTGTGAAATAATGCTCAGAGCCGCCAGCATTCTCCGGTCTCTCTGTCCCTTTCTCTCTCTCTCTCTCTCATATTGTTCAAGGATCTTTCTGGAGAGACGGATGCCGGGCCCTTGGCTCAACTCACGTGATGGCCACAGACATTGATTCAGTACCTGCTATGTACCGAGGGCTGTAGTGGGCACCACTGGAGAAATGAAAATGTTCATATCTTAAATTTCTCTAGTACTTTCTAGTTAAGCTAGTTCTATATTCAAAACGGCCTTGCGTCCTTTCAAAACCCTCTGCCTTGGATATTATTATTACTAGCTTTGCCAATCTGTGCGGGGTGGGGGGGGGGGTGGAACTAAAGCTGAGAGAAATTAAGTAACAAGGGTCCTTCACATTCAGCGGGTCAAGGACCCCCTGGTAGCCTGGTGAAGTCTATGCAATCCAGCTCAGAATACATTTTTAAATGCGTCAAACAAAATGCCTGGGTTCATAAGGGCAACTAATGATATTGAAATGCAGTTTTCCAAACATTTTAAAAGTCTGATATAGCAATTTATGTGCCTCTTTATCGAGGCATTAAATAACAAGATTCTAGGGCGCCCGAGTGGCTCAGTCAGTTAAGTGTCATGATCTCACGGTCCGTGGGTTCGAGCCCCGCGTCGGGCTCTGTGCTGACAGCTCGGAGCCTGGAGCCCGCTTCAGATTCTGTGTCTCCCTCTCTCTCTGCTCCTCCCCTGCTCATGCTCTGTCTCTGTCTCTCTCTCAAGAAATAAATAAACATTAACAATTTTTTAAATTTAAATTTAGACAAGATTTTAATAACTATTGCAGCTTTAAGGTAATGACTTGCATATATCAGGAATCAGCAAACTATCATCTGGATCATCACTTGTTTTTGTAAATAAAGTTTTATTTGAACTCAGCCCCACCCTTTCAAGGTTCTCTTGTCTAAGACTGCTTTAGAGCGACAAGAGCAGAGCGGTAGTTGTAACAGAGAAAGAACGGCCTATCATGCCTAAAATATTTACTCTCTGGACCTTTACAGAAAAAGTTTGCTGACCCCTGTTGTCTTCAATATTTTGAAACATCTGCAACAACTTTAATGGAACAGGCAGAGACGTGTGGTTTCTACCGGTGACAAAAATCTCAGATATTTGCAAATACTACTGTGGCTTGTTGCCTCCATTTGTAACCGAAGCGTGTCATTTTTTCCATCCAAGTTCATGGGCCCCCAGAAGTGCATTCATGATGCTACTAGGGGTAGAATTCCAACCCAAGTTGGTCTGTTTCAGAAACCAGCATTTGTCCTACAACCCTTGATGTCTGGTACTTGAGAAATCTCACAGCCTAGTGGAACACACACACACACACACACACTCACACACTCACACACACCCTTCTAGGTAGACAGTCCCTGCCTAGTGCTATCATGAGGAGATAAGTGCCATGGAACTCTTGGGGAGGCAGGGATGTCCAATCCCTTAACCTTCTGAAGTCCTTGATCAATGCAAAGCCACCACATATGGCTGGCACCTGGCCCAAAGGGTGAAGTGAACTCTAGCTCAGCTACCAAGCCTGCTTGTGTTGGAGGCTGGGATGCCTTTGTAAAAGCTTCACAATTGGGACACATGCGTGGCTCAGTCAGTTAAGCATCTGACTCTTGATTTTGGCTCAGGTTATGATCTCATGGCTTATGCGTTTAAGCCCTATGTCAGACTCTGTGCTGACAACATGGAGACTGCTTGAGATTCTTTCCCTCTCTCTCTCTCTCTCTCTCTCTCTGCCACTTCCTCTCTCGCTCTCTCTCTGAAAATAAATAAACTTAAAAAAATGAAAAGTTTCACAAAAATAAATAAATAAAATTCTCGCAAAATGCTCTGTGGGCTAGGGAAAGTCTGGGTATGTCTTCTCTTCAGCAACGTGGACGAGCCTATATTTGGACTTAGACTTGATGGGTACTTACTGATGTATGGTCTGTCCCTCAAACATTTACAGGGGCATTGATGGATTGACTCCCGGATAGGTAATAAGAAAGAGGAAGACCATTATTACACTGAGGGATTATAAAGACTGCACTCTGCAAACTTTCCATTCACTCATTTGTTCATTCACATCTTCCCTCCTAAAAATGTTCATTAATTACCTGCTATATGCCAGCCTCTTATTTAGGTCTCTTATTTCAGGGAGACATACACACACACACACACACACACACACACACACATACACACACACACACACACACACACACACACACACATATATATATCTATATATACACACACACAAGCCATAGGAAGCTTAGTTCAGCTTTGTGATTTCCTAGCAAGGTTACCTTGGGGAACTTCTATTCTCTGATTTCTATTAGTCTATCTATAAAATGGGAATCGTAAATATACCTGCCACCCACCTGACAGATTTGAGGTGCATCCAATGAGACAATAGATGGAAAGATTGTCGGGGAGAAAATGTTTAAAAGATCAAAAGGAAGGAGAGATCTCTGCAGTTCCTGTGGGTTGGGCTTGTTCATAGATGAAGTGGCCTTGAGTAAGCCTTGAAAGATGGACAGGATCTGAAGAGGCCAGAGGTTAGCTGAACCCGACAGGAGACACCAAAATGGCACCGTAAGTGCGGGCTGGGAGGCTGGGCAGGAGCTGAGTAATCTGGCGGCTTCCCTGAGGAATGTGACACTCAGCACACTCCCTGCTGAGATTTTAGAGCCAGCCAGGAGGCACTGTTATAGAATGTGTTTTTTATCATCATCCTCATCACCATTATTATCATTATTAATAATATGATATTTGGAGCATTTATGCACATTAATTTTAAACAAGCATGTGCTGTGGCAAGATTTGATGCTGCTACCAATAAGCAGTCATAACGTGGGTCTTTAATTTACATAAAATCATTTATGCTAATTTAATTAGTCCTTTGTTTACAGCTGAGGCTCACTCACCACTGGGCTGCGAGATGTGCTCGACTGCAGCACACTGAGGAGCCGGAAGCCAGGCACACGCATCCATTTTGCAGGGATGCTCTTCCCGCGCAGAGGGAAGAGTCTCCTGCTTTTTGGGGGGAGGGCACATTCAGATGCGGCAGTTCTTATTTACAACTTATCCCCAGTAGGGGACTGTGCTGGGCGCTGTCCTATTTTGAAGTGATTTGTCCTGACAGTCGCCCTGTGCAGAAGATCAGAGAAGTCTCACGTCTGACCCAATATCACACAGCTACCAAGTGGCAAGACAGATATTCAACCCAGCTGTGTCCGTCTCTAGTTCTCAGCCTCTTTCTAGATCTTTACGAGTGTAGACATTAAATAGGAAGAACTAGCATGGCTTGGCCCATGGTACGTACTCACGTACTCTGTAAACGCCGGTTGAATGAATGAATGAATGAATGAATAGCGTCGTTCCCGTTTCAAGGGTTTTCAGGTGCATTTTCACCCTGACACCTTGTAGCAGCCCTGAGAGATGGGTCTGGCCAGCTCCATTTTGCAGAAGAAGCTGAATAGGCGGGGTGATGGAGAGGGCACTCCTCTTTGAACTCAGAGTTCTACATCCTCCTGCTGATTGTGTCACTGATTTATGCCCTGACCTTGGCCCGACCTTGACCCTGGTCAAAGTGCTTCCCTCACCCCAGTTCCTCCATTGCCCCATTTGCAAGACAGCAAGAAGGATCCCTTGTCCTTCTAATCTGACGGGCAGAAATAAAAAAATGAGTCTGTGGAGGGGACCGTGCAGGGTGCCTGGAAATTATAAGGTGGTATTTGTCAGACTTGCCTTGGGAAACCTTGAAAAATTGAATGGAAACCACTGGGCTCATTCATCTCCTTTTAACAGCCCCGTGTCATCCAGCCTGGTCTTTTCCATTCCTGCTCTGTCCAGTCCTGACAACATAATTTAGTTCCAGGGAACTTGAATAGAACAGAGTGGACTGATATTTCCACGCACTCGGGCCTTGATTAATACCGTCAGGGCAGCTGCCTGTGAGGATGAGGAACCAGAGAGGATGATGCTTCACAGCACCCCCGCCTCCCGTGCTCACTGCCTCTCCCCTGCCTCGTCCTGCAGGTCGCCCTCTCCCCTCCCTCCTTCCACCCAGACTGCATGCCGAGGCCCTTCCCTGGCGTATTTGTCCTTCCTGCTATTCAGCCATCCGTTCTGCAAACATACTGTTTGCCATGGTCAGGCAGTGGGGACGGAGAGTGAAGTAAGGAGCAGCCCCGTCCTTCAAGAATTCAATCATGGGAAAATGAAAACCAATGGCCACTCAGGCAAAAAACGGCTTAAGGGATGAAGCGGGTGTTAGACCAGGGATGGAGTGGCTATGGGGGCAGATGGAGGAGGTGCAGAGGGCTTCACAAAGGAGACAGTGTCAAAGGAGGCATTTGGGGATTCGTGAGGTCTCCCCGGGCGGAGGTGTATGGACAGAGGGAGGGAGGGCAGGGAGATTTCTGGCAGTGGCTGCCGCGTAAGCAAACGCACAAGGGCCTGAGATGCCTGACTGTGTGGGGATGGGAAGCATTCTGGGTGGCCCTGCTGTGAATGGGGTGCTAAGGTGGGGGCAGGGCCCGGAGCAGGGACTGCAACGGGCAGATGTTGGCATCTTTGCCTCAGTTCTGGTTCCACTGGCATGCCTTTCTTTGGGAATGCACCCAAGTCCGCATGGGGAGATGATGAAAAGGGCACTGAAGGAGAAGGGAGTAGGGGGTTGGAGAGCAGATATGGGGAAATTCCATCCGCCTCCCGTCTCAGTAAGAGTGGGAGTAAACCCCAACCACGGGCGGGGAGGAGGAACAGGGAGCAGGGAGAAGGTGCAGGGCAGGTATTTCTTTTCATCTGTGTGAACGGGGGCAAGAAACGGCTCCACTCTGGCAGTCCCGGCTCCTCTTTTTTGTGGACTTTCTTCAAAGTAGGCGGCTACCCAGAGCTACCTTGACACTGATAACCACACCCAGGCCTCCTTCCCAATATTCTGCACAGGGGCGTCCTTAACCCATCGCAGAGGAGGCAGGATTACCTCGTCGTGAATGTGTCCCTGTCCCTACCCAGCAACACCTGCACTGATGGCCTCTTTCCATGGATATCAAGATTTATGGTTCCTCAAAATCAAATATTGACCTTGGCTTTGTGTCCATCAATATATGACCTTTCAAGTCAATGAACCTGGATATGCGAGTCAATGGTTACTTATTATATCCCCTGCCCTGAAATGGAAATCTCGGACCCCCCAGCGCACGGATTGGGCCATAGTCGCGATCTTGTTTATTGCTCCCTGCACTTGGCGTCTGTGATTGAAGAGTCCTTGAACAAGCTGCAGAGTTCCCAGGAAGCCCACGTGCTCTCTCTCTCATCGCATCAGAAGCCACTCAGGGCAGACTTGCAATCCCATGCACTTCCCTCCTTCCCTCACGGGGAAATATTTTAGTCTGGTAACTTCTCATCCCAGGAGGCTGGAGATCGTCCCAGGCCACTGGGAAGAATGGTGTCTCTCTCCCCATCTCTCTAATGCCAAGAGGACACGGATGCCTTCACTGGGCCAGTTGAAGGACTGCGTGCTGAAGATAAGTTGCCTGTCTCTGAAGTCCTGTTGCACCGACAACCTCTGAGAGTCTAGGAGGAGGAAGAGTGAGGATTAAGTCCCAGCCCCTTGAGTGTGAAGTATCAGTCTTTCCTTCCTAGCTGGGTGGCTTTGGGTAGGTTCTTTCTGTTCATTCTTTCTGGGCCCCAGTTTCCCCGATGTAACAAGTAACAAGGGTTGCTGTACAGAGTCAGTGACATAATCTGGGTAAGGTGTTTGATCCATGCCTGGCAGAGAATCAGCACTCGTAGATATCGCTAGCACTCAGCTACTGTGTCTTGCTTTTCCAACCACACGGAAGACAGTCCTTCCCGTCCCACTCCACCTTGAGGCCGAGTGGACCAAGTTCCGGGTTCAGGCTAACGGAATCTGAGCAGAAGTGACATGTGTCACTTCTGAACTAGGTCGTGAAAGCCAGTGCTCCATTCTCCAATCTTCCCTGCGGCCATGGTGACTGAGTGGGTCACATGCTGCAGACGGGGCAGCTTTGGACGGCGGAGGACCTGTCAACCGGGTGGGTGAGGCCCTACGTGGTAGTCACCCACCCCGCAGACCTGCCGGGATCTGCGATGGGTCCTGGGTGAGAAAGAAACAAATCTTTGTTGTGTTAAGCCCCTGAGATTTGGGACCTACTTGTGGTTGTGCTGCAACACAGCTCAGACCCTCCTGGCCGGCGGGGTTCTCAATAAATATTAATGATCATGAGGGGGAGGACTGGTACGATGCTAGACAAGTAGAAGACCCCGACACCCTGCCTTCCTCAGCAGCAGACCCTTGACCATGACAGTCAGACCTTTAAACAAGACAGTCTTGTTCAAACCCATCTTGGCTGAAGATTCTTCCCTGATCCTCTGCCTTGGTCAGAAGACTCGACTCCTGCCTTCCCCGGGCCTTTGTCCCTGTAGCCCCACTCTCCTCCCGAGACTCTACCCGGAGCTTTTTACACGAGTAAATGGCCATTCTATTGATGCCTAAGTCAATTTATTTGATGCGGGTGGAGGGGGGGGGGGTAAGAAAACATGGCCCTGAGTGCCAAGAATCCTGGGTTCAAATGTCGGCTTGGTGTCTGCCTTTTCCTGAGCTCCTGCCCAAGCTGGGAAAGACCTACCTTGCCACCCATGACACCTAGTTACTCAGAGCAGTGACCCTGGACGCCTCCTCAAGGGCAGGGAGCTGCCTGGATCCTCCATGCAGAGCACGATGTGTGCTTCACAAATATAGACGGACTTAAGGAGGATGCTAGAAAGGAAAGCTTGTCGCGGCTCTCATGGCCACAGAGACTGCCTTCCAACAGCTGTTTCTGGGGGGCCCAGTGTTTATCTGGGGGTGGCTGGCAGGAGTGGATGGCCCTGTAGCCACCTAAGACGACCCCAGGGCACGTCTGGGGAAGCCCAGAGCTGCGAGGCACATACTGGGAGCACCACTTTCCTGCTCTCAGCTCTTCATCCTGCAGATCGGGGCTGCGGAGGCCTGAAGTCATCCTGGTTGCTGTGGGGACAGGACCTCAGCTCTGTCGCCCTCGAACCCTCTTGGGTTATTGCTCGTCAAAGCATTCAAGTGAACTCTGTCTTAGGTCACTTTCCAGTGTGCTGGGTCCCTCTCTCCATGGAAAAGGCGATTCCCCTGAATGGGCTCTAAAGACAGTGTCGCAGGAGGGGCGTGGAGGCCTTAGCCTAGGGGCCTGATAGGTCACATTGCCCGGGCTTGTGTCCTGGGTCCAGCATTTATTAGCTTTGCGGCCTTACTTAGGTGACAAGTTAACCTCTTCGAGCCTCTGTGTCTTCCTCATCTGTTCAAAGGGGATACAAATAGAAACCACACGCGGGCCCACTGTGGGCGTCCACATCTGTGGGCATCCAATGAGATGGCAAGGGGGAAGTACTTAGGGCGGCGGCTGGCACACAGTCGGGCCTGCGGGATGCCTCCTGCCTGCCTGCCCGCCCACTGCGAGCCCACTGGGTTCGAACGGATTCTGTGTAGGGCAGCTACCAAATCAACCGTCTTCAGTTACCCTCCAGAAAGAGCTATAATAGGCAGGAAAAAGCATCCCTGAAACACAGAAAGCAGAACAGAAACTACCTCTTCGCCCGGCCAGCCCACCTCTAGGTCCCAGCGGAATGACCACCTCCTCAGAGGAGCCCGCCCTGCCTGCCTCGGACGGCTGCATGGGGATGTTCCCTGCTCTCCACACCACGCTGCTCTTCCTCAGGTAGGACCGATCTCCACTGCCACTGAATAATGATTATGAATTGTCATTCATCTGTTCAATATCTGTCCTCCCCTATGGAGATGACGGACCACGTCTGCTTTGGTCTCACCAGTGCTGAGCACAGTGCTTGGCACATAGTAGGGTTTCAGTAGATATTTGTTGACTGCCTGATGGATTGATTCCAGGCCTCGTTGCCTAGATTGCTGCCATATGGTGGGTTTGGAACTGGGGAAGCCATACGCGTGGGGCCAGCCTTATATACGCATGGCTTGCAGGCTGCCTTGCCCCTAGAAGACCTCTTGAAACCATCCCGGAACAAAAATCCTTATGAGCTCTAAGTGGGACCCAGAGAGGGTGAGGAATTTGCCTACAGTCACCCAGCTGGCTAGCTGCAAACCACAGCTTGAACCCCGTTCTGAGTGACTCTAAAAACCCTTCCCTTCCCTTTTTTATCACCGCACTTCGGTAGATTTCCCAACTTCAGGGAGTGTCAGAATTCCTTGGGATGTTTGCAAAAATACAGATTCCTGGGCTTCATCCTCAATGCTTCTAATGTCGTCGGTCTAGGGGCAGGGTTGGCCCCAAGGCAGGCAGGGGCCCCAGGCCAAGACTGCCTGTTTGTCTGTTTGTTTGTTTGTTTGTTTCGTGGGTGAGGCAAAACACTTCGAGTCCCTCCAAAATCACGTGAGCACCATTCTGCTGGCCTAATCTCACATGATCTTATGAAAGAAATACTTTGCTGGTCCCTGGGAGCAACTCACTGGCTAGGCTGCCTACCTGCTACAGAGGCCCAACCACGGGGCCCTGGGATGATCCCATGGATTTCAGTCCTTGGAAGTCTTTAGGACATCTGGTCAACCCTTGGAGGCTGTGGGGTCAAGGTAGAAGTGGTACATAGTCTCTGCGAAAGAGGAAGAGATGGGAATCGGGATTCACACAGGACCAGGTCCAATATTGGGATTCCTCACCTTGATGGCGCTGGGAGCCCAGCCAGGCCTGGGCACAAGGAAGGTCCTCTAAAGCAGAGAGCTCCCAGAGGTGGGGGCCACATGGCAGGCAAGTCTGCCTGGAGGAGACCTGAGAACCTGAATTTACATCAGCACCCCAGGGAATTCTGATGCAGGGGTACCTGAGGTCATACTTTGAGAAACCCTGCTCTAGGAGCCTAGGGTCCACTCAAGATAGGAAGAACTTCTGGAAGCCAAAACTGGCCAGGGATAGAGGGGGCTGCCTCACGCCAGTGAGCTCCAGTGTAGGCTACGGGCCTGTGGGCTCTCTGACCAACCTGGTGGCTGTCACCCCCAGGTCTCCCTAACAGGAGGGGGTGGCGGGCGTTAGATGGTGACTCTGCCTCCCGAGGGGCCTTCTGATCAGACGGGTCCTGGGTAGCCTCCTAATTTGTCTCCTCCTTGCAGTGCCAGTATCAGCTTTCTGATGCAGAGGGACCCCGGTAATGAGTTTCTATTAAAAGAGCTGAATCTCAGCTCTCGGAACTCAATGTTCAGAATAAACAATGGGGCAGAATCCTATTAAAAAAGGCTTCCAACATGGACAAATTAAGCCCTTGGGAATGCCTTACAAAGAATACATTTTTCCAGTGTCGAACCAAGATCAATAGAGAAAAACAAATAATTTCAAGTGGGAGTCATCATAATGATACCCAGGTACAGGCAGGGGTTGGGTGCGTTATTTTGGCCTGAGGACACCCCGGCGAAGATAATGAGGGAGAAGAGGAGGGGAGCTCATAATGGGCGTGAGGGGTGTCTGGGTCTCCTGGGCGGCTGAGCGAGGAGGATGTCGCGTCTCATTTGTCTCTGTCGAGACTCCCTCTTTCTCTAGGGGATGGTTAAGCCCACAGTGCTGCCCACCGAGGGCTTTTCAAGCCTGGAGTGGGGCGGGGTGGGAGACCTTGGCTTTGTTCACCGGGGGAGAGATCTTATCTGTGCACATGCCTGGCAGGGAAGCTGTGTCTGTCTCACCCCGAGCAGAGTGGAGATCCTCAGACATCTACGCAGATGCCTGAATTGTCACCACCCAGAACTTACCCCTGTTTTGCTCTCTCCACCTGTGACTGCTCTGTGAATATCCCTCTTGCAATATCCAATTTTGTTCCCCAAGCCATGCAAACGCTTACCCATCTTGCCAGGCTGATCTTGAGTCCCTCCTCTGCATGAGACCTTTCCTGAATGCTTCCCTCCTTGCCTAGATTCCTAGCAATCTAAATAATATCCTTGAACGTTCAACATATGCAAGGTAGACTCTTGGCCTGGCACATCTCTACCCCTCCCTCCCCCTTGGAGTCTGTCCTAGTGCTGTGACTATCCTGTTGATCTGTCAGGTCAGTGCTTCCTCCTCCTTTTAGGGACCCCTGGTTCAGTCCAGCTCACCCCACACTCACTGGGCAGTGCTCCGTGGTAGTTTCCATGCTGGGCTCTGGGAGACTCAGCACTGAGCAAGACACAGGTTGGGGGCCCTTGAAGGTAGGGACTTACCCAACCTTCTGGTGTGGCTCATCTGCCTCCAGGAATGAACGAGGAAATAGGATCCCGAGGAAGAGGGCAGTGTGCTCAGGGACAAACAGACGGTGGGAGATGGACAGACTGGGAATCCAGTTCTGCTGTCTGGAAAGGACTTATTTCTTCGCTGTGCGAAGCACCTTCCACCTGCTCTCGCTCTCCATATGAAGGCACTTAAGCTACACAGTAGAACCCCTAAGGTGGGTACTGTATTCCCCCCCGCTTTTACAGGTGAGGGAATTGAGGAACAGTGAAAGTTAAATAATCGGTTCAAGGGTTTCAGGTGGCCAGTCTTCTGCTCCTAGCCAAATCTCTTTCCTCTGCATTGCCCAGGGAGGATTGTGGAGGGTAGGATGTGGTACAGGCAGACCTGGGCAGAGGACAGGGTCCCGTGGAAGCCCAGGGGGCCTGGGCTGCAGTGGAAAGCAGGAAGAAGGAGAGCCCTGAACGGCTCACGTTCCTGGCTGGCTCAGCACACGCGCCTGCTGTCTGGTACATAGAGCCGGTCGGGGCTGCTCGTCTGTAGTTCTCCTGCATTCAGTGGAGATTGCCATTGCACATTGGCCCGCCGATAAAGGCCCTGAGAAGTTCTGCAGCAACCTTACTTTTTCCAGTGTCCACCAGACCTATTTGACAACGGATGCCCTCTGTTGCCGCCTCAGAATGCCTTTTACCATCCAGCACCCCTCCTCTGAGCCAGCTCACTTTCAGGCAACATGGCAGTGAGGCCGGGCACCAGCCAGCTGAAGTGAGGAGCGGGTGACAGAGATGTGCAATGTACAGCGGCAGAATCAAGGAGGTGGATTTTTCTGGACGCCAAGGGAGGGCGCGATTTTGGGGGTGAGGAGGAGGTCAGCAGTGTAAATGCCTCAGATGCCAAGGAGGGTGAGGTCTGAGACAGCCCCTTGCCCCTGAGGGTGAGGAAGGAAAAGTCTAGGATATAAATCACATGCAGGCACCCCCTGGTTGGAGGTGGTTGCTCACGGGAGTACAAATGAGGGGGGTGGCTTTGGTGGGGGGGGCGTGGCTTATCTGTTAAACTTCAGAATGCACGTACCTTATGATGCAACAATCCCACTATTATCTACCCAAGAGAAACACTCACACATGGGCTCGTGGACGCCTGTTCAAGGACCTTTGTTAAAGCCTTGTTACACAGAGCCGGAAACGGAAACAGCCTTAATGCCCATCAACAGGAGAACGGCGAAGGCCTTATGGCCTTGTCTGTATCTCAGCCGTTAGCAAGACACCTATGTAATGATACAGGAAGGTCATCAGGAGAGTATTGGATGAACAAGGCAAGGTGCAGAAGGTACACACAACGTGATACTCCCTAACTAAAAACTACACACGCCTGTACACGTGCACACACACACACAACCACATAGGCACACACGATGCGCACGTGTGCACATGTAGACCCACAGGCGCACGCACACGCACGCACATCCGCACAGGCACTCACTGGCAGAACGCCGTCGCATTGGCTGTTAAGCCAGCAATCTCTACATTTGGCATCTCTCTGAATTCTGGTCCCGCCACTTACTAGACTGGTAACCTTGGGCAAATAAACTAACCTTTCTATACCTCAGTTTGCTCACCTGTAAAATATGGCGAATTCTATTTCGGCCTCAAGAAACGATTGCGTGGAATAAACGATTCACTGAGTCAGCACGAGCAAAGTACTTGCCTGAGTGCCTAGGTGGGAAGGGGTAAGTGAGTTGTTGCTGTGACCGTATTTCCCCTACTCTAATGCACACATATTTTTCACATCTTACACCAGCAATCAAGATGCACTTTACAACTGATAGATCTTAACATGTTTCATTGGCAATTTTTTTTTTCCTTCTTGGTAGCCCGTCAAATAATGGCACATCTTACAATTAGAGAGATCGTAGGCACTGCGAAATAGAATTTTATCTCCCAGAGGTATTTAGGAGGGCCACATACTCTTGTACAGAAGCATGGCCAGTAACTCTGGGACAGGCATACCCAGCACATACCAGTGGTTCTCTCTGGGGAGCATGCTGGAGAGGGGGATGTCAGAAGGCCTGTGGCCTTATCGGGACTGCCTTGGTGTTTTACAAGCAGCACGGACTCGTGTTTACATGTGGTTTCACTTAGCCTTGCTTGGCTGCGGCCGGGAGACACTAACACTGGTTAACTTAAGCAAAAAGGAATTTATTGGCAGGATGTCGGGAGCTCACAGAAGTGACAGGAGCCCAGAGAAGCAGACTCGGGGAGGGGGGGGTGGCCCAGGCCTCTCCCAAGGGCCCGAATTAGGAACCACAGCCACCACCTGGTAGAGGGGAACATCTGGGTACCATGCCACCACGGCTGAGATGCGTGACCTCCAACCTTCTTCTCTATCCCTGGGCCCGGTGGATTTTGTCATTCTTTTCTGTTGCCCATCATGTGATGACCCCCTCCTTCCTAGACTTGGCAAATTCCCTACCTTCAAAGTCTTGGGGGGAAGCGACAGAGTCAGCCTCCCACTGTGGATCTGTGCGGTCCCAGCATCCTTTGCAGCTAGGGCCCGGGTGCGTGCCCGGGTTGGTCAGCTGCCAAGCCCCTCTCCCATAGATTGAGCTAGGAACGAACCAGGCCATGAAACAGGGGCCAAGCGCATCTCTGCTGGCAGCGGGAGATTGGGGGCAGCAAATGTAGCAGCAAAGTCCCCTTGCAGGGCACTGCTGATAAGAATGGCACCACCTGTGCCCCCTGCGTGGCCCCCTGCGCTCAGTGATGCAGCCTCGGTGTCCTCATCGGACTAGCTTCGTGAGGACGCTTCGGCTGTGGTCAGCTGTGGCCTGGCCTCTCTGCCTATCCCTGTGCCTGTTCCTGGCACTCCCGGCCAATCTGTGGACTACCTCACCCCTTTTCGAGTAAACCCACGCCCCCCACCTGGCCCTACTGCTTTGATCTGACCAAGCTGAATTCTGTTGTCAGCAACCAATAAGCCTGGCTGACGCTCTGCGTCGCTCACTCCAGATGCAAAGTCCCAGAAGAGCGCTCGGGACACGTGCTTACTCCCTGGAGTGGGCCGGGAGACACGAGGAGCTGGCTTTTGTAATGGGAGGCAGCAGCCTCGAATTCCCCTCCACCGAGACCACACACAGTGGGGAAGAGGCACATTCCAGAAGGAAATCAAGGTGCTGCTAATGAGGGAATGTGGAGGGGGGCAGCAAAATATGACAGTTGCACACTATTGGCTGTTTAATCAAGATAGTGCATGCCCTGCTTGGAGGAAACCGAGTCATTCATTCATCCATCCATCCATACATCCATTCATTCATTCAACAGGCCGTAAGCCAACTATGTGCAGATACAGTCAGGTATTGGGGACATGACGTTGACAGCTCTTCAGGAACCTAGGTCTGGTGTTGGTACCAGGTAAGTAAACAGGGACAGGCAGTGGGCCCAGTGTCACAACACCAGGTGGCCCAGGCACTCGGCCTACAAAAGGGGCGGTCAGAGAAGTCTCCACAGAGGAGATGGTAAATGGCCTGGGCCTTGAGGGAGAGGCAGGAGGGGCAGCAATAGCTAGGCTGACAAGGTCAGGGGTGCAGAGGAAAGGGGCAGGGACGGAGCATGTGCACAGGCTCAGGATTATGAAGGGGTACCCCCCCCCCATGCTCTGAGAAAGGGGAAAGCTCCAGGGAGCTGAGGGTGAAACACAGGAGGTGGAGGGTCCGCAGGAGGGCAGAAGTGGTAGATGAGTCTGAAGGTCAGGTTAGAGCCAGCAGGCAAGAGTCTTGAATGTCAAATGGAGATAAGCCAGCAAAAGTGTTTTCAATGGGAGAGACAGGTCATTAGATCCATCTTTGAGAAAGATGATTTGGGTGGGCAAATGAAGGGCACTTTGGGGGAGGCAGGAGAGGAGGGAACAGTGCAAGAAGAAAGGACAGGCACCGGTCCAACCTCGGCTTTGGTGGTGGAGAGGCAAGACCCTAGAGCAGTAGGCACCCCAGCTACCACTCTGGGCTCTGCTTTTGGCTCTCTGGGTACCTAGACATGCCAGTCGTGTGGCCCTGACATCTTTGGGGAACCGACTCATCCCGGTTTGCCCTCAATGTTCTCCATCATAATATGCCATGTTGAAACCCCTCGTTCCCAGATAAACTGCGTGGCTGTTACCTGACATCCAAGGATCTATGAGTCTAACGTCCAGGCTCTGCTTGAAGAGATAGGACATTAGCGTGGAATGGTCTTGGAGGTGGGGTGGCAGGTCACGGCCCGAGGTCTCAGGTGGGGTAGGAATGAGATGGCCTGAGGCCTCGGTGTCTGCAGAGGGGCCACCTCCTGTTGGAGCTGGGCCTGGAGCGGGGCCTTGGCAGCTGGAGAGGGCTTGGGGAGGGAAGCTGAGCTCCAGGAGGGGAGGGGAGACCAGCAAAGGTGGGGGGATCCTGTAATCCTGTAAATCGCGGGGGCCGCCGATCCAGGAGTAGGGTTTGCTTTTGCAACGGTGTCATGTAATATCCAAAGGACATCTGCCTAGGTGGACATTAATTTATTTTTCTCAATCAACACTTTTTCCAGAAAGAGAAAGTGTCTCTTCCAGAAGAAGGTGTCTGACCTTCTTCCTCCTGTTCCACCATCTTTGGTGTGTGGGGTCAAGTCCGTGCTCCTTGAGGTCAAGGAAGTGGCAAGGGGGAGGGGGCGGTGTCTAAAGAAGGGAAACAAGCTTTCCAGACGTCCCTTTTCAGATACCTGCTGCTCTCATTGACCATATCTGTCTCAGGGTATCCCCCAGTTGAAAGAGGCCCGGGAAATGCTGTGCTTTAGCTGATTTGAACGTATCCGGGGAATAAATAAAAGGGGGAGGCTCCCTGGCTCCCTGCCTCACGACCCCAGTCCCGATGCCAGGGCCCCTCGGGGTCATTGCTCCCACTGCAGCACGGTCGGTACCCCCGAGTACAGCTGCCGGGACCCTTCCTCATTTTTCCTCCTGACAAGGCCAGATGGCAGGCGGCATGGCCCCATCTCCTGGCAAGTTCTAGGGGACCTTGACCCCTCCCTCCTGGAAATCTGCATCGCCCTGCTGATGGGCTTCCTGTGGCCTGGAGCCCAGCCTCACTCCAAATGTGATTTTCCCTTCCTCCTCCAGAGCACAGGCCAGAGCGAGCGGGCCCATCTGCTTCTATTTCACTCCACGTTACTCATCAGGATGTGTTTGCCAGCAGTTATTTGATGTTCAGGAAGAATTCCGAGGCTTTTGAAAAGAAGTGAATAAAATCTTTAATCCCCCAGAGTCGTGAAATTGCGTTTTGCGGAGGAGACGGTGGGGGCCCACGGAGGTCTGGCGACGCTGCCTGATGCAGGTGGCTGGGACCCCGGCTCGCCGTCATGCCACTCACTCCCTCCGCATCCCGGGCCTCAACTGGATCTCCTGGAACCCGCTCTGAGCCTCTCCAGATCCTCTCAGGATGCCCGAATTTGGGAACAGAAGAAGGCTGCGGCGGGGGATCCCTGACCTGTCTCTTGCTCTCCAGCCAAAAAAGCTTTTAGGGAGAGCTCCTCCCCACTCACAGCCTTGTCTGAGCCCCGCAGCCTCCCTGACAAGAAAGTGAGCTCCAGAGGGAATAGGGCTGAGCCTGGGACTCAGGCTCTCATGTTCTCGGCTGTGATGGCAGCCAGCAAGGGCGGGACAGGGCCTCTCTCGTGGTCTTGGGAAGACATATTCCAGATCTGCTAGGGCTTGGTGGTAACGAGGCAAGGGGACGCAGGCTCTCTCCTGCCTTCCGAGCTGTTTGGGTAAATGACAGAGACCCCCGGATGTTCGGATGTCCAGAAGGCAGGGGAATACCAGCCTACTGAGCCAGGGCTTACCTGCAGGCTGACGGTCCAACTCTATCCCAGCATCACCATCTCTGGAACCCACCTGCCTCCTGCCTCAGCACAGAGGTGACACTTGCCTCTTCCCTTGATGCCTTAGGGCAGGCTGGGATTTTCCAGAGAAGTTTCAGTGAAAAAGCAAATTAATGTTTCCTGGCAAGTGCTAGATCTTTAGGTTCTTTTGGGCACGTGACCAAAGAAGCCCCCCCACCCCCCGCCCCTCCACTGCATTTAAATATCTGCTGAATGAATGAACCGGTGCATGAAGGACTGCGCCTGGGGCAGATGGAGACCATACCCCCACTCACCCCTCATTCCCGATCATGCCCACACTCTGGTCAAGCCCACAGAGCAAGTCCGTGCGTGGTAGGGTGTGGGCCCCCACCACAGCTCTGTGGCTCTCCCTGCTCACACGCGGGGACTGTTGAGGGCTGGTCCCCCCCGCTGCCGTCACATTGCAAACCCTGCAATTCACAGGGAATCTCTCCTTCAGCATCACTCCTGACAGCTTACAAGTCCGACTATTAAACATTGATCACTCAAAATTTAACATACCGTCTTCCCTTTGATATCCTCAACTGCTCTCTGCATAAGACAACAAGCCGCTTTCTGCAGCTCAGCATGAGAGAGGACTTCAAAGGTGCCTTTCCCACTCACTGGCTCCCAGCAGCTCTGGTATTCAGCAGGCAAAGCTGCCAAGTGGAACAGGTAGGCTATCTCCCACCAGCCGCACTTTTGGGGCTCAGAGTAGTGGGGGGACCTCCTGGATTCGGGTCCCGGATTCAGTCTCAGGGGTGATTCGGGGGGGGGCAGAGTTTGGATTCAGGGGCATAACAATGAAGCCCCTTGACACGGTTAACCAAGGCTGGCGGTGGGAGTGGCCGGCCCCTAGCAGGTAAGCAGATGGCCGCACCGCCTTCCCCTCTGAAGAGAAGCTCGGTTAAGCCACACAGTGCAAGCATGTTTGTAGGAAAGATGCTTCCGTGGCTTCATTAAACGTGTGATTTTGAACTCTTGAGAAGGTGGCCACTTGCCGAGGCACAGCTAACGGGCCGATCACAAGTTATGACCACCCTTTCACTCACCCAGGCTCCCGGGGTGGGGGTGGGGGGCTGCATTTTGTTAAAACTGTAGTAATTAGTGATCATTGGTAGCACACTACATCCACCGGGCGTTGGGCAAAGTGATTGACCTGTGTTATTCGCATGATCCCCACCTTGACCTGTAGGCTGGGTTCTCTCACTGGGCCCTATTGACAGGGGAGAATCTCGCAGGTACAGAGGGCACACGTCAGAGGGAGGAAATGGCAGAAGTGGAACTTAAAATGAAGTCAGTCTGACACTAAGGTCCAAGCTCTTGCCTCCATCCACCAGTCGTACTGACCTTGTGTAAAGACGTCTGTGACCTTGTGTGAAAGATACTGACCTTGTGTAAATTGCGAACCCGTGATCACCTGACCTTAGTAAACTGCATTCAGATCCTATGAGGGAAATGCGGATGTTTCTCCACAGATGGGATTTATATACTCCCACACGGCTGGAGAACATGGAGCCTGACCCCCTGCAGGCTCCCCAGTTTGCTCCTGGAACCCGCCTGCAGGACCGGGGTCTCGGGACCCTGCAGTTTGCTTCAGCTCACGGCACAGGCGCTCTCCCGTCCCCAGCCCTGGAGAACGGATCATGGCGCTCCTCTCTGCCAAACCCTGATGTGGCCTCAGCCCTTCCTAACACCTGCCTCCAAGCTACTGGGTTTTACACGGAACCCGCTTCCGTCCCTGTGCTGGGGAGTGCACGGATGGAAAGGAAGCGCACTGCGGTGGAACAGACCCTCACAGTGGGGAGATTTGGAGCCTCTCTCTCCTCCCAGCACACCTGCCACCATATCCCGGGTGAAGCACTGGGCTGGAGAGGCTGGTGCTGGGAGACCGGAGTGGGCAGTGCCTGGGCCCCCTTCCCCACCGGGGGCGCTCAGGGAATGCTCCCTTTCGAGAGAGGGCAGAGGGGCAGAACGGGGCCGTCCCATTCAGCCTCCGCAGGGCCCATGGCAGCCCAGGATGGGCGGCCAGGACTTCTCCCAGCAGCCTGCTCGACACCTCGGGGAAACTGCTGACTCCCCCGGAAGTTGTAGGGTTGGGCTCCAGAGCTTCTGAGGTGTCACTTGCACTTGTCACGCACAGCAGAGACTTTCTTTCCTGGAGAGGAGCTCTCATGACGAGGGGGTTCAGCCTTGCAGCTTTCAAACCTCTAGCGTGGCGAGCCCAGCAGCCCTGATGCAGAGATCTGTTCGGCGGCACCTCTCCTCCCGTGGGCATCAGACCGTGTCCTCGATCCCCTCCTCGGAGCCACCCCTGGGCCCTCCCCATGCTCCTTGTTGAACACGCGGTTTGTCATCCTTGCGGGCTTTCTTTACTTTAGAGCCTGGAGAGGCATGGTAATGAGATAGGAGAGGAACTGATGTTGAGGTTGGATGAGAACATGAGTCATCTCCCTCCCTTGATTTGGGGTCATTTAATGATCATTTCCCAAACTCAGTGCTTTGTTTAGAAAATGAGGTCAATGCTGTGTAACTCACAGTCTCTAGAAGGGCTGAATGAAACGGCCATTGGTAACGTGCCGGGCGTGGTATACAGTGGGTGCTCAATAATGTCAATGGAAAAGAGAGCAGCTTCTAGATGTGGGGGGGACAGGACCAATAACGGCTGGTGAATAGTGTGTCGGTGAAGGGTCCGGCTGGGGCTGGGGGTAGAGCTCTGTAGCTGTAAAGAGAGGGATCTTTAGGCTTGAGAACCTCCCATGCCTGTTCTGAATTCTCTAGCCCTGAGCTCACTGTTGCCTGTGAACGCCAGCATCCCCAGGGCCGCTGCACCGAGGAAGAATCCGTCACCTTTGTTCCAACAGCCCCGAGAGATAGATCACCTTTAAGTACCCCATCCTGCCATGCAGCCTCTTAACAGAGCCCGAGCAAAGCCATTAGACTGTGGGGTTCAACTCTCGATTTGACCCCAAGAGATGTAACAAATTAACCCATTATCCTCCATTAATGGCCTTGGATGGCTTCATCTGTCATAATGAGGTGCTACTTTGGAGACGTGAGACCTGGAAACAGGACCCTGGTGGGTGTGGCAGGATCCTGTTTCCAAGCCTGCATCCCATGGAATTCTCCAGGAACGTGTGAGGGAGGGAACGTCAGGGCTGACCGTCCCTGGTACGGTGCCAGGTTCTTTATGTCACCGCATTCAATGCCCATGGCCAGCCTGTGAACTAGATAGCATTATGTCCATTTAGCAATGAAGGGACTTTGAAGAAGACATCACTGGCCGGGGTCACATTGTCGGGGCTGAAACCCGTTGGTGTTCACTACTGGCAGGTGTTATAAGCAAAACACTTTGCGTGTGATGCTTCATATCACTATCGGGTGTTAGGATCATCCCCGTTGTTGGGATGAGGAAACTGGATCTCAGGTCGCCTAAGGGGCTGGTTCCCAGTCACATGTGCAGTTTGTGATGGAGCTGGGTTTGGAGCCCTGATCTGTCCATTGTCAGAGGTCCAAATGCTAATCACTGCATTGGGCTTCTTAAAATTAATCCATTTATCCATCATTTATCCAGCAAACTGTATTAGGCACATGTAAGGACAAGGCTCTGCTTTGGAGCCTCAGGGGGCTGGTTACAGCGATGGCCAGGCTGGATTCCCTCCCCTGAGGAGTCTTACCCATGCTTCTAACCCTCAGCTGGACCTTCTCTGCCCTCTATCGGGAGGCATTCTGGGTCCCCTGAGTCTCTTGTTTCTGTGTCAGCGTGTCCTCCACTGGTTCCATGCTCGGCCACTCCGTGGGCATTCCCTGTCCTTCAGCAGAATTGATGGCCAGAACTAGGATAGATTGGGCTATGACAGTAAGTGACCTCAAAATCTAGCTGATGGCAAGAAGGCATTTCCTTCTAGTGATATATATGCAAACATGGTAGGCGAGGGAGGTTGACTCCTCAAAGCCACCTAGATATTCAGGCTGAAGCCAGCCCGGTCCGGCACCTGCTTCCCCTGCTACTGAGCCCCCCATGCAGGGAAGGTGATGGAAGCCAGGCACTGACTTTGGAAGTCCTGCCTGGGAGTGACACCTGTCACGTTGGGGCATATCTCATTGGCCAAGGCAAGGCACTTGGCCTGCCTGCATCTAAAGTGGGCTGGGGTGCAATCCCACCATGAGCCTAGGAGGAGAGCTGGAACATTCGTGAGCAGCCCATGACCACCATGACAGATAGCCATAATAAACACAATGACCCCCAAGCAAGGTGGTTCAATTCTTGCTGTGGAAGATTCTGAGCCCAAGAACCTCTGTCTCTTTGTTCAAAAGTCTTGGAGGTGTGTTAGAGACATATTAGCTCCCAAATGAAACTTCCTATTTTGTTGAATCACACTTGACAAATGTTTATTGAAAGCCTTCTATGTGCCAGGCGCTCCTAAGCACGTAGGACACACCAGGGAATCAAACAGGCAGAAATCTGTGTCCTCGGGGAGCTTGCCTAAGAGGGGAACAGACATTGAGCAGGAGAACTGGCAGAGAGCAGAAAATGCAGTGACTTTATCTACATGTGATTCAGTGTGACCAGAAGCATCTGCCATGCCCTCGAGCTCCTCACGTGTATGTCTGCACGTGTGGGAACTTCTCCCCAGACCTTGTGGCTTTAGTCTTTGCCCTTATTTTAGATGGGAACATGGCTGAGTTTCTTTGCATTCAGCAGGAGCCACAGGACATTGGGTTCTCTTACCCTGCCCCCAAGCACCTGTCATCTTCTCTCCACTTCCATTGGTTTGTTTGTTCCCTCACTCACCCACACAGCCATTTTCGGGGCTTGAACTACCTTCCTGCGGGGGGACCGCCCCTCGTCATAGCAGGATATGAAGTTGCACCTGCATCCCACAGTAGATATAATTTATACATAACGATGCAATATTTGACTGCAGGTGCCTTCTTGACATACGACGTTAGTAGATGACATTATAGGGGACGTTTTATGTGTCAGGCATGGTCCTAGGTACCCGCGTACTAGGACTTGTCTGTATTTCCATCTTAGAGAGGCAGCATCTCAGGCTCACCCAGCCTAGGCGTCCTGCCCAGGTCACGTGGTGCCGGAGCACAGAGGAGGACAAGGGCAGCCCAAGCCTCTTCCAGCCTCTGTTCTTTGTCTCCGGACAGAGCCACCTCCCAGTTTGGGGAGCGAATTAAATACTCACTTGGAGCTAGCAGTGGTCTTTTCTTAATTTGGAGTGTGTGTGTGTGTGTGTGTGTGTGTGTGTGTGTTTCCATATCCCTAAGATTTTCATAGACTTTAGGGTGTCAAGTGGCTAAAAGAGCCCTGCTTACTCATTAAACAGACATCTATCACAAGGGGAGCAGGCACCCTCATCGAGGGCTCCGGGGAGGACTGAGGAAGGTGCCACCTCATGGAGGACAGTTTGGGGACAGTGGTCTCTAGAGTGAAGCACATGTACTTTTGAACTCCACGATTCCACCTCTAGAACAGATCGACCTTCCCATGTACTCCGAGGCATGAATCCTGGCATGCTCGCTCTAGCACTCTTTACACGATGAGCGTCATTAAGGACCGGAAACCGCCACGTGCTCAATTGGAGGAGCCTGTTTAAATGAAGGATGAGCATGTGTGCACCGGAAGGCCACCTACGCGTTCTGATGGGTGACCGTGCGGGGCTCAAGCGGGAAGCAGTAGATGCCCGGGATTTGTGGGTGCACCCTTTTGGATCAAAGCACGTGTGCGCATGTATCACACATGAATGGCTGTATGGATCTAGGGTATTTCTGGAGCTATTATTATATGTCTAGTACTCCAGTCCATACTCCGTAACTTAACTTATTTTATCCACATAAATACGGCACAGGTTCCCATTTCCCAGATGACAAAACCGAGGCATGGTGAGGTTAAGCAACCTACCCAATGTCACTTAGCTGGTAAATGGTGAAGGGAACATTTTCATCTGGAAAGTCTGGCTCAAGAGCTTGAGCTCTTCCCTGCCATGCAAATAGGCTCCTGAGAAGGGCCTGGACCTTCTCCACCCTCCAATCTCGGAAGGGACCTTCCTCTCTTCCAGCCAGAGCCCTTCACCAGGCCCTACCCACTCTCTCCCGCCTTCATACCTCCCTCTCTGCCAGTCCCTCTACCTCTGCTTATAATGGTGCCAAATTATCCTGTAGTCTAGAAAGCTTTTGAGTGGCAGAGACAATTCTGTGTATTTAAGGAGCCACTTTTTTTTTCCCCAGGACACCTGATTAGAGCGTATTCCCAGACCCCATGCAGTTGTAGGTCTAATTCTCACCGACGGAAAATGAGCAGAAATGAGATCCCACCTCTGCTGGGAGGTAGTTAAGAGCAAGTAGGCAAGCCTTCACCCAGCACCTTCTCCTGTTCATGCAGTTGGACGCTGAGGTCTCCGAGATGGAATTGCAAGGTGGGTGCAGCGTGGGTCACTGAGTCACTACTTGTAAAAGGACCGTGCAGGACAGCCGCCAGGATTGTCATCAGACTATGAAAGGAACGCAGCGTACCTCTGCTGGGATAAGCCACTGAGATGCGGGGTTCCTCTACTGCATTAGCTAGCCTTGGTTATTCTCTCCTTAGAGCCAAAGTCTCATCCCCATCTGCTCTTTTTACTACTAAATTGATCTAGAAGATACAGACCCCAGAGATACACACATGGGCGCTGCCCATCCTTCATCGTTCGGGGGACTGTCACAACTTTTCTGGGCTCACTTTTCCACAGTGACTTCCAATGGGCCCAGCCACTGGCCTCTCTGCTCAAGGCCCTTCCGATTCTTCTGGACTTTTAGGACTCTGTACCCTGTGCTATTCAGACACTGGCCTCTCCTCAACTTCTCTCTCCTCGGGAGCAAGTTCTCAGTGGCGAATCCCCATCAAGAGGTATGGACTTAGAGTCAGATGGCCCTCGCCCAAATCCTGAACAAGTCACACTACCTTTTATCTAAGCTTTGGTCTGTCCCTCTTCATCGGGGCACCAAGAACTAGGTCTCAGGGCTGCCGCGAAGGAGAATAAGACCTCAAATGATGAGCCCATCACAAGACATGGCTAATGAACATTTTCTTCTTCTCTTTTCTTGTTCTTTCTTTCTTTCTTTCTTTCTTTCTTTCTTTCTTTCTTTCTTTCTAGCTTTCTGCCATATATATCTATGGAATACATATAAATGGTATGTGTTTTCTTCTGTCTCTTTCTCTTCTACTCTGAAGAACCTTAACTATTCCCATAATTTTATGCATGTCTGTGCAAGAATGTCTGTAGCTTGACATATTTCCCTGGCCCCAGAGCTGTATCTCAAATGGCCCACTATACACACAATTAATTAATCAATATACGCTGCTAATTTATCGAGAACCGAATATGGACAAGACCCTGTGCTTGACAGACAAGATGGCTGCCCAGTGGGGCTTACAGTCTAGGGAGGAAGGTGGATGTTAGGGAAATAATCTCACAACTACATGTAAACTTGGGATTATGACAGGTGTTTTAAAGGGGAGGTACATGACCCCTTTGACATCTGATGAATGATGTTTTGACTTAGTGAGGATGTTTCTTATGCAGATAAAGGTTTAATTGAATTCAGATGGATGATTTGAAGTGAATTAGGTTGAAGTGGGAGGGGGGAGAGGTAACAACATGAACAGACATCTCATGTCACCGGGGGGCGTGGCAGGAAGGAGGTGGTGAGAAGAGAAATGGAAGGGAACATGGTTGTGATCAGGGTGGAGAAGTATAGAAAAGACTGCTCTTTGTCCCCCAAGATATAGTTTCCTCTTCATTTCTCACTAGAGAGCCTTTTATTTCAACTGGGCCCAAGAGAGTCTGGAATAAAGACTACATTTCCCAGCCTCCCTTGCAGCTAGCCATGGGCATGTAGATAAGCTCCAGTCAATGGGATGTACTACATGCACCTTTTGGGAAATGTTCTTAAAGGTAACGTTCTTTGTCTGTTACTCCTTCCCTCTGGGTGAAGCTCAAATATCATGTCCGCAGCCCGAGCTGCCATCGTAGACCACGCTGTAGAATCATGTATTAGGGATGGCAGAATGACAAAAGAGAAGTCTGGGTCTCTGACGACCAAGGACCTGCATTTCTTGCCCGGATGACCGTTTGTCTCTTCGTGTTGATGAGAGAAAGACATTTCTGTCATATTCAAGTGACAGCTATTTGGGAGTTTCTACCACTCACAGCTGAGCACCACCCTAACTCATAGAGACAGGCAGGAGCCAGACCATGCAGGACTTTGAAGGCCACTTTAAGGACTTTGCCCTTCTCCTAAGACAGTGGTAAGCAGTAACTGAAGAGGCTGGGAAGCCATGCTTAGTTGCTAGCACGACCCCAAAGCAATTCTGTTTCTATACGTATGCATCCGCTCAAGTCTTTCAACAGGCATGGACTGACTATCTACTACAAGTCAGGCACTGCCATCGGTCCTGGAGGAATTAAAAACAAACATGACACATCCTGCCTTTGAATCAGAGGCAGTCTAATGAGAATTATAGACCTATAAATAATGGTTACTGTTCAATCAACATTTATGGAGTGCTAATGTGGTGTCCAGTAATGGCAGGGGCATGGGCACCTGGCCAGTCAGGACAGGCACTGACATGACCAACAGCATGGCCTCCCTACTCTATCAAAGTTGAGTGTGCCCAGCTGGGCACCTGACGTATCAGACATGGCATTGGACCATGAGAACTGCAACAACCAAGGAGATAATGATGTATTTTCTAGGAGTTCACAATCTTCTACTCTACAGGGAAGGAAAGGGCCATGAAAATTCTAGAAATGAAGTTCCATGGATCCTGTGATAGGTGTAGAAGAGTGAAGTGAGAGGTAGAATGGTCACTGGTAAGGGAGGGCTCAAGGGAGTCTGCCCAGAGGAGCTAACTCTTGAGCTACCCAAGTACCCCTGTTGCAAAGGATGAATAGTAGTTACAACATAGCAAGTTTGGGGCATTAGGAGCATGAGGAAAATGCCCTGAGAGCACCGAGGATGACATAACTCATTTGGTCCATGTGTGTATGTGTGTGTGTGTGTGTGTGTGTGTGTGTGTGTGTGTGTGCAGGTACACGTGTGTGCATGTATGTGCCCAAATGCACACGTACATATGTTTACAAAGGTGAGGAGGAATTAAGAGGAGTTTTCACAGACGAAGTGGATATGGAGCAGAGTTTTGAAGGAAAAGTAAGAGCTCCCCCCCCACCAAGTTGGACAAGGCAGAGCAGAGTTTTAAGACAACAGAGACTGCATCTAAAAGGCCATAGAACATGAAAAAGCATAGAGAATTGGAGGGGCTTCCAAGAAGTTTGAGGTGGTGAGTCCGAGGGCCAAGGTGAGACATGGCTTGAGGTGAGCTTCGACAGGAAAGGAGGCCATGTTGTGAATATTCCAGTTTTCAGACCCAGAGCTCTCAGCTGTGTTTTGTTGGTAAGGAAGAGCCGGGGAGAACTTTCCACAGAAGAGAAACATGGTCAGCTCTATGCTCAAGAAGAAAAATTAATGGGAACAAATTCCTAAAGTGTCCTTCTGAAGAGGCTGGGTTAAAAAAATGATGGTGCATCATTCAGTAGAACTTCAAGTAGAGATTAAGAACAACGAGGTATGCTCATATGATACCATTTCCAAGATAAATCATTGAGGGTACAACAATCGAGGTGCTGCATGGCGTTTGTAGCATGGTTCTATCTGTCCAGAAGATGTGTGTGAACGTGCATGCGTGGAGGGGTCTGTCTATCTAGGCTTTATGTAAGGAAAGCAATCCTGTAAAGATACACGCAAAATTTCTTAACAGCGTTGCTTCTGTGGAGGGGAATTTAAGGGGAGTTGTAAGGGAGACTTTTCACTGTAAACCTTTTGTACTGATTGAGTATTTTTTACCTTGTGCATGCATGATTTTTCCAAGATATTAAATAAATATGTATTAAAAAATTTATTCCCCCTGAAATGTGAGTGATGGATTGAAAAGAGGAGAGACTTGGGACAGAGCGAGCCCTCCCCCATCTCCATTTTCCTGATTAATGGCCACACCATCCGTCCAGTTATTCAGTCTCAGACCTTGAAGGCCTCTTCAGCTCCTCCCAAGTGTAATCACTTATCAAGTCCTGCCTGTTCTACCCCAGAAATCTCTCTCCCCTCAGCCCCAGAATAGACAGAGAGATCGATGGGACAGAACTGCAAGCCCAGAGACAGACTGGAGTATGTATAAATATTTAGTATGTGATAACGGTGACATTTCAAATCCTTGTGGAAAGGATGGATTATTCAATAAATGATGTTGGAAAAAAATTAACCCTGATCCTTAGCTCCGTGATAAACTAAAATAAATTTCTGGTGAATTAAAGATATGTATATAAAAATAAAGTCACAAAGGCACTAGAAGAAAATGTAGGTCAGTCTTTTTAGAAGCTGGGACCAGAGAGGGTCTTTCTAAGGAAGATGTTGAAAGAAGATGGTACAAAGACTAGTTTGGTAGGTCAGACTATGTAAGTTTCCTCCTGTTATATGCTAACAACATACTAAAAAAATCAGAAGCAAATGTAAAACTGGAAAAATACTCCACAACCACAGCATATTAAGTGTTAAGAAGCTTAATTTATGAAGAAAGCTTGCAAAACAATGAGAAAAAGACGAACACTCTAACAGGCAAACGTGATAAGTAATTAACAGAAGAGAAAGCCAAATGGTCAGTAAACATATGAAAGACTGTTTGATGTTGTTGTTTAAAAAAAAAATGATGCACATTAAAACAGCAGTAAAATGCCACATTTCACCAAATACTTTTAATTAAAAGATAATTCCCTATAGTTGTCAGGGTTCTGGAAAACAGTCTTGCACACTGCGGAACGGAGCATAAATCGGGTCAAAGACCATGATGCAATCTACAAGTATATATCAATGTCCTCAAAAATGGACATATTGTTGACTCACTGACCTCACTGGAAGCGACCGTATGTAAATATGTGTCCTGAGGACATAATTCAGAATACGACAATGGTGTTTATCACAGTGCACAGATAACTTCAGGAATTTGGGAAACAAAACCCCCAAATCACCTTAACCCTGAAACTCTTAAAGAAAGATGATGAAATAAATCAAAGAATGTGTAAACAACATAATGTGACCAGTAAGAGTATGTTGGTTGAACATTACATCTGTACTCAAGATGTTGACGATGTAGCAAAGTTGAACGATTTTCTATAAAAGACAGTGTGTCCAGCATAATCCCTGTTATTTTTATACAAACATCATGCACAGATGAAAAGGTATAGATGAAGTTTAACACTTCCAATAGTACCTGCTTCTGGGTGGAAAAATTATGCGTGATTCTTTTCTTCTTTTTTTTTTTTAATGTTTGTTTATTTTTGAGAGGGACTGAGAGTTGAAGTGGGGGACGGGAGAGAGAGAGGGAAACACAGAATCCGAAGCAGACTCTAGGCTCCGAGCTGTCAGCACAGAGCCTGATGCGGGGCTTGAACTCATGAACTGCGAGATCATGACCTGAGCTGAAGTCAGAGGTTTAACCAACTGAGCCACCCAGGCACCCTGATGATTCTTTTCTTGGAAAACCACTTTACTTAAAATTTTAAAAAATCTATATCTATTACTGACAAAACAATGAAAAGAACTTAAAATATACCTGCTCTTTGTCCCAGAAAGTATAGAAATTCATTACAAAGTCATTATTAGGGACATGAGAACGGATGATGGGACAAAGGTATTCACCAGGGCATTACAAATAATGATGAAAATTGGAAACAACCTGAATGTCTGAAACCAGGGAATATTTAAGTAAGTGCTGGTTGGATGCAATGGAATGCTATGTATTCACAAAAATTGAGTTACAGAATATTTATTAAACCAGAAACAAAATTCATAAAAATAAGTGAAAGCAAACCAGGCTAAGCTATACACAAAATGATACATCCCTGTTTGAAAGAAGCAGAACATATCAGGAAATTTTATGCTAAAACAGTAGTAAGGTTATTTCTGGGAGGCTGAGTTTCAGGTAAGGTCTTTTGTTTGACATTCTTACATGGTGTTAAGCATTTTGTTATTCAATTTCACACGTATATATGTTTTATTTTTTAAATTTGGGGAATTGTTAAAACAGCATAGATAAAATTCAAATGACAAAACTAGGGTAGTATTATAACATATGTGATTTCCATTGTGTTTTAATATACTTAATCTACAAACAGCTCTGAAAGGCAAAGGGGAAAATATGAACATCTCAATAAAAAAATTCGTACGGAGGGGTGCCTGGGTGGCTCAGTCGGCTAAGCATCCGACTTTGGCTCAGGTCATGATCTCATGGTTCGGGAGTTCGAGCCCCGCGTCGGCCTCTATGCTGACAGCTCAGAGCCTGGGGGCCACTTCAGATTCTGTGTTTCAGTCTCTCTCTGCCCCTCCCCCACTTGTGCTCTGTTTCTCTCTGTGTCTCAAAAATAAATACATCTAAAAAAAAAGATTTGCATGGAAAATATAAAGACAATATAAAAAGAGGAATGTAAAGGGAATGCAACTCAAACAGAGATGGGAATTTCTGCTCTTCAAAGTGGAATTCGTTCCTCAAACAGTGATCATACTCAGTGTGGCTATTGGGTGGTGAAATTGCCCATCTCATACAAGGATGCTCGCCACGTAAATTGTTCGACTATCTGGAGAGCAGTTTGGCAGATACATTGAGAACCTTGAAAGTATTATTTCTTTGTGACCCAGGAGTTCAATTTCCAGGAACATATCCTGAGGAAGCAATCATGAATATGCAAAAAAAAAAATTGTAGACAGTCTTGCTCTTTGCAGTCTTCCTTACAATGATGAAAACTTGGACACAACCCAAAACAGTCAACAATGAAGGGTTGGCTTGATTGCCAGTCACACCACAGGCCTACATTTCAATGTGTGCAATTTCGAAATCCACAAAGCTCTTTGAGCTGACAGGTTTGTGTAAGTTTGCTTCAAGTTCATTGGTGACAGAAATCTGACCTGGACTGAATAGAAGGAGAATTTTTGTTTGTTACAGACACTATTTATCTCAGTGGGATTGTTCAAATGTTTTCAGACTCACATAGTGCATTTGGTTCCAGGCTGCTGTTGACGTTCAACTGTAGGTGCTTCATAATGTATCATTTTTGCCTGGTCTTAACTTTCTCAAGTCCAAATAATAATGTTTTCTGAAACATCTGGCCTCAAGGATTCCAGACATTATCCATAGGATATAATTCTGCGACATCACTTAAGCTCATGCTCCCACGGAACATGGTTGGATATTTTGCTTAATCACGCTTTCTTCTTATCGTGAAAACCAAAAAGTAAAACCCAATGAAATATAAAATTATGCATATTATAATATGATTTGTTTTTCTAAAAAGTGAATGTCTACAGATTCTTTTAATAAACTAAAGAGATTTGAAGGGATATATCAAAAATTTTAGCTAGTGCTTATCTCTAGATGGTGAAATTATGGGCAATTTTAATTTTCTCCTATACATTTTTATGTTCTCCAAATTCTCTATAATGAATCTATATTATCTCTAACAAATAAATGTATTTTAAAAATCTAAACTAAATCTGGATGATTTTATATTACCTAAAAACTGAAGTACAAACTCTTTAAAATAAAATATCAAAGACACAGAGCCAGGATTCAGACGTAGTTCTTCTGAATCGGACTCCTCTGTTCTTTCCCCTCTACTGTGTTACATCTATACTGGTCTTTTTTTTTTTTTTTTTCAGGGCGGGGAGGGGCAGAGGGAGAAGAAGAGAGAGAATCTTAAGCAGACTCCATGCCCGGCACTCCTGATGCTGGACTTGAACTCATGAACCGTGAGATCATGATCTGAGCTGAAATCAAGAATCAGATGCTCAACCCACTGAGCTACCCCAGGTGCCTCTACATCAGTCTTTATTAAAGAAGGTCCAGTAGAACTTTAATAAACTCTGCGTGCAAACAGATTTCTGTGGACAAACACATATTGAAAAATGCAATATACAGGACTTTACTAAAGAACGTCTGGGGGCCTTCTAGAGTCTAAGATGTAATATGTTTCCACCAGAGGGTTTGGTATGCTGAATTCCTCCAATATACTTGGCCACATGTCTTTTCTATTTTATGTTATTTGTATTTTAGTTTTATGCTATCTTGTGGAAAATCTTCTAGAACATCTTGAGAATGTGCTTCCCATAAAACACTTTGGAAATGCTAATCTAATGGAAAACTTTATCCTTAGACTCAGGAAAAATATACAAGAACTGTCTCCAGAGAGGTGACAGTGTCCTGGGGGAATGCTGAGCCTTCCTAGCTATCAACTGTTCCCTTTTAAGAATGATCTTCACAGATATGCGACCAGCCTTGCTTCTTGAACGGAGATTTTCATCCATCTGGGCATCCATCTTGACCTGAGGTGATGTGCAGAGAGCAATGGCCTGTTGCATGGATACCGATGGGAGTCTGGAGAGGTGAGAAACCTAAGCTCTCAGACATAATTCTCTGAGTCTTCTCTTAGGGACCTTAGAACTTCTCACCCTCTGTGAAGGGACTTGGCAGATGGGGAGATGGGGAGTTTTGTGAAGTAAGCCCTAGCCTGGGAGGCAGCAGCAAAGCCGAAAGAGGATTTATTTATGTGAACATTCAGTGTAACCTCTGTCTGTTTGCTTCTTCTCTCTGTGTCTCAATCACTTCATGTAAAATGAAGGGGTTGGTTAGGGCAGAAGAGCAACCTTGTTTCATCTTACTTGCCAGCCTTCATCAATCAGTAGATGCTTCCTAGAGTCTCAAGTCTGCATCCCAGCTCAGTGAGAAAGAATGCTGTGATCGATTACTAATGTCTGCCCTGGGCAAAGAAGGGAAGAGTGGCATCACTTCTGCCCTTTCTTTGCCATCTCAGAATTTAGAAATATCTAAGTACTCTTGAAGACCTGGGGTGCCTTAGGATGGACACAACTCCCAAATCTAGCTCTTGGTTCATAAACGCTGGTAGTCTTTTGCCTCACTTCCTCTTTTTTTTTTCTTTATTCCTTTTCATCCGTGGCAATTCCAGACTCTTGGCTCTTGGTTTCTGCAATCGCAAAGTAATGGTTTTCTATGGCAATCTTCTTATACTCCTTTTCTTTCACCCTGTTGCCAAAGAGGAATCTGTTTTTACTAAAAGAGAAAAAAGAAAAAAAATACATATGTAAAAATCACACATCCTCACCATGTGCAAAAATCATGTGTTTGGCAGCAAGAACATCTTTCTGAGGCCAAATGGCATTTTTCTTTTCTTGCAAAACGAGCAAAAAAAAAAAAAAAAAAAAAAAAAACAAAACCAAAAAACCTTACTTTCCCAGCAGCTGGCATTGAATTATTGGCCCTTGTCGGTTGCTTCCTCTAAGGAGCCTCTTGTCCTGGAAATCCATGATGTGGGGAGACCAACAAGTCCTGGGGAATCTGGTTGCAACTGCCTCTCCTGCTTTGCAAAGGGACTGAAGCACACAAGACCATGTCTGGCAGAATCATCATCATGAGTATGAGAGGGAGAGTGGGACGGAAGACAGATAGATAGATAGATAAGAGTGTCTGTAACAGCTCCAACCCTTCCCAGCCATATAATCTTGGACAGCATTCTTAACTTCTCTGAGCCTCAGACTCCTCAAAAAAAAAAAAAACAAAAAAAGGCACCCTAGTCCCCATATCCCTGGATTCAATGGGTCACCATATGTGAGGATATCCCAGAGAACAAAACAAATAAAAGTCCCTGCCCCTGGGGAGCTGATATTTTGATAGGGAGGGGCAGGCTAAGAGGAGATGGTAGGGAGATATGGATACTGAACTGTCAATTACATATTAATATCAAATGGCGCTAAATACTCCGACAGAAACTCCATCTGGGCAGGGGAATATGAAATGACAGGGTTGGGATGCCATTTCAGGTAAGATGTCCCGAGAAGGAGCCACTAAGATCCATCTGGGCAGAACAGGAATTGGTGAGGTGCCACATGTCTACCTGGCCTCTTCCTGGGGGATTAGCGCTCCAGGCAAAGGGAACAGCACCAGAAAAGTCCTTAGGCAGAAATGTGCCTAGTGTGTCGGTAACAGCGAGGAAGCCCCTGTGTCTGGGACGGAGTGGGCGAGGCAGAGAGGAGCAGGAGGTGAAAACAGAAAGGTGTGAGATGGTGAGGCAGACCAGGGAGGGACAAGCCAGGTAGGGCTTTGTTAGGGTTTAGGCTTTTCTCTGAACAGCATAGGGAGGTACGGAAGCTTGTTACACCAAAGAGAGACGTGATTTCGTTTACATTTTAACAGGGACACTTGCTGCTGTGTTGAGTAAAGACAGGCAGTGTGGGAGGCAAGGGTGGAAGCGGGAGACCCCTTAGGAAGAGGTTGCTCTGCTCCAGGGGCGTGATGGTGGCTTGGACCAGGAAGGAGCAGAGTGGCTGGTGGGAAGGAGAGGCGTCTGGGAATATTTTGAAAGCCCAGCTGACCAGATTGCCGTGGGACATGGCAGAACAACGTGCGTGAGAAAAGCCTCAGCCCATAGGAAGAATGTGGGGTGAGGTGGCTCACCCAACGGCATCTTCATTCACCCAAGCATTTCACCACGTTCCCTTGCCAAGCACAGTGGGAACGGGAAGGAGACGGCAGGGTAAGGTGCTGGTGCTTCAGGAAAGCAGGACAGAGAGAAGGGAATTGTGCTTCCCAAACTGAAACAAATAAAGTCTTACCGAGGATCACCTTGCAGGAGTCTAGATGGTGGAGGGAATTCTAGAGCTCGCATTAGAGCCGCTTTAGGGAGAACATCTGAGTTGGAACTAAGCGGTGGAACCGGATCCTTAAGAAGTTTGTAGAGGGGGTTCCCTGGGGGGGGGAGCTCAGTCGGTTATGCGGCTGAGTCTTGATTTCCACTCAGGTCATGATCTCATAGTTCGTGGGATCGAGTCCTGCATCGGGCTCTGCACTGACAGCTCAGTGCAGCCGGCTTGGGGTTCTCTCCCTCTCCCTCTCACTGCCCTCCCCTACTCCCTCTGTGTCTCAAAATAAATACATAAACATAAAAAAAAAGAAGTTTGTAGGGGACGAACTGCTGTACGCGTCCTCATGACAGGCTGAGCGTGGCGCCATGGGCAGTAAGTGGCTCGCACTGTGTCCCACCGTCCTCGCAGTCTGTGGCCCTGGGGTCCCCACGTGGTGAGCAGCGGTGTGCTCCCCCAGCTGAACTTGGCTGGTGCTGAAGATGGTCCTGAGGAGGAGCCGTGGGGCAGAGGACATGAGGCGGCTCTGGCCCAGGACTGGCAGGTCCACAGGGGGACAGATGTGTGATGGAGTCCTTGTCGTGAGGGTGCCTGAGCACTGATGCAGCCGACGCGTCAGAGGGGCTGGGTGGTGGGGGAGGGTCGAACAGAAGCAGCTTTCCCAGGCTGAACAAAGCGGTGTGGGCAGGAACACAGACACTGTTTCAAATATTTTCTTTTTTTTTTTTTTCATTTTTTTAAATATTTATTTTTGAGAGAGACAGAGAGACACAGAGTGTGAACAGGGGAGAGGCAGAGAGAGAGGGCGACACGGAATCCGAAGCAGGCTCCAGGCTCTGAGCTGTCAGCACAGACCCCGACGTCGGGCTCGAACTCACAAATCGCGAGATCATGACCTGAGCCGAAGTCGGTCGCGTCACCTACTGAGCCCCCCAGACGCCCCTGTTTCATATTTTTAAAAATTTTGTTATTTTCGTAATTATTTTTTTACCTTCATACTTATTTTAATGTTTTAGAAAAAGACACATTTCTCTTTGATGGTGGTGATACGAAATGCATTTGAAACGCATTTCTGGAAGCTTAAAATGACATTCACTTGATGGAAACGAATCAGGCGGCAACAGCCAGGAGGTAAAGGCTAGAGGCTGGGTACAGCAAGCCCCGGGGGCCGTACAGGATGACTGAGGTTTGGGAGACGGTACGCTCGAGGGCTCCGGTGTCCACTGTGTGGTCATGAGAGGAAGTTATTCGTGCTGGACGCTGGAGAAACTGCCAGCGTTGGCAAGGTCCTGGATGGCGTCTGTTGTCACAGCTGAAAATTCCCTGGGCATGGGGGATCGTACATGTCAAAGGACAAAGGACACTTTTTTTTTCTCCTTCTCAGACGTTTCTGTCCCTTGGAAGAGTAGGAAAATGGGGCACGGGATGAGGGAGACAAAGCTGGGGACCTTCTGTTTGCATGAGAACCCAGAGGCCACCCTGTAGTCGTCCATTTTTGACTTGCTCTCAAGGCTTCCTTTCTCCCCAGGCCTGGGAAGAGGTGGCTTTGCTCACCCCTTCCCCAGCCCCTGGCCACCCATCTCCATGGGATGTCTTCCTGCCCATAGAACTTGTAAAACACAGACCTTTAAAATTTTTTTTAACGTTTATTGGTTTTTGAGATGGAGAGAGACAGAGCATGAACGGGGGAGGGTCAGAGAGAGGGAGACACAGAATCTGAAACAAGCTCCAGGCTCTGAGCTGTCAGCACAGAGCCCGACGCGGGGCTCGAACTCACGGACCGCGAAATCATGACCTGAGCTGAAGTAGGCCGCTTAACCAACTGAGCCACCCAGGTGCCCCAAACACAGACTTTTAGAAAGCAGTTAAATAGGGGGCCAGTTCCCCACTATTGGGGCATTCTTGTTGGAAGAAGAACTCCTAGGGGCGGGGACCATGTGGGGAGGGAGAAAGAAAAGAAACAGGTCTCCAGAGTCAGGGTGACTGGGTTGGAAGCCTTAACTGTAACATTGTTAACATGCGTGTCCTTTCTCTGTAATTTTGAGCTTCGGTTTCTTGATCTGTAAAATGGGCCGGACAATGCTTGCCTCGCAGGGCTGTAGTGAAGCATGAAGAGGGTCAGGCATGAAAACCCAGCACCAGAGTTCAGGGTGCTCGATGCAGTCACAGCCTCCCGTGTCGGGCACCCCTCCCCCCACACCAGGCTGGGGAGCCAGTGCTACTTGCTGGAGGGAACATCTCTCCTCTTCTCCAGGACATGCTGTGTGTCCCGTTGTCCGGGGACATCTGTGCGTGTCTCCCATCAGCTGTGTGGCATCAGCCCGGTCTCCTTCCCTCTCGGGGCCTTAATGTTCTCCCCGAGCAAGGGACGGGTGTCCTCATGGGCTCCCATGGTGCCAAGGTACAGAGGGTGGCCCGAGCAGGTAGTCTGGCTCAGGACAGAGGCTCTCGCCCTTTCTCAAGGCCTCCTTGGCCCAGGTGACCTGCCAGGTGGATCGCACTCTGGCAACGGGGTAACCTGGGTCAGTAGGTCAGAAGTTAATCATTTCCTCAAAACACAAGCAAACACACTCCATTTCCGCATTCACCAGTTGCCTACACCGGGATAATAAAATCACGCATCCAAGACAAAGCTCAGGGGCACGTTTCCTGATCTGGATTGACCCCAATTACCCGGGTGACCTTGGGCAGTCGCTTTGTCCACCGTGGCCTCGGCTGGCTCATCTGTAAAATGCGAGTTTGGGATTTAAGGGTAGTTATACAAAAGGCATTGCTCCCGGATGGATTCAAAGGCTGGAAAAGCAGTGTGGGACCGGGCTACCTCCTCTCTGCTTCTCCCCTTCGGGCACAGTCTTCATACTCGTTTTCCTCAGAACTCCCACACTTGGGGCTTTCTGGCTCTTTGGCTTTGCAGGGACTTCTTGTTCTGCCCTCCAGCTTGGATCCTTGAAATCCAAACGATCCCAGATTCTCCCCAGGCCCGCCACCCTCCTCTCGGGAAGAGCATCCTCTATGCTCTGTCTCACTCACCTGGCCCCTCTGTCCTCTGCCTGTAGGTAATAGTGAAAGTCTACCCAGTGCGCAACACAGATAATCAAAGGACACAGAGCCGGGGTGGGGCTGACAGCCCTCGGCTTCTATCAGATCGTGCACTTCCTTAGCGCATCTTCCCGCGTCTTCCCCAGCACGTGGTGCCAGGTGCGGACCGAGAAGGGCACACAGATTGCTTGCCAGGCTGCGTGCTGCTGAGGTCCATGCTGAGCTGGGTGTCCTGGGAAGGTTTTTGTCTAGTGGGTGTGTAGACACACGGGAACCCGATTCCAGAAATAACAGGACACGGCATGTCTAGGGGAATGTGATTAAACATCAGCCCTCACATCAAGCTATATTCATAGCCAAGAACAGACAAACCAGATCACCTCTAATGGAGAAGCAGCGACTAGCCGTGGCTGTGCCCTGGCCCCACCTGTTAGGATTTCACTGGCCTCACTTTTCCCAGGGTGGAATGAACAGGTGCCGTCCCTATGTCCGCGTCCAGCTGTCATTTGCCAGCACTGTGGGCCTCCGTGTCCTCCCCAGCCACCGCTGTACCTGCTCAGGACAGATGCTGCTTCTGGATAACATATATCTGTCCTGGGCTTGCTTCTCCGTCTGACCCCAACTGTCCGCCTCGGCTTCCCTGAGCCTGGCCAGGTGCAAAGCCCAAGGCCTCTGTTTTCCCACCTGGTTCCCTCCACCAGCCCAGGGGCTCCAGTTTCCGGAAAACGAACCCTGTGTTCATCCCCACAGGTAGGTCTCCACAGTATCCTGTCCCCAGGGTGAGCAGCAGAGGAAAAAAAAAAAAAGTTAAATGTTATAAAGCAAGACAAAAAGTCTTGCCGGAAAGTGCGAGATGAACGTTTGCTTTCTCTCTCTGCCTCCTGGGGTTGGGATAAGGGGAGGCGGGTGGGGGCGCTGGCTACAAAAAGTGCCACCGCAGCTACCTAGGGGCCCAGCCTGCCTTCTGTCCCTCGTTCTGCCTCTTTAAGAGAACCCTGGGGCCAAGATTTATTGGCTGCGGGGGCCCTGCTGCGTGTGTGGCTTCAGTGTTTACAGGCCTGGGGAAGGCTGAGGTCTCCCTTCCCAGGCTGCACAGTGGTGGTGAGCTGGAGTTTGGGCAAAGAACGGCTGCCATCCACGGTGGCATTTGCAGCAGGACGCAGCGTGCAGCCAGGAGGAGCAGGCAGCCTTGCACTTGCAACAGCCAGGCCCCTGGACCTGGAGGAAATCCCACCCTGTTAGGTTCAGACAGGGAACTGGGGGCAGGGGGGAGAGGAGAGGGGCTTGTGCTTTTGGAGTGCCTGGGCACCCCTGCCGGGACCTGGCAGGCGGGTCAGAGCTGTTGACGCTGGGTGTGCAGGCGCTGGGTACAGCTGAGAGCAGGGAAGGCGGGAGGGGCCGATGGGAGCTGGGACCGGGGTGACAGCTCGAGCCAAAGTAAGCCACAAAACACACAATGCAGATGAAGAAAGGGGGACAGAGGGACTGCCCCCCTGCATGCTGGGCATGCCCAGTGGCAGACAATGTGTCCTTGGCCCGGTGTTCATTTGTTCATCTGCGAAGCGGGAAGAATGCCATCCGCCTCTCAGGGTTTTGTGGGCATTAAATAAATGGATGCAAAAGCCCTGGCATAGTTGGTCCTCCATAGTGGCTGTTAGTTTTATTTTATTTTATTTTATTTTATTTTATTTTATTTTATTTTATCTGTTAAATGTTTCTTTATTTTAGAAAGAGACAGAGAGAGCAGGGGAGGGGCAGAGAGAAAAGGAAACAGAGAATCCCGGCTGGCTCCATGCTGTCAGCACAGAGCCCGAAGTGGGGCTCGAACCCACGAACCATGAGATCATGACCTGAGCTGCAATCAAGAGTAGACCCTTAACTGACTGAGCCACCCAGGCTCTCCTCTCTCGGCTATTATTTTTACCACCGCCTCTGATTCTAATTGTTCTGGAAGCAAACTTACACGGCTTTGCTAGCTGTGTGGTCCTGTGGGCTGAAGGCTGGCTCTCAAACCTCAGTCTTGCTCCTGCTGACACAGGGTGGCCAGGCACATGGCTCTGGGTTGGGGACACACCTGCTAGCCCCCCCCCCACCTGCTGCCTCACCTTCGTGTTCCAAGCCCTGCTCACCTTGGAGAAACAAGAGCTGATGTTCACTGAACACTTGCTATGAATCAGCAGCCGAGCCAAGCATGTGACCTGCCTCATCACTCTTTAATTTATTATTCGGAACCTTTGATTGTGGAAATGTTCGAAGGCAATCAGAAACAGACAGGGTGGTAATGAAGCCCGGGCCCTCACCCAGCTTCCCTAATGACTGAACATCTATCCCTCCTGGCTCTCTTTTCTTCCTCTTCCTCCTTTTCCGTCTTCTCTGTTTCCTTCCTTCCCTCGCTGCTGGAACGTCCAAAGCAAGTCCTAGACATAGTGTCATGTCACCTGTAAATAAATACCTCAGCGTGTGTGGCTACTGGATACAAAATTTAAAAGAAAGAAAGAAAGAAAGAAAGAAAGAGAAGGAGCTGTTATCATAGCTACAAGCGTGAACAATAATTCTTAATATCATCGAATGTTCAGTCTGTGCATCATCTCATTGAATCTTCAAAATAACTATTTGGAATTAAAAATATGATCGTTCCCACCTTTCAGATGAGAAAGGGAGTGAACGCGACATTGAGTGGCTTGTGCTCAGTCACCCAACCCGGCTCAGCCCCCACTCCTGGGGCCAGTGCTGGTGGGTGCCCGACGGAGGCAACGCCCAGAGCCTGAGCCCTTGCTCTGTCATCCCTGGGCCCCTCGTCACCCAGCAGGCACCTGCTCGTGCAGGTCAGCCCCTGCCCAAGCCCATTTGACTCCCGGCGTTGCATCGACCTTGGCTTTCTCGCTGCATAAAAGGGCGGCCACAGAGCACCCACCTCCGACTCTCGTTCAGTTCTTTATGCCTTTGACAAATACTTATTCTGTGGCTGTCTTCCTCCAGTGCTGTTGGTGGTGCTTGGGATCCTGTGAGTCACAGACGAAAGTCTTAGCCAACACGGACCTGACAGTGTACACGCTCTTGTTACTCAAAGTGCGGTCCAAGGACCGGCAGCTGCAGCATCCCCCAGGAGCCGAACAGAAATACACCTCTGTCCCGGTGCTGCTGAGCTGGAGTCTGTATTTTAACAGGGTCCATAAGACTCATTACTGTGCACGGAGAAGTTTGAGAAGCCTCACACCGGGCCACCGTTCTTACTCCCGGCTACACATGAAAATCCTCTGGGGAGCTTTAAAAAATACCAGGCCTGGGACCCACCCAGAACCATTAAATCAGAACCGCTGGTGATGTTTACAAGTTCTCTGTGCAGATGGGATTGAGCACACCAGCCCGCGCTGATTGTTTGGAAAATAAATGAGCTCACTGTCTAGCAGAGTGCCTAGGGCATAGTAGGTGCTAAACTAACGATCTGTTTCTCCCCTTGCCATCTCATCCTTTGTCCCTAGAACACCCTCCAACTCCTTTGGGTGGCTTATCACCTTTGCTGGTCCAAAGACATTCTTCGGCTTCGTGAGTTCCCGACCTGGGTGGTGCTTTTAGTTTGAGAACCCCAGAAATGTAAACTTGGGACCTTTTCATGGGAATCAGGCTGCAGGAAAGACACGAGCTTCTCCCCCTCATGACCTGGTTTGCTGAGCTGGGCTGAGAGCTGCAAACAAAAATAAATAAATAACCGAAGGCTCGGCCACATGTGCAAAGAGCTTTCTTTCACCACAGCTGAGTCCCAGTGCAGACGTGACCTCATCCCACTCTCCCGCCAGGTGACGCAGCTCCGGGCAGGTGCCACCAGCCTCTGTGGCTCACCAGGCAGAGGCACCCGTTTGAGTCACTGGGCATGCAGGAAAGGCGTCTGACCGTGGACACCGACGCAGAGCAGCGGCTGGCCCCGCTGTCCTGAGTCACAGGAATGTTGTCCTGGGGTGGTGGCCTTGGCAGAGTCTCAGGGTGGTGGGGGTGAGCTGGTATAAGGTTCCTGCAGGCCACCAGGACGCTGCTCATGGGGCTGTGTGCAGGCCTGTGAATGAGCCACAGCCCCCGGGGGAGGCTGGAGAAGGGTCAGAGGCCCTTCTCTGAGAGCCGCAGGGATCAGGTCTGCTGGAGAAGGGGAGGGAGGAGGAAGACAGGGGTAAGAGCTATGAGCTATCTCCTGGGAGGCCAGCACTTCCTGCTGGATCCCATCGTCCAGTCCACTGATTTGATAGAAAGCACAATTCCCACACCAGCTAAATGGGGAGACTGAGGCCTAGACACGGAGAGACGCTTCCCTGTGCCATGCAGGCTGGTCTGGAGACACCAAGGCCTGCGCTCTCTCTAGATATGAGTGGACAAGCTTAGGGAGAGAGGACCCAAACGCTGCACGGGGCATGTCTGGGGATGCCGTGACATGTCCTCCTGACCCTGGACCTTGGCCGTTCCAGGCTGGGGAGAAATGAGGCCAGCAGGAAAAGCGTGGGAAGGAAACTCAGGCAAAGCCGGCTCTGGTCCTACGTTTGGTGCTTACGGGGGACTTTGGGTGAGTCACCTCACCTCCCCACGTCTCTGCTTTTCTCATCTATCCCATGGGGTACGACCTGCGACCTCACAGCGTGGCTTTGAGGAGTGAGTGAATAAGAACGAGGGTTTGTGAAGAGCTGCCAGGGTTGCCGCCCGGGCAACTGGTCGAAGGGTAGTAAATAGCATGCACATGAGCACTCCCTCCCCACTACTGAGCCCAAGGCAGACATCACCAATCGATCGCCGCACTTCCTCCCCCTGGATAGGAACCTGTCTCAGAGCTCCTCTCAGGCCAGAGTGCTCCAGGCAGCCGCTTCCAACCTAGCAGAGCTTGTATGTGACATGAAATCTGCCTTCCGTCCTTACACTGTAGGCTGAGAAGCTGCTGTTCCAGAGTCCGGCCCCTCCAGAAAAAGCCAGAGCTTGAGTGAAAAATGCAGCAGGAAATCAGGACGGGGGTGGGAGAGGCGATCCAGCTGGTGTAAAGGGCTCTTAGTACCAAATGGGCCGTGGGCAGTGTGTGCAGCACGTAAGAGCCCCTGGCAGTGGGCAGGGTGTGGAGAGCACAGTCACAGGGAGCGGACACCAGGAGAGGGACCCCTCTGGGCTGAGCCACGGCCTTGGATCAGGGAACTGCTTCTGCATCTCATTCCACGGGCGTGAAGTCTCTGTGCGGTCTCCACTGTACATTGAGGGAAACTGAGGCTGGGAGAGGCTCCAGTCAAAAGTATATGAAGCTGATATGGGCACCCAAGTTTGCCAGTTGCAAAAGCCCGCCTTCTGCGTGCCGCCATTCGGAACGTACGGCCTGTTTCCTTGGGCCACTGGCCACAGTATGGCTGTGCCTGGGGGAGACCTGTTCTGGCCTTGGCACTCGGGAGCAGGAAGGCTGGGTCCTGCCATGTGCAGCGTGCAAGGTAAGCAGACTGAGGCAGTCTGCCTGAAGTCGTTTCTCTGCTTTTCCAGTCCCCGAGGCATTTGAGTTTGTGAATCTCGGACCAGGGGATGGAACACTGGGTGAGAGTCCCTCTCGGCCACGCTCTTTTATGGTGTAACCCCAGGCAGCGCTGCCCTTTTCTGGGTCTCAGTTTACTCATTTACGACCGAGAGCCTTGGGACAAGTCTGCAATATGCCAGCACTGGACCCCCCCCCCACCCCCCCGCTGGGGGCTAGTTGAAAGGGATGCGTCCCAGGCCGCTGGGTTAGAACCTGCACTGCCCCAGGGCCCAGGTCATCCACATGCTCACGGAGGGAGGAGAACCATCGAGCTTGCGAGTCCTAGGGTCCCCTGCACAGTCAACAACCGAGCATCCTGAAAATCACACAGTCAGCACCTGAGGCCGGGCCGAAGCCCATGCCTGCAGCTCAGGCTGCCTGTTCCAGCCAAGAAGGCTGAGCTGGGAGGGCCGGGCATGAAGGCCCTTGTCGGGATGGGAGGGAGATCCCTTGTCAGTGTGGCTGTGCGCAGGCCCACAGTGGCCGGGAGAGCCCAGCCCGCCAGGCAGCCGCATGGAGCTCCCAGCCTGGGGCAGGAGGCCAGGCACAATGACATACAGAAGCAACTGGGGACAGCCACCTGGGTGTGAGGAGGGACGGGACAGAAGCTGCCGGAGGCCAGAGGAGGGGGTGGTCAGGATGGGCCTGGGGCTGGAGGCTAAGCATTTCTCTCCACTGGGGTGCCGGTGACCCCAAGACCTGGTAGGGGGTATCTCAGGCCCCATCGTGGAGCAGCGGGGGCCACAATTAAATTTAAGTGCTCATCCATTCCCCCCCCCCCCCCACAAGCACCAGCATTTTCCATCCCTTTTATGGATTTCTGAGGAATGATAAAATGCAGCTGTTTGGGCTCCTGAGCCAATGAAATAATGAAAGGTGGCCTGAGTCCCCTCCAGGGAAATCAGCCGCTTATTTATTCCTTTTGACTCGAAGACTTGTATCCATGTTTCATAATGAACCTGCCTCTCACATCGCCGCGGCCCTCACCTCAAACCACTTGCCAGTGACTTTTTTGTAGATCTCTAAACACCTTCTGGTGATGTGATCTTGGTTGATATTTTGCTTCACTTTCCTCCCCTGAAAAAAATACGGGTTCCCTAACCCCTGTGCCGTGCAGGGCCCTTGGCACAGTTAGATGAGAAATTGTAGCCCCTGGCCTAGAAGAATGCCTGGCATACAGTCGGTGCTCAACGATGCCACTTGCCTGCCCGTTTGCTGCCTTGTAGCTCTCCTGGAGGGTGCGGGATTCACATAAAGGAAGCTGCCTGCTGCTGTTCTCGTTCTAGCTACTTCCTTAGCCACGAAAACAGCCTCGGCCTTCGTAGGCACGGATTGCCCAGATCCACGCGGTGGAGAGCCTCGCCGTAGCCTTGAGACAGGAAGGGCCAGCCTTTGCAATTCCAGCACACGGCTGATGCCCAGAGAGCCCGAAGGCCTCCCCAGGCCCACTCTGCAAGAGCAGATGTAGCGCAAGGACCGGGAAACAGGACTTTGCCGCCACCCCACTCACGTCCCGGGGAGAGCCTGGCTTCGGAACGCTTTTGCTCCCTTTCTTGCTCCGTTTCTGCCTCCTGAGCTGGCTGGACGTCTTCGTTTCACCAGGGTCTACCCTTCAGTGTCGGAAAGTGACGAAGCCTTGAGCCCTCAGGAAGGCAGGAGGCACCTTTCCTTCTTCCTCCGCATTTCCTGACAGCCTGGCCGCCCACCCCGGGCCCCCTCGTAAGCCAGCGTGCACGGGGCGTGATGGGCTTTCTGTGTCCGCAGGTGTTTCAGCTTACCCAGAGACCGTGTGGGGGGCCCGCTGCCAGGTGTGCTAGGGGACCTCTAACCCAGACAGTCCTGGGGGCTCTGTTATTTGTCATCATCAACCGTTCAGGTCGACGGGCTATTGTTGAGTTTCTAGAACTACAGCTGCCATGAAGTGAGCCGGATTACGTTCCTTCACCCGATATGCCCAAGTCCTGACACACCCAGTACCCGGGAAGGTGAACCGTTTCTTCATTTGGCAATCAGGCCTTTGCTGATGTAATTAAGGATCAGGACGAGAGAGAGTTCTGGATTGCGGGTGGGCCTCACAAGGAGACGGAGATCTGAGACACAGATACACACAGGGGAAAGCCGTGTGAAGGCAGAAGGGAGGACTGGAGGGATGTGTCTACGGGCCAGGGAACGCCAAGGATTGCCAGCAACCGCCAGAGGCCGGAAGAGGCCAGGAGGGATCCTCCCTGGGGCCTCGAGAGGGAGCAAGGCGCCACCAACACCCTGATGTCAGACCTCTGGGCTTCGGGACTGTTCTAAGCCACCCAACTTGTGGTATGTGTTACAACAGCCCTAGAAAATGAATACACCACATAAAGAATGAAACGTTTAGAATGGACTGTCCGTGTGTTTGAGATGTTTCCAGGACAGGTGACGAGGCCTCCAGCGGTCGGAGGCCCCTGAGGGGCTGTATGATGGCGGCTCTGGGGCCGAGAGGCCAGCAGGCAGCCATGGGCGACACTGCGGGGGGTGGCCTGTGCTTGGCTTCAAAGGCTGCTGAGCATCGGTGGGGTCCGGGGCACCTGGGCCGGTGTCGGGGTCTTCGCGTGCTGTGCCTGTGTGGGGTGTGCGATGCGTCAGAGCAGACGGCAGAGAGAGAAGCTGGCAGGGAATCATGGGAAATCGAGTCCCCCAGCTTCCTTACTGACCTTAAGGGCCTTGGGGGCCCTCTGCTCATCCAGGGCAGGTATTGTGGAGATGCCTGTGTTCCAGGCAGTGGCGGGAAATATAGCCAAACCATGCCCTCTCTCTTGCCGTCTACAGGGAGACAGGAGTCCAGGAGGTGGACAACCCCAGCCTGAGGGGCGAGGGTCACAGAAGCTCATAGGAAAAAATACAAGGGGATCGGAGCAAGGAGCCTTCTCCCTGCCTGGGGAGTCCAGGGAGGCTTCCGGGCAGAAGGGGTGAGTGAGTGGTTCCAAGAGGTTCCTAAGGAGGAGTCCTTTGAGTAGGGAAGGCACGACATGCTCCCCAAAGCGTGATGTGGCCACATCAGACTGGAGGGTGGGGGACCAGGACAGAGCACGGAGCGGAAAGAGGCGAGGGCATGGTGGGGAGCAGGGGAGAGGGGACTCGGCTGGAGGATGAAACAATGCTTTGTGACCAAATGGGAGGAAGGGAGAGGGCAGGGGGGTGGGGTGTGACTCAGGCCACTGAGCCGGAGGACTCATGGGCAGTGTGAGGGAACTGCTTCTCTGTGGCGGGGCTGAAGGCAGGGTTTGGCCTGCAAGGGCCCTTCCCTGACTGGGCAGAGGAGCAGATACACACCCCCCCCCCCGGCCCCCCGCAACACACACATGAACTCGTCTCCCGACTCTGTCTCTCCTACCCCTTACTCTTTCTTCTTTGTCTGTAGTCTGTTCCCTACTAATAGGGAGGGCACGACCCAGCCCTAGCCCTAGGGTGGAGAAGGAGGGACAGGAGGCAAAGCCCGAGTCCCAGAGAGAGCCACACCTCTGCAAAGGCAAAGGGCAGAGACGGATGGCTGTACAGACAAGTGACAAGGACACACAGACAGCAGGGACTCACCCACTGACGTACCACGAATCGGAGAGACACAGAGACTCCAGTCACACCATGATGTAGACCAAGAAAGATACTCAGGTACCCACAGACACACACACACACACACACACACACACACACACACACACACACAAAGGCACACAGATGCCTAGCCAGATCGACACAGGCAGAGCCACGAGGACAAAGAGGCTTTGAGCGAGGCCAGCCCGCCTCCAGAACCCAGACATCCCAGCTTTGCAGTCCCCCTAGGAACCCTCTGAACCGCCAGGAGAAATTCCTGGGATATTAGCTAAATTTCAGACACAAACATTCCGGTCTCCCTCTCCAGATGTAATGCTCCTGAAAGCCTGCACAGCCCTCCCTCGGCTCGCCCCCACGGCCCCCGCTCCCTGACTCGGAGGAATGCTGCCTGTCGGCTCAAGGAAGGGGGTAGTCCGGGAGAGGTGGAAGGTCCACACCAGGCAGGGAGCACAAGGCCACACTGGTGGGGCTGCCTGTATACTGCGGTGGGGGGGGAGGGGGGGATCGTGACAGATGAGGTGGTCAGGCAGAGCCTAGGGGCTCCCTTGTGGCAGGGTGGGGCTCCGCCCAAAGCTGGGGCTGACCAGGCCCCAGAGAGGTATGGAGAAGTCTCTAGACTGAAGTCAGAACTCTGACTTAGAGCTCAGCTCTACACCAGAAGGCTTGGCTCATCATGGGGGCGCCTTGCAAAGGTTTGGGTCTTGCTCATCTCCCCACAGACGCACTGGCCACTTCTCCGCTCCAGGAACATGCCAGATCCTTCCCACCTCAGGGCCTTTGCACGCACTGGTCCCTTCACCTGGAGCTCTTCCTGTGACTCAGCCTCCGTCTCGGCATAAATGCCACTTTCTCAGAGAGGTGTCCCCCTTACCGACGTAAGCCTCTTCTTATTTCCTTTTCAAACACCTGGTTCTTCTCCTTCATGGCCCTGATCTCAGTTTGTAGCTGTTGCTTTACCTGCATGGCTTCTATTCAAGCCCTCCCCTGGGCTAGATCGGAAGCCTCTCGAGGATGGACCTCATGTCTGTTAGAGCTTAATACAGAGCACGTGCTCAGCAAATACAGGTCCTGTCTCCCGGGCCAACCACGCCATTTGAAAAGCCTTCAGCCTCAGTCTCCGTATCTACAAAATGGGTTGAAGCTGCATTTCTCTCGCAAGATTCCCGTGGGAAGAAAACGAGATGATGAATGCAAAAGCGTTTTGGCAAACGCCCCCTCGCCTCGAGTAAGGGCTGCATGGCCTTCCTTCTTACACCACCGCCCCCCCACCCCCGCAACCCAGATCTAGACACAGACAGGCTCTGTAAACATGTATCCAGAAGTGTTTGCCTGCCTACGAAGTATGCTTTCAGAGGTGCTGTGAAGCATCCTAACTCTTTGCTGATGCCTGGAATCCACGGTTCTTATCACAGATCCGTGTCCACTCAGAACCCGTGAGAATCATCCATCACTCGCCATCAAAGTAGAGAGGTGGCCAGGCAGCCCTTTCCCGGAGACACAAACAGCCTGGAAACCTGGGTGCTCTGCATCCAAATCAGCCTCACCACCGTGCGCCCCAGCAACTGGGACACCAGGGGCACAGCAGGGCACCAGCTCTGCGGGCCATCCCCGGACAAGCCAGATTGCCCACTCTCTACCTACCAAGCCACTCCATCTGGTTCTTCTGTCCTGGTTTCCTGCAAGGATGGCAACCAACAGCTTTGCCTCCTGCGAGGTGGCTGACCGTGGACAAGTCGTATGACATCTCTGAGCTCCAGCTGTCCCGTGTCCCCCCCCCCCCCCCCACCAACCCCAACCGGCTTGGGGTTTCGCTGTGAAAAAAAGTGGCTCAGCGTATGCACAGGTCCCCGACAGTGCTCCTGGCACATAGTAGTCACTCAGGAACTTGCAACTGCAAGCTGCAAATGATGATGATGATGTTGGCGTTGGCGGTGAAGTCAGAGTCCCCAGATGAGGACGGCACGTGACTCTGTTGCCCTCAGCGGAAGCTGCTGGGTCTGAGATATGGGTCTGCCTGCCTCCCACCCAGACAATGCCTGCTTTGCAAGAGGCAGCTCGTTATGCCGGAGATATATGTCCTGTCGTAAAGTGTTTAATATTTTAGCTCCTAATTGCGTTACCAGAGACAGACAGCCGTTTATCCTCATCACTCTCCCATCGTGATCTTCGGCAGGACCCGCTGGGCCTCTCCAGGTGTTTCCTTGCCCCCTCTTCTGAGAATCTGGGGCGGCTCTATGGGCACCGGCAGGCTATTCAGTGTGGTCAGTGGTGAGTGGTGCCAGCAGGAGGGGCCTGGCTCGGCACCGTGGGGGGTTCAAGATGACCCTCCCTTCCTCCTCTCCGCCTGCAGCCCTCTTGTTTGTGAAGCACCGTGCCAGCCGTCCTCACCTTCTCACAGCAGTCCTGCAAGACAAGAACTGTTATCATTGATCCCAAGATACAGAGGAGGAAACCGAAGCCAGGAGAGGTCGTGAATTTCATTCATTCATTCATTCGTTCCCTCGGCCATCCTTTTTTGGTAGGAGCAGCACAGGGAAGGTCCCAGGGACATTGGAATGAACAACACAGCCCCACTCCCAGGGACCCACAGCCTTTTGCCTCAATAATACAGGTGCCCTTAGCAAGTCTCTGCACCCCCTCCCCCAGGTAGTGCTTACAGCCAACAAAGCTCTCGTTCTAAAACAGACCCGAACCCTAGGTCCAGAGCCCTTAGATGAAGTACTCTCAGTTTAAGGCCCCAGAAGCTTTCTGTTCAGACTCTTGTCTGACCCAGCCCCCACCCCTATCCCTCACTATGCGCGGCCCCGTGGAACCTCATGCTTACCACTGGCCCCAGACACATGTGACAGCCCCGCTCACTGTCCACCTGGTGGCCGTTCCTCCCCCTTCCAGCTGCCCGTCTTCCCTGCTCCTGGAGCCCTGATGCTGGCATTGGTAGGCAGAGACACTGTAGCAAAGCCCCTCCACAGCCCCCGTGTAAACTGATCACGGGAATCCTAATTCCCTTCCCCAGACACTTCCCCGGTCTCCCTCACAACCAGGGTGACCAGTCCATGACAAAGTGAGTGAGAACAGGGGATTGTCCCGGACTGAATGTTTGCTGCCCCCTCATTCATATGTTGAATCCTAACCTCCAAGGTGATGGAGTTAGGAGGTAGGGCCTCTGGGGGATGATTAGGTCACGAGGGCTCGCCTGGGAATGGAATCAGTGCCCTTATACAAGAGACCCCAGAGAGCTCTCCCTCCCTCTGTCTGCCACGTGAGAATACGAGAAGCTGACAGCCTCCAGCTGCCTCCCGCCGGAACCCAATCTTGCTGGCACCCTGTCCTCAGACTTCCATCCCCAGAGCTGTGAGAAATGGATGCCCACAGTCCTCGGCCACACGGTCACTGATACTTTGTGAGAGCAGCCCGGACAGACGAAGCTTGGAGTGCCTGCAGGGGAGCTTCGGGACAGAAAGTAAGTAGAAGGGGATTCTCTGGAGTCTGGCCGTCCCCTTCCTCCTGCCTTGAGCATCTTTGTGGGCAGGTGAGGTATCTGGCAGGGTAGCAGCCACGTTTGGATCATGTGAGAGAACACATGAACGGCAAAAAGCCCGGACACGGAGAAAGGCTGGGAAATGTGGGTCAGGTCTGGGTCCCTGCCAAGGGCACGGCTGGGGCTCTGTACGACAACCCTGGGGCCGTGCTGCTGTGCTGTGCTCTTCTTGGGAAGAGACGACACCCCTGCCCACTGATACCATTACCCTCTGGGACTTGCTTGCTCCTACTGGAGGTGTTCTGACAGAACCTCTTCCGAGCTGGCCTCTTCCAACCCCCTGCCTGGATCGCCCATTCCCTTTGCTTTTGTTTTGACCACGGTTTCTTTCCTTTTTCCTTTTTTCGCTTTCAATTTAGAGACAGAGTGTGCGAGAGTGGGTGAGAGGGGCAGAGAAAGAGAGAGAGGGAATCTCAAGCAGACTCCATGCTCATTGCACAGCCTGGCACAGGGCTCGATTCCCACCACCCTGGGATCGTGACCTGAGTCAAGATCAAGAGTTGGACGCTCAACCAGCTGAGCCACCCAGGTGCCCCCTGCTTCTCATTTGTTAAGACCTGACTCAAGAACCTCTTTCTGAGTTTTCCTTACCTCCCCCCGCCGGCCTTGACCACAGGGCTGAGTGCCCACTCATCCGGGCACCCACCGCACATGGCTCATACCCCTTTCACGCTGCCTTCACACACTGATTTAGGACCATTTCTTTTCCTCATCGGTCTGTGGACACCATGGGAGGTCCCAGCCCAAGAAGGTATTCAGTCAAAGCTTAAGTGATGATGACCTACTACAGGGTCCTGTGTCACTGAATTCTCCCAGAGACCTTGGGGACCCACAGTGATGCTCACCTCCATTTGCAGGTGAGGAAACTGAGGGCAGAGAGGGGCAGAGATACCTCGGAGTGAGCTCTGGGCATGCTAGAGGGAAGCCGTTGTCCACAGCGTCTATGGGTTTCCCCCGCCGGCCGGCCTGCCTGGACCACGGCCCCCGTGAGCCATCTTCCTGCCGCGACGGGCACCGCCTGCATCACAGGGCAGTGGGTGGCACAGCCAGGTGCCGGGCCCTGGGGCGGAGAACAGACCTCGCTTGTCCTGGCATAGCTGCCGGGGAAGGGTTCAGGGGCCATTCTCTGTAGGCAGCTGGGGCTGGGGCCCATCAAAAAATAAGACCCGAGCCGGGCCTGCCGGGGGATGAAGTCATGTGGAAAAACACTCAAGTCAGAACAAAACTGTCTTTCTGCAAATGACTTCATCACGTTGCCAGAAGGCTCGGATCACTCCACCTCTCACCTCTTCCAGCCCGCCCACGGGAGCGGGGAAGACCAGTTCCTCGGGTCCTGTTACATCACTTAGCGAAAGTAAATGCTGCAGAGACTCACCCAGGAGATGCTGGGGAGCAGACGCGTCCGTCTTCCTCCACAGCCGGGGCTTCCTCTGACCCGGCAGGCTGGGAAGGCTTTGGGGGCAGGCCAGAGTCTCTCTGCCTCTGTGCTCCCCGTGCTCAGCTCAGAGCCCAGCAAACATAACACAATGTAACACCCACTTCCTGCACACATGTGTCCCCGCATTCTACAAATACTAACCCAACAGCTCTTCTCCCTCTGCAGGCATCGTGCTGGCACTGGGATTGTGCTTGCAGAAAGAGGAAAGGAGGAGGGAAGGAAGGAAGGAGAGGAGGAGGGAAGGAGCGAGCTCTGCACAGGAGCGATAGAGCCCAATGGAGCAGGACAGTCCCCGAGAGAGGTGTAAAACGGGCTGGGTACTGTTTCTCATTCCAGCAACGCATTTCTGTTCAGCGGGGTTTTCTCGGGCACAGTCCCCATTCCTGGAAGCTTGGTGGCACCTTGGGATCTAGGCAAGCCATTCCGGCACCGGGGTGCTGGTAATCTCGCACAGGACGTGGACAATGTCAGCGACTCGAGTCATGTGCCGTAACGGACAAGGTGATGTGGGGCACGCTGGAGAAGGTGCTGGCCAAGGAGGAGCTCTTTGAAGGATGAACACACCAGGCTGTTGAGAAGGGGTGGAAGGACAGCCGATTCTCCACGTTGGAGCACAGGTGCACAAAGTACGTGACAATAGGTGGTGCTGGTGAGGCAGGCTGGGAGCCAGGCTACGGGTGGAGTGGGTTTCCCTGGGAAGGGAACGAGGGGCCATCGAAGGGCTGGAGAGTAGAGGGTCCAGTTTATGTGTGCATTTCAGAAATGCCGCTCTGGACTGGAGGCAGGAGGGGTGTGCCAGAGAGAGCTACCAGGAGGCCCCTGGAGTGCTTCCGGGTGGTCCCAGGGGGGACACCAGCTGGAGGAGAGGGGTGGCAACAGGTTTGGGAAGAGGGGGCAAGAGAGATAGAGACACCCACTGTTCAAGGGCCTTGGAGACCACCCGGATAAGGGAAAAGTGGAGGCTACCGATGTTCTGGTCTCTTAGGCTATCAGTTAAAATTTGCATTCCAGGGGCCTCTGGGTGACTCAATCAGTTAAGCGTCTGATTCTTGATTTCAGCTCAGGTTACAGTCTCACAGTTCATGAGTTTGGGCCCCACATTGGGTTCTCTGCTGACAGTGCAGAGCCTGCTTGGGATTCTCTGTCTCCCCCCTCCCTCTCTCCAATAAATAAATAAACATTAAAAATTTTTTTTTTCATTCTAATGTTATGGCAGAGAAACTCAAAACAACAGCTAGGCAGTCCCAGGCTGGTGTGCTGGCTCCACAATTGTCAGAGATCCAGCCTCCTTCCATCTTGTTGCTTGGCCATCTTCAGGCCCCAGCCTTGATCACGTGGCCCAGAATTGCTGCTCTGAATCCCGCAGTCACAACTGCATCCAGTGGTATGGGGGAAACAAGGAAGTGAGGTGCACTCACTCTTTCCAGAGATAGGACTCAGAAATCTGCTAACATTCCATCGGCTGAACTTAGAGGCAAGAACATACACGGCTGTAAGGGACACTGAAAGTTGCTGGCTGCCACGTGCTCCGCTCAAAAACCCTTCCTTTGTTGGGGTGCTCCTGGGTGGCTTAATAGGTTAAGCGATCGACTTCGGCTCGGGTCATGATCTCACGGTTCGTGAGTTCGGGACCCGCGTCGGGCTCTGTGCTGACGGCTCGGAGCCCGGAGCCTGCTTCGGATTCTGTGTCTCCCTCTCTCTCTGCCCCTCCCCCGCTCACGCTCTGTCTCTCTTTGTCTCTCAAAAATAAATAAACACTGAAAAAAACGAAAACAAAACAAAACAAAACAAACCCTCCTTTGCGGAAGAAGGAGACTATGTATCCATGAAGGGACAATGAATGGATAATGTTGTGTACGCCCTTTGACTCTCTGAGTTTGATATTTCATATTTGCAAAATCCATTCTGTGAAGAGTCCCACTTATTCCTAACCAAATAGATGTTAAATATGATCAACTCTCTGCCAACTGCGTGCTGTGTTTTCCTGGACAGGTCGAGTCCTCCTACTTAGCTCTGGTCTCTCCAACCATTGAAGGAGATACTGGAAAATATTCCTCACAGGAACCCGAGAGGGCTAGCCGAGTGGGCTTTAGTGGTCTCTGAATCCTGTATATTTTCATGCTTGATTTGGGGCACACGTTTTTCTTGGGAGAGCATCTATGGCTTTCAACAGATTGATGAAGGGGGTTGTGACCCTAAAAAGTTGAGAAACAGACTCAAAGAACTACCGAGGGCCCTCCACACCCGTCTCGTCTGGCTCCTTTGTACTCACCTTGCAGTGGATACTTGGAAAGGAGTCCAGGGAAAAGCAAAAGGCAATTGAGGGACTCCGGGGAGGTTGGAGAGCGGGCTCCAGCCCCATCCGGACAGTGCGGGCATAGGTGTGGGTGTGGTCCACCACCCCCAGGGCTTCCCCTCCAGTCCTTGTCCTGGCTGCGCTGGGATTTGGCTGGGTGCGCCTGGCACACGCCGCCTAACGCCTCCCACGCGGTCCCCAAAGCTCCCAGCCAGGAGCCAGTTAGGATTTCAGAGGCACAAGTGAGCTGCTGTGTTTGGCCTGCCAGGTGAAAAGAACAGAGCCCGCATTAACGAGACGCTCCTCTCCTGGTATCGCCTTTCCCTTCTCAGGCGGTGTCTCGGACCGGCAGCAGACCTGTCTCTCCGGAGCCAGGGATTTGATATTGTCGTGAATGGAGGTTTTCATCCCCCACCAGGCGTCTGCCCTCCATGGCGCCTGCCGCTGGTGCCAGGCTTGGCATGTGAGCCCCAGCCGCGGCAGCCGTGGGTGGACGGGAGGAACTGGGCTCTGAGGGTCCCCACCCACTCAGGCCTGGGGCAGGGCGAAGAGGCATCCGCCCCACCCCACCCCCACCCCCAGGGGAAGGAGCGAGGAGATGGGCGCGGTCCCGGCTGGGCGCGATGGGTCCCGACGTACTGCCCGGACGGTGGGAATCTCTCGACAGCCCGCTGCTGAGCCAGACTCGTAACAGCAGAACCACCACCCGTAGTCGAGATGGTACAGAATAAAGTCAGAAAGAAGGATTTTATCACAGGGGAAGGGGAGAAGGGAGAGGCATCGTGGCACCAAAAACACTTAGAGCAGGGAGGGATGGGCACCTCGGAACACGGGAAGGCGGGGAAGGGGAGGGGGCGGACGGTGGAGGGGCCGCCCCTGGGCACCACCAGGGAGATGGCTCAGGAAGAAACAAACTGGGGGGGAAGCTCAGGCCCGGGCTGCAGCGGAAGCCCCAGCTAGGGGTTCTGGCAGCTGGAACGTGGCACCTTCACCACAGGAGAGCTGGACCGGTAGAAGAGGTCAGGGCCGGGTGACAGGGTGTGCTCCTGTGGTGGCCGAGGAGCTGGAGACAGGCCTAACGTCCTGACAGAGCCGGTCTGCCCTGCTCATCTGTCTGCAGGCCCTCGGGCCTCTTCACTCAACGTAGGCGGGGGACTTCGTGGCCACAGCCTTTGACTATAGGTGTGGGACCAAGGAAGGTGGCCAAAGGAAAACAAAGGGCAAGGAGGGAAGGGCTATGCTTTCAAAGAACTGCACACAGAGGCCTGCACCTGGCTGCAAAGCCCCCGCCTGTCTGTCTGTTCTCTGGTCGAGGCCTGGGAAGTCAGGGCAAGTCTTAGAGACACCGCTGCACTGGGGACAGCTCAACAGCACGGTGGTTTGTCAAGCATCCATGCGGTGCTGGGTCCTGGAACGGGTGTGGTGGAGACAGAGACAGGACAGAACGAAACAACCCTCCCCCGGCCCTGAGAGAACTCACAGTCTGGTCAGGGTGGGGTCTGTTTCTAAGAGTTTCCTGGAAGTCGGGCTCTCTGCTGCCTTCCGGAGGCCTGACAGGCATGTCTCGAAGACTGTCCTCGCGGCATTCCTGGGAGGGAGGCAGAATCCCTCACTGCGGGGAACAGAGGCTCAGAGACACTAAGCTACCTGTCTGGGACCACACAGCTGGGAGGCGTGCGATTGAATTTTATTTACCGCTCCAACGGAACACAAAGCCGGCGGGCAGACCTGCGCTCTTCCCCGTGGGAGGTGGTCCAAGGATATGGGAAGTGGCTTGAAACACCGGAGGTTGGAGCTGGTCACAGACCTTCCAGTGGATGTTTGCCGAAGTGCACGTCACCCAGTAATTCCCAGCGGGGGAGACAGAGGGAGGAGAGGAACTCCTAAACTCAAAGGCCACCCCACCCGCTGGACAAGGTACCGGGCTCTGCGGAGCGTCTGGGGGTGAAGAGATCAGTCCCCGTCCTCCGGGAACTCACGGAACAGTAGGAAAGAGACGGCAAGTGTGTTTAGACCGCAGGCACCGAGCCAGACACATCTCTGTCCCTTCTGAGCAGTGTGACCTAAGGTGAGGACCGGAACGTCTCAGAACCTCAGCTTTCTTCTCTCTAGAACACAGACAGGAGTACCTAATTTATTGCACGGTTGTGGCGATTACATCAAACAGTGTGTGCTAAGCACAGGGCTCCACACAAAGGAGGAGCTCGCTCGCAATTACAGTTATGGTTCTTATCGCCATCCCTGACAGAGCTGTTCAATGAGGAGCAGTTAAGTTGAGGAACCCCAGGAGAGACCCAGATGAAGCATGCCCGGGATTCGCAGCGGGGGAGAGGGCAGGGGAGGTGGGAAAGATGCACGAAGGCTTCCCGTTTGGTTCTCGCTATCGTGTTTACTTTTGGAATCCTCTTCTCTGAAGCCTCTTCCGTCTCACTCGTGCTGAGTCTCCGGGACAGGCAGTCAGCACCCAGCGACTCTCCGTGCGATGGCTGGATCGCTGCGCCGTGCGTCTGGCTGCAGAGTTTCGGAAGCCCCCAGCCCGGCTGCCTCTCTGCCCCTTCCCAGGAGCGCCGGCTCGGAGAGCTTCTGCGGGGCAGTCACAGCCGATGATGGCCGGGCAGCCCCTGCCTCACACGACCCAGCCCCGACTCCCGGCGCGGGGTGCGGGGGCATCCCGGCTCCTGAGCTTTGTGGAGAGGCCAACCCGCAGAGCTCCTGCCACCGCCTGAGTCGGCAGGGAAGATGGAGAGAGCAGCAGAGGTGAGTCCAGAGGCCCAGATTAGCGCCTGCCACCTGCAGATGGCCAGGCTATTCCCCCCCACCCCCAAGGTGTGGCCGAGCCCTTTGCCCCTGGCCTTTCCAGGGTCTGCAGCGGAGGGCGCTAGTTCGCCCCTAGGGCAGCCAGCCCTCCACCAATGAGGTGAGAGTTGGCTGAACCTCAGTTCCTCGGTGGGCTGGTGCCCAGCCCTCGGTGGGCAGACAGACTGCAGCAGCACGAGCCACAGACAAAACCTGCTCATCAATGCATTGTTCACCAGCTCCCGTTGAATCAACGGGTTGTTTCCCGGGCTCCCCACAGTGCTCCCGGACTGGGATCACCTTCCAGATAAGCTACTTGCTCCCAGGTCCTTGTCTGGGGGTCTACTTCTTGGGAGCATGTGGCTGGACCCCCCCTGGGCTGAGCGCCCGGGGGGCCCCAAGGCTGGGGTAATGCTGTCTCCGTGAACTGTGGTTTCCAGCACGGCTGGCCTTCCCCCGACTTGTTGCCTCACCCGCATTCCCAGAGCGTGGGGCGAAGTCAGACCCCTCTGCTTGCCGTTCTGGGTGACACCGTGACCTTCTGTTCCCCCACATCTTCCTCGATGGCAGGAGGAGGCATTTGGGGGATTGGAACGAAACAGCTTTGGGCTGGCTCCAGGAGGAGCCCCTCGAGCCTCCCGTCAAATGGGTGTGCCCGCCGTCCAGTCAGAGGGAGCGCTGTCAGGGGACGCGGAGAGAAAGGCTGAGTCATCGGTTCCTCGTGACACTAACGAGCAGCCTCTGCGGGGCCTCCCGGGGCCTCATCGCAGGGGTGCGTTACTTTCTGGGGCTCCAGCATCAGAGCTTCGGTCTCTGCCTCCCCGGAGCGCGTCATGCTCCGGCTTCCCACGGCAAGGCTGCCCAGCGCGTGGCAAAAGCGAGGTAGTAAAATGTCCATCTGCCGAGGCTGGAGGACGGAAGGTACGGGGTCCTCCGGGAGAAGCGGAGCCCTGAATTGAAGACACGCGCGGACCCAGCCGGGCAAAAGCACTTGCCCGACCGGCAGACGCTTCCGGCACACCTAGGAGCAACGCGGCCTCACACGTACACAAAAGCACACGCCGCAATACGCGCATGTACACACACGTGCCCCCACCATCCACCCAGGCGGCTCGCAAGCCTGTGCTAAGGACGGGTCCATGTGATGATGGGAGCACACACGCGTGTGCTGCACGTCCCGATGAACCCCCACTGTATGCGTGCACCGGCACGTGTTTCGAGTCCCCCCCCCATGGTAACGAAAAGGGACATCTTCTTAGCTGGTGTACTAGGGGCAGAAGAGCCTATCCCCCAGCCTTGATTCTTGAACGACAGTTGCCCGTCTGGCTGTCCCGAGGACACTTGGCTCTGTGAGGCAGAAAACCAACGCAGTGCTGGGGCGAGTGCGACTCAGGGGTGAGTTACACAACCCCATCCTGCCTGTCTCCTTCTGCCCAGGAGGGGGAGGACGAGGAAAGCCCGCAAATGTGAAAGCCAAAAGGGTTGTCGCTCTTCCGGAAGCTTCCATATTATCACTTCGCTTGTCCAGGCTAGTGGAGGCCGAGGCTCCCTGAGGGGAGCATCAACAGCCACTGCACTGTCACAGACACGACTGTGTGCTCTGTGACGGGAGCACCTTCCATCAGGGGGGCGGCCACGGAGTGTCACCTTCCACTGACCCGCTGCTGCCCGGCTGGCCCGCTGCCCAGGGCTTCAGCATACCTCGCGAAGAGAGCAGGTTGGCCCCTGGGCTTGTAAGGCGGGCACGTATGTTGGCCCATGTCTGCAAAGGTAATCCTGCCTTCGGATTGTTCTACAAGCTCTGACTTAGCAGCTCACAATTAGAGGAACTATGGCAGACATAAGGGTTTTGAAACCACTCCAGTTCATAGACCTCCCGAGGGAATGACAACATCCCAGTTCCCTGGGATGCCGTGTCTTTCCGGAGATCTATTCTGCAAATATCCACTGAGACCGAGGGCCTGGGGTGACACAGCTGGCTGCCCTCAGGAACTCACGATCCACGAGGCAAGTAGACAAGGGCCAAGAGACTATTGCGATTTTCTCTCGGAGGAGGTGACTCTAACTGAGTCTGGAAGGTTAAGAAGTTGGGGCCAAGAGAGAGGTATGTGTGTGAGTGGGTGGGAGGAGGGGGAGGTGTGTGGGATGGAAGGACGGAGAGGAGCGAGAATTCAATTCTGAGGAGAAAAGCAGCCTTCACCAAAACAAGTTTTCTACACAGGCAATTGCAGACCAGGGGCTGGCAAAGTACAACTCACCGGGCCAATCCGGTGCATTTCCTGTTTTTGTAAATAAAGCTTTATTGGCACGCAGCCATGGCCGTTCACCTATGTATCACCTGTGGCTGCTTTTGAGCTACAGTGGCAGAGTTGAGTAGTCACAGCATGGCCTCTGAACCCTAAACTATTTACTATCTGACCCTTTCTAAAAAAAATCGCCACCTCCTGTTCTAGATCTGTCCATTAATTCTGGAACCCATTGTAGAATTCTTTTTTTTTAATTAAATTTTTAAAATGTTTATTTATTTTTTTAGAGAGGGACAGAATGAGAGCAGGGGAGGGACAGAGAGGGAGGGAGACAGAATCCGAAGCAGGCTCCAGGCTCTGAGCTGTCAGCACAGACCCTGACGCAGGGCTGGAACTCAGGAAGTGAGAGATCACGAGCTGAGCCGAAGTTGGACGCTTAACGGATGGAGCCACCATTGTAGAATGCTTGAAACCAACCACATCTAGAACCCACAGCATTAGAGTCCAGCGTGGTGTTCCAGAACTCCTGTAAGAGTGACGTTTGTGTAGGATCTACAAGTTTACAGTGAGCTTTTGCATCAATTACCCTATTTAATCCTTCAACAAGCCTGTGTGAGGTTAATGGTAATTTTATCCCAATTTTGCAGATGAAAAAACTAAGACAAAGGGAAACGAAAAGACTTGCTAAAGACCACATGGCTGGGAGACGCCGAGTCCCAGGCAGCCTGGTTCCAACATTCCGTGCTCTTTCCACCACATTGACCTGCTGGGGCTTCTCTGACACAACATGCCGCCCCTGAGCTGCCCTCCCTGCCAGTCCATTTCCCTCCTGTCCCGCCGAACATCCCTGCTGCCACCGGGGACGCCTTTTGTGCATTGTGCTCTCTTCGTGGGAGAGAGGGTTGGGAAGAGAATCGAATTTCCTTTCCGTATCTGTTTGCCGCTTCCCGGTGCACCCTGGGATGTTAACGAACAGTGACAGATGAGCCTCAATTGACCGGCGTGTGTGGAGAACCACTGGACCAGGTAATTCCCATCCACCTCCTCAGAACTCCATCCAGGAGGGGGCCCGGGGCGGCAGGGGTGGCCCTGCCCCTGGGGCCCGGTGGGTGCCGAGCTGTGAGGGACCCGGCTGTGCTCCCAGGAGGGGTGGGCACCCTGGGCGACCCCTTCAGAGCCCAGGGCTTGCAGTGTCCTTGCTCATTTGTTTCCACGGGAGCTGCTCTTAATGAAATTACATTCCATTTATTAGGTACAAGGACCTACAACGTGGCTGTGTTGTATCAGGCGAATTCTGAAGACCCACCCTTACCACACACACACGCGCACGCACACACACACACACACACACACACACACACAGGTTCCCTGCAGCTCCGTGCTGCAGCTGACTGGAGCCCTTGCATGCTGTGGGTAACACATTTAGCTCGATAAAATATAATATACGACAGGATCATATTTAACAAGGAAAACAGGGCCCGAATGGACAGAGGAGCAGTGTGGCTGGGTTGCCATGGAAACCTCTGGTTCGGAATTTCCTGACTCCTAAGAGATTACATTTTCAACCTTAATGCTGTATTAACATAAGCTTTGGCACTTAATGTCTCTGTTTTTCACCTCCCCTCTCTCCCTTGCTCACAGGCAAAAAAAAAAAAAAAAAAATGCTTCCAGGATGAGCCAGGGAGGAGGAGGGGAGAGGCTTCACTTCAGGAAAGCTCGAACAGGCTCCAGTCCAGAGCTGCCACCGCACCCGGACGAGGCGCTCCGCAGCTTTCAGAGAGCATCACATCCATTAGCCGCCACGACCTGCAGACGGGCCCGCGCGGCCCCGTGCGGGCCACCTGCCAAATGCCTCTTGCCTCCGTCCCTTCTTCCCTCTCTCACTGCCACTGACCTTTTCATCCCTCCCGGGCCTGTTGCAATAGCTTCTCACTGCCTCCCTGCTTCCAGCCTATGTCCTCCTGTCCCCTCTTGCTGCCTGCGTGATCTTTCTGCACCCCACTTTGTTCACCTTGCCCTTGGCATCGTAGCCTCCCATGGCCCCACCAGGTACCGACTGAAGTCCCAACTCCTGCGCATTCAAAGATTAAGGCCTCTCTCTACAAGTCCCTTGCCAGCATTTCCCGCCACATCCCCCCCCCCCCCCGCCCCCTCCAGCCCCGAGGAAGCCATGATGTGCTTCCTGAATACACCAAGCACTTTCAGGGGCCATGCGTCTGCTCGTGCCATGAGCTCAACCCGAACCCCTGGCCTTTCCCATCCTGCTGACCAAGTCATATCTTCCGTTAAGATCTTGTTCAGCATCACCTACTTCAGAGACCCTCTGCCCACCTGGCTGCCATCGGCCATGGCACTTGCACTGAAGGCTCGTATGTTCCCTACCAACTGATGATCCCCCTTAGGCCTTCACACACCTGCCTCCTCTGCCATGTTGGGAGCCCAAGGGTCATGCCTCCTCACCGCCATATCCTCCTCCCTCCCAGAATGGTTCTGGCACCTCCTAGGTGCTCAGGTGGCATTGGAGAAGTGGAGCTTACCGGCGAGAACTCTGAGGCTCAGAGAGGTCAAGGTGAGGCAGACATCACTTGTCTGATGGCCCAGTTGGGATCTCTCTCCTATCGCCACTCCCCCCTGCCTCTCTGCTCACTCTGGGGCCTCAGCCTCACCTACAACCCACAAACCACTACTCATGTCTTGGTTTGCAGAGCTGCACATGTCTTTTCTCTGTCAAACCCTTTCTTCCTTCTCCATGTCTTCTCCACCAGCTGCCCAACAGCCTTGGACTAGCGGGGCCACCGGAAAGCCGAATCTGGGACACAGACCCTTTGATCCATAGAAAGACTCATGAGTCTTCTTTCTGGTGACACTTACCCCTCTTCTAAAAAATGAGCTTCTCAAGGTTGCCAGGAATAGCCGTGCATGCAAGCAAGCTCATGCCTTGGTGTCTCAAGGTCAGGATCCAGGGAGGCAGAGTGAAGGCCAGCATCTTCACCACTGCGAGCAGTGACTGGCCGCTCCCACCCCCGCCAAATTCTGTCCACCTGGAACCTCAGAATGGGGCATCACTTGGTGTAAGAATCTTTGTAGATGTAATTAGTTGAAGGGTCTTGAAATGAGCTCCTCCTGGATTAGGGTGGGCCCTAAACCAACGGCAGGTGTCCTTGCAAGAGACAGGAAGTAGGCACGCGGAGATCCAGGCGAGAAGGCGATGGGAGGATCCCCAGGAGGTGGACGTGGAGGTTGGCGCGATGGGTCTACAAGCCGGGGAACACTAGGGACCGCTGGATGCATGGTCAGCAGAAGCTAAGACAGGGGCCTGGAACGGAATGTGTCTCAGAGCCTGCAGAGAGGACCAATCCTGTGACACCCGCTCTCTGGCCTCTGGCACTGAGAATAAATTGCTTTTGTTTTAAGCCACCCAGTTTGTAGTCCTTTGTTACCTAAGCTGCTCTAGGGGATGGAAACAACCAGGCAGTGTAGCAGGGGAAGCCTCAGAGGGACACAGGGAATGAGGGCGTGGACAGAGGTGCTCATCACATGTGGGCTCCCCCTCTGCAACTCACCCTGGCACCTCGAGGCTCTTTCTCTTTTTTCTGTTGACGTCCAGCTGCCTTCGCCCTGCCCCAGTCCCCTCTCCTCCCCGTGTGTCCATTTTCAGGCTCTCACCTGTGGGTTCCATGTGCCTGAAAGTCTGCAGTTTCAGATGTCCCCCGTGTCCATCTGTTGGTGGTCTTACCACTTCCCTTACACCTGCCCACCAGCCAACTCTCTCGCCACATTTAGCCTCTCTAAGAGAGGTGATCAGATCATGGTTAACCGCCATCATCCCCAAAGGACAAAGCTTTCACTCCAGCCGGGAGTGGAGGTCTACAGGCAGTAGACTTTGGCCCTGCTCATCCTGGTCAAGGTCTGCCAGGTCCGGACAGCCGTGGCCAGAGAGGCAGGCCATGTGTTCCAGCAATGGGAAGACAGGACGGATGAGCAGACACAATCCCAGACTGACACCTGCCCCGAGACTGAGCTTCCTGCAGGATTGAATACTAGGCAGTAGGAAGGGAGAAGGAAAAAAGAAGAAGCACTTCTTAAAGAGTGAGAAGAAAAGCACCATCAGCGGAAGCTTTTGAAAAGCCAAAATTGCAACCCACTTACCTCCTTTGCCAGAGGACAGCTGCCTTTGTCGAGCTGCTCAGAAGCGCCCGTAGCTCTGGGTCAGCCTGACAGCCACTGGGGACGGCAGGGGTGGGCCCAGAGAGGCTGGGTGGGAGGGGCAGGCTGCCAGGGCCTCGGCTGAGCTGGGCGCCTCTGCAAACGGGTGTTTGCAGAGGGCAGGGGACAATGGCTCCGGTGCATCAGGCTGCTTTTGCTGTAATCCCACTCCCTGAATGCCTCCCGTGCGCCACACCATGCTAGCGACACCGTCCAGACTCCCTCTCATTCACTGTCCCCGGGCCCTGGGGCGTGTGCGTCAGCGTAGGGCCCGTTGTACAAGTCAGAGAATGCAGGTGCGAATGCCCAACGTCACACGACGAGGAAGTGATGGAGTCAGGATTGAAACTCAGTGGATCCTGGGGTGCAGGCATGTTACAGGGAGACCTGATGACCTTTGATTACGGGATTCAGATCAGGTACTAGTTTGGTTATCAGTGCTGAATTTCCTGATTTTGATAACCACACCGTGACGTGTAGGAGGTCCCATTCTTAAGAAATACACATGGCAGAGTTTCCGAGTAATCGGAAGCCACGTCCCCAGCTCGCTGTCAGATAGCTCAGGAAAATAATAGAGTGAATTATAAAGTGAATGAGACAAAATCTAGCAATTGGGGAATCGGAGGAAGGGTGTGCAGGGGACCCTTGACTATTCTCGTACTCTGTACATGGGAAACCGCACGAAAATTAAAACTATAAAAAAAGAAAACTTTAAAGTCTTAGCTCTTTTTATTTTTTTTTCAAAGCACCTTAACGAAGTATAATTTCTGTAATGAACGCCATGTATTTGAAACGTATGCTGTAATAACTTTTGACATATGTATGTACCCATAAAGTCATCACCACTGTCAAGAGAGTGAACATACCCATCACACCCGAAAGTCACCTCCTGCCCCTTCACAACGGTTCCCTATCACCCCTTCCCGATCCCCCAGCCCCGGCCCCACACAACTGCCTTCTGTTGCTTTAGATTAACTTGCATTTCCTAGAATTTCACATAAATGGCATCATACAGTATGCACTGTTTTTAGCCTCTTCTTTCACTCAGTATAATTATTTTGAGATCCATCCATATTATCGCATGCACTGCTTGTTCATTCCTTTTCACAGCCGAGTAGTATTCCATTGAATGGATATACCACAGTTTGTCTATCCATTCCCCTGCTGATGGATATGTGGGTTGTTCCCAATCCTTGGAAATTATGAATAAAGCTGCTAGGAAGATTTGTGTTCAGGCCTTTTTACGGGAGTTATGCTTTCATTTCAACCGAGTGACTGGATCGTACATTAGTGTGTAGTAAGTTTATTAATGAAGACACTGCCCAACAATTTTCCCAAGTGGCCGTACCACCAGCAGCAGGCACGGATTCTGGCATCACCACATCCTTGTTTCAGTGTTGAGGCAGTGTCCGCCTCTTGGGTCTTGGGTCAGACCCGTCTAGCGGAGGCTAGTGGTCTCCCATTGTCGCTTTCGTTTGCCTTGTCCTGGTGACGAGGGGTGTTGATTTTGTCACTATGCCCTTCCGTCTCCAGCTTCTCTGGGCGAAGGGGAACACGCGGCAAGCCTGAGAAGCTTAGTTAACGCCGCCTTGCAGGCCAAGGGTGGACAGGCAAGTCCCCAAAGGAGAGCGTGGAAATGGATGGGCTTAGGTGGAAGCCTAGAGCCCCAGCGTAGAGCGGGGTCCTTGCCAACACGGGTATCGGTCCAGTGGCTCCGACTGGCAGAGGCTTCCTTTCAGACCACCCCCAGCTCAGCAGCCCAACCTGGGCCTTTTCACAGGTGATCAGCAAACACGATATGGTGGGTCCTAACCCTCAGCCTCCATTCATTTACCCAACAACCATCAAGTGCCTCTCAAGTGCCGATGCTGTGACCAGCGTAAGTGTTCGACAGGCTTTGCTTGCTGCGTAGGTTGTATGGCAACTTTCAGAGTAAAAGGCGGAGTACCCAGGGATGATGTTCAAGGCCTTTCTTGATCGAGTTCCTAAATCTAGGTTTTCCTAACACATCCTTCCACCCGGCCTGGGCTCCGAACAAACGCCCGGTGTCCCAGACTTGCCAGCTCCTTCCCGCCTCTCGGTCTTAACCTTCTCTCACGCTCATCTCCCCTGGCTGATGGAGAACTTCTCAGCCCGCTGAAGCACCAAGCCTCCCTCGCGGCCTTCCTCCTCCTCACAGGCAGAATTTCCTGGGGCCAGCGCTGTCCACGCTTAGAATCCCATATGCGGTTTGGCGGGGCTGTGGGCTCCTGAAGGGCAAGATGCGATCGTATGTGCCCATCTTAGCACAAAAAGCTCCTGCTCAGCTAGTCACCGCCGGCCAAGTCTGACTTCTACACCACTCCCTCCCTTTCTGCACTTGGGGACTAGGAGGTCGTGCCGCCCCCACACACATACACCCACCACATGTGGTTCACAAATCACTCCAAATGCCAGAGGTGACACCCGCTACGTTCTAGAAAGTTAAGTACCTGTGCCACCTTGCCCACCATTACCTGGAACAGCCATTATCGTCGTGCGAACACATGGCCCGGGAGTTTAAACACTATAACCAATTAGCTTCTCAGGGTGCGTCATCTTAAACACGCCAAGCTCAACGAGATTTGAGCTGGTCTAGAAGCTTTCTTTTCTTCCTTCCTTCCTTCCTTTTTTTTTCCCCCTCTTGTTCAGGCAGCACTTACCCGTCTGTTCTTCCACAACAGAGCCATTCCCACTAGAAATGCCACAAAACCTTTCAAATAAAATATTTAACGTGTGGATCCAATAATTTTAGGTTGGGAGTAATGAAACCTTTATTTAGATCCTACCTTTTATTAAACCTCAGGGTTCTCTTTTGGTCTCTAATGACATTACGTTGCGTCAGAATTAGACAGATTTTTTTTTTCTTTTTTTTTTTACAGGGGGCTGTATTATTTGTTGTGACTCGGTAATGCTAATGTTTAAATTTTGAGTCCTTTTACTGCTGATTAAACCTCTAAAGACTACAGCAGAATTTCCGCTTCACTGCTAGAAGAAAAGAAAACAGCTCGGTTTGTATTGAGGAGATCACTTGAAGAATGTGCGGGAAGGTTGCTGCATTTATGAATAAAGCGAGGCATTATCATTTTTAATAGGAATTAAACAGCTAGAGGGAGAAGTCGGGCAATGCTGTGATCAGTGCAAAGGAAAACAATCTAACAATTTTAATTAACTGTATTTTAATAGCTTTAGTTATAATTGAATAATTTAAATACCAAGGGAAACAGTTAAATCTCCTAAAAGCCTTTTTTTATTTACATTTTAACTACAGTTCACGGTGAAGAGATGACAGAACGTGTGCTGGGGGGGAAATCGCCGGAATGACTCCAGCAGCCGGGCAAGCCTGGAAGAGGCAGGATGGAACCTTGAGTGATCGTGGGCCAGAGGCTCCCAGGCCCCACCGCCTCGGGCAGAGATGGCCTCCCGGAAGGACCGGGGGTTGGGGGGGGGCAGAAACGGGCAGCGAGGAGTTCCCTGCCCACCCAGGACCTGCAGCACATCTGGTGTCACGACCCTTCCAGATAGTGGGGCCTGGAGTGAGTCTCAGTATTCACCCAACATTCAAACGGTATTTATTGCAAACCTGCAATAGTAACCACCATGGCAGTGCTAAAACAGAAGTAACAGCTGACACGTATGGAAGGCTTCCTGAATATTTGGGGCTGGAGATCATGGTGAGAGAGAGGGGGAGAGAGAGAGAGAGAGAGAGAGAGAAGGTCCCTATCCTCCTGGAGAGATAGACAATAAACAAGTAAGCTACCAAATAAACAAAATAAGTATAAATTATAAGAGGCCTATAGCAAAAGACAGTAAAATAGAACACGTAAAAAAGGATGCTAAAACAGATGATAATGGGGTGGGGGGGTGATTTTAGATAAAATGGGCAGGGATGGTCCTTCCCTGGAGCTGATATTTATGTCAAGACTTTGAGAAGTATGGGATGGGGGCTGGTATTGAAGCCTGAGGCAGCTAGAGCTTTCCTGCCAGAGAAGCGGCATGTGCAAAGGCCCTGGGGTGGGCAAAAATTTGGTAGCATTTTGGAGTGATTGAGAGAAACTAGCAGGGGCTAGCCACAGGGAGGTAGGAAGATGGTGCATGGTGGGGCGAAGAACCTACGAGGGCACACAGGCTTCCGGGCAGCCATTGGAAGGTTTTAAGCAGTTGAACGATGCAATTGGATTAGTGACTCCGAAAGATCTTACTGGGGACACCTGGGTGGCTCAGTCAGTCAAGCATCTGACTTCGCTCAGGTCGTGATCTCGCAGCTTGTGAGTTCAAGCCCCGCGTCGGGCTCTGTGCTGACGGCTCGGGGCCTGGAGCCTGCTTCAAATTCTGTGTCTCCCTCTCTCTCTGCCCCTCCCCTGTTCGTACTCTCTCTCTCTCTCTCTCTCTCTCTCTCTCTCTCTCTCTCTCTCAGAAATAAATGAACATTTAAAAATCTTCAAAAAAGATCTTGCTGCTGTTTTCCTAAGCCTTGTGCTGGGGCATGACCTCCTCCCTCCCTTGCTCCTGTGGGCCTATCAGGCACTATCACCCTTCCCTGGATGATAGTGGAAATGACAGCTCCCAAATTCCACCCCATCCCCTGCCCCGTGGCTGTAGCCCTGCCCCTTCCTTGGCCAGCCTCCGTGTCAGAATTCCTAACACCCTGGTTCCTATACATACCCCACCTGGGAGCTGGCCTTTGTTCCTCATCCCTTGCAGACGGGGGCCTGGTTTGTCACTGAGCAGACTTCTCCCACCCCCTGCCAACATCCAAACCATGAAGTGGTGACCTCCCCGGCTCCAGATACGGAGGCTCCTGCCACTACTGTGGCACGGCCACTGCTTGGCCGGGGCCACCAAAGCCCACGGGTCGCTGTGTGTTCACCAACCGCTTCCCCTTGGAAGACCAGCCGCTGCCCTCCAGGTGCCTCTCCCTTCCTTCCCACCAGCCTACCGAGAACGCCCCCCCGTGCCTTACCGCCAAGCCCTTCTGCAGCATGAGACCCTCCATCGGGGCTAATGAGGAATGCCGGGAGGGGAAAACGTCTGCCTCTGCGAGCACTGGGCGCCGGGAGATGGGAAGACACACTCTGGGGGGAGCAGCTGGGGTCACGGCAGACGCTGCTAATGGACGGCGTTTGGATGGCCATCCCCTTCCATTAGACACTGGGCACCCCTGCGGCTCCAGGCTGCTCCGCGATGCCCGGCGTCCTCTCCTGCTGGGGGAAGGCCGGGCTGTTGCGCTAATGGAGCCCCCATCCCGCTCAGAGAACAGCAGGGGAAAGCCGCTGGTGGCACCTTCCATTTCTCCCTCCCTGGGACCTCACCGGCTTCTCAGAGGGCTCCACGCGGGAGGGACCAGCTCAGACTCCCAGGTTTACGCAGCAGGCTGCGCTGACAGGGCGGGGCTTCGAGCTTCTTCACGAAACAATGCAGGGCGTGCTCCTCCCGCAGGGGATGTGGGGCAGGCCGTGCGGGGTGATGACAAGATCCGTGACACCGAGTCCAGAAGCCTCGAGCATAATGTCGAGAACCTAATGCACGTGCGCCGAGGGTCACCTGTGCTGCGATGCTCTAATGTGCCCTGTGACGCGGCCCTTGAGGTGAGTCCTATCACCCCTGCCTTCGCAGAGAGGAAACCAACAGCGGAAAGTGTGGCCGTGTGCCCAAGTCGCCTGGCTGGCGTGTGACGGGGGGGGAGAACCTGCCCGGCCGCGCCCCTGTGCTTAACCACTACGCTGTCGACTCGCCCCGATGCCAACCTGGCCGGCCGCTCGCCAGCCCGTGTCACTGAGCAGCGTCACCCGTTGCGTGCCCTGGCTTGTTTGCCCCGAGAACGGTCACCAAGGGCCTCTTCCGTGCCTCTCATCGATCTCATTCACAGACGAAGAAACTGATGCGGGGAGACACCAGACCCTGCAGGAGTGCCTACAATTATTCGTGTTCTCCAACTTGAGCCAGTGGTCCCACAGACCTCGGTTTCTCCCCGACAGTCCAGCTGCAGTGGCTGTGGGTGCTTCTCCTCCTCATTCATAGCAGGGCTGCGGCTAGGTCCAGGAGAGGCAGCCGGCAAGGTGGAGAAGGGCTAGAGTTCCTTTAGGGGTAAGGGTGCGGAGAAAACAGCTATTGAGAGTCCAGTCCAAAGCCCGGAGAAGAAGGACCTGGTTGGGGGCAGAGGTGAGGAGCGTCTCGAGTGCCCCTTCCTGCCTGCAGAAGCCACACGGTCGAGGGGAGCCCGGGTGCGTGTCCTGATGGGGACAGCCCAGGCTCTCTTTGTCCCACGTGTCTGAAGTCCAAGGCTGAACACGGGGCTTGATCACGTCCTGCTCCAGCCCCCCCATGCGAGGCTTGCCCTTTGGAGCAGCCCGTGGCCTGCACTAAGGGAAATGGCAGGTGGAAAGGGGAGAGCCGGCCTGGGCAGAGGGGCCGGGAGGAGAGGGAGGCTGGGATCTGCGTGTGGCAAGGCTACGCGGGAGGGGTCGCAGTGTGGGACTCCCACGATCTCTCCTGGGAATGCATGTCTCCCTTGCAGGACCGAAGGCCTTTCTTCTCCAGCTGCCGGGAAGGTTGTCAGCTAAGAACACTCCAACGTCGGCCCTCTTTAGGAATCAGCTTGGCTAAAGAGAGCTGCGCCGTGGAGGTCATACCCCTTCCCTGGGGCAACCCACCTTCACTGAACAGCTACCCTGGAGGCAGAGGAGCCCAGGCCATTTGCCTCAACTCAGAACCGCTCTGAAGAGCCACCCGCTTTCTGGGCTCCTCACGGGGCCAGCTGAGGCTTTATTGTGACTACATCACTGCCCCATTTCTCCCTCGGCTCCTTGCTCCTTTCTTCGCTTCTCCTGCAGGTGTCACTCACAAGAACCTCCCCTGAGTAACCTCCCCGACGAATCTCCAGCTCAGAGCCTGCTTCCCAAAGAGCCCAGCCTGTAATTTCACTCTCACTTGGTAAATCCGCATCTAGTTTCTGTTACAGACCAGACATCGTCAGGCACTGGGGACAGGTCCCCATTGGAAACATCTTGGGCTCCCGTCTGGCCAAGGAGCCAGACAGGGAAGCACAGCTGTGTGCTGAAGTGTGGCGGGGCCGTCACAGGGGTTTGCTCCTGGAAGTCCTTGAGCCACGACCGCTTGTTTTTCCCCGGGTGCATTCCCAGCGTTCTAGAATCAACAGGTAGGATGGGGTTAGCCCCTGCTTCGGAGGCTGGACTCCCCAGTTAGTCAGCCCTTCTGGCCTTGCACACCTTCAGTGACGAGGTGTTCCTGTGGTCCTGAGCAGCTCGGCAGGAAGGGAACATGCTGATCAACAGACCATCCCTGCCTCCCTGTAGCTGTCTCCACTCTGGTCTTATGTTTACCCTTGGGCCTCCAGGAAAGGTCCATTTTGGGGGTGTTGAGGGGATCTGGGAATCCTTGACCAGGTGAGGAGGTGAGTCACCGAGAGAAGCCCGGAGCACATAGCAGGGGTGGGCAGAGGGTCTCCACACCACGTGGGTCTGCAGAGAAGGGGGTCTTCTGCTGGTGGGTGTGGGCCCTTCTAGGAGGCGTCTCCTGCCTGAGCCCCAGCTTCCCCTCCAGCCTTGGGCTGTGTTCTCACACTCAGAATAAGTGCTCTCAGGATAAAGTGTAACCTGGGAAATGCTGCGGGACTTCTCAGTGCCTGCATGGCTCCAGGGTCCACGGGAGACCACTGCAAGAGCAGGATGGAGCCCACCGTATCCTCCAAGGCTGCCGTTGCTGCTTTTTCTTCTTCAGGACATCTCTCAGGGTGAACATTTTAGAGGATGTGCTTTGAAAAACAAAATGCTGCTTTCAGAAATTTCCAGAGCTGTCCCTGTTCTTGCTCCAAAGGGAAAGAGGAATTCTATCCTGGCGGAGGCTTGCAGCAGAATGAGGGAGGCAGTCAGTTGTATCTGGGGGAGGAGGAAAGGGGCCCCGGCAGGCAGGTGTGGGAGGCAGGGCCCCTCTCCTCTCACCTTCCCCGGAGTTGAGGCCGTCAGCATGGGGCTGTCTGGCAGGCCAGGGCAAGAAGCCTGGGGAGGCTTGGGTGGCATCCATGCGTCCCCACCTCTGACAAATGCCATGCTACAGGCTGACAAAACAAATGCGCGTGTGCAGCAGGCTGTCCTTACTCTCTGCCAGCTCAGGTGCTCAGTCACCAGGCACTGGCTCCCATCCTCCCTGACATCTGAATTACAGCGAGGCGGGAGCCAGGGCCCGGCCAGCTCTGGAGCGGGGAAATGATAAACAGATGTCGGAGGACAAAGGGGCAGAATGTGCTGGAAAGGGCCGTGGTACCTCAGGCCCGCTTGCAAGAGCCCTTCCCCCTGGGGGACGAAGAGGGCAGCGAGGCCACAACAAAGAGAACCCGGTGGCAGAGGGGTTAAGGCCATGGGCTTTGAAGTCCCACAGGCCCGGGCACGAATCCTGGCCCTGCCACTTGCGTGCCGTGTGGCCTCGGACAAGTTATTTAACCTCATGTGTCAAGCGGGGAAAAGAATAGTCCCTTACTCAGACCGTGGCTTTGGCGGATCAAATAAGACGATACACAAAAAGGACTTAGCGTAACACCTGGCATGCAACACGTCACAAGTGGTAGCTGTTGATGCTTCTGCTGCCGCTGGGGGAATAGGTCCTGCAACACGAACGTCGACTTGTCCGGCGAGTACGGGCTGTGCCCGGCTCGGTGCCAGGTACCAGGCACGAACCCAGACGGGCCCTGGTCCCGGCCTTAAAGAGCTGACAGGCAGGGAGAGGCCATGCCGAGGAGCCACTGTTGGCCACAGAGTGTCATCCAGACCCAGGACGCTCTGTGCGGTGCCTAGAACGAGAAGGCTGTGGAAGCAGGCTGTGCGGGGCCTGGCGTTGTCATCAGCCAGTGACAGTGGATGTCTTGCCTCACGGTGCCTCTGCCAGACGGGCTCTTGCTCAGCCTTCAAAGCCCAGCCCGAGTGGCCCTTCCTCCAAGCAGACTTTCCCACGAGGCCAGGACCCTCCTGGCACTCGGTGCACGCCTTGGCTGTGGCATTTGCCAAGCTCCAGTAGTGTAGTGTAAATGTTCACTCCTTAAGCGACTTATATCCCTTTTTGGACTGGAAGGTCTGCAAGGGCAGGAAATATTTGGAGAGCCGTCCAGAGTGATGCTTAGGGGTATGGGTTCTGGAATCAATCACACGTGAGTTGGAATTCCTGGAGGCACCGGATTTTGTGAGCTGAGGTGAACTCATTAACATCTCTAAGCTCCGATCCCTCTATCTCTCAAGCTGAGAGAAACAGAGCCAAAGAAAGGGACACCGGCACAGAGCCTGATGCACAGGCGTCACTTGGGGACATCTGCTTGCACCTCCGTATTTCCGTCTTTGTGCCTACCTAGTCTTGCCCATCAGCTGGCTCATCGTGGGTGCCCCACGTATGGTTATCGGTTGGACAAAATCAGTCGTCCATTCCAGGACTCGGGAGAAACATCTGTCAGCTTCAGATCTACTCGGTGCACCCAAAGCAGCTCTGAAGCAGTCCAAACCCACCCCTTCCATTTACGTGCGGGGAAACCGAGACCCGTGCACTTTGGTGGGGGCAGTTCGTGCAACCAGATCTTCCTGGGCGAGCTGGAATGTTATTTCGGTTAGTTCCGCGGCGCACGGATTCTCAATAGCTCGTTTCTTTCCCATCCGAACCGTTTTTGTGTAGAGGAAATATCAAGGTGTATGATGTCAATGCACTTAAGTCATCCAGCCAGCTGTGTAAACATCTGGAAATAGTAGAGACACAGCCCCAGAGCGAAAGCAGGGATCGCCGCGTCCAGACGTCTCGGGGAGGCTTCTAAACTGTAACCTGCGAGGAACCAGTCAGAAGAGGCAGGGTTCTGGTTCAGAAATCCGAGTATGTGTGCTTCCCTCTTCAGGCAAGTCGTGGAGGGCCTCAGAGGACAAGAGGGCCACTGTGCCCGGTCTGTGTGACTCTGGAAAGTGGATGTGAGGTTTAGGAAAATCCTGCTAATGACATGTTTGCAGCAGCTGGAAACAACTTGTCAGATTCACAAGGACCTGCCTCTTCTCAGCCTTTCCCCACAGCAGGGAGTGGCCGTGGCCGTGCCCTGACTCCAGATCCCCAGGACAGAAGGGGTGGGTTTGGATGTTAGGACTTTTGGGGCTTCAGATAAGGATCCCTGATCTGCTTTTTTCTTCGAAGGGACTATTCACAAGACAGAGACCCAGTGGGGAAGGCTCTGCATGAGCTTCTGGGCCATTGCTTGATGGGGATGGGTGGGTGAGGGAACTGAAGTCCAGAGAGGGGGCTGCATGGCCAAGGTTACACAGCGAGGCAGGGAAAGACTCAGAGCTAGAAGCCAAGCTTCCTGATTCCAAATCCATGCTGATTTCTCCAGAACCTAACTGCCCTTTCTCATTATTTAAAATTATTTTAATAGTGCTTATTGTTTCTTTTTTATACCTAATTACAAAAGTTACATGGTAAGAGTGTAGAAAACACTCAGAAGCACAAAATAAATGTGTTAACAGAATTTCCAGCAGGAGCTAATCATTGGTTCTTATTCTCTTATTCTCTCTCTCTACATATCTCTCTCTCTCTCTCTCTCTCTCTCTCTTACACACACACACACACACACACACACACACACACACACACGGTATTCAGCTCCTTTGGTAAACTTTTTTTCTTTTCTCTACAATCCCTTGTCTGTGGTTTTCTGGGACCAGATGTTGTAATTTGCATGAAGAGAATGCAAGGCAAAGAGGGACCTATCCTGTTCATCCCTCATGAACTAAGGGGTCTCCTCTGAATCTCACTTTCCTCATCTGTAAAATGGGTTATCTTATGTACCTTAGGGTGAATCCAATTAGAGCAAGGGTGAGCAATGGCCTCACAAAAAGAAAGCACCTTATTCAAAGACTGAGTGAATGATGATGCCAATGGCAGGTGCTTGGGAGGCCAGCCGTGTCTCACTTTGTGGCTCAGGGTACCCCACTCAGGGTTTCCATCTCCCCCCTCCGCACCCCCACCCCCGCCAACAAAGTCCAGTTCTAGCTCTCAGGCCAGCCCTTCTCCCTCCAACCAGTGGCACCCGACTCTACTCAATGGCAGCCCCCAAGATGAGGCCCTTGTTCCAGTTGTTCCAGAACCCTCTGTGGATGGATGGACAGGCTGGGCAGGCACTAGAGGTGGCCATGGTTGAGGACAGCCCTATGAGGGACACAGGCAGCCCCCACCCCCCAGCTGTCCTTCCTTGGGCTGGACCCCAAAAGCTGTCACGCTCAAAGCTCAGATCCATGATCCCAAACACTTTGAGCCCATAAACTCTGTCCCAGGCACCACACTGGCAATTTCTCCTACAGGCTCTCATGCTCTCTTTGTCCTGAGCAGGAGGGATGTGCATACCTATCTCACAGATGAGGAAGTCGAGGCCTTCGGCACTCCAGGCGACCCTCGTCACGGGAATGTTAGCACCGGAAAAGAGCGAGGTTGCTGAGTAGATCTCCGGGTGCTGGGTCTTGTGCTTTTGCTGTTTGGGGGCTGCAGGGACTGTGGAGGGCCTGTCTCCCTCAACCCCGTTGCAGGTACTGGGGAACTACAACCGGCCTCGATTGCCATCTGCCCGTCCTTCCCGTGCGCCCAGGCAGGACACAGATGGATGACATGCGGTCACAGCCGAGAGACCAGGCGCGGAGGGTGAGACTGACGCACACCGGCTGAGCACTAAGGTGACCGAGTCCCTGGATTCCACGGGTGTCCATCCCTGGGTGTCCCCTGCCCGGGGCTGCAGATTGGGAAGCTGAGGTAGGCACCTGAGACCAGGAAGCCGTGGCCTCCCTGGGGGGGAGGCGAGCGCCCTGGCGGGTGCCGACCACATCTCATTAATGGTCTCTGCTGGGTCTGCACTTCAAGGGCCAGGGGCCCGTGGGTGCCGGCCCGCTGAGAGAGGAGCTCCTCCCACAGCGTCCCCTCGTTTTTAGGGACAGCCTCCTCCCCAGATATTAGACACCCTCGTTTCAGCCTCACCCCTCACACGCTGGAGAGCTTGTGGAAGCTTGTGGAAGATAACTGCTTCCCCAGGAGGTGAAGGGGATGTCCTAACCTTCTCTGCACCCCACTAATAAGGCCCACTTTGCCCCCCTTCCTTGGGAACAAAGGAAAGATCGTTAAAAACTGTTCAAAACCGGAAGCCCAGCCTGATTTTACAGGGTTTCACGACGGGGCAGGCAGGGAACGGCCGCTGGCCAGAACGACAGGGGACCTAGGAGCCAAGGGGGAGGAATCCAGCAGTGAGCCCCCTTCAGCAGGTGGCATCTTGGCTTCAGTTCACAGAAAACCAGAACGGGCACCATCAAGGAGCCGGGTCCAAACCTGGGCCTGCCGTTCCATGGCTCCCGACATGCAGCCGCCCACCGCTCACGTCTTCAGTGTGCCATCTGTGGCTTGGGGCACCCTCACTGTCCCCTGGGCTCCCTGGCATTGCCCCGCAGACCTGGCAGCCTGGGCTTGGAGAGTGGGCGAGTCACTGCCTCCCCGGGTCCGTTGCACGGTGTCCTTGTCCCCCTGGCAGGTGCCTTTGGACTTGGCCGGCCTGCCACGGGCTGTGGTTGGGGAGCTCTGCAGGGGGCAGGGGGCCCGGGACCCACCCTCAGTGGAAGCTTCTGAACTCTCCTGTGTGCCCAGGGTGGCCCAGGCCTTGTTATCTTCTCTGTCAGAAAGCAGCTGGTTCTGAGCACCCAGGGCTCCAGGGCGCCAGCGGAATCCCAGCCCGGTCCCTTTAATGGGTCTTGTCAAGCAGTCCCTGATCCGGCAGTGATAAGGAGCCTCCGCTGCTGGAGACAGCAGCCCAGAACCAGCCAAGAGCTCCTATCTTGCGTCCTCACGAGGAATCACTGGAGTTCAGTGGCTTCCATTTATCAGGCAGATGTAATCTCTCCGAAGAGCTGCCTCGAGCTCCTCTTCCTGACGCTCCCTGAGATAACTGCTTCCCCAGGAGGTGAAGGGGCATTTCCTTCCCCAGGAAGAGATGCCATCCGCACGCAGGTTTGCACAAAGGCCACTTACTGCTGGCAGCAGGGTTTGCCGGTTGCTCTCGACGGCATCCATTCTCCCTCTTCTCCTTAATAACAACGTGTATTCAGGATAGCAGTGTCGCCAGCTGACAGACTATTCGTTCCAGCCTTCCCTGGTGTTAGAGGGGTTCTGGCCAATGAGATACAGTTGGATGGCAGCTTTGGGAAGTCTCTTAAAAGGGCTGGGGCGGACTCTACTCCTTCCTTTTCTGCTTCCTGCCACCTGGAATGGTGATATAATGGCTGGAACCCCAGCGCCTATTTTAGGCCTTGAGGTGACCTGCACCATAGAAGGCATGTGCTAGAATGGTAGGGCAGGAACGTTGAAGATTTGGTCCTTCACCCTTTTTGAAACACTATACCAGACTCAGACTGCCTGCCTGCGGACTTGTGTAGAGAATAGATGATAAACTTCATTTTGCCGAAGCCACCGTTACGGATTTTCTATTACATACCGCTAACTCTAATCCTAGCAGATATACTTTGACTCCAGAGTCTGACAACACCACACTGTTTTATTCATTCACAGATTCCTTGATATTTTTCCAGTCATGCAGCAAACATTTTCTGTGTTAGGCTATATGCTGGGGGGGTGAGAGCCTACAGCCAGCTTCTGCTTCCTAAGAGCCCCCGATCCAGGTTAAGAGTCAGATGTGATCCTCCTCGGCTCAGTAGCCTTCCATGGCTCCCCCTTGCCTTGGTCATGACACACTGCAGAGCCTCCCGCCCCTCCCCTCCACACCCTTCCTCCTCTTCGTGAGTACTACTTGATGGCTGGGGTGCAGCCTGAAAGTGAGAGCAAGGGCTGTGGAGTCAGCCGCTCTTGGGCTGAGCTCTGATGCTGTCTTTCACTAGCTGCATGGCCTTGGGGCATGCTCCTCGAAAGTGCTCACCTGTCTCCTCATCTGTAAAGCAGAGATAAGTCACCCTCTGCCCAGACTTCAGAAAATTCCAAGAAATACGTGGGTACAGCACATAGCACAGTTCTCAATAACACATAATGTTTTTGTTATCACGTTTCATTTAACTCACCCTTCCGGTTGGTAATGACTCTTTGTGAAGCAGGTGCTTTGTGCCATGTACTGCACCCTTCCCAGTGTCCGCTCCTCCCCCCTCTCTCTAAAAGGCCATCTCCCCTCCTTGCGTGATGCCTGGGCTCTTGGAACCCGGAGCCCAGCTGCCCCAGGGGATCTTCCCAATGCTCACCAATACTGAGGTCGGAGCCCCTCTTGGCCAGCCTATTCCTGCTCACCCTCACTTCACGGGCATGGGTGCTGAGGTCCATGGGAGTCAAGACCATGCCCTTGTTTGTTTCTTTCTTTCCAGTAGTAACTGGTACTTACACAATGCTTTCTGACTGAACAGATAGATGGATGGATGGATGGATGGATGGATAGATGAGTAAGTGTACGAAAAGGCTGGCCACAGTCATCAAGGTAAGGACTTTAATAGAAGACTATAGCGGGGTGCCTGGGTGGCTCAGTCGGTTAAGCACCCGACTTCGTCTCAGGTCCTGATCTCGCAGTTCATGAGTTTGAGCCCCGCATCGGGCACCGTGCTGACAACTCAGAGCCTAGAGCCTGCTTTGGATTCTGTGTCTCCTTCTCTCTCTATCCTTCCCCCACGCATCTCTCTCTCTCTCTCTCTCTCGCTCTCTCTCCCTCAAAAATAAATAAACATTAAAAAATTTTTAAAAAATAGGTGAATATACAAAGTACCATGGGAGAAAGAGGGTATCTAACTTGCCCAGGTAGGAGAGAGGGGAGGGAGAGGACATTTGTGCTGAGTGTTGCTGGGTAGGGGTCTCCAGGGTGGTTGTGGGTCTCTAGGGTAGGCAGTTACCTGTATAAATTCATACAGTGAGTGGGGTAACCTGGTTTTGTTGCACTGATCCCAAGTGCTGGGCACTTTTCATCATGCCTAAAACCTTCCTTTCTTGACGTGGAGAAAAGTGGGTCCCAATGTCCCTTCTTGAGACTCTAACCCGTAGGGCTAAATCATGCCTAAACCTTTCCCCTTAGACAAAAAAATCACGAAACTTCGTCATGGAGAGGCCAAAGGCTAGTCTGAGGACCACCATGGAGGAGGGGGGAACCAACATGAAAACGCCCCCCCATCCTGGAGTCAGAAACACACGATCTCTGAACCCAACGACCAGGCAGAGACGGTAGTTCAATCCTCTGCTGTAGCGTAGAAAACAGGGCTAGGAGTGGTCAAGTCACTTCCTCCCAATCCCCCAGCTGGTGGGTGCTGGGCCAGACCCTGGAACTTCAGAACTGCAGGCCAAAAGCACCCCTTGTTCAAGTTTCCATTCTGCCAAGGGCATTGCAGGGGCAGCCCGAGAGCCTAAGGCTCGCCCGAGAGCCTAGCTGGATGAGCGAATGTCCTGGGGGTCGAACAGGTGAGGCTGCTAGCAGGCTGTGACAAGGAAAAACAAGGCCCGAATCGGTGAGCGTCAGAGGAAGGATCTGAATAGTTCCACGCATTCATCCATTCCCTCACTCACTTATTCATCGATCGTTCATTCATTCAAACATATTTATTGAGGCATATCTGTTATAGGCACTGGATGCTGAAGGGAACGATGCAGGCAGGATCTACATATCACGGAGTTTGTTTGCAGAGTGGGGAGATGGAAAACGGCAGGATCGGCCAGATGACTACAGGTGGAGAGCAGCGCCATGGCGGAGACAGAATGGAGCATAGGGCACAATGGCTAAATGTCGATGGCACCAGGGGACGCCCATGGGGGAGGTGATACGGCTGACCTGAGACCGGAACACAAGGCTGTGGGAAGGTTCGGGGGAAGAAGTCCAGGCAGAGGGCCGAGAGGAGGGGAATGGTGTCAGAGGTGGGCACTCAAAATCCAGGAGCGTGGGACTCAGAGCTGCTTTAGAGCGAGCTGCTGTCACCCGGCACGGAGCTCTGGGAGAGGCCGGCCGCGAGCGTGTGGCTGAGCTGTGGACGTCTGAGTGGGGCTTCCTACTTCCTTCACCCTGGCAGCCAAAGTGTGGTACCAATATTTGCTCAGCTGTGCACAGGAAGAGAGGAAGTTGGCAGGCTCGGTGCGGGCAGACCCCGGCTCAAACCACCCACCTTGCAGAGGCTGTTATATCTCCTAGAATTCTTTCTCCTTCTTTCCTTTATAAAAGGGCCCCTACTTCTTACCTGGGCACCTGGCCATTCAAATGAAAGGCCGCATCCCCCGGCTTCCCCCTGATGCTTAACTGAGATCTTGTCAATGAGATGTAAATGGAAGTATGGTGTGGCCCCTTCCAGGACCTTCCTGAAAAGACAGTGGGCTTGGGCCCTTTGCTTCTTCTTCAAACACGCCATTCTCTCCTCCTTTCCTGTGAGCTGGTGGCCGGGCCCTCTGGCTGGTGCCGTACCAGCCTTCTGGGATCCTAGGAGTGGAGGCCACGCATGGTAGGGTGACAAGACAGAGGAGCCTTGTGGGAAAGAAACCCCAGCAGGAGCTCCAGACTTCCAACATTCCAACATTCCGAGACCACTTCCATTTCCCTGACTCCTCTGAGCCCCTGCTCAGAGCCCTCTCCTTACCCCTCAGTGTCCCTTTAAAATGTCCAATCCCCTCTGTGCAAATCCAAGCTCAGTTCAGCTCCTGCTAGAATCTTTTCCCTGTTGCAGTGGTTAGTACTGATTAAGTCCATCCTGATGCCATGAACCAGCGTCTGGCTTTGTTCATCTCGGAGAGTAGCAGGCAGAGGCTATAGGAACATGGGTGTGTTCACGGCCGCTGGGACCCCAGGGCCGTGGCTCTGAACACCCAAGTGAGCGTTGGCGTGGGCTGCCTGGGCCACAGCTGGGGATGGGGCTGGAGCGGGGGGGGGGGGGGGGGGGTAGCGGGGTTTGGCTGGCATAGGTGCTCTGGTACTCAGATACCCAAACACCCCGAAGACGGGTTTTCTAAGAAAGCCTCGCATGCTTTCATCAGACCACGTGCCCTCACGTCGTCACTCTTGGAATGTGAAAGTCTCGACTGCTGGATGGGTGTCCCCCACTACCAGCGGAGAGGTTTCCGGAGCCTGGGAGGAGAAATGGCCGGGCCCATGCGGCTTCCTTCCTGCCAAGGGCATGACCCCATCCTGCTGGCTCCTGCTGGCTCTGCCTGCTCTAGCAAAACTCCCGCTCCAGCTCTGCTTTTCTTTACCTTGCTGTAAATGTCAGAAATGTCAGTTTCATAAAGTCAAGTGGAAGTCTTTTTTGACCTCTTGAGCTGGAAGGCAGCCTCAGGGTCTAACCCTCCAGATCTGGGTTTTATTGCCCTGATGGCCCCATGGTGGAATTTCCACGGCTGTTCTGAACCTCCCAAATTCAGTGCGCCCCGTTCCGCCGGATGCTTGGGCGTCCCCGAGCACGCTCCTGCTCCCGGCTGCTGCGTGTACCCCGGGTCCGCGCAAGAAACCTTCTGTCTGTCACATCCCTTGTGCTGAATGATTAAATGCGCTTCGTTCATGAACAGGAACACGCCCCTGCCAGCTCCACCACGGTCGTGGAAGCACTGGGCACACCACATGCGGCAGGGTTTTATCTTTTCCCCCGCTGGCTGGTAGGCTTCCTCCTGCCTCCCCTTGTCTTCCCCTGGGTCCTGCCCTCCTGCCGTTCAGCCCTCGCCGCGAGAGGAGGTGGAGCGGAGAGAGGAGCATCTCTCCCGGCCTCTCCCCACTAGTCGCCAGCAGCACCCTCCTTCCCTAGCTGTGACCAAAAATGTCTCCAGACTTTGCCATATAGCCCCTGCGTGCAAAACCACGCCCAGCCGAGAGCCCCTGATCTGGGCCGAGTGCCGTGTGTGAGGGGGCCGAAGGAGGCCCTTGGGGCCCTCTGCCTACACCTGCAGACTGTCTCCGTCGCTTATTTGCTATGAGCCCGTAGGCAGGTGACCTCACCTCTCTGTGCCTCGGTTCCTTCACCTGGACCTGGGGAGACACGAGGAGCTCCCTCCGCGAGCTTTTGTGACGGGGCATGGCTCCTGGTTAGCATGGTGGCAGGTTAGGCACAGACAGGCACACTGTGCAGGAAGGCTGTGCCTGTGTTCTCGTCTCCACCGCCCCTCTGTGCCCCCAGAATGAAGTCCCCCGGCTGGTGTTCAAGGTCTTCATGTCAGCACTTGCCCACTCATCCAGTGTCACCTCTCACAGCTCTCCTCCCCCGAGGGAGCCACTCTTAGCTCATGGAAGGCACCCTGGTCTCTCCTACAGCTATGGCTTTGCTCGTGGCTCAGCCCCTCGGTCAGGAATGGGGACCCCTGCTCATCTCCTTCTTCACTTAGCCACTACTCCTGCTCAGGATTCAGAAGTTACTTCCTCCAAGACTTCTCCCTGCCCTCCCTTTCTTGACTTGTCCCACCCCTCCCCAGTCTCAGTCCCCTCAACTGGCTTGCATGCAGGTATTTTATTTGGGGAATGATCGCGGGGTGAGCAGACAGCCTAGAGTGGAACGGGAAGGGAGGGGCCAGTCCATGAACCTGTCATTGAGCTGGCTGTAGCTGCTAGCTGCTAGCAACCGGGGCCACTCCGAGGGACCTTCGGGACCATGTCTGTGAAGTTTGTACCCTAGATAGTGGAGAGCAGCTCAGATCCCTCACTGGTCCGTTTGGCTCAGGGAGCGTTGACCCCTTACCCCTCCTCCTCACTCACCACCCTCTACTATACTGCCACTCTCCATTTGTCTGTCTTGCCCCCTGGGAGATTGACTCCTGTGAGCAGAAGCTATTCTTTGCTACATACCCAGATCCTCTAGAGTGGCTGGAAGAAACTAGATTTTTAAGTAGATGCTAGTTGAATGAATGAAGGCATGAGTGAGTGAATGAGTGACTGAATGAGTCAGAGGTAGGCCTGGAACCCAATACTCTTACCACTGGGGCCATGACGAAGCCACTGTCTCCTGTGCAGCATGAACGTGTCCCAGTGCCATTAGCCTGAAAATGAGCCGGGTGTGGAGGGTGAGGTTTGCTGAGTGGGGTGACCTTAATGTCTGGGGTGACCTTAATGTGCTCCAGAGCACAGCCACTGCCCCGGGCCACAACCGACCTTTGCAAAGCATGGCCTCAGTGCAGACTTAAAACAGCCTGCTGTAGGCTGCACATTGGATGCTCAGCTTTCGCTCCGTCTCTGCAGGGGCCACAGGTCCTGAGAGCGGATCGGACAGCAGCGTCATCAGCAAGCTGGAGAGATGCTCGGCTGCAGAAGGGTGGCTGAGACCTGAGCCCTGAGCCCTAAGAAGGGACTTCAGTGCCCGGGGCAGTGTCCAGAAGCACCAGCTCTTAAGACTCAAAACTTTAGGGGTGACAGGAGCCTTTGCAAACACCCATTTTATAGACACGGGAACAGAGGCTCTGCCTGAACCTCCCAGAACCAGGGTTGGGGCCCATAGTGCCTGCTCTTGTCTGCCACATACACTATATATCGTGGGGCCAAGGGCCGTTCTTAAAAAGGTTTGCATGCTGTTTTGGTTTGCACTCCCCCGAAAGCAGATGCTGATTCAAGGACCGGGGTGCCAGTGGTTTATCTGGGAGGTGACCTCGGGAAGCAGGGACGGATGAGCAGGGAGAGTAAGGTGGACAGGTGCTTTAGTGGGGTCACTGGTGGAGGGTCCAGTTTCACCAAGACTTGGGAGAAGCACAGAGGATGCCTCTGAGCTGTCTGAGGGAAGGCTGAGAAGCAGGGGTATCTCTTCACGGGCCCTGGCCCCACTGATGGGAGGCTTGCCACCGGGGATGGCAGTTCTCTCTTCTTGTCTCTGTGCAGGCTGAGTGATCTCTGTCCCTCTCTCCGGCACGGTCAGGGACCACTCAGGAGGCTGAAATCGAAGGTGGGTCAATGGGATGTGAGGTCACACCCCTGAAACGTCTGCTGGGTACCCAGCGTCAGGTGCCAGCCTCTTGCCCACACGAGGATGTTTACTAGAGTGTCTCCTGTTGGACCCAGTGGGTTGTTCTGGGTTCCTCGCCTGACCCTTGGCAATCTGGCATTATGACTCTGGAAACTGGGTAGTTTATTGGGTACCAGATGGGAGACATGCGTCAACACGAGAAGGGAGATGGACAGGAAGCAGCCAATCAGGGCAATGATGCCGTCAGGGATGCCCGATGAGAAGATGCCTTTGCTCTGTGCTGCCATCTTGCTAATCGACACAGAGGGTTATTTTCCCTTTTGAATTTCACGGCTCCTCTGGAAGGGAGCTTGGCGGGGGTCGGTCAAGGGGAAATAGGAGGACATAGGAAGGCAGAATGGCAAGCCACTTGTGTGATGTGAGAATCAACTGGAGGTGACTTTGTGAATTCTCAGCAATTCCTCCAGGAGAGGAGGCTGGAGGAAGCAACCTTCGAGAATTGTACCCCTATGATGCCTGGAGGCTATGCTGGGCGCTTTGCAAACGGGAACACATTTCGTCATTGTCACACGCCTGGGTGGTGACTCTCTGCGATTCGCGGTGGGATCCTTTTGAGGCCCAGGTGCCACTGACGTTGGGGTCAAGCACTTCTGAAGAGAACCAGGCTCTAGAACATGAAAATGGGGCTGCACGTACTGTGGGTTCACTGTTTGCGCACCCTGGGCCCCCCAGTTTGCAGATAGAATCTAGATTCCTCCTCGCATGTCCTCTATCAGGTGGCTGCCGTGGTCCCCATTTCACAGGTGAAAACACAGGATTCAAAGAGACACAAGATGCAGGCAGTGGGCATTGTTTCCAAGATCAACCTCTCTGTTCTGTGCCTCTTGCGTGATCTGCTAAGTCTAATTTTCAAAAACCTCTCTCTCTCGCTCTCTCTCTTTTTTTCTTGTTCCAGGAAACCACTTGAAAGCTTTGTTGCCCTTGCCGCAAAGTGTTCCAGGTCAGCTCACATTCTAGAAGCGTCTGTGACCGAGGGTATTTTAAGAGCGGTGAGCCAGGCAGGGAAATTTGGAGAGCAGCCAGCTCCCTGATAAGTGTCTTCTGGGGGGGGGGGGTGGCTGATAGAGAGGATGAAGATTTTTCTTTCTTTCTTTAGAGGGAGCATCCGTGCTTCTGAAACGACAAACTCAGGGTGAGAACAAGAGAAAAATTAACAACAAAAGCCCGTCCCTCATGTGGGTGTGCTCTGATTCAAGAGCGGTTTCCCAACCACCAGCTGCCCTGGGCTGGTGAGATCTGGCCTTCCTCCTCCTAGCCCCCCTCTCTACTCCCTCCCCCCAAATGATTGCAGGCTTGGGTTGCTCTGGGAGGCAGCACATCGTTTTTATTCTGGCTGCTTTGCGATTTTTTCTTTATTTCTTTTTTTCCAGCATCTGGATGATGATGTATTGTCATTCGGTTTCCTTTGTGTTTCTTTTCCGTGGAGTTTGTTGAGTGTTTCAGGGTCTGTGGGCTTATAAATTTTTATCAGATTTAAAAACGTTCAGCCACTGTTTTTGCCAAGTACTTTTCTGCCTCCCTCCCTTTTACGTTCGTGCTTGGCTCTTTGGTACCGTCCCGTAGCTGACTGAGGCTCTGCTGAGCCTTCGGGATCTGTGTTTCATGTGGGTAACTTCGTTTGCTAAGCCTTCAAATTCGCTGATCTTTTCCCTTCCGGTATCTGATCCACTGCTGATCCCATGCAGTGAAATATTCATCTCGGATGCCGTATTTCTTTTTAATCCCTGGTCTGTATGTCCTCTTCCTTATCTTCCACTCCCCTTCGCCTTGAGTCCCTATTTTCCTGTAAGTGCTTTAACATGACAGTTGTTCCCACATCCTTGTCTGCCAGTTCCAGAGTTTCTGCTGTATCTCATGTCTTCTTATTGACAGGTGTTTCTGCCTTACGATCTGCTTCTCTTTGCTCCGTGGCATGTCTGGTAATTTTTAGCGGCTGACGGACACGGTGAATTTTATGTTGATTATCTGGATTTTGTTGTCTTCCTCTGAAGGAAGTTAGATTTTGTCCAGGAAGGCATTTAGGCTCCTTGTGCATTATTTGATCACTTGCAGCCTGTTTCTGAGATTTGCTAGGGCTGGGCTGGAGCAGCTTTCATACTCTAGGGCTGGAATATTCAAGGGTGACCCCTCTGAGGCCCCACCAAATGCCCAGGTGACCAGTGAGGACTCACCTTTCTTGTCATCCGTGTTCAGACATCTCGCCACCCTGTGTAACTGCTGGGAATTGTCCAGCTTACAACTTCCCAGTGACTGTTTGCCTGATTTTTTGGAGTTTCGTGCTATGTAAGCAAAGCCCCACACTCATCAAAGACCCAAACGGCGTCCTCCGCAGATTCCTGCAACTCTTTTTCTTTGTTCCAGAAACACGTGCTGTAACTTCTAGCCATTTCAGCTTTCCCAAACTCCCGTTTCTACCCTTTCGACCCAGCATGACTGCGAGTTGGACTCCCCCACCTTTCTCATGCCCGCTGTCTAGAGCTTGCCTCTAGGCAGAAAGCCGGGGTGACCACACGGAAGGCTGGGTTCATTGCAGGGTCCCCCCATTCTGTTGCTCTTCTCTCAAGGATCACAATCCTGTGCTGCCTTGTGCCCCATGTTTGGAAAGAACTGTTCCCTACATTTGTTCCATTTTCCTACTTGTTCACAGCAGGAGGATACATCCAGTCGGCACTATTCCATCCCGGCCCAGTTTCGGGATTTTGATGATATTCCTTTTGGCTAGAACCCTCCTGTTGGACTCGCCTATCCTGCTCCCCACTCTTTCCCCCAGCGACTCCAAATGTGCTGCCTCGTAGGAGAGCCCTTTTTGTGGATAGTTCCCATGATGGGTGGGTTCGGCCCAGCCTGAACTAGAACCCGCACGGTCAGGAGCAGTTAGAGCAAGGACAGCTCACAACTTGGGCAGCGTGTTGCAACAGACAATGCACTTTCCCTTTTTCTAAAATTATTTTCCCCAAAACTTGGCAGGGCGATGAAGACACAGATGCCGAGAGATGCTCAGGACCTGCTCAAGTCAGCGACAGGATCGCCTGACTTCAGAACCTACCCTTTGGGATTTGCCACCAGCAGCCCTTACAAATCCGGGTACTGGTTCTCCATCCCATTCCCCTGAGGTGAGTGATCAAAAGTTGCTGGCAATTTCTTCTTCTATTTTGCAGCTACATGGACCTCACTCTACTTGCAGAATCTGAAAACCTCTACTTGTTGCGACATTGTAACTTCTGGGGGCAAACAATGCTGCTTGCACAGCCGGAATGGTATGACTGGCTGGGGAATGAGCGGTGGGAGCCCGGTCTCACTGGGGGAAGAAAGCCTGGGACAGGAGAGCCCGGGAAGAGCAATGATAGAGCCTCCAGCAGACCTGGCGTCCAGTGGGACTTGCCCTCCGAAGGGCACTGGCTCAGGCATCATGTCACCCAGGTGGCCTTGAGGATCTAATGCTGCCCTGGGACTTATGGGGAGGACCAGAGAGCTGGCTTCCTGGGGTGTGGCCCTAAGCAGAGGGGATTTTTTTAATAAAGACAGAACATTCTACTTGTCGAGCACCCACTCTGTGCAAAGAACTACAAGGAACATTATCTCATGTAACTCTCACTGTGCTCTCTGTGGGGAAATTCTTGAATATTACAAAGGTAGTACATGCCGATTGAGAGGGGAAAGCAGAGACACTCAAGAATTAAAACAAATTACCTTTGGTTCTATCACTCAGATAACAACTTATCAATTTGCCGTATGCGCTTTCAGAAACTTTAAAAGGTAGCTTTGTTGGAGTATAATTTACATACCATAAAAGTCACCGATTTTAAGTGTAAGGTTGGATACGTTTTAGCAAATTTTTACAGCTGGGAACTTAGCGCCAGAATCCAGTTTAGAACATTTCTATCACTCCCCAAAGGCACACTCTGTTCCCACCCAGCCCCAAGGCAAACACTCATCGGCTGTTTCTTTTTGAGGCGCGGCAGGTAATTGGGATCACGTGATACATAGTCTTTTGTGTCTGCTGACCTCTTTCACTTAGCAGAACCCTTTTGAGAGATTTAAAAGCTTTGCTTTGGAATGCTTTTGGGGGGTTGCTCCACCCCTCCACCAGACATTCATTTCTTTTTTGTTGTTACATAGTATTCCTTTGTGTAAATGCACCCCATTCATTTGTCTCTCTACTAGTTGATGGACATTTGAGCTGCTTCCAGTTGCAACCTATTATAAATGTTGCTAGGAACCACCTTGCTGAGACTCTGCATGAACATGTTTTCATTTCACCTGGGTAGATCGCCAGGAGCAGAACTGTTGGTCTGTGGTGTAGGTATACCTTTCACTTGATGAGGAAACTGTCAGGCTATTTTCCAAAGTGGTTGTACCACTTGTATTCTGAAAGCAATGTGAGAAGGTTCCAGTTCCTCCACAGTTTTGCAACATTTGGCATGGTGGGTCCTTTTGGCCATAGCCATTCCAGAGGGTGGGTCCTGATAGCTCATTTTGACTTTAGTTTTCATTTCCTTAATACCAACGATGGCGAGCCTGTTTTCATGTGCTAATTGGCCATTTACATATCTTCTCTGGGGAGAGGTCTGTTCCAATATTTTGTCTATTTTTTATCTGGGCTGTTTTCCTTCTTATTGAGTTGTAAAAGTGTTTGGTCTTTGTTCTGTATACACATCCTTTGTCAGATATACGACCTGCATATAGATTTTTCCTGTCTGTGGGTTCGTCTTTCCGTTTTCTCAGTTGGTGTTTTTTGAAGAACAGAAGTGTTTTTGTTTTGATGAAATCCTGTTCAGCAATTTTTCTTTTCAGAAATTTTTATGTAAATATATTTTAATAGGACTGTAAAGGTGCAATCATGTTTTCTCTTATTATTTTTATCTTGATAAATTATGCTAATAGATTTTAAACCTTCCATTCCCAGATTATACCCTACCTAATCAAAGTGCATTATCCTTTTAATATCCTCCAGAGATTTGATACATATACATACTTCATTTTGAACCTTTACATGTAAATTCCCTGTGATATTATCCTGTAGATCTCTTTTTTGTATATTATCTTTGCCAAACGTGGTATTCTAGCTTATAAAATGAATTGGTAGTGTTTCATCTTTTTTTTTTTTTTTTTAACATCTGAAATAGTTTACATAGCTTGGTAATGATCTATTCCTTGAAATTCTGAGAAAAAACAAACAAACAGTGACACTTGCATGTCTGAGAGCTGCCTTGTATGACCATCTCTCCTGAGTGGGGCTTATCTTTGCTTTGGGAAGATGTCTCCTCCATTGCAGACCTCAAGTGGGATTTGTGTATTTGTTTCCAGAGGGAGAGACACTCCTGGGCGTTTATACAAAGCTATTTAATGTGCCTGATCTTGGGGACTCAGCAGACGGGAGCTTCCTTCCCAGCAGGCCATTGCTAGTGGTCTATAGTGGATGGGAGCAGCCCAAGGGTTATTTCTTCAGAGATGGCCACTCTGGCCAGCTCGGTTCCCTTAGCCTCAACTGCATACCTGGGGGTAACGTTACTCCCCTATAAAACTATCACCTTCTTACTAGATCTCCAGATGGGAAACCAAGAAATATAGGGAGTTTGCTTCTATTTGAGTCTGTTGCTTTTTTTTTTTAACGAAAATGCAAATTGGGGCACCCCGGTGGCTCAGTTGGTTAAGTGTCTGACTTCGGCTCAGGTCATGATCTCGCAGTTTGTGAGTTCGAGCCCCTCCTCGGGCTCTGTGCTGACAGCTTGGAGTCTGGAACCTGCTTTGGATTCTGTGTCTCCCTTGCTCTCTGCCCCTCCTTCTCACTCTCTCTCTCAAAAATAAACATTAAAATAATTTTTAATTACAAAAAACAAAGATACAAATTGTTTAAAAGTATAATTTATTAACTTTTCCCCCAGTTTTTTTCCAGGATGTTGCTCTGATAAAATTTTCACCTTTAAAGTTAATTTTGGCCATTTCTGTCTTCATAGAAAATCGTGCATTTGCCTTTGCCTTTGCCTTTGAAATCGTTCAGACAGTTGATACATAAATTCTTATATTGGTCTAATAAGGTCTTTCATACAATGCCAACGGTCACTTTCCCTCCCCCACTCTGAATTTTGAGTATTGTTTCACCTCTTTTATTTTTGCAATTAGACAAACTGGCTGTTTTCCTATTTTGATGCTTTTCCCATTCTCCACTCTCCCCACCCCCACCCCCGGTTTCGATCATCTCATTTAGTTTCTAAGACAGGAAAGTTCATAAATTTTTTGATGCCAATTTCTGGAAGTCAGGGCAACCCATTCAAGGAATTGTCATTTTATAGATGAAGCAGCCAGATTCAGAAATTTCACAGGACCAGGAAAATGGCAGAGCTGGGGTTGGACACGAGGCCAGCCCTCTGCCCCCAGATCTCAGCTATCAGCCCCGACGAGTGACACGGGTGCTGGGAGGTGCCACCAGGAAACAGCCAGCAGTGGGGTCCAGAGGGCAATGACCACCCGCCTCAGAGGGGTATAGGCAAGCCTGAAGCCTTGCCTCTACCCTGTGTGATCTCTGTGACGTCCCAGCCCTTCTCTGTGAGGTCGAGGGGCCACACCTGCTAAGTCACTAAGCCTCACATTCACACACTGAGGCCCAGAAGCCTCAGGCCACACTCTTCCACTGCTGTCTAGGATATGAAGGGGGGTGTGACGGGGTGTGTGTAGAGGTGTATATGTAAGAAGAAGGCCAGGTGGCGAAGTTGGTTAAGTGTCCAACTTCAGCTCAGGTCACGATCTCATGATTCACGGGTTTGAGCTCCGCGTCAGGCCCTGGGCCGACAGCGTGGAGCCTGCTTGGGATTCTCTCCCCCCACCCCCACCCAACCCTCTCTCTGCTCCTCCCTGACTCGCGCTTTCTCTCTCTCAAGATAAACAAATAATTTTTTTTTTAGAAAAAGAGGAAGGCGGAAGGCCAAGCGTATGTTGCTCCCCAACAGCACTGTCCCGAGAAGAGAGGTTGACCAAATATTTGGCAAGACTAAGTATTACGGTCTCTGGAAAGAAGTGCTGTGAAAGGGAGGGAGAGAGGTATGCTCCAAGCTCTGCCATAGTCTGCGCCCGTTTACCCCCCTTCCCAAGCTCCCTCCCAACAAACATGCACTCATTCAGGCTCAAATGCAAAGCTACTAAATGCTGCCGTGTGTCCCAAGTTTTTTGACAGGTAAGTACATAAATAGTCTGGTCACTGCAGAATTCTGCCCCCTATTGTGAATTAATGAGTAGTAGTCTTTGGACATCTAAGTGAGGGGCAACGACCTCCTGGAATTCACAGCCAGAGAATCCCCAAGGCTTTAATGCCACCTCCTCCATGAAGCTGTCTCAGATTTCCCAGGTGGAGTAGGGCTGTCTCCTTAGGCCTTCTGGGGCCACTTGGTTTCGCCGCTCTATCAGCTGTCCTCGGGAGTCTGCCTTGCATTCATTATTAAGAAACAACTGTGCTATGGGACAGGCTACAGGTGCATAGATCAGTCTTGATCCTTGCCGTCCTGGAGCCTGGAGCCTGGAGCCTGGAGCCTGGTGGCAGAGAGAAAACGTGACTCTCTGTTTCAGTCACTCTGTGATTGGTGCTCTGAAGGAAAGAAGTCAAACAGGAGCTTGTTGAGGTGACCGGGATGGCTCAGAGGATGAGAAGAAGCCAGCCGTGTGCACAGTGGTGGGGAGACTGAGCTGGGCAGCGTTCCTGGGGCAGGAGCCCAATGGCCAGAGCGGCTGATGCCCAGTGAGGGGGGAGGGACGGCGTGATGATCATGGAGGGAGAGGCCCACATGCAGCGCCACCCCCCCGGCCCCCTGGCTCGCCCAGTGCCTTCTCTGTTGGCACGGCCCTGACACCCCCGAGATTTATCGGATATCCTTCTCTAGCTTGAGAGCACAAGATCTGGGTCCGAGTCATTTCCAGGTCCCCAACCAGGAACACGGGGTCCGGCCTTGAATCAAACCACAATTGACCAATGAACAGAGTTGGGGTAAGCATCTGCCTTGGCGAGATGATAAATACGGGCATTATTTGCCAACCAGACCAGGTGCGATTTCAGGCCCAGCCAGAACCCAGCAGATAAACCTGCCTGCCGCCTGTGTCTCCGTGGGTGGCATATTCCCCATTCCTCCCAAGAGCAGCTCTGCCTTCCCGCTTGCGTCCCAGGGTCCCCTGCAGCCTCTGATCCAGTGAGAACGTGCCCTGAGTGTGGGCACCTTATTCGTGTTTGAAGGAGAAGCTTCCAGACCAGCTCATCCTTTCCTTGGCCCTGTTATGCCCAGAATTCGTGATCCCCAAAGACCACCAGGGAGCCGAGTCTGATGCAAAAGCAAAAGAGCCTTTATTCGAGCTAGCTCGAGCCCAATCCACTATCTGCACCAATGCAGTGGTGAGATGCTGGGGAGAGAGAGTGAGTTTCAAAAGCACAAAGGTTTTATTGGGGTCTAGGGGCAGTTGGTGAGGTAATGGCTGTGGCCTCAGCCGATTGGCTGGGGAAGGGTCGGAGTCCTATGACGCAGGTCGCCGGACGTGTTTTGATCGGGAAGTTTGAACGGGTGAGCGGGAGGTTACTCAAGGGGATGAGGCGTGGTCTGAGGTTTCTGCGATTTTCCCGGAAAGGGGGCATGTCGGGGACATGGTCACTCAAGGTGGAGGACACAGAACAAGATGCAGTCGGCTGGCATAGGTCCGCCCTTTCAGCCCCATTTAGACCTTTCCACCCTGGCTCCTTGAAGACTGCCAACTGGCAGTGCCTCACCTCTTGCCTCTTCCCCGGCAGCTGCATGGAGACACCTGCTCGCAGGAGACTGCTGGAGAAACGTCCCTGCCATGAGCATCCAGCCTTCGAGGTGTGCGGGGAAGTGTGTAATTGACGAGCAGCCCGACCGAGGCCCTCCTGCGGGACCAAATTGTAATCGGCTGCAGCGCTTGGTCACAACAGGGATTCCTTTTACATCCTAGTGTGGCCACGAACCTGGCAAGCAGGCCCCCGCGGTTATTAAGAAGCCTCCTGACTTCAGCAGGTCGCCTTGGGTCAGTGCAGCGGCATACATTCTGGCTGCTGGGCTCGGAGTGAGTATCAGGCTGAGATCAGGGCTCTCACGTCCTTGAGGAGTAGGTGACCGAGTGCTTGGTCCCTCGTGTACTTGGGCAGGTGGGTGGGAGAAGCCGTCTCTCCTAAGGCAAGAGCAGGAGAGGGCGTGCGCTCCAAATTGTGAAAATGTGATACGGCTCCTTCCACGATGAATTATTCACACGCCAGGATGAATTAATAATCTGAGCTGTGAATTAATTTTATTGGGTTTCCAGAAAGGTGACCATTTCAGAGGCAGGAAGGAGGTGCTCCTGTGCTCCACCCCCTGGCCCCCAACCCAAATCATTAAGGGTGTGAGCACACAGGCTCACCCAAAGCAAATCAGTCAGAAAGTGCCTTTTTTTTTTTCCTGTGTTGGAAGGTGACTCATGGACTTTACCCACAATTCCTTTTTGACCTTAGTAAGAAATTACAATACCCCTAATTGCCCCCGAGTCTTCCCCTGTGGCCAGAGTAAAAATTTTCAAATTAAATGCCTTCTCTTCTTCCCTGAGGTTGGCGAAGACAGCCTTGTAGACACAAATCCCTTTACACTTGGACATGGAGAAAAGAATCAAGATGGATGGCCCCAGCCCCCCCAGCCTGCTGCACACCTGCCTGCCCCCGCTCCCACTGCCTCGCCTCCTCCCTCCTGGCTGGTTCCTTGACAAGTTCATTGCTGTGTTCACCAGAAAGCGATCAGCGGAGTCTTGCTTCTGGAGAAGTTAAATGCAGGCCGACAATTCCTCAGGGGTTCACGGGATGAAAGGCTGCAAAAGAGGGTTTGGAAGCGCTTCACAGAGGGACCCACGTCTACACATACGTCAAGAGAACTGTTGTTTGGGGAAAACAAGTTGTATTGGAGGCTTTGGGAATTGCAGAGAGGTTTCGCAAGAACTCAGAGGAGCAAATAAGAAATAAAAGACACAGCCAACGTTTATTGAGTGCGTGCTATGCGGTGGGCTTCGTGTTGAGCCTTTTCAAGTCACTTTTTCATTGTATTCTCCGCACCTTAGCGCACTGTCTCCTGTCGTTAACCCGCAGAGGTCAGGTGATCCTCCTGAGGTCGCCGAATGAGTAGCAGAGCCAAGACTCAAACTCAGGCCTGCCAGGACCCGGAAGGCCGTGACTTTCATCTGTGTGCATGTCTTAGGGGACGGGAGAGAGGAAAGGAGCACAGGCACACACGTCCACGGGGCAGCAGCGATAGCGACACAGGACGACAGAGCCAGGAGCTCCGGACTCCCATCCAGACCCCGTCACCAGCAGCCTGGGACCCTGCAAATGCCTCTTTGCTGCTCTGGGCCTGTCTTCTCTCCGGTGAGATGGCAGTTTCAAAGGAGAAGCCCCCTCGGGCCCAAGTTTGTAATGCTCTCCTCTTCCTAGTCCACAGGTGAGAAGACTTCGGCTCGGGAACAGGGCCACTGGAAGTCGTGGCCAATCTGGCCCAACCCGTCACAGGGACCTTGAAGCCCCTCTGCAACGTGTCCAGGGACTCCAGGCCCTGCTAGCAAGATGGAAATGGACGAGGCCCAAGGCTGCTTGCGCATACTTACCGAGTGAAAGTAGTATCTTGAGCGTGACTTCCCTGAGTCTTTGCCACGGGCCCCCGCTAGCAGCGGCCCAAGCTCCTCTTCGGTGTTGAATTTCCCTCACCGGGGCCGCCAGTGAGCCTTCCGACGGCCAGACACGTGACTCTCTCTGTCCGGGGGGACGTGGGGGGTGGAATCCGGGAAGACTTGACTCAATTTGATGGAAAGCAACTTCCTTCTAGCAGTAGGAAGTTAGAGGAAGAGCAGAGCCGGGTAAAACAGACAGCAAGCAGTACGGGGGCCGGTAGGCCTGCTCTGAGCATTGCTGATACTTACCGGCTGTGTGTGGCTCCAGACAAAACCCCTTATGTCCACACATCTTGGTTTTCCTCTCTGGGTAAAGAGATGCAGACATTCGGCCCGCTGAGATCAAAGCGCCAGACGGGAAGGGGGTGTGTGTGCTCAGGGCTGCCTACTACTCCATTATTTCTGGAAGAATAACCGAGATAATGAGGTGACGGGACGGCAGGAGGGGAGGGGTGGGGTAAGCCCAGCGCTGCCTCTGACCACAGCGTGGAATGTGGTGCGGCCTCCCAAAAAGCCGCGTGTCAGTTCACCTGGAGGGGCTCCTGAGTCAACAGAGAAGCGTATACAACATGATCCAATGTTCCAAAAGCAAGAGTAACGAGAAGGTATGCTACTATATGATTATGCGGGCAGCGAGGGAGGTGTGCAGGGGATGCACTTCAGATTATGAGCAGGAGTTGCCGGAGTCTGGGGATGCATTGCAAGGTGAGGTCAAGAGGAGGATAAAAAGCAGAGAGGTGGGGAGGGGAGATGATAAGCAAAAGGGGAAAAAAGCGAGTTAGGGTATCCGCAGCAAATGAGGACGTTGGCTGTGGCATTGGCATGCAAATGTATTGCGCAAAAAGTGGATAAAAGAACGTTCAGTGAAATGTGACTCCCCTAGAAAGAACAGTGATTGATTCCTGTCTCAGAGGGTGCTCCTGAGGCTCAGGTGACGTCATCGTGTACCAGGATGAGAGAACCGTCAGAAGTCACATCTCAAGAGGAGCTCCAAGACTCGAATTCTGTTCTGCCAGCACCCGGGCCGGCGTTCTGCCTTTTGCAGCCACCTCACTACGTAATCACCAACCAGCCGTAGTCCAGCGACTGACTTGTTGAACACGGAACGTTGATTATTGCTCATTCTCTCAGGCTAAGAGCGGGAATCAAAACAGATGACAGTCCCCTCACTTTGGGTGGGAGAGGTTCACCCAGTCAAGCACGAGTGCTGTAATCATGATGTCAAAGCAGCAATCACGTTTCAGTTTAAAAATAACGGGAAATGCCCACTTGAACTAAGTATGTGAGGCGCGCGAGGCTAGCGGGTGGTACCAGTGGATGATATTTGACATTAACCCATGGCCGGACACGTGAACCCGTGTTCATGAGAGCCAGGAGACAGCTGGCTCCGTGCAGGGGGATCACTCCACGCGAAGCGTTTTGCATGCATTATCTCAACTAATACTGCCAGGAGCTCCACTTAAGTTCCTTACTTTACAGATCCGGAAACCGGGGGTCAGTGAGGTGAGGCGACTTGCTCAAGGTTCCATGGCTGGGGTACGGCAGGACCAGGATTAAAATCCGGGGCAGCTCAACTCCAGGACCCACACTTTTAATCCTACATTACCATAGTACGGCTCCGGGTTGGGAGATTTTTCAGGCTTTATTCATCTCGTGTGGTGTGTGTGCCCGTAGTGATCGAACACAGCTTTCCAAGCCACGAGTGGTGGCTTAATTACGGTGCGCTCTTCATATTGTTGAAATGTGACATCCCTCAGCGTATTCATCTGCAATGGGAGTTACTCACAGGTGTAATTTATGTGTCCTTTGGTGTGTTATTAACGTGTGCTCTCAATGGAGGTTTAATTTTGGAAGTGGCTTTCGAGATCATGGTGGAGGCTTGACAGATAATTAGAACAACACCCCTCGAAATGAGAATCGCCCTGCTGTTCTCGCAAAGGTCACTGGTGACCCCCAAGACCCCAACCCGGCGGCCTGGTCTCAACCTGCTCCCTCCTCCGCTTTGCTGCACGTGGGACACTGTTTCTGTCCCCTCCCCGTTGCTGTCGCTTCTCCTCCCACCATGGGTCCGTGGTGGACAGCTGCTTGAGGAGTTGAAAATAGGGACTAATACACCTTCTGAAGTTTTTTTCTTCAGGCTGAGCTTCTGTAATTCCTTGTGTCATTGGGATGCTGTCTGAGGATATTCAAGGTTGTCAGCTGCCCTCGTAAATCTTGGGGCTGAGAACTGAACACGAGACTCAGGGGAGATGTGACTAGGAAAGCCCTGGAGATCAGACTTTAACCTTCTCTGTCCCACACACTCTACTTCTGTTAATGCAACCCCAAATAGCTTCTTGCCAGTAAGAGTGCTGCACAGTGCTGATGCTGGCTGAGCAGCTGCCGAACAAAACTTCTCTCTTTTCTCCGGCTGCTCCCAGGACAGGGCTCTGTCACTCTACACTTACACAATAGAGGTACCTTAGCGCCACTGCAGAAGCTTCCTCTCCGCATTATGGTTTTTGTGCCTTGTGAGCTTTGTTGCATCCCCATGGCCCACTGAGAGCTTTTGGATTAGAATTCTCCCATCCACCTCATTTGTCATCCTCCCCCCCCCCCCCACCACCCGGTTCAGTGGCATCCACAGACTTGATAAGAAGCTTTCTATGCCTTCATTCAAGTATTCACAAAATTTGTTTTAACAGGAGAGAGCCAAGGACAAAGCCTTATCTCGGGCCCCTGGAGAGCTCCTTAAGTGACAAGCTGAACAGGAATGAATTAATCAGCAAGCTCTGGGCATGGTTCTTGAAGTGGTTACAAGTCCACCTTCCTCACTGTATTATTACCCTAGCTAGAGTTTTTCACGTTGCCCAAGAGGATATCATAAAAACTTTATTATACAGTGTGCCCAATTGCACTGTCCTGATCTACCTAATGATTGCAAACACTCCCCCAAAAAAGGAAAGAAGGAAGGCGGGAAGGCAGGGAAGGAGGGAGGGTGGGAGGGAGGAAAAAGAAGTCAGATTGCTTTGCTAGGATTCATTTTAAAAGGGACATGCTCTTTGTTAGGAATCAACGTGAACTCCTAGTCCGCCTTTCCTGACAGCCATCCCGTTCGTTGCTACATTATTGTTTAGGAACAGCCTCGGCCTTGGGCCTTTAAGCGTTTCCTTCATGTTAGTTTTGAAAATGGAAACAGCGTCGCTCATTTTCATTCATGCCTCCAATGTTTTCAGAACCCTGCTCTCTGTCTGGCACCGGGCTAGCATCTAGGGCCCAAAGTGTGGGAAACCCACTGACCTGCATCAAGGCCCTCGGTGCCTTCACTTCGCCCATATTTGACAACTCCTTCAATATCTCCGGCCAAGGATGGGTGACCCCACGTTCAAGTACTCTTTTTGCCCAATGCCCAGAAGTCCGGAAGTAATTGAGAACTGTCAGGTGGGCTCTTCCTCTCTCCCCCGAACCCTGAGCTTTCCCCTTCAGGCCAAAGCACATGGTCTCTTAGCTGGAAAGACAAAGGTCTGTTCCCATCACCACGGCTGCGTTATCTTACTGGGTCCGGGGAACTTAATTTCTTCCTCATCCTTCGTGCTCGGGGTATGACTTTGAAAGTTCGTTTCCCCCCGATCTCACTCTGCTCTGGGCTGCGGCCCTTCAGACCCTAGAGTATCACGACTACTTTACTTCCAGCAACTGAGAACCAAAGGCAAACCAGCTTCACACAACACGGAATGTATCAGCTCAAGCAGTTGAACGGTCTGAGGACAGGCGAGGCTTCGGGAATTGTCGCGTTCAGGGGTTCAAGCAACATCATTAGCACCTCGTCACTGTCTCTGTCTCTCTCACGTGCCCGTGGCTTTGTTCTCAGAGGGCATCTTTGGCCTCTGAGAAGCTCGACTTTCTCATCACTGCTGCAGAGTACAAAAAGAGAAGTATCCTTCTGGAGCATGTAATTAAAGGCCTGGGGTGAGCAGCGATTGGAGCCTGGGCTGTGTTCACACGCCCACCCTGACCAATCACCGTCGCAAGATAGTGCTGTGCTCAGACTGGCCAGGAAAAGCCCTACGTTAGAGCTCGAGTTAGAGACAGCTCCACCTGACCCAGAAACTGAGCGCGGGCAGGTGTCCAGAGGAACGTGTGGGAATGTTGGTAAGGGGCTCCGTACCATTGGAAGAAAGGGAGATAAATGCTGAAATGTTAAAAAAAAAAAATGCCTGGAAGAGTTCCTCAATTGCTCGCAAGGTACGCGGCACAAAGAACCTGCTCGATAAACCTTGGTTGAATGACTTGAAAAACCCCGGCCTCACTTGTGCTCTTGCGTGTCCGTCTTTCTCTGAGGTCCTCACCAGTGGGAGGTTGATGCTTGTGGTTGTCTACGTAGGAACTCTTCTCCCTTGGGGGGCCTGGGTGGCTCAGTCGGTTAAGCGTCCGACTTTGGCTCACGTCACCATCTCACGGTTTGTGAGTTCGAGCCCTGCATCGGGCTCTGTGCTGACAGCTTGGAGCCTGGAGCCTGCTTCAGATTCTGTGGCTCCCGCTCTCTCTGCCCCTCCCCTGCTTGTGTTCTGTCTCTATCTCTCTCTCAAAAATAAATAAAAACATTACAAAAAAACCTGTTCTTCCTTTTTCCCTCGTAAATAAAACTTGATCTGGCTGAGGTCCCCGTGCCTCAGGGAGGACAATGTTTGAGGCAAAGGCTGATTGATCCAGGTAGTGGTTTTTTAGACTTCTCCATGTTCAGAAACACCCTGAGAGCTCCTTACAGCTCAGATTGCTAGCGAGTGTAGGCACTATGTCTTAAGAATCATGTTCTAGAAAGGTCACTCCAGAATGCAGGCTAGAGTTTGAGAAACCCTGCTCCACCTGCTCCAGAAAAGAGAGAGAGAGAGAGAGAGAGAGAGAAAATAGATGACAGAAAAGCCCAGATTGCACAGCGTTGGTATGTCTTATCAAAGAAAAACAGCGAAAGCCTTCCCACATTTATATATTTTTTTTAAATTTTAATGTTTATTTTTGAGGGAGAGAGACAGGCATGAGTGGGAGAGGGGCAGAGAGAGAGGGAGACACAGGATCCAGGCTCCAAGCTGTCAGCACAGAGCCCAATGTGGGACCTGAACCCACGAACCGTGAAATCATGACCCGAGCCGAAGTCGGATGCTTAACCAACTGAGCCACCCAGACACCCCTAGCCTCTATCCCACATTTATAAAATAAAATCCAGCCCTCCCTATCTGGGCTTTCCTGGCCACAGCGTGTGTTCCAGCCCCAGCCCCACTGCCTGGCATGAATTTTCTCCCTAGCCATGTGGAACCATGATCTTTCATGGACTTACGCCTCTTCCAGAGCTCTCGCCCGCCTCATCCATCCACCCATTCTCCAAGGTAAGTCTGTCCTGTGAGGCCTGCCCCAACTCCCCTCCTCTCTCCTGGGAAGCCTTTAAATATACAAACACCCATCATAGCACCACATGTGTCTCCCTGCCCCGCACCGTTTCTGGACGGCAGACGCCAGTTTCCTCTCTCGATGGTCCCATACCCAGGACTAGGCTGGCCCAAACCGAAGATTAGTTGAATGAATGAAGTTCCATGGGCAGAAAGAACATCTGTCATCTGTGTGCCCTTTACCCGACTGAGCACAGAAGGGCCTATACAAACAATGGCTAGAGAGAAGCATCTGGATGGCGACTGCACACCTAATGTGCCAGGAAGCACAGAGCCAGGAACTCCAATGTAAGCATCAGACAAAATAATGTTTGGTCTTAGCTCTGTCCGGTGGCCGGTTGTGTGACCCAGGCTTGCTCAGCCTCCCTATCCTCATCTGTAAAATGGGAGTATTGATAACATCAAAATTATTTTTTTTAAGAGACTATGAGTTTAGGCACCTCGTGTACTAGGTATCTGCTTGCTCCACAGTAAGGTTCTGTAAATGCCAACCTTTAATATTATTTTCTGACCATCATTCAAATGTTGCAACCGAACAGGTGCACCTGCTTGGTCAATCGGGGTTTTTCAGCGGCCTTGGTTTTCGGAGGGAATCCCACACAGATCTTAAGGGGCTCGTATGACCTGGTCCATGGTTATCGAAGCTCAACAGCCAGGAGGACCCGAATTCACCAAGAAATCATTACGTGAGCCCAGACTTGTGCTAGGACGATCTCTGTGTGTGCTGGGGACAAGCAGGCAACAATTCACTGGAAACGAAGACACAGTTTTTTGGAAGCATCCTCCCTACTTACCTGCCTGTGTGGCAAACTCTTCATCTCCCAAATGTGATCCAGGTGGTCTTTTTCCGGGAGCCATCCTTGTGCCTTAAAGGGCCACTCGGCTTCGATGTCACCTCTCTCTCTTGTTCTTCCACCTTTTAGCCCTGCTCCTGATGCGCGATGCTCAGTGGTTGGCGCATCTTTCTGTAGCAAGAGCCCGGACGCTTTTTGAGCCTAGCCCAGTGCATGGTGCAAAGTGGAAAGGGGAGGCAAAGTTGGTGGTCTCCCTCCTTCTCCGGGGAGCTTTCAGTCTCTTTGAGGGAGCCTCACTGACCCACAAAATGACCACAGTGAGCTTTAAATGGGTGATGCTTCCACTTCAGTCTGGGCTCAAGGGCCCATCAATCCCGTCATCATGCTTTGTGGACTATGGAGGAGGCCTGGGTGGTCAGAAGGGTTGGACAGTCACAGGATGAATGGATTTATGGCAGCACGGGGGACGGGAGGACAGCCAGGAAGAGAAGACTGCCTGGGAGAAAGGACCCACAGGGTAGTGAGGGCTCAGCCTTCTGCATTTAATGAGGCTGCCCCAGGCTCTGTCCCGCAGCCCCAGGGTAATCAAGGCAGCTGATCCTGTGACACTCCTTCCCGGACATGGACAGGGCCCCAGTCGCCGTTAAAATCGCCATGGGAATTTGTTGATTCAAGCCTTGGTCTGCCATTCACTGGCTGGGTAGCCTTGGTCTGCGTCTGATTGCCAGTTTTCTTGTGATTTCTGTCCTACATCGTTTGTTGGCAGTTTGGTGAGGATCAAAGGTGGTGTCTGAGGGCAGTTCCTGTAAATGGTAGCACAATAGATAAATTTAAGGCATTCTGAGAGCTGTTGCTTGGGTGTATTACCTCTCCATCCTACAGGTATGGAGAGGAAGGGAGGGGCGCGCAGAGCGAGGAGATACCGGGACTGAGTTTCTTACCATGGCAGATCAGAGTTGCATACCCACCTGAGCTTTTCCGCAATCCTGCACACCCTACCTTGTTCTGTACTGCAGTTGCTAATGCTTTGGGGTTACCCGAAATGCCAGAAGCCAGTACCACCGTAGAAGCCAAGAAAAGGAAACAGAACAACCGGCCATTTCTTCTTTCTTGTTAACTCAACAATGTCATGATCGGCTGTGTGCTTTTGGAAAAGAGATCACGGAGGCCAATCCCCGCATCAGCGATCCTGATGTTTCTATCACATGAATCATTCGAAACGGGATTTTTCAGTTTATTTCAGCAGAACCATGCCAGCGCTCTTCACGATGAAAGGTGTCCATGCTATGCGTTGGGACGTGGACAAGTTTTCATCGCAGCAAATGCATAGGCTTGTATTACGACCTGGCGCTTCCTGCAGCTTCAAGGTTTCTGCTTGGTTGGCATCGGCTTCCCCTGAAAAGAGTGGGAACCTACGCAGACCCAAACTTAATAAGGATTGAATGGAGTCCAGGCCAGTTTCCATGGTGGTAAGGTGATACCACACCCACAAGCCACAAAACCCGAGTCTGAGGGAAAAACGAGGCTCTTTTTGCCCATTGTGCCTCTTACTCGTTTCTTTCCAGCCTCCTTTCTTTCCCACACACCAGGGTGGTTAAAGACACAGTGTCATTTGTACAGATCAGGCTCCCTTCTTGTAAGTTTCCAGTTAAACATTCTTTTGTAGCTGACACCTATTAATAATTTAAAATGCCTGCTCTTTTGAACAATGATCAAAATTAAGCTATTACCCACAGGGGGATATTTACATACAGTTAGTCAGCAGCTGTTTAACAGCCCCTTTTCACTCAAGATTTCTTGCGACCCTCACATATCATTTGTAAGCAGAAGAGTATTTGGTTATTGTATGATTTTTTTTTTCTTTCTGCATGTTTGATAAACGGCCACTGGGAATCACTTAGGAAGTAAATAAGGTAATTCTTTGTGATTTCTGCAGGCTGCTGAAGTTACAGGAGAAGGGCAATTACTTTTAGATCCCTCTACATGCAATTTACTAATAAGCTACAGAAGGCAGAAACATGTAATTAGTAATTACTATAGTATGTAGTGATGGGGTGCTTACCCCGTCAGTGTATGGGCTTCTAATCCAGTGGCAGAAAATGCTTTGAGCTTAGTGCACCCAAGCAAGCCCTATTATATTTGGAGGCAGTTATGATGATAAACTGAACTGCCATTTATTGATGGAGACTGCTGAGGGGACACCAAGCATTGGTACGTTCAGTCTTTCACCTGACCCCCACCACCACGACAAGGTTCTTAGGAAATTTGCCTCCTTGACTCCATTTTTGAGCCAGACTCAAAAATTGTTGAGGGGCTTCCTGAGATCACACGTTAATGAGTGGTGGACTCAGACCCAAATCCCAAGTCTGAGGTCCAAGCCCATCCCTGTCAATCATACCAGGGCATCGCCCAGCCGTGCTGCCGGAGAAATGATGCCACCTCCCAGGGCTCGGACGCAGACAGGACTCAGGACCTGAGGGTGCTATTTTATGGCAGGGTTGGGGGCTGGGAAGAGAAGAGAGAAGAAAAGCAGATGGGAAACAAGTGCCTCCTTTTGAGAAGTAGACACTGGCCACTTGATGTGTATTATCTTATTTATAATTGCCAGGTATTATTTGTACCCATTTTTATAGCAGAGAGAATCAAGGGTTAATGGTTTTATGCCACTTGGTCAAGATCACTTAGTGGTAAGTGGCAGAGCTGGAACGTGACCCTGGGTGAGTCTGACTTCAATGACAACTGTCTCTCCCTCATACCAAGTAGTTATTCTGGTGCATGTGACTCCTTATTGTCGCAAACCGAGTGTATCTGCATCAGATATCTCTAAAAGGGTATTTGGGGGCAAAGGAGGAGGGCCTACAGAGAGTAAGACCTTAAAACTGAGTCCTTTCACACAGTAATCTCAGTTTTAGAAATTTATCCTGAATAGAGAAGAAAATCCAAAAACTGCAGACACGAGTTTATGCGCAGAGATGTTAGCTGTAATGCCAGAACCTGGGGAAAGAATTCAAACACCGACTAATGCAACAGTAGACAGGTAAGTTATGGTTGTGGGCAGCTGACAGAATATTAGGCAATTCAAAAATAATATTAATGAAGAGTTTTTAATAACATAGGAAAAGCCTTAAAACCTAACGGAGAGTGAGGCAAAATAGAAAATTACGTGTACGGTAAGAACTTACTTTTGTACAGCAATATTTACAGAAAGAGACATACAGAAAACTTGTGTGTGGTAAGTTAAGGGGTGACTTTTTTTTTTTTGTTAAATAACAGCTTAATTAAGATATAATTCAGATACCAAAAAACGTACCCTTTTAATATGTGACATATGTTGGTCTTAGTGTGTTCACAGAATCTTACAACCATTACCATCATCTAATTTAATTTAATTGTTTGTTTATTTTCAGTAGGCTCCACGCCCAGCACGGAGCCCAACACAGGGCTTAAACTCACGACCCTGAGATCAAGACCTGAGCTGAGATCAAGAGTTGGATGTTTAACCCCCTGGGCCACCCAGCCATACCTCAACTAATTTTAGAAAATTTTCACCAACCCATCAATCACTCCCATGACTCCCAAACCCCCAGCCCCTGGCAAACACTAACATATTTTCTGTCTCTATAAATTTGCCTATGCTGGACATTTCCGAAAAGTGGAATCATACAGTAAGTGGCCCTTTGTTCCTGGCTTCTTTCTATCCCACCAGCAATGACTGAGGATTCCAACTTGTCCACGTCATCGCAAACAACTGTCACGATCTTTCTTTTTTATTTAAATTATGCTCATGGTTTTCCTTTCTATTTCCTAATGACTAGCCGTGTTGATCATTTGTGTGTGTGTGTGTGTGTGTGTGTGTGTGTGTATCTTCTTTGGAGAAAGGTCTGTTGACATTCTTTACCCATTTTTAAAATAAGTTGTCTTTTTTTTATTCACCTATGAGTTCTTTATATATTCTGGATGCTAGTCCTTTGTCAAATACACGACTTGCAAAAAATTTCTCCCATTTTATAGGTTGCCTTCTTCGTTTCTTGATGATATTGTTGACAACATGAAAATGTTGAGTTTTAAGACTGTCTAAACTATCTGTTGTTGCTGCCTCGAGGCCATGCAGATTTACTCATATGTTTTCTTCTAAGAGTTTTACAGTTTTCAATCTTACATGGAGTTCTCCAGTTCATTTGTATATGGTGTGACATAAGAGTCCCCCTTCATTCTTTTGCATGTGGGCACCCGTTGTTCTAGAATCATTTGTTAAAACAGCTATCCTTTCCTCACTGAATTGTCTTGGTTTACCTGTCAAAACTCAGTTGATCACAATGTAAGACTTTCATGTATGGACTCCCAGTTCCGTCCCATTGATCTTGTTATGTGTCCTGATGCAAAGCACCACCGTGTCCGAATCACTGGAGCTTTGTAAGAAGTTTTGGAACTGGGAAGTGAGGATGCTCCACCTTCGTTCTTCTTCCTAAAGATCATGTTGTCTATTTTGGGTCCCTTGCGATTCCGTGTGAATTTTAGGATTGGCTTGTCAATTTCTACAGAAAAGGCAGCTGGGATTTTGCTAGGGACTGTGTTGAATCCATAAATCTGTTTATCGGAGGTGGCCACCCTGTTGACCAAGTCCTATGGCTTTTTCTGAGGTGTGAACGGACGCCATTTTGCCTGACAAGAGCAGTGCGGCTCCACGGAACGCTAAGGCAGGCTTGGAAATTACATCCATATAGAGACGACCTATAAAGGCAAGACGGCTGCTCCCCTGAGGCCAGTTCTTGGCCACTCCATATACTATGCGGCTTCTATTACTTAGGCCAGCAAGGCTTTAAATACCTCCGGGCACCCCTCCTCCACTTCCTGTGGAATACTATTTCACAGTCCAATAGATCTTCCTACAGGGAATTACCCCTGTTACTTAGCCCACATTTCCTCTTGCGTTTTCGTCCATCGCTTCCCTAAAACCACACCATTCCAGACTGGTTTGCCTACTTGGGATTTCCATGTTTCGCAGCCTCAGAGGCCATATTCTTTCCCAGTTGTTGGGTAAATTCTGGGTTTTGCAGATGAAGGCTCTCAAAGGAAGGTCCCAGAGTGAGGGCTAATACCAGGGCCCCTTAGCTCATGAAGCCAAGGGCAAATGCGGCCAATCCAAAGACAAGGAATCCGAGGTCCTCCTCAACAAGAACTTGAGAGTCCTTTCTGCACTTGGGGGAAGAATGGCTCAATTCTCTGGGCTCCCTTTTTTGTTGTACAGATCTGGGGCTCTAGCTGTCCCAGGGTCCTCCCCGTGCCCCACTGAGAAGGACAGGGTGTTGGCTGACAGCCCAAAGAGTGCCTCCTTGGCAACTTACAGGACAGCTGGGCCCCCACAGCCAAAGGGGGCTCACTCATTGTTTCAGAGGGAGACTGGAGATACTATATGGAGACTCAGTGGAGACAGGGGAGTCAGAAAGGACAAGGACATGGAAGAAAGTGTGTCCTGAGTGCTTTGCCTGCATTGTGCCCTTGATCTTGAACCAGCCCACCCAGGCTGAGGGTGCTGATAGGAAGAGTGCAATGCAAGGACGTGTCACCAGCCTGGGACATGCAGTAGACAAGGGAGCAGGGCAGGGGCTCACACCCATATTGGGTTTTCTCCAAAACCCATGCTCTTTCTGGAGCATACTGGGCCTCAGTTTCCTCATCTATGGAATGGAGCTAATGTAATATCACCGAGCTGCTGAAAGAACTGATTAGGAGAATCTAGGTGAAAAAAATCAGGCTCAATAAATGTTATATTGCTTCTTGCCTCTCTTCCCCCTGGATGGCTGATCAGGGCCATTTCTCCAAGTAATTTAGCAAGGCGACTGTCTGCAGTCCCTCTCCTCCCAGCCTCCTGCCCTGCACTGATAAGTTTTATTAGCAAAGAGGGAAGGGATTTTCTGTGACCAAATTTCTTCTGGCCTTTCCAGGAGAAATTGATGGAGCTGGCTGGCTCCTTGGCCGGCACTGCATCCTGATGGGATTGCTTGGCCTATGCGGGGATTGAGTGCTACAGAAACCTTTCTAGCCCAGGGAGGGAGGGCCGGGCAATGTTATTCTTCTGAAGGGGAAAATCATCATTTGGCTTCTTGGGTTTATGTACCCTGGGCGCCAGGGAAGCAGCTGGAATTTGCCTGGAAACCACAGCGCTGTCTGTTTGGTTCTCAATAGGCGACTGGGGACAAGGCTGCATTTGACAGTCGGTCACCTGCCTTTCTGTTCTGCATAATAAAAACCAATTCTCAGGGCACCTCATTGGCTCAGCTGAGCTAGGGTCTGCTGTTCAGTTTCCTGAGAACATGAATGTGTGTGTGTGTGTGTGTGTGTGTGTGTGTGTGTGTGTAAGCATGTGTGCAGTGCGTGTATGTTATGTCTATGTGAATGTATACACGTATACATGTGGGTAAGTAAGCATGTATGTGTGTGTGGAGTATATGTATGTGCCTGTGTGTATGTATGTGTATGTGTGTGGGACATACGTGCACATTTGTGTGTGTGTTTAAGGCACAAGTATGTGTTGTGTAGGTGCGAGTGTATTTATCTGAAGGTAGTTTGTGTGTGTGTGTGTATGTGTGTGTGTGTGTGTGTGTGTATGTATGTATGTATTTGGTTCTGCCTCTCTTGGATGCTAGGTGGGGTCCCAGAGACTCCCTGAGGATTTAAAGCTTTGGGGGTGGAGAGACACATCTGTGGATGCCCCACCTAATCAGTGACCTCAATCTACCTTGGAAAGTGGCAGAGTGCGATGGGAGTCCCGCCTGAACTGTGCGTTGGCTCTGTGTGCCCCACTGGATGCCCCAGATGAGAATTCCTGTTTTCCCACCCCTGCTCTCTGCAAAGGTAACTCTTACTACCTTATGCTGCCCCCCACTTCCTCCCAGAAGCCCTCCGATTCTGCCTCCCATTCCACACCTGGGTTGAGCTCCTGTCTCTGAGCTTTTGCTTACGCCAGCGCCAAAGATTCCACCCCGAACTGGCACAACATTCTGTCTACACATCTGCTCCCCACTGTGGACTGTTAGCACCCTGAGAGCAGAGTTGTTTCTGCTACATATCCCAGGGTCTAGTATTACAAACCACCTCTTAGACACTCAATGAATGATGCAGAATGAGCCAATGGATGAACAAATGTTCTGTGTCTCAGCGTTCTCATCTGTAAATTGCAGGTAAAAACAACTTTACATGGTTCCTGGGAGGATCGCCTGGGATGAACTCTCCCGAAGCATGCTTTAAAGTGTCAAGGGTTCACACAGCAATGAAGCCTTCTGGGGTCTGGGGCATCCCAGCAGTTGAATGGGACAACAGGCAGGAGGCATGATTGAAGGGGAGCAGGCTTTGGAGAAAGAAGGTTCTGGTTCAAATTTTGGGTCTGCCAGTCAGTGCCCGGCTGATGCTGGATGAGCCCCTTTGCTCTCAGCCCTCTTCTCCTCAACTGTAGGAGAGTCATTGGCACTTTCCTTATAGGCATAAGGGCAAGCTTTTACACAGTGCAGAGCATGTGGAAGCATTTAATAAAAGTTGGTTAAGCAGAGGAATATGCTCAGGGACATGGCCACTGACGCAGAGATGGCATGTTGACAGAGAAGTACCAGGAACCTTGGCAGGATAAGTGGGTGCTACAGAAGCAGAGCCTGGAAGGGGGTTTGGAGAATCAGGGATCTGGAAAAGCAGGAGGGAAGGTATCTTGGATGGGCAAGCTAGAGAGTGAGCGCATGAGCAGATGACAAAAGTGGCAGTGTGATTTCGGAGTCTATGTTAGTTTTCTGTTGCCGTGTTTTCAAACTAATAGAATCTCAACGACTTACAACGACATCCATTTTTATACATTTCATACATTGTATACATTTTGTAGATCAAGTGTCTGTGCACAACTTAACTGGGTTCTCCGCTCAGAATCTCAGGCTGAAATCAAGATGTCATCTGGGCTGTGTTCTCATCTGGAGGCTCTACTGGAGAAGGATCTGTTCCCTCGGGTCGTTGGAAGAATTTTCCTTGCAACTCTGGAAATGATGTTGCCATTTTCTTGTTGGCCGCTGGCCGGGGCTCCCACTCAGCTCCCAGAAGGTGCTATTAGGTTCCAGTCACACGTTCCTCTCATAAAACAGCTTACTGCTTTCTTCTGGCTCACTTCATCTTCAGGAAGGGCCACGTCTTTCTCATAAGCACTTTTGCCTGATTAAGTCAGGCCCACCCAAGATAATCTCCCCTTTGATTAACCAAAGGCCAACTGGTTTGGGACTCAGCTACCTCTGCAAAATGTTTTCACCTTTACAAACATAGCCTAACTGTGACAGTGACATCCCATCATACCCACAGGCCCCACCCACACTCAAAGTAAGGAGATTACACAGGGTCTGTACACTGGGGTGGGGGAGTGGTTATCTTATAATTCTGCCCACCAGAGAGTTATCAGCCATCTCATCTGGCTGTGCCTTGAGGCTTCAATTCTGTGAAGAAACAACTTTGCTGTCTCCTATCTCCAGAACTGACAAAAATGGTTGTGGAGGTGGTTATAGGACCCTGTTGGCTTAGCCAGTCCTGGTTTATGCCTGTGTTTCTGGTACGATTATTAACATATCCCTTTTCACTATCACAAATGACCCAGCCTGGAGGAATGAAAATTGTCATTTGGGCTAAAGGAAGGAGCTTCTCTCCAGAGTTTTCCAGTCTGTCCTGAAAGACAGAGATGGAGGTATGCCTGTAAGCTGTTATCATGGATAACATGAGTGAAAGTGCTCAGCAACAGACAGACGACAAAAGGAAAAGTTAAAGGAAATGGGCGTGTGCCAAGGTCTTGCTTAAACACCAAGGGATTTTGATAAGGTGTCTTGTGGAGTTCCCATCACAATCCTATGAGAAAAACAGCTTCCTCCCAAGTGTGTGGCTGAGAAAACGGAGACTCATAAAGTGGCATCCATCAGTCTAGGGTCTCACCACCCTGAAAGGGGGATTTGACCTTCCTGGACCTTGCCTCAAGTTTATTGCACCTGCCCTGTCTTGCTGCCTCCCCGGTAACTCACCCTGGGCCCTACCCCTTATGGTCATCTATTTCTTTTCATGGTGACTTTTTTTTTTTTAACCACGGAGAGACACCAAGGTACAAGGCTAAATTCTGAGATGTAATAAGCTCAAACCTTGGGTGCTGGGATCTGTTCTTCTATGGGGACCATCAAACAACTGCTCTCGGGCACTGGCTTTTATCCTGAAGGTGAAGTAACCAGACTCTCCCTCCCCTCGAATGGAGCTTGGATATCAGCTCCAAAGGAGCAAAAGCTACGTCTTCATCACTGCAGCCCCAATGTCTAGCGATGCACTAGTGGTACTCACTAAATATTTGTTCAAAGGATGAGTGAATAAAACCTGGACTCAAGGGAAACTCAACTTTAATATCAAAGCCAACTTCTCTCTCTGAAAATGCATTCCAACAAAGAATCAACAGTGCCCAACGGTTCTACCTGTCTGGCTAAACCTTCCCTTCATAAGGCCCAGTGTCAGAAGACTGAAACAATACACATTTTTAATTAACGTCTGAGACTGTCAATTTACTCGAGCTCTCCAAGGCTGAAAACAAATTAACCGGTCAATGACCACTTCAATCAACTCACGGGCGACTGGCGTGAGAGATTCACATGGTGTTCCCAACAGCACACAGTGAGCTGGCTTTGCACTGACTCGGGAGCCTTCACAATTGGTGTGACAAAGTCTCAGTCGAGCCAGGAGGTCTGCCACCTGATGGGAGACATTTTGTATGGGATGAAATAATGGTGCTGATCACCTGCCTCCCTCCTGTGTCCTCATAGGTAGTCCTGATCACAGGTGACGCCAAGGAGAGCAAAGGTTCTCCCCTGCTGAAAGGGGATGGCGGGGCGTCTGATGGCATTTGTCGCAAAATGATTAATCAGGCTGCTCCAATCTGTGAGTCAGAACTTCTCAGGGAGAGAAATCTGCCTTGCATGGAATTATCTCGAACTCTGACGCCAGTGCAGATAAACTCTTCAGAAAGCAGAGGCAGCTCCTGGGAAGGCAGGCCTCTTCGTGCCGGGACACAGACTTTGTGCGATGAAAGTGGCTGCACAGGAAAGATGAAGAGAGAGAGAGAGAGAGAGAGAGAGAGAGAGAGAGACAAAGGCTACGGGGTTAATACTACTAGCTCCCAGGGGTCGGGGAAGCCCACGGAAAGGGCACTGTATTTTTCCCATCAAGACTATTTTATGTAATGGTTATGGGTGACGCATAACCATTGGAGTCTCCTGGACCCAGGTTTGACATCATTCCTACCATTTAGTCTCTGTGTGACCTGGGTGAGTGGCAAATGCTTTGAGCTTTGGTGTAGTCATTCATTAAAGAGGGAAAACGATTACTACCCCATCTCCCAGGGGTCTTGTGGAAGGGCAGACTACGAGAAGATGGCCCCATCTCATCGTGGCCTTTCAATGAATGATAGGGTCTCTCCCCATCATGCAAACCCAAACAATGCTAACAGAAGGTGGATGTAGTCTGACAAAGACCACTTTTAAATTATGAATATGTTTGGAGGACAAGTCTTACAAATACAAATGCAAATGAACTCAAACACTGAGGGGGTTCTTTTTACCATAAATAATAGAACTACAAAAAAATTCAGAAACCCAGGACATGTGGGGCTGCCCTGCCCACGGGGACTGGTACCTTCTAACGTTGTGGCCACGGGTTCTCAGACCTGTGTCCGCAAATGTAAGCGAGCCAGCCTTCTCTCTTTAGCAGAGCCAAACTGGTGTGCAGTCAGACGCTGGGCTTTTGCTCTAGACAACCATACCCAGTTCCAAAGAGGTGACAGAGTAGGTGCAGGTATCCTGGTTGGATTCCCAACTTCCGGCTTGAAATCTTTTCCCACCTGTCTTCCAGCCCCTCACTTCTTGGCCAGTTGCTGTTTTATTCCATTTATGACCCTCTGAGCTTCTTGAACTTACCTTCCATCCCTCTATTTGACCTTACATCGGCCCTTTGGAATGCTACTATCCCAATTCTTTTGAGACCCTCTACCTACTCCGTTCAACTAGAGGAATCAAATAATCAAGGAATTGTGTCTCCCCGGGAAAAGGATGCTGACTTTTTCATTGATCACAGGTCAGCACCTTCTCTTTCTTCAGAATACGGATGAAGTAATGGTCCGTATTCAAGCTCAAACCAAGGGAACCCGGAGAGACAGCAGGATCTGTGGAAGGCAAGATTTCTCCTTACCCTGGAATATGCATAGCTGAGCCACCCAGAAGCCTGCCAAGCAACTGAGTATTTTTTAATCATTAGTACTGTCTTCCAAGGGGGGGGGGGGGGAGAAGAGTCATTTGTAGCCTGGCAACAGAGATCTGAATGTTCTTCCTTCATGCCAAGCCATAAACATGGCTTCTGCTAAATCCAGTGATGCTAAAAGGCCAGTGACCAGGACAAATTAGGGGGTGCTGTAGGCACTGGTGGTGTGAACAGGCCTGTAGGGAGTGTCCCAGAAACTGGCACATGACCAATGGGCATTCAGTAGAAACCCAAAAGTTCATTGGAAAAGTCTCATATTAATGGGCAAGGAGCTGCTACCAGCCCCAAGGCCCCATTTCCTGTGCTAGTCAGTGATGAGTTTCAGGAGGCCAGGGTTGGGCCAGAGCACGCCGTGGAGAAGGGTTGTGGCTTGAGTCTTCACAAGGAGCTGCATGCTCGGTCCCTCGGCTTCTGCCCAGGAGCCCATCCTCTCCCTCATGGGGCACCACTCCTGGTCACTGACGCCACCTCTCACCTGGCCTCCAAGCTTTCTTGCCCTGATCCAGGTACAAATCCTTTGCCTCAGCGTGCCACAGTGGGCTTGAATATCTCCAAGAAAAGTGTTCTTGGAGTGAAGGAAGAAACAGACCAGAAGCAATCACTCAGGTGAACATATGCCCCAGCATCTAGCATCATCTTAGAGAGGCTGTATGGCGGAACGGTTAAGAATGCAGCACTGGGGACAGACGCCCTGCAAGCAAATCCTAATCACCAACAGAGTGGCCACAGGCAAGTGACTTACCTCAGAACCTCAGCTTCCTCCGTCATGAAATGGAGACAGAAGTAATTCCCATAAAAGAGGAATTTATGTGAAGCGCTTAGAACAGGGCCTGGCAATAGGAAGTAAATGCTAACGGATGTTACCTATTACTGGCAGCATTACTGTTACTATGGCTAGTTTTGAAATATTTAAGTGTGGGCAAGTGAGCCTATTTCCATGATTTTCTCCTTTCAAGAATCTTGTCGGGTTTAAGTGAGATTATGCGTTGAACTCGTTTAGTTCCCGGCACAAAGTTGGTCTTTAATCAATGCTTATCTGTTAGTTCCCTCTCTGGGCTAAGCCTGCAAGGCATGGCGTTATGCCTGCCTTGCAAACCACGGTAACCAACCACCCCACCCCGCGCCAACAAGTCGGGCACATAGCAGGTGCTCAGGAGGACACATGGAGTCTAATCATATCCCCATAAGTTACTGACTCATCACAAATGGAAAAAAGGAATCTTATAATAAAGACAGCTAGCAAACACCAACATCAAAGCATATGTGACCAACGGCAGGACAGATCTGTGTTATGTTCCCCTTGGTACGATGTGCTGAGAGGGACGCGAGAGAACTGCCATGGGATTTCCCGCCAGAAACGGGAAGCCTGGGCCTCACCCTGAGAAAATATCAGAGGAGCCCAACGGAGGGACATTCCACAAAACAACTGCCCTGTCTGCAGAAATATCAAGGTCAAGAAGTAAAAAGGAAGCCAGAGGAACTGTTCTAGATCAAAGGAGTCGAAAACAAACAAACAAACAAACAAACAACAACAACAACAAAAACACATGACAACTGAATGTAGTGCATGAGCCTGGACTGGATCCAAGACTTGGAAAAACATGAATATAAATGACATTATTGGCACAACTGATGAAATTAGGATATAGGCTGTAGATTAGATAATACTATTATATTAATGTTACGTTTCCTGATTTGTATCACTGTCCTGTGGTTTGATAGGAGACTGTCCTTAGTCTTCAGAAACATACACTGAAATATTTAAGAACAAATGGGCAGGAGGTCTCAGATTCTCAAATGGTTCCGAGAAATCTTATGTTTTATTATACATAGAGAAAGGCATGGCTATAAAGCTCTCTATCTGTAGATCACTATCTATCTATCCACCAAAACTGTCCTCATTATTACTCAGCCTCAAGGAGATCCATTCTCTTGACTTCTTCTCAGTTTTGCCTGTTTGGGGACTTTCTGTAGATGGGATCACTTAGTGTATACTCTTTGGGGTCTTACTTCTTGGCTCTATAGTGTAATTCTGAGATTCACCTGTACCATGTATAGGAATGGTCTGTTCCTTTTCACGGCTGAATAGAATTCCATTGCATGCCATATATATTTTTTATATATCCATTCTCCTATAGGTGTCCATTTGGGTTTTTCTCTTTTTTTAGCTATTACAAATACTGTTGTGGTGAACAGTCTACCACACGACTTTTGGCGACCATATGCAAGTATTTATGTTGTGTTTATTCATAGAGTGGAGTTGACTTATAAGCCCTGTGTATGTTCCATTGTAATAGAACCTGACAGTTTTCCATGTTGCCTGAAGCACTTTATACTTTTACCAGCCGCATATGAAAGTTCCAGTTGCTTCGCACCCTTGTCAACACTTAGTATTGTCAGCCCTTTGGAGTTTAGCCATTCAAAAAGGTGGCATCTCGGGGGTTTGACCTACATGTCTCAAATAGCCTTTGAAGTTAGTTCCCTTATGTGTATTGTACATGTCAATATACTCTTTTGTTAAGTGGTTATTTAAATCTTTTGCCCATTTTCTGGTAGACTATCATTTTTTGTTCATTTGAAAGATTATTTCATATATTCTGGCTAAAAGTCTTTTGTTAGATACACTTATCAATATTTTCTGCTCTGTGGCTTGCCTTTTTATTGCCTTCATAGTATCTTTTGTGAGTATAAGTTTTAATTAAGCCCAAGTTATCAAAAGTTTCAGAAATGTATATTCTTTTTTTAATGCTGATTAATTTATTTTGAGAGAGAGCATGTGAGCGGGGCAGGGCAGAGAGAGAAGGAGACAGAGGATCCCAAGCAGGCTCCGTGCTGTCAGTGCAGAGCCCAACTCAGGTCTCGAACTCAGGAACCATGAGATCGTGACTCGAGTTGAAATCAAGAATCAGACACTTAACCAACTGAGACACCCAGATGCCCCTTTGGAATTGTATATTCTCACTTTTACTCTTTTAAAGCATTAAACTGAGGACATTGTGAAAAACAAAATCAGAAAGGTCCCAACTAGGTCCCAATGGGAAGAGTCCTACCTAAGAGGTCTCAGGTCAAACCAGAGGGCCCCAAAACCTCAGGACCCCTGGAATGTGTGTGGTCTGGGGGAGTGAGGTGTTTGGGGGCACTGGTGGAGAAAGTCACACTTCCTCCTCCAGGCAGCTTATAAAATCCGGAACTCAGAATTGCAGCCTTCTCTTCCCCTTAGCTCCTGCCCCAGGGTTGGAGGGCCATTCTTCCCAGGGTCAGGCACAGTCCCACCCAGAAGGAGGTTTCAGCATCGAGACAGATCAGACCTGGGGACAGTATCGCAGTTTGTGTCATAGGATCAACTGCAGAGGTGAGCGTTGAGCAGCTCAGGGGGTCCAGGGGGTGAGGAATCACTCTGCTCCCAGGGGGTGGGCGAGAGGAGTAAATCAATTAAGACTTCACGGAGGAAGGGATTGTTGTAATGGGTCGTGATGGATGTATAGGAGCCTGCCAGACAAACAAGGAGCAGGAAAACATTCTAGTATAGATAAGCACCCAGGGGCCAGGAAAAGCTGTAACACTTGGGAAAACGTTAGGATGCAGAATAGGGGGTGAGATAGGGAACAGCCAAGGGCCTCAAGTTCCCCATCTGCAAAAGGGATGTTTGAATCAGCCCATCTGCCTGCTCACACGATTGTTCATCTTTCACTGCTTGGTATGATAGATGTGGAGATGATTTAGATGTAAATAAGCCCCGCCTTTGAAGAGGAGAAAGGGAAGAACACAGCTAAGAGCTTGGAGAGTTGGGGAGCTCAAATCCTGGCAAGCTACATGGAGGAGGTGGCCTTGGAACTAGGCCTTGAGGATCCTACCATCTTCTCAGCTGTGAAGGATGCATCATCCCTCCTGCAGGTCACTGGGAAATTCTGAGTGGGTCCCTCAGTGTGGCAGTGAGGGCTGGGGACTCTCCTCCCAGTGCAGAGTCCCTATTTGAGGACCCAATGGGAGAAGAGTGGAAGCGGGTAAGTTAAGGGAGCCGAAGTGCCCCTCAGAGAGGCCACTCAGGCTGCTTCCCTCCTCCCACGGACTACGTGGCCCTCTTTATGTGGCCGTCTGGAAGGAGCTGCATTAGTCAATCAAAAAGTGTGCGTAAAATTCCAGCTGGTCCATGAAGACCCTGCTTAGCGGAGATGTTCTGATGCGTCTCTGGGCCCTGAGCAGGAAGCCTGCACACAGGTCGGCGAGCATGAGCCCTGTCCAGGGCTGTCAAATACCAGTTTTCCTGCAAGATCCAGTCCCTGCCCCAGGGGCCCGCACGTACCACAGACACGAGCATGTACCACATCTCCACTGCCTTCCTCCTCCAGCTTTACACGACTCAAGCTTGAAACTGGAGACAGAATGAAAAACTAGAATCTTTGATCTCCTCTAACTCCTGAAGACCTGGACTCTTTTTCTTTTCTTTTTTTTTTTTATGTTTTTGTTACCCTTTAAACAAATAATTTTCAGATGCACAGCCTACGTCACCGCATTTTTCGGTCTCTGTCTCTGTCTCTGTCTCCGGTTTCCCGCCGGGGAGCGGAGACAGGATTTGGGCCTGTGGGTGTTGCAGTCGTGTCCTGGAGCTGGCTCCTTCAGGTCTGCCAGAACGCTTCGGTTTCTCAATTCCGTATTCAACAATGTCAGATGGGGAGCTTGAAATCAGCCACGGCAGAAGGGTTTATACCACAGAGATCGGCAAGCGCTCCAAATCCAGCTTCTCTCACTTTGGCAGGTGGGCGGGGGGGAGGTGGGGGGATAGCTGGTTGTTTAATGTATATATACAAACACACCACTGGGACAGGTAGCTGGGTTGTCACCTGCCTCACCAGCCGCGGAAGGCCCACTTCTCACGCTCTCGTCTGTTGCCATTACAGATGTTATGTGTTGAGCACAGCCTGGCATGATGTGGCCTGCACCCACGGTCTGTCCTCCGCAGGGGTGAAATATGCAGAGAGAGAGAGTCGGGGGTGACTGATCCTGTTAAAGCATGCTCCCCCAAATACTCCTGAGTTGACTGGGAGCTCCAGACAGACCGTAAGACAGCATCACACCAAGGTTTTTCAAATATCTGTTTAGCGGCGGTTAGAGACGAGGCGGAACTCTGCTGGGAAGGAGGGTGCGGGGTAGGGAAGGTGGAGCCTGCCTTAGTTTCTCCTTTCTTGCTCTGAGCCCAAACTTACACAACCCACTTAGCAGCCGGAAGTCCTGCAGCCAGCGCTGTGCTCACCGCCCCCTGCAGAAGGCAGGGTGGTGAGGAGAGGTGAGTACCATGGCAGGGGCGGGGAGGAAATAAGTGTCCCTCTACCTTTTTGGGTTCTTGGCTGAGACATCCCCCCCCCCCCGACAATGAAAGAGAGATTAATGGGAAAAGAGAAATTTTAATTTAATTTTATACAAATTACCCCGAAAGACATGACACCCAGGGAAGTGACCAAAGCAGGCAGCTTTTCTACCGTTTAGACAAAGAAACAATGAGTTTGTGAAGACTTGACAAGACAAAGAAGTTTGGGCCTGGGTAGCAAATTAATGACGAAGTCACAGCGTTTGTTTACGCAGCCTGGCTGGCCCTGAAGTCCCCAGCTCTGGGGACAAGGATGCTTCTCCCCCTCCACGTGCAGGGAGGGTACCCTTCACACGGAGAATTTATTTTCTGCTTTCAGAGGGACAGAGGGCGGTGGAGAATATCCTTCTTGCATTGCTGTTTCTTATGTAATTTCAATCCCCAATAATCAATATGCCAGAGTGGCACATTTGGGAGCCTTGAACCCCATTAATACTCAGTCCTGCTTTGGCGGGGCGGGGGGGTCTCCCCACCCCCACCTCTCACTGTTCACAGTTGCTCACAGGGTGTTCCCGATCGCAGGTGCCGGCCCCAGGGTAGAGTCCTGGTCAAAGAGAAAGACTTCCTGTCTTGCTGTATTTCCAGGGATGTGTTAGGGCTCTGCACAAATTGGCACCCTGTTCTGTTGTCCAGCTGCCCTTTAAACCACCCCTGCAAACCTGGGACAGCTAGACTGACCGACCCCTCGGAGTACGGGGCCTGAGGATCGGGCAGCTCGGTGTGCCAGGCCCTGGGCCAGCAGCTAGGTGCTTAATTGGTAATTAGCTCCCCTACACCCTTCCCCTTCGTCCAGATGGATTATAGACTGCAAGAAGGAACTGACGAGATGACGCTATATTCTTCTCTGGGCTGTGCTGGAGAAAAATTGTGTGAGGCATAGCTTTGGTGCCACTGCCCCAAAAAACAAGTGCAGACAAGTCTCTGTTCCTGGGGACCACAGGGCCTGTGCGTCTGGGCAAAGGAAGCATCCCTTGGGACACCCCGGGGCTCTGTTCTCAGCCCCGGGGAGCAGGTCTGTGGGAAGCCACCAGAGAGCCATAAAGGCAGGGAAAACAGCTGCAGATTCCTTGAAAGCCTCCACCTCCGGCCAGTGCTCTACCGGCAAGGTAAGTAAGGTCTGGCCGAAGTTCAGAATGGAAAGTCCAGGCAGCTTCCAGGGCTCGAGGGCTTGAGGGCGGCACCCGGCAGGGTAGAAGGTAGGTGAGCAAGAATGCGGAGCAGAGAACCGCTAGCACCGGGGCACATGCTTTGAGGAACGGGAACGTTCACCGGGGGATCAGCACTTTCTCTACGTTCTTTTTTCTAATCCTCAATGAGCCCACTTTACAGATAAGGAGACTGCTGAGCTGGGGTCCATGTCTTCTCTGATACCACCTCTGCTCTCTGTGATGGAAACTCAACCTTTTCCAAGTCTACCAACCTTTTCCGCCGCTCTCAAGACTGACAGACCACCGGCGGGGCACTCCCTCGGCCCCGGAATAAAAACCGGACCCTGAGCCCAAACCTAGAATAATCCATGTGTAGTAAAAGTGAATGTGAACAGAGCCAGCTCCTTTGCCCCTCACCTCACACATCTAAATTGACGCAGACAGGGACCACACCCATATCTTTCATTATTTAACCAGAGCTTAAGTAGCAGTAACGGTGCCCCCACGGGCTCAGAGGAGAAATCCACAGTCCCTGCTCCCCAAAGAGTCCATGTGTGCATGAGCGTGATCACGGGTTCCGGGCCGGTGGCTGGAAAGCACAGAGAGGGTGGGAGGGATACGGGGGCAGCACAAGGGGGCTGCTGAGCTCGGAACCAACCGGCTCCGGGCTCCAAACTGGAGCGCTGTCACTAGCGTGTTGAACCGCCCCGCAGCCCCAGCCCGTGTGCCAAGCTGGGTACCGGCATTTTGGTGGAAAGGAAAGCACAGCGTGGGCTGCTCATCAAACCTGCCCTCCAGCGTACACTTGACCTCAGGGAGGGCCAGCCTCGGCCCTCGTGCCCGGCTGCCTCGGGGCCGCGCAGCTCTCTTGCTCCCACCTCCCCGCCGAAGCTGGCACCCCCGGCTGGCAGCGGCTCTAGAACTGGAAATCCCAGGTGGATCCGGGATCCGCAGCCGGAAGACAAACCGGTCTCGGGGCGTTCCCTAGCAACCGGAGCGGCTCCCCCGGCAGCCTGCAGTCCCCCAGCTGACGCCCTTCCGGCAGGCAGCCGTTTGCACCAGAGGCGAGGCGTTGGGGTTTAGATGCTCCCTGCTCCGGGACGCTTCCTAATGTCCCTTCAATGATCCACGCAGCCATTTGCTTATAAAATCTCCCTCCCTCCTCCCCACCCCACCCCACCCCCTGCCCTTCCACCAGCGTTTAGGGCGGCGAACCCCCTGCGGCAGACTCACGAACAGAACCCAGGGTGGCTTGTCGAACAAAACCCTCCTTCCACGGTGGCAGCAGCGTGGGGGCGAACCCCTTGCGGTGATGCTGCCCCCCCTTGCGTGGGCGGTGCTGGGTGTGGGGCGCGGGAGGCGATGGATGGGATCCAGAGACAGAAGCAAAACAAGCCCAGCGCCAGGCAGAGGTGGAGGGGAAGGGGTTGGAGGGGGAAGAAGGGGATGAGGGGGAAGAGGAGGGGAGACAGGGGTGCAGGGGGAGGAGGGGACGGGGAGGAGGGAAAGGAGCAGGAAGGAAGGGGGACGCAGGGGAGAAGGGGAAGGAGAGGGGAGGCCACTTCATTTATTTATTATGATGCCAGTTGTAGTGCGGGTCTCATGTGCAGAGAGCAGACTGTATTTTATGTTTTAATCCTCCAAGCTGTGTGTGTGGGCTGGGGATAATTACATTGAAAAATGTGTATAATATGCAGAAGGTTCTTTTTGTGGGGAATGGGAATGCTCCAGTGGAATATCTTCCTCATGGCAACCAATGCCTTTTCCATAAGCAGCCCGGGCGGTGCCAGTAATTGGGAGCACGGTGGAAGCCTGGGGCCGCCCCCCGCCCCAAGTCCTCTCTTTTAGGGGGGGGGCTTCGGCATTGAGAAACAGAGCCCGGCCTCCCCTCACCCCGCCTGCCCACCAGCCTCGTGGATGACAGGCAGGGTACAAATGGGAGTCCTGATTGCTTTCTGGGCGCAGCCTTGGGGCAGCCGCGGAAGAATGCGGGAGGGAGGTGACGGGCAGGCTGCTAGGAGACAGAGCAGGACCGTGCGCGCGCACGCGTTCGCCCTCATACACCCCTCCGCACACTGTGCGCATGTGCTTCTGCACAGACTCACTCGTCCACGCACACAATATGGGCACACGTGCACACACACACCCACAGCCAGCCCTCCACGCTTCCCCCTATTCACACACACACACACACACACACACACTCTTCCATACCCAAACATGTGTGCGCCCATACACTCCCACATCCACACCTTTCAGACACGCATGCACACTCAATAGTGCTCACATGCAGTCACCCGCACGCACGCACAATAGTGTTCACATACGCGCGCATGCACAGTCACACACACGCACACACAATGGTGCAAACACCTGCACGCTCGCATGCAGTCTCACAAACACACACGCACGCGCTCCAATGGCCACAAGCCCACTCATGCCTGCATATGCATTTACACAAGCTCACCACTCTTACCCACCCCCCATACACGTGTACATGCACACCTTCCCTCTCACACACTCACACACAAACACGGACATGCACAGCTGCCTTGGTGAGGCAGACCAGTGGGAAGTAGGATCAGAAATATTGCCAGTGACATTTTTATTTGGAATTAAAAAGAAAAGAAACAAGAAAAGACATTGACATCTGCCTTGCCTAAAAGGCCACAAAAAAAATATCCTCAACCCTGACATTCTAAATGTTTGTTTTTTAGTACACATGCTTTAGTGACTGCACCACTCACTTAATTTGAGCCACATGGTGAGTTTGCAAACTTTCCTTTGGCTCACGTCGACTGCTGATTTGATGCCTGTTTACCCAGAAACTCCAGATCCAGTGGAAAAAATACCCCAACCTACAGAGGCACCATTAGCCGCTCTTCGCACGTGGGCCAGCGTCTCATGGAAGGAAATCCACGGGGGCAGGCAGCAGCGTGGTCCCCGGAAAGTCCAGCTGGGCTGAATAGGACTCCAGGCTCCCTTGAGACGCAGCTGGTTGTTTTGCAGGAAATCGAATTTCTTGGTACATTAGAGGGTGCACTAATGAGCGCTATGGTGGGCTGAAGGGCTGGGCGTGGGCTCAGACCTGGCCATCAGCTGGGTCAGCTTCCACTCTTGCCTCCGGGACCCCTGGAACTTCCTTTCCCCTCCCCCCTCTCCTCCCATGGCCAGACCCACATGATGCCTCCCGCATCCTGGCACTGCTCCTGCTCCTGTCCAGGCCTTCGGGCTCTCAGAGGTCCCTGGGCCTCTGCAAAGCCTAGAAGATTTGGCTCCTGGCAGCTGCTCCGACTTGCCTCCTGTCGTGTTTCCCTGTGTCCACTCTGCCCTAGCCCCGGGGGCCACCCTCAAATGCTGCGGGCACACCCCCATTGCAGGGCCTCGCTTTTGTTCCTTTCGCTCTCTGGAAAGTTCTCCACCCAGACAGGCGCACCGCTCACTGTCCACCTTGCTCACTCATGCCTGCAACGTCATCTCCATGAGGCCATGCCTGGCCACCTGTTGGAGGTAGCATTTCCCCTCCCCCTCAAGTTCCAGTCCCCCACATCCCTGCTCCCCTTTTCCCTGATTTCTCGGAAAGCCCTCGCCACCTGCCACACTAGGTGTTAGTAGACAGTGAGCATTCTGAAGGCACTCAGGGTGGCCGTTCGGTCACTGCTATACCTTCCTCACCCAACACAGGAGCAGGTACTTAGCTGATCCATAACCGTCTGTTGGACAAGTAAATTATTTTTCCAGCCACCGGTTCCCACCCAGCCTCCCCAGCCCATCAGGGCCTGCTCAGGGTCCATCTTACCTGGAAAAAGGGGCTGAACTTCTCTTTCTCAGTACAGGCATACCTCGTTTTATTGCACTTCACAGATACCCCCCTTTATTTTTCTTTAACGAACTGAGGGTTTGCGGTCACCCTGCCTCAAGAAGTCCACTGATGTCATTTTTCCAACACCATTAGTTCGCTTCATGTCTCTGTGTCACGTTTCAGTCATTCTCGCTGTATTTCAAACTTTTTCATTATTATTACATTTGTTACAGTGATCTGCGATCAGTGCTCTTGGACGTGACTCTCGTAAGTATTTGGGGGCATAAACGAGCTGCACCCACGTAAGACAGTGAATTTAATAAATGTGTGTGTTCTGACTGCTCCACCGACTGGCCGTTCCCCTGTCTCTCTCCCTCTCCTCGGGTCCCCCTGTTCCCTGAGACACAACAATATTGAAATCAGGCCAATTAATAACCCTACGGTGACCCCTAAGTGTTCAAAGGGAAAGGAAGGGCCCATCAATGTGGCAAAGTCCATTGCCGTCTTATTTTAAGAAACCGCCCCGGCCTTCAGCAACCACCACCCTGATCAGTCTCAGCCATCCACATGGGGGCAAGACCCTCCACCAGCGAAAAGATTACACCTAGCTGAAAGCTCAAAAGATGGTTAGCATTTTTATTTTTTATTAAGGCACATACATTGGTTTTTTTTTTCTAGACATAATGCTATTGGACACTAAACAGACTATAATATAGTGTAAATATAGTGTAGTTTTTGTATGCAGAGGGAAACCAAAATGTTCATTTGACCCACTTTATGGTGATATTTGCTTTATTGTGATGGTCTGGAACGGAACCCACAATATCTCTGAGGTGTGCCTGTGTCCCAAACCTGTATTCAGTGTTCTCGCTGCATGTGCAGATTGCACACACAGATTTCTTTTTATTGAACATATAGTGACACTTTTCCATGTGTTTATAAGTATTTTCTTTGTATGATCAGATATCCTAGCCACAAATGTGCAACAAAGTAGGTACTATTATTATACCCACTGCACAGATGAGCAAACTGAGGCTCGGAGAGGTGAAACAACGTGCCCAGGTCACACAGCCTGGGCTTTTTGTGCTAACCCCACCACCAGCACTATTTATACTGGTGAGCAGTGATGTCTGTTCCTTGGCCGGCACCTGGGTCCCCACCATAGATCTAGGCCATGTCTGAAGTGTGAGTCACAAGCAAAAATGTTCCGCTCATCAGCCAAGCCAGCACTGTCACATCTGAGAACAAGGGAGAGGATGTGTTCCCGCTGCAGAGTGGGTTTCTCTTTGAGGGTCTTTAATCTGGCCTTTCCAGGCCATGTGACCCGGGCATATTTCTTTACCCTTGGAGCCTCTGTGTCCGTATCTCTGAAATGGGTATGACACCGGCCACCAGGGTAATCATGAAATAACACAGCTGATGTGTATAGAAGAACCCGAGTAAAGGTTAAACGTGTCCCAGCCTCCCAATAATCTTTCTGTCTATAATTTATGAATTCCTGACTCAGGGAAGTCTGTCTCACCACTTGATGCTTATGTCACGGCCGGAGATCACTTTCGCTTTATTGGGCGGCCGCTCTGCCCTGCGGACCCGCCCCTGTTAGCGGGCAGCTAAGAGTCCCCACGCCTTTCCTTAGAGCACAGCTCCCGCCCTTGAGGCGGCTATGGGGGTCTGTATGCCAAGACAGGATTCCATCAGCATCCCCAAAGAGGGGTGTGCAGAAGGCTGTGACACAAAACCTAAAGAGGGGCTGGGTCCGGGACTCAATCCGGGTCAGGATGGGAGAGAAGAGAGGGAGCAGTGGGGCGGCTTGCCTGGGGGTCTAGGAAAGCGCCCCCCCCACCCCCCGCATAGGGAAGAGGCGCAGGGCCCAACGTGCAAGCCGGTGGGAGGTGTGGCGCCTTCGCAGCCCCGATCCTAGGGAAGGTTCCATGCCGCAGCCTCTCAGCCACTGCAGAGCAAACAAAGCCAGAGGTGCTGCTGCAGACATTGCACGCGGCTGGGAAACAGGGGCCGTCTGTACCTTTCAATGCTCTCATCTCATTAATCTTGTACCTCTGCAGTCTTTCTGAAGAGCGCACTCACGGAGGCTCATTCATTACGGCTCTAATAACAGCGGCAGGCATTAAAGCACAGGGCTGCGGAGGAACTGGCCTCTGCAGCTGCAGAAAGCCAATACCTTTTTAAATACATTTACACAGCAATAAATAAAAGCAGTCTCAGTTTACCTCTTTATTAAACTCTATTTGCTCGTCGGAGTTAAGGGCCGCATTTGTGTCTCGCTATTCAAATTTATTCGTGCGCGTCCCCTAGGCTGGCCGCGTTTATTCCATAACGCGGTAATGGTGGCTGAAGCTTAACGGGGTCTTTCATCACCGAGCAGCCCTCATTAAGGGCCCTGCTCCAGGCTCCTGGGTTCAATTTGACCACCATGAAGACCACCCCCATTATCCAGAGGGGAAAACGAAGGCAGAGGCCTGGCATGCCTTGATTAGGCTCTCCCAGCAACCAGCCAGCTGATGATCGCAAGCTGATGAGGCCGGAGTCCCCACGCTCAGGTCCGGAAAGATGGTCCCCTAAAGGGGTTTCTGCGTCTTACGCCAACCCCCGCCCCCCAAGACTGTCTTGGAGATTCACAGAGTCAAGGCTCTGAGAAAGCACGCAACCTGCTCAAACTGATTTTGACTTTGGGTCTTTTCTCTCTCTCTCTCTCTCAACACCTGGTCGTATTCCAAGAAATCAACTTGATATGTCTGTGGAGCGTGCGGGATTTACCAGTCTGGAAGGTTTCCCCGTTTCGAGATATCTTGACTGTCCCCATCAAGAACAATTTCTTGCCTCCATAAGCATTTCCTGCTGCCCCTACCACAGGCCTTTGTCTTCTCTGAGAATCTTGCAGTCTCTGAAAAGGACCCCAGTGGATGGGTGAGCACATTCACTAGCAATAAACTTCTATCCTGAAGCTCATAGGATCCTCCAGCCCTCGGAGCGTAGTACCTCAAGTTCTCAGACTCAGGCCAAAGCAAATGGGCACAAGGGTGCTTGCTGATGAGGACCAGAAGACCCAGGTGGGGTGGGGCTCCCTGGACAGGTGCAGAAAACAGGGTTTGGCAGCAACAGGATGAGGAGAGCCCTAGAAAGTCACTTGAAGGTGCCTGAATGTATGGACTTGGCCTCCTATGGGATGAGTGGCGTCTTACCCCTCACCCCCAGCACCCCCTGCCACACCACGACGTCCTGCAATGAATATGCTGCCCCTCAGCTCAGCTGGGGACTTCTTACCTTCCATGTTCCCTGAAGTGGCTCACCCATACCGACTGTGGGTGACGCACCGGGAACGTGTTGTTACCTCCAATGAGACAGTGGACCCACAGAGGCAGCAGGACTATGGTCCCCATTTCATGGATGGAGAAAGTGGGCACAGAGAGGTTGTACCCCTGGCCCCAGCTCACACAGCTGGTCGGGATTCCGGTTCAGGGAATCTGTTCCCATTCCTAACCTCTGCACCGCTGCCCCACCGGAAGAAGTGTCAGGAAACATCTCAGCACCCACAGCCTCCTAGAGGTGCTGAGGGATCCCTGTGTTAGAGTGCTGAAGGGCCCCCAAGGTCCTGCAGTCAGTTCAAAGCTCCAAGTTACCTTTAATACTGGAGTCCCCTTTCCCCAGGATTTTCTACTGCTTCCTTCCCCTTCCCAGCTACCCTACCCCTTTAACACCCCCAGGAGCACCTGGCCTGGGCACAGCAGAATGAACAATGATCAGGAGGCCAGCAGGAGAGGACTCGGATTTCAGATTTGCCCATCTCTAGCTGTAGACCTTGGGCAGGCCACCTCACCTCTCGGAGCCTGTGGGAGTCAGACCACGAATCCACACCTTGGATGTTCTTCCGAGCCTGCGGCCAGGATTTCTTTGCAAAGAAAGAGCACAGACGGTGGTCTCAGGCCGGCCTTTCCCCTGGCTTGCTGACTTACAGGCTGTGCCTTTGCAGGCAAGCCACCTCACCCTCCTGGGTCTCAATTCCTGTGTTCGGTAAAAGGTGAAAGAATGCACACCTCATATGCCATAGACATGGAGTCGTTGCAAGGAAGGGACACCCAGGAATCGTCCTAATAGAAAGTGCACAGTAAATGCTGATTTAGGTTCCTTCCTCATCTGAGCTTGGATAGATGGGTAGGCAGCCGGGGCAGGGGAGGGAATCTGTTCTTTTAAGTTCAAGGGAAGATGCGAAGCGTACCCATTTAATGAGAGCATTGGGACACTGACATAGTCAGGGCATGCCAAGCGAGAGGACAAGAGTGCTGACCACCAGCCAGCTGCATGGCAAGCGGTGGGGGTGTTCTTCTCACTTGTCTCCCCTGCACCCATTTGGAGCAGTAGCTCGGGCAGACACTACTCATTAGCTGGCCCGATACTCGCGTTCAATCCCCTTTTCCCTTCTCTGGTGGAAATCAAAGCATTGACTTTGCCAGTGGCCCTTGCAGTTAAGAGAGGCCACAGGATGAAGTTTGGCCAATGAAGCATAAATTTAAAATGTTTACATCTTCAGAGTGAGCAGTTAGCTTCTGCCAAAGATTTTGTGGGGGAGGAGGATACAGCCGCCATCTTGATTGTGGTGATAGTCTCATGTGGATACGTTCCTCAAAACTGATCATATTGTACATGTTACATACCCACGTACTGTTTGTTGGGTCAATCATACCTCAAGAAAGCCGTTTTAAAAACTCTACCAGGGGTTCTGGAAAAGGGAGGATTTCCTAACCAAAGGGACCTTCATGGGAGACCCTTCTGCTCTCCCCCCCTCCCCTTTCCTACTTTGAATGCAGATTTGATGCCCGGAGGCCAGGCTGGCCATCTGATAACCAGGAATGCCAAGTATGTTGGAAGGCCAAGAGAGTTCCTGAGAGCTTGACTCTGAACCTGTCCAGAGACACCTTTTATCACATGAGGAAAATAAACCCTTGTAAGTGAGGTTTGGGGTTTCTTGCCGCCCAAAGCTTTCTTGACTATATGTAGGTGTTCAACCAATATTTGTTGAATAAAAGCATTAAGGATCGGATAAACCAATGATCGGAGAGGGTTGTATGATGTTTTGGACCTGGGATTAGAGCTGTCCCTGGAGGACTGGGGAGGATTTGGTGAGGAAAGGAAGGCGTAGGGAGAGGTTCAAGGCCGGGAGAACCACAGGAGCACAAGGCAGGCACAGAGAAGGGGACGCACAAGAACCCCTCTTCCCAGATAAGCCCCGCTCTGAGGCACAGGCAGCTTCGCCCCTCCCTCCATTGTGGTTAGTAAGCCATCCCATATTTTGCTTTCCTCCCACATTACTTTTTTTTTTCAGTGGCAGAAAATTATAGCTGACAAGTGGCAATTGATCTCTTCACATTATTTTGAAGCAATTATATTGAAATGGGAAACAATGCTTCCAGGAAAGAGCCCGATAACAGAGTTGAACACAAAGCTCCCTCCAAGACAGATAGGGGAGGCCAATTTGCACTGTGTAGAAACTGACCAAATTTCCTTCCCCTGAAATTACTGTTAATTATTGCCTGAAAATCTTCAAAGATAACTTCTGCTTCAACCCAAGGGGCAGAAGACAGGCCGGAGTCAGGCAGGTGCCCTCAGGAGGGGCTGCCTAGCCTGGGGCTGTTGGGATTGCCCCAAGGGACCCTCAAACCCTCACATACCAAGGGGGACTGTGTGGACCGAAGTCTGGGCACACAAGACCAGCTTCTACGGAGAGCAGAATGCTACAATTCCCCAAACACAGAGCAGCCGAGGACCCCTTTACAAAGCAGATTTCCACAAGCCCCCAGTATTAACTTCTATTTGAACGTTGCTTGAATCTATACAAACCAAAGGTGGGCATAAATTTTCTCTGCTTATAGCTTATATGTGATGGCAAACAAAAGCCCTATTGCAGATTTAAAGATAAGCCATGAAACCAGCAGAAGTGAATTAACAACAGCAAGTTCACATGCTGCCTTTCTCGTCCTGAATTTGCACTGAGACCAGCACATGCGGATGCCTGCCGCAGCATAGCCGAATCCCGTGAGATTTCCGTGGCCCTACTGTGTGCCGTGTGATAGGGCTCCACCACCTCTCGCCACTGGGACCTCCGCGACGTGCCCGCTCGCACAGCATGGGCGGGTGCCATTTGGCCCCCACCTGCCTCTGATCTGTCCTCATTAGTCTGCAGCGATTACTATGGTGCAATCATGATTGTAACACACTTAGGTCATCTACAAGTGTAAGGGGGCACTTTGGGGGAATGCATTCATCTATATCAGTGGTTCTCAACCTTAGCTACACATGGGAGTCATTCAGGGAGGCTTTAGAAATCCTAATGGTCAGGGCGCATCTCAGACCAATTCAGGCAGAATCTTTCTAAACGCTCCCCAGGTAATGACAACCAACGATCTACATGAGGTTCTCAAACTTGAGCGTGCATCAGAACCACGTGCAGAACTTGCTAAAAACTCGGATTGCGGGTCTCCCTACCCCTGACCGGAGTTTCTGTTTCCGTAGGTCTGGGTTCGGGCTGAGCAACCAGTACGTGTAACTAGTTTCCCAGACGACGCTGATGCTGCTGGTCTGGGCCCACGTGTCGAAAACCTACAAGTTCAATACTCTGAAGAAGCTTATGTTCATTTGTTCTGGGTTATCCCAGAAATGAAAGCTTTCGCACCAAAATATCATGAGTCCCAGAGAACTCATTGGAGAACCCCAATTGGAGAAATGCCCATGTAGCGGACCCAGAATTAGATTTGGGGCTCAAAGCCCACCTCTTCTTCTGTACTACCTTCTCGGCTGAATCATTTGCCTTTCTGAGTCTGTCTATGACTTGGTGAGAGGGGCACGGTGACCATCTCAGAGAGTGGCCTAGAGGTTCAGCACCGCTAATCATTAGGGAATGCGCATCGAAACCCCAGTGAGATGCCACCTCATGCCCATTAGGAGGGATACTAAAAACGAGACAAAACCAAAAAACAGAAAATAACAACTGTGGGCAAGGATGTGGAGAAATGGGAATCCATGTGCTCTGTGGGCGGGAATGTACAATGGTACAGCTACTATGGAAAACAGTATGGTAGTTCCTCGAGTGATTAAAACTAGAATTACCATACGATCTAGCAATTTTACTTCTGGATGTACACCCAAAAAGGGTTGAAAGCAGGATCTCATGGAGGTATTTGTACACCTGCATTCATAGCACTATTATTCACAGTTGCCTAAAGGTAGAGGCACCTGAGTGCCCATCAGTGGATGAGTGGATAAGCCAAATGTGGTCTATCCATATCATGGAATATTATTCAGCCTTTAAAGGGAAGGAAATTCTGACACATGTTACAGTGTGAATGAAGCTCAAGGACATTAAGTTCAGGGAAATAAACCAGACACATGAGACAAATACTGTATGATTCCAGTTATATGAGGTGCCTAAGGAAGTCAAATTCATAGACTGAAAGTAGAATGATGGTTGCCAGGGGCTGGGAAAGGGGGTGCTTGGAGGGTTGGGTGAGAGGTGGTACACAGGAATCAGGCTTTGTTAGGCGCGGGGGAGGGGAACACTTGGGTTTTGGTCCCAGCTCCGTGACTTGATGGCTGTGTGACCTTGGTCAAGGTGCTTATCTGCACTGTAAGGATGAGAAAAGGGCTAATAACAGCTGGCAGGCTTGTTTTGGGGCTCACGTGTATATCGAAGCACTTTTTAACCTGCAGAGCACTAAATGGCTTCTTTTGTAAATTAAACCATATTTCAAAGGCGGTAGGGACACTTGCGAAACAGTTTCTGAAAGCCACACACGTCCGTCTCTTCTGTCCACGTCTGGGGTGGGCTTTCCTAAAGGGGACCCTTCCTAGCAGTTTGTTGAGAAGTCTCTTGTGTTTGCAAAAGCTGAAAAAAACGATCTGAATCCCAAAGATGGAGGCTGGTGGGTGGTCCATACAAGGGCACATATTCAATCTCCCGGCATTTCCTGTCAGGGAAACCATTGGAACCAGTTCCCCTGCATTATCTGCCCATACGCAACCAATGCTCAGTGCCATGAATGAATGCTAGAATGAATGAAACAGATAAAGGGTTTTAAAGCCATCCCGGCATAGCGCAGTTAACGCAGAGCTCAAAAACTTGCTGACGCTTCAACATCTGTAACATAGCAAAGGGGAGCGTGTTTTATGAGGAAACCAAGAAGGATCTCGGCAAACCAAGTAATTGAGTAACATGACAGCAGATGAATTTCATTTAAGGGAACAATTTTAAGTGTTCGCACAAGCTGATGGATTTTGAATTAGTTGTAACCTTTGGAAAAAAAAAAAAAAGGTCTCAGTGTCGCTTTAGACAACTCAATGAAGGGGTCCGAACCCAGTGGCAGACTTCACAATGAAGACGTTCAGTCTGACTGGGGAGGGGGAAAGGGAGATGGAAATTATTTTAATGTCTGCAGGAGAAGTCCACCGAGAGAGGGGCCAGGATCGTCTGCCTCCAACGAGACCTGGCCCCCAAGCCAGGAGGGAATAGAGTGAACAGTGGAGGTCCAATAGCTTTCTCTCTCTTTTTTTTTTTTGGAAAACTGAAAGATAGCAGCTGGGAACAGAATGAGGGGAGTTCAAATTAGGAGCTCGCATTTATCTTACTCCATTTGGCAGAAGCCAACAGTCAGTCAGAATGAAAAGCCCAAAATTTAAGGCAGAAAGAAGGAAATTGCTTTTTCTGGGCCACGTCTAATTAACCCTTGGAGCCACACAGCAATTCTGTTTTTATGGTGACTTCTCGCTTAGGAAGACTCAAAAATAAAGATTAAATATGGGGTGTTCGTGAGTGGTTATTCTCACCAGGATGTAACTTGCAGGGGTCATCAATCCTCGTGCCCCAAGGAGCAACTGGGGCCAACCGAACATCTCGGTTCCTGTCGTGTCCTACATGTAGGATGAGACGCACTAAGAGAAGGAGTTTGTCTTCCGGAGTTTCTGCCTATGGTTAGAGTGGAAAAGCGGACGTGAAATATCAGCTGTATCCTTATTGCCGCCCGTTCTTCAAGGCAAGTGAGAGTTTCCTTTGTCTGATGTATCCTGGCATTGACCCTGACCCGCTACCCCCCACCCGCCACCACCCAAACAAGACTTTGTAAATAGACATACGCTTTCTGGAGGTCATCTCTCTCTCTCATTCTCCTGAGGTTCGGGGAAGGATTTCGTACATTGTCGGAAAAGCTATTTGAAGAAAAAAAAGAAAGAAAGAGAAAGAAGTGAAAAGAAAGAAATCCTTAGCCCACAGGTGATCAATTACTCTGGGCAAAACCCATTTGAACGTCATTTCAAATAACCTGCAGGGCTGGTTTGAATGCTTAAGCAGGAATGACAGCCCAGCTTCCAGGTGAAGGATCTGCTTTGGCTCCTAGTATAAATAGCTGCATTAACACCACAGGCAGAGAACAACGCAATCTCCACCTTGAATATGCTAAGTGTCCTCATTATTCAAAAGGCACGAAACTGGCCAGGTGCTCTGTTTAAACGAATAGACACTGTTGAAGCCAGCTGCATGAGTCAACGACAGGCACTCCTCAGTTGAACCAGAGTGGTTTTACAGGATGTCTAATTTCTGGAGGTGAGAAAGCCAAGAACCGCGTATGAGGCCTATGTGACAAAGTAATGTCTGAGGCCTCCTCAACGTGTAGGATTGCCGGATGTTTGGAACCTTCGGGGTGTGCACAGACCACGCCTCAGAGAGCGGCCTCTGCTGGTGAGGTGTGGTATTGCAGCCCAGCTGAAGTAGACCGTGATCGGAGCCAGCATGTTCCGAAAGTGCTTCTTAGAATAGCAAATGTTTCTGCGAGAATCCGTGGTTGGGGGTGAAGAGAGAAGTACAGGCTCAAATGGCAATTATGTAACAATTCTCAAATGAAAGCTATGCTAAGGTCTGTGGAGCTCTGAAAAGATAGCTAACCATAAATAGCACTTCATGGCTCAACTACCAACTCGCCTGCACACCAGAGGGAGAAGCTGGCGCAAACCCTTTCTTTACAAAACGTCTTCGATTCAGTATTTTGAGATATGCACCTAACTTTGTCACGGAAGCCAATGGAAAAGTGATTTATTTAGTTATCTCTTCACCGCCAATTAAAAAAAAAAAAGGTTTTCTATGCATGTGACAGTCACACTCGGGGCATCCTGAGTTTTGGGGTACATATAGTTGGTCCCCAGAGAGCAAAGGCTTATTTTCCGAGATAATTTAAAGCCTCGAGTCAGAAGGCTGAGGTGTGATGCATAGAAACAGCGCATCCGAGTCAGAAGGGCCCCAGGAGGCCCTCTTACCAGTTCCCCCAGTCTATAGATGGAGCAACGGAAGCCCAAACAGAGGTGCTTACGTTCCGAGGGCTATTTGGCAAAAGGCTGATCCATTCATGAACAGAATCAAGGCTTACCGCTACCTGCTCAGGGCTCCTTAACATTCAATAGCCCGGATCCTGGATTTTGCAGCGAAGTTCCCATTTACATAGGCTTTTCCCCTCATCCCTCCAGAATACGATTTTATACTGGGAATTCCAACAATTCTTCACCAAACTCTATGTCTCAGCCTGTCTCTCCCCTCAGGAAACGGTCCTGACTTTTGATCCGGGGGTTACGGTCACGGTCACAGCACACCCCTCTACTTGTATTAACCGGATGACCGTCTCTATGGTAAGGTACGCCTGGAAGGTTAACCACACAAGGGCATGAGAACGAGGAGCCCAGCCGGGGCCACCCCGAACCCCCTTCCTACAGGGGCCTGCCGCCCAGCCCCCAGTGCCTCTTGCAGGCGAGGAGAACCTCTGTGCCCTTCAAGAGACAATTAGAGTCATCTTAAAGAAAGCTGAATTAGAGAGAATGAGCCTCCATGGATTCAAGAGCTTCTTCCCTCCCAACGTCCCTTATGTTCCTCATAATGGATCCTTTCTTTAAACATTACACCCCTCAATTAGCTCATAATTGCTGTCCGTGCCATATGAATTATGCATCGTGCAATGCAAATCCAGGTTCCCTGGCACTGGACAAATCACAAGCTGTTGAAGAAGCTGGAGTAATTACCAAAACAATCCCAGGAGACCTGGACAAAATGAACATTATCTGGTCGCCAGGCCGTTCTTCCGCCCCTGCCTTTCCCACCTGCAGTCCCGACCCACCCCCTCCCCACTCGGCTTTAGTACGTAGCTGCTGGGGGTCTGAGCGTGCAACATGTGCCAAGGATGTGCTAACACGCCTGAACATTTTTATTCCTTGCAATCCCGTGAGGCGGAGGCTCCAATTTTCTATATCATACAACTTAGCTTAAAATACCCTCTCCTTCTGGACTTTCTGGGTTTCACAGGCTGGGGCGTGGGTGAGGTTCCCCTTTGTGACATACGTCGAAAAGAGAGCTCATTTAAGTAAGTGACCGGTGTCATGACAAAGGATGGCTTAAAGCTATGAAAAAGGACAAAGAAGGCTCTTTGGAAGCACTCATCACTACCCGTCAAATTACATTTATTGAGACTACTTTCTAAGAACCTCTAAGGAAGGGTTAATATATATATATATATATATATATATATATATATATATACACATATTTCATGTATATATGAAAGCATTAAAATTGAACTTCCTCCCATACATTCATAACTTTGGAGGGTAACACATCACTGCCATTATACCTGTATCCAGGCCGTCTCCACAAGATCTGTCCAGCTTTTGATTTCCAAAGCATCTGCAATAAATCAAATTATTCTGTAGAAGTTCCTTCAGCTTAAGGAGGTGAGTGTTTGTCTTCAGTTTCGAGACATTTGCTAGATAAATGCTTGGCCCTCTCTTCTTAGCCCCGCCTGCCTTGCGCGGAAGCAATGCGGAACTGAAGGCTGCTTCGAGCTTTTGATGTTCACTCATCTTCACGATCACCGGTTCCTTCTTTCCACGTTTATTTCGGGCCTGTTACTCGCCAGCATAGGCACTGTGAGCTAGGCACTGGTGTTGCCGGAGATCGGTCAGACGCGATTTCTACTTTTCAGTAACTCGTGCCCTGCCAGAGGCCCGCCAGAGTCTGAAATGGTTGCACGGGCTCGGGGCTCAACCCTGTGAAGGACAAAAGACTTGGAGGCAGACAGGCCGGCAGCACCACTCGCTAATTTCAGGATCATCATCCTGCTCAGTTTCCTCATCTGCAAAATGGGACTAAGGAAGAGAATTAACCTGTAGTGTTATAATACTCTTTAAGTAGTGCTTTGGAACCCACTTACACTTTTCAACGGGCATGCTCTTAGAGTTTTTACTTAAAAAACAAAAAAAAAAACAAAAAAAAAACCAAGCAGACACCGTTTTGAAATTAATGCTGACATAGAATGGGTTGCTGGAGGGACACCCAGAGAGACTCCTTTTTCATCTAGCTCTCTGTCCAAGGACAATTCACCTATCTTGTCTGGTGGCTACTTTCTTCATCGGACAAAAGAGGAGGTTGAACAAATGGCCTTTAAGGTAGCTTTGATGTTTAAAAGTCAATGATTTTATTTATAGGTAACAAATCACAAACCCCTCTGGGGGTCCTCCCTTCCACGGGAAATATGATTGGGGTCAAGCCCGACGGGGTGGCTGGAGGGTGGGTCGTGGTGGCTGTGACGGGTGGGCGTTACCTAGCGGTTTGTGAGTGATGTAGCCCGAGAGTGGTGGCAGGGAGCCAAGGTCGGGAGGTGAGAGACACCAGACAGGCATCAAACCCGAATAGTGAGATAGTTTCAATAGAAAAGCGACATCAAAGTTGAAAGCAGAGGAGCTCAAGGGATTGATGCCGGGCCCAGGCAGAGGAGGCCTACTTCCTGGCACAGAAATGCGTTCATTCAGTCCACTCACCTAACAAATGTTTCTTTAGCTCCTACTGTTTGCCAGTTGTGCTGGGTGTAAGTAAGAAAAGCCCGGGCCCCTACCCTCGTGAGGTTTGCAGTCTCGTGAGAGGAGCAGACATTGAGAAAAGAACCGCTTGAATATGTCATTAGCAGCCCTGACGGCTGCTCTCATAGAGTGGCATAGGTGCTCATGGAAGCAGAAAAAGCAGACCGGATCAGCCTGCAGTCAGGGAAGCCCTCCTGGAGGAAGTGTCATTTAGCGCTATAGAGGGCACAGAGGAGCTAACTAGATGAAATTGAGGGAACACTTTCCATAAATGGCAGACACTGTGGACATGCCATGGTGCTCCCCACTTAAAGGGGGCATAGGAAGGATTCCTTAAAGGGCTGGTCAAAACATCTATCAATGGGTTTAAATATAAAAATAGAGAAAGCATCAAAATATTTCTAGTATCTAAGCTTCAAAAACCACTGCAGCAGTATCTGGTGCTTTTGGAAGAGCTCAGATTTGAGTTCAGGTTCCTGCTTTTCACGAGTGAACTCTCCTGGAGCTTTAAGAGCTGTGGGTGTTTTGTTCTTCCAGACAGACCCTGAGCCTGGGCCCTGGTTAGCCCGAAATGGACTCTCTTCTCCCACTCCCACTCCCTGCCCATGATCCTTCCTGAGATAGAGCTACCGACCCACAGAGAAAAGACCAGAAGACAGGAAATGAAGAAAATGAGGCTTCACAAATTTTACAATTATTGTAGCGCTTCTAAAGTGTGTTCAATAGCAATGTAGTTTCACCAAATGTTAGTAAATGTTATGTGGGGAGAAAAAAGAGTCCAGAATCCTGTACATCCAGGAAATAGATTAAATAGTTGTGCAAACCTTTATTGCAGGACTTATCAGAGTCCTCAAGATTATAATATACATTATAAATCTTTACTTGGGGCTAAAGTTGGGAATATTTTCCTAACATAGTTGACGATAAAACATGCTTTTCCCGGAATATTTTTTTGGGGTGTATTGTGCTTCACAATGCATCTTGGTAAATGCTGTTTAAATACGTATCTCAAATTTAGGGTTTAAGGGTGAAATAGATTGCAGAGACCACTTCATCCAAATCTCCCACTTAGCGCAGGAATTTGGGTAAAAGTCGCTGATCTAAATCCACTCCTTTAACATTATAATATGCATTTCTCTTATACTATGGACATGCATCCTGTTAAGTTGTAGGAGGAAAAAAAATGCCATAAAGGAGCAAGGAAATCCCTGCGTGGCACCAAGTAACTTTGGGACGGTCACTGCCTGGACTTCAACTTCGTTATGTACTGAATGAAAATGATGCACCCTTGCACTGTTGAAGAGTCAGTGTGGTAGGCAAAGCACCTGGCACAGAGGAGGAGCTCAGATATTAGCCCTCCCTTGCCCCACCCCGAGAGAGAAGCATCCCGCTTTATTGCAAATATTCTATATGCGATATGCAGACATTCAAGACATTTTTCATCATGTTGGGTTTTATCCCGGTCCCTAAGGGAACACGCTAACGTAGAGTAAAATGCTCTGTTCAGTTCTGCTGGCTTAGACGATTCCTTGTGCTCCAAGGAAGGGCCTCCCCTTCACAACTTCGTGTTAAACTTCACTAAAGACAAATACTCTGGAGTTTATCAACTTTTATAGGAACCAATGCTTCAGAATGAGAACAACTTCAAAGTTTGGCTCCCTTACATTCTGGAAAGTTAGAATAGAGCCACAAGAGGAAGGTGACTGGCCCGAGGTCACTGCATGATCTAGAAGCAATCCCAGCTCCAGTTAAGCTAATGATGTCTCGCCTGGGGCCTTTTCTCCAAATCAGCAACTCTTCACTTATTTAGTTGGAAAGTGAAGACCCAGAATGCCGAACTGTTTGCTCTGGGGTTCTCTTTACCTCTGTAAAGCCGGAAAACTCCGAGGAATTTTTGTTTCCTGAGGTGGGAAGATGTGGTTGTTGAAAAGAGAGAGAGAGAGAAAAAAAAAAAAAAAAAAGAAAAGCTTCAGCTCTTTCTTAGCATTTGATGCTTCGTGCCAAACAGAGGATTCGGCAGGTTTTAGCAGGGCTGGAGCTCGAGTCCAAGCTGGGCCCACAGCCCTCTCTCCTCAACCAGTTGGGAGGGAAGAGAAAACGCTCAACCCCAAGAGAGAGCCTCCTTCCTGAGGCACGCACCGTGGAGCAGGTGTGGGACCGCAGCCCCGACAGTTAGGCAAATCAGTTGTGCCGATTTTAAAAACAAAAACAAAGGTAAACTGAATATCGCTGAACATAGCCTTTGATGCAACATGAGTGTAAACAGCGAGAGTATTGACTCGCGCTCTCTGCTTTCTTTCTGGTACTCATCCAGGTGGTGGCTTGGGTGGCGCTACGGATGGAACAGTGACAGGTGTGGAGCTTGGGGGTCGGGTTCTACTTCTGCTCCTTCCACTCACTGACTGGTGACCCTGGACAAGGCACGCTCACTCCTTCTTGCCTGGTCCGTTGTCTGTCCTCTGGAGATAACTGCTTACAATCCTTTCTGTAAGAATTAAATGAAAGACTGAAATCAGACACCCGAGACCCTATTGCTACAAGCAAGTAGCACGCTCAGTGCTGCAGGAGGAGTAAGATCCCCCTTTGCTCTCCCAGGTCCCCCCCTACAGGGGCCCCTTCAGCCCAGCTTTTGTGACAGGCACCCTCAGAAAGAGTCCCCACAAAGTGCTCACCACGCAGCAAGGAAATGCATGGCAGGCCTTTGCCATTCGCCAGGATGTTGTATTTCCTTATTCTCGGCTCACATCAGAGACCTGGGTTTGGGCTCCTGTGCCCCTGAGCTGATGAAGGGATTCTGTGGGTGATAGTCTGGTCCTGCCAGAGCAAAACAGGAGAATCTGCCAGGGGAGGAGGAAGCACAGCAGACAGATCCCTGAAACCAATTTTAAAAGGAAGGCCCGCTGGCAGTTCATGTTAACAGGTATGTCCCCTGGTTGGTCCGCGGTGGGTCCAATCTCCCAATGTGGCTTGAGCTTTTGGGCAGCGCCCAAACAGGCCAGGGCAGGGGGTGCCCAGCAAAGGGGAAAAAGGCCTCCGGAGATCCAAAATCAGACTAATCTTGACGTGTTTGTTCTAGCTGGATCCCGGCCCATTAAAGGATCATGGGGAGGCCCTGGCTCCCTCCCTGGAAAGAGGACCGGAAGGTGCCAGAGAAGGTAACCGGGCTGAGTCTTGTCTGAGAGATCAAGTGGTTCTGGAATCACCCAGAGCATGCTCCTAGAAGGTTTTCTTCCCACGTGGAAAGTAAAGTCCTAAATCCAAGGGAGACCCTGGCCCAGACAGCAGAGTGGACTTGAGGTGGGCCGGGGACGTCACCCGGCCATCTCTGATGTTACAGAGGAACAGGAAACTGAGGCAGGGGAAATGTGCAGGAGGAGGAAAATTTGTAGTGAGCCAGCGGCTGGTTCTGAAAGCTAAGTTCCCGGCCCTGAGGGCCACCTGGGAAAGCCAAGCTCCTGACCCTGGGGAAGCTCTCTCAGTCCGGATGGCAAGCGTCACCACACGGGTGGTGTTCAGAGCATGAGGCATACAGGAGGCATACATCGCCCTCCTCGGCAAGCGGGTTCCAAAGCTCGTTTGTAAAGCCCAAGGCTCGCAGAGGAAGCCCTGCCCTCGAGTTTCTCTCCGGGAACAGCCCCTGCCCAGCCACTCCCGACCAGATCCTCCTGGGTCCCCGGAGCCGTGAGCATCATCCCACCCATGATGAAGACATGTGAGTTCCCCTAAAACTTGCACATAAGTTTGCTTCTCTTGACCGGAACAATGACAGGAGCTACCACCTGTCCAAATGTCTCCCAGGGAGTGTGTTGGCAAAGTGGCCCCAAGGCGGGAGGGGGGTGGGTGGGACACGGGGTGTGGAATTGGCAGTGGAGGTGGGAGGATATATTTAACCAGAGAAATGCTCCCGTTCATCTTTGCAGACATTTACTGAGCGCCTACTATGTGCCAGCCCCGGATGCTCGCCATCCCAGCCATCTAATCAGTGCTACGCGCGGGTACGGCCGTCTTTCTGAATGTCAGCCACCCAATCCTCGGCTTTGTGCTAGGTCTCTTTCTTCTTCACTCTCTTTCTTTCTTTCTTAAGCCACCAACAAAACTCTGACCTCTCCCCGCACACACAATGCAGGCAGTCACTCATGCATTAACAACCACCGGGCCCCAAAGGTCGTTTCTATGACAACCCCGGGGTCCTTAATGACCCTGGCAGGCCAATGATTTTGTTTTGTTTGAGAGTGAAGGAATAATAAGTCAGGCCGGCTCGCTCGGGCGCTCGCCCCCTCCCCCGCGCCCCCTCCGCCAGCCGCGCTGATATACTGTTCATTATCTTGCTGCTACATCAGCCCCAGAGACAGGGCGGCAGCCAGCAATGAAAGACAGGAGCCCGGCTGCAGACAAAGAGCCGTAAAGGACCAGAGTGTGCCCTGCGTACGGGGCCGCCCGGGCTTCATTAATTCCATCGCCGGCCAGGGAGTGGGAACAAGGGCCCTGGGGTCTCCGGCTCCCGGAGTCTGAGCCACAGTGCAGAGCCCAGTAGGGAGGTGTCTCTGTCCAGGAGGTGCACCGGCTGGCGGCAGGCAGTGCCACTCCCAGTGGCGAGACCTATCATTTTAATGATGTGATGAACAAGGCAATTAACGCGCAGCCCCACCAGCTTCCATGTGATCCCCAGTAACTTCGGAGGCTGGGCCCCGGCGCCCAGACAAAGGAGGGCCGCGTGGCCTCCCAGCTGATTCCTCCTGTCCACCGACTCCGGCTGGGGCCTTGCCTCTCTAGGTTCTCCTGAGGGCTTCTCTGGCTCTGCCCTGAGAAACTTCCTGGGGAGGAAGCTTTCATTGTCTTCTCATCTTGGGGCACACCGGCCTCCAGCTTGTCACATTAATTTTCAAATGTGATGTTTGGCAGCATGGGATTTTGCTAGCAGACGCTTGGAATTATTTTTGTTGTGTGTGCACGGCTGAAATCCCCCAGAATAAGTCATTATCCTGTAAGAAAAAAAAAAAAAAATCGGCTCCTAGTGGCTGCCTGGTGGCCCAATCAGCTGACTCATTTTCCACGCTTTCCCTCAAGTAATTAGCGTTTTCATTTTTCCCAACCTGCCTATTAGATAAACTCCGGGATCTCATTCTGTTGAAGCACATTTTTGTGAGTTGACTTGCCCCAGCTTCTCCCCCAAGAAACAAAAGGAGGGGTCCTGGAGAAAGGCACAACAATGTGCGGTTTAGGTCCACGTTCTCCCCAGACTGCTTCTTAATCAAAGAGGTGGCCAAGAAGGGCAGCGTGTCGTTGTTGGTGGGGGGGGGGCCGCCGCGCCCTGAGAGTGAACTTCAGCCTCTAATGTTGGTCTCCCACTTGAAGCGCGCCAAGTTCCCTGATCATCCTGGGTCAACCCCAGGGCGGTTACTGAACCCCTCGCAGAGCTCACCAATCCACAGGTGCGGAAACAAGACCCTGCTGGCTACAGGAAGAGCGCCTCCCGTCTCCTAGCCCTCTCTGGCCTCAGTTTCCCCTCTGTCGAAGGAAGCGCTTGTTCTAGATCAGGAATGGAAAATTCTAGGGCCTCACAGGCCAGCAGCCGGCGTCGATGATGAGAGAGGTGAGGCGCGGCTGGGCAGACTAGAGGGTGCACGTCCTGCAAACTCGGGCAGTGGTGCACAGCTCCAGAATCCACTGCCCCGTGGGAGTATAGACCCAGGATGGCCAGAGATCCCAAGGTTTCTCCAGAGAAGACAGGGCCTGGATTTTTTTTTTTTTTTCCAATGTGAAATCTTCAGATTTTAAAACGTGTTCAACTAAGTCTAATATTTGAGGACCTTGTGCCGATCAGAGAAAACACACGTGCATATACTGTGTGGTCCCAGGGCTCTCGGTTTGCATCTGGTCTACACTTTTGCAGCTCCAAGTGTGGGCAGACAACCAGGCACATCAGCATTACCCAGAGGCTCACTGGAAATAAAGACTCTCAGTCCTCCCTCCAGAACCCTTGCCTCATAAGCCCGTGATCCACAGGCCCTCGAATGTTCACGAAGATACAGAGAGGGTCTGCCAGGTCTTTGCAATCTGCTCTCTGGCTTTTCTTACCTGGGACATTCTCCGGCACCTTCCCTGAGTTCAGGTTCGCTCTTTGTGCCTCCCATGCACACCTTTGTCACATCCCAGGAAGGAGAATGGCCCACTGAGGCCAACGTGTGTAGGCTCACCCGAGGGGCCCTGGACTCATCTGGTCCAAACCTTTCCCTAGGGCCATGGGGCGGGGGCTGGGGGTGGGGTGTGGAAGAGTTAAGCCATCCAGGGCAGATGGCTGTTTATTCTGTCCTCCGGGAGCTGGGGCCGTTCAGTCCCATACTAAAGGTGTACTTTCTCAGTCCTCCTTTGCTAGAATTTACATCTGTTGACACAACTGACCGCTATTCTTCCCTTAATTTCCCTTCTCAGAAGGTCTTGATCTGACGTCATCCTGGTTTGTATCCACTTCCTCAAAAGACTTCCCGGTCTACCCTTGTGTTTCTTTCCTTCTCTAGCACTCAAAATGCGGACCGTCCCCGGGTCTCTGCCATCTGCTACGATCTCCATGACACTGTTCTTCTGAGCCCTCAGACCTCTGACTCTGCTTCTCAACTTTGATCTCTCTGAGGGGTAGTGGCATTTTTCCAACTGACTGGTGGCACCAGGCTCAAACGACCTAGAAGGGAAGCACGATGTTTGCTCCAAAGCTCATCCTGCTCTTGGTTGCACAACTAATTTCAGTGGCTTCTTCGCTCAGGCTCTAATCTGGGGATCAGCTTGGCATAACCTAAAGAGCCCAGAGGCCTGTGCCCTGATGTAAACCATGCAGCTTAAATTTTCTCATCCCCAACATGAAGTGCTTCTAGGAGGTACGTGCTCTAGAAACTGACAGGTCAGCAAAATGATTTTATGAACGTACTTTGTTTGCAACTCACAGTTATCATTCATATGTTTCTCACCCTCCTTCCATCCATATCCAACAGCTGCATGATTCGGTGTATGCCACCTCCTGGATCTCGCTCACTCACCTCTCTCCACCGTCACCCCAGGCTGTGCCCTCATTCACTGTCACCTACAATGCTGCAGGAGTGTCTAGGTGTGAGCGTTTCGGAGACCTCCAGACTAGTCTGCCCAAGGCACAGTGCTGAGTGAAACTCCTCTCGTGTGGAATCGAGAATGCATCCTCCGTGCTTCCTACAGGAAGCCCACAGTCTTCATCCTGCCTTTCAGAGCCCTACGCAGCTCGACCCCGTGTGTCCCACACTCTTCGGTATGACACACGCCAGAGTCTCCAGACAAACGGAAGATGTGTGTTTTCCCACCGCTGGCTGAGCCCGTGATGCTTCCTGTAGCTGGAATGGTCTTTGACGATCAATTTCACCTAAATCTAAGTGCCTCCTAAGTGTTTGAAGCTCAGCTCAAGGTCACCTCCCCTGCGACTCAGCAATTCTCTCCTCTCCTCCCTAGTTCAATGCCACTGTGCTCTTGCCCCTTATAGAGGAACATGATGGGCATTATCTTAGTAAGCTCTGGCTGTCGGGACATAAAACCATAGGCTGGTTGCCCCGTGACAACAGAAACTTATCTTCTCGTGGTTTGGGAGGAGCGAAGTCCAAGATCAAGGTTCTTTCTGGCTTGTAGATGGCTACCCTCTTGCTGTGTTCTTGTATGGTCTTTCCTCACTTCAGGCTTTTGGAAAGAGAGACAGAGAGATGGAGACAGGGTGGGGGTGCTCCCTGGTGTCTCTTTGTAGAAGGACACTAGTCCTGTAGGATCAGAGCCCCACCATTATGATTTAATTTAACCTTAATGACTTCCTTAGAGGCCCCATTTCCAAACACAGCCGCACGGGGGGTAGGGCTCCCCATACAAATTTTGCAAGGACACAGACCTTCAGTCCATGACAGGTACCTTGCCTCGGTTGTGTGTGCATCTCACTTCCTCTTCTAAGCCCCAAGGTTTCCAGAGACAGGCCTGTGTCTTGCGTGTTTAATGGTAGGTAATGATTCTATCAGTGTAATAGGTGCTCAGCAAACATGTGCTGGTTGAGCCTGCAAACAAGGTCTCCATCACCACCAAATCATTGGCCCAAAAGTCACCTGAATGGCTCTGGGGTTTTTTAATTCAGTGTCTTTGCCCACACGCTGCCCTCTACCTAGATCTTCCCCTTCCCTCCGCCTGCGATGCAGGAATTAGCTCATCCATCACTTTTTTAGAAACTCTGCCTGATTCCACCAAGTAGATCAAGGGTTTCTCCCCAGCCTGGTGACTCTCTACCTTCCTATCTTTACGGCATAGTGATGCCCATTTTGTTCATATGCCTGTGTCCCCAGGTGAGGTTCTTGGGGCAACGACTGGAGCTCCTCGTTTTCACGTACACAGGACCTGGCATATTGCTTGACAGCCAGTAATAGCACAGTTAAATGTTTGTTGAAAGAAGAAATGAATAAAAACAGGAACATTCGGAAAAGTTTTCCTGATCATTCCTATAAACTTACTGAAATTGCCTTTTAAAAGCAAAACTACGATAACATCTCGGACAATCCCTTCACATGACCGTTCACAGGATATTCTGATTTCAGATCCCATGTCAATGAAAAAAACATGATTAGTGTACAGAGAAGGTGAAAGAAGGGAAATTGGAGATCTGTGTTAAGTCCGAAAAGAAAACTCCTCGATGATTGTAGCGTCTTGCCATTCACGAGAAGTATGTTAGAAAACCGTCACAAATAGTCAGTTTCACTTATCCCCGGACCGCACGCAGTTTCCATCCAGGAGAACACAGGTAAATGGATGGCCTGTAACAGGTCTGATAACAGTCACATCAGGTCTGTAACAATTCTGATAACAGTCACAATAAATGGTAATATAGCACTGAGCCAAGCATTCTGCTAAGTATCAGAACATGTTCCCATTCAACGCTCCCTACAATCCTGAAAGGTCAGAATTATTATTATTCCCATTTTATAGTTAGAGAAACTGAGAATCAAAGAAATCAGGTAAGTTGCCCAAGGACATGAAGCTTGTGAATAGTTAGTGTAGTCAGTCATCCAGGGTGCCCAGGATGTGGGACTTTCAATGCTAAAATCAGAGAGGTCCCCACAAAGCAGGATGAGTTGGCCATCTTATGACTGATACGTATAGGGTTTGACACGGGCATCTGATGTCGGAACTTCAGCTGTTAAACGCTTCTCAATACCTGCTTGGCAAAGTTTCTGGCTACCTTATTTATGAGCTAAGATAAAATTTTCGAAATGGTGAGTTCAAAAGTACTATTAGGTATCATACGGTGTAGGAGTTTATCTTCCAAGATGGGCAGCTCCCTGAGGACAGGAGCTCCCACTTATGTCTCTCCCGTCATCTCACGATCCCAGCATTAGACTTTGCGCACGGTATATGCTCAGGAAGGGCTTCTTCAGTGTGAAGTTCTTCTCCGGTCACTAGGAGTGGCAAAATGCAGCCCATCCTTAGCTGGTCACTGGGGTCCTTGAGTGCCGTACCCATTTCAGTTCTCCCTCTTCTTCCCTCCCCCTGCATGCACCCAAATGGTTGCCTTTCCCCCCATGATGCGTCCAGGTTTCTCAGCTTGTCCGCCGCACTAGAGAATGTGTGCCCCAGAGCATGTTCGGTGGCTTGCTTTGCCTTTCCTTCCTTAACACTGCCCTGTCATGCTCTTGGAAGTCGTAGGTCCCCTGTTTGCCTTCCTGGGATTCCTGTCCTGGGGAATTACTTACTTGGTACACCCATGCTGGGAGTCAGACATCCAACTGAAATTGCCAATAAGCCTGCAGTCTGTTGCACTGTCTTTGCATTTCCCCTAATTTAGGACTTTGTGAAGGATCAATCGATGTGGCAGAGATCCCCGGTTGTCACCCAGTATCCATTTTCCTTTCTCCCTTGGGAATAAAACATTCACCACGGTGCGTGGCTGCCCTCATCAAGGCCAGTCTCTCTTGCATGGCCATGTGACTAAGTCCTGGCCACTGGGGTGTGAGTGGCAGTGTCCCATAATATCTCCCAAGACCTTTGCTGATGAGAGCTGGTATTCTCCATCATTTTCTCTCTCCTGGAACATCAATTCCACCTTAGATTATGAGGGCGGAGACCACACTATGAGGATGGCAAGGTGGTGATCTAGAAGTTTCCTGGGCGCCTGATCCCATGGGGCCCTGTGTTGGCCCTTGATCTGCCTACCCAGATTTCTATATTAAAAATAAACAAGTTTCTATCTTATTGAAGCCACTGCTATTATTTTGCTTTTTGTTTAGTTACAGTTTTAACCCCAAGTAAAATAGTTGCAATGATTCAAGTCGCTGCCTGACATGAAGGATGTGTCACCTTATGCTCAATTACACCTGCAAAACAGAGCCACCACTCAGCTTTGGTGTTCACAGCATGGAGATGGAAAAACAAAAGCCCTCAGGGGGCCATGGGATCGTCTGCGTACCCCTCGCTGTCCTGTGGTTCCTGTTGCTCTGTGTTGGAATGGCCATGCCCAGGGTTTTATTCTGGCTTCAGCCGACTCTGCCAAATTTCTGAGGAGCGACTTCTCTCTCTGTGCACCTGTGTGCCCTCCGTTGCACTTCTGGTCTACATCACAGCCAAAGAAAAGATTTTTGTAGGTCCTGATTCTCGATGTTTTTAAATGAAGAAACTTCCAGAATAAATATAACATGAAAAGAGCTCCCCAAGGTGCTACGGTTAAAAAACAAAACAAAACAAAACAAAAAACTGCACAGCTGCCCCCCTCCCCCAACCGATAATGGACTAGAGGCTTCCATGCCAAGTCTGCCCGAGTGACCAGAGCTCTCGACGATGGCCTGGCCTAAGGTAGCATAGGGTACTCAGCAAAGTTAGCTGACTCTGAGTCATGGCTTGGAGCCCAAGTATGAGGTCCTCTCTCATTTCAGCTCTCTTGGGCACATGCTGTCTCTTACCCTTTATAATATAAAGCTTATATTAGCTTTAACCAGCAGTTTGTTATGTAAAATGTTCCACATGACAGCTCAGCTTTGCCCTAATTCCCCCATTTCCTGCAACCTCTCAAAGATCTTTCTTAATGTCCTTGCTCTGTAATCCATTAATTTCTATTTTATGAGTAGAGACTTCCCTTGATATTTCTTGGCTACTACCCGTTTTTTTCTTCTTCTCAGTCTTTTTTCCCCCTCCTCTTGACATCCTTTCTCATCAGGCGCTTCTCCACATTGGATACAAATCTCCCCTCTTTTAGGTCAGGCCTATTGCCCAATATTTCATCCTGCATACAAAGAGAAAATAAACGGTCAAGACAGTCTTCTCAGAAACAAAAGCATAAAAGGTTTTCTTTGTGCAGTTCAGGGGTAAGACCTATCTCAAAATGCCCATTTCACCCTCTTGGATCTTTCCTTTCCTTTTCTTCTCTGAGCTCCGTTACCTCTGTGCTCCTCTCTTCCAGCACTGACGACACATATCTAATATAATAAGGCACTCGCTTCCCCTCCACTGCCACGCTATGAGATCCCTGAAACCAGGGATCATATCTTTTACTTTTTTTGCATGGGGCCAAACAGCCACATGCACATAGAAGGTTCTGCACAAATGTTAAAAGATTGGATGCTGTAAATCCCTCAGCTGTCTTTGTTTTAAATCATTTTCCGATCACACATTAAGGAGTTGCTGGATATCCTCAAAATTACCTGATGAATGGGGCTTCATCAAAAGTTAACAGTTCTGCTTTTTGAAAGGTACTGTTAAGAACGTGAAGGAATAAGCCGCAGACCAACAGAATGTAAAGGTCTTGTATCTGAATATTTAAATAATTTCAAAAATCAGTAATAGCCAAGTAACCCAATAAATAAGTGGCAGAATATTTGAATACGTTAAGAAGATATATGGAGAGAAAATAAGCACATGAAAAGGGGCTCTTCCTCATTAACATTGGGGAAGTGCTCATTAAAACCATAATGAGATACCATTCTCTATTAAAGTGGCTGAAACTGGGGCGCCTGGGTGGCTCAGTCGGTTGAGCGTCCGACTTCGGCTCAGGTCACGATCTCGCGGTCCACGAGTTCGAGCCCCGCCCCGGGCTCTGGGCTGATGGCTCAGAGCCTGGAACCTGCTTCCGATTCTGTGTTTCCCTCTCTCTCTGCCCCTCCCCCGTTCATGCTGTGTCTCTCTCTCCGTCTCAAAAATAAATAAACGTTAAAAAAAAAAATTAAAAAAAAATAATAAAGTGGCTGAAACTAAAAAGATTGATCATTCCAAGTGTTGATGATAAGAAGGAACCAGAATATACACATTGCTGGTGGCCGTGTAAAATGGCACAACCACTTTGGAAAATAGTTTGAAGGTTTCTTAAAAAGTTAAACATGCACCCACCATAGCCCCAGCCATTCAATCCTCAGTATTTACCCAAAGACACACAAAGACCTATGAATGAATCTTCAGGGCAGCTTGCTTTGCAGTAGACCAACACCGGAAACAACTCAGATGTTGGTTAACAGATCAATGGACAAAAAAACTGTGGTATGCCCACGCAGGGAATACAACTCAGCGATAAAAAGGAACGGATGTTTGATACAGAGTACAACATGGACAAATCGTAACACAATTTTGCAGGGTGAAAGAAGCCAGACAAAAAGTGTGTACTCTATGATTCAATTTATGTAAAATCCTAGGAGATACAAACTATATAGCCACAGAAAACACATGAGTGATTGTTTAGGACTGGGGCAAGAGGGTCAGGGAGGGGCTGCAATGAAGCAAGAGGAAACTTTGAAGGGATGACTGGACATGCTCACGATCTTGATGGTTTTATAGGTGTACGTATTTGTCCAAACGTATCCAACGGATACTTTAAATATGTGCAATTTCTCACCGCAAAAAAGAATGGTAACTATGTGACAGGACGGAGGTGGTAGCTGAGAGGACGGTGGTCATCATTTTGCAGTGTATAAATGTATCAAATCAATACGCTGTACACTTTAAACTTACCCAATGTTACGTGTCAATTATTTCCACGATAAAGCCGGAAATAAAGAAGTGCGGTTTATTATATTGTTTATACACAGTTGTGTATGATAATTATTGTCTGTGTATTTGTGTATTGCTTGTTGTTTATTGCGTATTTATACCTCAAAAAGCCAGATAGGCAGAGATAGATGAAAGATAGATAGATAGGCAAATAGACAGATGCCTTTGATTACTACCCACCGTTCTTTCAATCGCTTTTGTTTTCCTCAAAAACTAGTCTATCAACTTGTTTCCACATAAAATAAAGGTACCACTCACAGAGCTTGAGTCAAGGGACAGATGTGGCCTTTTGTGAAACTGGATGAAAGTTTTCTTGACTTTGCTATTAAAAAGAGTATGTCTGGGAAGATGTGAGACTGTCGTATTATTGACACCTATTTCTCACTTTTTTCCTCGAGTACCTTGTCGTCAGCCTCAGTTAGGAGCAGTGAAGTGGGAGGAACTTACAGCCCTGGCTCATTTTGAGACTCTAGGCATTAGTACTAAATGCATGAATGATTCTGCTAAACAGGGCTGGCTCTGAAGTCCCAGCCTGGGCCAACGGAAACTACCCCGAGGAAGGAGAGTTCCCTCTATGACTTGTTGGCCCCCCCTTTTCAGTGCCAGGACACAGAGATGAATTTGCCCCAGCTCACCCCTTTTGTGCCGGGGGTGGCTGCAGGGGTCAGCCCTTCACTCTGGGCTGAGTCCTGCCAGAGAGGCATGAACAAGTGCACAGGGAGCCCAGGACAGCAGTGGTGGTTTCCCCCTCAGACGTCAGTGAAGACAGTTTCTGCAGCAAGCACTGAGGGTGAGTAGAGCTGACCCAGGAGAGGGGCATGTGCATTTCAGCTAGAGCAAACAGCATGGAGATAGCAAACAGTGCAGTGATGAACCCCGGTGAGCAGTTGGTGGGGGGGTGGCTATAAAGAGAATGGATGGACTATGGAGATCGGCTCCGGGCTAATGAGGGGAGGTCCCTCAGCTGCTAAGCGGGAGGAGCCCTTCCCACCGGGCCACACTTCCACGACCCGCTCAAGGCGACCTAGGGGCTGCTTCTCTCCTTACTGGGATTGCCCAACCAGGGGACTGTGCCAACAAGCAGTGACGGCAGCCTCAGAAGGCAGAAGGAACTCTACCTGGAAGGAGGAGAGTTTGCAAAGGAAACATGGGAGCAAGTGTGAAAACCTGAAGCCCCTCATCGGGCTCTCAGATCCCGTGCCTCCCTCTTTCTGCCCCTCCCCTGCTCACGTTCTGTGTCTCTCTGTCTCAAAAAGAAAGAAACATAAAAAATGAAGAGTTTTTCAGCCTCAAATGGGCTGAGGTAAGAAACCCTGACACACAGTAAGTCCCTATTAACCAGAAGGTGAGAAACAGCTGTTGTAAAGCCCATGCTGCCACCCCAGAGAACACAGGAGATGGTTCTTCCTTCAGGGGGCCTTGGACACATAATTATTGTGGAAGGAAAAAAAAAAGCCAGAAGATAAGAGCGCTGAGGATTTAGTAGAAGTGACAGCTGAGACTAGAAAAAGTAATGATTATTTGTAAACACGACTGAGAAGGAATTAATTGTGGCCAGTGTCTAAAGATGGAATGTATCTGCTAGAAATAACTGATACGTGCATGGTGATTCATAGTTTTTATGAAGTGCTTTCTTAAATCTTATCAAAAATATTGTAAGTACTTTTTAACCAAAATAGCAATGTCAACAACAAAACCCACGGGCTCTGGCATGTAAAAGTTTAGTTAAATTTAGCCGGGACGTAGACAAATGAGGTGCTGCTATATATATTTTGGAGATTTCTACATTGTCAGATGACAGAAATGACTATGTAAAAAATCCTTTTGTTTACTTGAAAAACTTTTATGCCTTTATTACTTTCTTCCGCAAGTAGCCCAAGATCTTGATGGGGATGTTATATAATACATGGAAAGGAAAAGAAGAAAATTGACCCATAATCCTGACACCTAGAGATAAATATTGTTAACATCTTAGTGACTATAATCTATATCTTTATCATAAACCATTACCGGATTATGCACGCTATATCGTGATTATTTATTCATTCGTTTAAAAATATTTGTTTACTGTTTACTTATTTTTGAGAGAGAGAGAGAAAGAGCAAGTGGGGGAGGGGGCAGAGGGAGAGGGAGACACAGAATCTGAGCTGTCAGCCCAGAGCCCCACGTGGGGCTCAAACTCACGAACTGTGAGATCATGACCTGAGCCAAAGTCAGAGGCTTCCCCAACTGAGCCATCCACGTGCCCCTGTATCATGATTATATTGGGGCACCTGGGTGGCTCAGTTGGCTAAAGCATTGGACTTCGGCTCAGGTCATGATCTCGTGGTTTGTGGGTTCAAGCCCCCCGTCGGGCTTTGTGCTGACAGCTCGGAGTCTGGAGCCTGCCTCAAATTCTGCGTCTCCCTCTCTCTCTCTGCCCCTTCCTTGCTTGTGCTCTCTCTCCCTCTCTCACTCAAAAATAAATATTAAAAAAAATTATAAAAAATTAAAAAATATATATTGTATTATGGTCTCCCTCCCACCTAAGTATTCTTGTAACAACGCCAGTTTTGATGGCTGGGAAGCTATGCTGTATTTTGCAAGCACTTTTATTATAGACAATGCTATAGTGAACATCATGCGTCACCTTTAGATAATGTAAATGTGAGAAACTCCCTGAGGTTTGAGGAAGGTTTTTTTCCTGTCCTTTAGAAAAACATTTCAAGCAAATATGACTGCATCCCAAGTAAGTTCCTGCATTCTGTGTGTACCCGGTCCTTAAGCTAGCCTGATGTGATGGTTAATTTAGTATGTCAACTTGGCTAGCCACGTGTGGTCAAACATTCTAGAAGCTTCTGTGACAGGGTTTTTGGATGCGTTGTGCATTTAAATTGCCAGACTTTGAGTAAAGCAGCTTGCTCTGTGTAAGGAGGGTGGGTGGGCCTCAATCAACCAGTTGAAGGCCTGGATGGAATCAAAGAATTAAGTCCTCCGTGCAAGAAGGAATTCTGCCAGCAGACCGCCTTTGGACCTCACCTGCGGCATTAGTTCTCCTGGTGCTTCAACACACTGCCTTTGGATGCAAACTACAATTCTTTACTGGGTTCCCAGGCCTCCCCAGTCAGATTTTGGACTTCCCAAACCCTCACAATCACATGTGACAATTCCTTAGATAGATAGATAGATAGATAGATAGACAGTCTCTCGTTGGTTCTGTTTCTCTGGAGATCCCTGCCTACCACACTAGGTAAAGGCCCCTCCTCTGAGTCTTGGCTCCCTCAGTTGCATCTACAAGGATGAATCATAGCTGACTTTAGAAGGAGTAGATACATTGTGACAACAGTTTCAAAAGGACAGCCCTTCTTTGTCAACATCAGGAATAGAATACTGGTATCAAGGGGCGCCCGGGGGGGCTCAGTCGGTTAAGCGTCCGACTTAGGCTCAGGTCATGATCTCACGGTCCGTGAGTTCGAGCCCCGCATTGGGCTCTGTGCTGACAGCGCGAGTCTGGAGCCTGCTTCGGATTCTGTGTCTCCCTCTCCCTCTGCCCCGCCCCCTGCTTGCACTCTGTCTCTCTCTCTCTCTCAAAAATAAATAAACATTAAAAAAATTTAAAAAAAAAGAATATTGGTAACAATACACAGTCATGGTGGGGGCCTCTGGCCACCCACGTGGCAGTGATCACGTTACGCACTGATACCTCTGATAGCATCTTATAGCATCTTCTAGATCCTCCCGTTTTCCAGCTAAGTAGACAAGATCAAGAGGTTGTTGCAAGAGAGACCCCGGGTACCATTCCAGCTGGTCAAACTCCTTGCCTAATGGTCTACCTGCCACACTGGACTTGGCGGTGTATTGGAAGTTATTTCCTCCCAAAACAGAAAAGAGTCTGGGGGCTTGAGGGGCCAGGAACCCAACTGCACGAGAACAATGCAGACAAGTTGTAGGGATGGGAGACATCTGGGTTGAGAAAAGAGCAAAGGAGGACCATGGTTGGTGTCGTCACTAATGAGCTCATTATGGAGGAGGGATTTGGTTTATATTTTGCGGAGGCAGAACTGGGATCCGTGTGGGTGGAAGCCACAGGGAGGCAGATTTCAGATCATTGTAAGCTGTCTGGGACAAGTAATGAGCTTCCTTGGAGCAGAGGAATGTAAGAGAGGCTACGGAAAAGAAATTCAGCCTGCGTTGGACAGGATGGTCTTTTATATCCTTTCCAGCCCTGGATTCTGTGACAGCTAACCAAGCACACATAGCCTGGGTGCCCATCCCCTCCCTGCCCAAGCGGGATCATAGATAACAAAGCAGCCATCGCAGAAGAGGCACGAAGTCACCTAAGACGTGTTTCTAAGGCTGGCACAGCCGGTCACCCGGGTTCCCGTTTCCACCAGCCTGCTAGGACACGGGCCTTTGACTCGCTCAGGGTACTGACGATGGCTTCTGTAAACAAGGCTCTGCTCGGCTTGCAACCCAAATGGTCTGTGCCTCACTGCACAGGGACCCCGTGTCTGTACGTCCAGGGTCTGCACAGGTCTACAGTGCTGCCGTGCTCCGGCCAAGTGGCCAAATAATTGATGACAGGGCTGTGAATGGCAGGGATTGAGCTGAGAAAATCCGCTGAAACTGGTTCCGGTTCATCCCAGCCTAATTCCCTCGGCCCAGCAGGTCCTGAGAAGATTCTTCTCCGCCAGGTCGGGCATGGAGGGGCTCTGAGACAGATTGTATCTGGCTGACCTGAGAGAACCTGACCCTGGTTCCCACTTCTCAGAAACTGGGGGCTTCTGAGAAGTCACTCCCAATCACTGAGTCACTGCTGCCTGCCGCAGGACCCCCCCCCCCCCACCTTCCGGGGAATGTTAGTAGCAAGAGTGGTTAGAAGGAGCGTAGATTTCTTTCTTCCAAATGCCTCGGGACACCTGGCGATCTGAGGTTTCAGGAGGGCAGAGAGGCCTGGTGTCGAAACCGTGTGTGTGAGAACGGCTTGGACTTGTCTGGGGTCAGCTCGGGCTGTGTCAATGTTCCGCAGCTGCCAAAAGAGCTCCCGCTTCTCCGGGGCATTGGCGGTGCTGGGAGTGGGGACAGTGACAGCCGGCCGCTGCTCCGGCTCTGATCAGCTCATGTCAGCTCCGTGTTTCCCCCTGGGCACGTGGAGCAGGAGAAGGACAGAGCCGGCCCAGTTTGGTAAAGTTGCAGGAGGCAGAGGGCTGGGTAAGACAAGGGGGACCTTTAACCCAAAGAAGCAAAGACAGGGGAGAACAGGAGAGTACTTCTCACACCTCTGCACAGCTGTTGGGAGGAAAGGAGGTTGTATTCATCCCAGGCGGCCGAGGGCCAGGTGGAAGATAGAGGAGAGGGTATGACACGTGTTAGCCCCTCCATAATTCTAAATGTGACACGGGCTGCTTCAGGGAGCAGTGAGTTCCGCATCCCCTGAGGTGCGCAAAGTGCAGCCAGAAAGCAAGGTCACATGTTGGATTGGTGATAGTGGGGAGATATTGCCAGCATCACAGGGAATCCCGTCCGGACCCAAGGGTCTCTATCGTAAATACGTCTCTGAGTCTCTATCAGTTACCTACTGTCATAAAAATGTAAAGTGACAAAAGTCGCAGCAGCAGACAACTGAGCACTTATGTAGCTCCTGCGTCTGCAGGTTGGCTGGGAGCAGCTGAGCCGGGCTGGGTTGGTTGGGAGTAGCTCTGTGTCACGTGATTCTCCTCCTCCTCGGACCAGGGAGCCAGCCTGGGCTTCTCCATCTCACGGTGATGGCAGGAGGGCAAAAACATGCAAGCAGAAGACTATAAGGCCTCCAGAGTCCTCGGTCCGGGTTCCATCACCCCTGCCTCATCCCACTGCCCCGGGCAAGTCACACGGGGGAAGAGATAAGGAAGTATGTAGTGTCCATGGGTACAGGGCGGGGCGAGGCCTCGGGCCAATAGTGCAGCCCCACTACGGTGGTCACTATGTCAGTTTTGACAGACACACACAAAGTAGGTGTGCAAACATTGAGTGAACATGTGACAAGTTTCCTAGCAAACCGAGTCGTTCCCGAGGCAGGTTCATGAGGAGATCGGAGCTCTCTGTAGAATGCGTAAGTTCCTGGCCATACAAAGCCTTGGTGGGCACATACAAGCCTTTGGATTCTATGCTGTGCCTAAAAATCTATAACTTACAACAGACAGGGGTCCCAGGCATCATCTAGCCCAAATATCTCACTTCACAGACTGGCAATCCAAGATCCAGAAAGGGGAAGAATCCTGTCCAAGCCCGTCCAGTTGAGATCTAGCTGTTGCTGTGGTGTTCCTTCTCCCTGCACTGCCAGGGTCAGCGGGACTTGCTAGTTTCTGAGGTGACACTGCAGGGACCAAGTGTGGATGCAAATGAGACATAAAATGCAGCTCAGAACCCCCACCTATGATCGTTGTAAGATTTCGGTCAGATGACAGGTCTGTAATGCCTGGCACATGGCAGGTGTGTAATACCCGATGATCATTGCCAATATTACTCCATAAAGTATTTGGGTGCTCAGGGCAGGAAAAGAGGCTTGACGGGGGAAGCAGGAACAAGGGCTGGCTTTCAGAAGGCTTTCGTAGGAGCTGGGACTGCAGGGTATGGCTTGCAGGTAGCCTGCGGGGGCACACAGTTCTCTGTGCCCTTGTTCACACTGGCTTTAGTTGGGCACACTGGCAAGAGCCGATGGGGTCTTGGAGAAAAGGAGGCAGAGTCTGCCCAAGTGGAAAGATTGCTGAGTGCATGAGATGTCTCATGTCCTCAGTGTTATGCAAGTTGTGGTGGGGGCAGAGATGTGGACAATGCCCTTGAGACCCACACAGTCTGACAGGGCAGAGATAACTGCCAGCAATGACGGCAAACCAGTGGCCACATGGCTGTGAGGACACTGGGAATGGACCCACTGGTTCTATTTCAGTGTTTCATGAGTTCGGTCAAAACAGGGGCTGTCTTTCCCCGGTCCCTAGAAGAGTGTCTGGCATACAGAGGGTGCTAAATAAGTGTTGGTGGAATGAACAAGTGTCAGATGAGTCTGAGAGGTTTTTAAAGTCTTCCTGGAGCAGATGTAACCTGGACCGGGTGCTAAAGACTAGGTGGGATTGGGAGCCACGGTGGGCAGTTATTCTGGATATGGATTTGCCTTCCGTGCACACAATATTCCTGCCAAGATTCCCATGCAGAATGCCTTATCCACGGCAGGGCCCTCCACACGTCTGCCTCTGATCGACTTACTTCACAACCAAGTGAAGTGCCCTAGTGAGCCTGTGCTCATGAAATTCACCGGTCTTGCCATGTTCCTCATCTACATGAAACAGCTGGCTTGATAGAACGGCAGAACAGTAAAGAAACAAAACCTTGCAGGGCTGCGGTGATGTCCTCTGTGGTGCTGCATCTACTGTAAATCAGCATCCAATACGTGGTGCCACCTCTCTCCTTGCCAGGCTTCACAAGCCCAGGAATCAAAGAAGGGAAAAAGGAATGGCCCGCTCACTACTACCCCTAGCAAGTTTTTAGCAGAATTTTTGCTTCCTTGTCTCATGACTTTATGCGCTGTTGGCTTAGAGGTCTTGGTTCCAAAGGAGGAATGCTTCCACCAGGAGACGTGACAACGATTCCATTGAACTAGAAATTAAAGATTGCCATCCCGTCTATTTGGGGCTTCTTGTGCCTCTGAATCAACAGGCAAAGAAGCTACCGTGCTGGGTGGGGTGATGCGTCCTGACTACCAAGGAGAAATTGAGTTGCTACAAAACAATTGAAGTAAAGGGAAGTAGCTCTAAAATACAGGGCATCCCTTAGTACTGCCAGGCTCTGTGATCAATATCAATGGAAAAACACAACATCCAATTCAAGCAGAGCTGCTAACGGCCTAGATCCTTGAGGAATGAAGATTTGAGCCACTCCACCAGGCAAGAGCCATGATCAGCTGAGGCATTTGCTAGGGATAAGGGAAGGTGGGGTGATAATGGAAAAAAAATAGTTATAAATATCAGCCATGACCACATGACCGGTGGCAAGAATGGAGACTGTGAGTGTTGTGTTTCTTCCTTGTTTTGTTATGAATGTGTGTGTGTGTGTGTGTGTGTGTGTGTGTGTATACATACAGGTATGCCAAATATTTTATTTTCTTTTATCTCCTATGCCCTCATCATCTAATATAAGATGTATTTGTAATAGTTAAGTATATATCACAGTATTTAAGTTGCCAGATATCAAAAGAGAAGAGTGAATATCACCAAAATACGTTGCATCTTCTTGTATGAAAAGGGTTAACATGTTTCTGGTGTGTGCAAGACAGGTGCATCATTGTCGGTGGAAGTATGGCTTTGTGATTATCTTTACTTGACAATTACGTATGGTTTCAGGGAATATATATTGGTGCCAAGTTGACAAGGGGTGGACTGTGATGGTCAGATTTATGTGTCAACTTGGCTAGCTTACAGCCCCTAATTATTCAATCAAGCATTAATCTAGGTGTTGTCATGAAGGTATTTTATAGATGTGATTAAGGTCCCTACTGAGTTGACTTTAATTGAGGGAGATTATCCTAGATAGTCTGGATGGGCCTGATTCAATCAGTTGAAAGGCTTTAAGGACAGAGCTGAGGCTTCCTAGAATAAGACGAAATTCTACTTGTGGACTACAGCTCCAGCTTGTGTCTTGCAAATTGTAGCCTGTTCCTCCTGACAGCCTTCCCTACAGATTTTTGACTTGTCTAAGCCAACCCTCACAACCCGCACAACCCTGACAATTCCATAAGCCACCAGTTGTGTTTCTCTGGTTGAACTCTGATACAAAATATGTGGAGGTCAACCCAGTGGAAAGGGCTAGGGAGAAGGGCATGACATGTTAGGGGGTGGGTCACAGGGACTGATTACTGCAGGGAATAAAAGGCACTTGGTCTAGTTAAGCCAAGACAGTAAGTAAGAGCTGGATCAAGTAGCATGATGTGTGGAGGCTGAAATGTCAGGCTGAGGAGTCAGAATTCAATGTTGTAAATGATGGAAGCCATCAAAGGCTTCCATGTTGGATACAGACTGATAAAAGTCTAGGCCTCTAAAAGATCCATCTGGCTCTCTTATAAGAATGGACTGGAGCTAGGAGAAAGTGAAAGCAGTGAGGGTCCCTTTGATCGGTTCTGTTTTCGGAGAGCTGAGGGCCTGTATGCAAGAGTTTAACTGGGAACCATTAATTTAACAGGAGGCCATTTTGGGCATTTCCAATGGAGGCGGGGGTGGAGGCAAAGATGTAGGAATGGTGGCGGCATATCGACTGAGAGACAGGGAGAGTGGGGAAATTAAAACCTCACATGGTAGATGGGGTCATTTTCTCAATTCTTTATAGCCTCCCCGCATTAGAATTACACATCTGTGGCCATGGCCGAGACGTTTTAGCAGTTGATGCTCAAGATTCTACTATAGATGATATATGTCCCCGATGCCCTGATGGTCGGGTGACTTTCTTTGGCCAGTGGAATGTATGCAGAAGTTGCAATACATGAGTTCTGAACCGAGGCTTCCAAAGGCATCACAGTTCCACGTGCTTCTGTGATTCTATGAGAAGAATTTTCCAAAGAAAGTAGCTGCTATCCCCTCAGCCTGAGCTCGAGTTTGAATATGTGTTGGGGCCATTCAGAGCCCAACCCTCAGTCTGGACCAGCGGAGGACCAAAGTAGGCCTGTGCAGCCAGGGCCGGCCTAGACCAGCCAATTCTCCGTTCCTCTGGAGACCCTGGAGCCCGAGAACAAATCCTTACTACTGTAAGTCCTTGAGCTCCGGGGTAGTTTGCTACCTAGCACGAATGTAGCAATCACGATCCTTCATACGAAGAGAATGTGGCTGCTTCATTTCAGTGGCTAAACACGTACTGACTCCAGAGGAAGAATCTGTTTAGCTGTGGGCCAGAGCTGGAGGTAAAATCTGAGACACTGCAGAGGAGTGGAGAGTACATTGTACTGACCCAAGTTCTAGACGCGTATCTGCCACTAATTCTCTGAATGACCTTTGGCTGATCACGTCCCCTGACCCAGCCTCCATTTCATAGTCTATGCAACATAGTGGCTCACTAAATGCCCACCGGTTTAACTCTGCCCGGTTCCAATATCAGACTTGCTAGTATGTTGATCGATGACACTACTAGCCGGTAAAACTGTTAGGCCTTGCTTCAAACCCTTAAAACTTTGGTAGTGGCTGGCTAGAACTGCCTTGAGAAAGGGACTGAGGTTGCATCCAAGCTCAGCAAGAACGAGCTCCACGGGTGGCCCCCTGGGAAGTTAGGAAATGGTGGGGTGGTGATTTGCACTCCTAAGGTAACCACTTCCCCCTGGGAAAGGTGCACATGAGGGTCCGTGACAGCGATGCTTTGGGGCTACCTGTTCAGCAGGAAAGCCTGTGGAGCCAAAGCAGGGGCTGTTGGGTGTTCCTGGCTCTGAGAACCTTCTGCCAGGTTCCCTGTGCCCGGTGCTTGGGAGCAGATCTTCTGACATCTTTGAAGCAATCAAATGAGCAATAAAATTGTTGCTTCCCTGAGCTTCTTAGAAGCTACATAGGAAGCAGGCGGTGTGTGCTGCTAACTTCAAATTCCCCGTGGCTGCCCCCGGAAGCTCTCACGATGCTAGTAACCACCGTGCTTTCCTGAGCTCTGCAGTCCTGATGGAGCATGGGTGTGCACACAGCATCCTCTCAGGGGGCTCGAGAGAGGAGCACAGCTCTGCCCTAGGATGCACGGGACCCAGCTCTGTCCACAGTTCCCTGTGTCGTCTTTCGAGAACTGCGGGGCTTCCTGTCAGCTTCCTCATGTCTAAATTGTAATCCTGCAGCACAGGTAAGAACCAGGAAGGTGGACTTGGGCTTCAGGATCCCTTATAGCTTCTACATGCTCTGTTTCTACTAAAAGGGAACTTGAAGGGGCGCCTGGGTGGCTCAGTCGGTTAAGCGTCCGACCTAGGCTCGGGTCATGACCTCACAGTTCATGAGTTCGAGCCCCGCATCGGGCTCTGTGCTGACCGCTCAGAGCCTGGAGCTTGTTCCAGATTCTGCGTCTCCCTGTCTCTCTGCCCGATTCCTGCTTGTGCTCTGTCTCTCTGTCTCTCGAAAAAATAAATACATGTTTAAAAAAACTTAACATAAAAGAAGCTTGGATAGGAGACGTTTTACAAGAGACCGAGGGTTTGAGTTCACAGTCTTTGAGTCATAAGTGACAGAAAACCTAGGCCAAACTGGTTTAAGGAGATACATTTGACTGATATAACCACAAAGCACAGGGATAGTGTTTGGTTGCAGGCGTGGCTGGGCCCAGGGTTTGAAAATCACCATACCTACGATACTAACACATTCAGCACTCCCTCCAGGCCTTGACTGTTTTCCTCAGTACTGGCTCTGCCCTCGGGCAGGATTTCTCCAAGGGGTGGCTCTCAGCAGCTCCAGATTCTCCCACCTCCTAAAAACAAAAGACCAGCAGAAGACGGGCTTCATTTCTCTCCTTTTTTTTCTAGCGAAATTTCCGGGATTGCATTTCACCGGAGGGCTTAGGCTCTGCCTCCATCCTGAACCAGTCATGGGACCAGGAGTGGGGGGCCCAGGGTTGACCCCACTTTCAAATACATGGACAGAGAACGGGAAAATGTTTCGAAAAGAAGGAGGGATGGATGCTGGGAAGACAAAACAACAGACACGCACACCCTGGGACAAGGTTTCTGTGTTTATTCGCTGACAGCTGACCCAGCCAGGAGACATTCCTGAGGCTGGGAAAACGAACAAACGAAAAAAAAAAACCACCTGGTCACTCATTAGCTGGTGCAAAAACACCTGCCAGTATGCGCTAGTGATTTTTAGGAGGTAAAAAAGTGGCCTATTAAAAGACCCCCAATCATTGGGGGCATTCAAAGTCATTGGGGAGAGAAAGATGAACACAGACAGTGAATGAGGGAGACGGGCTGAAGTGGCTGATTCATAGCAGTGCTCTGGGAAGCAAGAGAGTGCAGGGATCACAGGGACCAGAACAGTGAGGACCCGGGCCTTGATGGGGAGACTACCTCTGGACGAGTGCCAGGCGTAAGGTGGACATTACAGGTATGGGATGGATGCTGGAGGTGTCAAGATGATTCAAGGGCTCCACGGATACAGAGTAGAGCTGGCTGAACAGGCAGGAAAGAACGGGACCAGACTCTGAGGAGTCAGACCCACGTGAGGGATTAGATTTACACAAGGGGCGGCAGGGAGCCATAGAAGGCTTTAGAGCAAGGGCAGGGCTGGACACAGAGCTTGCTCTTCCTGCCAGCCCCACAGGTCTGCCTGGCACTGCACCAGCCCCATCCCAGAGGACTCCAGAACGCCCACGTTAAAATCACACACGTTAAACTGTCAAATAAAAGGGAAAGGGCAACACGGCATACAGTGTACGATCCCAGTTTGGTGGATAAAATATATAGGCATATGCTGCCGACCACCACGTAGTGAGCTCTTGTATTCACTGAGTGTTCCCTGGAATGTGCCGCAGAGCACTCGCGGTGAATTAGTCCTCACCCTGTGACGTGGGTATCATCTTCCCCTTCCGCAGCTCGAGAACTAAGTTTTACGCGGAGTGGGTGAGCGGCAGAGGTGGGGTGTGACGCTGGGGATGTCTAAATCCACCTTAGCCCCTGTGTTGAAATGTTAACGGTGATTATGGCTCTGTGGGTGGATTACAAGGGATTTTCATTTTCTTTTCTATACTTTTCTATAGTTTGCCAATTGTCTACAGTGAATATTTATATTACTTTGGCAGGAGAAAACAAATACATACTTTAAAAAAAAAAATTCCTCCAGGTGTGCCTGGGTGGCTCAGTCGGTTAAGCATCCGACTTCAGCTCGGGTCATGATCTCGCGGTTCGTGGGTTCGAGCCCCGCGTCAGGTTCTGTGCTGACAGCTCGGAGCCTGGAGCCTGCTTCCCATTCTGTGTCTCCCTCTCTCTGCCCCTCCCCTGAGCATGCTCTGTCTCTGTCTCTGTCTTTCTCTCTCAAAAATAAACATTAAAAAAAAAATAAAAAATAAAATCCTCTGGTCCTCGTGCTAGGGACCCGAGCCCTTCTGAGAATTACTCCCCAAACTACCACTGAATTTCCCCAGCACTTCAGGGGAAACAACCTGCTCACAAACCAGCAGAGAGAAGCTTTGCTCTCAGACTCTAGGTCCCCCATATTGTTGCAGTGCCCATTTCATTTTTTTTTTTTTACCATTTCCTCTCATTCATAAATTAATTTTAATTACACAAAGGATATAAGGATACTCATTTGTGCCCTGTAGAAAATTAAAATACTACAGGTAAGACTCAAATTCCATGTGCTCATCACCTCTCCTGTCCAATGACCTCCCATGAGAGGTCATGGAGTATAGTTATTTTTCGAGACATTTCCCTCTGTATTTACACATGTAAATATGTATCCAGGAAAATAAAATGCTATTATTGCGTGTGTATTTAACACTACTGCATTCTGTTTTGCATACTATTCTGCAACTTGCTTTTTAAAAAAATTTTAATGCTTATTTATTTTGGAGAGAGAGAGAGGCAGACTGCAAGTGGGGGAAGGGCAGAGAGAGAGGGACGGACAGAATCAGGAGGAGGCTCCAGGCTCTGAGCTGTCAGCACAGAACCTGACATGGGCTCGATCCCACGAACTGTGAGATCATGACCTGAGCCGAAGTCAGACGCTTAACCAACTGAGCCACCCAGGTACCCCTGCAACTTGCTTTTTAAAAAAGAAAATGTTTACTTATTTCTTTTGAGAGAGACAGGGAAAGAGCACACATGAGCCAGGGAGGTGCAGAGAGAGGGGAAGAGAGAGAATCCCAAGCAGGCTCCGCAAGGTCAGCACGGAGCCCGATGTGGGGCTTGATCTCACAAACCGTGAGATCATGATCTGAGCCGAAATCAAGAATCAAACGCTTAACCGACTGAGCCACCCAGACGCCCCGCGACTTGCCTTTTTCATTCACCAGGATGCCGCAGCTGTCCTCTGGAATTGGGAAGAACCAAAAATGTCATCCAAGCAATGCGCGCAGCTCATTCCCAGAAGGAAGAGGCTTTGTGCCTCGGACTGTCGTGCCAAGGCTGAGCGTCTCGCTGCCTGTAAGGTCAGAACGCTGTCCACGAAGGGCCACCAGGTGGCCGTTAACATTACCGGCCACCATCATCATTGGGACATCGTCAGCAACTCCAGAAGGGAGTCATGGCACCTGCATGAATACCACAGGGGCCCTTAGTTCTCCTCCCCGACGGGGGCCGGTTTCAAGGATCAGGCCTAGAAGCAGAGCGAGGAGCTGGAGGGGAAGGCCTTGCTTCACCCAGGAAGCCAGGAGACGGTGGGGCAGGGGAGGGGCGGCCAGCAGGTGCGGTCTTCCCCAAAGGCCAGCGCTGGCAAGGGACAGTCCACCGCAGAGGCAACAAGAAACCAATGAAGGCGACGAGCTGAACCCACATCCACTCGTCCTTTGCTTACATAGCAGGAGGGTCTGACGTGCGGAAGGGGGTCCGAAGGGAAAGACGGTGGACTTCTTGGGACCCCTGGGGACCCCTGCTGGTTTCATCCGGTGGAGAAAAGGTGCAGACACCTTGTCTTGTATTCTCCATGTCATGGTCGCATCCAATCCCTTTCCACATCCCTGGGAAAGTCTGGAAAGCTCGTGAAGCTCCCCCGACAGGCACCGCATTCCGGGAGGCCCCCACTATGCACGCACGACCGCGAGAGAGAATGCCCCCTAGAGCTGCGCCGCCAGCCTCCCCGCCACACCCTAGTTCTTCTGACCACCTCCAGGAAGCGACCGTCGGGAAGTGTGGACCAGTGGAGAGAAGCCCCACTGAGGGTTCAGACACACCCAAGTCCACGACCCCAGGAGCTCCCCACTGCTGTCTCGGGCCTGGCCGGCCCTCCTCTCCTCCACTCTGCAGCCCCAGACGGGAGGCGTGCTTTGGGACAACAAGCGGCAGATGACAGAAGCTTTTCAAAGGGAGGAAACCCCTCTCTTCAGAGCAGGCTTCTTTCCTGCTATGCCAGTCCCCTCCCCTTCAGGGCCTGAGTGAGGTTATTTGCGGTTGTGCCACAGGCCTGGAGGGATCGCTTCCTGTGACTTTGTTTGTCTGTGCGGCTGGTGCCCGTACTGAGCAGTGGGGCCGCAGGAGCGCTTCCCGGAGCCCCTGGCTGGGCCGCGCTCTCGCTGGAGGTGAGACGTCACTCAAATGCACACACATGCCCCTGTGTGGCCGCGGAGAAGTTCCCAGAATAATTACTTATACCCAGTCACTTCGCCCAGATGTTTATACAGCTGGGGAAGATGACAGTGTTGGGGAATAAGGTCAGAAACCACAGTTATCGTGAGACTCCTGTTGGGAAATAGACGGGAAGGTCCTCTGATTGAACCGAGTGCTGGGAACACGGGGTGTGTTAAGCTACTTCACCAGTCTGCTGGGAGACACCACGGTCCTGGGGCACACCTTGCCTGAAACACTTTTCTGACTCTGCCACCCCGGATGGGCCCCCGTTTGGGTTCCCACAAGGTCCCGCTGCCTTTTCTGCCTCCCTCCATTGCGCTTTCGTTCTGGAAAGTTCTTCACCAGGGCCACAGCTCTTTCAGGACCCGTGTGTAGCCCCGTGTCTGATTCATCTCCCCACTGTGGGTGCCAAGCACATGGCCTAAAGCAAAGTCAACTGTCAGTAGTTTGTTGAATAAAAAATAATAGTAATTGGAAGAAAGGAGCCCCAAGTGAAAGCCCTGAGTAGAATGTCTGCCGTCTGGGCAGCCCTCCCACTGTTGTCTGTGTAGCATCGGCAGGGCAACAGGACGCCAGAGGGAGGCTGTCAGAGCCCCCCGCTTGGTCTCTGGCTTCTTCTGAGGTAGTTCAGTGCCTCCACTATTGGCCCCATCCCACAGCCACTATCCTTGTCCCATCTGTGTCCAAGCAGATATGAAACACCAACACTTCCTCAACCTCAAAATAAACACGCCGTCCCACAAGGCCTGTGCGCGTGGCCTAGCGTCTGTGTGCGGGGTGAGCCGACGACCCTGGACACAGCACCCCTGGCTGCCCTTCCGGACTGAGGCCCCTCTGTTCGGCTTCACAGGCTCCATATCCCCCTTCCCTCGGATCCCCAGGAGAAATATCCCCATAGCCCTCTCCCTTCAAACTCGAAAGTTCAGAGCTGGAAAATTCCACCATCATGCTTTGACACGGAAGAATTAAAAACAAAAACAAAAACAGAAAAGGAATCCCCTGGTGACCAAGGTTCCCCAGCTTTGAGAACCACCAGGCTGCGTCCTCGTAGGAGAGCACAGAGAAAAGGGAAGAGGTCTGTCCCCAGGCAGACCTGTACCCAGGCAGGTCTGTACCCAGAACCAGCAAAAAGGAGACACCGAGAATGGTTCCCAGGCCCACCTGTTCAGCAGGACCTTTTCAATCACCCTCTTCACTCTCCGGGACATCCGAGCCAAGCCATCGTGTACAAGTTGAACTTTGGGTGGTGGTCCGTGGGGTAAGAGCCCAGCCTGGTCTCACCTTCTTGGGCTAGAGATTCCAAGCTCAAGGTGTCATATAACAGGGTCCCATCAGATGGGTACCCATGGTCAGTATAATTAGTGGAGCTTTCTAGGCCTATCGCTCTAAAAACTGTTTGTTACGATAACGGGCCTTGAGCTTGAATGAGCGTGATTCTCCCTGACGAAGAGAGAAGTAACTGGGTCCATGTGGCGAATGACGGTTAGCTCAGGAAAAGGGGAACCGCCCATCTCCTATCCTGGGCTCCCGGGGGGTCCGTCAGCCACCCTGCTACTGGGCCTCAGATGGAGCAAGGCTCTCCCTGCACGGGAGGCTGCGAGCCTCCAATTCTAGCGGAGGGCAGGCATCCCCCTTGGCTGCCTACGCAGGCTCCAGCAAGGTGGGTGAGGCCGGGGCCGTGCCCCGACCCTCTTCTGTGCCCTCTGTGCCAACAGGTGGTGGCAGGAAGCAGGGAGTGAGCATGTGTGTTTAACTGGAACACTTGGGTGGGGCTGTTTCTTGTTTGGCTCAGCCCAAAGAGAAAGGACCAGATAGAAGCGTGTAACCACATTTATGACTCAGTGACAACACAACACTCGTCAAGAGCTGCGGGGTTACGGTGCTGAATATGAGCTACGCGGAGAGCCGGGCCAGGCCAGACAGCAGAACCTCGGAGGGCCCAGGGCACATGGAGCTGGCAGAGCAGGGAGGGCAGAGGCAGAGGAAGGAGGGAGAAAGGCCTGACTTCCGTGGGACTCTGTGGGCACCGTGAAGAGTACGGGCACTGACCCCAGGGCCCTTCCCCGTGCAGGGGGAGAAAGGTCCCATGGGTGAACACCGTGGCCAGGACACCAGGCTGCAGTAGGGAGCAAACAGGACAGGGCATCTAGAGACTCTAGTCTCTGCTCTTTGGCTAATTCATCCTGGGATCTTGGGCAAGCCTCCTGCCTTCTCTCAGCCCCAGCTTCCCCATCTATTACATGCTTGTAGTGATCTATAGGAGAGCTTCTGGCGGCCTTGGGTGTTGTCCCAAAAAGGAAGGAAGCGGAGGGGGAGGTGAGTTACCGGGGGGGGAACAGAGAACCCTACACCACGGCCCCTCGTCTCCTCTTCTGACCACACCAGCAGCTCAGCAGCTGCCCCCGCATGGGTCCCATCACCCAGAGTCCCAGCAGAGCCCTGAGCTCACAGAGCTGTGAACGCTGGAGATGGATGGTCAGGCAGAAGAGCAAGGAGCAGGCCGGCACACAGATGGCCTCACACAGACGAGCGGCTCAGGCAAAGCAGCCGTTCCCCCGCTCTCGCCCCAAGCTCCCCCTGAAAAGCCCAGATCTGGCAGATGACCTAGGGAATGGGGTTCTCTGCCAGTTCTTGGCTAACCCAAGTATGGCAGCCCTTTTCTAGAGAGCTTCCTTAATTCAGGGCCCCTGTATCCTGGGCAGGCTGCAGAGCCATGCGGACCAGAGCCAGGTCCTTCTGGGGGATCTCAGCTTCAGCCCCCTGCGCCCCAAATTCAGGGCCTCGTGGGGCCAGAGGATGCAGGCCTACTGAAGGCAGAAACAAGGATCAAAACACAGCAAAGAGAAACCCACATCTGCCCCCTTTGAGCAAGAAGTTCAGCCTTCTGTATAAGGCCTGTACCTGGCCACGTTCCTGGTTAGGGATGAAGGCGTGGCATGGGAATGCATCCATGGGGAGGTCTTTGGCACATGGCCCTGGTGATTCAGATCTCCTCTCACATGGATCAGAATTCACTCCTTTCCTCAAAGGTTTAAGTCCTACTCACCCTTTAGGTCAATGTTGTACCTCCTCCAGGAAGCCTTCCCAGCCTACACTTACGGCTCACGGGATGGTCTCTCACACTTACCATACTCTTGTTACGAAACCTTGTATGTAATTTTTTCCCCCATCATCCCACGCCTGTTATATTTTTCTCTGCACCCAACACAGGATATATCCTCACCCTAACACTATTCATAGTCCACCATTGATGTTGGTTGGATTTCACCAACATTCAAGAAGTATCCTCTGCTTTCTTCATGGTAGCCAAGGGCTCATGACTGACCACCTGTAGTCCAAAGTCTTCATTTTACAGATGGAGAAACTGAGGCCCAAAGAGAGGATGGGCTCTACCCCGGGTCAAATAGTGAGCCGGTGGTGGGGCTGGGCCTAGAGCCCACAGCACTCCAACTTTTGTCTCACTGCCAATTCTGAGTCTTTTCTGGAACCTCCTTGACAGATGGTCTCCCTCTGCATGGATGCCTCTAGTTCCTGGGAGCTCAGCCTTGCGGAAGGCAGCTTAGGCAGTGCTGGGCAGCCAACAGAACCCTGTTTCTTCTGCCAGGCAAAAATTTGCTTCCTTGCAACCTCCCCTCCCTGATCCATCTCTGTCACTCAGTCCTTTGTTTGGTCCCTCATTCGCTCATTCAACCGCCATTGGGCACCTGCCTTGTGCCAGCTGAATGAAAGAAGCATGTCTTGCCTACTAGAGCAGGGACAGCTGCATAGAGTATTAAACGCTTGGTGTGAACCTGAGCTCCAGGAGGGCAGGGACCACTTCTGGGTTCTCTCACCGTGTCTTCGGGGACAACCACAGGGCATAGCACCGCAGAGGTGCTCGTAAGTCTCCCTGGATACAAAAGAAATAGTGAACGACATGGATGTGAAACAGGAAAAGGCTTGTTCAGGTAGGGTAAAAACCGAGAGACAGCAGCTGGTTCTGCGTGGGTTGGAGGAGGGAACAGTCAAGGTGGACTTTGAATTAGGTGGGGAAAGGTGGGTTTCAGCAGACAGGGCAGGCGGGGAGGGCCCAGCAGAAGCAGAGATGCTACCACAAAGAACAGGGTGTACCTGGCACTCCTAAAACCTTCCATCCGGAACCATCATAAGGCAGGAATGGGGACTAGGAAGAAATGAGACAGGTAGGGACAGCTGGGCCATGAAGGGCCTTGAATTCTAAGCTAAGATACCTGGACCTGGCCCAACGGCAAAAGGAAGGCAGCAGCGTTTTTCAAAGTGAGTGACAGGATCTGAGCAGTGCTTTGGAAAAATCACTATGGTGACCGGGTATGGAACGCATCCGCCAGCTCACGTGGGGACCCGTCGGGAAGCCGGTGCAATTGTCCAGGTGAGAGATGATTACAGGGCAGCCAAAAGACCAATCATTTCCCAGTTGAATGGTAATTGGGCATTCCAAACGCAATCCCCAGGTTGTCAGTGTCCCCAGCTGTAATCTCCTCCCTGCGCTCTGGCTGGCCCTGCGTGAGCAGCTCAAGCAGCTTATAGTTAATCCTCCGGGCTTGGGCACCTCCTCCCCACACTGCCATGGCCAGCCCCTTGGTGGGCAGGGCTGTGTCTCTGCATAAGGACTCTGATGGGCCACCATCAGGCCCCCGAGCTTTCCAGGCTCTGTCCAGCGAGCCCTGGGCTGGCAATACCAAGATGGCTTCCGTGGGTCTTGGGCCCAAACTGATTAATCATCACTTTATTCCAGCTCTCGGCTCTTGCTGCAATTGGCATATTTATTTCTAATCAGCTCTTAAAAATGGCATCATTCAAAGGTGCTTAGCCACATTACTTAATTCTCAGTCTGTATTACTATTGATTTCAAATATTCTCCTCAAGATATGGCTCATCATTCAATGCAGAAGTCTGTTTATATAATAATCTTATCTGGTTACTAAAATCTGTGAAATCTCTTCAATTGCCTCTAATGCAAGATCGGAGGCTGGTTGCTAAATGAGTCAATTTTACTTTAATTTGGTTTATTTACAGTACATGTTTTAATGCTCTGCTTTCCCATCTTTTGCAGCAACACTGAAAATAAAGGCAAATGTAGGCAGAGAGAGGGTCCTGTGCTTTTCTCAGTCTGCAGGAGTCGAGGCAGCCTGCCTGAGCTCCCAGAGTAGAGCTTTCTACCTCGGCCAGCCCGCGGAAGGACCCGCAGGGGCCCGCAAATGCCGACAGCAACCGCACGGGGCCATTAAAAGAGCACCAGAAGGAGATCCCAGATTTGGTTCCAGTCCCTGCTCTGCCATTCCATAAAGATGATCAGGTTGCCTGACATCATGGAGACTCAGTCTCCCCATCTGCGAAACGGGGATGATATAACATCTTCCAAGCGCAGGTCTCGGGAGATGCGCAGCGACTAGGAGGTTAAAGTGCACATGGTGGGGGCTCCACGCTCCTCCTGCACCAGTCTCCCGTCCCGTGAATCACTTTCCTCTGCATGCCGGCTTGCTCCTGGGCCAAAGGGGTAGCCCGACCCTCTCCATCACAGCACATCCCCCGGTACTTTTTGCTTCGGACCCGCTGCTGAGTGGCCACCTCTGTCTGTGTCTCTTTGATGCAATGGCAAAGGAGAGAATGCATTCGAGCCAGCTCTGTGTGTGCGAGCCAGGCCCTGGAGCCACGTCTTGCTGGCGCCCCTGATCCCTGGTCCGGTCACCTGTGGCCAGGGAGCAGAGGCCAGGATCAGTGCTCGAGAACCCAGCCGTGCCTCCTCTACAGAGCTGGAACATGCCAGATGCTGGGCGAGGCTCTGGCTGTGCAACATGGGGCCCTGGCTTTGGGCTACCCCCCAGCTGGCTAGAGACTCGCGAAAGCAAGAGGAGACGCTCTTGGGCTGCGGGAGGAGGGGCCGAATGTTCGATGAACCCCACCCTCTTTTATTAGTAAGTGTTGTGCCCGCTGAGGATGCCACAGGGATGGCAGCGCACTGCTGTCTCTGGGCCTCTCCTTGGCCCAGGCAGAGCTGAGGAACCCCCTGCCTGCAGCAGGCGGGTTCCATTTGCCCCTTGATGCTGTTGCTCTCTCTCGGTCAGGTGTGAAAGCGGCCATTTCATGCTCGTCTTCCCCAATTAACAACAGCTGGTCCCCTATAAAACTGACCGGTGAGATGGTTTGTTATTGGAAGACAAGGCGACATCATTAGGCATTAATGGCTCAGCCTCGTCGCCTGGCCTGAGTTCGCGGGGTTAATGCGGCGAGATGTCGGGCCTCGCCCTGCAGAAGTGCTGGCCTCCTCTGCTGTTTCCAGGCCATTTCTCCAACCTCCACCCTCTGGATCAAGAACCGGGGGGCGGAAGGAAGTCAGAAGAAGGTCCTGATTTCCTGCAAGCGAAACTGCAGGAGGCAGAGGATCCGCTGCTTAGAGGAGAGAGAGTTCGATTGAAAGAACAGAGTTTAATTGAAAGAACAACTTTGAATCCGGAAAGTTTTTTTAAAAATTCCTGCTTGTGCCTGGGTTAATCATTCTGTTTCCCTCAGCGCTTAGATACGCCCTCCTTTTGTCTCCCCCTCTCTGTTTATCCTTACATCACGGCTGCTAGCTCATGTGAGACCCTTCATGCTCCTGGTTTGAAGGTTAAGAAGAGGCTCATGGGCTATATTCAGACAAGAGCGCTTTCCCTGGCAATTTAACCGCGTGACTGCGAGAGACAGTCGGGGGGCAGGCTGAGACCCACAAGTCACACTGACTGGATTTGGTGCCGAGAACAACTTTGCCTTCTAAGGTGACCGTTTCATCGTGGGCTTGTATATTTCCTTGGGTCCTCAAACCAAAGCCTGAGTCTGCATGGCCCCCTTGATCTTGGCAACAAAAGTGACCAACACTGTTCCACAAGGAAGTCTCCCTTTCATTAGGCAAATCACGAATCTCCATGCTACATTAATTCATTCATTAACTTGGCAAACATGAAGTGACTACCTATTTTTATTTCTATCTATCTATCTGCCTGTCTGTCTATCTACATATCTATCTGTCAAGCTCTACAGACAAACACATCTGCCACTCCCAACAAATCGGTTAGAACAGATGCATTCAAGGATTTTGTTAAAAGGAAAATTTTCTATTTATCCTTCGCTCCTTCCTTCCTTCCTTCTCTCCTTCCTTACTCTGTCCTTCTACAAAACTTTCTTAAGCATTTATACTCGATATAGACGTGATTAAGATCAAGGTTCTATGCTAAAGGAACAAGAAACTTACCATCTGCACAGAGTGACAAAATGGCACCCCCACCGAGCGGAGAATCAAAGCCCCGTTGAGGAGTCCTTGGGGCTGCCGGCAGCCAGCTCTTCTGGCATGAGCTTTGGACAGAGACTTGAGGGGGAGCCAGCAATGGCGGGACAGAGTCCCTGGGCTGAGTTCACACTCTCGTTCCTTCTGTGCTTACCTCCCTGTCATCTTCCCTTGATGTTCAGGCGAGTAGATCCTATCTCAACCCTGCTAAGGGAAACCAGCAAGGAGACGTGGAGTCCATCCCTGGCCAGAGCTTCGTTGGGAGAAAAGTACTCCTAGGGCCAGCCTAGAGTGGCAAAACCCTTTGCACCCACGCCACCCCGGGGGAACCACACCAGGACTGCTTAATCTGGCCCCTCCAAAGTGCCTGAGTGAACTCTCAGCCCATTACTTTCTGTGTTAATAAGGGAAGACACTCCCTGCTCATACACCCTGGGTGGGAGTAGATTAAAAGAACTCACTGTCTGTCCCACTCATGAGGCACTTAATCAAAGAGTGCCACGAGCATTCCCTTTTCCTCCTTCTCCTGTTCTCTAACTTTTCCTGGGGATAAGGCTTAACCTCCACCACAGGTTCCCAGAGGGAAGAAATAGAAACCTATCTACATTACCTTATTGTTTTGAAACCAGAATTATGGCGTCAATTCTGCCACAGGATCGTCACACCCATTCTGAGAATAGGAAGTGATCTAGAAAATGCAGTAGCATAAACACCAAAAGTATTGCTATTTAAGGAAGTCAAGTGGGGCGCCCGGTAGCCCATTCGGTTACGTGTCCAACTTCGGCTCAGGTCATGATTTCACGGGCCATGAGTTCTAGGCTTGCATGGGGCTCTGTGCTGACAGCTCAGAGCCTGGAGCCTGCTTCAGATTCCGTGTCTTCCTTTCTCTCTGCTCCTCCCCCATTTGCACACTTTTTCTCTCAAAGATAAATAAACATTAAAAAAAAGAAAGACAATTAAGTGACTTAATAGAGACTTTGGGTAGCTTCCCAGCTTTACCACTTGCATACCTACTGTGTGACCACGGGCAAGTGTCTCACCTCTGTGGGCCTCAGTCTCCTGTTTGAAGGCAGACTGTTCTGGAGAACCGATGGTGGTTGCCACAATCACGATTCACTGCTTCTCTCTACCTCTAGTATCTCACGCATGAGCCCACGCCCAGCATACAGCTGGGTGCTCAGAAGCCCCTCGGCAAGGAAGCTTTGAATGAATGAAAAGAACATTTTCTAAGCAGGAGACATGCTCCAAGAGATCCGCCCCCCCAGGCTCTTTGCAGTAGGACTTTTGGAAAAACCTCTCTAGATGCCGCTTCATCTGGACGCCGAATTCCTGCAAACCAGCTGACCTGTATTCACAGTATCCACGTTTGTTTTGGAGAAAATCCAAATGTCCACTTAACCGGGCGGGAGGCCAGCATAATCTTCCTATGTTGTTTGTAACCATGAGATTAATGGTGGGCCTTGCTCTGAACCTTCTGGTGACATCACTCACCTGGGGGTGTCTCTTTGGTATGGATAACAGTAATGGGTTGGTCTTCTCTGTGGCTGTGCTCTGGTTTAGGAGGCTTGCCTTCTGTGGGAAGGCTGCGTGGGGGACGCAGCTACTTGGCTTTGGAGACAGACACTGGTGAGCGCTGAGATAAGTCCCAAGCCCTGCTCTGTGTATCCTGTGCCAACTGAGTGATCTTGGGCAAGTTGCCTAAGCCCTCTGACCCTCGGTTTCCTCACACATGAGGGTCACATCACTTACTTCCTGCAGTTATGGCAAAGATTAAACGAAAGAAATGCTTCATAAATGCCTGCACTCTACCCATTGATACACACACTCACGTAATTTATTTTCCAATGGACGGTGGTTGAGCAGCTCATCTGATGTTAACATAGAGCACGAGTTACAACCCAACAACAACAACAAAACAAAACCCATTAGAAAGCACGCAAAGGACTTGAACCGATGTTTCTCCCGAGAAGATAGACATATGGACGGCAAACACATACAAAGATGCTCAACGTCACTCACCATTATCACCAACCACCTTTTGGGATGGCTATAGCAACAACAACAACCAAAAAAAAAAAAAACACACACCAAAAATAGAAAATAACAAGCGTTGGTGAGGGTGTGGAGAAATTGGAAGCCTTGTGGACTGCTCTTGGAAATGGAAAATTGCACAGCCGCCATGAAAGACGGCATGGTGGTTCCTCAAAAATATCTAACAGGGGGCGCCTGGGTGGCGCAGTCGGTTAAGCGTCCGACTTCAGCCAGGTCACGATCTCGCGGTCCGTGAGTTCGAGCCCCACGTCAGGCTCTGGACTGATGGCTCGGAGCCTGGAGCCTGTTTCCGATTCTGTGTCTCCCTCTCTCTCTGCCCCTCCCCCGTTCATGCTCTGTCTCTCTCTGTCCCAAAAAAAAATAAAAATAAAAATAAAAAAAAAAATATCTAACAGGATCACTGTATGTCCAGCAAGTCTGCTTCTAAGTACACACCCCAAATAAGTGGAAGCAGGGACTCAAACAGCTATTTGCATACCCGTGCTCATAGAACATTGTTTAAAAAAGAGCTAAGAGGTAGAGACAACTCAAGCATTCATTGATGGATGAACAGATCAACAAAATGTGGTACCTACATATGCCAGAAGATCATTTAGTCTTAAAAAGCAAGGAAATTCTGGGGCATCTGGGTGGCTCGGTCATTTAAGCATCTGACTCTTGATTTCAGCTCAGGTCACGATCCCAGGGTCGTGGGATTGAGCCCTGTATCGGGCTCTGCACTGGGCACAGAGCCTGCTTGAGATTCTCTCTCTCCCTCCCTCTGCCCCTCTCCCCCACTCTCTCTTTCAAAAAAAAAATTAAAAAGCAAGGGTATTCTGACACGTGCTACCACATGGATAAACCTTGAAGACATTATGCTGAGTGAAATCAACAGGGACAAAAGGACAAGTACCATTTGATTCCACTTATGGGAGGTACCTAACGTCGTCCAACTTGTAAAGACAGAAAGCAGGACGGTGGTTGCCCAGGGCCGGGGGGAGGAGGGAGTGGAGACAGTGTTAAATGGGGACAGAGTTTCGGTTTGGGAAGATGAAGAAGTTCTGGAGATGGGTGGTGGTGATGCTCGCAAAACAATGTGGATGTACTGAACGCCATGGAACCCTGCACCTGAAAACGGTCACCGTGGTAGGTTTCACGTTATACATATTTTGACACAATAAAGCATTCTAAAAAATAATAATAAAATAAGACACGGGTGATATTATTTGCAGCAGAGAAATCAAGTTCCTGGGGGTTTCGATTTCCAGAGGGACAACACCACTTCCTGAATGCATTTGCTATGATGATGGTGATGATGGTTAATGGTGATAATTGTGGTCATAACAGTCTTACGGTTTTTCTAATCATCAGAGGAAACACCCTGTTTTGTTTTGTTTTTTGTTTTTTGTTTTTTGTTTTTTGTTTTTTTTACAGATGAGTAAATCGAGGCTCAGAAGGGACTCACTCTTAGGCCAGGAACCCGGATCACCCAGCGGTTTGTGGGGCAGAGCCGTAAGGGCAGTTGAAGGTACGTGGGCACATCACAGTGTATTTGGGCACAACACAGGCATGTCCACCCGAGGCACATCTCCATAAGCCTCTCCAACTAAGGCCTGAAGCTCAGGCAACCAACCCCTAGTCGGGTCGAGAAAGTCTAACCAGAAGCAGCTGACCTCTGCCAGCTGGACACAGGCCATAGAGGAGTTTGGAGGGGGTGAGTTTCCCCAAGGAGGTCACCGGTTCCTTACCGAAGATCATTCCTGACTGAACAGGGGATTCTGGGAAGTAGCAGCCTGGACACCTGCAGACCCAGGGACTGATCTCCATCCATTACTTCCTGTGTGACCTGGGGTAAAGCACTTACCTCTCTGGGCTTCCAGTTTCTCTGTGCATCTTATACTTCTCAGGAGGTGGGTCCCAAAGACTGGGAGTGGATGGGAAGGTCTGTGTGAGGGCTGGGTGCCCCCTCACCAACCAAAGAGCCCTTAGGCTGGGGCAGTTTCCAAAGCATAGTCAAAGATTCACGTTCGACCAGCACGTATGGAACGTTTATGTGCCTAGCTTTCTGCCACGTGTGTTTACAAATGGTTGTTCTACTTCTCACACAGCCTTGCAAGCTGGGCGTTGTTATCTCTGCTTTCCAGGGGAGCGTCTGAGGGGTTAAGACATGCGTTCGGGTCACGCAGGTACCAAGCGACAGAGCCATGATGCCAGCACAGACGTGCCTCCCTCAGAGCCGCTGACTCAGGCTTCTTCCCTTGAGACTGTGCTTCAGGCCAGTAGAGGATGCGGGGGGCTGCAGGCAACGGTGGAGAAGACACGGCCTCTGCATCTGAGGAAGTGAGTCGCATCAGGAGACGATTCCAATGTAAAGTGATGAGGGCTGAGCTAAGGAGCATTACAGGGGCGCAGAGCGGGGGCTGGGGGGGTGGCCCACATTTACAGGTCCTGGGAGGGATTTCTGGAAAACTTGTACCTGAGCTGGGCTGTGACAAGTGCTGGCCAGATGAGGAAGGGGAGAGAGGCATTCCAGGCAGAAGGACCAGCATGCTGTGTTTGGGGAAGCGATTTCTAGTCCCGCCAGGGACTGAAGGTGTGTTGGAAGATAGAGCCAAAGCAATGGGCAGGGCCTCGGTCAAGGCCCCGGGGGCTTCGGGTGTACCCTGTGGGTAGTCACGGAAAGGTTAAAAGCCGGGAAACCGGGTCGGGTTTGCACGCACACACACGTACACACTCAGACTGAGAGACAGAAGCCTTCAGCTGCAGCACCAGGAACGGGTGGAGTGGGGGTGGGGGGCAGCCACGTAGACGTCAAGTCTGAGAGACTTATTCGGAAGCTGCTGAAGACTTGGCCAAAGCTCAGAGAGCCCCTGACTCTGTCTGCCGCAGACTGTAGCCCCAGTAAGTGCAGGGCTGGCCAGCAAGGAAGGTGGTCTAGAAGGTGGGTCTCCAGGCAGGTTGCCTCCTCGCAGCCCTGGTAGCAAGAGGGCAGCCAGCACCTTCCAGGGCTGCACCTTCCTGTCTTTCCTTGGCCGTCAATCAACTAAGGATGACAGTCACGGGACCTTGGTGGCGGCGGGGATCCGGGGAGAAGTAAGCCACACAAAGGTGGGATGCGGTGCCTGGTGTCCCCGTTGTGACTCAGTAACTGTTACGACCTGCAGGTGAGCGGCTGGGACCGCTTCCCACCCCTGGGGAAGGTTCCACGCTCACTCCCTGTGCACCCCCTCCCCACCCAAGCCTCCAAGGGGGTGGGGGGTGGGCAGTGAGTAGCAAATGGCCTGGATGAAATGCGTTCTCCTGGCAATTGCCTTCATTGCCGGCCATAAAAATACATCTATATTTAAATATGCCGGGATAATTCTTAAGTTTTATTAGTACTTAAATATTTTGGCATGTTTATTTCTCCTGGAACAATTATGGAGGTTTCATTGTTTTACTCACAAAAAAAGAAACTAAATCTCCTTTTACAATACCCGCCCCCCTGACAGGTTGAATATGGCACTCTCTCGAGTGTGTGTGTCCTATTATTGCCTAGAAGGCTCACAGGACGCAGAGGCAGAACCAGTCGTGTCAGACCCCCTGTACTATGTGGCCCTGGATGGCTCCTGTTTGCTCCTCGGACCTGCTCTCTGCCTTCCCCGCTGCGGCCTGCCCCGGTGGACCACGTGCTCCCCGGCTGCCCACTGAGCTCGGCCGGCAGGCGGCTCAAGCAGGAGACCCCGGGGAGGGACAAAAGAGTGGTTGGAGTGCTGGGCCTCTGGCTTCTTCCCACTAGGATCTGGGGGTTCTTGTGCAGTCAGCAGCCTTTACCCCCAGCCCTGGTTGTCTCTGTTCTCATAACCACCCCTCCCCCTGCACCTGCGGACCTGTTGCGGTAAGGGCTCCCGGCTCCCGCTAGCCTTTGCATGCTGCACTGTGTCCAAGGTTTCCTCTGCTTTGGTGCCGCTTTTGTAAACAGTCTCTTAATCCCTCCTCAGTGACCCACCTGAGTGAGCCAGCTGTATGGGGACCTTGAGAGACACAAAGCCCTAAGTAGGCCTTTGCCACTGGATCTATATAGCATGTGACACTTTGGTGAATGCTCATAACAACCCTGTAACTGGAGAGGGCAGGGCCGTTGTCCCTCTTTTCACTGATGAAGACACCAAGGGCCAGAGAGGTTGCCCGCCCTTCCTAAAGTCACACAGCCAGTAAGAGAAGGAAGCAGGACTGAAAGTCAAGGCCCCTGAGCACAGGTTCCAGATTCCTCTACCTCTTCACAGCTGGCAGTGATAGACATTTTGATAAAGTAAAGGAAAAACATATAAGCCAACCCTCCTTCCAACCTGGAGAAGATCCCACTCACACCTGCTGTCCAAACTGTGGGTCTCCTTCCCGGGGCAGGTGGGTACGGCAAGCGGACGGTACAGCTCAGTGACAGGAAAGACTGAGGACGGGCCCAGCCCCATTTTAGCTGTGTGACCTTGCACGAGTTACTTAAACTCTCTGGGCTTCTGTTTTTCATGTGTTTCATGGAGACGATACTTGCCGAGCAAGTCTTAGAGCCCGAGAAACCACTTCGACCTTAATGTGACAATAAAGCGGGGTTACTGAGCACACGCCATGCAGCCGGGGCTGTTATCGTAAGCACTTTATGTGCGACGTCCAGTGGAGGCAACTACCGTCATTATCCCATGTAGCGGGTGGGACATTTCCCCCCGTCCCGTTGCTGATGTGTGAACACAGGCCATCGGGCCCCGAGCCGACCCTCAAATCCTCATCGAGGAGGAGCTGGAGGGGGCCTTAGAGTACATCCAGCCCAGGTGACTTTACAGGCGAGCAAGTGAGTCCAAACAGAGTAAGCACCCTGGCCAGTGTCGCGTAGTAATGGGCAGCCAGGACTTCAGCCTCCAAATCCGTGGTTTGTTTCCCATGCAGTTACCAAAACGCAACCAACTACAAATCAGCATCTGCGATCCACTTCTCCTAGCGGTGGCTCTCTCCTTCACTCCCCTTCCGTGTAAACCTAAGGACCACTGACCCCTGTGCAGCTCCAGGGGCCCCAGGCGCCCCCGCGTGTCAGCAGAGATGCAGGTGTCTGCCCTTCAAGGGCAGGGCTGGGCCCAGGTGGAGTGCCTTTCTCATGAACAGCTGGGCTGCACCACCCGGAGGTCCAGTTTGCAGGAGAACCAGCCCCTCACCCACCGCCGTGTGAACACTGACCCCAGGCCTATCGAGGGTGGGAGAAGCCTGCCCTAGCGGAGGAAAGGGAGGGATCAAAGCCAGGCTTTGAGGCTGAATGGTGTGCTGGTTAAGTTACACGTGCCACAGACATTCCAGGCTTCAGTGCCCAACTCTGCCAAGACCTAACTGTGTGGCTTTGGGTGACCTGCTTCTCTCCTGCAAGCCTCAGTTTCCGCATCCATAAAATGGGGCAACCGTAACAGCACATGACTTACCGGCAGGTGCAGTACTAACAAGTCTTACGAGGAGTACACAGGGCGCTGACCAATCAGAAGCAACACCAGCCATAAACACCAGTGCGGCTATTCTGAAGCCGGCTGAATTACCGTCAAGAGTCAGAGAGAAAGGCTTGCAATGGCTCATTCGGCAGATGTTCCATGAACAGAAGCCATTGTTTTATTTGTAAATTTCAAGAGCTCTGGCTTCCTCCGGGTTGTGACATTTTCGACATTTCAATCCTTTACAGCACGTGGCGGAAATTTCATTACCGCAACTTTAGGTGCAAGAAAATGCCAACCACTATGTGGAGGGGTTTAATTCAATCCTTCAAACACGGACTGAGCAGTCCCTCCGCACAGCTCTGTGGGGGAGGCAGAGGAGAATGGAGCAGCCTCTGTTCTCCGGAGACCCCGCTTCAGAGGAGAAGCCACACAAACAAGCCAGGGTAAGTGACCCAGGAAGAAAGAAACGCTTGGTGCAGGAACAGACGGCTGTGCAGAACAGTGGACCAAAACCCCGGCTGTGAGTGCGGGCACTTTTCCCACTTTCTGGCTGTGTGACCTTGGGCAAGTCAGTTAACGCACCTCCTATCCAGCCCCCTCCCCCACTGCCCCAGTTCCTCACCTGTTAATGGAGATATGAATCTTTATCCCCAGGGGTTGCTATGGGGACTAACCGGGGTCCTGCTCTGTTGAAGCAGCCAGCACAGGGCTTGACACCATAGTCTCCTCTCCTCTCAACACCCAGCTGACCAGGGGTTACGGGGGAAGAAAACCTCACTCTGGTTCGGGTATCTGGAAAAGCTTTGTAGCCGAGGTGGTGTGGAGCTGTCTTGAAGGGTGGGAGGGGCCTTGAGAGGTGGAGAAGGCCAAAGGAACGGCCCACGGGGAGGCACAGACGTGGGAGGAAGGGCACCTTGGCCCCAGAAAGAAACCGCAGGCAGCCGGGAAGAGCAAAGGTCTCTTAACAAGGGAGTGGAATCTTGAAGAAGCGGACAGGGAGAGTCAGTGCTCCATGGGTCGTCACTGATTGTTCTTATGAAGCCATCATAATGTCGAGTGGGAATCATAGTTTCCCTCTAAAGAATGTCGTATGATCTGAGTCAGGAAGCAAACCCCAACAGGAGCTACCTTGTGGGTCGAAGGGGGGTGGAGGGGCTGGAGGGCTGGGGGTCTGGGGTGGGAAAGGTAGGCCCCAGGGCAGGCTTACTGCAGGGGGGGAGGTGGAGTGGCCAGTCATCCACTCCAGGCGGAGCACTTGGGCGGGGGAACCTGGATCCTGCTCAGTCTGGACTCCTGGGCCCCCTTCCCTTAGCCTAGGATCTGCCAGAAAGAAGGCAAGGCTGTGGGTGGTGATGGAGGAAGGATACCAGGAACCAAGAGGCTTGGGGAGGGAGAGGGAAACCACTTTGTTCTTGCTCAGATGGTGCAGCAGAGGCCCAGAGCGCTCCAGACCTCGTGTGTGAGTCTGGCCCCAGGCCTGGCCTGGTGGGCTGAAGACAAGTCACAGCTATCTAGGCCTTGGTTCCTACTCCTAGAAATTCGGTTGTGCCCTCACTCCCAGCTCTCTGTCAGCCCCACTGCGGGAAGCCTGGAAAGGAAGCCCGTGGTGATGCTTCCTTGGCCAAAGGAGACCCCCAACTCCCATCATCCGGCCATTTTGGGCAGAGCTAGGGGAAGAGAAGGAGAGAGTGAGTACCTCAAGTCTTCAGAGGGAAGAGCCATTCTAGTCTTGGTGTGTCTCAGGTTCCTCCATAAGAACGGGGCTGAGTTGAATGCTAGAGAGTCTATTCTGAATGCCCAGGACCACTGTTCCTGGAGAAAAGCACATTCTCCCCTACCCCAGCGCACCGGCTTCTCAGCTTAGCAGTGAGGACAGCGGCCCCACGCACTGCGGGAACTCTCAGTGAGTGTGGTTGTGAAATGGAAGCCCAGCATGGACACCAGGAAGGAAGTTGGCTATAGTCCTCTCCCAGGCCACCCATTTTACAGACGGTGAGACTGAGGCCACCCAGAACAGTACAGGCACAGCCCAATGGAGCTGAACCCGGATTACAGCTAAGACCCGTGGCCGCTCCCTCCCAGAGCTCTCTACTCTCTACAGGTTTGCCATCTGGGTCCCAGAGCTCAGATATAGATTTCAAGGAACTCCCCGCTCGCATCTGATGCAAAATGTCAGGGGTCTGCGTCTTTTTTTCCAGAGAGAGGACCCACAGGGTTGATTAGGTTTCTTGATGGTTTGTATCCTCGTCTCCCAAAATGCCTTAAGAAAAGCAAGTCACAGCAGGCACGACTCGCCGTGTCCTGCCATCCTGCACCCCGGCCTACAGGCACGGAGCCCGCAGCCCTCCCTTGCAGTCGAGAAGCAGGTCCTATTTTCAGTCTGGAAGTCTGCTGTCTTTATAGTGACAGCAGGTTCCCCTCCGTGTCTCTGACACGTTTTCCCAGGCCCCGAGCAGGGGTGCTAACTCATGCTTGCTCACATCTCCTCCTCCAGTTCATCCCACACAAGGGACCCGCTCCCTCAGAGCCCCAGGAACCCGCAGTGGAGCTGTTAGAGGAAGCAGCTAGGACGTCATCACCACATCTGCCTTCCTTCTGGTTTTTCCTGGAATGCTAGGAAAGCGTTGGGATCCTCTGGGGTGGCCTTCACGATTCACAGAGGGGAAGACGAGGCCCCGAAAAGGGAAGGACCATTCTCTCCCTGCTCTAAAGGTGGAGTATGAGGAAAATCACGTGGCCTGCTGGATCCAGGAGAGGTCTTCCTCCACCGGAGGCCCACGCCATTCAACCGTGAGGTTGAGCATTTTGAAGGGGGAGGCACCATGCTGTAAGGGGTCGCTGGCCTGAGCTGCTCCGGTGGGCTGCAGGCCCACTGTCCCAGGCGTAACCCACCCAGAGAACCATGTGAACCACGTACACATGGTCTTGGTAAACCAGGGCCTCATAAGGAACACAAAAGGACCCAGTTCACTCACTGATTCATTCCTTCAATCAGTATTTATTAAGTTCTTATATGAGGTTCTGCACCAGGGGCCGATGAAAACAACAGTGACCAAGGTAGACCCTGGCGTCTTGAGACTTGTACTCTCACAGAGTAACAGCACCAGGGAGCTTTCACTGGGGGGTGGGGGGAGAACGAGGCTCGGCTCCTTACAGAGCTTACGGCAGCATAATTACACTCAGCAAGCCAGAGATGATGTGCAGCGGGGCCAGCTATTAACTTCCGGTTTCTTCTCCTTGCTCGCTTAGTGGGGAAACCCTCGGACCAATGTAGCTGACAGAAGCCTCCCTCCCTCCCTCCCTCCTTCCCCTCCTTCCCTCTTTCCTTCGCTGCTTAATATGCACCATATGCTGGAGAAGATGCTGGGAATGCAAAAGGAGTTTCTAGGAAGGAAGCAGACCGGAAATCAGATCATTATAATGCAATGTGACACTGCTTTTGTGATGGGCAAGCCCGGGGTATTATGGGAGCTCCAAAGGGGGGCCCCAGCTCTCACTGGAACCTGTCGGTGAGCTTCTGCAGGAAAGAGGTGCGGGAGCACCTTCTTTCACGTTGCTGAGCACCTGCTGTGTTCTGAATGCTGTGCTGGGGGCCAGGCGTGGCGTGGCATTCACCTTTCCACCCGGCACTTGCCCTGATTGCCTGGTCCCGGTTGGATATCTCCACTTGCATCAAGCAGGTCCTGGACCCTCTTCTCTGCACCCCTTACCTCGCTTGCTTTTCTGGGCTGGGCTGTTTCATCCCCCTGCACGGGGAAGAACGCTCATTTTCTGCTTAGAACGGCTTAGAATTCCTCTCACGTTTCTGGGGTCCTGCTACCTCCTAGGGCACAGAACCCAGGAGACCATCCACCCGCCTCTGTGCATGCCCTGCAGAGGGCCTGTCCCCTGTGACCCATTGCACAAGGAACCCACTCGCTCCCTCTCAGAACCACATCAGTGTCCTGCCGTACTGCAAGGGCGGATGAGGACTGAGAAGGAGCAGGCAGAGTAACGTCTAGGTCAGATCCGAAGGAAGTACTTCCTCCACTGTCCAGAGGTGTGCCTCCCACAACCGTCCTCTGTCACCCTGTCATTAAAGTCCTGAGCTGGTGGTGCCGGGGTCTTAAATCATGTCGGTTCTATATGCATTAGTGCAATCCACAATGAAATTAGTCGACCCTGTTAATTAAATACAGTTCAGGCATGGGGTGGCTTAAATGATATAAGCAATATGGTCATTCACTTAATGATAGATATTTGATATTAAAAAAAAATAAGACTTCGTTATTCCAAACCAAATTTCAATGAAAAATGACCAATTTCCCTCTTATTAGTTTCCAAGCTGTTCAAATAGAGTAACACGATCAAAATGAAAACGGGTTCTATGCCCCCGAAGGCAGTGTCTGGTGGTCAAGATATAAATATTTTTCACTGTGGGTTTGCTGCGTGACCCCGGGCAAGTCGCCGCACCTCTCTGCTTTCGCCTCCTCATCTATAAAATGGGGTATTCCCTGCATTGTAAGGAAGGGCAAATGAAGTAACAAAGTAAGGGTGGCTTTTACGTGGTATTGTTTGATCACTTGCTTGGTTGTTTTTTTTCTTTATTTGTAGCCCTCTTTGAACCACCTAGTATTGGAAACTGGGATAAAAAGCGAATGCTACACGGATATGAGGGGTCATTTCTCACGGCCTTAATCTCACAGGGAGACCCAGTTTCCAAGAGCTGAGAAATGGTGTCCCCCTTGGGGGGCCCACGGGGGGCAGAGGAAGTTCCTATACATCAGGCTTAAGATTTCTACACTTCTACATCCAAGGCTGAACGCAATTTTCAAGGGGCTGGGAGTTTGTTCCCGAGTTTGGGATGAAAGAGACAATAGACAGGTTTACCTTCAAAAGCCAACCCTGGTTTCTGTGGCTTCCTCACTGCATCCGCAGCCGTCGCTTTGAATTATACATGAGGCGCTTGCAGGGGCTGTGATGACTTTTCAAATATTTCTCTAATTGATGAGCGAGGCTTTGATAAATGGCTGTAGAATCAGGAACATCTGATCACAAGGAGCTCTGTCTTGTTCCTCCTTGACGGATGTTTATTTGACTTCAAAGGGGGCAGGGTCCGAAGGCCCTAATTCTGCTTCCTGGAACTTTTACTGTATTGAGGGAAATAAGGTAAAACACAAAGTCTGTGGTTTTGTTTTTAAACACCAACGAGGAGAGCTCTCCAAGGTCCCAAGTCTTGTGCCTGCCATAATTCAGACAGGGAACTTGGGGTGGGCCACCAAAGACCCTATCCGATCAGCCTGGGTTCTTGCTTTCCCACAATGTCCTCCTCGCAGATGTCAAAGGGGGGACAGACCAAATATCTAAGAAATAGATGCGCAAGCACCAGCTATGGGCCAAAGCGGGGGCCTGCTAGATAGTGGACTTTTACTGCTGGATGGTGGTGGGCCCAAGGACCCCAGGGGAGGGCAGCAGAGTGCAGGGGTGGGGACAAGAAGGGCAACAACGCAGGGGACCTTGAACAGGGGGACTTTTTGCTAATGGAATGGAAACATTTCAATGCTTTTAAAACTGGTGCGCCTAACCCAGGCTGTTCTGGAACACCTCCCTGGCTCCCCCTCCCCAGAACGGTACAGCCCAGTCTCAGCATGGAATTTAACGCCCTTCTCCATCTCATTCCACCCCAGATCTCCCACCTCATCCCCCTCCGTCCCTCCGCATTTCCCTCTTTCTGAGTTCCAGCCACCTTGGTCTCCCATCCCATGCACAACCATGCCCTATCATTCCATATTATCACAACATTGTCATAAATGTCCGATCCAGCATTTAATGTACCCCAGTGTGATCTTTCTAACCTGTGCACACATTTACCTGTTTATGACATTGGTCTAATAGATGAGCCTTACTTGGCTCTCATTGCTGCTAGTCACTGAAGGACCAGCAGACTGCTGCCTCCCCACCCCTCTTCCTCCTCCAGTGATTTCTGCAGTCATTAGAAGGCAGCTATTGTGTGCTCACCAGAAACCCTTATCAGAGGCTCATCTGCTTTCCCCTGGCTTCCAGCTTCCTGTTTCCACACTGAAGGACCTCATATCTTCTCTCCACTGAGCTCCTCTGGTGAGTGTGGGAGAAGGAAACATGCACGTAGTGGGTCTTGTCCATTCAGGCTTCTATAACAAAAACACTATGGACTGGGGTGCTTAAACTGTGAGAAAATATTTCTCACAGCTTTGGAGACCAGGAAGTCCAAGATCAAGGCATTGGAAAATTAGGTGTCTGGTGAGGGCCTGCTTCCTTGTTCGTGTACGACCATCTTCTCCATGTCTTCTCATGGTGGAAGGGGCAAGGGAGTTCTCTGGAGTCTCTCTTATATGGGCACAAATCCCATTCATCTGGACTCTGCCCTCATAATCACCTCTTAAAACCCCCCTCCTCCAAATACCATCACATTGGGGATTAGGTTCCAAGATACAAATGAGGTGGGGGGGGGGCACACATATTCATTCTGTAGCACAGAACTCACCTTGTACATCCCTTTTGGGTCAACTACCTGCAGAGAGCACATCTTCTCCAAGCCACGTGTTTTACAGAGGCTGGCTTGTGAAAGGAAGCCTGTGGTTTTCAGGACTAGCATGATAAGATGGATGAGTACAATTTCAGGTGTGTTAGTAAGCCTCCTCTCTCGTTCTAAGCAATGTTCTTCAAGATGCTTTACCAGGATCAAAGGCTACTGTCTGATTCCCTGGGCAGGGATAAATAAGAGAGGTGTTACTTTTAAGTTCCCTCAAAACTCAAAAGCCACAGACCCCACAGGCACTAAAGAAGGCAAAAAGTAAATATCACAAATGATTCTATGCACACAATTTCAACAACTTAAATGAAATGGGTCAATTTTTTTGAAGCAATAAATTAAAAAAAAACTCACCTAGGAAGAAATAGATCACCTGAATAGTCCTATATTTATTTAACAAATAGATTTGTGGTTAAAAAATCTGCCATAAAAGAAAACTCCGGGGGTGCCCGGGTGGCTCAGTTGGTTGAGCCTCCAACTCTTGATTTTGGCTTAGATCATGATCTCACCCTTCATGGGTTCAAGCCCCACCTTGGGCTCTGTGCTGACAGCATGGAGCCTGATTGGGATTCTCTCTCTCCCTCTCTCTCTCTGCCCCTTCCCTGCTCTCTCTCAAAACTAAACAAATAAACATTAAAAAAAGAAAACTCCAGGCCAAGATGGTTTCACTGCCATATTCTGCCAAATATTTAAAGAAGAAATAACACCAATTCTATATAATCATTTCCAGAAAATATAAAGGAAATACTTTGCAATTAATTGTATAAAGTCACCATTACTCTGAAATCAAAACTATACTAAGACAAGAAGAGAAAACTATATAGATCAATATCCCTCATGAATATGCAAACATATTCCACAAGATATTAGTAAATCAAATCCAGCAATATAAAAAAGGAATAATGTGCCACAACCAAATGGGGGTTTATTTCAGAAATGCAAGACTGTTGCGATACTTGAAAATTAATCAACATAAGTTTTATTAATAGATTAAGGAATAAAATCATGTAAACATATCAATTGATATAGAAAAAAGTAACAAAATTCAACATACATTTCTCATAAAAACTTGAAGCAAACTATGATGGGAAGAGAATTTCTTTCATTTGATTAAGGGTATCTACAAAAAATCCACAGCTAATATCAAGTGCAGCAATGAAGGACTGAAGACTTCCCCATAAGAAAGAGAACAGGGAAAAGTTGTCCACTCTCAACATTGCTATTCTAAGTCCCAGTGCAATAAGACAAGAAAAAGGAATCAAAGTACAGAAATTGTAAAGGAAGAAATAGAACCATCCCTATTCACAGAGAACATGACTATTGAAAAGCCCAAAGAACTGGCACACACAAAAAAACCCTCCGTATTGAGTGTGGTGAGGTTGTGGGATATAAGTTTAATATGAAAAAAAAAAAGAACCATATGTTTATATGCTAGCAATAAATAATTGGAAACTAGAATTTCAAAAACCAATACCACTTACAAAAAGTTCCCCAAATGAAATACTTAGCTATAAATTTAAGAAAACATGTGCAGGACCCCCATGATAAAAACTACAGGACACTGATGAAAGCAATAACACCTAAATAAATGGACAGACATATTGTGTTCCAGGATGCGAAGACTGATACAGTCAAGATGCCAATTCCTTCCAGTTTGTTCTATAGATTTAGTGCACTTGCAATCCAGATCTCTACAGAATTCTTTGTACATATAGACAAATTGATTCTAAAATTTATAAAAAGGAAGCAGAGCTAGTATAACCATAATAATTTTGAAAAAAAAATGACGAATAAGTTTGGAGAATTGACACTATCCAATTTTAAGGCTTATTCCAAAGCTCCAGAAGTTAAGACTGCAGGGCATTGGTGAAGGTGTGGACACACAGATCAATAGAACAGAATAAAAAGACCCAGAAATATACACAAATATGAACAATTGATTTTTGATAAATCCAATGGAGATACAACTACCTTTTCAACAAATGGCATTGGGACAGTTGGACATCCATTGCAAAAACAAAAACAACACAACCAAGACCCAAAACCTCATATATTCCTTACATAAAATGGATCAGAGATCTAAATGTAAAATGATAAAACTTTTAGAGGGAACATAAGAGAAAATCGTCATGACCTTGAGTTGGGCAAAGAGTTCTTAGATATGACACCAAAAGCCTAACTCATAAAAGAAACAAATTGATAAATTGGCCTCCATCAAAATTAAAAACTACAGCCTGGGAAAAGAAAACTGTAAATCACATATCCAACAAAGGACTTGTGTCCAGAATATACAAAAAACTCTCAAAACTCAACTGAGGGAACAAACAACCCCATGCAAAATTGAGCAAGCAATTTAGACAAACACTTCCCCAAACAACATACACAGATGGCCAGTCAATTCAAGAAATTCAACATAAAACAGAGGCGCCTGGGTGGCTCAGTTGGTTAAGCATCCGACTCTTGGTTTAGGGCTCAGGTCATGATCTCATGGTTTGTGAGATCAAGCCCTGCATCGGTCTCTGCAGTCTCTCTCTCTCTCTCTCTCTCTCTGCCCCTCCCCACTTGCTCTCTCTCTCTTTCTCAAAATAAATGAACATTAAAAAAGGAAATTCAACATAAAACAAAAACACAAGATACCGTTAGAATCTATTAGAATGGCAAAGACCAAAACCAAAACCAAAACAAACAAACAGACAAATGAAAACCCCACAAAAGCTGGTGAGTATGCAGAGCCAATGGGGACTCTTACCCGTTGCTCGGAGAATGCGAAAAGGAATAGCCACTCTGGAAACAGCCTGGCAGTCTGTTAGGATGCTAAACACACACCTACCACGCATCCCCGGCAGCCCCACTCCTGGGCATTTACCCAAGAGAAATAAAAACTTGTGTGCAGGCAAACAGTGCTCTATTTATAATTGCCAGAGCTGGAAACAAAACTGAATGTCCTTCGGTGGGTGAATGGATAAACAAACTGTGGTCCACTCAAGCCCCGGAATACTACTCAGCAATTAAAAAGGGGCTATTGCCAAACGTCCCAACACGGGTGCATCTCAAAGGCACGGTGTTGAGTGAGAGAGCCACCTCAGCGGTTATGTACCGTGTGGCTGCACTTACGTGACGTTCTGGAAAGGCAACCCGTAGGGATGGAGATCAGATCTGTGGTTGCGTGGGCTACAGGTGGGAGGAGGGATTGAGGAAAAGGAGCAACGAGGGGGATTTGGGGGGAGGTGACGGAACTGCCCTGGGTCTTGACTGTGACGGTGGTTACACAGATCTGTACTCTTCTAACTGTACACACACACGTTTGGACATGCATGTGTGCATGCACACACCTACCCTTGGCACAGACCCAAGCACTGCCAAGCACCCCGCCCCAGGCAAGTCCCCCGGTAGGAAGGTGCCACACTGGACTGTGCCACAAGGGAAAGCCATTTTGTGCTGAAGGAGAAAAGACATCTGTCCCCTTCACTGCATCGCACTTCCACGGAAATGTTGCAAAGTGCACCTGACTCATGGAAATTTTTGTCGAAACAGCTCATGTGGTTTTATGAACCCCTGCCCCCATTTCCCTCACTGCTGCCTCAAGACCCAGCGGTGTCTTTCGAGCCGGAAAACAAACTTGAGTGGGAGATCCCATTCTGTACTCAGACTTAGCCCTCCCTCCAACCCCTGAGCACCCTCCCCCCCTCCTTAGGATTGAGACCCATCCCTTAGGATGAGGGGGCTCCCAAGAGACACAGGACCCCCCAAAGATATGCATTCTGCGGCCTGGGTGTATGTTATGTCGCATGGCAAAAGAGGCTTCGCAGATGTAATTAAGGTTACGGGGCTTCAAATAGGGGGGATATCTGAGTTACTTGGTGAGCCCGACCTAATCACCTTCAAAGCCGAGAACTTTTGCAAGTGCAGACCGAATCGAGGCAGAGGAAGAAGAAGTCAAGGAGATGTACGCATGCGAAGGACACTCTGCCTTTGCCAGCTTTGAAGGTGAAGGGCCAACGTGACAAGGAATTGCAGGTGGTCGTAACCAGCTGAGGAAGGAAATGGGCGCTAAGCCCTGCATTCTGCCAGCCACCTGGATGAGCCTGGAGCAGATCCCCCCTCCGGTGCCTCTAGAGAAGAGCCAGGCCAGCAGCATTTTGACCCAGGACTGGCGGGATGTGGAGCAGAGAAGCCAGCCCAGACCACCTAGACTTCTGACCGACAGAACTGTGAGCCAATCAGCTTGGGTCCTGACCCCCTAAGCTTGTGGTAATTCTCACGACAGCAGGAGGAAACTGATGCAGTCATCATGCCCATAAACCCCTGGCGGGCCCGGCTCAGGCCCGCCGAGCTCCGGCCCCAGCGTCGGCCCCAGCCTCTGAGATGTCCACCGTCTCTCCCACTATGCTCTGTCTTCTCCTCCCGGGCAGCCCCTGTCCCCAGCACACGAGGGCTGGCTGACAGGCGCCTCACTGAAGCCACCGCGAAGGGACCCTCCCAGAGCCCGAGAATTATTTCATTTGGACAAATGTGTTCTAGCTCCTCCCTCACAAGCCCCCACAGACACAGCGTGATTCACAGCTTAAATTTAGGCAGGGATGCGAGCTCCTTGTCAGTCTCCTTTAAGTCCTTTCTGGAATGCGAGCAGAATATAAATGGTGGCCAAGGAGAAATGGGGCAGGCCTAGCCTACTTCCTCTGGGACCAGGAGCCAGCCCCTTCCCTTCCCTGCTTCAGTTTCCTCTGCTGGGACATGAGGGGGTGGGCCAGATGGGCCCCAAGTTTCTTCCAGCCTAGCGACCTAGAAATAGAAGATGCCCCCGCCCCCACCGTCACTACCACCAGGCTGTGTTGGCTCCTGAAAAGGAAACCCTGGCTCTGCCAGGAAGTGGCAGCGGGCCCAGTCCAGCGGGGACCCTTCCGGAACAGAAGCCAGGAATGGAATATCCCAGGACATTTTTGGTATTTATTTAGTGTTAAGGATTGAATCGTGTCCCCGCCCCACCCCCCTCCTCCCCACCGCCGTCAAAAAATATGCTGGAGTCCTAACCCCCACTTATCTGTGAATGTGACCTTCTTTGGAAATAGGGACTTTGCAGATGTGATCATCTAAGATAAGGAAATTAGGGTGGGCCAAAAGTCTGGCATGCCTGGTGTCCTTGTAAGAAAGGAGAAGCCTTGGGGTGCCTGGGTGGCTCAGTCGGTTAAGCCTCCAAATCTTCATTTCAGCGCAAGTCATGATTCCATGGTTCATGAGTTCGAGCCACCATGATCTCATGGTTCATGAGCTGGGATTCTCTCTCCCTCTCTGTCTGCCCCTCCCTGGCTTGCTCTCTATCTCTCTCTCAAAATAAATACGATCTCACGGTTCATGAGTTCGAGCCACCATGATCTCATGGTTCGTGAGTTTGAGCCACCATGATCCCATGGTTCATGAGCTGGGATTCTCTCTCCCTCTCTGTCTGCCCCTCCCTGGCTTGCTCTCTATCTCTCTCTCAAAATAAATACGATCTCACGGTTCATGAGTTCGAGCCACCATGATCTCATGGTTCGTGAGTTTGAGCCACCATGATCCCATGGTTCATGAGCTGGGATTCTCTCTCCCTCTCTGTCTGCCCCTCCCTGGCTTGCTCTCTATCTCTCTCTCAAAATAAATACGATCTCACGGTTCATGAGTTCGAGCCACCATGATCTCATGGTTCGTGAGTTTGAGCCACCATGATCCCGTGGTTCATGAGTTTGAGCCACCATGATCTCATGGTTCATGAGCTGGGATTCTTGCTCCCTCTCTGTCTGCCCCTCCCTGGCTTGCTCTCTATCTCTCTCTCAAAATAAATACAAATAAACTTGAAAAAAAATATTTATCGAGCACCTGCCATGTGTCAGGCACTGGCCTAGGCTCTGGGGATGCAGCAGTAACCCAGAGAGAAGTTTCTAGTACTGGGAAGTTTTCACTGGATTATTGCTCTGAGGGAATAAGGAGTTTGTCAAAAAGTGTAAATAGTGCCCATTGACTTCCTTATTTATTTGGAATGGGATATGCTACTTTTTTCTTTTTTTCTTTTTTTTTTTTTTTGTCGTTTTCCAGACAGAATCATAGAATTTTAGAGCTGGAAGGGACTGACAATTTCTCTCAGAAATGATTCATGAGTGCCCGCTGCAGGAACTTAAGTTTAGAGGGAGGAAGTGCCTGGTCCAAAGTGACCCCTCAAGTCAGTGTGGGGGGTGATCAGGGCTCCAGTGGGTTTAGACGTTGGGTTATGGGATGAGGTCCACGTTGATCATGGTTGGTGGGGCTCTGGGAATGAGGTTTTATGTGACCCAACATTGGGGACTCCAATGATGCTGTCACTTGGGGGGCTTGCCGAGACAACAAGGAGGCTCTTGCCTGGTACACGGCACCCACCACTCCGTCCCAGGGGCCTCACCGTTTGGCAGTGTTGTGGGAATGTGTTAGGGCGACACTTTGGTCAGGTTCCTAAGAGCCAGTCCGAGTGGATGAGCTGAAGTCGGGTCCTGGTGTGCACTCGATATTTCTCCTGCTGGACACCACAGCCCTACTGTGCCAAGGCCTCTCCGTCACAGGGAAGGAGTTTGAGGAAGGTGGGGATGTGGGGGTCAGCTTCACGCCCCTAGTTGAGGCCCGTCCCAGCTACCAGGCTGAGGAACCAGCAGGGGAAAGCGGGTAGGGACTGGCCGCCACGCCTGGCCTTTGGATCCGCACGGACCAAGCTCCGGTTCCTGTCTGGCCCCATCGTCTTGCCAAGGGCATGACCTTGGGCAAGTTAAGTCGCATCTCTGGGCTTCAGCTTTCTTCATCTGCAAAATGGATGGATACGCATAAGGCCAGTGCTTTCCACAAAAAGCTGCTTGGAGGATGAAGTGGTTTGGGCAACGTAACAAGGCAGCTGCCGAGGCAGAGAGTGTGGAGCGGGGATGGGGGAGGGGCCCCATAGAGTGGCCCACAGGGAGAAGGGGGAAGGGAGGGGACAGTGCTCAACCTAAGGCCGAAGAGTGTGCCGTCAGCCCTTTCCCTCCCTGTGCACAGCGCCACGCAGGGCCTGGACGGGGCAGGAAGGAAGACAAGATGTGGACCCAGACGACCACAGCTTTCCATGCTACTTTGCCTCCGTCTCGAACCCCAGCCCGTACTTGAGCGTCACTCTGGTCTCATCTCTCCCTCGGCCGGACACGCACTTTTGTCCTCCTGGGAGATTACAGGCGGAATCCGCGTCTACAGTATCATCCACGTTTAGAAGAACAAGCCAAGGGGGACAGTGTCCACGGTTTCCCACGGCCGTAAATGGCATCATGTCCATTCGGCCTGCATAGTTCCCGGTACCCCACCCCTCCCAGTAAAATCTATCACCAGCTCCTGTTGATTTGACCTCACAAGCACCTCTTGAATGCCTCAGTTTCTCTCCGACTCCCTCATCACTGTTGACCACTGACCGCCACCTCTTGTCTGCCTGGGCGATGCAGAGGCCTCCCGTCTGCCTGTCCCGAACGCCCACCCCTCATCCCCCAAAGCTGTCAAAGAGGCCTTCCTAACACAAACGTAAGGATGTCCCTCCCTACTCCATACTATCTGATGGCTTCCATTCATCTCATGAGGAAAAGGAAGTGCCCAACCTGGCCTACAGTGCCCACAGTCCTGCACCTGCCTTCCCATGCCCGGCATGCCTCACTCTTTCCTTCTCATGGAGCTTCAGGGGCCTTACTCTACCTTCAATCCATCAATTGTGCCATGTTCCTCCCTGCCACAGGGCTTTTGCACAAGCTGTGTCCTCTGTCAAGAAAGATCTTACTCCCCTTCTCCCCTTTCCCCTATTTACCTTCTACCCATCCTTCAGATTTTAGGCCAGAGGTCACTTTCTCATAGATTTCTCTTCTCCAGATTAGTTCAGCTTTACCTGTATCTTCCTTTCTAGCATTTTCTCATCGTGTAATTATATATTCATGCATGCAGTTCCTGTCTGCTTCCCTATGTGGGAAGTGTCTTCTTTGGAAGGGATGCGTCTTCCCTGTTCACCATTTAGCCCAGCCCTTGGCACTCTCTGGAACATATAAGCTCAATGAAGATGCCATCGAATGAATTGATGACACCTCGGAGCTGGTGGCTTTTCCTGTGTTCTACTTGTGTCCCTGTGTATCTTCCGGCTACCTCTCGTCACCTCCAGCCATTTTCAAGAACTGTACATGGACTCCTACGTACTCACATCCCTCAGGAGCTGCCATGGCTCACAGTGCGTTTGATTGACCTTTTTCACTTTTTATCAGAGTCTCATATGATGGAGCTGCCCAGTGTAGGGGAGAGGAACCCACAGAAGAGGAAGCTGGAAATTTGTGTGGGGCCTTAAATGCTATATCCTAGAGCCTGAGGAATCTTGGGCGGTATTTAGTAGAATAATGTGACGTGAAGTCTCCCAAGATGCATCCCGAGCTTTACTCCCGGAGTTCAGAGCTCCTGTACCAGCAGAGTCCCTGCACACCTGGGGTGGCTGAGGCGGGGGCCTGGGCTGGGGACGGGTTAGCTGGAAAGGGCCCACCATCACGTAAGTGGCAGAGGTGGGACCCAATTCTCCATGTTTAAAGTCAGATGCCTCTTTTGGGGCGCCTGGGTGGCTTCGTCGGTTGAGCGTCCTACCTGGGCTCAGGTCATGATCTCACAGTTTGTGAGTTCGAGCCCCGCGTCGGGCTTTGTGCTGACAGCTCAGAGCCTGGAGCCTGCCTTGGATTCTGTGTCTCCCTCTCTCTCTGACTCTCCCCTGCTCACATTCTGTGACTCCCTCTCTCAAAAATAAATAAACATTAAAAATTAAAAAAAAAAAGAAAGTCAGATGCGTCTTTCAATTATGGGCTAACCTCCTTCCCCCGGGGAATTCTTATACTGCTTCTCTCTTTATGGCACTGAACAGAAGAGGGAATGAGGACGACACCATCATCACTGGAAGGATAGGGAGGAAGGCTCAGGGAGCTTCCAAATGGAGCTGGAGGAAGAGCACTCCTGGGCAAGGTGGAGGTGGAGGCAGGAGGAGGGGTGGGAGAGACAGAATGGCCCAGGCATAGCACCACACTCACTCTTCTATAAATATACTCCTTCTACAACCCTGCAGGGAAGGGCACAGCCTTCTTGCTGTCTACAGTCTCCCTTAGCTGGGCCCGGAAGAGGACTCAGCTTCCAGTGGGCTCTTGGAGAACCTTTTTCGCAGAGCCAGCATGGCTGTGACATTGAACAATGCCTCTGAGTCCCGGGGCTTCAGTTCTCCCATGTCTAAGACAAGAAAGTGGCTGGGGCGTCTGGGCGGCAGAGTCTGTTAAGCATCCGACTTCAGCTCAGGTCCCGATCTCCTGGTTTGTGAGTTCGAGCCCCGCGTCAGGCTCTGTGCTGACAGCTCAGAGCCTGGAGCCTGCTTCAGATTCTGTGTGTCCCTCTCTCTTCCTTTCCCTGTTCACTCGCCCATGTTCTCTCTCTCTCTCTCTCTCTCTCTCTCTCTCTCAAAAAGAAATAAACATTAAAAAAAAATTTTTTTAAATAAGGTGGGACCCAACAGCTACTCTGAATTCCATCCAGAGCAGAAGTTGCAGGGGTGAAGAGGGGCTCTCAGGATCCTGCCCTTGCTCCATTGTTCACATGACAGAAAGTCACATCTTTCTCTGCAGCGGTCCCTGGAGCAGGGGAACACTCAAGGATACTAGCGTCAAGACCTGAGTTTCAAGCGCCCCTTTCAAGTCGCATGACCCCGAGCAAGTAGCTTAACCCCTCTCTACCACAGTTTCTGTCTCTGAAATGGGGGGAAGGGCGTCTTCATTGTCAGGTTATTTGAGAGTCAGCAAAGTCACACATGTCCCATCATGCACCAGAGCCAGAGAGGGCATACAAAGGGTGCTTCCTTTTCCGGGTGGGAAGGGTTGCCCGTTCCACGGACTTCCTGCATCTGTGGGGTTTGGGGCTGCCCTGGGGGCCACCTTCCATCTCACCCATCTAGCACACAGAACCCCAGCGAAGAAATACCAGGTGCGGGCACGGCCCACAGTGAGGAGGGAGAATCACTTAGCATCAGGCAGCTAGTGAGGACCACACCGGCTTCAAACTCAGGCTCTCTGACTCAACGTCCACGGCTCCGCGGGCCCAGAGGGATTACACCAGCTGAAGGATGAAAACTCTTTTGAACCCCACCTAGAGGGCATGTCGGCCCAGCTCCAAAGGGGAGGACTGAGAGAACATGTTCCGAGTGCTTGCCAACAGGCCTGGAAGTGAAAGCTTGACCCAGGAATTAATGTCTAGAAAATTAGTTGGAGCTTTTCCCTGGCCAGTGTGTGGCTCTTTGCCCGACACAGTCCGGGAAGGAAGTATTCTGAGATTTCCAACAGACCGGTCCCAAAGTGACAGAGTGACCCTGGGCTGGTGACCAGCTTCACTGACCCCTGTTTGTACCATCTGCTGAATGGACATAAGCCTGGTTGTGGTGACCTTCCAGGGCCGTGGCGAGCGTCCCGCAGAGTCAGGCCATGGAGCAGGTAGAGTGAGACAATGTGGAGGAAGCACTCAGGTCCCGAGGGACCGGGCTGGATATGAGTCCCAGGGCTGCACCGCCTCCCCAACCAGCTGCACAACACCCGACAACGTCCAGAATCTCCTGACGCTTCAGTTTCTGTAGTTTCCAGAGAGTGAAAAGGGGCTGACCCTATCCACCGAAGAGAGGAGTCCTGAGATTAAATCCAGCCCCACAAGTGAGTGCTTCACTCTGTGGCCAGTCAGAGGTGCTGGAAAATGGTACCTGGACAAATGGGTGGGCGTCAGGAGGCAGGCACCTCAGCGCCACCCCCCCCCCACCCCCACACACACACATGCCTGAGGGCAACAGGGTGAGGGCATAACAAAGAGTCTGTGTTTCTCTTCTCTCGGGACCTGTGTCTTTTACCAAAATGGCTGCCAGGAGCATTACACAGGGAACATGGCTGCTTTTGTGAAATCAGACCCTCTCTCTGTCCCTTGGGCCAGGCATGACTTAATGAAATCCTGTTTACCTCTGGCTGGAGCTGCAGTTTTCAAGATTTCCTTGAAAACACATCCCAGATGGCCCCGGGCGGCTCACTTCCTGTCCGCCAGGAACACAGCGTGCGTCCCTCTTGGGCCGCCCGTTCCACTGCAGGGAGATGGCTTAATTGACCACGATGAGCTCAGGGCCCCGGGGATCTTCTCCTCGTCTCTCTGCCTCCTTGGCGATGCCCTCCTCCGCTGGGCCTGCAGAGCCCAGGGTGGGTCGTGGGGGCCAGAGAGAGGCCGGCTGAGTGGCTGTGTTTCACGCAGGGGAGGCCCTTCCCCAGACCCGCGGCCCAGCAGGAGCAGATGCTCCATGTGCATGGCAGGCCCGGCACGTGTCCCGGTCAGATGCCAGCAGGCTGCCCTCCAGGCCTCTGCCTTGCCACATGGGATTCCTGTGAAGTCAGCCTTGTCCCCAGACAGACGCCCTGGGCCTGCGCCCATCCGTCTGCCCCATGTCCTTCACACGCCTCACCTTGTGCCCCCAGGGCAGCCAGCCCCGGTGCAGAGGCAGGATTTCTTGGTAGCGACCCTCTGATTTTACAAGTGGGCAACGTGAAACACAGGGACGACGCACATGACTTGGGCTCGTGATGCTATGGCCGGAGAGAGGAGAGCGAGAACACAAAAACAGTCTTTCGGGACTCGAACGTCAGAGGTCTGTGCTCCAGCATGAATCCTTTCTAGGGAATCAAAAGAAGAGAGCGATCCCTGATTTTAGAGATGGGGACGTTGAGGCCTAGCCGTGGGAAGAGAGCCGCTTGAGACTGTCAGGGGCAGAATGAGGTCAGAGCAAAGGCGTTTGGGGGGTTCACACTGCATGTTCCTGTTTGTCATGTGTCTAGGGCGCAGCCCAGGCAAACGGAGCCGTGGACGCAGCGGAGAACTCGGTGGCTGGGGTCAGGCGGGCCTTTCTGCACTGCTCAACTGAGTCTCAGAGGTAGAGTGTCCATGCTCCCCTCCCCCTCCCTTGCCGGGGTCACACCGAGAGGGCCCGGGAGAGTGAGGTCAGGCAAGAAGGGCTGGGGCCTCGGCGTCCAGCGCCCAGCTTTCGCCTGCACGGTGCAACGAGGCCTCTGCCAAGACACCTCCAACTGCATGCAAAGTCCTGGCCTGGGCCCAGAGCTGCCTTAAGGAGAAGTAATCTGGGCCCTGGCTGGGGGAATTCTCAAGGCCCTGAGACCACCTGCTGCAAGTCTGCTCTCTGCTCTTGTGTGTGCCAAGGAAAGCAGAGGATGCATGGGAGAGAAGAGGTGCCTCCCAGGGAGATGGTCCCTGGAAGGGGTTCCCCTCAATATTTTCAGGTTCACCCTTTATTTCATGACTGGGACTTAAGACTCCAAGGTGGGCACTCTCCCCTCCTCTCTGCTAGTAGGACCTTGATTTTGTTCAAGGGCAGTGACGTGTCCAACTCAACATCCACTCCGCATCTTCTTCTGTGTCAGGTAAGAGTGGGTTGCCATGTGACCAAGTGCTGCCTAATGAGTGGGAAATCTCTGGAAAAGCTTTTCCTTTCATGATAAGAATAGGGAGAATTCTTATCCTTATTCTTATGTCCTGTCAGTGGCAGGTCACACTGACTCTCTTCTTCCAGTCCGGACTGCAGATGAGATGCCCGGAGTTACAGCAGCCATCCTGTGATCAAGAGGCAAGAAGTGTTGAGGACCAACCCAGAGACCCACAGAGACGTCAGCCCTGGTTTTGGAGCACCAAAACACTGGAGCTCATTTTTTCTCCAGATGTCTTATCATACGAGAAAAGAGAAATCCTCTTTGTGGAAGTGACTGCAAGTTAGGTTTTTTATTTCTTAGAAACTAAAGCATCCCTAACTAATTCATACCCAGAGGAGCCAAGTGAATTGGAAGGAGAGGAATGAGTTTAAGACCTACCACAGGGGCGGAAGACTAGGGCCCACATCCAGGCATTACCCTTAACTAGCTTTATGGCCCTACAGAAGGTGCTGCATGGCCCTTCAGGAGTCCCTGTTTGCAATGTCCTGCTCTGACTTCTCTCCTGGCTCTTCTCCTCTTCCTCCTCCTCCTCCCTCAAAGCCACCTGAGATATCATCTCTGCTCTGTGGATTTCCTTGACCATGCCCTACGTGCCACCTTAGGGTATCATTGTTGCCTGGGTATCATGCTAGTTCGTTACAAGTACCTTGTTTATAGCACTATTGGGGTTTGAGGATGCTAATTCATCATAAACGTCTTTCCTCCCAGTTTTGCCCGGTTGAGAAGTGGATGCCGTAGCCTAATGGCCACCACATCCCAGTGTTAGCATGGCAGAGCCAGTGGAACCACAGTGCTGGGCAGCCCGACACCCTTGGTGAGCCAACAGTGAGCCAACAGCTCATCATTTACCTTCCACTCCCTGGTTCCAGCCCGGGTTTATTCAAACCCCACCACACGTCACACCTTGCTGGCTCCTGGGAGTACGGGTGATACTTCCAGCCCCTCGCGAAACTTGGAATCCTGCAGGAACGACAGTTTAAACAGATAATTACGAGCAAGTTTTAAAGATGGAAAGTGCATCCGAAAGAGATCTTCCTCGTACTGTAAGAATATACAATATGGACCTAACCCAGCCAAGGGAATTCTTTTGTTCTCTTCACTGTGTGTTGACTAAGAGCCAATGATGTACAGGTTCTGTTCTGGCCCTAAGAATGCAGCAAGGGACACAGCCCTGCCTTCAAGGGCGGCAGAAAGCTGGGACCGAAACCACACGTGCTATTTGCTAGTGAACAGAAGGCAGCGTGCAGGGACAGAAGACGTGGGGAGAGCTACCTTAGACAGGGTAGGAGGAGGACGCACAGCTTCCCTGAGGAAGAAACTTCAAGCTAAGATCTGGAGGATGCACGGGGAACCGCAAAGCGAGAAGCAGGGGAACGTACGCGGGGCTGAGGTGTAGCCGGCGTGCAGGGGTGCAAGAACATTTGCCTCCAAGGGGTCCCCAACAAAACCAGGTCACTGCTGACAAAATCCAAAGGCAAAGAAATGAGTGGAGGTGAAGCCAGAAAGACATTCATTTCAGTGAGGCCAACACCGGGAAGACAGCGGACTAACGTCTCAAAGACTGTCTCCAAAGTGCCAAAAATACTTCCAGGTTTATACGGAAAATGTGGAGCAAAGGGGGGGTGGGTGTGTGCAGGTGGGCAGTGAAGGTCAAATCCATCAGGGTCGTGGAGACAATGACAGGTGAGATGTTGCTAGCTCAGGGAGTTCTTTATTGTTTGTGGGGTTAGTTTCAGTTCCCATCAAGGGATGTTTTGCCCTCCAGGCAAAGCCTGAGCTAAGAGATAAGCCAGGAAGAACCCAGTTAGAAAGTTTCAGGTCAAACTGGACGCAGCCAGAGTCCTCTTCCAGAGGCAGTGGTCAAGGGAAGGGGCTTGACTTGGCTGGGTTGGTCCCTCCCTGGAGCTCAGATGGGGGGAGAGAATCCCTTGCAGGGCTCGACCAATCCGTGGACACAGAACACTGTAGCAAGTGCAGAGTATCCGGAGTGGCATGTGAGGAGCACTGCGTGTGGGTGAACCTGTTAAGCAGGGGTGGGTGCCATGACTTGCATTTTAAACAGTTAATTCCGTGGGCGCAAATCCCTATGGCTACTGAAATCACCCCCAGTGCTGTATGACTTGGCTCAGAGAGACAGAAAGGTCAAGGTCTTCAGATCGCGTCACAGCTACTCATTCACTGCCCATCTGCCTGGCCCGCAAGACCAGGCCTCATGCTCCTTCTGCTCCCCAGGCCTGTGGCTCACTCCCAGGGTCTCCCTGGACAAGATAAATCACACTCACAGGACTTCTGTTTCTTCTTTTCGTTCATTCATTCATTCATGCATTCAATATCGATTGATTGCTTACTATGTGCCTGGTGTATAAGATACAGCAGTGAACAAAAGAAACAAAAATTCCTGACCTCATGGAGTTTAAATTCTAGTTGGGAGCAGGAGAGAGAAGGGGGTGGAAGTAAGAGCAATAAATCCAGTCAGTTGGTGATAATGCAGACAAAAAGTGAAGCAGGAGAGAAAGCCAGAGAGAACCATCAGTGGGAACGGAAGGCGCTGCCATTTAAAACAGGCTGGTCTGGGACACCCTGGGAAGGCGGTAACGGGAGCGAGATGTGCATGAGGCAAGGGAGCAAGGCTCAGGGTTGGCTGAGGTGGAGGGGAAATCGACACGTCCCATCGGTACAAATGCCACTCGGAAGACAGGCACCATAGGAGGTTTGCAAGGATGAAGTGAGAGACTGAATCTGGAAAGGCGTGACTCATGATAGGTGTTCAATAACTGTCACTTTTCCTTTCACTTTTCTTTTCAAATTTCTTAGCAAAATGAAGCTTTATTTTAGGTAGAGTCCTTTTTGAGAAATACAGGCTGTTTTCCAAGGCGGTTAACGAAATGTAATCAATCACATGGTGTCTAATGACAAATAGAAAAGGAAACCAAGAAAGCACATAGATTGGAAAGGCTGACGGGACATGTCACCCCTGAAAGGAAGCTAAACAGTCATCTTCTCCAATGGTTTTTGTCCTCGGAAAGGAAACTAGGGTCCGGGGAAGGGAAGAGACTTGACAAAGGTCAGCCCAAGAATAAGCAGTAAGTCAAGTTCCCGTCACTCAGAAATGAACAGGTGCTCTGATGGCAAAGGTGACAAAGGTCCTGGGGCCAAAGGGTGGGAAGGGTGCCAGGCAGTTGTGTCTCAAATGATACAGACCTTGGTTTGAATCTTGGGGATATCAAGTGTTTGTGAGGATGTGGAGAAACCGGGACTATCAGATACTCCTGGTGGGAATAAAAATGGGACAGCCAGTACGGAAAAACATCTGGGAGTTTCTCATCAAGCCAACCATACACCTAACCGAACCTGAGGATTTCCACCCTTAGGGATTTCCCTAAGAGAAATAAAAAAGCATCCACACAACTTCTTGAACGAGGGTGTTCTAATCCACTTTATTCACAGTAGCCTCAAACTGGAAAAGCCCAGATGTCTATCAGTCTAAACAAACAGACATTTGTAGTGTAGCCATACGATGGAATAATACTCAACCATGAAAAGGGATGATCCACGAGTACATTCAAAATACGGATGAAGCCTCACCACCCAAAAAATACTTTGCACAGAAGAAACTAAAAGTAACAGATGAAAGCAACCAAAATGGGGAAGTAAAGATGATCCAAGAACTCTAATAGATACTCAACACGTTCACTAGATGCCTAGGACCTTTGAACAGCCTTGTGCTTCTTTTGTTTCTTTTTATTTAAAAATTTTTTTTTTTTAATTTTTTTTTTTCAACGTTTATTTTATTTTTTGGGACAGAGAGAGACAGAGCATGAACGGGGGAGGGACAGAGAGAGAGGGAGACACAGAATCGGAAACAGGCTCCAGGCTCCGAGCCATCAGCCCAGAGCCCGACGCGGGGCTCGAACTCACGGACCGTGAGATCGTGACCTGGCTGAAGTCGGACGCTTAACCGACTGTGCCACCCAGGCGCCCCTAAAATTTTTTTTAATGTTTATTTATTTTTGAGAGAGAAAGAGAGAGAGACAAAGCATGAGCGGGGGAAGAGCAGAGAGAGAGGGAGACACAGAATCCAAAGCAGGTTCCAGGCTCTGAGCTGTCAGCACAGAGCCCGATGTGGGGCTCGAACCTACAAACTGTGAGATCACGACCTGAGCTGAAGTCAGATGCTTAACCGACTGAGCCACCCAGGCACCCCACGAACATCCTTGTGGGAGCTTTGTCCTCCCCAGGGAGAAGTCAGAACACTTGCCTACCCAGCGTCCTCTGCAGCTGACACACGCATGTGACACCCCCTCCCCCAATCAGAGGTACCTGCTAGAAAGCTGGATTCAGAGCTGAGAAACTGGAGGACTGAAGACAGAATCTGTGTTTGCTGGTGAGGGTGGGAGCTAAGAGCTCTTAGAAGGTTCTAGTAGCAACAGTGACTGCAACAGTTGCACTTGGGTACAGAAGGGGTATGGAGCTGAGAGTAACTGTGATTGCAACAAATATGAAATCCTGTTATATCTGGTATGCAGAAGATAGGGCCATTGGTGGCATGACAGATGACCCCTCTCACCCTTCAGACCCTTTCTGGAGCAAGCTTTCAGGCTGCATTTATGGAAGCTTACCCTCAAGAGAGGTCTCAAGTCCTTGCAATAAGTTCATTGGCTCCCCAATAGGTTTACCATGGCCCAAAGTAAACTCTTCTTTGCAGAAAACTTCCCCCACTGGTTTCCCCCACGATCTGCTGTACCTGCATTGTTCCTCATCACATTTGATGGCCGCTCTGCTCTTCGACTTGTTCAAGTCAAAAGTCTCACTCCTTTTTTCCCTCTCATATATAGCACCCAATCTAGCAGTGGGGCGCCTGGGTGGCTCTGTCGGTTAAGTGTCCAATCTAGGCTCAGGTCATGATCTCACCATGTCAGGCTCTGTGCTGACCGCTCAGAGCCTGGAGCCTGGTTCAGATTCTGTGTCTCCCTCTCCCTCTGCCGCTCTTCTTCTTGTGCTCTGTCTCTGTCTCTCTCGAAAATAAATAAATATTTTAGAAAATAAATAAATATTTTAGAAAATAAATAAATAAAATAAAGTAAAATAAAAAAATTTACACACGGGCAGTGGATGTGTGTAAATGTGGGTGTCCGGGGGGACTTGTCCCAGAAATGCAAGAGACATCTATTCATGCGATGCAGCATATTGATGACAAAGAAGGAAAAAAAAATCATTTCAGTCAGTGCTGCAATGTAAAGCTTAATACTAATTTATGATTAAAAAATCCTTTTACAAAAAAATGAATAGATGAGAACACTGTTAAGTCGACAAAGGCTATATATTGACCGTATAGAGAAAACATCACACTCATGGGAAATTTCTTTTCGGGTCGGGAATATGACAAGTAGAGCCACTGTTACTGCTGTACCAAATCATTCTAGATTTTCTTCTCTACACAGAAATAAAAATAGAATAGTGATAATCAGAATGAAAACGGAGAGATTTTTTTTTCCTCATCATTTACAGATGAGATGATCATTTATATACAAAACCTAAATCAACCAGCAAACTAAGAACTAAAGGGAAAAAAATCAACATCTTCCCCACATGCAAGATGAGTATGTGAAATATAATAACGTTCTTCCTCCATTAGAAACAAGAAAATGTAATAGAAAGTAAGATATCATTTACAATAGCAACAAGAACTACAAAGTAGCAATTAACTTACTAAAGAATGTACAAGACATTGATGGAGAAAATTCAAGCCCAAGGAAATGAAATATAGTCCATGTTCATGAAGGGGGCAACAGCATTATAAAGATGTCAATTCTCCCTCCAACTAACCTGTACATTCAGAATAATTTTGATCAGAACCCCGACAAGATTTTTAGGGACAACTTAACAAACTCATTCCAAAAATCATATAAGACAATGAATTTTAACAAATACTTAATATTGACAGAGACCACAGTTGGGAGCTTGGCCTACCAGACACCTAGACTTATTACAAAGTCGTAATTATTATGCTACTTGCAAGTTAACAAGTTAACCTACCACAATTTCCTGGTTGTTGGCAGAGTGTATGAGGTCCCTGGATCAAAGACAAAGGACACTTTGTTGCTCACACCAATAGGAGTAGCCAGAGCATCAGCATTTGCCCCAATTCCTACAGGAAGAGGTCTAGGTGACACCTGTACCCTCTGTGGATGAGGTCATAGGAGAGGAACTTCTCGCTTAAGGGACCCAAATCTTCATAACGATCGATAAGCCTACCTGGGCTCTGCCCCGCTGAAGATGCTATCTTTATTACACTGGACAGTAAACAGATCTAGTCCTTGCTCTGCATTGGAGACACTGTCTCTATGTCTAAGGTTGTTTGCTATTTTAACATCCTCAAAAAGATAATTGCAAACAAAATCTGTCACAACCTGTGATCACAAGATGTGCAGAAATAAAAGAGCCACGTGAAGAATTTGTCTCTCAACGGGTATGTGGTTGAATCAGCATCACAAATCACTGGGGAAAAGGATGAATTATTTAGCAAATTATGTTAGGAATGGAACTTCCTGTGCAGGAAAAAAAAAATAAAGCGGAATCTTTACCTTATTATCTGTATAAAAATAAACTCCAATGCTTTAGAGACCTACATGGGAAAGTAAGACTAAAAACTAATAGAAAAAGAAGTGTAGTGTTTTGTTTTGTTTACTTTGGAGCCACGAATTATTTCTAAAATAAGAGCCCAAAAGCACAAACCATAAGAGGAAAAGCGAGTGGATTTATACCAGAATTGTGTTCATCAAAATGCAGCATTGAAAACCTTAACAGACACATGACAATTTGGGAGGGAGACTTGGGCAAAGTCTAAATAAAACGAACAAATAATTAATAAGGAGACTGTTCCAGTAATTTCTATAAATTAGCAAGGAAAATAAATAGAAAAATGAGCAACGATATGAATAGGCAATTCACAGGACAGACCCAAATGGCTAATAAATTTCCCAAGAGGGGCTCACACCGTCAGGAAAGCACAGAGGGGCACCTGGGTAGCTCAGTCAGTTAAGTGCCCCACTCTTGACTTTGGCTCAGGTATTGATCTCACAGTTGTGAGACTGAGCCCCGTGTCAATGCTTAAGATTCTCTCTATACCTTGCCTTCTGCCCCTCCCTGGTTCAGGCCCTGTGCACAGGAACACTCAAAAAAGAAAGAAAGAAAGAAAGAAAGAAAGAAAGAAAGAAAGAAAGAAAGAACACAAATGAGGTTCCCCTTTCTCCTCCACCTGATTGGCAAACATTAGGAAGCTGGAAGATATTAACTCTTGGGGCAGATGTGGGGGAAAATGGGCACCCTCACGCAGGGCCATAGGAATTACATTGCAGTTGTTCGAGACAGTCATACAGACGCACTTAGTGAAAGGGAGGTATTTATACCCTGTGGCCCTACAGTCCCGCTCCTGGGTATAACCCTCAGAGAAAATCTCATGCCTGGACACAAAGAAACGAGTTCTGTGATTTGCATGTCCCCCCGTCTCTGCTGGGCTTTGCCTCACTCATCCCAGAAGATGCCACTCAAGCTGGATTCCCCAAATGTCTTTTCCACTCTCATGAGTGATTCTGTGCCCTTCCTCCGTGCTGCCATCCCATTCTTGGCTGTGTTCCGTCTACACAGAGATCACACCATATATCTGCAGTTGCCTTAGATGCCACCTGCGCCTTCCATTAGGCTGGGAGTGTCCTTACGGCACTGACTGTATTTTATTCATCCTGTGTCTACCTCACCTAGCACTCTTCCTGACACAGAGCAAGCACTCAGCTACGTGGAATGAATACATACATAAAATGCAGGGCCTAGATCTGGCGCCCGGTGTTTGTAAGGCAGAACTTCTTCCTGGCGCTCAGATCGCACTCTCACTCCAGTTATCTCCGCCGGTCTGATAAGGGCACGGAGGACGGTTTGCATCGGGGGGTCCCCGTAGATCAACGAGAATTCCATGCATCTCCTCCTGGCGTATCCTTTTGGGGTGAGTCTGCTAATGGCCTGTGTCGTTTTGAAGGAGACGTCTGCCAGGCCAGGCTGTGATGTGCACTCAGCACAGCTGGTGTTTGTCAGCCACAGGCCTCAGCGTCTCGCTAAACTTCCAGCCCTCTAGTTTCGCCTCGTGTTCAAGAATGTGAGGCCTGGCTCCCTCTTGGCTCCAAAAATGCCTCAGGCTGGGTCCTGTGAAATCCTAACCTTTTCCTCCCGCCTCTATTCCCTCGGCATTACCACCTTCATCGTGAAATAATGTATGCAAGTGGAAAGGGGGGGGAAATAATCCAGCACAGAAATACCATATGCAGAACAACGTCACAAAATCTCTGTAATGTCCCGAACGCTATGCTTAGGCCATTTGGAAGATACATTAGCTAGATAAGTATTAACAGACGGGCCTATCACAGAAACGTTACCCAAACTACCACCTTTTATTAAGCCCCTAGGAGAACTTAAAACCAGTCCATTACTCTAATGTCTGGGATGGGCCTGGGTTTGTTGTGTCCCCCCCCTCCCCCCCCCCCCCCGCCAAGGCAAGCTTAAGTATCCTAGAAAAGGGACACAGATCAACCACGGGTACAACCAAGCACCATCGGCTTCAGGTCAGAAGCTGGGGTGGAGGGAAGCTTGACTGCCAGCCAGTATTCAGTTGGGCCAATGTCAGTCATCGGTCACCTCCGAGCTTCTAGACAGCCTAAAGGGGGAGACAAGAGTGTGATACCGCTCTGTTGATTTCTTGCCCACCTCTTCAGTCTCTTCAGAAAGCAGGGCACCCAGGAGACACTCAGACTTGAGTTTTACCCCTGAGCCTAACTTCTGTGTGACCTCAGACAGTTACTTAAGCCCTCTGGGCCTCAGACTGCTGCTCCTCTGCATAAAAGGCAGAGGAGCTGGGTGTTCTGGAGAGGCCCTCCAGTCCAAGGAGTGCGGGCTCCGGGAAGGCAGACTGCCAGAGACATGGCTCTTTCAGTCTGAAGGAGATTTGAAGACTGTTTCCTCATGAGTGAAATGGGGCCCCCAGAACCAGCTTCCTGAGTTGTGTAAGAACTGAGTAAGGACTATAGAAGATAAATGGAAAGCACTCACAATGGTTCCCAGAGCATAATAAGTGCTCAATAAATATTAGCGGTTATCATTGTCACGACTGAGGTTCTTTGGTAGGCAGTCTCCGTCCTGGTTCCCCATGATCCTCCCCTCCTGGTATTCACGACCTTGTGAAATGCCTTCCCTTTGAGTGTGGAATTTCTGCGTTTTCTCTTCATGAACAGAATACGGTAGAATAAAAAAAGATGTCACATCCAAGACTAGATTCCAAAAACAGTACGCTTTCCATCTTGTTTATCCTCTCTTGTTTTCTCACTTGCTTCCTCTGAAGGAAGCCGGCCACCATGTTGTGGACCCCCAACAGTGAGGCCCGTGGAGCAAGAAACTGAGGGCAGCCTCCCGCCAACAGCCAGTGAGGGACTGAACCCTCCAGTCCAACAACCCCCAAGGAAACACACCTTTCCGACAACGACCCGAGTGTGCTTGGAAAACGGGCCTCTTCAGTCAAAATGACTGCGGGCATGGCCTCCACCTTGAGTATAATATGGGAGAAGATCAGCCAGAGGACCCAGCCCAACCAGATCTGGATTCCTGACCTACAGAAACTGGCAAAAACTGGGAAATAATACATATTTACTGTTTTAAGCCACCGAAGTTTGGGGCGATTGTTAAACAGAGATGGGTAACTAATGCAGACTTCTCCTAGGTCCTATACACAGTTGTTCTGAGACAATTTGAAAACTCAGCTTATTTCCTGTCCTAGGGACAGCTGGAGAAAACTGCAATCTACCATTAAGGGAGCATTTACAGAGCTCCTGCCACATGCAGAGTACTGGCAGGTTGTCCAGGTGAGGGGCCAAGAAGGCAAGGATACCTTTTCACACTTGCAGCTGAATGGTCGAAACACTGTTGAACTCTATAACGTCCACCGTATGTATAGTGTGGACAGACCGTGTAACTCTGTAACATCTGTCCTATCTGTAGGGTGGAAACACTATATAAGTCGCTTTCACATGAGTAGCTTGAAATTGGCTATGGTTAGAGTATGACACCATGGAAATCAGCAAATGCTACAAATCAAGGCCTTGGGGTTTGTTGGGAGCAATGTTAAACATTTACCAGCACACTGCTGAAGTTAACCCTTAGAGGTCATCATTCTAAGAATTCCAGGGAAACTCAAAAGGGAAAAAGATCTTGGGGCGCCTGGGTGGCTCAGTCAGTTAAGCATCCGACTTCAGCTCGGGTCAGGATCTCGCCGTTCATGAGTTTGAGCCCCGCGTCGGGCTCCGTGCTGACAGCTCAGAGCCTGGAGCCTGCTTGGGATTCTGTGTCTCCCTCTCCCTCTGCCCCTCCCCTGCTTGTGCCCTCTCTCTCTCAAAAATAAATAAGCATTTAAAAATTTTTAAAAAGAAAAAGATCTCTCCTACTTGGACAGGACAGAAGACTCCGGACATGGGCTTCAGGCAACAAGAGCTTTCAAAGTCCCTTCTAGCTCTGTATTCCACAGTGGTGTAGGTATCTCAGAACTCAAACGCAACCAAAAACCCTGTCTCTGGAGTCACACAGATCTGGTTTCAAGTTCTGGCTCTGGCTCTCCCTAGCTGATTGCCCCCGGGTTTCTCACCTCTACTGGTTTCCTCATCTGCAAAGCCAGGCTGTTACCCACCTTCCGGGGTTGCCAAAGACCAAACGCATGTGCAGGTACCCAGCACCACGCCTGGCATAGAGTAAGCATTCAACAGACACTTAGGAACTTGCCTCTATCTCCTCCCACTGCAAGAGAGAGCTAGGTTCGGGGTCCCGGAAGGGAAGAGGGTGCGATGCCAGCCGCCAAACATCTACATCGCCACCTGGCCCTGTCCTTCCCGAGCTAGCCCGTTTCCTCTCTCCTGATGTCAGGAGGCCCTGTGAGATGAGACTACTGCACATGTGACATACCACCAGCCTCACCTTCACGGTCCCCCTCACCACCAAGGGTGACACGAGCAGCCTCAGTTTTGAGGGCACCGGACCCCCAATCTTTGTCGAGTAAAGAGGACAAAAGCAAGGGCTCATACGCTAAGCTCATGGCTGAATCCCCAGGGCATGTCCCAGTGTCTGAAATGCATTCGATGCTCCCAAAGTCGTTCCTGGATGAATGAAGGTATTGAGGACGGTGCGAGCTGGAGGAGACCTTAGGCAACACGATAACTCAGCAACTCACGTGTCTCCATCTTATGGATGAGAATGCCGAGTCTGCCATCATTCAGGAGGGGGGTGTGCTTCGCTCGAGACCAAGGCAGTCCCCCCAGAACCACCCAAGGGGAAGCCTGCTGGCTCTGGGGTGTCTCTTACCCCTCAGATTCTAGACAAATTTCGGAAGGCTTCAGAATGATGAAGCATGTTTCAAACTCGGCAGGAAACAGACATCACGCTGGTTTAAAAAAAAATTTTTTTTTTTTAATTTTAGTTTTCCTTTTTAACACTGAGAAAGCACCAGGGCGGCTGCAGGAATGACCCCTTACCAAAAAAAGTTGGGGGCACATGAGGGAGTGGGATGAGGAATCTGACAAAGTGGAAAACCTGCTGGTCCTTGTTAAAAAGAACAGAACGGCATTCTCCCCTCCCCCAGGGCTCTGCGGGTTTGACCCTCCTCCTCCAGAACCCCTGGTTTTATTTTATAATCTAACTCGGCTGCAAACTCCCAAGCTATGCGGCTGACTTTTTACAGCCACGACTGGGGAATGACTTCATCTCAGTGAATTTATGGGTCACAGCAGAGGATGGAACAGAGGAACTTTAAGGGGGAAATCGCAGCCAATCTTGCCCCCCACCCCATCGTGATGATTTTCCCAGCTGTGGCCTTGACAGCCAGTTCTTGCCCCGCTGGGGTGTGAGTGCGCGAGGTGAGCTGAGGATGCCCAGGAAAGTAGGGGGGCGAGCATGCAGCCACGTGAGGCTCCTTCTGACTTGGTTAGGGTGACAGTTTTGAAGACAGCGGTTGCTTTAGACGTGACTTAGCCGCCAGCGCCCCTCATCCGGGAAGCCCAGCCCTGTGGCTCCCCCCATGGCACTGACTTTGCCGTCCTCTAAATGTGACACCGATGCCTGAGGCGGGCAACATTCCAGGTGCCAGCCTGCCTCCCGATCTTTGTTACAGCTACCTTCCTAAAACGGGAGTCCTAGAGCAGGCCCTTGGGGCCCTGCCTCTGTGACTTCGTGTGCCCGGAGCACCCTCTCCCCTCCCAACCTCCGCACCCGTTCCACCTCAGTGCTCTCTGTCTCTGCATGGAGTGCTGGCACACGGCTGCCGCTCGGAAAGCCTCTCACAGGCACCAGCAGGTCAACAGCCAATTCTAAAATCCAAGGCTTGACAAAGCAAAAGCACCCCCCCCCACCCCTACACAGCCAACGAGGGCCCTGGCAGGGCAAGGACCAGGGTGGGCAGGTGCCTGGGGCACCAACTCTAAGGAAGCACTCGCCCTTGGGGCAGAGCTAGGGCAGGACAGTGCCTAGAATGAGTGCCTTCTTCAATGTTGCACTTCTTTCCCTGGAAGCAGGGGTGTTGTCCAAAACAAATTGTGAACTTTATGCCCTCCTGTAGGAGAATTTGGACTCTCGCAGACGTGGTGTGGGGCTCAGAAAGATCCCATTCGAAGTTCTGCCTGTTGGGTCTGGGATGTGGGCACAATGTTAATCCTTCTGCGTCAGTTCTGTCTTCCCTCCAGTGGCCTGTGAGCCCGCCCTGCCCTTCCCAGCCGGGTCAGTCAGCGAACATTCCCGGCATGGGGTCTGGCAGGTGGAGGCAGGACCCTGGAAAGGTTTTAAGGTTGCGTGTGACCCTTGATTCATTCTAATGACTTACTCTGAGCCAAGCCCTGTGACCACTGGGAGCCCAAAGATTAGTAAGCCTGAGGCTGCAGCCCAGAGGCATTCACGGACAAGGGGACAAGGCAGACAGGCAGACCTGACCCGACACGATGGGAGCTTTAATATGTGTGCACAGTCAGAAGAGAGAGTACTGGAGTCCAGCTGGAAAAGCAGGAGGGTGTGATCAGGGCCATTCCGCTGCTGGAGTGACCACTGAACTTCAAGGAAGATGTTTTCAAATGGACAAGGAGAAAAAAAAGTATCCCTGGTACAGAACCGACTTAAAAGAATGGAGACATGACAAATTCTGGGGACTCTGAGGCACCGGGATGAAGTAGGTTTCGCTGAAAGGTGGGTTATCTGGGGGACAAGGGAGAAGATAAGTGTCCAGACAGATGAAGGAGTAGCTGACAAGTTAGGGAAAGAATTGTACAACTCCCTGCTTTAAGTCTGGGTGGCTCAGACTAAGCGTCTGACTTTGGCTCAGGTCATGATCTCACTACTTGTGAGTTCGGGCCCCACGTTGGGCTCTGTGCTGACTGCTCAGAGCCTGGAGCCTGCTTCGGATTTTGTGTCTCCCTCTCCCTCTGTCCCTCCTCTGCTTAAATTTACACATGGGCAGTGGGTGTGTGTAAATGTGGGTGTCTGGGGCGCCTGGGTGGCTCATTCGGTTAAGCGTCCAACTTCAGCTCAGGTCAAGGTCTCGGGGTCCGTGAGTTCGAGCCTCGTGTCGGGCTCTGTGCTGACAGCTCGGACCTGGAGCCTGCTTCGGATTCTGTGTCTCCCTCTCTCTCTGCCCTCCCCTGCTCACGCTGTGTCTCTATCTCCTTCAAAACTAAATAAACATTAAAAAAGCAAAATAAAATAAATGTGAGAGTTTGAGCACACGGTGGGAGTTTGTTTGGGGCAGTAAAGAAAGTCTGACTGTGTGAAAAACTGGACAGCATACAATGTGAAGCAAGGGCTGGGGGTTGCATGTGGGAGCGCTGGGGTTCTCTGGCCTTGTGGGGCTTGGGTGGAAGCCTGTTCCGCGGGACCAATGAGACCAAAGACCTCAGGCTCAGCCTCAAGGGAATCAGGGTGAGACTTTCCCCAGGGCCCTGTCCCCGGGGCCAACTCGTGGCGGAGCTGGGGCTCTCTCTCAGGGGTGGGATTGGGCCCCTGGAGATTCAGGTCCCGAGCTCCATTCCTATGCCTCTGGGGGCTCAGTGAGCCTCAAAGGGGAGGCTCTGGTCACATGACCACACTTACCCTCACTCGTCACCTGCTTCCTGCCACTTGGACCTGCTGATTAGCGCTGCCCGCAAGGAATCTCTGGCCCCCTGGCAGCCCCTCCGAGGGCCTGGAAACTGCTCTCCAATTCCCCTGCCTGTTTGTCCGGGGATCCTGCCTCTCACTCTCAAAGCGCCTGGCATGCCTTCTCCGCCTTTCTCATCCCTTTGGAAAAAATCATTGTAAGAAAACCACGCTGCTCTCTTTGCTCAGCCCCATCGAGATCGGAGCACTCGCCGCCCCTGGAGTATTTGATCAGTCTTCCTCGCCTTCTTGCCTACTGTCAGGGAAATTGGAATCAGACTCCAACCTGTAACGAGATTAATGTTCTAAAGACGAGCGTGTACCTCAGAGTGGAAGTGGGGCTGCTGCTCTTTGATAATCTATTCAACTCATTTGGTCTCATCGTTAATAGACAGCTGTGTATTCTGTGATGATTACAATATACATTAATCAAAGACACGTTAGGCCGAGAGTTGAAAATAACGCTTCCCTTTCTTCCCTTTTGCAGGAAAAAAAAAAGAGAGAGAGAGAGAAAGAAAAAAAAATGTTCCTCTATTCAACAACAAGGAGAAAGGTACTTAGATCTGCAGAAAACAAGCAATGAGCCTCTTTTTGAGAGTCGGTTCTGAAAACACTGAGAAATCATCATGAAAATGTGTCTGTGGTTACATAAGAACAGGCTGGAGATCAGGGGTGACCCGGGTTCAGAGGAGAGTGTCCATAACTCGCGTCAGATTGTCCAAAGAGGCCCAGAGCCCCAGAAACCTGTCAGAAATGCCTGAATCGATGGTCTTCAAGATTCCTCTCAGCGTTAACAAGGTCTGATCTTACCTTTAACCAACACTAGAAGGTCTCCAGCCACACATCCTACAAAGGCCAGCTGGACAGCACGCCATTTCGCATTCAAACGCGACGCAGCCCTGTAGGGATTCTTTGGACTCCCCACCCAGGCCTGCGGCCCGTGCGACGACAGCCTGTGTGAACTGGGAGGGAAGGAGCCAGGGCAGTGAGAAGCCCTAGAGAAGCCCTCTAGGGCCAGGGCCCCCAGGACTTGATTAGGGTGCTAGCTCAGCCTCTGGGGCACAGAGCCCCTCCACCTTTCTGAGCATCCACCTTGTCATGTCAGCAGTGGCAGTAACGGTGTTTACTAATCAAGCACGTGGCGAGGATTAAAGTCAGCGGCGGGTATGAAACACTCCACAGCGTGGAACGTGCCCTGGAAACACACGGTATTATTCCGACAGGGCAGCTGGCACCGAGGGGGCGCAGGGTGGGTCCCAGGTCTGAGCACAGCATGCCGTCGGAAGAATGGGCTTTGGCTATAGGCACTGCCACTTGCTCACGTCACGACCTTAAGCCAGGAACTTTTTAGTTCCTCAGCGGTTTCCTATTTAGACCGCGACAATAACAGTACCTAGCGCTCGAGGCCATCATGGCCATTAAAGGAGTTAATATGTGCAAACCAATTAGATCAAGTCAGGACTGAGATCAGTGGGTAAGTGTTTGCTATCACCAATGTTTAAAATCATCAGTGGAACTCTTTTTTTTTAAAGCACGCACACAGAAAGCTGCAGTCATAAAGTCCTTTCATTACAGCAGGAGCCATATCTGTCTGGTCCAATCCTCTGTCCCCGGCACTTAGCGTGATGTTAGAACATAGGTACTAGATAAAAACCATTTAATAAATGAGGATCAGATGCGGCTCAGAATTTCACGGCAGCCAGGACAGGAAGGCAAACGTCTTGAGTCGTGTAATTCTCACTTACTGAGAAAAGGAAAGACACACACCTCGTCGTTAGTGGATGCAAACTCTTTCCTAGCACCAGTTTTTAAAAAGAATGTATTGTGTGGGTATTGGATTGAATCTCGTGGGTCATACCTTCAATAACAACGAACGGGAGGATGGAGAAATGCCCTTCATCTGACCTTGGCTGGCAGCTGGATCATAATATTAAAGTATATGTCTCTGCAAGACCTACATAAATAAGGTCAGGAGTGGTAGCTTCCTTGGCCATCTTCTTAACATAAGAGGCAAATGGAAGCATTCTTAGGGTCTTAAGCATATTACAGTCTGCAAAGAAGCTAATAAAAGTCTAAAGACCCTCTCCCAAGCAAAATAGATCCATTCCTAGTATTTGGCACACAGCTATGGGGCGGTTCACAGATCCTCTAAATCTCCGGTATTAATCTATTAACCCTTTGGCGTCTAGGAACCGCAGGCTAAGAACCACTTAGAAGATGATTGGAGAGCCTGCCCTAGAGACACCACGTGTGAGAACAGCCTTTCAACCGTGCGGCATTACGGAAGTGCAGGCCATTGTTCCCCATTGTTCCAGCCGGGCGCCATGCCAGGCATGGCCGCAGGCTCAGCTCTTTGGCAAGAGCCTGCGGTGTCATAGCTCCTATTGTTGATTGAAGGACGATTCAGAGAGTTTAGATCTAAATGGGGAAGTCATTTAGACCACGCCTTTCTACCATCTTCTCGCGGAGTCGGGTCACAGGCATAGCCACCTGATGTCACCAGCATCCTGAGGGAGCAGTATTTGCAAGTTGTTGAAACCAGGAGGCAGGGCAAAGCCTCTTGCAGAACAGGGGTACCGTGTCGTTGTGGGTCTCGGCCACAGACAGCCAGGCGCGGCCAGGGCTCTTCCAGCAGCAGTGGCTTCTAGTATCTGAGCCAGAGAAGGGGTCGGAGCTGTTTCTAGATCCCTGGGGAGACTTTCCTGATGAGAGAATTGCTACCTCTCCCTGTGGATGTGGGGCCTGCTGTTATCAAAAATGAAGACCAGTTTGGAGGTGGTATGAATTTCCTGCCACTCTTTCTGGCCAAAATGACACAGGACAAGAATATTGCTCCCTATCCTTTCTGGAACACTGAGGGGTACTGGCAACAAGCGAAGACGTGCCTGCCTGAAGATGTGGAATACCTTTCTGGGCTCCTCACCCTTCTCCCCAGTGCGTGCACACACGCGCGCGCACACACACACACACACACACACACACACACTCACACTCTTCCTATGCTCCATCAACAAACTCCCCCGTGCTGCCACCTCCTTCCTTTGAGTGTGACGCAACTTCCTCTTGTGCTTTTGTGCCCTCCCCTTTCTCAAATGGATGGCATCCTTTACAGCCTCGAGGACCCCTCTCAGGTCTGACCAGCCCTGGGAAGCCTGCTGGGGACATCCTGCCAGGAGCCTCACAGCACGTCCTGCATCCGCTCACCAAGGAGATCACAGTGCCCCGTAGAATTGTTCCTTCTCTGTGCCATGGAGGCAAACGGTGGCCCCTGTGAGGAGCAGTCCTGAGTATATACGTGCACACATGTATGGTGCTCAGGGGTAAGTCTCCCACAGACGCCAGCGGTGACGCTGATTGTCATCAGAGTTGATTCAAGTCCTCCCAAGCACGCTGTCATCCACCTCAGTTCTTGAGAATGACATTGTGTGATACCGAAGCCAAGCCTCCTAAGGGGACGGACTTGTCCAAGGTCACAGGGAGAAGAGTTTGCCGGCCCAAGGGTCCCAATCCAGCCATTTGCATGACTGTTCCAGCACCTAGTCCTAGACACGGGGGACTTTGAGAAAGGACTGAATGGAAAGAGGCAGGTTCCCAAGCAGAGTGTTTGCATTTTCCAACTGCCTGCATTTCACCGGAGGGAGATTTTGTGACAGCCTCTTTAACACCCTTCCTCCCCCAAACAGATTACAAACAGTGTTGCTGCGGCGAATCTCCAATGAGCACATAACGATCAGCTCTACCACAAAGGTGTGACCGGGCCCACCAGCGGGTGACAATGCTACGAGATTAATCCCCCAGGAGGAGACGTCACCGTCCAGCATGAGGGAGTAAAGGCAGTAGAGCCGGTTGAAGGACTCTGGGAATGTCCTCCAGAAAAGGATCATTGCAGAACTTGTTTGGCCACCTTACAGAATGAGTGGGCACCGTGGGTGGAGGACCACCCAGATTTTGGTGCGGTACGTGAATCCTGGCCTCATTTCTAAAAGCCGGAGTGCCCTGATAGGGCCACCTATGGGGTCTTAGCTCTGTTGAGAGGCTGTCGAGTTTACGAACCTGAGCTTGATGTTGGCATCCGTGTCTTGAGGAACGGGAGCTCAGCTTTGGGTTGGAGGGTCAGTGTTTATCCATCAACCTCTACTGGGTTTAAGGTGTAATTCTTTATGGTATGCCACCGTGGCTGATACTTCACGGGGCTCAGGCTGGATCGGGGCACCGGGTGAGCCCCTAACGCTTTGGCCCAGGCCTCCATCTAAGACCGTGTTGGGCTGGTACTCAACGTTATATGAGAGCCCCTCGCAGGTGTAAGGGGACTTCAGGCCGATAAACCATTTCCACATCCGTGTTCTCCTCGATTTTTAAGGCAACCTTGAGGGCTGATCAGGGCATGGGTTTTACACACTGACAGGATAAGGAAGTGAAGGTCCAGAAAGGGTCAATGACTTGCCGAAGATCACAAGTAACCAGAACAACTAATGTAGCTTCCATATCCAAGGCTTTCTTTGCAGATTGTCCTTCCCCCAAAGGTCTGTCCAGTGACAGATGACATCATCGGGAGGAAGCGGGAGATGAAGGACAGTCACGGGGGATGTCTAGAGGGACAAAGGGTGAGTGTGTCCAGCCCAAGTTGATGCTCGCACCCCCCAGTGGCAAGGGTGGGTGATGTAGGCTGTGTGCAGGTGAGCACCCCCCAGATCTTCTAGCAACAGTAAGGGGCTGGTGCCTTCTCCCCTTGCCCAGACTCCCTACCCAGCCTAGAGTATGGATTGGGCTCGGGGTCCTGACTGCTTTCTGCCCCCTCGGGAGAGAAATGTTTGCAAACCTCTCGCAGAGGTCAGAGTTGCCTATGGCCTCATGCTGCAATTCTATACACGCACAGTATGCTTCGTGGTTTTCCAAACGTGCCCATGCACTTTTTCTGGAACTGCACAATTGCTTTGTGAAGACAACAAGGCAGAGGTTCTAATGCCCACTGGGGCAAGTGCCCTGGCCAAAGTCTCAAAGCCGGTCACAGCTAGCTGGGGCTCAAGTGGCCATGTCCTATCCTCCACCCATGGCCGGTCATCGTTTGGATTCGGCCAGCTGCCCCCCATGACTGGCCCTCTCTCCAGCAAGCATTGACTTCCCAACATAACAAACCACCATTGACCACCAGGGGGGAAAACAGAAGCTGGTAATGAGGTTTTCCCCACTGCTGATATGATATATGCCTAATTCCCGAATCTTCACGCTAATTCCCCTTCCGCAGGGGGTGCTGGATGGGCTGGACACACGCAAGACAGCAGAGGGCCAGCAGCAGGGCTGGGGGGATGCCTCCTTAATCCAAGCAGGCACACATCTCCTCCGCCCGGCAGTCTTCCGTGTTGCTCTCTGCTAACACCCTGCCTGGAGCGCGCTGCTCATGCCAGAGCCAACATGAGGCACGCAGCTTCCGTCCCCTGGAACCCAGGTTGGGCACATCTGCAGCACATCCCCCTGCGTCACCACAGGCTGCAAAGCGGGAACAGAGAAAGAGGACTTCAAGGCACTGCCGTGGGCTGTAGCCCATCCTCAGAGCAGCCCTCTCCACTCACGGCCCTTCCCTCTCCCTCGGCACCCCTGAGAAGCTCTCTGGAGAAAGTGGGTGCAGAAACCCCCTCTCCAGCAGCTGAGACCCCGAGGATACAATGAAACACTGACGGTGCAGACCAGCCTTCTGGAGGGTGGAAAGCTTCCTGGGGCGGTGGCGAGTCCCCTCGGCTGAGTCTAGAGGGGGACAGTGTAGACAGTTGGAGTAACGTTGGTAATTGCCCCTGGCAGGTATAGCCTATTGACTGGTCTTTCTTGTTTACCACGTTTGGGTTTGGAAAAATCTCAGCCCGATGTTCAGAAAACGGTTTTCTTCATTCTTTATAAAGTAAAACAACGTACTGCGGTCAGATGTGAATGTGTACGTGCTCAAAAAGCTTATGCTGTTGGTTACGTTCATGTGTAAAGGATGCCATGTCCTCTGCGATTACACTAAGGACCGTAAGGAAAGCCCAAAGCGGTGGAGGAGAGAAGACGAGGCGATCTCGCCACCCAAAACTTTGTTTTTCCTTCTTACCGTTCACTCCTCCTCCTCTGCCTTCCTCTCTCTCGACCCCCGTGTATTTTCTGGGGCTCTCTTTTCAAGCTGCATTACATTGGAATCTTTTCAAGAAACAGACTGCTTGAGTTTCAGTCTCAGCTCAGCCATCAGGGAGCCGGGTGATCCTGGGCAAGTCACGTGACCATTATCAGCCTCTCCTTCATCTCCGAGGGGCAAGCAAAACGCTTTCTGTAGCACCGGCTTTCTGGGTCATGCAGAAGGGAATATACCTGGAACGTCTACCCAGTAGGGGATCCATGCGTTGACTCAGAGATTCAACAATTATTAAGCACTTGTTTGTGCTGGGTATTATTCTAAGATCAAAGGGACAGCCCCCAAGCCATTGTAGTCATGAGAAAAACTGCCCATTGCTTTTCCAGAAATGAGGGCTTGCTGGGAAATCCTTCCCCTGCCTAAGACCCTGAAGTGGCTCTCCATTGCCCGTGAGGTCAAGTCCCTGAGGGCTGGAGGAGTAGGCAGGGGCCATCCTCCAGGAGGTCACCCGCTTCCTCTTCCTGTCCCCCTGCGCACCAGGCTTCCTTGTACTTTTTACCTTCGGGCTCTTTGTTCAGGCCATTCCCTCTGCTCAGCTCTCTCCACCCTCATCTGACACCTGTCATCCTCAAATCATAGCAAATGCGTCAGCGTAGATATCAGCCACTCAGACAGGCTTTTCCCCTCTCCTGGGGGGAAGCACCTGATTGCAGCTTCTCGTATACAAGGAGGGCAAAAGGCTTGTCTGCCTTGCCTGCCTCTGTTTACCCGTTGTGCCTGGCACATAGTGGGTCCTTGACGCAACCTTTTGTGGAACGACATCCGCAAGTTGACGTGGAGGTGCCCTGGTGTATCCTGTAGGTCTCTATTTTGGAGAAAGACTTTCAGTGTAAGCCCCAGGATAGGAAGGACCGTGTGACTAGGAACCCAGGCTAGGGGAGAAACTCACCTCCTCGGCTTAGAGTAGGGCTTACACCACCTGCCTGAACACAATCCTTGAACTCGGGCTGAACCCCGCTCAGGAGCATCATCCTGGGAAAAGAAACTGCATTTGCATTGATTCTCTGCACAGCCTTTCTCTTTAGGGCCATACATTGTTCCTCCTGACACGGGGCCCAGGGAGCAGAGGCACCTCCCGCCCCCCCCCCCCCACCGCCTCCCTTGCTGTCTATGTAAATACAGGCTCCTTGAAGGATATTTATTGGCCTGCAAAAAAGATGCGGGGGAATTTTGCTCTCTAGGTGAGTGATAAAAAAGGGCAGCGAGCGGATATGTTCAGCAGCTATTTACCACAGATCTCTTATTTATGGCCCCATAACCTTCTGATGGCCTGGGACTCTCCCCCACCTGGTTTTCTTCCCAGACAGAGAAAGTGCTGAGCTGAGGTCTCTTTGTCCAAGGTTCCTCTCTGCTTCTAGTTTCAAGAGCTGGAACCGGCCCAACTGATCTCTCTGTGACTGTGTGGAGGGCGGTGAGGTCTGCAGGATGAATCCCTTGTTACAAAGCATGCTGGGCTTATTATGGCTTTGCCTGTGGCGACTGGGGTTCAGCCCATAGTTCGGCTCTATTTGCATGCATTGCGAATCTATTGTGCCCAGCACTGTGGATGATGCCAGGAATGGAAAGGAAAGGAAAGCTCTGTGTCCCTCCCTTGGACCTCTTTCTCTAGTCTTGTAACAGACGTGAGGCAGCTCCCCCCAGGCACTGTGTCCAATGCATATATTATATATTATATATTATATATTGCATATATTAGAGTCAGGTGATCCTCTTATCAGTCCTATGAGCTAGCAACATGTCCCCAAACCAAACTCAACATAGCTTCCCAAGGCCACTCCTTCTCCATCCCTCAGTGGAATTACACTGTCACCCAGACCCCAAACCAGGTGTCCTTCCAGAATCCCTCCACAATGGGCCGCCAAGCTCTGTTGATGGTGCCCTTCCACTTGCCCTGTCATCCCTGTGGGGCTGGCCCTGCGGGAACAGTGGTTTGTTCCTCCCTTTGGGTCCCTGAGTGGTCTTTCCAAGGGGCACACTGACCAGGTCACTCCCCTGCTAAAATTCCTAAATGAGTCCTTGTGACCCCAGGACAATATACAAACTCTTGAGGAGATCAGAGTAAGTTTCTGATGAACAGGCCCATCTTTGATGTCTCCTTTCGCCAATTCCTGAGCTCCGGGCCCACTAGATAAGTTATGGTTCTCTGTCCCCTGCCTCACCACTTCTGTCCTCTTCAGGTGTGCTGTGCTGGGCCCTCCCCTAAATGCCTCCCCCCTCTCCTCCCCGTAGCCCAGCTTCCTTCTACTCAGACTTGAGGATGCATTTCCAATGTCACATCCTCAAAAGCCTTCCCAGACCACCTTCCTGCAGAGTCAAGTGTCATGTGAGCTTTGCAGGGCTGCACTGTGGTTCCAAAGTTTCACAACCAAGGGCTTTAGAAGGACACAACTGTGGAGCACCCGGGTGGCTCAGTCAGTTGAGCATCCGACTTCGGCTCAGGTCATGATCTCATGGCATGTGGGTTTGAGCCCTGCATTGGGTTCTGTGCTGACAGCTCAGAGCCTGGAGCCTGCTTCAGAATCTCTGTCTCCCTCTCTCTCTGTTCCTCCCCTGCTTGCAATCTCTCTCTCTCTCAAAAATAAATAAACATTATTTAAAAAAAAAAAAAAGAAAGAAAGAAATATACTCTTTCCCAAGTTCTGGAAGCCAGAAGTCCCAAATCCAGGTGAGGACAAAGTTGGGTCCTCCTGGAGGCTCTGTGGGAGAATCAGTCCCAGTCCTCCCTCCTAGTTCCTGGTGGCCTCGGGCAATCTATGGCGTTCCCTGCCCACATATCCTCCCAAACCTGAGTGAGATGCCTTCTGGGTCTCCACCTCACTTGTACCAGAGTCTGTGGCCTAGTTTCCCGGGTAGATGTGCACACTCCTGTAGGCACAGACTTTCATCTCTGTATCCCCAGCATCTGGCTCTAGGCCTGGCCCATGGACACACATAAATAATGAGGGTAAGTAGCTGAATTGAGTGTGATCTCCCCATTGTACTGATGAGAGGAACAGAGGCTCCTAAGGGGAACAGGATGGGCTTGGGGCCATGGAACAAATTACAGCAGAACAGAGACTATGTCCCCAGCACCTTGGTCTGGGGCCCTTCCCTTGGCACCAATCACGCTGTCCCAGCTGGGACCAGAACCACCCCCAGAAAAATCTCTCCTCCCCATTGCCTGGGATACAAAAAGGATCTCCATGTTTCCATTCTGTCAATAAGCTTCCTCTCAGCTCCCTACTCCTTTGAACCTCCCCTCTCCCCCGCTCCTCCCAGGTCAGAAACACAGGCGTTATTTGACCTTGCCTATGTGTGAAGGAAAGTGACTCCCCAGATGGTGGATTTCTCAGAGGTCTTATGGCCCCCGGTGCTCCAGAGTCCCGGGAGAACATTTTCTAGGGTCCAGGCTGTGCCGAGGCCAGCGAGCTGGACGGCCAGCATCACATGAAGCTTGACTATCCACTGGATGTCGTTCCTGGAGGGATAGGAAACCCCACAGGGGCTGACCATGCACCTCTAGACTCCAGAGAGAGGAGTGTTCACCACTGCACATGAACTTGGAGGGAGGGGAGGATAGTTGCATTTCACGATGAGGAGTCTGGGGTGCAGGAATGCAAGGAAGAATAAGGCAGAGGCAGGTTCGACCCCAAGGGGACCCACTCAAGGGGCCCTGTCGGACAACCCCCACCCTGCCCCTCTGCTACCTTCTCCCCACCCAGGAGCTCCACCGTTGAGAAAGAAGCAGGTCTGTTCCAGAGGCACCTGGCTAGGCTGTTGGCTCAGACCTCACCCCCAAAGAGAAGAGAGATGCCCCCTCGGTGCACACGTTCTAGCTTTCCTTCCTGACTTATTACGGTCCAAGAGGTCTCACGTTTTCTCTGTGGGCATTCTGGAAGTTACCCATGGGACAGCGAGAGCCTGTCCTTCCCCAGCTCCCCTGACCCCCCCCCCCCCCCCCGCCCGACCACAGGGTGTTCTCCAGCTTTCTGGAAACATTCTCCACCAAGGGCCTCCTTTCTGCTTGATCTTGTTGAAGGTAGGTCAGAAGAGGAGCCTCGGAGAGGTGCCCAGAGCAGCCTCATTCTATCTCTGGCCGGCTGCGTGCCCCTGGGGAGACCACTCAACCTCCTTCACAGTTCCCTTAATGAGTGCAACCAGGATAATAGTACCTACTTCCCAAGTGCATTATGAAAAGTAAATGGAATAATGTGTGTAAATGCACAGGTCCCACTGTGTGCCCAGTAACAAGAGGAGTTGACTGGTCAAAGCTCTCAGCACGCATTGTCTCAGGCAGTCTTCCAGAGACTCTCTGATGGTGCTTTCCCATTTTACAGGGGATGAAACAGAGGCACAGCGAGGTTCAGGATTTGCCCAAGAGTGCACAGCCCTTAAACAGAAAGCAGGAAGCATAATGCATCCTGCCTCCCTGCCTACCATGAGTTCCTTTCTTTTCGTTTAACCAGGTGCTTAGCCCTGTCCTAGTTGAGCACAAACCATTTATCAGGTGCCCAGTTTGGGTCACGCACAGAGGATGCAAAGATGAATAGGACATAGCTGAGTTTTCCCTTCACGGTCTGCGGGATGAGCACGGATGGGTAATTACATGTGGTACGTGTGTGTGTATCTGTGTGTGTGTGAGAGAGAGAGAGAGAAGTGTGCACAGAATAGGGAGAGCTATCTCACCATTGGGGGTCTGTAGCAGGGGTGAGGAAGAACTGAGAGAAGGTTTCCTGCAGCAGATAATGTCTGATCTCAGAGGGAAAGAATTAGATCAGATTAAGGAAAGGTGAGCCAGTGAACAGGCTTAAGGGAGAAAGTTAGGATATTCCAGGCAGAGGACCCTGAGAAAGCAAAGGAGCTGAGCCATTAAACTGCCTGCTGAGTGCACAGAATGACAAGGTGTGCCCAGAATACTGAGGGCCAGGCAGAGAGTGAGGGTGGTGTGGACAGGAAGGCAGGCCCCAGGCCACGGAGGGCTGCGGGACAGGTCTGGGAGTGTGAACCGTATGCTGTGGGCAAGAGGGAACCTCAGAAAGGTTTTAAGCAGGGAAGCATGTGGTCAAATTTGCATTTCTGAAGCCTTGTTCTGACATCTTTGTGCAGATCAGGGAGCAGCCTGGGTCAGAAAGACCGTTTAGGAGGGGAGAGGTAGTGAGGGCTTGAAGGGGGAATGTGGGAGCAGAGACAGAAATGGAGGAACAATCTTGGGAATTAGGTAGGAGGTAAAAACGGCAGCAATTTCTGGCTTGCTTAGATGAGGGAAGGGTGGGGAGGAGTTAAGTCTATGAAGGCATCCAGGTTCCTCGCTGGGGAACCTGGCAGAACATTCATGAGCTGACCCAGGGAGAGTTGCTGATCTGGGCGATGAGAAGAAGTGTTTCAGACCGACTGATGCCGGAGGGCTGAGGGCCACCCAAAGTTGGGGATGTCCAGGAGGCTGGCTCTGTGGCCAACTTCCCAGGGGAAAGGAGCAGGTTGTAGGTGTGCACCAGGGGCTCATCAGCTTATAGATGGAGGTTGACATCCTGGGCGTGTTGTACAGAAGCTAGACAAGCTGAAGGAAAGGCCCTGGAGGACCCTGGAGGACTGCTAACTTCTAAGATGAAGGCCATGGAAAGAGAAGCAGGCAGGGGTCTAGACTAGTCAAGAGAGCTGAGGGAGAAGCGTTTCAGGAGGGAACAATGGTCAACAGGTCAAATTCTGCAGACACCCTGCGAGGTGAGGGCTGAGGAGTGTCCACTAAACTTGGTGTTTTGGGGTCTCTGGACTGTGGCTGAGAATGGAATTACTGGGAGTAACTCCATTGGGAGTGGATGTCAGAGGAGGGGAGAAGGCGGGTACAGGAATCGCAAGTTCTTTCTCACCACGGAGGGGAGAGAGAGAAAAGAGAATACCATCTGAAGAGGGACATGAGGTCAAGGAGGGGTTGTTTGTCTAAGGATGGAACAGACCTAAGCATGTTCAATGGAAGACACACACATAAGAGATGTAAGATGGGCAAGAAATAGTCAACAAGACAAAGCCTGGAGGAAACACGAGGGGCCGGACCCCATGGGGAATACAAAAACATGGCGTCTCCGCTCTCAGAGCACCACCTTGGAGATGCCTGCCTGGCTGTTCTTATCAAACTGGATCCCCTGTCACTCCCTCCTGGCTTTAATTTCATGCGATCACGTCTGCCATTTGCCATTACATTTATATTCATTCGATCATGGCTTTCCCCCACCCCGATGTGAGCGCCAGGAGAGCAAGGATAGTGTCTGTCTTGTTCAGAGCTGTACCCCCAGCACATGGAACCGTCCCTGGCACATAGTAGGTGCTCAGCTAATGTCTGCTGTTGAATGGATGTACTGATGCAGTGGAGAAGACGTCCCCACACACAACTGACTTTGGATCTAGAAATGGGTCCAGATTTTGACACTTGGAAAGAGGGTGAAGAAGGCCAGACTGGGCATAGAGGAATGGCAAAGGCAAAAAGCCACAGAGGAAGTGGTGAGAGTGCCCTATTTGGGGAAAGTCAGGAGGCCCAGTCTTAATCAATTTCCTCTTTCTTCCTTCAAATTTGTGAAGCACAAACCACCTGCCAGCAACTAGGGATGTAAGGAAAAGTGACCCAGACTCTCCCTCCATAAGGAGCTTACAATCCAGTGGGGAACAGGACAGGGGGACCATCGAAGCCAGATATGATGTATATTTTTGGGTCATGCAGTTGGCTAAAAAACACTGAGCAAAGCCAAGCTTAAAAGACCTTGAATGCTAGGCTAAGGACTTTGAGTTTTCTCTTGTAGACAATGGGGAGCCCCTGAGGGTAGCAGGGTGGGCCCTGTATGGAAGAGGGTTAAGGACAGGGGAAAGGGAGGCTCGAGGAAATGGCCCCTGTAAGCGGCATGTTGGAGCAAGTTCCTACCAGACCTCCCAGAGCTGGATACACCACCCATCCCACCCCAACCCCTCCTCCAGCGACGTCACCACCGACGGCTTGAAAACAGCCATTGTGGGAGGACTGACACCGTGCAGATTGGCAAAGGCTGCAAATCAGAGTTCTTCTGTCTCGGAGTCCCGTTTCTCCACACGCCCCTGGTTAGTCCCGGGGCTCATGATGAAAGGTGGACACCTAGCAGAATACCAGAACTGAGGAGGAGCTGGGGTGCTCCCTTCAGGCCTCCAGGATCAACTCTTCATCCACTTTTATAGCCACTCTGGTCTTTTTTCTTCAGAAACATCCTACATTTTGTCTCCCCAGTTTGGCCCACCCTGTCTGGTCCTGTCCTCTGGGGGTTGTGCAGGGGGCGGGGGGGGGGGGGTGGGGACTGACAAAATCAAGACAAACGGAGCTGGTGAAAGGACCCCAGCAAGCCCTGAGTTGGGCTCTGTTTTCTGTTGTTTTGTATTGTTTTTACAGCTTACAGATCTCTGGAACCTGGGGGCGAGCCACTGAGCAGCCAGGGAACAAAATGTTTCATCTTTGTGTGGTGTTTGCGGCCAAATCGCCTGCCCCAGAAGCAAGAGAACTGGGAGGGATAAAACCACTGAGCCAGATGGCCTCCCTCAGCCTCCTCACGCTCCTGCCCTCCTGCCTCTGAGGAAGGCAAAAGCCCTCGGCCTAAGCACGGAGGCCTATAAACCTGGCACCGCACGCGGGGACGTGTGTCACCGGGAAAATGGGCTCAGAGAGATTATCCTGCGGAGCCCTCCTCCTACGTCTACCCTGGGGGCGCAGCTGCTTTGTTTCCAGGTAAAACACAACTGCGTCTCTCCAGGGCGGCAGGAAGAGGGGACAGATTTGCAGGGATTCCGTAAAGCTATCGACTTACGATGTGAGTTATGGCTTGAGTGCAAACAGGCCTGGTGTTTGAATTATCTCAATTTTGAGGAAAAGTTGACCACGAGCAGTCGATTCTGCGGCATTCATGCGTCACGATGCCTTAGACAAAAATCGCCTGTTATTGCATAAGCCGGTGCGTGTGCACACACGTGCACACACACGTACACACAATCGATCAATAACAGAACCCTGTCCAGGTATCTACGTCAACTATAGTACTTCCTGCTTGCACATACCTCCTCCCATGTCCCCGTCCCATCCACACCACATGGGAGGATCTCTCGTATCCTGTGCACTCTAGAAATCAATCAACAGACATTTGCATTTCTGTTTCCCCACCCTCACTGGTGTCCCTCCCCACCTTTTATTCTCTTTTGCTCCCAGTGCCTCCCTTCTGGTCTTCCCCACCTCATTTCTTTGCTTCCAATCCTTCCTCCTGTCCCGAGTCTGCCTGCCCCCTCGTCCCCACTGCCCCTACTTCATTCATTTCCTTTCCTTCCCCTCTCTGTTCTGACTCTTTTTTCTTCTCTCCCCTCTCTTTTCTCTTCTTTCCCCTTCTCTCTCATTCAGCAGTCCCTTGCTCTCAAGGTCAACAGGCACCTCTGCGGAGATCTTGGCTCAAAAGAGCTCACTTGGCTTTAATTAGGATCCTTTCAGAAACCCTGACCCCAGAGAAAGCCCTGCACTCAAGCTGCCCATTTCCTTTGCTCTGTCTTATCACCCCTCTCCTCTGTGCCTTGAAGAGCAAAATCCAATAAAAGAGATTGAGAATAGACATATGGGAGAGGAAAGGACTGAAGCCATATCCTGTCTCCTCTTCTTCAGTCGTGCAGATGAGCACACGGAGACTCTGAGGGGGACCGGCATACTCCAAGGTCACGTAGCCAGTCAGCGCCGGCTCCTCAAGCCCTCCGCCTAGCCGCCCGCTGGCCCTGGCCACAGAGGGAGTCTGTAAGGCATTGAAGGAATGCCCCCCAAGACCAGCCTCTGCTCAGCAACAAGGCTGACATTTTCCCAGATGTGCCCCAAGGCATCTTGGGAAGAAGCTACAAAGTTAAAAACAAACGGTGAACTTAGTAATTGTTCACACTCCTATTTTCTTAACAAACCGACTGGCTTTTGTTAAGGGAGCCTTCTGAATATAGACAGAGAACCTTGTTGTCACCCGTTAAGTATGGCTGATTTCACACGCTGATCTGTAGCTGTCCATCCAGCTGTTCTCCACTGGAAAGGAGTAAATGATTGTATCCCGGCCTGTCTCTTAGCACACAAGCATTTTTTTTTTCAACGTTTTTTATTTATTTTTGGGACAGAGAGAGACAGAGCATGAACGGGGGAGGGGCAGAGAGAGAGGGAGACACAGAATCGGAAACAGGCTCCAGGCTCCGAGCCATCAGCCCAGAGCCTGACGCGGGGCTCGAACTCACGGACCGCGAGATCGTGACCTGGCTGAAGTCGGACGCTTAACCGACTGCGCCACCCAGGCGCCCCGCACACAAGCATTTTTTGCAGGAAATCTTAGGCAACCTGCTGGAATTTGTCTAGCATTGCTAATCGCACATATTTGGTTTCTTCAGCAGACTTTTAATTTACCTAAAGCAGAGACCTGGCTATTTCAGATAATGCCATCGGCTGGATGCAGACGCAGCCTTTTGTCTTGCCTGCATCCTGCCCCATCTCCAGTCCTCAGTTTCCCCAACCGCGCCACAATAATGGACTAGAGTCTCCAAGGGCACTGCTAGTGCTAAGCTTTGTTGTTGTTCAGACTTGCTCTACACTTGCCAAGACCTTAATTGCATAAAAACGCTGAGCAAAGTCTGGTATTTGTTAGGGCCTTTGCTTACAGAGCCGTCTTCCAAATCAAGGACCTTCCCTATGCTTCTTAATAAGCCTATACCTTAAAGAAAACTGAAAATTAAAATATTGAACCTCTGGGTGCACTCTGCCGCCCATAATGAAATGTGCATGGAGGACACGCATCCGGTTCAAGGACTTTATACAAAGTTATAATAACTTAACAGTAATAAGCTAATAGTCAAATGGAATTAATAATAGGAATGTGGCCATTTAAGCAGTAAGATGGCCCCATGTCGTGGAATTTTTGCAGCTAAACCCTCTTGAGTTTCTATAAGCTAATAGCAATTAGCTCCTGAGTTAATGGCAGCTGTGGTCATAATGAGATTGGAATTGATCATTTAGAAGCGGGCTCCCATAAGCTGGTCTTATGAGGCATTTCAACTGTAAAGCACTGCCTTGACCCCTTCTTCTCGTACCTTTCATCATGACCCCCCCTCTTCTTTAGGGCTTTCTGGACCCAGTGCACTCCTTTCCTCATGCAGCACACAGCTCTCCAGGGCTCCACGAGTGAAGCCTCAACATGGATTGTGCATCCCACAGACCGACTCTGCACATTGCAAAAGCACAGACTCCACTCAGATCCTGATGCACAAACCCTTCTCCCAGCAGGTTCAGTCCATCTTCGCCTCAGACTCCATTCCTGTCTCCCCCACTTCTCTAATCTGGCCAATGGGCTAACTTCTCTTGAGCCTCGGTTTCCTCCACTGTTAAAGGGGGAGCATATTACCTACCTCATGGGGTCACAGCAATGATATAATAAGGAAATCTGTATAAGAGGCTTTTCATGAAGAGATGCTCAGTAAATGCGTTCTTTTCTATATTTGTTAGCTTTGGCTGTGTAACAACCATCCCCAAAATTAATGGCTTAAAACACCAATTATATTTAGCTCATGATTGTGTGGGTATTCTGTGTGTTTTTTTCTGGTTCTGGCTGGTTTAGCTGATTTCTGCTGGGCTCATGCTTCTGTGGTCAGTCAATGGACTGGCTGGTAGCTGGATGGTCTAGGGATGCCTCACAGACATGCTAATCAATGGTTGGCAAGCTGTCAGCACAAGCCATAGGGGTAATTGGACCACATGAATCTCATCTTCCAACAAAGACTGGCCTGGGTTTCTTCATATGGTTGTTTCAAGGATCCAAACACAGAAAGAGAAGGCAAGTTCCAATGTGCACATGCTTTACAAGTCTCTGCTTATGTTACAGTTACTATTATCCTGCTGGCCAAAGAAGTCACATGACCAGCCCGAGAGACGCTCCACTTCTGGATGCAAAGTCACATTGCAGAAGTCTTTCCAGAGATGGAAAGAATCTGTGGACATCTTTCCAACGTGTCACACCCTATTTTCCTTTCACTAGTTTTATTCATCTACATACTGTGTCTACACCTACAGGGTAGGTGTTTAAAAAGTAGTTATTGAGTAGAAACTCATCCTCTGAAAGTAAACTGAGGCTCCAAAACATGACATGATTTGCCCAAGATATCACTGCAGTTTGGTAGTAGGACTTGGATGATCTTCCTTCTGACATATCTTCACAAGGTCAGAAGTAGCCTAACCCTACGTCACACGCCTACATCATTCACGTCACTTCACCTCATCACAGAGGCATTTTGTCATCTCACATCATCACGGAAAGAAGAGGGTTGAAGATGGTACAATAAGATATCTTGAGAGAGAGAGAGACCACATCCATGTGACTTCTATTATACTAACTGTTACTATTGTTCTACTTTATTATCAGTTATTATTGCTAATCTCTTACCGTGCCTAACTCATAAGTTGAACTTTACCATAGGAGTGTATCTATAGGGAAAAAATATAGTATATACAGGGTTCAGCACTCTCTGTGATTTCAGGCATCTGCCGGGGCTCTCACAACCTACCCCCCTTGGATAATGGGGCACTACAGTATATTCACAGTCACGGGGCTGGTATCAGTGGCTTTCCCACTCTGTGGTCTGAGGTGATTTGGAAGGTTCTGTGGTCCAGAAACAGTTCTCTACATAAGGCCTATCTAAAGAGAGAAGGGAGAGGAGAAGCAGGGGCATTGAAGCTCCCTGTGTCCCTCTGTCTTTGGATGCTGCTGAAAACTCAGTACCTGAGTCAACATGTAGATATTCCGTGAGCCAGCACTGAAGAGTCCGGACAGAAGGTGATTAAATTACTTAGGAGTCAATTCCAAAGTTGTTTTCTTTTCTTATTTAAAGAACACAATCTATTTTCTCCTGAGGATAAAAATCAATACTTGAGTTAAAATTGGGCCTCACACCATCCCCATCAGAGATCCCAAACAAATTCTATGACCAGGGGGACTGTGGGGAAATGGAGGCGAAGGCTAACTCTACCTTTTCCCCATTTTAAGTCAGTGAAGGCTGCAGAAGGCAGTTGGAAGAGTCAAGCTCCCTTGTCTCTGAGTTTCTTTGCAGGTATTTTCTCTCGTGCCCCCTATATCATAGGATGTTTGATCTGGGGGAGACTCCGGACCCATCTGTCTTGATGATGCACCATCTCCCGCCAGGTCTGGTGTGGTCTCAGTCATGGCGCAGCAACAACCCCCAGCGCTCAGTGGCCTACAGCAACAAAAGAGTATTTCTTATGCCCATTACACGTCCTTCGAGGGCAACCGCAGTCATGTTCTATGCCATCTTCCTTCCAGTAGCAGGCTCCAAGAGCACTCTATCTGGAGCATCGTTAACCTCATGTCTGAGGGAAGACAGGAGAACTCAATAGCTCTTAACACTTCTGTTCAGAAGAGGTGCACTTCACTTCTGCTCACATTCCATTGGCTAAATCAAATCAAATGGCCAAGTCTAATGGGTAAGAAGGAATAATCTTCCCTGGGAAAGACCAGCGAACATTTTAAACAGTAATATAATCTAACACATATGGCCCTCTGCATGGGTCTGCTTGGTGTTGGTGTTCAGACAAGGGTATGGGTTTTCCAGGGCTGGGCTGGTGTGGAAGGAGAATGAGACCCTGGAGTACAGTCGGGGAGGTGGGAGGCCCACTGGCTTTTGCTCTGTCTACTTCAGTCTCCAGCAGAGGAAATTTTAACAGACACTTCCACAAACTCCACAAATTTCCAGACATTTCTTCTTGAAGCAGCCCCAGGAACTGCTGGAGGAAAGCCAGCTGCCTGGGCTGTCTGGCCCCATTTTGAAGAATGAAATGTCCCCTTCCCCCGAAGGTCACACAGGGCAGGAGGCTGAGTGCTGTGCAGAAAAGGTGTGATTGGGTCAAGTTCCGGGAAGGGGCATGGGTCATCCCAGAACCCCGTGTGACTCTGACTCTGAGCCCCAGAGAGCTTCCAACTGGAGGGCAGTTACTGGACTATCCTTACCTTCCTTACCTTATCAGCCACGTGGCCTTTGGCCACCAGTTACCTTCTCTGTGCTTCACTAGTTTCATCAATTAGAAGAGAATAATAGCACAGACGTGCCTTCATGTGCTAAGAGGTGGGGCATTTCTACGAGAAAGAGCAAATAGCAGCTTGTTTTATGCTCCCTCGAAGTGCGATGGAACAAGGCATCCCGTGTCTGCCATCACCACCCGCCTCATGAGGACTCAGAGAGGGGAAAGCTTCACTTCCAAGATCTCTAAAGGGTAGTCGTGGGGCAGAGAGAACAGGAGCACCCCCAGGGAAGCGGAGATTCTAGGTAGTGCGAGGAGCACTTTCCAACCAGGTCAGAGCCATGGGGAGATGGAATGGGCAGACAGGGAAGCTAACAATTCCCAATCACAGGAAGTGTACAACTGGGGCTCCATGTCTACCTCCCAAGGATGCTCTAAGTGATGGTGTGCACCTGACGGGTGTTGAGACAGAATGCCCGAGATCATAGACTCTCAGAATTGAATGATATCTATCAAACTTGGGGGGCATCGTAATGTGACTTCATGGATGGAACCATAGGGATGTGGATGGAAACACACAGGGTCTTTACCCTGTAGTGCTAGGTGTAGCACATGCTCTTGCCTGACCTCACCTTGGCCGTCTTGAGGCTCCTTCCACTCTGACAATTCCAGAAGGCTTAGACTGTGATTCATGCCCCCAGCCCCCTTAGCATTTCTTATACATCTTGTGGAAACAAGGCAATGCCCTCTGGCTGGCCACCTTCTGCCCACAGGGACAAAGACATCCCTCTTGAGCAACTCCTGGGGCACAGCAAGAGATCCTCAGGAAGAGCTGTGGCCCCTGATGGCTGGGGAGTAATGGTCTACAGTGCTCAAGGCACTGGACTTCCCTCAAGGGGAAGGACAGTGGCAGCAGAGGGAAGGATGGAGGGATAGTGTTAATGAATGGACTGTATCACCGGCCCTGGACATGCTTGGCTCATAGTTGGAGTTGCGGTTTCTATGATGATGACTCTCTTGGACTTGGGGCAATGTGGCTCTCACCTCCCTCCCTTCCTACATCATCATCATCTTCTCTCTTGCCATCGAAAATGGCTTCAGTATTCTCCATGGGCTATCAAGTTCACTTGCTCCTGAGGTTCTCCTGATGGTCATGGGAGGCAGCTGGAGTCAGGAGCATGATCCTCTTCCGGTCAAGAAGGTAGCTGTGGATCAGGGGTGTGAGCTGGAGATTTGCCTGCCCAGATCCTGGCCTGGCACCAAACCTCGAGCATGTTGCAGCCTGGGAAGCTGGCCACCACCTTGGGAAGCATCCTCTCGAATGCCTGGGTGGCCCTTCCCTCCCTGCTGGAGGTGGCGGCTTTCAAGGCCAAAGGGGCTGGGTGCTGCCTTGCTGTGTGACCGTGGGCGGGGCCCTCAGGTCACTGCCTGCTGCTGTCAGATGGTGCCGCCTGCTGCGTCCCAGATGGGGAGGAGAGGACTGGCTACACAGTGCCAAACACACCCAAACACGCTGTTGTTGTCATTGTGGTGCGTGTTCATCATGCCCTGCATCCCATATCTCAAGACTCGGTGTCCAGAACATCCACCTTGGCTACCCTACTGGAGACCCAGCCCAGGCCTGGATCTACACTTTGGCCCAGCTTCCGGTGTCCATGGGCTATATGGTGGTGTCCCTCCACGGGTGGCCCTTTACCCCAGGCCCCGTCTCCGGACTGTGCTGAACACTCCTACACTGGCCCAGGTAGTGCAGACAACCGGGCCCTGGGGTGGACAGCCACCACAGGTTCTCTGCTGGTGCCACAGTCACCCCTGAAAAGAGGAGCATTTTCTCTCCATTTCACAGATGAAGAAACTGAGACTCAGAAAAGTAACTTGCTCAGGGTCACCTAGAGGTCAGTAACCAATGTCCCTTCTAGTGGTGAGGGGTTCCGGTCTCCTAGCCCAGCAGGCATCCAGCCTGCTCCTGTACAGCACATAGAGGGGAAAACTGTAGACACTCAGATGCCTGGACCCCAGTACAGACCTACCCACCAGGTGGCTCCGAGGGGCAGTCCTGCCACCTGCTCTGAACAGTTCCCCAAGCCATCCCAGTGCAACTGAGATATGGGAATGACCACACCACACGCCTCCCTGCCTGTCCGGCCTGGCCTGGTCCACCGGGGATGGACCCACAGTAACAAACACGCCCCTTTCCAAGTGCAGGGACAGAGAGCAAGTCCCGAGCAACGTGGCCCCTTCTGAGAATGCTTCTTTTGTGCTGAGGAAGATGGAGAAAAGCAAGGCTCTGCTACACTCTAGCATCTCATCTGCTGTGTGAACTTCAGCACGTTGCTTCCCCTCTCTGGGCCTTCGTTTCCCCACCTATGAAATTAGGGTTAGAGTTTCCCTAAGCTTGAAATATCTGCATACATTCCCCATGACCCCAGGCCCAAAAGGACTCAGAAGCCAGTGAGTAGAGACACTGAGGATAAATTAATGTCACCCCTTTGGTATGTCCACTTGCTCTGAGCCACCCCCTCTGTAATATTGGCATCTCTCTTCAACTACCCTCGGGCATTGTGTTAAGTGCTTTACATATCTGGCTGCATTTAATTTTCAACCACTGTGTGGGGGAAAGTATTACTCCCCCATATGACAGCTGAGGAAACAGGCTCAGCAAGGAAGAGTAACCTGCCCAAGGTCACACTGCTGGGAAACGGCAGAGCTAGGTAGGGCAGTGATGGGCTCTATGTCCTGCAAGCCGGCGCTGCGGCTTTGTTGCCCCAGCTAATTGTTGACAGTTCCTCCCTGAGGATGCATGTAGCTGAGCTGCCTCTCTCTTCCTTTCTTCTGGGCCTGCCATGAATCAGGAGAGACAGAGGAACAAAATAAACAGAGACGGATGGGAGCAGAGGGTTTCCAGTGGAATCATTTTGCAAAGCTGCCTTTTTCTGCAAGCTGCCCCTCTTAGGAGCTTCAAAGAGAAACCTGCTTCCAAGCAGGATCATTTGCCTGAGCCAAAAGCCATTTATCTGGAATATTAATATGCCAGCAGCTGCCTGTGACCGTGCCTGCCACTGATCACACACTCCCAGCGATGATCCCTCCTGGGAATGCTCCGGGAGGCTCCAGGAAGCTAATGGGCCCCCTGTGGCACATTCTAGTTACCTTTTGTTTGGCTTTCCCAGAGCTTCCTGCAGACTGCCAGCCAAGCGTGCCTCAGACCTTAGATAGGGGCCTCTGGGGTAGGAGGGAGCAACTGACAGCCCAGCCATGTCCACCCACCACAGGGGACTGACCCTCCTTACTCAGGCCATGATGCTTGGAAGAGAAAACGACGAAGACCTTCAAGATCTAACCCACACACCACATCGAGCAGCAGAATCACGCTGGGGACTCAGCCACATCTTGATAAAGGGCATCGAATTTAGGGGAGGAGACCCAGGTTCCAGAAGTAGCTCAGCCACAATGCTGTACAACCTGGAGACAACGCAGGCCCCCTTAGACCTCAGTCTTCTCTCTGTAGATCAGTCTGGTTGGGCTTGATGCTCTTCAAGCGTCCTCCAGATGGGACACACAACAGCAATACAGTAGGAACACCGCACAGAGAGTCTGAGGCCTTGGTTCAAGTACTGACTCCGCCATAAGACAATCTTTGTCAATTTGCTGAGGCTCTTATGTCAGCAGATTTGTTGGGACACAAACTGAAATTAGATCATTGCTACAAGCGCCTTGTCTGTGGATCCAAAGAGCATTTGCTGAATTTGAGATTTCATTCGCTACCTGAGGCCAATGCAGAAAATCCAGCTAGAGATGGTCCTACTTCCTCTAAGCTCCTCCTCTCACAAGGCTGGTGGTTCACAATTAATCACCATAAACCGTACTAAAAAAGATGTTTCTTGGAATGTCACAGGGCAGAACATCCTCTCGCTCAGGAATGTCTTGTGTGCTTTAAGGTCAGAGATCACATGTCACAATGTTATGACACCAACATGCCCTCTGCTGCCCAACCTTAGCCCAACCCCATCACATCGTAGGTCAATACCTGTTACCCTACTCTACCCATACAGTGGAAATTTAGAGAACAACTCGATAATGACAATAATAACTACTTACTGGTAATTAACACCTCACAGTTACTGTTCCAGGTGCCTCATATATTTTAATTCACTTAGTGTTTGGGATAACCTCATGAGATGGGTACTAACTCATGGAGAGAGTTTTAAAAACTCGCCCAAGATCACCAAGGTGTTAAGCAGAAGAGCTGAAGTGTGGCTTGAGTTTGTTTCCTAACCACTCGGTTCTCAAACTTAACCGTCCATCAGAACCACCTGTTGGATGGTTGAAACGCAGAGTGCTAGACCCTAGCCCTGGGGTATCTAATTCACTGGGAGTGAGTAGGGCCTGAGAATTTGCATTTCCCAAAAGTTCCCAGGTGATACCAGTCTGGGGACATGCTCTGAGAGCTGCTGCTCTAGGCCTTATTTCCTCAGAGTTCAAGGGAAAATGAAAATGAACTCCTTATGAAACCCAAGGTCCCTTCAGAATCCTGGATCCCAGTCAGTCCCATAGGGTGATCCACAGGAAGTACTCCCACAGATTGCTGATTGGCATTATATGATAAAAGGGGGATGAGGTCCACAGTCAAGTGTGTCTGAGAAATTTGAGTTTGTTGGATTTAAACGGGTTTCTTTACTGGTTTTCTGCTTTGTGTTTGTTTATGCAATGTTCAAATGTACTCTATGACATGATCTGGCAAGTGTTCTAAGTATCTTTTTTTTTTCTCACAAGTATCTTTATTTCACAAAGTAACTCATGGAAAAAATGCTCCCTAGAACACCCTCAGAGAAACAATGGCCCAGGTCAGGGCTCTCTATCCCATTGTGGGAAGGCCATAGAGGCTTTCTGTGGGTGGCCTAGAGTCCAAACTCACTCTTTTGGGTTTACTAAGACAGCCTCTCATGGTAGACTACAAGACGTGTGTCAGAACCCATATCGGTTGCACAAAACAAAGATTCTATCCATCTTCTCCAGCCCAATGGATCACAAATCACACCTTCTGCCACTCCCTGAAGCAGATGCTGTAATAGCAAAAGAATTCAGGCAAGATATTAGGTATATTTAGGTATAACCCCATCCCAACTTCCAACTATTCCAGTACATATGTCTTGAGGACCCTCAGTGGGCACACCAGTACCTTCTCTATGAAAGGGGAAGGCCAGTGTTTAATCAAGCCACCAAAGAGAAAAGATGAGTTCTAACTCACAAGTCTCCAACCCGCATTTGTGCTGCTCCAGACACTGGGATAACAAGGAAGAGTGAAGTATTATCACTGACTTCAAGGTGCTCACGGTGCAGTGGAGGAGGCCACTCCAGGCCCAAATAACCTATGTCAAGGTAGGATGTTATTAGAGACAATGAACATTTGCGGGACAGGGGAGTCACCTCTCTCCAGGGTCAAGGAATTGTCAAGAGATAGATGGTATTCTGGGAAGGAAATGGCTTCTCTCCACATCTAATCCAACCACAGTTCCTTTTCCAGAGGTCACGAGTGCTGGGGTCAGTGAGAAGCAGGATCTGCCAATTGTGAGCAAACCCCCCAGTCTGACAGAGAATGCAAAATTTCATTTCCTTTCTGATCCTGGCAAGAGTTGGGGTCTCAGCAGCTGAGGGCACCAAGGACATCAGAACAATAAAGAATTCTGGAGAGACCTCAGCCTGTGGAGAAACCAGGAGAAGAACCTCATACATAGGCCAGGTGTATTCCTGAGACAATCACTTGGTGTTCCTGGCCACATGATCAGGTTGGCTGAACAGGTAGGTTGGGTCCTCACCATCCTTGTAGCCAAGGAAGTAATGAGAAGATGAAGATGTTTCATCTGGGTGTCTCAACATGGGGTCTGACAATGTGACAGCTGTAGTCGTCTGAAGATCTGACTGGAACCAATTGGAGACCTGCTTCCAAGATGACTCACTCCCATGGCTGATGGTAGGAGGCCTCCACTTCTAACCACACAGATGTCTCCATAGAGCTGCTCGAGTGCTCTGAATATGGTAACTTGCTTCTTACATAGCTAGTTATCCAAAAAAGACAGCAAGAAGGAAGCCACAGTGCTTTTTATGGCCTAGTCTCAGAAGCCACATGCTGTTGCTTCTACATTCTACTTGTTGGAAGCACATCCAGCCACACACAGGGGAGAGAATGAAGCACTACCTCATGAAGAAAGGAGTAGTGAAGAATTTTTGGACTTATTATAAAACCACCACACAATCCTATGACAACAATAAAGGAAGGATTCAGACCATAAAATTGAATCAGAACAGAGACTGTGGAATACAGGAAAAAAGAAGAAGACAGAAAGAGAGGAACAGCAGTGAGTAATTAACCTATATATAGTTAAACTTAAGTGGATAATTATAGAGTTCCTTGGAATGTGTAATGAAAGTGCTAAATAATGATCTTAAAATAGAAATGACACAATATTATAGGAAAACCTAATAACAGTCTGAAACTAATTATAATAAAGGTATCTTGGGAAAAACTGGGATTTGGGTGGGGGCAAAGGAAGAGAAGTAAAAATAAAAGAGTTCTAAAGGTCTCATCTAGAGGAAGAGTGGGGAATTTAAAAGGATTTTAAAGGCCATACAATTTTGAAGTGAGGGGGGGAACAGTAGAAAAAATATTTGGCATTTTTTTTCCATAGGAGAGTGAAGCATGTATTTAATTATGAGTGTGGGGAAACAGAAGGAAGATATTAGTGTAATAAAAAAATTGAGTCAAAATTATGAATACAAAGAAGAAAGAAGAATAACAAAAACTGTCAAATAAAGCAGAGGAAAAGACGAAACAAAATAAAATAAAGAGTAAGTATAAAGCCAACTGAAGAAATAAAACTGTGTAAAAGTGTTGCTACACTAAATGTAAATGGATTAAATTTTCCTATTAAAATATAGGGACTCTTCATTTGGTTTTAAAAAATTAACAGAAGGAAACAAAAAGGTTCTATGAAAAGACTATGACAGAAAGACTGAATAAAGGTAAAAATAAAGGAAAACAAGGAAAATGTGGGGGGAGCCTCTATGACACATTTTGGACCTGAAATCCTGTCACTCCTTTTGTTAGTACTGCCCTTTCAGTGGTTTCTTATCCCATTGCTGCCATTAGTATCAAAAGTGAACAAGCAACTGGGAAAGAATTCTAACTACTCAAATGAATGTTCATGGTTATTAAATACACTCCCAGAAATCATTACCACAGAAGAGGTGCAGAGAAGTGCTTATTTCATCTCTTTTAATCACAGCTTCAGAGAGCCTAGTGAATATTCTCTTTGAGCTTCACTGCTGTGTAACTTGCTAAGCTTGATGTATCTCTTCAACTGGGAGAGAGTCTGAACTAGGAGTCTCCTCTGGACACCAAACAGTTGCCATAAAATTCATCTTGTATTATCCCTTTTCTATAGCCCAGCGGTAGAGGGAGTGATGGTTGTTTTCAGGGACATGACATGCTGGCATTTGATATCATGACAGGGTACAGGTCATATTTCAAGCATTATCTTGAGAAATAAACTCCTGAAGTTGAGCATTGTCTCATTTCCAAGTTTTCTAGCTCAACAAAAAGAAGTGGAAGTTCAATATCACAGAGTATAGTTATTCATTCAGATATTAACTTTGCAACTACACATTCTAAGCTCTATACCAGGCTCTATGGACACAGAAGTCAACAAAACAGAGAAAGCCACTTCCTTTGTGAAGCTTATGGTATAATGGAGGCAACAGATAACAAGTAATAATATAATAATGAAATACTGTTATTTGTCAGTGCTATAAAGAAAAGTAAAGCAGGGCAGCAGGCCAGGAACTGTGTGTTATTTTAACCCAACAGACCGTAGGCTCATTAAGGGTACAGTCGATGGTTGGTTCATCTCTGTGCCTTTAGGGCCTCCATCCAGACACGGATGGTATGTGATAATTGTGCAGAAACGCAAATGCAGATAAAGAGCAAAGATAGTTGTAGATGTGCACTTCTTCTTTATGTGGAAGATACCAGGTAATGGGAATCAATAAAGGTGTTGAACTGATGGGACCAAATTTGTCTTTTCAAGAGGTTTGATTCAACTTTGGTGTATAAGACGAGTGATAGAGGAATGGGGTGGGGGATGGGGGTGGAGATCCACAGCAGAAGTAGGGACACCAGCCTTCTTGAGCAGTTTTTTATAGAAAGTTACATCTCTGCTGTCTCTCATATGTGCATGTGTGTGTGTGTGTGTGTGTGTGTGTGTGTGTACATGGAGGGAGAGAAAGAGAGGGTATGTGTTAAAAAGTCCATGATCTTTGACATAATAAGTCACCTTCTTTAAATACATCCTGAAGAGAGGTTCCTGGGTGACTCAGTGGGTTAAGCACCTGACTCTTGATTTCAGCTCAGGTCACTTTCTCACAGTTGGTGGGTTCATGCCCTCCATCAGGCTCTGTGCAGACAGAGTGGATCCTGCTTGGGATTCTCTCTCTCTCTCCCTCTCTCTCTCTCTCTCTCTGCCCCTTGCTCTCTAGCTCTCTCTCTCTCTGACACAAAAATAAATAGATACACATTATATAGATAGGTAGATACAGATACAGATATAGATATAGATACAGATATAGATATAGAGACATATACATGTATGTATATATCCGGAAGAAACAACTGGAAATTTGGGCAAACATGTAAGCAAAACGATATGTATTAAAATATTATTCATGGTAGCGAAGTTAGATACAAACTAAATTACCTCAACACAGAAAGCCTCACCCATGGGTTCGAATACATACACTAATAAGATGGTGATATCAAATACTCTTTAATAAAGTGCTTGCAGTCTATTACTGCTAATTATACAGCTCCATGCACTGACAAAAAACTGAAAAGAAAACCTTCCGATTGCTAGCGGTGGTTATCATGAGGTGATGTGATTATAATTCATGTTTTATTTTATCTTGCATCTTTTTATATTTTTCAAGTTCTCGGTGATGAGCTTGCATTGTTTTCTTTTGTAGTGAAGTAGCGGGGGTGGGAAAAAATTATTTTTAAAAGAGAAAAGGCTACATTTGATTTTTAGCATGACATTCTTTTTGAAAGAAATAGCACGACCCAGAGCTCCCAGATCTTGACATCAGGGAGAAGGCGACTTTCCTGAGCTACAGACCAAGGGGTCTGAAAATCTCTGTGGGCTACAGAGGTTCACAAATGTATTGAGGCGGGCATCCTGGCATGTCATGGCACCTCCCTCCCTCCTCGGGGCTGGGCTAGCCACCGGGCCTTCCAGGCAGGGAGCTGTCCACAGGCCCCTGGGCGGGCTAAGGGGGCGTGTGAGTGATGCTGGGAGCCAGGCGCCAATCTCTGAGTGCCCATTTCCACCTGTCTTCAGCCACCGCCCCCTTGGACTTCCTGTCCTTGTGCCTCACTCTCCTGATCTCCCTCCACCTCTTGCCCCGTCTCTCAGTCTCTGCCCCCCTCTAACTCTGCCTCTCTCCAGGCAGCCTCTGCCTCCCTACTCTCCACCCCCTCCTGCCGAGGGCTGCTGCTGAACTTGGCAGGGTGCTGAAGGTTCTGGGCTGGGGCCTGTCGAAGGCCCGGGAGCTGTTACTATTACTAGGAGCTGCTTCTGTCAAAAGAACGTTCTCACATGTCATGCATCAGAAGAGAGTGTCTTTGCTTCCTTCTGCCTGATCTCAACAAATTCCACATATAGTCCCCCGCACCGCTCCCCCCACCCGTTCCCAAGTGCAAGGAGCAAGGCAGGAGGCATTCTGAAAGCTGTCCTCGAACATGTAAAGTCACCGAGGGGGCAGAGTGGGGAAGTCACGCTCTGAATGCTGATGAGTGGAGAGGTCTGCCCTCACCCACTCCTCGCCCACCCCTGCAGAGACGTCTGCACGTCTGCACGGAGCATTCCAGGCTGAAAACATCTCGCCTCCGGCCAAGAACAGCCGGCCTTGGTCTGGAAGCTGAGACACCCGCTAAGCACTATGCAGAAGGCCCGAAACTGGGAAGAAAGCTGCCGGGGCACAGGGCACAGGGCTTGGAGGGAGAGGGACCGTACCTCCGGACTCGTCTGCCTCCTCTCCTGCTGGTATAAACCCAAAGCCACCTAACCACGTAGGACCCCCCAGGAACACGCCTACAGCTCCCCTGCTCCCCCCAGCAGCAGGCTGGCAGAGGCCAGGGTGAAGCCCCCAAGGCTGTAGTTGGCAACTCTGAAAAGGAGAAAGTCTGTGAAGCAGGGGAGGGGCTGGTTCAGGGAGGCGGCCCAGCCAGGAGACCCAGGCCCGGGAATGATGCTCAGGGCTAACAGAGAGGCCAGGTGGAGTCCGTGCCAACACCAGGGATCTTCAGAGAATGGCTGCCCGGTGGAATGCAGTGTCACATTCTCTTTTGTGGGGCGTTATTTTGCTTTTTCTTTCCCGCACCATCCCCCCAACCCTCCCTCTTGCCCAAGACTTGCTACGACCCTGGACAAAGAGCTCCCTTCCTCTGGACCCTTTAGTTTCCCCACCTGTAAGGTGACAGAGGGGTCGCTTTCTAGTCCCCACCGCAGGGGTGAGGGCACTTCCCTGCCCCAGCCCCCAGCCTTGTGCTGTACTTCCGCTCTACCGGGCTTCTGCACTTTTGTTGAGGAAACTCCACCGCCGGAGTATCCAACGCGAGGGTTCCTCAGCCTCCAAAGCTTCACCTCGCCTTTCTTCTGCTGGGTGTCCTTGTGTCTCGCCACAAGAGCGTCCTGGGGGCAAAGGACCCGCTCTCTGGAAATGGCTGTCATCTGCTTTAACCTTTGTTACTTCAGCTGTGAAAGGAAAGCGGCTGGGCTAAAGGATGGAAGCGGGACCGAAGCCGAGGGTTTAACCCAAAGGCCGGAGGTCAGGGAATGGTGGTCCATTAGCATTAAAAAGCATGGAGGTCAGAGAGGGCTCAGTTTCCCCCCACAAACAAGAGAGTGGTCCTGAAGGTGGGTGGGGGCCACACAAAACACGCAACAGGTGACTCCTTTGGAGGGCTGAGAAGCGAAATGAGATGGGCAAAACCAGCATTTAAGTTATTAAGTGGGTACTTTAAACACTTACTCCTCGGAGACCTGAGTGCAATAGATAGCAGACCCAGAGAAGTCATTTGTTGGAGGGACTGAATGAATGAAACAAGCAGTGAATCAGTGAATGCACAAGCAGTGGGAGGCATGGGGCTATTACCTCAGACCATCCAGGGCTCAGCACGAATTTTGAGGTGTTAGAACATCTGGACGTGGCCCAATGCAATTCCCCTTTCACAGACCAGCAGCCTGTGGCTACATGAAGTGAAACCCCTCGTCCGGGGGCTAAACACCTAGCAGATACCAGCACTCAAATATGAGGCCAGTGGCTGCTCTCCTCCCTGCCGTCTTCTGAAGACAGCACGTCGACCAAACTCGTTGTGTTGAATTTTTCCATATCTGCCTTACAAGTGCCAGGACAAATGTCTGGGAGACAGTCTTATGCCCCAGGAAGTTAATAGCACCCTGGCATGGGAAAGAGGGTTCTAGAAGTGTTCTCTGGTCACTTAGACTCACAGAACCCATCAACAAGGTCTTTGGAACCAGACCCCTCGGGTGAGTCTAGGCATTAGCCCTTAGAAACTGTGTGACTACGGAGAGGTTCAGAAACCCGAGTCTCCAATTTCTTATCCGAAAATGGAGAAAAATGGTTCACTGAGCTGTTGTGAAGATTAGCTAATGGGATGTGAAACACCTAGAATAGTCCCTGAGCTGGGGAAGTCCTCAATTAGTATTGGCCGCTGGTAGTGATCTTGCTCTAAACTCTCACAGTGGACTCTTGTGTGGAGCCCTCAGTGTTAGTATGCTCAGAATCACCTGGGGAGCATGTTCAAATCAGCTCCCTAGGTCTCTGCAGGGAAAGATGGGGCCAAGCTTCTGGATTTTTAATAAACACCTGTGTCTAGGTGTCTAAACATCTCGTGTCTAACACAAATTTAATGTAGGCAGTTCTCTAATCACATCTGAAAAATTCAGGTCCACACTTAACACTTTGTACTGTTATGCGTGTTGCCTTTCTTGCAAGCCCGGCTGACAGGAGGGCAGGGGCCACGTGCCTGGCTAAATGGCTCCCACAGTACGTGATGCTGCTACATTATATGATCAGCAGTCAGTTGAAGGGCAAAATTTGATTCTAAGAGCTGTCACTGATTTCGGGGACCAGAGCTCCCGGACAAAGTTTTCAGCTTTCAGAATCAAGAAGGATAGGGGCACCTGGCTGGCTCAGTCAGAAAAGCATGCGAGTCTTGGGAAGCCTGGGTGGCTCCGTGGGTTGAGCGTCCAACTTCGGCTCAGGTCAAGATCTTGCAGTTCTTGAGTTCGAGCCCTGCGCTGGGCTCTGTGCTGATGGCTCGAGACTGGAGCCTGCTTCGGATTCTGCGTGTGTGTGTCTCACTCTGCCCCTCCCCTGTTCATGCTCTGTCTCTCTCTGTCTCTCAAAAAATGAACAAATGTTAAAAAAATTTTTTTTTTTTTTTAAAAAGAAAGAAAAACACCATGCACCTCTTGATCTCGGGGTTGTGAGTTTGAGTCCCATAGTGGGTGTAGAGATCACTTAAATAAACAAGAACTAAAGAAAAAAGAAAAAAAAAAGAAAAAAAGAAGAGGCATATAAAATCCTGAGCTCTTTCTGCATCTTCTTCGAACTGGCTTTCATGACATTGTCAGTGTGCGATGACTGTTCTCTAGAAAAGATGCCACATAATTCATCTTACAGGTTCAGGGCTAGAAAAATGTCATTCCTCCTGACAAATGTATAGGCTTCCTTTTATCCTGTTGTAGCAGATTATTTTCCAGGCATGATCACAACAATACCCCTCATTCCACATGCTCTTCTGCAAGGTGACCTTGTCCTCCACCTCAGTCAGGAGTGGGCGTCTATTTCTCCAGCACCTCGAATGCCGGCAGACGCTCTAACTGCTTCGATCGAGAGAATCTGGTGGAATTGATGCTGTGCCAGTTCTGAGCCTGGACCTTAACTTGTCTTACAGAGTCTATTCCTATCTCTGAGAAACCAGTTGCCATGTAAAAAGTGCAAATATTGTAAGACCATCATGCGGTAAGAAATCCAAGCCCCGGGGAGAGGCCCTGGAGGATGAGGTGCTGCCCGGGGAGAGAAGCCAAGAGCAGGGATGCACCAGATATAAGACTATAGCAGCCATTCTCGGAAATCATTCCTGCACACCAGAGATAAACTGCCCAACCAGCTCTCTCCAAATCCCTAATCCATAAAATCTTGAGCAAAAGAAAATGATTATTTCAAGCCACTAACTTTTGAGACAGCTTGTTATGCAGCGATAGGTACTCAAAACACATACTATGAGAATATGTAAGCATCATGTTTTCCTTTTTTCCTTTGCTGCCAGGAAACTCAGAGCTAGACTTCTGACTTAAATGGAGTAACCTTCTTTAACTTATCCCTTCTCTTTTGCTTTATGTATATAACATTTGATCTTTTAATCCCATGTTAAGGAGATTAGATCTGTGTCTTTTGTTACAAACTTTCCCACATTCTTTTGATAAAGAAAGAGGGGGACGTTGGGAATCTGATTTCTTCCTCTACCCTTTGTGTACAACTAAAACTTCCCATGTGTCAAAGTTCTACTTAACTTCCAGAGCTGGCTCTGGGTGTAGAACTAGTATCATTGCCCTATGGGTCACATGTTCTCCTCGATGACTCGATGTCTTGCTCTTCTCTGGTCCTGGTTTATGAGTACTTCTCACTCTCAATTCTCACTCAATGGATTTTCAACTTTCATCTTTACAAGTGATCTCTCAATGACCAAAAAAGCTTGAAATATCTAAAGAAATGGATTTCTATGGGAGGAAGTTCAAGTTGAACGTCAAGGAGATATCTTTGGTCAAGGTCATGGTTGTGGAGTAAATAACACGTGAGGACAGTCTCGTATGCAAACAAGTCTCTGGGGGTCCTTGGGAAACCCCCTGAAGCAGAACTGACAATAGTTCTCAGGTACTGAGTAGTCAACATGGCCAGGTACTCTACGGTCTACAATCTTTGTGGGACATCTTCGGAGCCATGAGTATTTTGGAACTCAAACCATTCTAGACTTTAGAAAGGTAATACGGTGCATACAGCATGTGGCTTGTGTTACCTAACACTCCTGGTGGATACTGAGGTATTACCCTATAATCAAACACATCAATATTGCTGCATCAAAACACATGGAGAGTCACAAAAACAGTTCTGAATAATTCTACGTGAGTTCAAGTCAGATTTTGTTGCCAAGTGAGTTCAAGTAAGATCAGATTTTACTGCCAAATGAGTTATGAAAAATGCTTTCAGTTTTCAGAACTTCTTAATCTGGAGTAGTGGATGGGGTTTGTCATCCCATACTAAATACCTTGTTTGTACCTATCTCACTATGTCATAAAATTGCCACGTGATTAATACTACCGTTGTTCCCGATGTATAGATAAGAAAACAGAGATTAAGTCACGTGGAAAGGTCACATGGCTCATCAGTGGTAAAGCTGAGTTTAAGCCCACATGTGTTTGACTTCCAAATCTGGATTCTTAACCATCATTCATCCTGTTTCTTCAGCTCTGTGCTCTGGGTCGTGTGAGAAGAAACCTTTCGACACAGCTCCCTGGGAAGTGACTTGGTTAGGGTGAGAGATTGCTTGGGAAAAAGAAGGGAGGGAGGAATACCTTCTTTTACTTTTTATTTTTACTTTTTTTTGTACATTTATTTTTGAGAGAGAGAGCATGAACGGGGAATGGGAGGAGAGAAGGAAAGACATAAGATCTGAAGCAGGCTCTGTGCTGACAGCAGAGAGCCCGATGAGGGGTTCAAACTCACAAGCTGTGAGATCACAATCTGAGCTGAAGTCAGACACTTAACCGACTGAGCCATCCAGGTGCACTGAGACATCTTCTTTTAGAAGTAAATAAAGTAGAACCCTTCTTCTCCAACCCTGGACCTTGAGAGAACAGCTGAGCACCCTAGACCAAAGTGGCTTAGAAAAAAGGAGAACCTTCCGGCAATGCCTCGATTTCCCCCCAGTTACTTTCACATGTGGACATTGGACTTTTATCCCACTGCTGCCACCACAAGTAAAGAAATGGATATTTTTAAATAGGCTTTGCTTAAAAAAGAAAAAAATTCCCCAGCTTTTTTCAGAGCATGATGCTCAGAAAACACCCAGGTTTAAGGCCCATAAGGGGGTGGGTTCTGATCTCAGTTACATATTATTTGCTGGCTGTAAAAATTGAAAATGTCTTCTCCTCTCTAAAGGGCCTGTTGAGAGAACCCTTCTTTGCCTCTATCTCTTGATCCAGATAAAAGGCTGGGCTTGGGAGCAGCCTTCTAGGCCCTCAGACAGCCCACAGACAAGAAAAGCTGTGCACACTGGCTGAGAGAGTGGGGCCCTCACACTTCCCTATGGTCATTCATCCAGAGCAATCTTCTGATAGAAGTCCCTCTCTGCACCTATCACGGCAGGTCCCACAACCACGAGACGAGTCTCACCTCCTCGTCTGGTGTCACACCTCTCCAGAGCTAACTTGAGCTGTAGGCACCTTTGGGCTTCAGGCTATCAAGCAGTCTGTTCTAATGAGCTTTCACTCTCCAGACTATTGAAAATGGAAACATCTCCATTCATCCTCGCATTCACTTTGAACCAACATTGGTTATTCATCGCGCACCAGACACCATCTTAAGCACAGGGAATTTATTTCATCATTCCTTCAAAGGGCATTTACTGAGGATCTGTTGTGTGTCAGGCGATGTACAAGACGCTCTTAATACAGCTATCGACGATACAGAAAACAGTCCCTGTCCTCACGGAGCTTAGATGTTTAGTATGCCAGGCATGGTCTCAGACAACCCAGAGTTCACTGTGTTGTGAGGAAACTCTTCAAATTCCGTGTGATAGCTCATATACCTGACGTAGCACAGGACTCTACAGAAATGTGGGCACTCAGCCGGAACATGGGGACATGATATATGGGGACATAAACGTGGGGGACACTGTATCTTTCTGGGGGGAGACGATATAGACAGTAAAATCTGAAGGATGAGTAAGGATTACAGTCAAGAGCAGAGAAGAGTGTTTTGAGCAGAAGCAGCATGTGCAAAGAGAAGAAAGTACATGTTTTCATCTGTTGATAGAAACAAGAAGCTACAGGGAACCAAGTATAGCCCTCTGGGGTCAGGGCAGAGGGTTTGACGTAGACATTAATGGGGACGTGACTGGAGAATTATGAGGAGCATATCCAGCACAGCTCTCTCTTGTCAGCAGTGGAGAACTTGGAACAGGTTCCAAGCAGAGGCATGAGAGAAAGAAACCGAGTTGTCTGTTATGGTTACAAGGCTTCGCTAATGACGCATCTGGAAAATGACCTCACACTCGTGTGCAATGGGCAAGGGGGACTTACCTGGACTCCTAATGCCTTGGGGACCTTCTGCTGGAATCCGAGGCTCTGAAACAAAGGCTGCAGAGGTGGTGGCGGTGCCGGAAGGCATGGCGTGTACGTTCCTATAATCATTAAGACAAGTTCCCGGGCTGCTGGGTAGCTAACTCTAGTCAGTGTCAGGGTAATTAACCAAGCTGCCTGAACTTTATTCACAGCCTGACAAGGTGCACTCTTGGGACTTGTCACTGTGGTTAGTCGGGGGGCGGGGGACTTGACATAAGGCTGATTAGGGAGTGTTTTACACAGCAAGAAACTCTCTGATCTTCAGCTGAGTGGGGCTCCCCCTCCCATCTCATATCAGAGATGCCTGCGAGGCTAGAGAAAAAAGATCATCCAGTCCAACCCCCTCGTTTTCAGATGAGAGAGCTGCCGTTCTGAGCATGGCCATGGTTTTCCCAAGGCCACGCTGTGAGTTTGTTCTGGAGATGGGATTACCACCCCACCCTCATGGCTCTGCTCAAGGTCTTTTCTCCATTACATCCTTTATTCTTTTAAAAGACTATTTCCTAAACCACTGCTTCTCAAACTTAATGCACATAGGAATCACCGGGGAGCTGTGACCATGTAGATTCTGATTCAGGAGGACTGGGTGGGGCCAAGGTTCCACGTCTCCAGCAAGCTCCCTGGTGATGTTGATGCTGTTTGTCTGTGGACCATATTATGAGCCCCAAGGAGTTCAGGGACTCTTTCCCAGAGACCACCCACAATCTCAGCGGAGCTCCAGTAGCCCTGAAACCCAAGACTCCTGACATCAGAGTGCCTCCAGCTGAAGGGCCCTTGGAGGTCACTTAGTCCAGTTCCTCTGCACACCCGATACCTCTTGTTCTGGCCACAGCTCTTCTGCATGTCAATGAACCAACTTAGTTCATTCCACTAAAGTAGCATTTCAAGGGTTGCAGGGAAGCCAGGGCAGGAAAAGGCCTCCCTGCTCAATGGTTCCACTCCCCACTCTCTGAAGACTGATACGTTCAACAGCTTACTCATTCCAGCAAACGTGAACAAACAAACAAAACCTGCCTCCCATGTTCTCAAGGCTGTGTGACCTTCAAACCCCAGTGCCTGTGATAGCTGGAAACTCTTCTCTCCACTCCTTGTCTCCTTTCTGTAGAGGAGAATCTAATGGACACAGATCAAATGCTTAAGTCTCTTTTTCACTCTGGGCCTCAAACCCCTGTAACAAAATGGCAAGACTTGACTAGGTGGTCTTGTGGGCACTCCCAAGTACTGACTCCCCATGATTCTAAGGCCCTTTGCAACCTTTAGAAAACACCTGTACCCTGATCGCTGGGGAAGACATTTACTCAAAGGGATTGCATTTGGGGCAATTGTCTCCAATTGGTGCAGTAGCAACAAAACAGATCCAAGAAAATGAAAGTTTCATGTTTTACTTATGTGACTAATTCTGTGATACCTTTCCTGAGTCATGAGCATCCCACAAGAATACAAAGACATTTCACTCTCAAGACTCCCGGGATTCTTTGTGGGCATTTGACTGAGGGCCAAAGGGTTGGGCTTTGATATTACCTCTGTGGGTAAGACCTCACTAGGTTACTGAGGACATGCTCACACAAGTCTCATGTCACAGCTGAGAAAAATAAAGTTCTTAGAGCTGGTATTCAATGTCAATGATTCCAACTTTATTATTTCATTTTTGTCCCTAAGTCCTTTCTTAACTGGAGGAAGCTTGGAAGGAGGTCAACATATTGGTAGTCTTACCATCTCTCTGCACACCTAAGGCTCAGGCCATATCGGGTTCCCCAGACTACAGTTGCCAGGGGACGTTTGTATATGTTACACATGAAGTGTCATGGCGTTCCCCAACGGGGGATCATTTTTCGAGTTGCATGTCAGAAGAAAGGCTTCTTTATACCACAGAGACTTTACATGCCCCCTCCCAGAAACCCCTACCCTCAGAGTGACTGTCCTACAGAAAGAATACAGTTACTAGAAAAATGATGTGGCATTTCCAGCAGCCTGGGTCACCCAATCATGACCAAGACTTTCCACACATAAGGTTTTGAAGCCAGAAGAGGATGTCTCAGCTTAGACTGGGCTCTATGCAACCAAACGCCATGAGATGCCTGAGGACGCTGCAGACAGGGCTGGGAGATGCCTTCCAATGGCCACGCTATGGCTTCTTAAACTTTCCAGGATTCAGAATCGAGTGCCTAATGCAAGCTAGGGGCTTCCTAGGCAGACGCCCAGGCAAACATGGAGAAAGAGCTGCCCGTCGTTTCAGCAACTCCATGCCCATCCTAATCCAACTCAAATATCCACCTGCCTCAGGATTGCCACTTCTTGTATCCATGCCAGCCCTGAGGGACCCGACCTGACTTTCAGAGGCAGGTCAGCAGCTGTCCCCCAGGACCGTCCCGGGGCAGCGCTCACCTGACGTTCACACCGAAAGCCCTCGGTCTCCAGAACCAAGCAGGCATCGACTAGCAGGGAGAACGTGTGGCTGACTTGCGTGAAGGGAGCCACGCCGAGCAGGGTCTGCTTCTCACATGCTGTCCTAGCTTTTAAACAAACATCGACCGCAGCTCTAGCCAGACACTTGCGTGCGAGCATCAGTTGACGGCCGGAAACAGCGCTCAGTGGGCTCACAAAAGGAGTGTGAAGGAGACCAGAGGTAGGTGTGCTGTGGCTGTGGCCGTGGCCTGGGTGCGACATGGTGACAAAGGGCTGGGGGCTTCGATTTCTCTTTCTCTTCCCGGCCCAGATGAACGGTGGGGAATCTGGAGACCTGGCTCTGAGTCCCATGTCTGATGCTCTCTCTTGCCCAGAGACAAGTGTCCTGATGCTGCTGGGGCACAGCTTCCTGTCCTTGAAGCAGAGAGAGAAAGTGGATCGCACGGTCTCTGCCTCTGGCCTGAGCGTGTCCTGCTCCTGTGTGAAGAAGGAGGGTACAAGACAAGATAAGAGGTCTCACTACAGCGGACTCCTCCTTCAGGGTCGGGGCTGGTCGGGGACCCCCGATACCCAACACCAGTGGTCCACTTCCCCTCCCCTAGGCATGAAAGCTGGGGCTTTGTGGCAGGTAACACAACTTGCCTTGTGTTCTGCACTTGAGTGCTCTTGAGTTTCTGCTCCCCAGAAAGATCAGTTTCTTGCCAATGTCATCACTTCTAGCCAGCAGGGACCTATCAGTGGCTCCATCAGGCACTGGGGGCCCCAGCCCCCCTTGGCTTTAAGTCTGAGTCCTGGGAACACTGGGGAAACTTAATTCTCGAACACCTTCCACTCAAAGAGCCACTGTTCTGCAAGACCGATGCCGGCCCCTGCATTTCAACAGCTTTCGGGTGGGTTTCCCACCCCAGACGTCGATAGGGCCCAAAACGCCTGTGAATGTGTTGACCTGACTTCAACCGCAGGCTCAGTTTCAAAGGGTTGGCTGAAATCTTAGCCCGCCCTCATTCCATGTGTGGCTCTGCTCCTGGAAGCCTCAGGCTGGCTCTCGGTTACTGGGAAGGCTTTCCCTGAATGTGGGTTTTCACCCAGTGGCTCCCGATGAGCCATTTCTTGTGGCAGGATGCCCACCTCGTAGGGGAAGCAGACTCGGTTCTGGGAATTTCCTGCCTCAGCCCTCCTTTGTTCTATGCCACAGCTTGATACGAAGGGACACCGGACGTGCTGCCAGGAGACCCCGGGTGCAGCCCCACCTGCCCTGCTCACTCATCGTGCGGCCTCGGGCAAGTCATTTCTCCTCTGTGGGTCTCAGTTTCCCCTCTGGGCTAATAGCAGCGGGTCCGCCTCCCTCACGAGGAGGAATAAAAGCACTTTGTACATAGGAAGCACTGCAGTGCGATCAGGGAACCCACTCAACAAGGAGTATTTTGGACTTTTTGCTATTGCCCTTCCCGCGACTGAGAAATTAGCAGGCACAGATCGTGAAAAACCAGCCCCGTCTTTGTAATTACAAATGTGCACACATCCCACTGAGCATCATTTTCAAAAGGCATATTAAGCAGCAGAGACCGCAGGGGGGACCCGTGTAAACAGGCCTCCTCAGATCCTGGCAAAAAGGACTCGGAGAATGCGGTCGTCCCCACGAGTTACTGGCTGTTCCTGCCAGCCCACCCCACCCCCGCCCAGCAGCCCTGGCGGCTGAATGTTCATCTCTCCAGAACAGGGTTCCGGTTCACGGTGAGGGGGCGGGATCCTGGCACCCTGCCCCCAAGCCTGCAACAGCCCTTCAAGACCCAGATCCCCTCGGGTTTGAAGCTTTCTGCAAGCCCGCTCCCCAGAAAAATCTCCCAAAGGCATGGCCCTCACCTCCCTGTAGGACGGGTCACTCATCACTTTGAATTCGAAGGCTTCATGCCCGCGTGCCACTTCTTACACTAGACTGTGAGCTCTTGAGGGCAGGCTGTGTCTTCCTCATGCTTCTTCCTCGTGGGGCCCAGCATGCGGTTGGCATTTAGCACATTTTTGAATGCCGGGAGGGAGAGAGGAAGGATGGAATTAAGGCTGCATTATGTCCTCCAGGAGTTATCTCGTGTGGCCCTCACACCAGCCCACTGGGATGCTGTCTCCACCTGACCAGTCAGCCACTGACACTCCACGAGTGTATGTTACTGGCTGAAAACCACACTCCTCGCCGTGGTGTTGGGATTGGATGCCACATCTGCTCACAGCCCTTGCTGTCCCTTGAATTCTTTCCTCCAGCTTGTCCAGAGGCGTGAGCAGTAAGGAGCCTTAGCCACTGAAGAGGCAGCCAAGCATCAGCCAAACCCGGGGGTCCTGTGCTGACAAAGGGCAGAGTCTCCTATTGGCCTGACCACCTCTGTTTCTCAGCAAGGGTTTCAGGAGCTATCGCCATGCGCTCCCATGGACCACGGTGATGCAGGACAGAAGGCACATCCTGTGTCACCTGAGTTGCAGAAGCCTGTCCTCCCTCCCCTGGCGACATTCCATGTGACTAAGCCTCACAAGCCAGCTCTCCTGAATACGGGTGAGGACACTCACCCAAAGTGGGACCACAGCCTGGAACGTCCAGGAAGCAGCCCAGAGTCAAGGCACGGCACCACCGTCGTCTCCCGGCTGCAGAAGGAAGAAAGGGAGAATGTAATTCAGCTTGGGGGTGGTTAATGAAAGATTGCCCAGGTGATGGTGGGGGGTGAGGGTTAATTCTGAAGCAGAAATAGATGCTATTTAGGAAGAGGAGGGCATTCGAGGCAGACAAGAGGTAAAAGACGGCATCAATCATTCACCGACTACAAATAGTTGAATCTGAGTGCAGCAGAAATGAAAGACAGCAGGGCTGGAGGCGAGGGGACAGGAACCAGCAGGGGAGCAGGCAGAGGCCAGACTGTGGCCAGTGCTTGTGATTCAGGCTGAGGAGTCTGAGCTCGGTCCTGAAGGCAGGGAGGTGTAAAAAGAGTTTTGAGCAAGGAGTGGTGTGCTCAAAAGTGGGTTCTAGAAAGATCACTCTGTAAATGGGTAGGAAATGTTGATCCTTGTCGTCAGAGGAGTCCCTATCTGGGCTCTGGGAACTAGCTTTGCTTCTGTGGACAAAGGGTGTCCCTCTAATGAAGTGTTAATTGCACACTGATCAATCACACTCTGGGATGCTCTGGCCCCAAGACCCCAAGTTCAGCTCTGCTCGTATGAGTGTGGGTGTCTACCAGGAAGCAGGGCCAGTCTGTCTTCTCGGAAAGGAACCATAATTAAAATGCATCCCTGAGACATCAAGGGCCCCCTGAGCTCTGTTTATTGTTTTGTGCTGATGAAAATTCTCAAAAAGAGAAGCCAAGGCTTTCGGAGCGTCTGTTCCCGCCTGCCTGGAGTGCTGCGGGTCTGCGGGAAGTGGCTGACGAATGGGGATATGCGGAGGTGACGATTTCAGAGGGGATGGAATATGAGCTAGCCTGAGGAAGCAGGCACATGGGGTCGAGGGCATTCGGAGCATGACTGCCTCACCCGGGCTCCCCAGAACTGTGGTTGCAGCCCACCGCAACTCCACCAAAACGGAGGACAGCACCTCCTGTGCACAGACACCTTTAGACAAACTGCTTGCAGACCCAGGGATCCCTGGAGCAGAGGAAAGGGCCAGTCTGTGGCCGGTGATATTTGGAAGGGAAGAGCTGAGCTTCTCACTGGGGGTCAAACTGGGCTTCCCTACATATATGTTATAATAAAACTGCCCCTGACGTTCCTACTAGAGGAGCCCATGCATCAGGTCCCCCACCCCACCCCCCTTGCCCATTTCCTTCTGGGACAAAAAGTCCCAATAATTTAGGGTGCCATGTGTAGTAGGCAGCCTCTGAGATGACTTCTCAGATCCCTGCCTCATGGTATTTGCACGTACGTGCAGTCCCCTCCACGTGCTGGCAGAGGATTTGGCTGGGTGAGAATCTCATCCAATGGGAAGGACGGCATGTCACTTTCAAGGCAGGTTATAAAAGACACTTGTGCCTTGTCATGCTCTCTCTTTCTTGGATCAATTGTTCTGGGGAAACAAGCCATCCCATCACGAGCAGCCCTGTGGAGAGTCCACATCGTAAGGAACTGAAGCCTGTGGCCAACAGCCACGTGACCCTCAGAAAGTTTGGGGCTAATTTGTTACACAGCAATAGGTAACTAATACACCTTGAAAGACATTTTAATGTCTCGCACATGGGTTTAGAGAGAGACCTGGGTCTGAGTGCACACCAACCCTGGGACCTTGGTCCAGTTACGTAACCTTGGTATCTGATCTTCTCCCTAACGTGTGCTGATAACAGTGCTTGCCTCCAAGTATTGTGATGAGTAAGTCAGTTAATAGGAGGGCATAGTATCGTTAGTCCAGGGCCTCCATACTGAATGTTCGGTGGCCAGGACCCCACACCATCACCGCTCTTTATCCAGCCTCTCCTCTCTGCCACCACAAGCTTGTTTGCTGATTCTCTGTGTGGCTGCTTCTGCCAGAGACTCTTTCCTCCCCCTCTCTCTGTCCCCTCACCCATCCTGGCTTACTTACGTGTCTCCTTGGCTCCGTCCCCACGTCTTGTAGGCAGATGATCAGTCCTTCTTCTGGGCTCCCAGCATGTGTTGAAGATTGTCACGGTGTTTCTTTATGACATTTATTATCGCTTTTCCAGGACTGCAAGACTCCTCGCGTCCTCGGGGACGTGTGCATAGTAGGCTTTCCGGAGAAGTGTGTTAAATGAATGGCGCTCTTTGCTTTTTGCAGGGGTGCCTAGGAGGGGAGAAGGCCCGCCTTGCAGCTGACACAAACATTGGCTTGCAGCCTCTGGCAGCTATAATTAGGGTTGTGCTTTTTACTCTTGTGTGATTCCTTTGACCCCACAGATGGCTCTTACTCTTTCATGCAGGTCCTTTTTGAATATTACCTTCTTTTTGCTTTCATTTTATCTCTTTTCATAATTTCATCTCCCCTTTAGCCTTATCTTTTAAATAGGAGACAGAAAGTGCCCATATCATTGAGACTATGTAAGCCCATCTTGATTGAAGGAGTTGACCCAACTTTGTTCCTTCCATTTGGGGTCCCAGCCTGGCCCTGATTAATCCGTTCACTCTTTAAGTCCAGCAAAGGTGGAGACTCTTTCTCCCAAACCCTAGTGTCACCTCTCCCATACTTGTCCCGTGCAAAGAACCACCCAGCGGTGGCATGCATCACAGGGTTTCTTAACCCCAAGGCTCTGCTTCTAAGAGAGAAAGCCTGAGCCCCAAAAGGCATGGCCTCAAACATACCCCAGTCTCCTGGTCTATGAAGGACTCAAGCTCCACAGCAAGTAGGAATGCCAGCAGACACCGCCTCTAACTCACTGGGGACACAGGACACATCACGTGGCTTCTGTGACCCTCAGTTTCTTTGTACCATAGGGACACTGACACCACCTTCCCGGGATTTGCTCACCCAGTACTTCCTGGGTGCAGACTCTGAGCCATGTTCTGTGCTGGGTCCTGCTCACAGGGACCCCTCAATCTAGAGACGAGCAAGGTCTGTCGTCAGACCCCCTGCAAGAAGATAGCCATTGAATGCACTGAGAGGTTATAGAGGACACCGGAGTACAGGGAAAGGGGACAGTCCCCAAGGCCAGGAGCACTCAAGGCAGGGCGGTGGCTCCAGAACTGAAGGAAATCCTAAAGCACGAGGAGAGGAAGCCACGGAGACAAAAATGGAGGTGATCCAGCAGCGGGGCTGTGGAACAGCAGGGTAGGTTGGTGTGCAGACGTCTGTCTACAGACGGAAATGCCAGGACCGGGGCCTGTGACAACCAGGGTGCCGTTCCAAGTACGTGAAGCCTGGAGCAGGTACGAGGAGGGTGAGAGGAGCTGGGGGCCTGTCCGAACCAGAACAAGGAGGATAAAGAGCACACGTGGGAAAAGGCTTTGTGAGCCCTAAGGACCTTGCACAAAAATGAGGGCCGTCCTTTGTTCCAGGACACTTTCCTTTCCAGCCACCACAGCCCCTTCTCAACAAAAAAACATGCTGAAACCAGCGCCTTTTTTTTTTTTTTTTTTAATAATCATCTTTTCTACAGACTTGCAGAGGACAATCAAGTGTGTGAATGTTCATGGCTTGTCGTATAATCAGATGATGGGTGATTTTCTTTCTAATTTCCCTTTCTTTACCTAGTGGTGTTTCTACTGATTTCATGTTTCGGGAACATAAACACCGCTTCTCCGTGTTTTTAGGAATCAATCGGGAGGCGCCCACTTAATTCCATTATCCAAGAAACAAAATCGCTTCTCCCTCCATACGGTCCTGCAATATAATCACCTGCATGGGAGATGAAAAAGAAAATTACTCTGTATTTCCTTTGCTTTTTTCCTAACTAGTGTGTTTGAGAAGATTACATACACTGCTTGATATTCAGAGCCCAGATCCTCAGACAGAGTCGGGGATTGAAATGGGAGAATGTTGGTTGGTTACAGAAGCAAATGTTTCATGGCATCCTTCAGCCCCTATGAATGTCTTTGTAGATAAAATAAAACACTTTGTTTTGACACTACCTTAAATATTTTCATTAAAGCAAGACTGAGCGCACTGTGAGTAGTCCCTGCTTATGGCACCCGTGGAAATTTCTTGCTAGCGTGGAAGCATTTATTTATTGCTAGTAGGGAGCCTAGGCCCCAGTGGTCCAATACTGCTGGCCTGAGTCCTTGGCTTTGCACGTGGTGTGACGTTGGACATAGACTCCCACATGGAATGGGTGGGGGGCGGGGGGCAGCTCCAGGGAAGTGGAAAGAGCACTGGACCTGGAAGTAAAGAGGCTGGATTAGAACCACAACTCTTCTGATCACCAGCTATGTGGCTTGAGGCAATCCACTTGATTTTCTTTTTTTAGCCTAAGTTTTTTCATTTTGTTAAATAGGGATAATAACACCCCCCCCCGGGTCCCCGTTGAAAGTACAAGAATGAGATGGCACGTGCAGGGTGCTACGGTAGCACCCAACACGTAGGGCAGCTCCATACAGCTGCATGGTTTCCGCACTGCACCAGGATACCTGGCCGAGAGGCACACGCAGCTGACATTCTGCTTCAGCTTTTTTCAACTTGTTGGTCGGTCTTATGAGTCTGGTTAAAAAAATTCATTCCCCCCCCCCCCCACCAAGAACGTTCAGATGATTCGTCCCCACGAGCTCCCCATCCCCCGGGAGCCTGTTTGCACTTTGCACAAAGGTGCACGGCTTGGGCGAAGGGTCTGCGAGAATGAGCAGGTGACTCTTCACACAACTCCGCTGGTTTCGGCTCCCCATCCTCCTGCCAGAGACCATCCGGCCTCGGCTACACATTAGTGCAAAAGCAGAGATCACGCCACGCCCTGAAGCAGCCCAGCTCGTTTGCAGATGTCTCTGTTACAAAGCATAACCTTAGAGTTTCAGTTTTGCAAATGAAGAGCTCTTGGAAATGGTTTCACAGCGAAGATGGTAGATGTTATAATGCGTGTATTTTACCACAACTTAAAAGAATAAAAATTTAAATTAAAAAAAGTTCTTAATGCTTATTTCTTTTTTTTTTTTTTCCGATGCAAAAGCAAAGAGCCTTTATTCAAGCTAGCTCGAGCTCAATCCCCTACCTGCACTGACGCAGCGGTGAGATGCCAGAGAGAGCCAATGCTTATTTTTTTTTGAGAGACAGACAGAGAGAGAGAGACAGAGTGTGAGTGGGGGAGGGGCAGAGAGAGACGGAGACACAGAACCCGAAGCAGCTCCAGGCGCTGAGCTGTCGGCACAGAGCCCGACGCGGGGCTCAAACCCACAAACCGTGAGATCATGACCTGCACCGAAGTCGGAAGCTTAACTGACTGAGCCACCCAGCCGCCCCCCAAAAATTTTAACTAAAAAAAAAAAAAAAAAGTCAAATATTTGTTTAAAGAGTCCCGCTCCATTTGGTGCGGGGAGGCAACACATTGGTAGCTGGCGCAGCAGGGGAGTGGGGACCTGCCCTCTGACTGTCAGAACTGAGACCCGTGCATGAAAAAGTATTGTCTTATGTTTGAGCTGAAACCTCCCTTGATGTAACTTTTCTCCTGGGTGGTCTTTGGGGCCCTGAGGAACAAGTGAATTGGTAAATAGCGTGGGCTCATTGAGCTAATTCAGCGTATTGGTTAGGTCAGGTTAGGTCAGGTTAGGTTAGGGTGAGGTATGCCGCAGAAAAAAAATCTTTGTAGATCAACGCAGCGACAATGTATTTCTCTTGCACACTAAGAGTTCTGTGCGCGTTTGTGTGTGTGTGGAGTGAGATGGAGAGGTACCATTTGCAAGAGCCAGTTAACATCTATTTATTTTTGAGACAGAGAGAGAGCATGAACAGGGGAGGGTCAGAGAAAGAGGGAGACACAGAATCCGAAACAGGCTCCAGGCTCTGAGCTGTCAGCACAGAGCCCAACGCGGGGCTCGAACTTACAGACCGTGAGATCATGACCTGAGCCACCCAGGCGTCCCTGGCAAGAGCCAGCTAATAATGGCCCTCATGGAGGCTTCACCTGTGGGCAACTCTTATCACCCGGCAGTGGGAGAGAAAGACTACAGTCCTCCACAGGCCTTTCCCGGCTGCAACCAGAAGGGACAGATTTCCCACCAGGGGACTTTCATAGGCCAGTCACATGACCCTGCCCATCTACAAGGGGTCCAGGAAACGTGGGTAGGCACTGCTCTCTCTGGGACTTTCGTAACTGTGGGTGATCTGGTTGGGATCACGAACAGGGTGGCCTCCTCCGGCCCTGGTGCTGGCTTGGGTCCTGCCCCCTATATGCTGGGTGACTACAGGCAGCCCCCTTCCCACGGCCAGGGCTCGGTTTGCCCATCAACAAGACAAAGTTATTAATTGCCTTGCTGGCTCCAGAGAGAGAAGAGGGCCCGGGTGTTTCACCGCTCACGGTGCTCTAACACGTGGCCCTGGGGCCTTGAGGCAGTTGAACGCACAGCTGTGAAAGACCCCAAAGAATTTGGGAACATGTGAAAAAGAGAAACCTGTCCAAGAAGCCAGAGCCCCTTTTCAAATGTTTGAAAATCCTAGATCCCTCCGCAGCAAATTATGAATGCGGGCTGGTGGGGCGGGGGTGGGGGTGGGGGGAGCATTTCCGCTCCTATTTCGCCGGGGGGCTGTGATACCTACAGAGTTGTCTGTCCGCTTTTAATAGCACCTGGGGTGGGAGGAAAGGCCTGGTCTGTGGCCACAGAGAGAACTTTTGTCTCCAGGGGTGTCTGACCTGCCTCCATCCTGAGGATTACCGTAACTTTTTAATTAAGGCGGAGTTTGTAGGGAATTTGGCTCTTTGATGTGGCAGCTGTAGCTGGAAAACAGGCCTACGTTTAAGACTTTACTGCCTGCCGATGGCTCAGCAGCCTGCCACCCACATATCAGAGCCCACACCCCATAAACAGCCAAGATCATGTTTCTTTAGAGCAGGGTGTGGGAGAGGGGCCTGGACCACCATGACGTGAAAGGACCACCTTTGCTAACAGTCTCATGGGGCCTGGACCACCCAAGGGACCCCCAAGGAGTGCAGTGGTGTTTAAAGATGGCAGAGCAGTGGATAAGGTGGTCTTGGGAGAACCACGGCAAGGTTTTTACGCTTGGCCTTGATGTTCTACCATACCCAGGCAGGAACAGAGCAAGAAGAAGCATGGAACCAGAAACATGCATCATGGCACCAGGGCATACATTTCTGCCTCTGATGGACAGGGGAAGGCAGGGGCCTGCCTCGGTTGTCGTGGTGTCCCGGAGTCCTACAGAGAGTAGGTCCTTATGTGTTAACAGAACTGAAAGCTCTATCTTTGGGGAAAGTGAGGGACAGAGTAAATGTTGAGCATGTCGCTCTATTGACATTGAACATGTATCCAACCCCTATTATGTACCAGGTATTTGTCACAGGTGCTGAAGACTCACCAGCAGACAGTAACCCTGCCCTCGTGGAGTTTATATTCTGGCAGATGTGAAGGTCCTGAAGGCCCTGGGATGCACCCAGGTCGCACTGTTCCCCAGTGGCAGTGCTGAGACAACGATGAGGGTTTCCTAACTCCCCTGACTTCCTAACTTCCTTTCCTAACTTCCCAGGGTGCCTGGAGGCAGAACCCAGAGCAGCCAGATACAAGTGGGAAACTTCCATGATATCCCAATGCTTTACTTTAAAACTTCACACAAATGTTGGATTCTATGCCGTATCACATTTGCATTCGTTTTACCGTTAAGTAATGGTGTAAGTTACTATCTATCTACCCATCCATCTATCCGTCTGTATTTTAAACTTCAACCTCCTTGATCCTGAATCTCTGCCTTGATCTTCCAAATATATACCCTGTAAATCAGTGAGGAAACAAGACAATGAACTCAATACTGTCTATCACCGTGTACATAGAAGGATACACAAATGGCTCTTAACATAGGAAACTGTGCTTAACCTAATTCACAATAAAATAAATGCAAATTTCAGTGATGTTGGGATACTCGTTTTTAGCTATCAGATTGGCAAAAATCCAAACAATGGCTAATATACCGTATTGGCATAAGTGTGTGGAAATAGGAGGGCTCGCTCGCTGCTGTTGGGGTGCAGAATGGCATAGGCCCTGTGCGGGGGGAGGCAATTTGGCAATATTGTGGAGAAAGCACATTCATGAACGAGGTTCTCTTATGAGGTCGGCCACTTGGTTTGAGTGTCAGTTATATATTCAGCTCTGGCTAAAAGCTATGGGAATAATGAGGTAGGTGCACAGAGCCTGTCCCCAAGGAGCTTGTGATCCTACTTAGAGGCATTGAGCAGAATAAAAACAACAACATTTTCACTCTTTGTATCGAGAACTTTGAAATGTAATAGGTCACTGAGCATCACAGCAAGCCTGCGAGGTAAGGATTTTTATTTCCGTTTTCCAGTTCAGAAAGCTGAAGCAGCACGTAATTTGCCCAAGGCCACAATAAAGTACCCTAGAGCTAGAAGGAGATGCTAGAATTCCCATGCACCATCCACCGGGGCCAAGCAGCCTGCCCACGGTGCCATGTGGCCGCTCACAGCACCAGCGTGTGACGAGTCCAGAGAAGTGATGGGAAGTGTGAGCCAGCGTCGGGGAAGGTCACAGAGGAGAGCCTGGAGGTTCAGAGATGACTACCCCACTCTTACCTGGGTCTGAGGCTCCCCTCTGTGAGTTGCCACCAGCATGACCCTGGATGAACTGCGAAACGTCTCTGAGCCCTAGAATTTTTCTCCGTAGAGTACAGGTGATAATAAGATATTCGTGGGGATGAATTGAGAACGCCTTTAAAGTACTTAGCCTATCACCTGGCACACAGTTGGCACTCAATAAATCGTGGAGATGGGGGAGGAGGAGTTAGTGGTGGTGACCATAGGCCTCATGGGCCCAGGCAAAGCTGACATCTGAAGGGTGGGTGGAATTCAAGTGCGTGTGCTCAGACCTTCTGGGAAGGTCATAGTAGTTGGTTCATAAGGCCAATGAATGGTGGTCTTTCCAACTTGGGAGGACCGAGGTAGTCGGGGCTGGTCTGGCCAGACCCCTGCTCTTCACAGAGGGAGGGCGGGAGTGTTTGCACCCAGCGCTATTGTCCTCAGCTGCCCCAGGGTCCCTGGGTCTGGGGGAGGGGGGGAGGGTGGCCTGCGGGTGACCTTGAGGCTGAAGGGACAGCTTGGCATTTTGGAAAACAGACTCCCCTTTCCTCTCAGGTCTCCTGGAGTCCAACCGTTGAGCTATTTGGAGGGGAAATGGCATCACCGTTAGGAGAAAAGGGGAAATCTATTTCTTTGTGACTTCCCGCAGAGGGGTAAGTGCCAACCGGGATTCTGGTGGAGTCCCTGGACTCCTGCTAAAGTCTCTGAACCTCTATCTCAAGGTGAACTTTTCACTCCCAGAATGATCCCTGAAAGCCCTTTTCCCCTCCCTCTCTCGGCTGCCAAACTGACTCCCCAAGTCTACCCTCCGTGTAAAAACACAATAAAACCTTATACGATCAGAAAGGTATTCAAGGCTCATAATAAATAATTGCCCTGTGACCGGTGGATTGGATCCCCTCGTGCGCCCTCAATGGGCCTTTTTCTTTAACAGAACAAATAAAAGAAACAGATGCGGGGTCTCTTGTGCCAACGCCGCAGTGGCCTCTCAGGGGACCCGAGCAGGGTCACGGGATAGGCGGCATTCCCACACTTAACCAGTACACATGGGCAACATGGGGCCAACACCCCCCTTCCCAGAATACCGCTCCGGGGACACCAAGATGTCTTTAGTCAAAGGCAACACTTTCTTCCTGGGAGTTCCCGGCCTGTCCTCCCTCTCCTCTACTGATGGAGAGGCACCTTGGCGCGAGTGGAATCTCAGTATTCTGTCACTCGCTGACTTACTTGCCGCCTAGCTCCACTCCCTCCAGCTGGCACCACCGCTGTCCTTAGCTTTTACTCTGTCCGCTTCTCCCTCCTCTCCCGATCCCCAGCTCCCACGGCTCTCTCACCCGCAGCAGACTAGAAGCTCTTCCCGGGCGAGGCCCACACCTGGTTACGTTCAGCATCCTGGCATAGCGCCCAGAAACAGTAGGCACCCAGGAAATGTTTGTCAAATCACTACGTGAAATGGAAAACACGGTGCCTGTTGAAAAACAAAATAGGGAATCCGAGGCCTCCCTACCCGACACCTGTGTATTCTTTTCAAGATTGATCCCGGTGCGCTTTGTGGCTTTGGGTGTCTCTGCCTCCGATCCCTAAGTGTTCATGACGACGTCAGCCACGCCTGGCTCTCCTGAGCGAGTCCTGTGAGACAGAGCCCAAGGCGTTTCTTACAGTGCCGTCAACAGCCTGTGATTGCTGTGACGGGCATCTGTGGGGTCTGCCCACCCAGCACACAGCCCCCTTCTGCTCAGGATGCCTCCGTTTTCCTGACGTTAGCCTCCTGTTCCTCACAGGCAGGTCTGCAGGTTCCCAGCCTCTGGCCAGTGTGGGCCCAGCACCAGTACAACCAGTCCGGCCCTCCCGCCCAGGAATGTACATTCCCCTGCTAATGATGAAAGGGCGGGACCCTGCAGTGACACCTGCAGGAGACCACCCTTAGGTCCCGCATGCTCCTCGCCGGAGAGGTTCCCGTTCCTGCTCCTTCTGGGACCTGCTGCCTCTCGCTCTTCTGTCTGCTACCCTGTTGCCTTCCAAGTTCCTTTAACACTTAGGTCGGCTGGGCTGCTTTCTCTTGCTTAGAACCCGAGCACCTGAAATTAAGCTTTCTCAACCTCAACATAGGGACATTTGGGACTAGACAGCTCTTTGCTGGAGGCATCTCATTTGCGGCCAGTGTGGCAGATTACCAGTGAATGGTGGGCCATGTTGAAGCCCTGATACAGCCTATGCCTCCACACGAGGCTTCCCAACCTCAGGGCTATTGATATCGTCGACTGGATAATTCTTTGCTGTGGGGACTGTCCTGACCATTGTAGGATATTTACCTGGCCTCTACCCACCAGATAGCAGGTGCAGCCCCCCATTTATGACACATGTCTCCAAATGCAACAAAACTGTCCCTCGAAGGTAAAACCACCCCTATAAACTGATTTAGTGATTGAGACCCAGTGGCCACGGACAGATTGGTGGTTGAGCCTGTATTGTCCTGTGAGGCATAAAGTCAGAAGTCAGAGGGTCCGGGACCCATCGTCCTGACCCCTCCTGCACTTTGCCCTGAGCTGTAAGAGCCTCCACCCCCACCCCACCCCATGCCATCTTCCTCCCAGGTCCCAACCCCGTGGGAAGAAGCTTGAAGAAATCCAAAGAGTTGAACCAACATGACGTTGGAAGACCTGTTCCCACCTCACAGCGCGTCTCTCCTCGTCAAAGAAGTTAAAACCTGCTGCTTGGCCAGCTGGGTAAACTTGACGATAAGCAACGAAAGTGAATAAATGTCCAGACCAGTGGAGTCTGTCTGAAGTATCGACATTTCACTTATCATATTGGGTGGCATTCTACAGACAACAGAGAAATTGTTCTTGCGGAGACAAACCTGTCTTTCTTCTATCAAGTGCTCTTTCTGCTATAATGACCGGCTTGGCTGGGGTGGGAGGTGAAACAAGGTGAAATTATAAACCTCTGAGATATGAAGGCTCAGAAGCTGCCCTTTCAGACAAAGCCAAGCTCCGACCCTTTCTCACACTTCAAATTGAAACCTCTTTGAGCTTTGATAAAACCCCAACGCACTGACATTTCGTTTCTCCCTTCTTGGTCAGATTTTGCTCACTTTGGGGCTCTCTCTGAGACCACTTAGGCCTAAGTCCACCAAGGACAGCCTGGCCAGCGCAGTTCCAAATAGATAATGCTGGCCTTTAACCTCTGTGCTTTGCCAGTGCTGGAGGAACAGCTTGGGTTGCAGGATGCGGGGGGCACTGTGTAGTGTACCCTGGGAGCCACAGGGCTGGAGACAGGACCAAGCTGTGCCACTAACAGATGAAGCTTAGGAACACCTTCTCCCTCCTTGGAGTCACTCGCCCCATTGACGAACTGGTATTGGAGTTGATCAGTGAGTCTTAAACTTGTGTTAATCTGAACCCACCCCAAAGAATATGCCTTTGGCCACACTCATACCGACACATAATTTCATAAAAGGCATGAAGGTTCTTTCTTTTTTTTTTTTAAGAGAGACAGGGAGAGGGGCAGAGTGAGGGGGAGAGAGAACCTTAAGCAAGCTCCACACCAAGCGTGGAGGCTGACGAGGAGCTCGATCTCACGAACTGTGAGATCATGACTGAGCTGAAATCAAGAGTCAGACGCTCAACCAACTGAACCACCCAGATGCCTGAGACGCATGAAGGTTCTTGAAACCCTCCATATCCATGGACTTCAACGCAAGGCCACAGGACCAGATGGCCTAAAGAGTCATCCTACTTCGTGGTAGCCCAAGTTCACAGTATAGTTGCATGCTATGACAGGACATGAATTCTAAACACATCCAGTTTAGAGCCCCAGCTCCTTCTCTCACTGGTTCCATGGCATTCAGTGAGTTTTCTAACCTTTCCAAGCCTTGTTTTCTTTGTTTATGAAACAGTGAGCTAATATTCATGCAACGTTAGTTCTAGGCATTAAATAACATATTGTATGACATCTAGAAAATGCCTGATTCATTTTTGCTTTCCTACCCTCTCCTTCTTCCTCCCATGACCTCTTATGGGTGTTAAGTTCCTCTAAACCAGGAGCAGGGAAGCATTTAGGACATCAGATTATTTAGGTATCTGGGCAGGTCTGCGGGACGGGAGGATTACATGACAATGTGCCTGCAGAGAAAAGAGCACTAGAAATGGCCACCAAGAGATGAATTTACACTGCAAGAAACAATTCTTCACAAGCTGTGTGACTTTGGTTAATTAGTCTGACCTCTCTGGGCTCTCCATCTGCTAGCAAAGACGATGGCACCTCCTCAGAGAGTTCCACCTTGCAGCCAGGAACTGCCGTGAATACTAAGCATGTGGTCCATCGTGAACGGCAGCTCTTTGGGGAGAATGATAGGAAATAAGCTATTCAGAAGGCCTTTTTATTTTATTTTTCTTTTTTAAAAAAATGTTTATTTATTTTGAGACAGAGGTAGAGAGTGAGTGTGGCGGGGGAGGGGGAGGCAGAGAGAGAGGGAGACAGAGAATCCCAAGCAGGCTCTGCACGGTCAGCATGGAGCCTGATGTGGCACTCGAACCCGCGACCTGTGAGATCGGGGCCTGAGCCGAAAACGAGAGTCCATACTTAACTGACGGAGCCACCCAGGCGCCCCAGTGAAAGGCCTTTTTAAACCGTGAAACACGAGGCGGACATTTGAATCCCACCATTATCGGGGGGTCTCCAGAACTTGTCTTCCCCCCTGTGAAAACAGGAGGGGCTTTTCCAACCAGAAGGTCGAACACAGAGGCCTGAAAGTAATGACGAGTGACACTACATCAAGGGCCATCTCGGAAACAAAAGGTGAATGCTAGTTTTAAGCTTCCTTTCCGAGAAAAACAAGGAGGACAGAAGGCGAGGCAATTTCTTCTCCTGTGTGTTTCCCATGATGTACGTCTCTCCTCAGTGACGGTCCAATTTACCCATATCTCATTTAGCACTCGATTTATAGGATGCTGCAGCACAACGGCCCAAATGCTGGCTGAAATGGTAAATTTAGTAATAAAATATCTAAATGGTTTATAAATACGGTGTTAGGGAGGCTTCGGTAGGTAAGGAGGCACACGGCTAGTCTAACGAAATCCCTGTGCTTCAGAAACTCTCCCCCAGACACCGACATCCAACACGTAGACCTTTTTGTCTTTATTGAGCTGAGCTGCCAACTGCAACATGTGTAAATACAGATTTAACAGGCAAACGTGCAGCCAAGCCCAGGACTGTAAGTGTTGGAAAAGGCAAATCTGTTTGATGAGCAAATAATGCGTGATCAATAAAGACTTGTTGAAATGAACAGAGAGCAGCTGCTTGCTGAACATCTAGCCTGGAGTACAGAGTGTGTGGGCTGAACGAGGAAAACACCGGGCAGGTGGGGGGCGGGGAGGGTTGAGGGTCAGGCCCAAGCAGGGTGTTTTAGAGAGATGATGCTGGTATTCTTAACCAAGGTGGGCGATTTGGACGGAGAGTGTGGCAGGCTGTTCTCAAAGAAGGCCCTACCTGGGAGCATTCGGTATCTTATGACCAAAAAAGGAAAGAGAATCATGGACTGATTAGAAACAAGACCACACTTGGCAAAAATTCACATCTTTATTCACAGTGACCCAAAGATGGAAGCAATGGACGCACAGATAAAAACAAGATGCAGTATATCCATACAGTGGAATATCATTCAGCCCTAAAAAGAAAAGAAATTCTGGCGGGTGCTGTAGCATGGTTGCCCCTCAAAAACATTCACAGTGAAGGAAGCCAGTCACAAAAGGCCATGTATCACATGATACCACATATGAGAGGTGTCAAATCCGCAAGGTAGTCAAATCCATAGAGGCAGAAAGCAGAATGATGGCTACCAGGAGTGTAGGTAGGGGAAATGGGGAGTTACTGTTTAATGAGTACAGACTTTCAATTTGGAAAAAAGAAACAGTCCTGGAGATGGATGGTGGAGATGTTTCCACAACACTGTGAATGTACTTAATGCTACTGACCACTTAAAAATGGTTCAGGGGCACCTGGGTGGCTCAGTCCGATCAGCATCCAACTTCGGCTCAGGTCATGATCTCACAGTTCGTGGGTTTGAGCCCATGTCGGGCTCTGACAGTTCAGAGCCTGGAGACTGCTTGGGATCCTGTGTCTCCCTCCCTCTCCGCCCTTCCCCCACTCGTGCGCGCACTCTCCCTCTCTCGCTGTCTCTCAGAAATGAACAAACATTAAAAAAATAGTTCAAATGATAAATTTTATGTTATGCGCACTCTACCACAATAAAAGTAAATTAATATCTTTTAGCGTTTGTCCTATTCCAACTTGGATTTTAGCTGCCAGTGTGTTGATCTCAGTAGATCATCATTAGATGATGAGTAACTTGATATCAAGAACTGGGTCTTATTTATCTATGAATCCTTCTCTGCATCTAATGTAATGGTTCTCAAAACATGGTCTGTCAGCCGCTGGGGTCTCCAAGACCCTTACAGGATGTTCACAAAAATCAAACGCTTTTCATGATGTTACCAAGCCGTGATTTGCCATTTGCTATGAAAGAGTTATGACCTACACTGATCCTACAAAAACCCATGGTAGGTAACATTGCTGGGGCCTTACCACAAGTCAGGCTGTGGCACCAAACCAGACTCATTTTATTCCGATGCACTTAGAACTAAAGGGAAAAAAAAAAGTTGTACTTAAGAACGTCCTTGGAGGGGTCTGTGTGGCTTAGACTCTTGATTTCGGCTCAGGTCATGATCTCAGGGTCGTATATCAAGGTCACTGATACAGTTTCAGATTCCACATCACCACGAAATTGTAAGAGACTAGGACTTGTTGAGTTTTGGTGTAGTATAAAAGAAGAATATTTGCAATTATCTGAAGAGGCAATGCTCTTGTTTTTTTCCATCTACAAAACTGAGTGAGACAGGACTCTCTTCATATACTCCAATCAAAATAATATATCACAGCAGACTGAGTGCAGGAACACCTATAGGAATCCATCTGTTTCCTATTAAGCCAGAAAGCAAAAGAGGTTTGCCAGGGCATCAATGACATTCTTCTCATTGTTTTCTGTTTTGGAAAATAGTTATTTTTAATAAAAAATACTTATGTAAACATGAAGCTGATTTCTGTTGCTATTGTTAAATGCATTGTTAAGTATTACTAACATTTTATGGTATTAATTTTTCATATTAACGGATGTAGCTCACAAAAGCAAAAGGCCTTCAGTCTCGGTCAATTTGGGGAATGAAAATGAATCCTATGATCAGAAAGTCTGAGATCCTCTGATCTAACACAAAGTCTTTAATACATGTCTTAATAAGTAAATGAATGAATGAACGTACAAATGGATGAATGAATGAATGAATGAATGAACGAAGATGTTGCTGGCAAAAACATACGGTTATGTGTGGTAAAAAAAAAAAAAAAAAAAAAAGACAGGTTGATGTGGAAGGCTTCCAGGGGGTCATCCAAGGTAGGAGAGTTATTGGTTCCTCATTTGAGGATTTCACAGATGGACAAAATTTTCAAGCTATTTTGGGAACTCACATAGAGTGGCCAACTTTATATTTGGTCAAGTAAGGACATTGAAAAACTAACTACAAGTCTACCTTTGCCGCTATTTTGTCAAGACATTTGAACATAAAAAAGGACACAATCTTGGTATAAAGGACAGGCTCTAAATTGAAAAAAAAAATAGCTTTTTTGGAAGCTTTCCTTCTGGTCCTCGTTTTTCCTGCTTTGCCATGAGCTAGTGGACACTCTCCCCCACGCCAGCCTTCATGACCATCAACCCACAGAAGAGGCCGGCAAGCTTCTCTACGAAGGACCAGATAGTAAAGACTCTGGGCTTTGCAGGCCACGTTGTCTCCACAGTGGCTCCTCAGCTCTGCCGACCTAGCGTGAAAGCGACACTGGGGCGGCGGGCGGGTGGGGGGGGGGGCGGTGCCTAAATGAATAAGCATGCCTGTGTGTCAATACAATGTTATTCACAAGACACCCGTGGAAGCCAGATGTGCTGACCCCTTATCTAGAGAGCTGGGTAGAGGTACGGGGGGATCCGGGGTCGCCACGGGCTCTGGAATTGCAGACATGGAAACATGACCATTTCTCTGACCAGTAGCCCAGGAAAATCTGCTCGAGAAGCTGGCTCTCCTGCAGGGATACATCAGGCCTGTCCTTTCAGGCACCTGAGGAGTATGGGAGTTGAGAAATCATCAGACCCCCCCCCCCCAGAAGGGCAGTATGGAAGCACAGTGACCAGACCCCAGCTCTCCTGGCATCAAAGGACAGTGGCCAGATAAAGAAATGGAAGAAGGGCAGATAAGAAACAAGCAAAAAACCCCAGAAGAACCTCATCTGTGACTTTCTTTCAGAACGAAAGCATGCATTTTTAGAAAGGGAGTCTCCACTGCCGTCTCCCCTCCACCCCCAGGATGCCAAGATTTGCCAGGCAGGCCTCTGCCAGCACAGGCACATCCTCCCCCCAGCTGCCGATCTGCCCAGCAGATTAGGGACGCGCGCATATGGCGGCAAAGGCAGGGGAGAATGAGCCACATCGGTTCTGACATGTGAGGGAGCACCGGAGTTGCGACCATATGGCCTGAAAGAGTCTCTAGGCATTTCACGGGACATTTCATGCAAGTTGAGACTGAGGCATTCAGGAACCTGCATCCGGAGAGAGAAAAAGAGAAGCTGCAGAAAATATCTTCCTTTAAAATATTCACAACAAGCGGGAGAGAGAAGAGTTCATATCTGAAGAGTAAGGAACTCATTCGAATCCTTGAAGAAAAAAAGGTGAAAACCCCAAAAGAAAAGCAGAAAAGAACACGGGCCCAACAGCTCGTAAAAGAACCACACGCGGTCACTACCCTAAAAATGACATGTGTCTTTACTGTTAATAAGCAAATGCAAATTACCATATGACACATCTTTACCCATGTTTTGAAAGAATACTACTTAATGCTGGTGTGAGTGCAGTGGGAGGGGGCACTCTGCATATTGCTGGTGGGCACGTGAATGGGTCCACACCAGCTGGAAATCAATCTGGTAACACATACGGAGAATTATACACATAGTCATAATCTTCAACTCAGTAATCCCACTTCTATGAATATGCGGAATAAACTAACACCATCACCTCCCTCTGACGGCACATCTACCTCTATTGATACAATCCGCGCTGCTAATCCACATCAGCTTTTTCTGAGAGTTTCACAAGGCAATCATGGCAAACTGCAAATTGAAACCTGAACGTGTCCTTTTCTCCCTCCACCAGTGATGCTGTAAACTCACATACCCCTCGCCTCCTTCCTACACGTGGCTAAGTTTTGGGGATCCCTGAGCAGAACTCAGCATCTATTCTTGGCTGTATCAGCTCATCACTCAATCATTTAGATTCTAGCCCTGTCATTCAAAACAGCCCCAGCTACTCCCAGCCTAGTGTCATCTGTGAATGACATCAGTCAACCTGCCTCCGGCACGGTCATCGTCCACATTCCCAGGACGCTGTTAAGGACGGAGCCCAATGGCTGGCCAATGGACACCTTCTTCCACAGTATTGCTAGCCCATTAAAAAGCAGTCAGAGTTGTTCAACGTGGTACTTATTTAACTTATTTGGACCCGTTCCTCCGTCTTGTCCACCCGGTGACTGCGAAAGATGTTGTCAAATGTCTTGCAGAAGTCCCCCAGGACAACTAGAGAGGGCAGCGGGTGACAGTGTTTCTCTGGGAGAAAGAAAGTTTCTCCACTCTGCCTAGCAGTGAAGCATGGGCTTTCCTGTGTACCCCTGCCCAGAACCCCGCTTCCTCTCTCCCCAACTAGCATCTTCCAGGGCCTTGCTCATAGCAACCTTTGACCTAATTTTAAGTGCATGTTAGCTAATGTAACCTTGGCTACAAGGTAGAGACACCAGGTCGGAACTGACATTCAGGGTCAAGGATTAGAGTCCTCGCTTTACCATTTACTACCTGCATGACCTTAAACAGGTCCCTTAATCCTTCAAATCTTGAAATCCCTCACCTGTAAAGTGGACATAATACACCCCGTTCGCCACCCCTAGGGTGTTTGTAAAGCTCAGTGAGACGGGATGGCAACATGCCTTGTACACCCAAGAGCTGCGTAAGCAGGGCTAACTTGTTCGTGTTACTGTTACCGCCGCTAATAAATCGTGTCCTTCCTATTTGGTGTAGTAGCGGGTAGTCTTTCTAGAGTGGTTACAAACATATGACGTGTGAAAAGATCTAGCCAGTGGTGCAGCAGCCTGGAACAAAAGGCACTTGTTCTTAGAATCCTTGAATTTGCCCCCCTTGAGAGCCAGCTGAGCCCTTTATTGGAGGTGAGAAAGCCTGCATCCCAAGGGACAGGCATGTGTCGAGAAGCACACCGTAAGCAGATGGAAGATGGTGCCATGGCCTTCTCACATGGCCCCCCAAACTATTCTCCCCATCACGTGCCTTCAAAATCACTCATTTCAGGGGCTCCTGGGTGGCTTAGCTGGTTAAGCATCGGACTGCAGCTCAGGTCCTGATCTCGTGGTCCGTGAGTTTGGGCCCCGCATCGGGCTCTGTGCTGATGGCTCAGAGCCTGGAGCCTGCTTTGGATTCTGTGTCTCCCCCTCTCTCTGCCCCTCCCCTGCTCATGCTCTCTTATCTCTCTCTTAAAAATAAATAATCACTAACAAATTTGATGAAAAATATATATTCAAATACAATCCAAGGGAACAGAGCCAGTCTTGAAGGGTCCACGCAAGGCTCATTAACATTCACTTGAGTGTCTTGTCATAGGCGGTTACCATCTTGAGGGGCGGTAGGTGCAGAAAGGGGCGGTAGGAAGCCCATATCACACCTGGTCTCCACTGAGCCTGCCCCCATGGTGACTCCGCCTGGGAGGCCTCCAGCCCACAGTCCTGCTTCCAGGTAAGGAAGCTTGGTCCTTAAGTCCTCTCTCTCTCTTACATCACAAGGCAGGGACTTTCAACTCTGGTTCCCTGGTGACTTCGAGAGCCCAGAACTGTGTCTGGCTCACAGTGGCGCTCCGATAAATTCTGCAACTGAGTAAATGCGTTTGTTGAATGAACGGATGGGTCCGGGGGTGGGGGGCGGGGGGTGGGGGGAGGGTGAACTGACTTCCCCAAGAACCCCGGGTACCAGATGGCAAGAACTCTGAGATGGAACTGCCTCTTCCTCCCTCCCACATCCAGTACTCACTTTACAGAATCGCAGGATCCGAAAGACAAACAGACCTGCCCAGAGCACATTTTTCCCAACAGCCTTTGAAGTCCTTGCCTTTCCACGCTTACTTTTCTTGGCAGCCACACACACCATTTTCAGTCACCCATCATTCAACAAAGATTTGAGGACTGCTTATTTTATAAAAAGCAGAAAGTTAAGTAATGCAACATCTCTGACCTCCTAATCCCTTCCCACCTCCGGTTCTGAGATGGAAATCCCACTGGGGTTTGGCAACCTGCCCGTAGCTCTACCAGGCTCGACACAGGAGTCCCAGCAGGCAGTGGCTGCTCTGTCCCTTCTCAGGCTCTCATTTTCCAGGGAGGATATTTTGACCAAGAAACTCTATCTGGCCCCAGGTGCCAAATCACACATAGGGACAAGGGTGAAACTGTGTCACAGCTGTTGGAATTCTGCAAGGAGAAGGTGCGCACAAATGCCAGGGTGGTGATGGCTCTGCAGGGGGTCAGCCCGTTATACAGGATTCCTTGGGACTTGGGGTTATATCAACATAGATCCACTGAACTCACCTCCTCCCTGTGACCTGGGTGGGAAGCCAAGGTTTAGCTATCAGCTTACTTTAGGTGGAAAGAACTTCAGGGGCGCCAGGGTGGCTCAGTCGATTAAGCGTCCAACTTCTGCCTAGGTCATGATCTCACGGTCCGTGGGTTCGAGCCCCGCATCGGGCTCTGTGCTGACAGCTCGGAGCCTGGAGCCTGCTTCCGATTCTGTGTCTCCCTCTCTCTCTGTCCCTCCCCCACCTGCTCTCTGTCTTTCTCTCAAAAATAAATAAACATTAAAAAAAATTAAAAAAAAAAAAGAGCTTCAGCAAGCCTTCTTGTCTCACAGAGAAGGAAACTGATGCTCAGCGGGATGAAACCGCACCCCCAGGGCACCTCTGGAACAGCAGAAGTAACAAGAACTTAGACCTTGGTCATTGGTCCACTGCTGCCTCAAAGGCCACCCAGACACATAGACGCGCCCTATGTAGGAGTTCATCCGCTGCACAGTTTCACTGCAAGTTAAGCAAATAATTTCTCTCGCCTCTGTGTGGCTGAGAAATTGTGTTTTTCAGCAGGGAAAGGATTGAGTCCATTTGGGGACAACCTTAATATGGAATATTATGTAGCCAATAAAGCTCATATGTTCAGATCATATTTCAAGGCATGTGGCAATGTTCATGAGGTAACGTCAAGTGAAAGGAGCAGGAGACCTCTTCATACGCGCACAATGAACCCTAATACTGTGCCTATATGCAGTATGTCCTCTCTAATGGCAGTGATTTTCGGATGCACCACTGGCATAATAATATTTCCACAGAAAGGAAACGTTAAAGCAACTCTAAGAAGCATACTGGTTTCAGAAACATTAAAGATGAAAAGTGAGCGGAAATGTGACATAAATTTATCACACAAATGTCTGGTGTGTGTGCGCGTGCGTGCATGTGGGTGCGTGTGCGGAAACATTAGACCGACAAGAAGTACATTAAATATTTAATAGTGGTTATCTCCGAGGAAAGGCTTTTATTTTTATTTTATCTGTTCTTTTAAGGATTTTTTTTTTTAATTTTGTCTCTGGTGCGTACATCAGAATAACAAACTGCAGGTAGAACGTGAAAAGCAAAGGTAAGAAAAACGCACGTGACTTTTTGACTCACGCAGGACTGCGATTTCCATTTCCCAGTCTTGCTGCTTTTTTAACTCTTCTTTATTTTGTTATGTTTCTCCCCTCTGGTTTCTAAGCACAGTTTAACATTCCATCTTCCATGAACTATTAGATGGTTGTCATAATGCTTTCTCCACTCTGCTGCCTTTTAGTGGTATGTCCTTGGTTTTCAGCCAACGTCTCTTAGGAAAGTCAGGTACAATTTCTTGGTGCAGGTGTCACAGGCACATTTAAGATGCCACCCTTCTCTGCAAGCAGAGGCCTATGTAAAAAGTACCCCTGGGAAAAATTGTTTTGACTCCAGTGCTAAGAGCATCTTAGCATGTTTGGATTTTTTACTCTAAAAAAATCACAAATATTCTCTTTATTATATATTATTTCCCCTTTTCTCTACCTGCTAAGGAACTCAGTCAATTTTGAAGCTCAAATATGATAACTCTGTTGGTCCCTGGGGTGGGGCTATTGGTGTGCTTCCCCTCCCCCACCTTGGTTCTGATTCTTGAAATAAAATATTCGATTTTACTGATTTCCTGTGTTCTTTTGTAAGAAGTTGCAAATCATCGGTGGGAAAGGCATGGAGTAAGTAAATACATATACTCAGTGAGCTCTTTCCCTGACTTCACCGTTCACACCCGCCCTTCCCCACACCTGCTGTAGATCCATCCATCAACGATCCTGTCGGTTATGATTCTGAAACACGTTCGCCATCTCCACAGTCACCCTCCTGGCCCAGGCCACTGGACAGGGACCAGCCTCCTCGCCAGCCTTTCTGCCTCTTCCCCTTCCCTCCTCTGTTCCACTTACTTCCTCAGAGAGTTCCTTCCACCGCCACATCAAAGCAGGCCCGCTCCCCTCTATCCACCCCAGTGCCCTCTTTACCTCCTCCGTGGCACCTCCGATGCTTGAAATAACCTTCATTTCTTCCCCGGGCTGTTTTCCTCTCTCCTCTTGCCCGACCCTAAGGTGAAAGCCCCATCTTGTTCCCTGCTGCCTCTTCAGTGCCCAGGACCGCCTGGCACATTGTGTGGAGAGTGAAAGCCTGACTCACCTCCAGCACCCATCTAGTACAGGGCGACAGCTCCCCATGCACGTGGTTGTGTCTTCCAACAATGAGCAAAGCGCCATCCTGCTGGCCTTCAGCTCTCGGCACGGGGCTCTCCGGACCTGTGTGTGGTGGGGGACGGTTGCCACAGTCCCACCTGCCTCCTGGGAGGTGGGAAGGAAGGGCTGAGAGGAATTAGACTATAGTGTGAGGACCCACCCAGGCCAATCGGCAGCAGGATCAGGGCCACTGCCCCAAGTCCAGAAAGTCCTATGGCTCCACAGATTGCCCCAAGGGTGACTCTCTGTCCCTTCAGGGGACTTCATTTGCCAGACATTCAAATGCCATATTAAAATTCTTCTCCCTGTGGGCACCTGGGTGCTCAGTCAGTGGAGGGTCTGACTTTTGATTTCGGCTCAGGTCATGATCCCAGGGTTGTGAGATTGAATCCCATCTCAGACTCCACAGTGGGTATGGAGCCTGCTTAAGATACTCTCTCTCCCTCTGCCTCTCTCTCTCTCTCATAAATACATACATACATACATACATACATAAACAAATAAATAAAAATTTCTAAGATTAAATCAAATTTAAAAATAAAATAACAATTCTCCCTGAAGGGGCAAGGATCCCCAAAGAGAGCTCACACACTCTAAGAAACTTTCTCATGAAGATGACTTTTTTTCCTCTAATGTAATAAGAAACCATGTCCTTGGGGCATCTGGGTGGCTCAGTCAGTTGAGCATCCGATTGTTGGTTTTGGCTCAGGTCATGATCTCAAGGTTCATAAGATCGAGCCCCACGTCAGAGTCTGCACTGATGGTTCAGGAGCCTGCTTGGGATTCTCTCTGTCTCCTCTCTCTCTCTCTCTCTCTGCCCCTACCCTGCTCATGCTCTCTCTCTCTTTCTCTCTCTCTGCCTCAAAATAAATAAACATAAGAAGAAAGAAAGAAAGAAAGAAAGAAAGAAAGAAAGAAAGAGGAAGGAAGGAAGGAAGGAAGGAAAGTGGGAAGGAAGGAAGGAAGAAAGGAAGGAAGGAAGGAAGGAGGGAGGAGGGAGGGAGGGAGGGAAAGAAGGAAGGAAGGAAGGAAGGAAGGAAGGAAGGAAGGAAGGAAGGAACTGGGACCTTCTTTTCCCTGGAGGTGTCCTCCCTGTGAATTGGGCACATACGTCCAGCGGAGGCCAGAACTCTTGCCCTCACCTGCCCTTTTTGCTCAGAAGTCTTGCCGGCTCCATACCCTGCAGGAAGCCCTCTCTGCTCTTCACTGGCTCGGCTCCAGGAAGTTCTCACTGGCCCCAGGAAGACATTCACTCCCCCACCTCGTTCAGAAGAGAGTCTACCCACGTATTCTAGGAACTGGTGACAACCCCCAATCCCTTTTGTTACCACCTTGTCTTAGGGTCACCAGTGCAAATCAAGACCAAGGTAGAGCCCCGGGGAACCTGTGGTTTCCAAGCTCAATATGCAAATCCCTCTGGCTTCCCCCAGGTAAGCAACTTCACTGGAAGGTTACTGGGGCGCTGGTAAGCTTGGGGCGCAGGCCCTGAAAAAAATCCCCCAACCTTTGTGGCCCGGGAATATCGGTACTTGGAGAAGAGCCAGAGCATCTGGAAGGGGAAGAAAGTGCCACATAGTAGTCCCATGAGGGTGTAGCAGAGGTGGGGTAGAAAAAGAGGCAAGACTTCATCCTGATGACGCTTGCGGCTTGGAGAAACTGGGCCTCAGAGAATCTGGTTTGTGAATCCCAGGCAGCTTTAGTACCTGCTTAGACCCCGCTGTGCCTTCAGCCCCCAGAGCCTGCCCAGAACCCCTGGGAATCTGGGAAAAAATTCCAGGAGGTTACACATAAATATACTTTGTTCCCACTTTCCAGCTAAGGAAGTTGAGGCGGAGGGGGTTATGCAGCAGCATGTAAGGCCAGCCCAAGTCCTCTGGCTTCCATCCGCCACATCCCACGGCTGCACCCAACGTAGGTATAAGATTTCCATTTCCTTCCCTCTTCCTGCGGGCCCCAGCTGAAATCTATGTCATACACATGTATGAAATATTTAAGCCTCTCCTGAGGAGCCTGGTGTCACTTCTAAATCAATTTATTCTAATCTAATCTTCATCTGCCATGGTTTCCTGGGCCAGCGCCATCAAGGAAACCTCTTGGCAGGTGAGAGAAACTGAAAACACAGAACATTTGTTTTTAATGGTTCCTCCACAGCCGGCAGTTTCCAATATGGCAAAGTCCACGCAAACCATGAAATATGACTGGTCTCTGGAAATGACCCCCGATACACTCTGAGATCCGTGCAGATAGATGGGTGCTCGCCAAACTGCGCGCATAAAGTTGTCAGGAGCCCCCTAAAACTGTAACGCGCGCCGAGGAGAAGTCAGAAGGCCGGCGTGCTGGCCAACAGCAGAGGGAAGGCCATGAGAGATCCTGGCAGGAGCGCAAGGCGCGGCCAGTCACCATGTTCCTAAGTGGACTTTTCATAGCTGCAGCCATAAAAGGCACAGTTTTCTCCATCGCTGCCTGGGATTTAATGGTATTCGCTTTTATTCCAGCTCCTTTTATTTTGATAGGAATGCTCCAAAATGCAGAAACTGGCCTCACCTTGCTTTTCCATCAGGCTCAGCTGTGGAACACCAGAAGGAAACCCCAGAAGAGGTTGGGCCCCGGGTCCAGGAAGCCTCAGGGGGCCTCCAGGTGACTGAAAGGCCCAGAGGGTGACGTGCCAGGGAAGGGGACGATGGAAGCCTCTCTCACTGGACCCGGGATTCTCCAAACCTCCACCTAGAGGTTTCCTGCCATGCTGAACTATCCGCTTCCTGCCTTGTCGCCAGCCTGTCCCAGCCAGAATGCCCACCGGGCCCCCGTGTCCGGGCAAGCCATCCACAGCTTGGACCGGCAGCACATCCACAGCTCTGCCCCCGCAGGCCTTGACCGCAAACCTTGACAGCCTGGCAGGACTGGGATAAGCTGGGACTTCGCAGTCTCACTTTAGACCCAGAGTCAGCATCCCCCCCACCCCCGCCCCAATAAGCAGTGGGGCTTCTCTATATTCTGTACCTCTGGGTTAGGGAGTGAGGTCCCACCTTGAGCCCAACCTGAATGAGTTGCTGTGTCTCTGCCATCCACTGTGGCAGGGTCAGGAGCTGTCCCAAACTTTCAGGAACCCGACACCTCCCCTACCTGACTGGGAATTTAATGTTCGAGAACTCGGGCTCGACCAGAATGGAGTTCACGTCTCATCTCTGGCATCTCCTAGCTGTGTGATATCGGGACATCACTCCACTTCTCTGTGCCTCGGTTTGCCTATCTGGGAAATGGGTATAACGACCCTAATCCCCATCCGAGAAGTGAATGACATTGTTCACGCAGAGCATGCTGTGCACCGTCTGGCGATAAGAAACCTCCATTCGTGGCAGCCGTTGTGGGTGTCTCTCAGTGGCACTAAACCTTGTTCTCTTCCCCCTTACAGAGACAAAGAGGGCATTCCTGTCCCTTGTGGTCAGTGACTCTTGGCCAGCCGGTAGCGAGCAGAAGTGACCCTTGTCACCTTTAGTATAGGACATGTGGGAACAGTCTTGCTCTGAGCACAGCCTCTGCCCTCCATTGGTGAGCACTGAAGCTACTGTCCTGAGTCCTCACTAGATGATGGGCCTTCACCAGCCTGGGTCTCTAAGAGAGTCTGTGGAGCATAGCCCTTCACCAGCCCCCGCTGGGCCTGACATGTGAGCCAGAAATAAATCTTGAGGCCACTGAGACCCGCTACCTCACCGTTAACTCCTGAAAAACACCCCATCCAATGCCCCCTTCCCCCAAGTGAGCACCAGGCGCATGGCGTTTGTTCTGTATTTTGGACATGGGGTTTGGGCTTTGAGTGTCCTGCGCTTTCTCCTTTCTCATCTCCTGACAGTGAGCTGCGGCCCTCAGCTGCCCCCTGCTCCCTGCCGACCCACGCTGCTGAGAGCTGAGCCTTGGCCCGGACCAGGGCAGCAGCAGCAGGAGAAGCCAGGGAGGGAGAGAGTTGCCTGGAGCTCCAGATGGATCTTCCTCCTCCGGGCCTGAAGCACTGGGTTGGATTCCCAGCCCAGGACGGCAGAGGCGCCTGGCACAGGCTGGCAGCAGCCGCGGCTCCCTTGCCCGTTCCCTCAGTTCCGCAGCCGGAAACCCTTTCCAGGGAGATGCAGTGAAAGGTCGCTCTAACATCGTGCTTCCTCTGAATCAGCCGGGCTTTCATTACTCTGATGGGACCTGGAAGCTAAAACAGGCAGACTTTTCCACAGGGTTGTGGCAAATCAGAGCTGGAGGAACCACCCACATCAACTGCATCGTGCGGAGTAGGCAACTGCGGACCAGAGAAAGGATGGGGCTCGCCCAGGGGTACGGCAAGGCAGGGACCGCCGTGAAACAGAATCTTGCTGTCAGTTTAGACACTGAACGCAAACAGGACAGGACTCTCATCCAAGGAGGCAGCCTCCACGCGATCGGGGATGTCCATTCTCTAAGATCACGGTTTCCTCTAAGACAGAGAATCCGGAGGGGCTACCTGCGGGGCTGTGCCTGCCTGGGCCCGCAGCTTTCCATGTGGGCGTGAGCTTTCCAAGTGCCCAGGAGGATACATGGCCGGTCCACTGCCCTCACCTCCCATCAGTCTCACCCAGGCGCTGAGCTCAGGGCAGCCATGAGACAACCCAAACATGAGAGTCTGAGGCCAGAAGGCAAGCTGAAGTCTGTGGCTGGATGAGCGCCACTGGGCCACTCTTCACAGCCCACTCTCCCAGAGGTCATCTGGCCCCAGCCAGATCCCCGCTGCCATGGGTGGCACACTACCTCCCACGCTGCTGTTCCCCTCTTGGGTATGTCTCCATATCTGATGGGATGTCTCCCTCTGCTCCAGATCGACCCTGTGGGACCGTGCCGAACCTCTAGCCTACGACAGCCCTTCTAGAATGACAAGGCTCTTGTGAATCTTCTCTCTGGTGTGAACAGTCCGAGGCTATCATGGAACTGGGAGCCCTATCTCCTCTCCCTCAGCCCCGTGGCAGCTCAAAGTGTGCTCCAGTAGCCTGGTGTCCCCAGTACCTGGGAACTGGGTGCCAAGTATCAGTTCCACTCCAGACCTACTGAGTTAGAACTCACATTTTAACAAGATCTCCAGGTGCTTCCGGGGTTAGCTTCACTTTGGAAAGCTCTGGCTTACACACACCTCACACTGTCCATTGAGGACCCAGAATTCAAGTGCACAGGACAGGGCTCTCATCTCTCTCCTTCCGAGGCTTCTTTACAGCTGCAGGACCCTAACAACACAAAGGATCCTGGGTCCACTTAGACCCCTGAGTCTCCTTCAAGAAACTGCTCCCAAGCTGCATCCTCGGTGGGAAGAAGTTGACATATGTCAATTCAGGTGCGGAACCTTAACGTTTAGCCAAATTAAACATCATTCTTCTTTCAGCGGTGTCTGATCTACTCTTTAATCCATCCGTTTTTAAATCTGCCTGCATGTTAGGATCACCTGGTGGACTTTGTAAAAACTCTGATGCCAAGACCCCGTCCCAGAAGAAGCCAACAGACTCTCTGAAGAGCGCTGTGGGTGTCTGCTTTTGTTTATTATGCTCTCCATGCAATTCTAATTGCAATCTGGATAGAGAGCCAGTGGTTTAACACATCTATTAAAAAGTGGATTTTTTTTTCCTTAAGAGGGGTGTCAACTTCAGACTCCAGGGTACATTGGTGTGAGCAACCCCTCACAGTGACTCTGAGCTCATGGCGATGTATCTGTCAGCTACTGCCATAATATTGCTGTGTAACAAACAACCACCAAATCAGAGACAATGCAATAAGAAGCACTCAAGTCGATGACACATCTGTGGGTCAGCTGGGACAGCTCTGTCTGTCCATGTGTTGCCTAATCTAAGCTGTAGTGACATGGTGGCTCTCTTCAGACTGTAGAGCTGGGTTGGCCACACTTCTGTTTGCAAGTGTGTGGATCGGGTAAACAGCTTGTCCTGATCTTCCCACGACATTCTTGATCTTAGCACTGCAAGTCTTATGTCCCAGTGAACCTCACAGTCCAGGGAAAACGGGGATGGCTGCATACCCTACCTGCGGTCAACTTGGGTACCTCTGCTCCTTGTTCTCTCCTCCTCCTTAGACCAGCGGGGCAGCCAGGGCATGTACCTTTCGGGACATGGGCAGAGACTCGAGAGACCTAGCAAAACAGAGACCCAGGCCCAGGCCGCCATGCTGTCACTTTCCATCGCACATCAGCTTTGTCAGCCATGTTGGCCAGAAGTCGCCGGTCCCAATTAAACTTCATCCTATTAGATTTAGCCTCACTGCAGGCTGTCACCATCTTTCAGGATCTTTATTCAGGCATCTGGTACATTGGCCAAAGCAAGCTGCACAGCTGAGCCCAAAGCTAAGGGGCATGAAAAAAGGCCCTTCCCCTGATGAGGCGGTAGCTGGCGTGTGGATTCAGAGAAGGGCGTGTAATTGGGCCAGTCATCCACCTCCTACAGGCAGCGAGATTCTGGCTCCCAAACACAGATGACCTCATTCCTTCCTGGCTACCGACTGTCCCCAGGGAGCCAGGTTCCAGAGCCTGAGACCATCTCCACTCCAGTCCCCATCTAGCTCCTAAAGCACATGTCTGCTCAGGTGCCCCATTGTCTCTGTCACTCTGTGACTCCTTCCCCTCCTTCTCTTCCTCCTTCTTCATCAAACATCTTGAAAGATGGGGATCATCTCACATCAGCCTTGTCAGCCATCCTGACGAGAAATCTCTTGCGCCAATAAACTTAGTCTGGTGTCAGCCTGGCAGGATCTCTTGGATCCTGATTCCCCAACCAGTACGTTCCCCCCAGCCTTCAGCTCTGCATCCTGGGCCATATTTTTTGCACATCCATAACCCAGATGTCAGCAATCTCCTCCAGGCCCTCAAATCTAGGCACACTTGGCTGGAGCCCCTCAACCTCACAGGCTTTGAGCCCACAGATCCCTGCCCTTGACTTGTTCCCACTCCCAGTGGCCTCATACAAACATCTGCAAAACAGGCTGGTGCCCACGGTTCATACACAGCCAGCATGTCATAAGTCGGTGACTTTGATGAGGGCATCGTGGGGCACGTGGCGCATATCACAGGCCAGGGCCCCTGTACGTGCTCTCCCTGCCGTCCCCTACCCTCTGCACAAAACTCCACCCTGCACTTCCTGTTCGGTCCTTCTACCTCCATGGGGGGGGGGGCGGTCTGTGGGGATCTTAGCTTTTGCCTCAAGAGGCACGTGAGGGAATGTTCCCCCCATCTCATTATATGTCAATTACTTCTGACTGGGTTTTAGGTCCCCAGGATCCTCTATCTTTCCCCAGCCACCAAGCAAGTGTCTGGGCTCTGATCCCACTTAAGTGCAGTAAAGCACAAAGAATGAGTGTGCCTTCAAGGCAAGAAATCTGAAAGGTCTTCACTGCTTTAAAAATTATATGGGCTGACTCACCCCGCATCCCTAAACGTATCAGGCTCCGCAAAACAGGCGAAAAGGACTCCCGAACTCGCATCCTGACTTTGCACCCTACTGGAGATACTCTCCAACCTGGCTCCATGGCCTACCCACAGGTTGGCCCTCCAGCCAGTTAGCCAGGACAGGACCACAGTATCCAGGGGCCAGCTGGAGCACAGCACCTGCAAGTCAGTTTCAAATCTTGGCATTGACACTTACCCTCCTGGGGCCCCACTTTCCGCTGCACTGACTCCTGACGGGCAGGAATGTTATGGAAAGGGCATTAGACAAATAACATCGGGGAGGTTCCTCAAACCCAGGAAAGCGCTGCCTAATGTGTGGTGCTCTTCTCATTCGTGGAGCTCAGGAAATGCCGTTGATTTCAACGCACGCCTCAGTAAGTCCCTAATTAGGAAGGAGATCCACTGTCACAAAAACCACATGTCTCAGCCCCAAGCCAAACGGGATGGGTTTCTGGATGGGCCCCACTGGTGGAAGATGAGGGGTTGCTTCCCTCCCTGGCAGAGCTGACCAAGGAGGTCAGGCTTTGCCACCCACTCTCCAGGCTACGAGTCTCAGAACAGGAAAGGGTCTGGCTGCTGCAGGTGATAAAAAAAAAACAAAAAAAAACAAAAAAAAAAAACACACACAAAAAACAAAAAACCAGAGAGCTGGAGCAGCTGGGCTCAGGTCAGGCACAAGGGGTGTCTCTGCCTGGGCTCAGCAGAGACAGCCAAATGCCCAGCCCAGCTGCCACGGCCCCGTGCTGGGCCCTACACTGGGGCCAGAGCCTCGCCGCCAGGCTGGCAGGCTCCCCGCTGCAGCTGCGAGGCCGCTCTGACCTGAGGAGGTCTGCCTCCTCCAGCTTGCGTTTCCCTCCCCTCCCCCTGCTGCCTCGGCCTTGCCTCCGCCTGCCTGTGTCTCTCTCCCTCTCTGTCTCTCTCTCCCCTTCTCCCACTCCCTCTCTGTCTCTCTCTGTTGTTCCTTCTCTCCCTGTCTCTTTGTGTCCCACGTGCGTCTGTCTCGGCCTCAGCCTACAGCTCTCTTTTGTGTGTGTTTCTCTTCCTCTCTGTGTTTCCGGCCCTCTCTCTGCCTCTGAAGTGAAGGGTAGGGAAGAGGAGAAGAGGCAGGGCCCAAGAGGAATCCCAGACAAAACTGAGCAGGGATCGCATTCCATCCCATTCAGGGCTCAGAGGCGGGGAGTTGGGACACTGCGAGCAGGTTGAACTTGCAGCTGGGAGGACCACGGGTCCAGGGAGCTGCATGGTGCTTCCGGCGTGAGGGAGGGCCAGCAGTCAGTTCTCACAGACACCACAAGGATCCCGGGCTCAGCAAATGTGTTTCGGGTCTTCCCTTAGATCCAGAGCTTGGACTGGGGCTGAGGACCAGGAGGAACAAGGCAGTGACCTTGCTGTGACAGAGCTCCATGGGCACGTGGGGAGAGGATTACATAGGCTGCTACACAATCCCAAGGATCCTGTAGGCAAGGGGCGCCCAAAGGAGAAGGCCAGGACAGTCGGCCCAGAAACCAGTGCTCACTGGAGAAGCTACTCGGAGTGAAGCCTAGAATGACTTATAGTTTTCCAGGCTCAGAAGAAGGGACCGTATTCTAGAGGGTGCATCTGGGGAGCAGCAGCCTTGCTCCAGCCTCAGTACAGGAGGACTGCAGGTTCGTGGCAGGGTCCAGGCTAGGAAGAGGGTAAAGTCATGTCACACATTCAAGTTTCCCATGCCAGAGGCAGTGGGCGACCCTTGAATGCCGTGAGCCACACGACTGCGGTGGGGAGGCCCTGGTCCTTCTGTGAGATTGGGAAAGCCATCCTTTCCTCCGCCTTGTCTTCTGTGGAGAAGGGGAAATGAGGGAGAGGCCATGTTGCATTGCTATTATCCAAGGTTGGGGGGTAGGGAGGTGCCTCTGCTTGGCTCTCAGTATTGGGAAAAGACGTCATGATTAGCCAGTTGCATTCATAAGGGAGGTGATGGTGGACCACACACTGGGGCTTAGCAGCTCAGCTGAGAGCAGAACCTTATTTTAACATGGCTTCTTCTGTAACTGGGCAGAGGAGGCTGCAGCTGTGAGGCCGAGGGACAGACTCTCAGTGAAGAATGAGATAAAAATGGTGCCTTTGGTCGTCTGGATTCACATCCACTTCAGGGTCATCACCCTGCCCTGCCACACCTTTTCTTGCCCAGTCACACACCCAGTGTTTCTCTCCCTCCCTGGGCCCAAAGCTCTCTGAGACACGAAGAATGAATAAATAGCCAAAGCTGTCATTATACAAGTGGGGAAACTGAGGACAAGATGGAGGAAGGTGCTCACCAATGGTCACAGAATACGCTAGAGCTGAGTCGGGGCTCTCAGCTCTGAGACGTCTATGTGCAACCGTCCACTTCGGGGAGAAGACCGCTCCTGACTTCCTGGGGGGACTGGAGGTGTCTGGCCGGCAGGTGGATCCTGAGCAGGAGCTGGAGATCTGAATGTCATCCGTGCACGGGCAGGGGGAGGGGGCGGGCCTGGGAAACTCAATCGCAGAAGCAGAACAGTGTCCGAAGATCAGTCCTCATGCCTCTAGCAGGCCCCCTTCCCCGTCACTCTCATTGACACTTCGGTCTCTAAGGACAGTCACCATGCCTGCATCCCAGATGAGGAAACTGAGGCTCCAGGAGGGCAGAGGTCCTACTGAATGCTGAGACCCAAACCACAGCCTCCAAGCTGTAAGGCTTATGCCTCTTCTCTGTCGTGTCAGACACACGTAGATATTTGCACTTGAACATTGCCACATGATGGGGGAATGGATAGTGGTTATGTATGTGTAGCATACAAACACACGTATATGCACACACACATGCACAGTTGCACGCCCACACATACACGCGTGCATGCACACTTGCACGCACGCACAGTTTTTCGAAATCTCCACTGGCTCTCCTTGCCCTGTGCTGTGTGGAAAATTAGTATATTGGTGCAGTCACTAATCCCTTTCATTTGGATCCAAGCAAATGACAGGATCAGTCTCCATCACTGCCATGGCTAAACCCCAGGGCTCTCCCTGGTGCCTTGAACAAGAGTCAAGATGACCCACTTTCTCCAGCTATTCCCTGTCTCCGGGCTGCTTCAGCTGGGAAACTGTCAGCCTGGTAAATATCATGAGCTTAGCAGGCTGGTTCCCGCTTCCAAGCCTGCCCCTTTTTGGCTGCCCAGCCTGGCTTATGGGACCGAGCCCCAGGATCCTGCCCCAAATGTCAGGGTTCAGCTGCCCATACACAGACAGAACCTGTCTGCCCAGCATGCCAGCATCCACAGAGACGCCCAAGTGCAAACCAAGGTCACTCCTTCCCTCAACAAGCATTTCCTGGGTTCCTGGTCCACATCAGGCACAAGGATGGGAGCTTAAAAAGACACAGACTCTGCCTTTGGGAAGATCCCAGCTTGGAAGGGAGCTGGTCATGAAAACAAACCCAGAAATAAACAGCAGAACAAGCCAAGTATTCTCTGAGCTCAGAGGAGAGAACAATTACTTCTGCTGGGAGGGTCAAGGAAGGCTCTTCAGTAGTCTCTGGAGTTGAGACTAGAATGCAAATTAGAATATGCCACATCTAGATGTGAGGGAAGGGCATTCCAGATGGAAGGGACAGCGTGGAGGCAGGAAAGAGCAAGGTCAATGTAAACAAGAGTGACTAGAAGGGCAGCTGGAGCCAGATCCGGACTAACCACGGATCCCAGAGTAGGGAACATGTTTGTCCTCCAGGTAAGGGTCAGAGTCAGAGTTTCGAGAGGAGGCCTGCCAAGTTCCAGACAGCCTGTCCATAGTCCCTGCTCTCCCCTTAGACCATCGTACCAGCCATAACTGAGCCCTTTCTACCTCCCAAGGATCTCACTCCTCACCAGTGGGGGCCCTGTGTCTCTCCTCTGTCTTCCTGGCTTTTTCCTTCCCATGGAGTGCTTCTCCAGATGCCAAATACTTCTCAGTGCAGATGTTAGGAACGCCAGCCTCCCCTTGCGGGGCATCTGCTTGAGAAAGGAAAGAAAAAGGATGCCTGGAATCCCCAAAGCCCACTGCCCCAGTGGCACAAAGCCAGCCTTGCATGTATGCTTTCAGAGTTTTGCAGGGAAACAGATCCCAAGGCTGCCCTTTGACTTGGCCTCAGACCTCCAGAAGCCAAAGTTGGTGGAGACAGTTGTGCCTGCCGCTGCATTACTGGGACCTGCTGGGGCAAGGGCCGGCCACAGCTAAGACCCCTGGGTTACTCAGGGGATGTGTGGCCGCATCAGAGCCTGGAGCCAAAGAGCTGTCTCTGAGCAGGTGACACTAAGCGCTGCTCCTCTGTCCACGTTCTCTCACTAAGGTGGACAGGTGGACATGGAAGTATGTACGGGGACAGGCTGGGAAGGTAGCCCCAGGTAGGACCTCAGTCCCTCCCTGGCTCGATGATCCTCACACGGAGAGAGCCTTGCAGGTCTTCTGGGTCAGGGCCCTTGGCCACCAGTTAGGCAGGTGGCCACAGGCCCCCACCATCTCCCTGGTTCTGAGCCTACAGGAGCCAGGATGAACCACAAGAGCCCTGAGAGGGAATCGGCTACTTTCTTGCATCGGCTGGATCGGGGCACAATTTCTGTATCAGAAACCACACCCACTCAAAGGTGACTCTGATGAGCTCGGGGAAGCACAACCGGCATACAATTGGGCCTCAGAGCACTTCCGGCTCCCCCCAAAGCTGCCTCAGTGCCCTCTGCAGTGCTCTCTCACCTCTTTCTCTACCTCCAGCTCCAGGCAACCAGACTCTGCTCTCTGTTGCTTTGGATTAGACTTTTCCAGAGTTTCCTATAAATGGAATCGCACGATACGGTTTCTATCCTTCTGCCTCCGGCTTCTCGTGCTCCGGAGTCTGTGTTTGTGATGCGTCCTTGATGCCTGTACTCCTTTCCTGTCTCTTTCAGTGCTGAGCATTGAGTGTTCCATCCAACAGTCGTATCTGTTGATCCATTCACCTGTAAATACACACTTGGATTGTTTAGGGGTTTGGGGTCTTTTTTTTTAATAAGGTGGCGATACACATTCATGAACGAGACTTTTTGTGGACCCATTTTTATTTGTCTTGGGTGAACACTTAGGAGTGGCGTTTCTCCACAACACGGTCAACGGCTGTTTCGCGGTATAAGGAAACGCCAAGCTGTTTCCCAAAGTGGTTGTATCATCTTCAGTCCCCACCGGCAGCGCGGGGGGCTCCCATCCCTCCACGTTCCTCGCCAGCGCTTGTTGTGATCGGTCTTTTTCGTTTTAGCCGAACTGTTGGGTGCATTCCGCTGTGGTTTTAATTTGCACTTCCCCCATGACCAGCGGTAACGCGCTCTGCTTCCGGGCCTGAGCGCGCCCTTCTCCAGCTCCACCCCCGGGAGGCGCACTTCACCTCTCTGGATTTTAATTTTCGTGTCTGGACAAGCGGAGCACCAGTCCCTGCCCTGTCCCCATCCCCAGGCCTTTGCAAAGATGGCATCAGAGGACATGTGTGTATACAGAAGTACACGCAAGTATTTGCAAGGCAAATAACTAAGTTGCACTTAGTTTGAAATTCTCACAGCCCTAAGTTCATCCGTCTTTCGTTTCACTTTCGTCATTTCGTTGCAGTAGCCTCCTTACTAGTTTCCCTGACTGTGGTCTCCCCTGGTCTCGTCCTCACGGGGGCAGGTTCCTTGCCTCCATCCTGAGATCTTCCTTTTTTTTCTTTTTAATTTTTGTTAATGTTTAGTTATTTTTGAGAGAGAGAGAGAGAGAGAGAGAGAGAGAGGAAGGGGCAGAGAGAGACACACACACACAGAAACCAAAGCAGGCTCCAGGCTCCGAGCTGTCAGCACAGAGCCCGACACGGGGCTCGAACTCCCGAACCACGAGATCATGACCTGAGTCGAAGTCGGACGCTCAACCGACTGAGCCACTGAGGCACTCCATGAGATCTTCCTACTACTTCCAGCAGCTTCCCTGTCCTCTGTTTGCTCAGAGCCACAGTGGTCCAGAGCTAAGGGGATGCAGCCTGCAGGGGCCACCATAGAAATCCATCCCCTTCTAGGGAGCCGAGGGAGCTCTCCTGGAGCCCAAATGCCCCTTTCTTCAGAAGCCTTGTCATGAATAACTGCTTCTTGTCAGAGCCCAGACCCGGGACTAGTTGGTAAATGGTGCCGTTTGCTCCTGCCTCTTTCCCCGAGGCACCTCCTGATTTGCAGCCTGCAAGATACTCTGTCTGCTAGGAGGAGGAGCACAGCAGCAATCTCCTTAGGCTGCTCGTGGCTGTCAGTCTCCTCGTAAATGGGAAAGCCGAGCACGGTGACATTTAGAGAGGACTCTGCTGTAAATCCCAGCCTGCGTTCCCATCCCCTTCGAGCTCCCGTGGTTATCCCAGGCCCGAGGCCACAGAATGCCTGAATGGAAAGCACGACCGGTGGCCATGCCAGAGCCCAAGAGAGAGGAGCAGACTTGCCAAAGCTCACACATCCAGCAAAGAGAAGAGGCATAACGAAGGACTCAGATCTTCCACCCTATGGCTCAGTACCTTTTTCTGCACCTCATCATGGCTCTCAAGAGATATACTAGTGCCACACCTACTCTCTCCCCAGGACCCCTGTCTGTCCCCCCGCCCCCAGACTGGAAAGGGATCCCCGCCAACGGCTCCCCACGCACCCCACTCCTGCCCCACCAGGCAAGTGTCGATCAGTGTGCACCAGCAGATCGATGACACCACTCAGGACGCATCAAACAGAAAATGACTTAACACGGGGAGTTGGTTACTATGTCCCTGGCGGGACTGGAGGAGGAAGCTGCAAGGTCAGCTTTGGGAAATGAGTCCCAGAACGCCACAGCCAGACCACATACTGAAGGAGCTGGTGCCTCCACTCTGATAAGAAAGTTGAAGGCCCCAGCGGCAGTCTCAAAGAGCCATACTGTCTCCATGTGACCTGGGGATCAGGGAGCTGCCGTCTCAGGTGCCCGCTCCAAGGCCCCACTGCCTCAGAGCCCAAGGCTGGGGGAGCCTGGATGGAGGCACGTGAGCCCGACTGTGACACTGGGCCCCCCTCCCCGGTGTTCTTGGTGGCTTTCCCTAAATAAAGTTAATCTCTTTTGCTATATTAATAAATATCTTTGATATGTGCTCAAGCTGTGGTGTAAATCTTTATTTTATTTATCCTGAGCCTGTGTTTTGGGCTACAAGACTTGTAAAAAGAGGGGAGGTACATGGGAGAGCCTAGGATGGCGTGGGAAACCAAGATCCACACCCAAGCCCTTCCGAGAAGTGCAGCCCAGTGGTTGAGGGCACAGGCTCTGGAGAATTCCACCTGGGCATGCTTCCTGGCCACATCCTTGCACCCTTGTGGCAGTGGGTGAGTCACCGACATTTTCCTACATCTCAATTTCCACATCTATGTAATGAGATGACAACGATAGCACCCAGAAGGTACTTAGAACAATGGCTGGCACTGAGACAGCAATTGCTACGGACTGAACCGTGTCTCCCCCCAAATTCATATGTTGAAGCACTAACCCCCAATGTGACTATATTTGGACACAGAGCCTCAAGGAGATAATTAGGAGAAAATACGATCGTAACTGTGGGCCCGGGACCCAACAAGATGAGTGTCTTTATAAGAGAAGACACCAGAGCTACCCCAGCCCTCCTCACACCCCCGCCCACCCACCACAACCACAGACTTGTAAGAAGAGGGGAGGTACATGGGAGAGCTTACGACAGAGTGGGAAACCTACGTCCACAGAAGCCTGTGAGGACACGGCAAGAAGGTGGCTGTCTGCAGGCCAGGAAAAAAAGCCCTCACCAGAAAAAGACCATGCTCGCAACTTGATCTTGGATTTCTGGCCTCCAGAACTGTGAGGAACAAAAAAAAAAGTTTCTGTTGTTTAAGCCTCCAGTCTGTGGTATTTTGTTATGGCAGCGCCAGCAGACTGAGGCAGCTGTTAATTAACGGGAGCTATCATTGCTATTCCTGATTCTCCGGAGCTGACTTAGTGCGGGTTATTTGAGGTCTCTAAACCTCAGTTACCTGCCCTTGATCAGGCTTTCTTGACCTTGGCACCGTTGACGTTTAGGGCTGGATAATTCTGTTGGACACAGAATACCATTCTGTGCACGGTCGGATGTTTGGCCCCACCCTGGCCTCTACACTCTAGATACCAACAACATCCTTCCCGGGCCCCAGTTGTGACCATCAAAAAATGCCTCTATGCATTGGCCAATGTTCCCTAGGGGCCCAAATCACCCCTGGTTGAGAACCACTGCTCCACGAGATAGGACGATTGTATTCGTTTCCAGAACGGTCAGGTCGACTAAAGAAGGCAATTGTGGCAATTATACATCACCTAGAGGTTATCTGCGTCACCCCTTGAATAGTAAGTAAAATTGACTCAAACTTTACCTCATATCTTGTAGGAGGTTCAATGTCCTCCTCAAGATTTTTGGAAGTTCTTGGGAGTCCGCACTCACAGTCACCTCTTGCTCCAATTACCTGTGACTCATGTCCCTACTTTTGTCTTTGCCTTTGGAGTAGTCCCTCGATATGGAAGATCGACACTTTTCATTTATTTCCCCAAATGATCACTCAAAGAAGGCAGCTGAGCCTATCGGGGCTGCTCCTAAAAGTTCATGGTCACCACAGCCCAGTCTGACACATCACCTGGGTTTGGGTATGAGCCGCACCCCGCTCAGCTCACGGTGGCACCTGCAGCTGCCCTGTGTTGGGAGTCTTTTCCCAGCCATCCCTTCCCAGGCTCCTCCAGGATTTCTGCATTTCGCTCTCTTTCTAGCTTCCCGGGGCCAAGTGCCAGTCTCTCCAAACAGAATCCCCATCCCCCCTGCTCTTCATGGAGGGCAAAACCATCATGCCCACTACAAACACGGGGAAGTCCTGGCTAAAACATAACACAGGTAAATCTATAACCCCATCGGTGAACTGAAAATCAGGAAGGGAATATTCTCCCACTCCAGAAACATACAAAATTTAGAGCCAGGGCAGTGAGCAGGAGCTAATGCCAAGTGGCATAAGAGTATAAGAACGGGACAAAATGTTATGTTTTAATACTCATGAAGAATGAGGAAGTGAGGCAACGGGCCCCATGCACAAAACAGGAGTGATCTTTCTGCTTAGAGCCAGGAACCTGAGAAAGCTGTCCCTTCAGTGAAATGAAAATGAGAAAACCACCACCCCTGCCCCTCACAAAAATGGGCCAACCTCCCTGGACCATGAGTGACAAAGGAGACACCCATGAGAAGTCAGAACTCTAAATCTACTCCACGTGCCCTAGAGAGTCCTGAAGCCATACCTCTCACCAGCTACAAGACCCAAGGAAAATAATGACAATAAGCCTGCTAAGGTCCCGGAAAATTCCTAGATCAGTAGCAAAGGTGGCCATGAAACCCAAACCCTCCAGAAGGGAAACGGCACCTTCTGGAGATGAACTTGGAGTAAAAACCACAAAGCAGGTGAGGAACATGAGCCCGAGATCTCCTACCAGATCCAACAAGAGTTCTATGAGAAGTCAGGAGGCTGGGAGGAGACCGGTGGTCCTCCAGAACTGAAGATACACATGAGTTCTTGTATCAAAAATGGAGCCTAAGCTCCAAGAGCATAAATATAAGCACATACTCACATTTGGAGTAGGAGATCAACACATCAAGTGCTGATAAATCACATAATCATTGTGGAAGAATATTGTTTATAGTATAAAAGAACTAATAATAACATACCCAAACAAGACACAGGAGAAAGTGAGATGGGAAAAAAAAACTAATTTCCTCGTTTTTTTCCTTGAAAATCTCATGAGTTATAATTCAAGAAATAAGGCATAAAAGAATACTGTATATAGTTACAAAGCAACCACTAAAGGGACTAAAAGTACTCCATAAACCTTCCAAGTTATTGAGAGAAAACCTATACACAAAGCAAACCATGAAAATACAGGCAATGAAGTAAAAGGCTTTTAAAGGAAGCATTAAAATCAGAAAGCATAATATAAAATAATATGACAGAACTGAAACCAAACGTATCCTATCGTATCATTAAATATACTAATGGGATAAATTCATCTATTATTTATTTTTAAAACTCTCATTTTGGGATCAAAGAGTGAAACAAAAAACACAGGCTTATGGAAGATACCTCTGATTCCCCAACTCAAATTTTCTCAGGCTTACTCTTGAATTCAGCCATACCACGTAGACAATTCTATGGCTGATTTCAAACTGGCAGAATCCGGATAAAGAGAGCACGTGAGAGCACATTTCCCTCTGCCCTCGGGCTCCTCCAGTGCAAGTGGGAGCTCCCCGGATCCTTACATATGAACTTTGAAAATGCAGGGAAATCAACACCTCCAGAGGAACACCCACCCAATGTTAAGTGAAGCCCATCCATGGGAAAATGTTCAGCCCCATTAAGGTGTCACAGAAGTACAAACTAAGCTCAAGATGTGACACCAATTTACCCTCATTCTGGGGGCAAAAATTAGAGTCCATTACTGCAAAGGAATGGGAGGGATATGGATCAACTAAACCTTTATATGTTACCAGTGAAAATCTAAGTTTGTATAGTCACATTACAAAACAAGTTGGCATTATCTTATAAAATTGAATATTCTCATAGCAAGTCCATGCATAGGCATGCTCCCAAGAGAAATGCTTAAAAATGTACCCTGAGGTATATTCATGAAAACACTCTTCATAACAGCAAAACCATGGAGACAATTAAAAGGTCCGTAGATAAAATAATGGCTAAATAAACTGTGGCATATTTACACCATGGAATATTATGTAGCAGTCAAAATAAATAAATCACAGCATATGCAACCATATTGCCATGTCTACAAAATATCATCTAGAGTGAGAAAAGAAGTACCAGAAGACGATAGGTTGTCTGATACCTTTCTTAATAAAGTTGTTAAGCAAATGCTAAACAATGCAATGTTAGAAGTGTAACGGTAGATCAACCAAACTATATTGAAAATAGTAGTGAGACGGCTAAAATCATATTTAAGGTGAAAGATTACTTTCCCCTAAGATCAGAAACAAGATAAGGACTCTGCTTTCAACACTTCAACTCGACATTGTACAGGTGGTTCCCGCTAGAGGAATTAAGCAAGAAAAAGAAATAAATGGCATTCGTTTTGGAAGGGAAGAAGTAAAATGGTCTATATTTGCAAATACCTTGATCTCGTATATATAAAATCCCAAAGAATTCACTCAAAACCTACTAGAATTAAGAGAGGAATTCACGAACATTGCAAAATACAAATCAATATAAAAATCACTCATATTCCTAGAAACTAGCAATAAACAAAACAAAAATGAAATTAGGAAAGCAATTCCATTTGCAATAGCACCAAAAAGAAGAAACCGTTTAATTAAACCGGGGCACCTGGGTGGCTCAGGTGGTTAAGCGTCCGACTTCAACTCAGGTCACGATCTCATGGTCTGTGAGTTCCAGCCCCATGTCGGGCTCTGTGCTGACAGCTCAGAGCCTGGAGCCTGCTTCGGATTCTGTGTCTCCCTCTCTCTCTCTGCTCCTCCCCCGTTCATACTCTGTCTCTCTCTGTCTCAAAAATAAATAAACATTTAAAAAAAAAAAAAGAACAAATTAAACAAAAGAAGTGTAAGACTTACACAGCTTCAAAATATTGTTGAAAGAAAGTAAAGATCTAAATGAATGGAGAGACATCCTATGTTCAGGGATTGGAAGACTTAATATAGATAAGATAGCAATATTCCTCAAATCGATCTACTGAATCAACACAATGTTTATAAAAAAAACCCAACTTCATTTTTGGCAAGAGACTAAGAATAATTAAAGTAATCTTGATTAACTGTTTGTTTCTAGACTCTCAATTCTATTCCATTGATCAAGATTGCTTTGACTATTTTTTTTTAATTTTTTTAACGTTTATTTATTTTTGAGACAGAGAGAGACAGAGCATGAACGGGGGAGGGTCAGAGAGAGAGGGAGACACAGAATCTGAAACAGGCTCCAGGCTCGGAGCTGCCAGCACAGAGCCCGACGTGGGGCTCGAACTCACAGACTGCGAGATCATGATCTGAGCCAAAGCCAGACGCTTAACTGACTGAGCCACCCAGGCACCCCTGCTTTGACTATTCTTAATCCCTTGTATTTCCATGTGAATTTTAGGATCAGCTTTTCAACTGATTCTTAATAAGAGTGTCAAGACAATAAAGTAGAGAAAAAATAGTCTTTTAAACAAGTAGCCCTGAGACAACTAGATATTTACATGCAAAATAATGAAATTAAACCCTTTCCTCACACCATACAGAAACATTAACTCAAAATGGATCACAGATTTAGACGTAAGAGTTAAAATTATTAAACTCTTAGAAGAAAGCATAAGAGTAAGTCATGACCTTGGGTTAGGCAATGATTTCTCAAGTAGAATACTAAAAACACAATCAACAAAAGAAAAAAGTAGATAAATAGAACTTTACCAAAATTAAAAGCTGCTGTGTGCTGTGATGCAGATGATAGCATTAAGAAAGTAGAAAGACAACCCACAGAATAGGAGAAAATATTTTCAAATCCTATACTTGAGAAAGGACTTGTATCCAGACAGGTTGAATTCTTATAAGTCAATAATAAATAATAACAGTAATAATAAATTAAGTAGCCCAACTAAAAAATGAGCAAAAGGTCTTAACAGAAGGAAGATAAGCATATGACAAAATGTTCAGTACCATCAGTCATTAAGAAAATGCAAATGAAAAGCACGGTAAAATACTTCGTATCTACTCAGATGGCTACAATAAAAAGACTTTTGCCCTGTTGGCAAAGATATGGAAAAATTAGAACCTTCATACGTTACCAGAGGGAATGTGAAACAGTGCAGCCACTACGGGACAGTTTGGAGTTCCTAAAATGTTGGATGTAGGGCTGCTCGATGAATCAACAATTCCTCGCTTAGATATATACCCAAGCAAAAAAAACTTGTATATGAATGGCCATGACAGCATTATTCACAATAGCAAGAGAGTAGAAGCAACTCAAACTCCCATCAACTTATGAATTGACATTAAAATGTCATATATCCATACAGTGGAATATTATCTGGCCATAAAAAGAAAGAAAGTACGTATGACACATGCAATACTAGGGCTGATCCTTGAAAACATGCTAAGTCGCAGAAGCCAGTTATAAAAGGCCACCTTCTGTATGATCCCATTTACATGAAATGTTCAAAATAGGCAAATCCTTAGAGACGGAAGGAAATTAGTTGTTGCCAGAGCACAGAAGGAGGGGAGGGCCGGGGGCGGCTGCCGACGAGTATGAGTATTCTTTCTGGGTTGACAAAAATACTCCAAAATATTGGTTGTGATTGCACAATTCCTAATATATAAAAAGCATTGAACTGTGCACTTGAAATTGGTGAACTGTATAGTATGTGAATTACATCTTTAAAAAGCTGTTTTCAAAAACAAGTGAGGAAGCAAAAAAACCAGCAGCACAGGATTTACAATGATGCCTAATCGAAGTGAAAGGAAGTTAAGAGGATGAATGTGACGGGATCCTAAATGTGGATACGAGTTATTGTTATTTTTAATGTTTATTTATTTATTTTTGAGAGAGAGAGAGAGAGAGAGAGAGAGAGAGAGAAAGAGAGAGAAGGGTAGTGGCAAAGACAGGGAGAGAGAGGAATCCGAAGCAGGCTCCGCACTGTCAGTGCAGAGCACGATGTAGGGCTCCAACTCATGAACCCGTGAAATCACAACCTGAGCTGACGTCAGGAGTAGGATGCTTAACTGAGTGAGCTGCCCAGATGCCCCTAGATATGAGTTTTCATTGTGTCACAGCCTAAAAGATCTTTATTATTAAAAGGAAACAAATACCTAACAGGTAAATACAGAAAAGAAGAGGGCCATGCATGGACCACTAAAAGTGTGTCATAAACCAAGGATGTGACTGATCCTCTTCTGAACATCTGTGGCCCAAGCAGAAACAGTTAAAATGAGTATCTAGGAAAGACCAATAATAGACAGACTGCCAATGATAATCCATGGGTACAATTAAAATAGAGTCCAGAAGAAACTTTACAGCCTTGAGTTATTTTACTAAGTAAGAACAAATGAAAATAACTCAATTTAAACGTTACACAAAGCACAAAATATTAGGCATTAAGGAAAGCAGAAGAAAGGAATTAGTAAGGATAAAAGCACAAATTAATCAATTATGAAATAAGAGACAGAGGGATTAGTGCATTCAAAAGCAGGTCCTTAGAAAAAAATCAGAACCTAGTTTTCTTGAAAAAGAAAAGCTCGCCAAAACTAATAAAGGAAGAAAGGGGTGAAATCACACACACACAAAGTGGAAATAAAAACGGAGACACAATCACAGATACAAAGAAAAGTAAACAAAACACAGAGATTAATAAGTCAATCTTGCAAATAAATTCGAAGAGCCGTGTTCACGAATAATTTGCTATAGAAAATATAATTTATGTAGTCATAGAGTCTATGATGAGAACAATTATCAGGGAATAAATTGGGCTAAATGTCAAAGAACTGTCACTTCATTCTTCAAAACTAGAAGTTTCCCAAGAAAATTTTTTTCACTTTTTAACACAGTCTTAGTTTCTGTGTTATCCCTTATTTTTAGATTAAATTTTTATGAGATCATTGTAGATTCACAAATTGTAAGAAATAATACAGGGGCGCCTGGGTGGCTCAGTCAGTTAAGCGTCCGACTTCAGCTCAGGTCATGATCTCACGGTCTGTGAGTTCGAGCCCCGCGTCAGGCTCTGGGCTGATGGCTCAGAGCCTGGAGCCTGTTTCAGATTCTGTGTCTCCCTCTCTCTCTGACCCTCCCCTGTTCATGCTCTGTCTCTCTCTCTCTCTCTCTGTCTCAAAAATAAATAATAAAACTTAAAAAAAAATAAAAATAAGAAATAATACAGGAAGATGCCATGTGCCCTTTGCCCCGTTTCCCCCAGTGGCAACATCTTACAAAATCATAGTATGATATCACAACCAGGATATTGACCTTGATACCATCCATACAGAGCATGCAATCAAGATATGTAACATTTCCATCACCAGAAAGATCCCTCATGTTGCCCTTTTGTGAACAGACCCCCTAGTCCCTCCTTAACTCCTGACAACCACTAATCTCTTCTCCGTTTCTATAATTTTGTCATTTCAAGAATGTTACATAAATGGAATCATGCAGTATATAACTTTTTTTTTTTAAGTTTATTTCTTTATTTTCAGAGAGAGCGAGAGCGAGAGCAAGGGAGGGACAGAGAGAAAGAGAGAGGGAGAGAGAGAATCCCAAGCAGGCTCCACACTGTCAGCACAGAGCCTGATGTGGGGCTCAAACTCATGAACTGTGAGATTATGAACTGAGCCAAAACGAGGAGTCTTAACTGACTGAGCTACCCAGCCAGGTACCACCTTATAACCTTTCATATTGTCTTTCTCTACTCAGGATAGTTCCCTGGAGATTCCTCCAAATTGTTGCATGTGTTAATTACTTGTTTCTTTATGTTTCCAATTGTACGGGTATACCAAACCTCTTTTAGCCATTCATCCATTAAAGAATTTCTGGATTACTTTCAGTATTTGGCAATTATGAATAAATCTGCTATGAACATGTGTGTGCCGATCTTGTGCGCACGTTTTTCTCTCTCTAGAATAAACGCTTGCGAGTACAATTGTTTCGTGTACGGTCACTGGATGTTTAGTTTTATAAGAAATTGTCAAGATGCTTTCCAGAGTGGCTGTACCATTTTTGCCTTCCCAGCAGCAATGGATGAGTGATCCAGGTCCTCCTCATCCTCACAAGTATTTAGTGTCATTACCATGATTCATTGTAGTTTTCTGATAGGTGTGTAGCGATACCTCATTTGCATTCCCCAATGGCCAGTGACATTGAATATCTTCCCCTATACTTCATTTGCGATCTGTCTTCCTCTTCAGTGAAATGTCTGTGCATGTCTTTTACCCATTTTCTAATTGGATTCGGATCGTAAGAATTCTCCAAATATTCTAGAAATGAGGCCTCAGAGAAGTGATCTGAAGATCCTTTCTCCAGGTCTTTAGCTTTTCTTTTCACATACATAGTGGGGTCTTTCACAAAGCAAACATTTTCATTTTGATAAGGTTCAATTTACGGATTTTTCCTTTTACGACTCATGCCTTGGGTGTCAATTCTAGGACCTCTTTACCTAGCCCTAGATCCTGAAGATCTCCCTCATGTTTTTCTGTAAGTTTTTATAGTTTATCTTTTACATTTAAGTCCATATCTATTTGAGTTAAGTTTTGTGTAAGGTATGAGATTTGGGGTGAGATTCTTTTTTTTTTGCTGTTTTTGTTATTGAAATGACTATACTTCATTGAATTGCTTCTTCACCTTTGTTAATAATCAATTGTACATATTTGTGTGTCTATTTCTGGGTTTTCTATTCTATTCCATTAATCTATACGTCTATTCCTCCAACAATATCACACTGTCTTGATTACTGTAGTTATATGTTAGACCTTAATATCAGGTTGGTCCATGTGTTCCTGGAAGAAAACAGAACTGGAATCCTTCAAGGCCTGTCCTTTTCCTTTAAGTCTCTTGGAGACCAAAGCAAGACCCAAAAGCAGAGAGAGGCTACTGTTGCCGCAAGATTCATACTAAATATGATTTACATTGCTGACTTCAAACCCAGAGAAGCATCTTTCTTCTTCTATGTGGAAAAATGTATTTATTTTTTATAAGTCATACCATTTTTTACATCAGGTCAACCAAGTTTCTTTTGCAATATTTTTGTAATGACTTACACTGGAAAAGTAAAGATTTGCAAATAACTTGTAGTAAAAAAAAAATGTCTTTCGTTTCTAATAAGATTCCATTCTTCTGGTCAGAGATCATATTCTATGACTTCAATGATTTTAAATGTGTTGAAATTTGCTTTATGTCCCAGGATACGGTGTATCTTTGTGAATTCCATGCATGCTTGAAAAAAAATGTGCTTTCTTCTGCTTTGGGGTGGAGCATTCTACATATGTCATTTAGATCCTATTGGTTATGTGGTTGACTTCCTATATATTCTTGCTTATTTGTTTTCTAGTAGTTCTAAAAGTTTCTGAGAGTAAGCTGTTGGAGTCCCAACTATAATTGTGGATTTGTCTATTTCTCATTTCAGCTCTTAGCTTCTCCTGTATTTTGAGGCTCACTTGTTTGGTGTATACACCTTGAGGATTGTTATACTATACCGGTGGACTGATCCTTTTATCATTATTTAATGTCTGTCTTTGTAATAATTTAAATTGTTCTAAAATCCACTTTATCTGATACTGATATAACCAAAACTGTTTTTTAAAAATAATGTTTGTATTATTTTTATGGCATAACTTTTTATTTTCAGCCTATTTGATCATGTTTTTTAACATTTTTTAAAATATTTATTTTGAGAGAGAGAGAGCACGCATGAGATGGAGAGGGACAGAGAGAGAAGGAGAGAGAGAATCCCAAATAGGCTCTGCGTTGACAGACATGGGGCTCAATCTCCCAAACCCGTGAGATCATGACCTGAGCCAAAATCAAGAGTTGGGTGCTTAACCGACTGAGCCACCCAGGCACCCGATCATGTTTTTTTAATCCACTCTGCCAATCTCTGTCTTTAATCAGTATATTTAGACCATTTATATTTAAGATAATTATTAATATAATAGAGTCCAAGTTGGCTATTTTATTAATTTGTTTTGTTTGTTTCTTCAGTTTCTCATGTCTCTGTTTTACTTTTATTACCTTCCTGTAGATTATTTTTAAAAATTTTAAATTCCATCTTGATCGATTTATAATTATTTTAGCATACAATTTTTATAGTTATTTTAGTGGTTGTTCTAGGTATTGAAACATACATGCATAGCTTATCACATTCTATTTGTATTGACCTTATACTAGTTGGAATGAAATTTAGAAAACTTACTTCCATTTAGGTCCACTTACCTTCCCTACTTTTAAATATATTTTTGTAAGTATTTCCTCTGCATACATTGAGCATCACATCAGATGGCATCATAATTTTTGCGTCAAACATCAAATATGATTTAAGAAACTCATGAGAAGTGGGATAATCTATTATATTTCCTCCTATTTTTACCGATTACAATGTTCTTTTTTCTTTTCTGAAGTTCCAAGACTTCTATTTTTACTTCCATTCTGTTTAGAAAAGTTCTTTTACCCATTCTTTAAAGGTAGGCTTGTTAGCAAAATTTCTCATAGCTTTCCTTCATCTGAGAATCTCTTTACTTCCCCCATTCATTACTAGAGGACACTTTCTCTGGATATACAAGCTACTGATGACAATTCTTTTCTTTTAGTACTTGAAAAATGTTGTACCTCCTAGCCTCCATGATTTCAGATGAGAAATTCTCTGTTGTTCAAATCCATGTGCCCCCATAGAATGTTCTTTCTTTCTGGGGGCACCTGGGTGGCTCAGTTGGTTGAGCGTTAGACTTAGGCACAGGTCATGATCTCACAGCTCATAGGTTCAAGCCCCGCATCAGGCTCTGTGCTGACAGCTCAGAGCCTGGAGCCTGCTTCAGATTCTCTGTTTGCCTCTCTCTCTCTCTCTCTCTCTCTCTGCCCTTTCCCCACTCATGTGCACGCGCCCTCTCTCTCTCTCTCAAAAATAAACATTAAAAAAAGAAGAAGAATGTTTCTTTATGGATGTTTTTGAGCTTTTTTTCTTTGTCTTTAGTTTTCAGAAGTTTAGTTATGATGTAACTTGTTATGTACTTCTTCAGGCTTCTCCCGTTTGGGAATCACTCCGCTTCTTGAATCCAATGTTTATGTTTTTCACCAAATTTTGGAAGCTTTCAGCCTTTACTTCTTTGAATTTTTTCCAGGCCTTGTCTCTCTCTCACTCTCTCTCTTTTCTAAAACTCCAGTGATACAAACATTAGTTCTTCTGATATTGTCATCCAAGTTCCTGAGATTCTGTTACGTTTTTTTCCTATTTTCTCTCTATTGATCAGATTAGGTAAATTCTATTGAATTATTCTCAAGTTCTCTGATTCTATCCTCTGTGATTTCCATTCCACTATTGAGCCCACCCTGTGAGTTTTTATTTATTGTTGTATTTTTCATTTTTATAATTTCCATTTAGTTCTTTTATATAAGTTCTATTTTTTTTTTTTTTTGCTAAGATTTTCTAGTTTTTCATTTGCTTTAAGGGAATTCATAATTGTCTGTTTAAGCGTTTTTATGATGGCTGCTTCAAAATCCTTGTAGGATAATTCCTACATCTTGGCGTTGATTGCTTATTCATTCACAGAGTGTTTTTTTCCGGTTATTGTAATATGAGTGATTTTTTTTATTGCATCCTGAACATTTTGGACGCTGTGTTATGAGTCTCTTTATCCTATTAATCTTTTTTCAGCAAGCATTTTCCCTGTTGAGGTGCAGCAGAGGGATGGGTGGGCATGTGTGTTCAGCTTCCTGCTGGGTCCTGTTGCCACCAAAGATCAGGAAAGGGACAGCTGACTCAGACCGGGTTGTTGTGGCAGGCTAGGGGAGGAAGCTTAGCTACCCTACCCGCAGAGCCCTGCTGATGCCATAACACCAGGGGAGGGGAGGGAGAAAATGGAGGTGTGAACTGGCCTGCCTACCACTTCCTCATTCCCCATCATGCTGCTGAGTAGAGGTAGAGGCTCAGCTCCTCACTAGACCTCACTGATACTCTCATGGTGAGGGATCGGAGCATTGAGTCCTTCCACCAGTCAGGATGTGGAGAATCAGCTCCCTGCTCATCCGGTCAACACCATCCCAGCAGGGTAATGGGAGGACCAGCTGAATCTGCTGGAGAGAAATGGAAGGTTACCTCTCTCTCTTGTTCCACCAGAGTGGGATCGGAATGTTGTCCGCTTCAGTGAAGTCCTTTGAGTAGAGGTAACCATTTTCTTTGGAGGGTTTTTCTTTAGGTACTTTTTGTTGTTTTGTTTTTGTCTACACCTATGGGTGGTTTAGGCTCCTGTGAAGGCTCCACAGGTGAAGGCTCCTGTGGCACTCTGACTGGGATATATAGGAGGCAACAAGGAAACCCAAGGAACCCTCTGCCATATTGTTCCTCAAGTCCCATGGATCCTTCCCTCTTCCACCAGCCAGAGTAATTCCATGCTTGTTTCTTGTGTTATGGGAATGACATTTTAATTTTAAGAGGAAGGATCTGGGAGGAATGAGACTAGTTTATCTTGGCAGAACTGAGACTCAGGAATTTTTTTTAATAGGCACTTTTTTTTTTTTTTGAGGAATCCTATACTTATGGACAAAGGTACAAATGCTAACTGTCCAACGTGATGATTTTGTACCCTGAATACATCTGGGTAACTAGCACCCAGTTGAAAAAAACATACAAGAACACAACCTCAGAAGTTCATTTGGAGCCCCTTTTATATTTTTAAGATTTTATTTTTAAGTAATTTCTATACCCAATGTGGGCTTGAACTCACAACCCCAAAATCAAGAGACATTTTGCACCCCTTTTAACCACTATACTCCCCAGGGGTAAACCCTCTTTCTTTCTCACGTGAAAGATTAGTTTTATTTGAGACACCCCCCCTCCCCCCCCCCCCCCCCCCCCCCCCCCCCGCCTTTCTTCCAATAAGCAATAGAATAGTGACTAATTACTTACTTTAGTCCAAGGTGAAGGCTGGATTTCAGCTCCGGTCTGGTTCCATCTGCCTCTACTTTGCCCTTGTTTCTTGGGAATAGTTCCCTGTATGAGAGGTTTCTCTCCCTGATGCCAAATATGTGGTGTCTTTTCCAACACCAGTGATCTGATTCTGAGTAGCCAATGATTTAATCCAATTCTGACACTAACTATCTGGAGTTGGTGCAGATCCCAGAGCATAAGGGCTCAGCCCCCACAAAATGCCCTCACTTCAGATGCCAGTAGCAACTCCCAGTACTTCTGACCAAATGTTTCTACATCTGGGGACTCCCACAGGCCCCCTCTTTAAGTTGAGTAATTTGCTAGAATGACTCAGAGAACCCAGGAAAACACTTTACCTCCATTTTCCTATTTATGATAAAGGATACATCTCAGGAATGGCCAAATGGAAGAGAGGCACAGGGCAAAGTGTGGGGTGAGGGCAGTGCTGTGGAGCACTGAGGACCTCAACATGTTCATCCACCCGGATTGAGGTCTGGTGGGGGGGAAGAGGGTGGAGCTGACAATTCTAGTCCTCCAATCAAGACACGATCTTTCTTGACCAGCCCACATTCTGAAGCTTTTCAGGGACCCACAGCCCCCAGTCATGTCATTAGGATACAAAAGCCATTATTATCTCTCAGGAAGTTCCAAGGGTTTTTAAACCTCTGTGCCAGGAACTGGGGACAAAGATCAAATACATATATATTTTTTATTATACCACACCATGATTCTCAGCCAGGAACTATCTGATGGGCCTCAAACTCTCATCTTTGTGTTGCAAGACTGACAAAAGTTCTGCTGCTTTCTAGAACCTTTCCACCTAGGTTCTAAGCTGTCTTCTCCATTAAATTCCAGAGTTTAGTAAGTTGCTTGAAGTAAAAATGAGCCAGATGCCTGAGCCTCCTCCAAAGTCTCTGCCCAAAGATTTCCTGCTGTCTTTGCTTTCAGCAGCGTCCTGCTACCTGTAGAAAGCCCAGATTACCAGCCTCCAGTCCATATCCAGGATCAACAAATGCCCCTGCTGTAGAAAGAGCTGAAAAGAGCTCACTTTTGCAAAATTATCCCTTCTCTGGGTTTTGTTGTCTCTGTGTCCTCTCATACCTTCAAATAAATGATTTCTCTATTTTTCATCCATTTGTGTTGTTCTCGATGTAACTGTGGCTTGCCACGGACTATTCCGTCTTGCCTGGAAGATGATCTCACTGCTACTTCAACTGCTCCAAAATTCATCACCCATTAGAATATGTAATCAAAGCGGCACAAAAATAAATAAATAAATAAAAATACCAGATCAAACCTATTTATGAATTATGTTGTAAAATTACTAATATCTTTTTCAAATAAGATCTAGCAGCACACTAAAAGTATAAGACAACATGGCAAAACAATAATTATGGCAGGAATGCCAGGATTGTTCAAATTTGCCGTAATAACAAATAACTTAAGGGGGAGAAAAAACATGTTTATGTTTACATATGGAACAATAAGGACTATTACAAAGGCAGCATCCAAGTGTTTAAAACAAGTCTTGAGGGGCGCCTGGGTGGCTCAGTCGGTTAAGCGTCCGACTTCGGCTCAGGTCATGATCTCGCGGTATGTGGGTTCAGGCCCTGCGTTGGGCTCTGTGCTGACTGCTCAGAGGAGCCTGGAGCCTGTTTCGGATTCTGTGTCTCCCTCTCTCTCTGACCCTCCCCCGTTCATGCTCTGTCTCTCTCTGTCTCAAAAATAAATAAACGTTAAAAATAAATAAATAAATAAATAAATAAATAAAACAAGTCTTGATAAAATAAGAATATTTTGACGCTTCTTCTATGTAAGAGCCAAAATTCAGTCCCATACTAAATGTGGAAAATTGTAGAGAAGGTAAAGATTCCCAGGGTGATGATATTACTTAATCTTCCTCCGGAAGGAATTTTGTGTTGCAACTTTATTATAGAAGTATATAGGATATAAGAATTGGACAGAAGAGGTAAACAACTTCACCTTCTCGACAATTTCATTTTTAACCTGGAGATCTCCAAACGAACTGAAAAGCTATGAGAATGAGAGAATCTGGAAAATGGCTGGTTACAAAGTTGATATGCCAAATTAGCAGCCATCATATATACAACCAACAAACACTTAGAAAATGTAATGAAACACAGATCCCATTCACAAAACAGTAAAAATTAACATGTGAAGGAATAAACATAACAAGCAATGTTGAAGATCCGTATAGAGTTAGCTTTTAAAATAGCACTGGGTGTTGTGTGGAAGCCAATTTGATGATAAATTTCATATTAAAATAAATAAATAAATAAATAAATAAATAAATAAACAAACAAACATTAAAAATAATAATAAAATAGCAAAAAAAAATGAAAGAAGATGTGATAAATGGAAATATTATACACATTTAATCATGAATGCAGTATTCTAAACAGGTCAGTCTTCCTTTAGTCTATAAATTTAAACACAAACCCAACAAGAATGACCATGTTTTTTTTCCCAAAAGACAATGTGACTTTTACTTTACATATTTTTATTTTTGATACAATTACAAATTTTCAAAGAGTTAAAAGTACCCTACAGAGAACTCTTATCTTAACCTTTTTAAAATAAATCGCCAATATAAACTGCCAAAATAATTTGCCAATGCTTTGCAAATATAAATTGTCTATTGCCCTGGAATACTTCAGTGTGTTTTGAATGTATTCTCAGAATAACCACTATAGTGCGGCTTTAATCAGGAAATTAACGTTTTACATTGTCACCACCTAATCCTCAGGTCATATTCAGGCTTACCACTTGTCCCAAAAATATCCTTTATAGTCAAAGTAATTGTCATGTTTTGTTAGTCTCTTTCATTATGGGACCGTTTCTTGTTTTTCCCTTAACTCATATGACCTTGAACTCTAAAAGATTATAGGCCTTTTTTTTTTTTTTTAGAGTATCTCTCACTTTTGGTTTGCCTGCTGTTTCCTCATAATTAAATTTAGATTAGGCATCTTTCTTCTGAATATTCCAGAAGCAGTGTCATTGGCTTGTTGCATCTTATCACATGGCACATAATTTCAATTTGTCCCCGTGGCTGGTGATACTCATTTCGATCATTTGATTAAGGTGGTGTCCCCAGGCTCCCCTAGAGTAAAACTACTTCTTTTCTCTTGGTAATTAACACATATTTTGAGGGGAGGTACTTTGAAACTATATAAATATTCCATTCTTCATGAAAGTTTACATTCATTCAGTAATTTATTTACATCTGTATGGATTCATGGATTCCCATTTTATTCAATGGGTTACAATGTGTAACTACCATTTATTTTGGCCTTTGGGGTTCCCTTCAAGCTGGCTTTCTTGTCCTTTAGAATGATGGGCTTCCCCTTCATTCTTTGAATCCTTTCTTACCCTGGTCCTAGAATCAGCCATGTCTGTAAGGACCCCAAATTCCTTTAGTGGAGAATCGAATCATGTGGTAGGCAGAATATTGATGACCAAAGGTATCCTTGTCCTAATGACCAGGACCTATAAATATGCCATCTTACACTGTAAAGGGACTTTGCAGATGTGATTAAGGATAATGAGATGGGGGAGGATATTTTAGACCAGGCAGGCCCGAAATGTAATCACAAGAATCATTTATTTTTATTTTTTTAATTCTTTTTAATGTTTATTTATTTTTGAGAGAGAGACAGAGTGCAAGTGGGGGAAAGGCAGAGAGAGAGGGAGACACAGAATCCGAAGCAGGCTCCAAGCTCTGAGCTGTCAACACAGAGCCTGACGTGGGGCTTGAACCCACGAACTATAAGATCATGACCTGAGCCGAAGTCGGACGCTTAACCGACTGAGCCACCCAGGCGCCCCGTCACAAGAATCCTTCTAAACAAAAGAGGGAGATTAAGAGTCAGAGAAATAGAAGTGAGGAGGAAAGCAGAGGTCAGGGTGATGAGGTTGTTGGCACTGATGGAAGGAGCCCTGAGCCAAGGAACCCGGGCAGCCTCTGAGAGCTGGAAATGGATTCCTCACTAGAGCGTCCAGAATGGCCTGATGTCCTCTAGCCCTGCCAACATCTTCGTTTTGAGTCCTGGGAGACCCATGTCAGACCCAACTTCCATAATTGTAAGCTAACGGATGTACTGTTTAAAACTACAAAGTGTGTGGTAATTTGTTACAGCAACAACACAAAACTAATACAAATGGGTGTGCTCATTGCTATTGGAGTATCGCTGCTCCCAGGCCCTTTCAGGGACCAGAGCTAGAACATGGATACTACATATGCATGTACATTTATGTTTATAGGTACAGATCTAGAAAACCATGAGTTCACAACAATCCCTTTAATCCCAGTCCAACACCACAGGATGCTTTCTGGTTTTCCCCCTTCTTATGTTTGCAATTCCCTTCTCCAACAGTCAGAAACCTGGCTTTCAGGATCCTTATGATATTTGCTTCTTTGACAGATCCCGCTGTATGTAACCGATCTCTTACTTTAGCTACCGCCTCCTCCCTGCATGGACACCGTCCTCACCCAGCTTGGGCTCTGATTCCCCATGACAGGCCATCCCCCTACAAGCATGTCCTCACATCTCTTGAGCCAGACAATATGATTAAAAATTACATGTGGAAAAACAAACTTGCAGGAAAATGCACAAAAATATGAAAAATCAGAATGTTAAGAAGGAATCCAATTGTCCCATAAATCTAGAATAATTAACTATTAGATATTGGCACATAAAGAGACAGATCAATGAAAAAAAATTAAAATTCTGATTTTTAGAAAGCCCCCAAATAGTAATTTAACATGTATAGTAAATATGACATTCTAAATCAGTGGGAAAATGGAAGTAATTTGATAAATAATGTTAGGACAATTGACAATAAATGTAAGAAAACCTAAAGTTTCTGGATCCCTACTTTATTTCTTTCTTTTTTCATGCTTATTGATTTATTTTGAAAGAAAGAGAGTGTACATGCACAAGCAGGGGAGGAGCAGAGAGGGAGAGAGACTCCCAAGCAGGCTCTATGCTATCAGTGCAGAGCTCAATGCAGGGCCTGATCTCACGAAATGTGAGATCATGACCTGGTCCAAAATCAGGAGTCAGACACTTAACCCACTAAGCCATCCATGTGCCCCTCCTCCCCCACCTAATTTACTTCTTAACCCAAAGCAAATTCTAAATAGATTAAACTAAAAAATAAAACCATGAAAACTGTGTGTAAAAGTTATATTATATACAAAACATAAGTGATATAGATATAAATACATTGTAAAAAGACAGAGATATATCTAGCTAGCTTTAGATTTATAGAACATATGGAATAGAACAAATATTCCTATGGGGCTCCTGGGTGGCTCAGTCAGTTGAGCGGTGAACTTCGGCTCAGGTCATGATCTCGCGGTCTATGGGTTTGAGCCCCATGTCTGGCTCTGTGTTGACAGCCCAGAGCCTGGAGCCTATTTCAGATTCTGTGTCTCCCTCTCTCTCTCTGCTACTCCCCTGTTTGCACTCTGTCTCACTCTGTCTCTCAAAAATGAATAAACGTTAAAAAAATTTTTTTTAAAGAACTAATATTCCTAATAAATAAAGAACACTTGTAAATTAATAAGACACACACTACCAATGGTAGGCTTATCACTATATGAGAATATTATGCAAAACCAATAAAATTTAAAATCATGAATAAGATTTGTCATCTATCAGCATCGAAAAAAATAAAAATGTTCCATAATACACAAACTACGTTGGCGAGGGTGAGAGTATAAATTGGTGAGAGGGTAATTTGACAATCTCAAATTGTTCAAATTAAATATATACATATATATCACTTTAGCATTGCTACTTCTAGGAATTTAACCTACTGATATACATTGTACAAAGCTGAATATATAAGGATGTTCATTGCACTATTGTTTAAAGAAAAAAGGAATACTATCAACAATCCAAATATTCCCCCCAAATTTGACTATGAAATATATTGTGGTACAACCATAAAATTGAATACTATGTATACAGTCATGCCATCCAAAAGTATAGGCCCAGCGCTTTGAGCCTGAGAAGTCTTCCAAAGGCATGAGAAAACATTTGAGACCTGTAGAAAAAGCTTTTTAACTATTAAAAAAAAAAACCCTGCAAACTCAAAATTAAAGAAGGCTTAATTGCTTATGAAATATAACATACAAAGCAAGTATAACTCAACTCACATATGAACGTAACGATGTTTAAATCAAAGAATAAAATAAATTATTCATCTATTGATTGATTTCTTGCTCCTCAGAGGCAGAGACTTGAGTTTACCACACTTCTCGGTGCAGGGCAGAGTCTCCCCATTGGCCTGGCCCTTCTCTTGTTTTGTTTTTCCATCCGTGGTTTCCTTCCTATTCCCTTCCCACAGTCGGAACGCTTCCAATATGTTTAATGTATTCCTATCACTCAGGTTGTGATTTGTGACTGCATGTACTTTACATAAAAGTTAGCATGCTAGATATCTCATTCCTGTTTAATTTTTATTCACTCGATACTATCTTCTAAAGCTCTATCCATGTTGCTATAGAGCTATACATTTGGTTCATTGTTTCCAACTACTGCATAGCATTTCCTGGTAAATTTATTCATTGCCCTGGTGGTAGAACCCTAAATAGCCCCCCACCACCCCACTCTCACAAGCAAGCAGTAAGGAACTTCTGGGACCAGAAGGAGAGCTTCAGAAGATTTGAGATCATGAAGTATCTGAACATTGAATTTCCCTATTACCAGGGAAATTATTGCTCTCAGTTCACATTTCTTGGAACAGTGGATAAGAGGTCTCCACTGGAGACCTCTTTGGTCAAACTTGATGTTAGCCAACTTTTGACTCTTTGACTAGCTTAGGTGGGAAAATCATACCTTGATAAAATGTGCATTGCACTGTTAGGGGTGATGTGCACTTTCCTTGTCCCCTGGGTTTCTCCTTTTGTGAATTGCCTATTCATAGTCTTTGCCCATTTTTTCCTCTTGGATTTCCTGTCTTTTTCTCTGTGACATGCAAGGACTTCCTCTTACATCCTTAATATTGACTTCTTGTCAGGTGTTTTGTCTATGGTGAACTTTATTGAATAGAAATCCTTAATTTTGATCTTGCCAGACCCATGCATTGTCCCCCTAGTTGTTGTGCTTTCCTGGTCTTATTCAAGACATCCTCCCCATCTCAAAATATATAAAGATATTTGCCTGTATTTTCATCCATATGCTTATATTTTATTTTTCATATTAAGGTCTTTAATCCATTTTGAGCTCACCTTTGTTTAGGTCATGAGACAGAAGTTCAGTGTTATTTTCCTATACATAATCAATAATTTTTCCCACAATCACCCATTAGGCAAAAATCTCCCACTTGGTTCGTAGATGCCTTTATCAAATAACATTTCCATATGCACAAGTCTGTTACTAAACTCTTGGTTCTATTCTATTGCTGTGTTCTTATTCACTAACACATCTTCTTTCCTATTACTACAGCATTGTGATATGCCTGCCCAATCTAAGGTATAGTAAATTCCTCCTCTTTGTCTCAAGTATTCAAAATTGACTTAGTTCTTTGTATACCTCTACTCTTACATATGAGTTTTTAAATAAGGTTATCAATTCCACAAATTTTGGGGATGAGTATTTTTTATTAGAAGTTGCACTGCAGGGGTACCTGGGTGGCTCAGTTGGTTGAGCAACCGACTTCAGCTTAGGTCATGATCTCACCGCTTGTGGGTTCGAGCCCCATGTCAGGCTCTGTGCTGACAGGTCAGAGCCTGGAGCCTGCTTCGGATTCTGTGTCCCCCTCTCTGCCCGTCCCCTGCTTGCCCTCTGCCTCTCTTTCAAAAATGAATAAACATTTAAAAAAATGTTTTTAAAGAAGTTGCACTGCATGTATACAATTATTTAAACCATTGACATAGTGGGGCGCCTGGGTGGCTCAGTCGGTTAAGCGTCCGACTTCGGCTCAGGTCATGATCTCGCGGTCCGTGAGTTCGAGCCCCGCGTCGGGCTCTGTGCTGACAGCTCAGAGCCTGGAGCCTGTTTCAGATTCTGTGTCTCCCTCTCTCTCTGACTCTCCCCTGTTCATGCTCTCTCTCTGTCTCAAAAATAAATAAATGTTAAAAAAAATTTAAACCATTGACATAGTTATAAAGCTGTCCAATCCATGAATAAGGTTTAAAGATATAATTGTGTATGTTTTCACTTAAACGCTCTAAAAGAGTTTTACACTTTTTCTCCAGAAAGCCTTTGTACAATATTTTTAGGTCAGATTCTAGATAGCTTATAGTTTTTATTGTTGTTGTGAAAATTATAATATTTTATATCATATTTTCCTATTGGTTATTGCTAATGATTATAAAAGAACATTGTTTATTTACTAAGTTGTACTGTTTACTTTTGTAAGCACATGTATAAATTATGTTTGAAAGTATATCCAAGAAGTTTATGGGACTGGTTGCCCTGTGGGGTAGAAGGACTTGGGGATCAGATGCAAAAGGGAGACCACTTTAAACTGCATATATTTTGAGACCATTTGAATTACTCTATCGATGAAAAATTACAATATATGTTAACATATTAGTATACATATAAGTACACAGTTAACGTCTGCATACCATATCTATCTCTCTTTATATGATATTTCTATGTCTAGAGAGAGAGACAGAGAAAGAGACAGACAGAAGAGATCCAGAATGGGCAAGCGTGAAAGTCTGTGTACCCCATATGATTCCCTCTTGATGGAGAATGCTTCTCCAGCCACACTGAAATGACAGTGATTGTCAGCAGTCACTGTCTGCTGTATGCTACTTGCTTGAGTTCTGGAATCCTGAATCTTGTTCTAACTTGAGCAATCCTTCCTGCTACCTAGTTCATTTTTTTCAAACATGCCCACTTCTGGCAATACGGTATCATTAATGGTAGTCATCGTGTGTTCTAAAATGAGTGACTCTGCAATTCTGTCGTCCCCTCCAAGTGGGATGGATGTCTGGGGCAGCGAGCCACTGTCATCATCATAGGAATGGATCTACAGGTGACTGAGTGTCCACAACCGTTTTTGTCCTGCCTTTTACAGCCTCAGATATCCAGGAAACCACCTCACATGCGAATTCTCTACATTGAGAAGGGAGAAGGGCGGTGGGACTGCACACGGGGTTGAATCCTGGGTCCACCGCTTACCATCTGTGTGGTGTCAGGCAAGCCCCTTAACCTCGCTGTGCCACAGCACCCTCATCTTTGAAGAGAAGACCACAACAGCACCTACATCATAGAACTGCTGTGAGGACCCAATGAAATAACATGCGCAAGCTCTTTCTAAAAAGCACCTAGAACACAGTGAGTGCCCAATAAATAACAACCATGGTGACCAATATCAGTTCCTTGGACAGGATTGGGATAATAACAGACACTCGTCACATTTGGCAAAGGCGGGACATCGGCCCCAGGTCCACCCCGCCATAGCTCTGTGCTTTTCCTGTTGCTAAGTACCATAGCGTTGTGCTTTTCTTGTTTCCAAGTACCATATTTAGCCGGAATGCCCTGCCGTGTCATGTTGGTTTAAGCTCTGACACTGTGTATGATCTTGGATAAGCTGCTTTCCTCCCCTGGGCTTCAGTTTCTCCATCTAAAAGATGAACAGTTGGGGCTAGATTATCTCTAAGGGTCCTGCTAGTTTTGACCTTAGAGATGTACAACCTAAAAGAAATAAAAACTGATCTCTGCTACATCTGTAAAGAAGATGCTTCCATACCCGAGCCTCATGACAGACTGGATGGCTCTAACACATGGATTTTGTAGGGCTTAGAAGACTCTTCTGGAAAGGTTAACGTCGAATGCAATAGCGAAAGTTGCAGAGCGTGGGATAGCCTGGTGCTTCTCAAATGTAATGTGCACAGGAATCACCTGCGTGCCTCACTAAAATGCAGATTTTCATTCAGCCGGTCTGGGGCAGGACCTGAGAGACAACGTTTAAAATAAGCTCCCAGGTTTGTCGATGCCATTGGTCAGCGAACCACACTCAGAGAAACGAGGGGTTTAACGTGTGCTATTCCAGTGCTCCAAAGGGCATTGCAGACCAGAGAAAGAAGACGTAGTATGGAAAGGCAGTCACGCCTGCACCTGCAAAGGCAGTCTCACTTCCCACCCCTTGGTGAGTGCTGTCCCTGAGCACCGTTATGAGTGTCCATTATGTCCAATCACCTGTGTTGTTAAAGTTCCCAGCCAAGTCATGGCTTCCCATAGATGAGGCATGCTGCTATCTGGGGGCAGCACCGTCCAAAAGAACTTTCTGCAATGATGGAATTACTTGGTATATGCACCTTCCAGCATGGTAGCTGCTAGCTACCTATGGCTGCTGAGCACTTGAAATGTGCCTGATGAGACCAAGGAACTGAATTTTTAATTTTATTTCATTTTAGTTAATATAAACGTAACGAGCCACATCTGGCTAGTGGCTACTCTGTTGGAAAGCACAGCTTCAGAGGGCATTTCCATACTGTGGTTCCCAAAAAGGAAAATGGGCTTTAAATCTCACAGTCATATGGCAACCCTTCCAATTACTATCTGAATGGCCTCTGGCAAATCAACAAATTCTTGGCATTTCCTTGGTGGTAAAATAGGGGTGAGCACATCTAATTAGGAAGATTGACATAAAGACTTGATTTCACATATAGAAAATTCCTGGGATCCTGCATGCTTCATAGCGGGTGGCCCCAAAATAATAGCTCTTTTTATATGCATCTTGTCACCTCCGAAGAGTGTCAGATCCCCCAACCCAAGTCTGGGACCCCACTCTCAATCTTCTGTGGGCTCCCTCCTAGTGTTTAGAGCTGTGCTGGCCTCACTCATCAGAAGGGTTCGATGAGAAAAAACACAGTGGCTCGCCCAAATCGTGGGCTATTGGTGACTCAAGTCAGAGAGGGGAAGCTGGCTACTTAAGGTCACACAGCCAGTGAGTGTCATGAACACTAGTCCTCCAAGTCCTAGCTACTGTCTCTCTTTTGTAATAGATTTATATCTAAAATCAAAATGTTACTATTTATTAAACACTGGCTCTGTGGCAGGCACTGAACCAGATCCTTTAGCTGAGCTAGCATTCACCTTCGCTATGGCCCCAAAGACGAGGTGGATTGGAATTTTAATTTTTCTAGAAGAAGAAACTAAGGCCCAGAGGGGTGAGTAATTTGGCCTAGAACACACAGCTGTTTAGTGGCAGACTGGGGATTTGAACCAGCTCCCTCCATTCCCAAAGCCCCTCCTCTTTTCCACATCGCTTCCTTTTCATGAAGTGTCTTCTGGGTCATTTCTTCCCTCCCCGGATGCTCTCCTCCGACTCTTACCCTGGACACACATGCAGCCAGCACCCATTAGGCTGACCAACCCTCTTCCGAATGACCCAAAGGGACCATCCATGCGAGATCTGGGAGAAACGCGACTGAAGCAGAGGGAAGGCACAAAGACTTGGACGGGGACACGCTGAGTGTTTCAGAACAGACACAGCAGCGTGGCGGGCGTGCGGTGGGAAGGCGGGGGTGGGATATGGAGGTAAGCCTCATGGTGAGGAGTCTGGACTTCCTCCCGAGTCCAGAGGAAAGCCACTGGAGGGTTTTAACAGGGAACGACATAATCTGACTTTCACGTTGCAAAGGCCACGGTGGCCTGACGTGGGAGGGTTGTAAGGTGGGGGAAACCAGGGCCAGGGACACCAGTGAGGAAGCTCTTGAAATGAGCCAGCTGAGAGGTAGCACCAGGGCGGAGGGGAGAAGAGGATGAAAGGCAGATACGTGCATGGACAAGACCTGTCAGCCTTACATTTGGTTGGGTTGATTTGAAGACAGACAGAAAGCTCCTGGGATTCTCGGACCGAGCAACTGGGTGAATGTGCCGTCATATGCTGCGCGATCACATTAAGGGTTCAAGTAATAGCCTTGTCACCCACTCACTGTGTGAGCCCGCCAACAGGACAAAAAGATGTCCAAGGGTCTTCGTGGCCCTGGCAGTCCTTCCACGGTCCCCAGCCTGATCTGAATATGCAAATGAAGCAGCTACTGTCTTCCTACCACGAGGTATCTTTTATGCTAACTCAACTCCAGTGGGTGTTCCCCTAATACCTGCAGATCACCAGCCTACCCATAACAGCTACATTCAGTGTAAATTGGGATTTGTGCCCCAAATCCCACGTAAAGGGCTTAGTGGGGTCTGGACGTGGCAGCTGAGCCTAGGGTGGCAGACAGGGGCTGAGTCTAAGAGGTTCCTTGGACTCCTGGACCGCAGAGCCCATGATCCAGGGCAGGCCTAGGAACAGATATCCCTCATAAACCCTGAAACTCCGGAGTCTTCAAGATCAGTGCCGTCCACACAACAGACAAGACAGAGAGCCACAAACCGAAGTCTTGCTCTACGTAGGCAGGCCTTGGCACGGGGGCTATATGCACAGAGAACACTTGACTCCCTGTGCGCTTGCTGTCTTCTCTGCCGGGGACACTCTCCCCTGGGGTGTTTGAACCCCTAGTTCCAGGAGTCACTTAATTCTAAGGTCAACCTTTACATCTCAGAGTGCCCTTCCTGATGTGGTTCCCATTTTATCAGTCTGTTGTGCTGTCTTCATAACAGGTTCCACAAACCAAATCGCCACAGCTATTTAGCTGTTTAGTTGGCGTTTGGTCGACTGCCCTGATGAACGGGTGAGCCCCAGGAAAACACGGGCCATGCCTGCTAGGCAATTATCGAATCCCCAAAACCGGGGACACTGCCTGCCATCGGGGGGACACTCTGTCCATTCTTGTTGAATTAATTTCCTCAGTGGTCATTTACTGAGCACCCGCTAGACACAACGCACAAGCCTAGAGCTGGATGGGGATTTAAGGTTCACAAGAGTCCACCGCTCCCCTTCGGGAATCACAGTCCAGGGGCATACTACTGAATGAAAGAAGGCAGGCACAAAAGATTACAGAGTGTGCATGATCCCACCCCTGTAAAATACAAAAAGAGGCAGCCCTGATCCATGCTATTAGAGGTCAAGACAGTAGTGGGGCGCCTGGGTGGCTCAGTCGGTTAAGCATCTGACTTCGGCTCAGATCATGATCTCGCAGTCGGTGAGTTCGAGCCCCGCATCAGGCTCTGTGCTGACAGCTCAGAGCCTGGAGCCTGCTTCGGATTCTGTGTCTCCCTCTCTCTCTGCCCCTCCTCCATTCACACTCTGTCTCTCTCTCTCAAAAATAAACATTAAAAAATTTTAAAAAAAAAACACCAAGTCAAGACAGTAGTTACCCTAGTGAAGGAGAGTGGCTGAGGGGGCCCGGGGGTCTTTAGTTTCTTAACCTGAGGGGTGGTAACATGGAGAAAATCCATTGAACTGTATCCTTATGCTATATAGGGGTGTATATACATACATCAGCATATGCTGCAAAGAAGTTGTGATATCTTCGAGGAAATCCAAACCCATCAATATGGCATTTGAGACCTTCTCCAAACTGACTTCTCCTTTTAAGCTGAGGGCCTCCCAGAGGCCATGACCAGCCCCTGTTGCACAGGGGCTAAGATTTCCTGGCTAAGGGGTCTGTCTCCGCCATTTGACTGGAGCCCAGTGAAGGCACGGGTCCCCTCTTCTCCATGGACATGCTCAGAGCCTATCCCCAAGCAGGTGCTGGACCACGTCTGCCGCAAACATGTGTTGCTAATGTGATCCCTCCTCCAGGACGTGGGAAAAGCAGAACCTGGGAGTCTGGGGCCACCCCGCTCCCCCAGCCCCAGCTGGGGGGTCACAGGGCATCTGGCCTGCTCAGACTGCAGGGCAGGGGCCTGAAGGAAATCACAGCTGGAAAAGCACCTCGTGAGCCCACTGTAACTGCCGACCCGTGTGCAGGACTGTTGCTATTGTTACTGTTACAGCTAATGATAATAATAATACTTATTATTATTATTATTATTATAAATGAAAGCAGCATATTTTGTTCCCTGAACTGTGAGAGACCCATTTAGAACCCGGGGGGAATAGCATACAGACAACTTCCAATTTTTTCCAATTTGGCTTTAGAAAAATTCAGCATGAAGAGATAGGTTGGTCTGGGCGGTGATGCAGACATCACACACACACACACACACACACACACACACACTCACGCACACACCCCAGAATGGGGGCGGAGGAGAGGCCAGGAGCCCTGCTCAGCTTTCAATCATCTGGCTGCAGCGAGCCGGGAAGCCTGGGCCTGATTTCCAAGCCCGGCGGAACGTGCACACTCATTAGCGCAGGCCTCCAAGTCTGGCTCTCAGGTTCAGAGCAGGCTATTGTTCTCAGCTCTCTGTGGAGGACGGAGGGAAGGCTTGTCATTACCCAGCTCAGAAATTGGCCCTGAGTTGCCTCTGATGGGTGGACAAGAAGCTCTCAGTTGCTAAGGTACTAGGGCAACTCATGGCTGTTTGGGGGCCATTTATTTTAGTGACAGGAGGGGGCAGGTCTCGGTCTGCCCTGGGCGAGGTGCCTGGAAGTTGCTTGTCTTAGAAGACAGATCCCAGGATCTGCTTTCCCTCCTTCATAAGCCAGGGGTGGCTCTGAGTGTGGAGGAAGGTTGGGGGATGGGAGGAGAGAGGGACAAAGGGGGAGGCCCAGGATCACCCCCAGAGCCCAGCACAGGCCCAGAGTCCAGCTGTTTACTTAGGGTGCCAGGCCCCCAGAGACAGCCTCGGCCTGATCAGAACACAAGCAGCATAGAGCCAGGCCCCAGGCCACCCCGGTCTGCTCAGGACGGAAGAGGTGTTGGGGGTGGGGGAGAAGGGGGGAGGGAAGAGGAGAGGAAGAAAGGAGGGTGGGAAGAGGGAGAGATGAAAGGAAGGAAGGAGGCAGGGAAGGAGGAAGAAAGGAAGGCAGAGAGGGAGGGAAAGAAGGGGAACAGGGAGAAAGGACAGAGGGATGGGGGAGGAAAAGGCTGGACTTCTAGTCACATGGACTGAAGAACCTGAGACTGCTCCCATACTCCCGCTGACCTTCATGTTTCTTCATCTTTAAAATGAGAGGGGGCAGGGGACAGATAGCACCTACCGAGCACTTCCTAACTGCCAGATTACAGGTGTTACCTCATTGGCTCCTGTAAACTGGATGCCACCGCCATCCCCATTGACAGGTGGGGAAACTAAGGCACAGCCAGATGAGGTGAGGGCTCAGCTAGGGGGCATGGCAGCTGGGAACTGGCAGCGCTGGGACTTGTACTCAGACACATGGGTCCCGGAGCCCCCATCTGAGCCGCCAGCCTGCTCTGTCAGCACAGGTGGGGAGCACTCCCCCCTCACCCAAGTCTCGTTCATGGTGGTTCAGCCACAGGACATGGGACCAGGAAGGAGCTTCTACGAGCAGAGGAGTAAGGATATACACTGGGGCCTTCCACGGCCCCATGCCTCCGCACACGCCATGCCCCCTGCCTGGCGTATCTTCCTCTGGCCCCCACCCCGCCTTCCCCTCCTGCAGGACTCAGCTCACTTGAGGCCTTCTCACAGACTCCCTGAAAGCCAGCCTCAGCCTTCTGTGCCCACACAGCTCTTCTGTGCCCTCCGACAGGGCTCTCGCACTGCAGGGCAGTCACGGGTGCACCTGTTCCAAGCACAGCTTATTTAGATGGAGGAACGGTGGATCCTGTCTTGACCTCTTTAATATCCTCAGAACCTAGCACGGGAGTGAATTAACGAATACGCACCCAAGGTCACAGGACGAGGATCAGAATCCCAGGCCTTCAAATGGCCCAGTGTCCATCAAACTGCTCCTCCCTGGCTTTCTTGGAATCACAGAAGCAACATCAGATTCTAGAACTGGGGAAGCAATGGGTCGTCATGATCAACGCCCCAGGTTTGCAGATGGGGACACCGAGGCCCAGACAGGGCATGCCCAAGCCCTCCTGACTCCCTGCCCAGCGTTCTGCAACCCTGTGGAGCCAGACCCCGCTGCTGCCTGCGGGGGACTAAGGAAATGCCTCTGTGTGGCTGCAGCTGCACAGTTTTATAGAGGATGTGGCTGAGGAGGCGGCTGCTATGGCCCCCAGTCGGGAAGCTCTTTGTTCATGGTTAGCTTCATACCAGAGTGTGTTGTCAAAGGATTTGACCTGGACCGAACCAGGGACCAATGACATCTTCCCAGGGTGCCCCTCCCCCCACCCCCCAGCAGAGCTGGCTCAGGGCAGCTCCGCGGGCGGGGTCAGCAGTGCATGGGCACACGATGCAATGACGCTCCGGAGGCTCTCCTCCAACCCACCCGGTAACGCCAGGAGGGAGGCACTGCTACCTGTTTTAACAGTGAGAACACATGAAGTTCAGAGAAGGTAAGTAAACCACCTGAGTTTCCACGGCTGGTCACTGGATAAGCAGGGAAACCAGGCCTGTCAAGGGCAAACCCGTACTCTTCCCACTTGACAGAAATGCCCACACTTTGCAAGGGAGACTTTGGTCACTTCGTCCGAGCAGCACAGATCATACTACCAGGGAATCCCGAGCTTCCCGGTACCCAGATCAGGGTCCTCACCCATTTCACAGGTGAAGAAACTGAGGCGCAACAGAAAAAGTGACAACTGCTGGAGCCAGCAGTCACGGCTGGGGCCCTGACATGCCTTCCAGTGTGTCCCCACCTCCTCCCAACTTCACCCGCCCGAGGCAGCACCAGTAACAGGCACCTCCAGTCCATGTGGTATCAGAAGAGGGCCAAGCCATCCCCTGGAACCTGTCCTCTTAAGTCTTCACCTTCCTCTGTGGCAGACAAGTTCTGATGGGTCTCTACCTCTGTCTCCTCCCTCGTCCTCCCGCTACCGGAAAACAGAGCTCAGAACTCAGGCATAACCAATAACCGTGGCCTGTGTTCGTGTAGTCCTTCACACGCGCAAACCGCTCGCACACGCGTTCTCATCTCACCCTCAAAGAACCAAGCGATGGGAGAAGCAACAGCCCCATTTCACGGATGAGAGTGCCGAGACCAGCAAAGTTAAGTGATGGTTACAAGCGTAATGGCAAGCTGAGCCAGGCTCCTACGAGCCCATTCGTGTCTTCCTCTCCTTTCAATCAACTGCTCCGCACAATGCTCCCCAGCAGCATCTCCCAGCGTGTGGGCCTTGAAAACATGCAGTCCTCCAGTGCTAGGTGAAGAGGAAAGCAGATTCTGTGGACTGTTTTAGGGAAACCGAATTTGAATAAAGCTAAACAGGTGCCTGCAGGACTTTTCAGAGCCTTTAAAGTGTAAATGTGCTTCACAGCTCTCCAAAAGAAGGATAATAAGAAAGAAAGAAAGAAAGAAAGAAAGAAAGAAAGAAAGAAAGAAAGAAAGAAGAAGAGAGGGAGGAAGGAAGGAGAGAGAGAGAGAAAGGAAAGGGAAGGGAAGGGAAGGAAAGGAAAGGAAAGGAAAGGAAAGGAAAGGAAAGGAAAGGAAAGGAAAGGTGCAATATTTTCCAAACATGCAGTTTTTCAGAGGATTTCAAAAGAACAATGTCTGTGAAATAGCCTTCAGAAAACACTGTGCTATGAGTCCTTTGAGAAGGAAGAAAGCAGGAATGGCTATGTGGGAAGGTGGCCTTTACATCAGTACTAAACTGATGGCATTGGGACAGGTGAGTAAAAGGAGGACATACATTACCAAATGGCAGTTCAGTGTTTGCAAAAACGTGGCATTAGAAATGCACAGGCTGTGTTCAGGGAGTAAGGATTCCCCGGAACATATCCTCCTCCGAGCTGGCATCCCTAGAGCAGCCCCATTTGTTATTTGGTTTGCATGTCTGGCTTTCCAGAAAGATTTTATTTGACCAAAGCCTTCTGCTGCAGAAGGGACATCTGTTGTTTTCCCTGCCCCAAATTCATTCTTCCTGCTTCTGGTAACAGAACCCCAACTTTCTTGGGGAACACACCCTCTTCTGCTCCCAGTGCATGTGCTTCCAGCCCATTCTAAGCCCCGAGCTCTGGCCCTGCCAGTCGCTGCATCACACTTCCAACACCATCCTACACCCGCCTCTGTGATTGGCAGATCACTCGGCGGTCCAATGAGATTCAAGCCAGGACCTCCGCGGGACCAGGAGACTTCCTAAACCAGGAGAATGCAAGCCCAGGGCTGCTGGAGGCTACGAGAAGACATAAATCAGCCCACAACGCAGAAGGGTCCATGTCTCACTCCCACACATCTGGAATAACCACAATCTTCCTCCTCTCCCTGTGGAAATCCTGCCCATCCTTCAAATCCCCGCTGAGCCTCTACCTCCTCCAAGAAGCACTGTCTGATTGCCTCAATGGCCACAAAGTGGGAACTACAGAGGAAAACAGAGGGAGGGAAAAGTGCATCAAAGACTAAGAAATGGCCTGGGAACCTGAAATCCGAGCCCGGCTAATGCAGCCTGATTGTTCTTAGTACCTTCTCCCCGTGGGGCTGAAGAGGGAGGAACAGGTTCTGAGCACTCTTCATTGGATCATTTGCAGACTGCCTCCCAGACACCCCAGAGTGCTGCTTGAGCTGGGGACAGCTGTGCTCTGGTGTGCACTGCCAGAGTGACGGGGAAGGCCCTCTGTCACCTGCACCGTCAAAACCCAAGCACTCATCAATCCTGGATGTGGTTCCTGCCGTCGCCACCCAGCCGATAGCTAATTCCCCAGGGCACCAGCCTGCATTCTTGCCTCTGCCTGCTTTTCCAATGGTTGGGGGAGAGGTGAGTGACCTATGGGGGCCAGATATGACACACCTGGCTTGCTATTCTCCCCCAGGTTTCAGGGTGGAGGGACTCCACAGCCACCCAACCGGCATTCCCACTGGGACCCCTACCTCCCATCCGGGCTCACACTGCCTTGCTTCTGGGCAAGAGGGAAAACACCATTCCAGCCATAGCATTTGTTGCTTTCTTTCCCCTCCATCCAGATACAATGTGTCCAGTCCGGCTCTGGTTCCAAAGCCTTCCAGGCTCCCGGATGTCTGTATTTGCCTGGAATCTGATCTTCTCCACCTCCCTCCCCCCAGCCCAGCCCAGCTTTCTCTGCAAACCCCCAACCTAGGTAAATAGCGAATAACCCTCATTAACATTTCATAGATGTTGTATTATGCTCTTTTCCCTTGTATAAAACATGATACAAAAGAGGGCCTAAAAAGAAACAAAATGCCCTTCTTGTGTGTTATTTACAGCAGACCTCTTCTAATCTAATCATCTCTCCTTCTCCCTACCGCCCCCCCCCCCCACTGCCCCCGCCCAGTGCCCCGGCAACTTTGCAGGCCTTTTATTAAAATGAACACGTTGTTCCTACAGCCTGGCTCCCTCCCTTGCAGGCCTGGGCATAAATAATTTATCTGAAAGCTGATTTGGTTGGCTACGCTTCCATAATTGAAGACCGTCCCCCACAGTTTATTGGTGAGCGCCGGGGCCCAGCCACTCAGCACCCTGACCCCAGATGGAGCGATTCAAAAGCCCACCGCAGCCCCTTCAAAGCCCGGGGAGGCCTTGTTCATTGATGTTGGCTCCCGCCCCGCCTCCCTCTGCAGCCCTCAATCTGTCAGGAGGCCGAGTTGCCAGGCCCTTCCCCAGCGAGCATCCTCAGCTGGCCGCAGACCATCCCTCCTGTGTTCCTCCACCGCCCATGACGCAGCCTTGCGTGTGCACCCCGCTGCCTGGCCGGCACCCTCTGTGGCCAGCATGTGCCCCGGGATGTCTCCCCAGGGCCACCAGTGAGCTTTGGGGCACTGGTCTGGCTTGGAGACCCTATTTTAAACATGAAGGAGAGGCTGGAGTAAAGCAGTCTAGACCCTGAACTCATGGCCTCGAGTCTAAGTGGGCCCTCCCACAATCCTCCCCCCAGCCCCTTGCCTGTGTCTTCCTCTCTCTCTCCTCGAATTCCTGTCAAGTATAAAGATACACATAGCATGGCAGTTAAAGGTTAGCCTCAGAGATCCAAATCCCGGCTGTGCCACTAAACTGCCACATGACCTTAGGCAATTACCTACCCTCTCTGTGCCTCAGTCTCCTCATCTGCAAATTGATGAGAGGAAATAGTAATGCCTCCTAGTGCTGGGGGTAGTTTGAGTTAATATATACAAGGGACTTAGAACAGTGTTAGTCCAGTAGAGAAAGTGCTATACAGATGCCCACTATCAACATTCTGCTAAAGATAAAACCTTGACCTCACCTCTCCTTCCAGCTATCATCCCAATTTCCCTGCTATCCATTTAGAGCAAAACTCCTACAAAGAGGCATCTCTCTGCCATGTCTCCAATTGCTCTCCCCTTATTCTGTCCTGAAGCCACTGCAGTCGGGTATTCCGCCCCCCTCACTTCCATGGCTCCACGAGTTGTCACTGCCACTGGTGACCTGTGCCCACTCTTGAGTCCTCTCTGTAAATCGTACGCAGTCATCTGACGTGGAGAGTCGGCCTCCTGTTCAAACATGCTGTCCCCTCCGTCAGGCTGGCTGCTCGTTCCTGCTTCTCCTCCTGCTCCTGTCTGGCTTCTGGTTCTCCAACTCTTCTGCTGCATCATGCCCGCCTCCCCCCCCCCACCCCCCGCCCCGACCTCCAGATGTCCGATGCCTCAAGGGCTCGATGCTGTGATTTCTTCACTGCCTGGGTCAGCGCTGTCCAGTGGCCATATAACGTGAGCCGCAGCCACGATTTTAAGTTGTACAGTGGCTGCACTAAAGAAACGGGTGAAATGACTTAAAATAGTAGCTTTCATCTGATTCCACAGAGCCCAAATATTGTCATGACCACACGCAAGCAATATGGAAATTATCAGTGGGGTACTTGGCATTTTGTGTTCTAGGTCTCCAAACTCCGGTGCATATGTGACCCTGTGGCACATCTCCATCGGGACAAGGCACCCTTTGGGCACCCAGTAGCCAGCTGTGGCTCACGGCCACCACACTGGACAGCACAGCCCTAGAGGACCTGCTCCGTTCACATAGCACAAATGCCATAGGTGTTACCAAGACTCAGACATTTTTTTTCACCAACCCAGGCCTCTCCCTCAAACTCCAGGTTCTTGGATGCAATTGGGCTTCAAAAGACACTCCACGTGTAACAGGTCCAAAGGAACTCCTCAGAAGACTCCAGAACCACCCTGATTCCTCTGGTTCTTTCAAAGCCCACGCCCTGTGGGCTCCACATGGATCCTCTGGGATCCGAGCCCCGGAGGCTTCCTCCATCCAGCACTGTGCCCACCATCCCTTGCCTCTCCCGGGGTTACTGCGACAGCTTCCTGCCTCGTGTCTCTGTGCCCGCCTTCAGCCTTCAGTCCACTCCCCACCCTGAGCCAGAGGATCATTTTAGAGCAGAAGTCAGAAGCCACCATACTTCCGCCCAGACCCCCAGTGGCCTCCCCAGCTCCCTGAAACCTAGGGCTGAAGCCCTGCCTCTTCCTTCTACCTGGTTCACTCCCTGTCCTGTTCCCAAGACACAGACGTGCCGGAAGCCTTCCCAAGCCGAGGCTGGCGCGCCGGTCCCCCCATCTGCCTAGAGCGCTCTTTCTCAGACATTTGCAGCGTCCTGCCTTGGTTGCTCTTCAAATACCGTCTTCTCCCAGTGTCCTTGTCAGTCATGCTGGATGAAGCAGCAAACCAGGCTCCCACAGGATACCCTCTACTCCCCTTGTCTGCTTGCTTTTCCTCCATGGCATTTAGAGTCAGCTCACACGCCATGGGCTTTGTCGGCTGTCTCTCTCTCCGCTGTTCAAATAGAAGCCCAATGGAGGCAGGTCTGTTTTGTCTCTGTTGTTCGCCCTTGCATGGGACAGTTACCGGCACGGGAATTTTTTGCTGGATAACAAATGAGTGAATGCTTGACAACAGTAAGGGAGGAGGGAAGAGGGAGTCGAAGGCCTTCTTGCCACTGGAAGTGAGGTCACAAGCTATCTCTGCTCCACGTGCAGGGTGCAAGTTCCCCCAAATGCCTGGGGGGTGCAATCAGCATCTTCAGGAAGGTAGCTCACGAGTCCACCGCGAGGAGTCAGTCCCTGCCCTGCTGGGCCCACCCCGCTGGCACAGCAACGGTCACGACTGTAACCACCAGCACCGACATGCGTACTGAGGACTACACGCGTCACATGCCTTATCTCATTTGAATCCTTACGATAAACCTCAATCGTGCCCCAGTAGCTGGGAGGAGTCTGAGCCACCCCCAGTGCCATCCTCCCCCAGAGAGGGGTCTGGAGTCCTCCTGTGTCCCTGACAGTGAAGCCTCCTGCCCAGCCTTTGTCCTGTTCCTTGCTCTGCAGCCACATAGAGAGCACAAGAAATGCGAGGTCTCTTTGCCTTTCCCCAGCCCCACCCCGAACCCCATCCAGCCTACCTGGGACCCCACTTAGTCCCTGCCACTTCATGCCCTCCCCTGAACAGTTGACCCTCTTCTTGGCCCTCTGCCTTCTTCTGGGGATACGGTTTGTACTTCAACCAAGCCCCACCCCTGCCCACTTTCATTTTCGAATCAGGACCTGGTTTCCGGTCTCACAATAGCCTTTGTCACACCCCGAGGTCTTCCACGTACATCTCCCGGCAAGGAAGCACTCTTTGTCCCAGCTGCTGGGAATGCAACCCTCCGCTGTCAGTCCTCCCAGGGCTGCCTTCAGAGAGCCGCCTCACCCAAGGTCACACCCTTCTCGGATGGCTTGTACCCAGCGACTGACAGAGGTAAGGGGTAGAGGTCTGCCTGGTTGAGCCCACGCAGGTGACTCTGGTGGGCATCTGACCTTAACACTCTGTGGTGTCAGCCAAGACTGTCACCCTGCATCGATTTCTCTGCCATGGCCTGTTCCCTTTCCTCCCTCTCATGGGCACCTGTCATAAGCACACCATTGTATGCATCCCGCATGATAAGCCGCTTCTCAGAGACTGCTTCTTACGGAACCCAACCTTCATTGCCCATCCCCAAACAGATCAACCCACAAATTCTCCTGGACAAAGTGATGGGGCGTCTCTCCCGGGCCCCAGGGTACAGCCCAGCCAGATCCTGCAACCCACATAGCTGATTCCTGGCTGCAGCCCCTCCTTCCTTCCAGAAGCCTGCACAGGCTGAAGGCTTCAGAAGCATAATTACTAAAGACAAAATCCACCATCTTGGCTTTATCATTACTGTCTCAAATTCAGGGCCCACGATGCCCAAGGCCCAGGGACACTGGGGGCCTAAAGATAAGAGGTGCCCATCACTCTGCCCCAGGGACAACTGGCCCGAGCCATGGGCAGCCCCTCTTCCTCCAGCAGAGGTCCTTGCTCCCTCTTGCCTTAACAAGAGGTATCACTTGACCCATGGACTTCATAACATGGCCAACCAGTACCTAGAGGCCACAGTGAATTTATGTTTCTGATGAGTGCCCCTCCTGCTGGCTGAGAGGCTTATGCTGAGATCGCCAGGAAAAGGGTCTGCTAAAACCAATCCCAGTGAGTACTTGCATCTGGAGGTCTGTCCAGTCTTCTAGATTTCCTCCAGAGACAGCACAATCCCATGTTGAAGAAAGAAATAAAGACAGGAAAAGGTAGACAGGGCCTTCCCTAGACAGGGGGTGACTCTTGCAGCCCAGAACTCTACAGAATAGGGCTTCCACTGAGACCAAAGGGCCACGGTCTCAGAGCAATGGGCAGCTGGGCCAGGGAGGGCTCGGTGAGCCAGCTCACAGATAGATATTCACTGGGCATCTACCTTGGGCCAGGGCTGCTCATGGCCATGGCAGAGCTGCTGGGGGGAGGAGAGAACCAGGTACTATGGTAAAGGGCAGGGCAGGGGGCCAGGATTCTGGGAACTCTGGCCAGCCCCAGAGCAGAGTTGAGCACAGATGTATAAAAAACACGGACAGGGAGAGCTGGGGCCAGGTCAGGAATGAAGCGGGCTGCTGCCCTTGAGAACTCAGGCCCCTAGTGATGGTCCAGGGACACGAGGTCCCTGTCACTCTGCCCCAGGAACAACTGATAGGAGCTCTGGGCAGGACAGATACTCTGGACTTTGGATATTGAGTCGGGTATGACAGAGTCTCCAGGAACACAACCACATCCTTGGACCCTCATCTTAGGGCATCACTGTTTAGCCTTTGCCTCTCATCCACCCTCTGCACATAAAGACCAGTTTTTTTAAATGAAAGCATCCCAGTAGGCTATACTGGACCAAACAATTAGCTTGATTCATGCACCAGAAACCAGTCAAGCAAAGACATGACTCCCCCTTTGGAGCCCTAGCAACTAGAAGGGTTTTCTTGCACTTGAACAAGCATAGCTACACTTACACTCACCTGCTTATTCTGGAGTTCTCCTGGGATGCAAATTTGGACTAGTGGGCACCAGTACATCCTGTGCACAAATGCTGAAATATCACTATTTCAAACAGCTTAATGATCATTGTACATGTGCCCTGAGTAAGGCTGCATGAATAACTAAAATGTCAAATGTCTTTGTTTTAGCTGCTATGCTATCAACTCTGCAGGTCTCATAAGCATGAGCCACAAGCCAATTAGAATCTCTGATGGTCAAGTATAAATGTCTTTGTTTCATAAAACGAAAGAATGAGTTATCACTTAAACTCTCTCTAGAAGAAGTAATCTTTTAAAAACTCAAGATCCATGGGTAGGAGGGATGGGCTGTGAAGGAGGGTCCTCCCTAAGGATTGCTCCCTTGAACTTGAATAGAACAAATCCAAGGCCGTAGTTCTACAGGTCAGAACTGGAATCTCCCACTGGAATCTCCCACTGGAATCAAAATTCCAGAGACCCCTGAACATCACTCTATTTGTCAAGGCTGTAGACACAAACACACATCAAGTCTGAAAGAGGGAGGATCTCAAGAGTGATGGTGTCAGCAGGGGGGTTCTGAGATAAGATGAGGAGTCTCCATAGCTTCCAAAGGGAGGAACCCCAGCTACATTCTCCCTGCACCGGGGACTGGAGAGGTCAGTGGTCAAGGTCCCAGGGAGACGGTTGTTTTCTGAAGACTTTCCCTAATGAACTATGCTTCAGCTGCAAAAAGACAACCGCAAAACCTGTGTTTCCAACACAGTCTCAATTCCAGGAAATTTCATTCTCTTTACTCAAGATCAGTATGTAAACACACACACACACACGCACGCACACGCACACACACACGCACACACACATACATCTATACCTGTGTGTGTATATATACATATAAATGTGTGTGTGTGTATGAAATATGATTTATCAACTTACATCTGTCTTCTCACCAAATAAATAAATAAGCATGAATTCATCCATTGGGAAAATTCACTTGTCAGGATCCATGTCAGATTTTTACCTGGGAAACTCTCCCATGTCATTTCAGTGGGGACAAGGATTGCCCAGAGATGAGCAGAGGGCTGATATGGGTCATCAGGGGCATGGTAGGAATGAATCAAGGCTGTTTCTTCCATTTTCTCCAAGACTGTGCTTTGTACCCAAGTATGTGTGTGGGCAAGGGGTGGGGAGGGGAGGTGCAGGTCCCAAGACATGGGTCCTTCAGAGAACTCAATCCTGTGAATCATTGCCACAAGGTGTCCATGGGGTCAGACAGCCTGCCTTATAAGCCCATCTTCTCACTCACTATGTACCTCAGTCTCAGTTTCCCCCATATACTTATTGCAAAGAGTCATATTTTTTTAAATTTTTTCATGTTTATTTATCTTTTTTAATGAAAGAGACAGAGCGTGAGCAGGGGAGGGGCAGAGAGAGAGAGAGGGAGACACAGAATTGGAAGCAGGCTCCAGGCTATCAGCACAGAGCCCAACGTGGGGCTCGAACTCACAGACAGCGAGATCATGACCTGAGCCAAAGTGGGACGCTCAACCGACTGAGCCACCCAGGTGCCCCTGGAAAGAGTCTTATTTTTAACCTACCAGGGATTTCAAAGTGAAATCCACGGAGTATTGGGGTCCCCGCGCAATTTGAGAAACTTTTTAAATTTGGTACTTTCATTTCAAAAATTGAAAACCATTAGTGAAACCGAATGGGGATTGTGTGTAGATGATCACGTGAGCACCAAATAATGCCTTGGGAATTCAGAGCTTGCATTAACATTCGGGTTTACTCTCACGTTTTTGCAAAACGAAGGCCAGGAGACTTCGTGGGCTGCTGTGCAAACACAGGTTTAGCGGTTTAGCAATTGTTCAAACAGAGACAAGCAGAGGGAGGATTGAGTCATCAAACAGCACAGGGGACACCGGCAGGCCACAGCAACCCGCTCTGTGCTGGAGCGGGCAGGACTGTAGTGGCCACTTCGCGTGCTGGAGGAACCGCGTCATACTTTGCAACAACCCTCTTGATGGCACTACCGGGTAAGGCCACGCAACTGGAAACTGTCTTGCTAAATGAGACACAATTTTTGTTAATGTTTATTTATGTTTGAGAGACAGAGACGGAGTGTGAGTGGGGGAGGGGGAGAGAGAAAGAGAGGGAGACACAGAATCCAAAGCAAGCTCCAGGCTCCGAGCTGTCAGCATGGAGCCCATCGCGGGGCTTGAACCGTGAGCAGCGAGATAATGAGCTGAGCGGAAGTCAGACGCTCAACCGACTGAGCCACCCAGGTGCCCCGATGGGACATATTTTTCTATTTTTAAGTTATTATATTTGAGGGCTCTATCAAACTGACTGGCCCATCAAAATCTTGGGTTTGTGGTTACAAGTGTGTCCATTTTAACACCTAAAAAATAAGAATATTGGTAAAATTCTGGTATTAAAATACCAATAATATTGCCAATAATTCTAATGATGGCCCAGTGTGTTCAAACATCAAAACAATCTAGTTGATAACAAGCAGAACTTAAAATGGGAACACATCCTTCTATTATTAAAGCCCACATTGGTTATTTTACTTTCAGCAAAACATCATCTGTCACATTAAATTAATGCCATTAATTTGAATTTTAATGGTTTTGCAGTTTTGTTTGCATTTAATGTGTAATTGTGTTTTGGTTTTATAGCAGTGTAAGAGCTAAAAGCATAAGGAATTTATACTTACTTTTATGTTTGTATATATTTAAGTAACAATATGATCAAAATAATTTTAGTCAACGCCGGGGGTCTGCAATAATTTTTTCCCCTTTAAAATGCACATATTAGTCAATTTTAAGAATCACTGAGACTGCACCATAGCTCGCTGCTAAATGCACAAGAGTACTTTAATTGAAAAAGTCCTGGGTGAGGACAGATTTGTCCCAATGCATTGTGGGATGGGGATGTGAGCTCAAAATGCCCCTAGGAATCTAGATGGGAGCACTTCAAAGCACTAAGCCAGTCAGTCACCATCTCAGATGGCTAAAGGACCTAAGGGGCTTTTCTGTCTCTTTCTGCTATTCCCTTTTGCTACATGGTTCCAAGTAATTCCATGTAATTCAGTGATAAGCCATTAAGCTCCTCGAGATTCGTAACTGGAATCATCTATGACACTCTTTGCATTCATGCACTTTGCTGGAGGAGAAGGTCCACGGTCAGGTGCGCATTTCCATGGTTCTCAGTGGGCCACGGCCACCCCAATAGTGAGGGCAGTGGCTGGGGGCCCCTGTGCCTGACTCCTCGCAGGCACCTGCTCATTACCTTCCATCCCTACTTGAAAGCTGAGGAAGCAGAGGCTTGGAAGGGTAGGTCGCTAACCTGACATCCACAGGTGAGGAAGTGTCTGAGCAGGGCCTTGAACTTGTGTCCATAGGATTCCAGAGCCTGGACTCCTAGCCACTCCACTCTGCTGCCTCCTTCTCTCCCGGTGGCTGTCGGTGAAGGCGGAAGGTAGGAGGTTGGCAAGGAGTAGCTAATCTCCCACAAGTAGGGCTGTTCTTCTATGTAACAGGATGGAAAAGGGAGTCCTTTACCCAAAACTCCAAAGCCAGAGGCAGTGGGCGGCAAATATCCCCATATTCCAAATGGGGATTGCCAGAATCCATCACCCAAGTGTGTTGTGAAGTGTGTGCACTTCTCACTCCTCAGCCCACATTTAAAGCAAAGCCAGGGACCTTGTGTCTGTGTACAAGCGGACTTTTATGTTATGTAACGTGCTGGGACCTCACTGCTCTCCGCACCTCTGCAAGCTCCTGGCAGGGACTCCAGAGACCCTCTTGATAGGGGGCCACAGAGAGGGGGCACCAGTGCCTCATTCCGCAGTCGGAGGCCCCCTGCCCTGCAGAAACCCCAAACCCACACCCAGGCACAGATATGTCTATTTATTCACACACCTCCCCCAGCTTTTGGGTGGAGGGCATCCCCGAGACAGTGTCCTGCTCGGGGAACTCGGTGTGAGAGGTGAACCAGAGGAGGGTAAGGCCAAGGGTAGCTGCAGATCCTGCAAGAGAATCTGAGCTTCTCCGGGGCTAAGAGGAGGCCATGGGAGGTAACCAGGTTCTAGCAGTGTGTTGGGGACCCACACCTGGAGTGACAAAGGACCACTGAGGGAACATCTGTACCCACACAAAATAGCCCTGGGATGCAAGATGGAGGCCTTGAAAACAAGACAGAAAGACAGAATTCAGACAGTACTGCTCATCAAAAATCATAGGCCCCCCTCCTCCACCCCGCCCCCCATTTTGCCAGGCCCTGGAGAAAACAGAGCCCTGGTCTCCAGGGCTGCCGTAACAGAATCCCACAACCTGGGTGGCTTATAACAGAGGTTTATTGTCTTATAGTTCTGAACACTAGAGGTCTGAGACCAGAGGGTCAGGGGGGCACGCTTCCTTTGACCGCTCTGGGGGAGGATCTTTCCTGGCCTCTTCCAGCTTCTGGGGGTGGCTGGCGGTCCCTGGCCTTCCTTGGCTGGTAGATGATTCATCCAGTCACGTGGCCACCTTCTGTGTGTCTGTTCCCTCTGCATGTCTGTCCAAATTACCCCCATTTTATAAGAACACCAGTCATACTGGATTAGGGCCCACCCTGACGACTTCATTCTAACTCAATCGCTTCTATAAAGACTATTTTCAAATAAGGTCACACGCTGAAAGAGTAGGTGTTAGGACTTCAACACGTCTTTAAAAATTTTTTTTTTAATGTTATTAATTTTTGAGAGAGAGAGAAAGAGTGTGAACAGGGGCAGAGGAGGGGCAGAGAGAGAGCCTGACATGGGACTCAAACTCATGAACTCTGAGATCGTGACCTGAGCCGAAGTTGGACGCTTAAGTGACTGAGCCACCCTGGCACCCCAAGACTTCAATATATCTCTTTCCAGAGACAGGATTCAACTCGTAACAGTGAGCAACCCATCCCCAGGCCACTGCCGGACTCCACGCAGGGAGGGAGACACTTTAAACTGGATGCAGAGGACAGGCTGTGCACGGGCTGGACTGGGCCTTTTTAATATCTGAGAGTAGCGTTTGTTCTGGCGTGAAAAGGGTTGAGAAGCTCTCGCACGTGCCTGCGATGTCATCAAGGGGAGGGGAAGGAGATCCAGCCGGGCATGATTGAAAGCATCGAAGGGAGAAAAATAAAGCCATTTCCTGTTCGTACCCCATCGAGTTCAGCCCATTCAATATATGGTTATATATACAAGAGGCAGCTAGGGACCACGACAGCACAATATAACATCAAGTGAATTAAATCAACTGTGGAGGGGGAAAAAAAGGCAGAGAGAAGAATGCTAAGATAGTCGAGGAGGAGAGACTCGTATGTGCCCCTACAAGACATTGGTCTGGATGGGCATTCAAGGATGGGATGGATTCTGCCCAGTGAGCAGACAGAGAGGTGAGAGCGGGACCTGTGTGAGCAGAGCCAGCCCCCGTGCCAAAGCTGCAGACAGCCTGGATCCCATCCCAGGAAGGTCTACGACCCTCTTAAAGAACTTTTATGTCCCCCATCCTGGGCAGCGGATGCAGATTTTATGTGTGTCTGCAGGAGGCTAAAACTGTCTTCAAACACAAAATTATAATGATCAGATGTCTGTCTTGGGGATGAGAGTGTTTCCTCGAGCCGAAAGAGCCCCGCAGACAGTGCCAGAAGTGGATTATAAATAACCCACTACCACGTCTCTCCTTCCCACTGCCGAGGCTCCTGGCCTCCAGTGTCTTTCTCCCACTTGGCGAGATCCCAGATTGGTTTTAATTAACAGTTTTGCTCTCTCAGATCCATGCATCCAGGTTTTTCCGGATCAAAAGATGTGCTTCTGTCTCTTCTTCTGTCCTGGCTCGTGAGCAAGGTGGAGGCTGTTTAGGGTCTCAGAACATAGGAGAGAATAGAAAAATGCCACTCGCCTATCAGAAGGGAGGATTTCGAGGGAACTACCCACTACAGAGAGGAGGCCCATAGCCTGATGCTTTGCGGAGAGGTTCTCGGCTGGGTGTCCACCTTCATTTCTGAACCCTGAGGGCCACAGGAGATCAGTAGCAAAATGTCTCTAGGCGGAGGCCCCGATGCTAAGTCCCTGCATTCGGCCGTGATCAGATCCGAGCTGGAGGAACAGATCTAGCCTCTTCTTCCAACCCAACCTCCCTTGTAAGTGTCAGACCTCCCTTTTAAGTGGGCTGGGCGGCTTCAGCCAAACTGGGTGTGTGGTGCTCACACCCACTAACTAGCCTTACAGGCCCTGCCCTCCAGCGCTGGCTCCCGCTTTCCTGCAACACCCTTCTCCCACCCACATCTCTACCTCCAAAGCCTCCTGCTCCTTTCGAGACCAGGACTCCCACAGCCTTGCCGGAAGCCGCCTTCCTCGGGCTGAGAGCCCATCTCCCTTCAGACCCTTTGTCCTTGATCTGTTCACCCTTCCTAAGGATCCCTTCTATCTGACGTGAGAGCCTTGCTTCCCGAAATGGGTGCCACTGAAGGCAAGCAATGCCCGTTGTTCTGCAGAGGGAAGGGGGCCGTTAGGAGCAAATGCAGTAGAGAGTTCCTGGATTCCACAGCCCCCTAGGAGGGCACCCAAACCCTGACAATTGCACAATGGAGCACGCTTAACCCCATCGGAGTCAGTATTCCCCAGGTTCTGTGACCACAGAAACTTTCGTCCCCATAACATCTATTAGCGGTCCCCAGGCACAGGGTGTCACAGACCCCACTTTTGGAAGAGCCACATGAGAGTCTTGGTGATGCCCAGCACCTCCGGCAGGTTCTCGGCATCGGGATGGGGGCGACCCGCTGCCTCGTGTCTCACTGGCCCTTTCTCGACACCGTGCCCTGCGTGTTGTAAGCCGCAGCCATCATCGGGCAGTGTCCGCTCACCAAGGCAGTGAACAGACTTGGGGAGACGTTAGGTCGGGTGCTGAGATAGAAAGAAGGCCCCAGCTCGCCCTCTACCCCTAAGCCCACTCCCCACTCTCCCACCGTGTGTCCCTTCCCTTCTCCACAACCAGAAGGGCAGTGAACTTCTCCAGAAGGCGGCCAGTTTTTAATAACCACACAAAACCTCGCGGACAATGAGGCCTGGTGGAGAACCGTGTGGCGCACAGATCAGAGCCTGTGATCTCACGTTCGGTGGCTGATCTGGGACCAATTCCTTCACCCCCTGAACCTCAGTTTCCTCATCTGTAACAGAACCACTGTCATACCAGCTGCTCCGGGTGAGCAGAAAACCTGCCTGAGATGCCCTGTGAGCGGGCACAAGTCTGGCACAGCAACGGGGGAGGGCCTACAACAGGTTATGATTCTGGATCCTGTCTGGGAATAGATTTCCTTTCGCTGACCCGTGGGGCGTGTGAGGGGTGCGAATCTCACTGAAACGAGAGACCCTAGGGTCTCACTTAAATTAGTAGCAGATTTGGTGGCCTGAGAGCAGATATGGGGCTCTCTAGCGGGGGTCCTGGTGACTTTCTGGGGAACCCCTTCTGTTTCCTGGTTCTGCTGGAATGGAACAGATCAGAGTTGCCGTGGGAGCATGTCTGAGTCCTCACGGAGGGCCCTGTGGGGGCTGGGGCACGGCCCGAACACCCAGCTGTGGGGCTTGGTCTCCATGGGCCTGGCATGGGCCATCCCTCGAGCCACCTCCTTTCTCCTGTAGGCCCTGGAGGTCTGTCTAACTGCCTTGGGGAAGGGATAAGGCTGCAGGAAACACAGAAGCTGGACATCTCTTTCTGGCATGAGACCCCAGAAAGCCATCTCTATCGGGAAACAAGGAGGGCCAACGGTCTCTGATAAAGGATATGAAGGATACACAGTGAGTCAGAGCAAGCGCTCCCAGCTCCTGTGGCTGGGTCTCCCTGGGCACAAGGAGTGGAGGGGGCCAGAGGGAGTGACATCAATGGAGTTGTCAGTAGATCCCAAGAAGATGAACCCCACATGAAACTCCCAAGTATATTTGTGGGATCAGGAAGCAAAATGCCTGGGCTCTGTGGCTGGGGAAGAGGCAGGGTTCTGGAAAATTTGTGCTGCAGGATTATTTCCAGGCAGATGAGGCCTCAGGGGCTTTACAGTGTTTTCGTGCCCCAGTGGTGTCCAAGAAGCCAGGTGTCCCATTCATCCAACACCTGCACCAGCTCCCAGATCTCACACATCCCGAGGGAGGAGAGGGCCACAAGTGCACAGGGTCCCATGTGCATCACCTTGGTGGGAAGGCAACCAGAAAGAGAATTGAATTGTCATAGGAAATTTGAGGAAATTCCATTTCTTGCATGCCTGAGCTTTTGACTGACGTTCCCAGCCACTGAACCTAGCAAAGTCTGGGGACCATCCTACCATGACCATCAAAGACACAGGATCCAGAAGGGGATCTGCTAGGGACTAGCCCGGAGCATGGAGCACTCTCTCCCACAGCTTCTCCCTCTGAGCCTCTGAGCAGCCTGCAGTGGAGCAGCCGCTGGCCCTTCTGGGGCCTGGCACTGACCTTCTGACTCCCTGAGGTCTGAGGGCCCCGTCCCCATTGGGTCACGGGGCCTCGATAGTGTGGATTAGACAAGACACTATGTAACATAAAATCCTCAGTACTGTGTCTGCTACAGGGTAAGTAAGCCCTTGATTAATGGTGGCTATTGTTCTCATGGTGATCACAGAAAATACACCTTCTGCCTCTCCCGTCTCCTTGGCATAGCCCTCACACTCACCCTCCCTACCCCATCCTCCTTTCTCCCCTAGGCCCTGGTCTCCTGGATGCTGGGACAGGGGATCCTGAGTGGATCGTGGGGGAGTTCTGGTCAGCCCACGCGGGGGTAGGGCTGTCCCTCACCATTGGAGGATGCCAGAACCTGGAAGGACCCCCAGACCAAAAGGCACTCACACCCTAGTTCCCTGGATGGACGGAAAGGCAGCCCAGAGGAGGTGGGGCCAAAGCAGAGCCCAGGCCTGAGAGCCAGACCAGGCTCGCCCAGGCCACTGCCTTTCCTGCTGCTGCTCCCGCCCCACACCCCCTCCCACCCAGGCTGGATTCAGGCGTTGGGAGGAGGAGGAGGAAGAGGAAAAGAAGAAGCACTGCTGACTCACGTCTAATAATGGTATCGCTCACTTCCTTGGATCCAGTCCCAAAGGGGTGGTCCCCGAAAGTCGGGAGGCGGCAAAGCAGCCCATAATCCCCCTGCACGCTCTCCAGAGAACAGCACCGAGCTAATGGACTCAAGCCTGCCTCCTTCCCAAGGCCCTACAGAGCAACAGCCAAGACCCTGCAGCTGTCCGACAGCTTGTAGGACCTAGGGGTCACATGAGGCCCCATCAGGTGGGCAGGTGGGAGGGACATTGTCTCCTTCCATCTAGAGGTCCTGTCCTGGGAATTCAGACCTCTCTTCATCAACGCCGCCTGTGGGCGTGTACTGTGCCTGACACGGAGGGGCTCCAGGGAAGGAGCGGGGGGGACCCTGTTCAAAAGGCCCCCATGCAGGACTCCCCACTTTCTGCAGATTGCTGCACCTTGGCAACTCCCCTTCTTATTCCTTCTCTTTGCCTTCCCATCCTGTCCGCGCACCAGTCCTAACCATCCGATTGCCTCGCTGTCCCTGCAGCCATCTGCACACTTGGGGCCACAGTAGCCTGTGCGGCCCTCCTGTCAACTCATCCTCTCCTACCTTTGCCAGGTGGCCAGAAATCTGACATCCAAGTGACATCACCCCCTGCATAATAATCACAGTGACACTTAGGGACCCTGGCCACCCACCTTCGTGGTGGCAGAGGAGCCCAGGCCGGCCTGTTCCGGCACCGTGCTCTCCCCCACCCCTCCACGTCACCCCCACCTCCCACAAGCAGTGCTGCTGTGGCTTTTAGCAGGCCCGACTCGGGGCTCTGGCCTCCGCCTCCTTGCTCTCACGGTTTTGCGACCTGTGATAGATCATGCTCAGGCTACGATGAACGTGGTGGCACAGGAAGAGGTAGAATGCAGAAGAATGTAATGGCAGGGCAGCAACAATTGCCTTGCAGGTGACAGGGAGACCCCTGAGTGCCAGTGCCAGCCTGAGGTGGGACAGTCAGGGCCATACAACGGAACACTCTGCAACAATGAGGAGGAGAGAAGTCCAAAGTTGGACTTTCTGCGGAGAGAAAGAAGCCAGACACAAAGGAGAACCGAGGTCTCCGGGATGCCGGGCATGTTCTATTTCTTGATCGCAGTGCTGGCCACGCAGGTGTATTCACGCTTTGTGAAATTCCATCAGAATGGACACTTGGTATGCATGACCTGCTCTGTAAGCATATGATACTTCAATACAAGGTTTACAGAAAAGGCAGCAGACCTGCAGCTCTGGGCCTTCTGACCTGCCAGATTCCCCGCTTTGGGCAGGATTTGTTGAGTTCTGAACTTCGGGCACACTTCGAAAGTAAAGATGCCCAGGGCCCCGTGCTCGCGCCCTGGAGCCTGCTCTGTGTGCGTCCCTGGCACTGCCTGCCTGCTGTGTGCTGTTTGTTCGGTAGCAAACAGAAGTGAGAGCGTCCACAAACCCAGCCCGGGCTATTCTCACCGGCCCTTTCATCCGGAGCCGGTGGCCTGGCTTAGATCGCCAGCAGGCCAGCCTGCACACCTCAAAGGCAGGACAATTCCTGTGCACGGGGACAAAGGTTGTACAACTCGGCTCCTCTCTAGGCATCAAACCAATTACCTATGGTCATCACCCAGGATCTTGGCTCCACTCTGCTACAAAATAGGATCCAGCCGAACCCCTTCCCTTTTACAGGTGGGGAACCTGAGGCCCCACGATGGAAGGAGCTTGCCCAAGGCCACTTCATAGCTCTCCTGTGGGCAGGCCCTCACCCAGCTGTCCTCGAGAGCGAGTACCAGGTCTCTCCCCCCAGTGGCCCCCACCTGCCCTTCAGTGATTGGGAGTGGGGTTGTTGAGAGGCTTCTTTCTTTTAAAAGAATCTTAGAGGCTTAAAGCAAAAGGAGATGCATTTTCACTGGGCAGATTTGGGGCATGCTGGACTTCCTGGTGGGCAAAGGGCATTTCTGGGGCCGCCCAGCATGGGAGGGTCACAGCAGGCTGGCAGCCATCAACCCCTGTCTGCAAAAGCGGGGCACAGACATCAGCCCCAAACTCTGATCTCAAGGTTCAACACGGTGGGATGCTGTCGACATCCCTTCCCATGACCTTTGCAGCGACCACCCAGGGGCCGCCGGTGCGATCTGGAGGACAAATGCAGCCTGTGGTCCTTTCAAAGCCAGTGAGGCCTGCGCCCTCTCCCCTTTGCTTCTCCATTGTCACCCCTGTTCACCCATTCCCATGTCACCCTCTGCACCCCAACCTTCAGGCCATCTCATCCCCTCCTTTCTTCCTTATTTATCCTCATATTCGCTTGTTCGTGCCGCCCCCCATCCTTCACCCCTCCACTCCCGAACTGCCGCTCCCCCATTCTCCCCTCCCTTCTTGCAGTCACAGCACTGACTCCTTTCTTCCCGTCCCCCAGGCGCACCTTTTCCTCACGCGTCATGGCAGGTGTTAGCATTGTGCTGATGCTCCCAGCCCCCTCCCTTCCGGACGGGAGGCGACTTTCACCGGCTAGACCCCTCGTGGTAGAGGATGGGCCTTGGCCCGTGGTGGCCGCTGGAGCTGACATGCGTCTCCCCTGAACCAGAGCCTTTCATGGCCAGTGTGAGCCCCCCACCCCCCGCCAGACATCATGGTTAACCGCGTCCCAGTGACCAGCTGCAGCCCGACAAAGAGGCTGGATTCAGAGCGAGGAGTGAATGGAGCCCAGCTCCCAGCCCACCACAGCAGCCGTGGAGGCGCCCCCTTCCAGAGAAGCTGCTGGAAGCAGGGCTGATTGACACCGGCCAGCTGTGCCCTCTGAACCCGGCACGGTGTTCACGCGAGGGTGTGCTTGCTTCCCTCGGGCTCTCCCCACAGATGGCACACCGTGACTGGGCCAGAAATGGGATTCTGCGAGTGGGCAATGTTGGGCTAGGGGCTCCCCCTCGGCCTGCTCCAGACCTTGTCAAAAGTGTCCAGTGCTCGAGCTCCTCCCCAGAGTCGGTCCCTCCCCTTGTCCTTCCTCGGGTCTCGGGTCTCAGACCCGCCCTGAGCTTCCCCGCCCTCTGCCTTTAATCTTCCACAGGCACCTCCCCAAATCAAGGCATATCTAATCCCATCCTGAAGCCCGCTTGACAGCTCAAAAAAGGCCGTGTGCACAAGCAAGGACGAATCTTTGTTTGCTCCCTGCTGCGGCATACCCTAGCCTTATTCACTCATTGACTCTCTCATCTGGCCACTCAGTCTACACTCAGCGACAAGCCATTCCTCCACCTGCCGCCTATTCATTGACTCCACTCCAACATCTACACATACTGGCGCGTGTGAAGTTTGGGCTTTTGGTGTGTGGGCACCCTTGGTAGCCCAGGTTCCTGACAGATGTGAGTCTCCTCCCCCGCCGCCCATCTGCCTCTGTCTCAGCCCTTTCTAACGTCTAGGGGACGCTGTCAAAGTGGAGCCAGCGCTGACTCCACTGAATGGAGTGCAGGACATCAAGCCTCCCAGACGAAAGCCACCCGGGTAAAACCTTGAACACTCTCAATCCTGTCCCAGGCGGGGAAGGGGATTCGCCTCGTGTGGGGGACAGAGCAGGCAGACGGGGCAGACAGCCGAGCCGAGATTTGGAAATGAGACACGGCGGGGATTACTGCCTTTGAATCAGCCCTTCGTTCCCCAACCACTCGCTCCCTCTAAGTGTGCTCATCTGTAGCCGCGCCACACACATCTGGGGCTTCGTGTCCTTCCCCGTTAGCTTGTAAGGTGGGTTTTTATAGGATGAGTGTTTGGGAGCCCCGCCACCTGCCTAAGGCCTCTGGGACCTGAATCCTCCTCCTTTTCAGCCACTCTTTCCTGGGGGTGTGAACTGGGGTCAGACAGAGGATCAAAGAGTCAGAAGAAGGACTCTTGATTCTCCTTGCCCTGTTCTACCCTCCATATGGCCTCCCCCTAAAAGATTCATTCGTACCCCATTAAGAACCCTCAATAGCCCCCCATCAGCTTAAGGAGCAAGCTGAACTGCTTGGCATGATCCTTCACGGCCCTCCTCAGACTGACCCCAGCCAGCCCCCTCCCGCCCCCTCCCCTGCACCTCTCCACCACACACCCTGTGCACAGCCAGTCGCCCTAGACTGCCTCCCTTTGCCAAGGGGGGAGTTAGACTCGATAGGCTTTCACTCTCTTGACTTTGCTCCTTCTTTCCACTCCACCTGAAGCGCTTTCCTGCTGCTTCACCCCCGGACACAGCCCATCTTGTTCCCTAGGACACCACTCAAGGGGGAGCTTCTTTGTGACCCCTGAATCAGCTACCATGATGTGAATGCGTTCATCCGGCCCCAGGGCATTGGTGTAATCCATGCCGCAACAATCCCTTGCCTACCTGCCTGGTTTTCCCTGCCAGACGTCAATGTGGAGAAGGAGCTTTGGACAGGACATCAGCCTGGCTCGGCCCTGCATCCCAGTAGTCGGTCCTGCCACCTTGAGCGAGCTACCCTACTTCTTCGAGTCTCTGGTTTTGCATCTGTAGGGTGAAAACCACACAAACCAAGAGGTGTGTGGGCTCATTTTCTTGTCTTTGTGTGTCCTCGGCACCTCCCCTGGCGGCTGGTGCCTCATGGGCACCAATGGACTCATCTGGTCCAACTTCCTCATTCAGGAGATGGGGAGCCCGAAGTGCAGAGAAGGAAAACTCGCTCAAAGCCATAGGTGAAATGGGTCTCAGGGAAGGGGCTGACCCCAGGCCTCAAGCCCTCCATTCCAGGCTCTCCTCCCACTTGTAGAGACCAGGTGGAGAGGGGTGATTGCCAGGAGGCCATCAGCCCCTTTCCAAAAGTCCTACACCACCTGCTCTCCAGGTGGGGTCACCAGGCCCCATCCTGGCCCAGGTGGGTTGGTTCTAGCTATAGAATGATTGCAACCCATGCCCCTGAATCTGACATTACGATCATAAGACCCACCAAGGTGCTGGAGCATATCCAAGGGGACAAAATCTCTGCGACACACCAAGGCTGTGTCTCAGGATGAGAGACCCCAGAAGAGGCAAGGCCACAAGAGCACAGGGCAAAACAAAAGGGAATCCAACTCAGAGACCCGCACTGCCTTCTCCTGCCCCTCCCCTTTCTCCTTCTCTTCCTGTTCTTCCTCATATTGGGATTAACCTCAGGAGGACCCATTTAAATTTTTTTTAATCTTTATTTTTGAGAGAGAGATAGAGAGAGAGACAGATTGTGAGCAGGGGAGGAGCAGAGAGAGAGGGAGACACGGAATCTGAAGCAGGCTCCAGGCTCTGAGCTGTCAGCACAGAGCCCGATGCGGGGCTCGAGCTCACGGACTTCAAGATGAGCTGAAGTCGGACGCTTAACTGACTGAGCCACCCAGGCGCCCCAGAAGGACCCATTTAAAATAAAATCAATAAATGTTCACAAAGTTCACATGGATAGCCACACTCGAAAGTAGCATTTAATTTTCAAGGGCAGCAGAATAGCTCTCCAGTGACATGGAAACAGGGGCGGTTGAGGGCTCTCTCATCCTGAGTCTCTCAACCCCCTTTCCTGACAAAATCCTAATAAAGCAGAAAGGATTTCCAGCGTTCGGGAGGCTGTGAGATCCTCTACATGTTCAATCCTAAGGAAATGGAGCCATTTCCATATCAAAAGACACACCCCATGTCTACCCCGTACAGCTGAAGATGGCTGGGATGGGGTCGAATTGAAGCAGGTGGGGAGGGGCTCTCTAACACCTGGAGCTTGTGATGGGCTATGAATCCCACATACCTGGATATTCCATAGTCACGATCAACCCCCAATAATCTCAGAATTCCAATACAGCACATCTTGAATATAGTTTGACCAAGCCCTGGCAGCTGAAGGGAAGGAAAAGTGCCAGAATCCACCCTATGGCACCAGTGCCCTTTATACTCCTTCTAGCAGCTTAAACCTGCACAGAGCCCAGCACTGGAGGGCGTCTTGGCTCATGGCCCTACAGACAGAACCAGGGAGCTGGACAGATTCCCCATCTGAAAGCAGGTGTCTCTCATGCAGGGCTCATTCTATTTAGAGCCCATCTCTTTTCAAAAAGAAGAAAGAGAGAGAGTGAGGGAGAGGAAGAAGGAAGGAAGACAGTTGCGAGGGAAACATGAACTCAAGAGAGAAGATCTCAGGGCTAAGTGGTGCCCCCTCCCAATTCGTCTGTTGAGGTCTAACCTCCAGTGCCTCAGAATGGGACCGTATTTAGACATAAGGTCCTTAAAAAAGGCAATTAAATTAAATTAAATTAAATTAAGATATGGTCATCAGAGTGGGCTCTAATCCAGTGTAACTGGTGTTTTTATGAAAAGAGATGAGGGGAGTGCCTGGGTGGCTCAGTCTGTTAAGCGTCCAACCCTTGGTTTCAGCTTGGGTCATGATCTCGCGGTTCACGGGTTTGAGCCACATAGGGCTCCGTACTGACAGTGTGGAGCCTGCTTGGGATTCTCTGTCTCCCTCTCTCTATATATATAAATATAAATAAACATTTTTTTTAATGTTTTAAAAAAAATAAAAAAGAAGAAACCAGGGCACAGACACACACAGAGGGAACACTGGGTAAGGACGCAGGGAGAAGGCGGCCAGCTATAAGCCAGGGAGAGGGGCCTCAGCAGGAACCAAACCTAAGGGCGCCTTGATCTCACACTTCTGGCCTCCAGAACTGGGAGAAAATAAACCTGTTATTTAAGCCACCCAGTCAGTGGTATTTGTCATGGCAGCCCAAGCAAACAGATACAAGGTCTGAAGTCCACTGTCACTTACCCAGGACACATCATGACTTCATCATAACTTGGGTAGACATTTTTTCCTTGCATGGGCCTGCTCCTCCATAAACCTATATGATTCATATGAACATAATTATAATATACGTTGATATTATAGATTGTTATTTTACAACCGCACTGGCATAAAGATAAACATGTTAATTAATACGATAGACTGAAAGATCTTCTTCAACCCACAAGCTTATTTTCCTCTTGGATATTACACACCTTTTAAAGCCCCCGTTGCTAAATTGGTACCGGTGGGCGGGCTGAGACCCAGCTCAGGCAGTTACAAGAAGCTGAGCTCTTGTGTAGAGGTGCCTGGCCTGGGGTGAGTGGCCATTTGTCAGCCTCTAAACCTCAGCTGAGCCAATAAGTGCACCCCACCTCCAAGGCCAAGTTCCCAGCCTGCCTCCTGGTTCCTCGCCAGTGACCCAAGTTGGAGAAGCACGCTTTGTGTGGCTCCCGGCCGCTCCCGGCCGCATCTCTGACTGTTTCAAAGGGCTTTTCTCCTGGGTCACGGCAGGCAAAGTCAGCAGGGAGAAGAAACCACTGCCTCCGCGGGCTGTGTCCTCCCCTCCCCTGCCCTGACCCCAGCCCCTCCCTCTGTTCTGGCTCTCCCACAAATCTCTAGGGAGGCCCCCGTCTTCTCTTCTGCAAAATGCACGGCTGGACAACATCAGTGGTTTTAGACTTTTTTTCCTGCCACGAAGGCTTTTCTTCTAGTGAATTCCTACATGGAAACCCAGCGGATAAAAAGAATAAATAAAAAGCTGTCTTGGCAGAATCAGCTAAGGGGCTGGATCAGCCCTAAGGGGCTTGTTCAGAGCCCCCAGGGTCCTAGGGACACTGTTTGAAAACCCCTGGGCCGGATAATCTCTTGGCCCCAGAGTGGGAAGGGAATGGCCTAAGTGCCCCAGCTAGTGGTTCTCCTGGGCTGGGGGCACCTTGTCCTGAGAAGTACAGAAGTTCTGACCCTCTACACCGCAGCCATGGACTCAGGGTCATGGGCGTAGCGGTCATGGCATAGAGACTTGGGCCAGAGGTCATGGACACAGAGATCATGGCACAGCAGTCACGGGCATAGCAGTTATGGGCACAGTTGTCATGGACAGAGAAGTCATTAATACTGTGATCATGGACACAGCAGTCACGGGCACTGGGATCATTGACACAGAGGTGATGGACATAAGATTCAGGGACACAGAGGTCACGAACACAGTAGTCATGGACAGAACAGTCATGGACACCGTGATGATGGTCACTGCAGTCATGGGCATGGGGGTCATAGGACGGCCATCACGGACACACGGTACTTACTAACACAGAGGTCACGGACACGGCACGTTCGTGCACATGGCAGTCACGCACAGCCCTCAGGGGCATTTCTGCTGAATCCATTAGCAGACTGGCGGCAAGTCCCCAACCCCTCCTTGGGAGCTCTCTAGCAAGCTAATCCCCGCATAGCTGAGCCATTAAATCATTGCTTCTCCTGCCTGTGGGCTGCCCAGGTACATCTGGCTTCATTTAGTCTCCCCCATTGAACAGAAACACATGTGGACCCTGGCGCGCCTCTGAGGTGGGAGTCTGTGTGTCAGGGCTTCTGGGGCGGGTGGGGCCGAGCAGCTATAAGAAGGGATCTAAGGCATCCTTTTCAAAAGTGTGTTTTTTGGCACAGGAGTGTCTTGTGAGATGTTAATGAGGTTCTATGGAAAAAAGGTTTCCTCGGTCAAGTGAATCTGGCAAACTCTGCACTCTGCACTCTGAACAAAAGTAAGCAGAGAATTGTGGGATTTCTCAGAGGCTTTGATAGGTGACCCTTAATGAAGGAGGGAAAGCAGTTTCCCAAGCATCCTTTGCTGGAGTATTGGGAAGGGCGCTTTGGGCTGCAGGTGAACAGGAAATCCAGTTCTAAACAGGTTAAACTCTCAAGGAAGGTCTGAGCTCACGAAATAGGAAGTCCAGAGGTGGGTGCTTCCAGGATCCGGCAGCCGAAGATGGCGTCACAGCCAGAGCCCCTCCATCTTTCCCCTCCGCTCACCTCAGAGTGTTCTCCTTGGGATGGTGACCCCCATTGGACCCAGGATGGAAGACGCAGTTCCAGAACACCCCTGAGGACACTACGGAAGCCAGCAGTGGCGGGAGATGACTTCTTCCCAAACATCTTTTATGGGCAAAGTACACCTTTCCCCACAAATCTTCCAAAAGACTCCTTCACGTTTCATTGGCCAGAACTTTGGCACGTGCTCCTGATTAAACCAATGACTGATTGCTTTGCACCCATGTTCCCCAGACTGCAGACTGAGCCACCCCAGACTGCCACAACAAAATTCTGGGGCGCTGCAGGATATTTCACATTTTCAAGAGAAACACAGCAATACCGGTTACCACAGGAACTCCTAGTTCACATTACTTCATAGTTTCCACATTAGATCATGCTATATCCCTCTAATGGTATCAGATCTTTGAGAAGCTAAGTTTTCAGTGGTTGCTGTAATTAAAAAAAAAAAAAAAAAAACAAGCATGGAATGGAAACCAACGTGGAACAGAAGATGACAGCAGCAATGTCCAATCCAAATCCAAAGTCTGAGAAGTTGTGCAGTGCCCGACAGGGACAACCATCTCATCGGTATGCAATTGTAGTTATTTAAGAATAAATTAAAATCATTACTTTTTTCTTTCAGTTCTTTATATTGCTTTTGCAGTTGGGTAATAAGTTGTCCCAGCATAAAACGTTCCTAAGTTGCTTGAGCCTAACTCAGTGATCTTAGGTACTTCTTTAGGCTTAGGGGGGCGCCCATGGAACTTCTAGCTAAAACTTCTCATAGTTTACTCCTTGTGACAGGGGCTGCAGCTTGAACCTGCCTCCCCCAAGGCCCATGAAAGATGTATACCCGAATATAGCCTTGTAAAGGAAGAAGGAGGGGCCTGGGTCAGAAGGACAACCAACAGTGGCTGCTAAACCATGGCGTCACACTTTCAGAGTTGCTGATCCAAGCAAGCTATTCTGTTCTGAGGGTTTCTTTCTTCCCACTGTGCGTTATCACTGTCGGGGACTTGGTGACACCCCCACCCCCACCACCACCGAGATGCCCGTGTTGTCTGGGATGGCTCCAGCCACAGCAATTCACAGTGCCTGTCTTTTGGCCTCACCAGCTCTGCTCTAGCCTGTTGACCTCTCTCCAGCCACCAGAGACAGTTCGAGACCTCGCCGCCCCCCCAGATATGCATGGACACCAACTACTACCTTCCTGCCAGGCCTGGACCAGGCACCCGTGTCTGAGAGGAGTCACATACCAGCCTGTGGTGCTTGTAAAGTGTGGGGTGCCCAAGGGGGCTCCCCTTGGCCTCTTGCCGTCGGAGCCAACCTGAACATGGTTGAACATCAACTACTGGCTGAACCCAGCTCAGCCCTCTGCCTGGCCCCGCCGCTTCTCCACGGCATCCCTCTCCATTCCCATTGTACTCCGGCTGCTGGCCTCCTTCCTGCCCCCAGGACCTTGGCATTTGCAGTTGCCACAGCCTGGGAGGGGCTGTACACCCCTGCTTCACTCTCATTCTGAAGCAGTTCCTACCCTGCCCATGCCATTCACGCGCTTTCGCGCCGCTCTGTTGCGTTATTATCTCAATGTGAAAAGATCCCATGACTTCCTCTTTTGCATGTCTCTTGACTGTCTGCTCCGCTACAGAGGGAGCCTCATGTGGATGGGACCCCCATCTAGCTCACGCCTGTCCCCCTTTCTGGAGCAGAGCCTGGCACTTAGACAATAACCAATCAGTACCTGTCCAATGAATAGCCAATCCTCACAACAGCCTAGAAGGTTGGAGTCATGCTCCCATTTCACAGATGAGGCAGGTAAAGCCACGTGCACCGTGCCACAGCCTAGTGAGGACAGAGCTGGGACTCTTCCTCCTCTCTCCCCATCACATGGGTGACTCCCCTCAGCTGTCCAGGTGACGCCCAGTGCCTCTGGTCACTTTCCTAGGGAAATGCAGAAGACAGGCTGAGGGGGGGCGGGGAACACTCTGGATTCCTGCAGCCATCTCTGGGCCAAGTGCTCTCACGGTGCATACCTCCCTAGGGGAGGCAGGTGCATAGGCAGAGGTCAGCACGGAGGGGGCAGGAAACCGGCAGGTCAGACCTGCCTTCAGCCAATTCTCTTTCTGTGGCCTCAAGAAGATACCCCTTCCCCTCCTTGGGCCTCAGTTTCCCCATCTTGGCAATAACAGTGCTAGTTTGACATAACACATCACTCTCTTCCCCCACTGATACCAGAACCCCAAGTCCAAAAGAACGTAGTGGATTCACAGCAGGAGGGAATGAGAAGAATCTACCCCCACCAGCCCCTATCCTCTGAGAGGCCAAGGGGAGCCCCCTTGGGCACCCCACACTTTACAAGCCCTCCTTTCCCTCCCCAGGGCTGTTCCTTCACTCTGCTGGGATCCAAGAACCAGCTACACTTTGTTCCTACCCACTAAAGTATACCTCTCTGAGGTCAAGGTCATAGATGACCAGCCCCGCTTACAGATGAGGACCCAAAGCACAGAGGAAACCTGTCTTTCCTAAGGTCACACTGTCAGTAGACGGCAGAGCTAGGGTTTGAACCTGGATCGGTGGCATGCCAAAGCTGAGCTCTGACTGCCACCGTCAGCAAGGCATTCTGTCCCCATCCCAATCCACAGAATTATTCTCAAGCCCTGCACATGATGCTGTCTTCTCTGATCTCCAGACGCCAAACTGCTGGACATATAGACCATTTTCTCTGCAGGTGGTGAGTATCCAAAGAGATGTTTCCCAGGGGGTTTCTAGAGCTTCCCAAAAAGGCAGCGTTCTGAGGTCTTCATTAAAAAAAGAAAAAATTTAGGGGCGCCTGGGTGGCTCAGTCGGTTAAGCGTCTGACTTCAGCTCAGGTCATGATCTCACGGTCTGTGAGTTCGAGCCCCACGTCGGGCTCTGTGCTGAGAGCTCAGAGCCTGGAGCCTGCTTCCGATTCTGTGTCTCCCTCTCTCTCTGACCCTCCCACATTCATGCTCTGTCTCTCTCTGTCTCAAAAATAAATAAACATTAAAAAAAAAATTTTTTTTTAAAAGAAAAAATTTAACTTCTGCAAAGGGCCACAATGAGAGAGGACATGTTGCTCATTTGAGCCACACCCCTCATTTGAACTCAGAGGGGACAGTCGACCTCTCCCACCAGGGTCTGTGCCCAGCCCCAGGCCGCTAGGTCACGCTAATGCAATCTTGGAAATGCTGGTCATTCAGATGGTTCCTGCATCTGCTCTCCTGCATGACCCGGGGTGGGGTGGGCACGGGCTGCGCTGTGCCTTTTCCTCTCCTTCTCAGACGTGCTGCGCCAGGCTGCAGGACCTTCAGGGGCTGTCCACATCCGCTTTAGACCCTGGCCAGGCGGTCCAAGGCCCAGAGTGTCCGCGGCCCCAGGAATGCCTGGCGTTCCCGCTGCCATGTCTGTGTTCTCGACAAGGACGCCCCACAATGGACACATTGCTGAGTCGTCAGTCACGTCAGACACAGACCCTTTCCGGGCCTGATGAGCCAGCCGGTCACCACAGAGCTTCTCAGGGCTGGGAGGCCAGGGTCTGGGTTTCCAAGGCACATCTGACTACCAAGTGCTGTGTGAATTTGCACAAATTACTTGAGCTCTCTGAGTGTCCACGATAATTTCCTGGTTTTACTAGAGAAAAAATAAGTGTGCCTTCCCACTTGAAAGCACAATAACTCTGCAGTAGTCCTGGAATGGGGCAGTGGGGTCAATAAATGTCACACACCGTCACTGTCACCTGTCCAATGACAAGGAGCTCCGTCCAGTTACAAGGCCACCATCCTAACCTTTCACCAGATTCTGAAAGGTAGTGACATCATCTGAGCATAAAGAAAAGACTCCCAGGACACCTGGCTCAGGTCGGTTAAGCATCCAACTCTTGATTTTGGCTGAGGTCATGATCTCACGGTTCGTGAGTTCAAGTCCCACATTGGGCTCGGCGCTGACAGAAGGGAGTCTGCTTGGGATTCTCTCTCTCCCTCTCTCTCTCTCTGCCCTTCCCCTGCTCATGCTCTCTCACTCTCTCTCAAAATAAATAAACGTTAAAAAAAAAATAGACAGAGAGAAGACTATCTTCTCCGTCTTTTGTCACAACATATGCTCCTTCAAGGCAGAACCTTTCCCTTCTGTCCCATGAGGACCCCTCAAGAGGCGCAAAGTCAGGAGAGGACTTGATTCCCCCTGTGTGGGCACCCCCACTAACCTCCCCACCAAACATGCCTGGATCCTGCAGTGTGGCTTCAGAACATGTGGTTTCTAGGACCTACGGGAGCGGGAGCGCCTTGCTTTGGACGTAACATCTGTGCCCCTCCCAACCCCCCTTACCCTCCGCACATAAGTGAGGCTCTCAGCCCGAATCCCCTGCTCCACACACAGCCTGCACAGGGCCAAAGAGGGAACAGGGCAGGGGGTGCCCGGAGCAGGACCTGGGAGAATGTCCACACAGGGAGGTGAGAGATTTCACTGCAGACCCCCAACCACCGACAAGATGGAATCCCCATCCGCTCAAGAGAGCCAGCACACACTCTCTGTGTCCGGAACCAGGGCCCCTCTCCATGCAGCCATCTCTCTGAGAAGCCAGATGCTCTGCTGCCTGCCTGCCTGCGCTTCATCAGAATTCAGCAAAAGGGACATAAATAAATAAAGGAAACTCTGCTTAGCTCTTTCCTCCTAACGATCGCCAACATGCAGACGCTTAAAGAGACGACACTTTTGCAGAGGAACAATGGATGAACTGCATCCAGACTGTGGACGAATTTTCTGTTAGGTATTATTGTTAGTTGCATTAAAAAAAAAAAAAAAAAAAAAAAAGACCAAAGCAGGAGGGAATCGTTGAGATTTCTATCAGACCCAGGAGGCCTCCTGCATTTCAACTTTTGCTTATTTGTTTGTTTTTGTCAATACGTTAGTGTCTGAAATTTGTAATGCACTCGCTGGCAGCTAGAAAAATCCCCCGGTTGGAGGGCCAGTGTTTGAAAACACGATCTTTTTAATTTCTTTCAGCTGGGCCTCTATCGCTGGATCTTTGGTTAATATGGATTCCTTATTCACAATCTCCCCCCGCCCCACCCCGTCTCTGTGTGGCTAATCAGCCTGTCGGACATATGGAATTGTTTATGCTCAAAGCAGTTAGCAACGCCCCAGGCCAGACTGGCTTCAGACAAATGCACCACTCACCTTTTGGGCAGAGCTCCCCCCAAGATCCCATTAGTCTTTCTTGGGCAGAACCCCCATGGTCCCAAGGATGACCCTCAGGGGACGCTGTGCAGGGCCAGGAGGGTGTTTTCCCAGGCGGCACAGGACAGAATCTCCAGCGGCTGGAGGGTTGCTTTTGGTTCTCCACTGTGTGCTGTGTGACACTGGGGATCGTCTTCCCCTCCCTGGCCTCCCCCTGCAGCAGTCAAGGACACGGTTGGACTAGTAGCCAAAAAAGTAGTGAGGTGGGCAGAGCGCCCAGGATCACTTTTGTCTGGGGACCTCTAATGACCCAGGACGGTCCCTAAGCCAGCCCGCTCATGCAATGGCAGCCAATGATTCACTCAGGCTGACCTGTCCCCTGGGAGTGAGAGGAAACTGGGGGTTCCATAAGAGCAGGCCTGTCTCCTCAACCACCCGGACCCTTCTCCATAGACTTTGGAGGCGTCTGCCCTCCAAACAGGTGGCATTGGGCCAGGTGATGCTGTGAAACAGGCAGAGTCAGCTAGCTCTCTGTGGAGCTGGAGGTTCTTGGCTCTTATGGACCCACCTTGTCACCTTTGCAGTGCTGATAAAGCAGCAGAGGCCCAGGGAGGGTCTGTCCCCCACTTGCCCAGGCCATCCAATTGCCAGATAAAATTCAGGGTGCCCAGTTAGGTTTTAATTTCAGAGAAGAAACAAATCTTTTGAGTGTAAGTATATCCCAAATATTGCATGGAACTTATCCTAAATAATTCTTTTTTAAAATTAAGGCACAGGTCCCTGGACAGGGGCTGAGACCCCTTGCCCGGAGGTGGAGGCTGTGTGGAATGGGGAAGGCCCCCACCCCACCCCCTTCCCACACACACCCTGAAGGACTCTGCAGTCCCTCTTTTCCCAGTGCTGGTGACAGCCAGGCTGGGCAGGGAGAAGCCACGTGTGCCATGCCCCCAGGCTACATAGCAACAAGCAGGAGCGGGAGGGATGGGATTGCAGATCAGCTCATTTCATGGTTTATCTGACATGCAAATTTCCGTGGGAGTCCTGTTTTTGTTTTTGTTTTTGTCTTTGCTGAATCTGGCAACCCAGGACACAGAATAGGTAGGCACCAGAGCCAAGCCCTCCCTTCCTTCCCCAGCACCTCCCACTGCCCTCCATTACTGTATCCTCTGCCTCCAAAATGCTGCAGAGAGCAGGGTGGCTACAGGGACGCTTCGGAGGAATTGTCCTCATCGTCCCCATCAGACTACCTTAAAACTCTGGAAACAGAAGTGGGTTCTGATCCAATCCAATGGTTCTTTATTCATCTTGGTGGCCCTGCCAGGTTTTCGCATACTATATGCAGTAAGAAAGGTTTATGGAAGGAATGAAGGAATGAAGGAATGAGTGAGCGAGCTGCAAGCTCTCTGATTGGCTCTTGGGAATGGACTTTAGAGAACGGGCCATGGAGAATGCTCACGTGAGTGGACTTTTCACACTACGAGCAGCACCAGGGCTCCCCCACCCTGTGACCCTCCTGCCTCATGGACATCAGGACCACGGCGCAGGGACACAGGTTCTCTTCAACACGAATCTGATCGAGGGTGGAGTGGGCAGTTCTGCCGCTCTCCGGTCCTGTGCCTGAGCCCCCCACCCACGACCCCACAACGCCTCCCTGTCCTGGCCCCACCACGCCTTTGCAGAGTCAACACAGCCACTGAAGCAGAGAAGGGTGGGGGGAAGAGAGGCTGAGAGTGAGCACTGGGCCATGTCCTAAAGTGCCAGCCAGATGGCCATCTGTGCGTTTTGGCCTCCCCAGGCCTGCTGGGGCAGGAAGTATGAAACCAGAGCCAGACAAGGGCAGGGATCCAGCCAAGGGCCTCTCTGCAGACTCCTTCAAGCACACGCCGCTCCTCGTGCAACCTGACACGTGCACGTGTGCCCACACGCATGCGTACACATGCTCCTCAGTCACCTTGCCGGTCAGGTGACGGGTCTGGGGGTTGCTGCTGCTCCGGTCGATGTACCCAAGACAACAGCCCACCTTGCAGAAGTCCAGAAAACACTCAGAAGACTTTCCAAAGCACCTACTGAGCCCCAGGCACGGCTCACTGTGGCTGGAGATGAGTCAGATGTGGGAGAACAGGCCCCAAAGACAGAATGGTGTCATGGGACAGCCCAGACCTCGGGAGTGGGAAGGCCCGAGTCTTTCTAGAATCATCTGAACCCCTCGGAGTAAGCCACAACCCCTTTCTCTTTCAGGCCTCTGTCGCAGCATCCATACAATGAGGACTCCAACCCCTATCCTGCCTGCCTCGTTAGAAAATTCCTTGTAGACTAGAAAGGGATTGGCAGGACTCACAACCTCTGCTTTCTGATTGTGTTCACATGATTGAAAGGAGGCTTTTCTACTTTGGTTGGGTGTGCTATGTCTCCACACTGCCTAGGGTCTAGTGCGTATGCAGACCGCCAGGGCCGGAGGAGCTCAGATGTTAGAGAAATTGCCACAGGCTGGTCTCGGGGGTCACAGCAGCCTGTCACTTCCCATGTTCTGCCCACCGGACCTCCATCAGTGTGGCCCCTGACTCCCACAGAACTGAGCGTCAGCTTCAACCCTCTGCCTGTTTCCCATGCTCCGCTGCTAGCATCCCAGCCCTCACCAGGGTGGGCCTGGGGCCACGTGGTGCCCTGTTCCCAGGCCTGCAGAAATCCTCTCTCTGGGGGCACCTCCGCCAGACCTGGCTGAACCACGTTCCTGAGCCAGGAGGGGATTAGAGGCCCCCACTGAGCCGGAGCTGGGGATTTGGCACAGAAAACCCCTCCCTTTCAGCTGGGCAGAAAGAAGAGGGAGCAGAGCCAACAGCCCCAGGGCTTCCTGAAGAAACTTTGCACCAGAAGCCTCCTGTTTCCTGAGCCTATGCTGATGGAACAAAACTCCCTCAGACCCTCGGTTGCCCAGGTGCTGGAACAGTCTGCCTGCCACCAGGCACCGCATGGGGAATGGGTGCCAGGCCCACGGGACCTGACGGTGAGGCTGTCCCCTACCTCACCACCCACCCAACCTGCTCTGTGGCCTCCAACAAGTCCCTTCCCTCCTGGAGGCCTTAATTCCTCAGCTGTAGAATGGAGCAGGGAAACAGAATTGGTCCAGGGAAATGTCGGAGCTGCTTGAGTCTTACCGGAGCGGATGCTCGGTGGAGAAGGGTGTCAGGCTCCACCATTTCTCCTTTCTGCTCTCCCTTCAACGCACTCACACTCTCTCACACCCCAGCCCTCACGGCCCTCAGGCGAACTCTGGGCTCTTGGCCTTGACTGTGCCAGTAGACCCTGCCCATGGGTCAAAAGGACAGAGGAAAGGGTCCCCAAGGGCCAAGGCTGGGACAATGGGAGCAGCAGTATAAATAATGAGAATATCAAATTATAACTCGTAAGGTAAATATCCAGGAGCCATATGGTCATAAATAAATAACTGAATAAATAAATAAATGGGGGGCAGCTCTTCCCTACAGAAGAATTCCAATTAATATATGCGAAATGAATGAGGAAATTTTTAAAATTTGCTATTACAACACCACGGTAGTAATTATTGCAGACAAGATGCTAAAATTACTAGGTGAAAATTTAAGGCGAAACAGAAGATTTGAAATATCTCAAAATATCTCCCCGAAAATATTTATCAACTATGAAGGGGGGGTGGGAAACACAGTAATCTGCAGTGCAGAAATTCAGCAGACCCTACCTTATTCAAGTGACCAAACCTAACATCACCAGTGATAAGACGTATCGACATCACATGGCCCCTGGGATGATGCACTGAGAGAGACGCATCACTCACATGGGACACTCACCAAAAATGCATAACCTCGGTCTAATCACGAAGGAAAAATCAGACAAGCACAAACTGGATGCCGTCCTGGAAAATAACTGCTCCGTAATCCTTCTGAAGTGTCAAGGTCATGAACAGCAAGTGCACACCGAGGCACTGTCACAGATTGAATGGGACTAGGGACGCAGCAACTAAATACCTCACAGGGTTCTGGATTGGATCCTGGAACAGGACAGGGACACTAATGAGAAAACCAGTGAAAGCTGAATGAAGTCTGTAGTTTTGTAGTAACATTACCCAATATTAATTTATTGGTTTGAATAATTCTGCATAAGTATATAAAATTCTATAAGAGGTTAATGTTAGGAAATGCTAGGGGAAGGATATACAGGAACTCTCCACACTATATGTGCACTCTCTGCCCATATCCTATTCTCTAAGTCTCCACACTAATGTCAATTGTAGATTAAAGTGTTTCCTTCCATGGGTCCATCCTTTAATGAAGGGTGGGCTCCCAGTGCCAGGTGTCCTCTGGATGCAATTTCATAGAATCCTCATGATGACCCTCTGAAAAAGGTATTAGTAGCCCCATTTTACAGATAAGGAAACTAAGGTTCAGGACCACAAACTAGCAGATAGAGGCACCAAGAGTCAATCTGAATACCGTCTGTCTAGATGCAGACACTATGACAGGTCATGCCTTTACTCAAACGTAAAAGGAACTCACAAAGGAGGTTGCAGGCATATGACAGGGCATTGAGAGTAATGCCTTCGGGCCCTTCAGAGTATGGCATTCCGGTGCCACCTACCCTAATCCAATGCAAACACAGGGCTGCTTCTTTGACAGTAGGGTAGTGGTTAAGAACAAGCTTCTAAACCCGGCTTGGGTATAAATCCCAGGTCTGCTACTTATTTATTGTGTTCTTTCAAAAGTTACTTAATCCCTCTGTGCCTGCAGTGTATAAAATGTATAAATGTATACAATGAGGGTATAAAATGAGGGTAATATTTAGTATCTATCAATAGCCTGACTCTGCTGGCCAAGCATGGAGAACAATTGTACACACTCCAGAGGTGTTAACCATCACTTTTGTCTCACTCTCTGCATCTGTCCTCAACCACCTGCAAAATGCCAGCTTGCTGAGTGGGTTTTTCTAAGCTAAACAGTGAGTCAAGGCCCAAGCAAAAGCTAAGAGTGCACTGTGGAGAGAGGAGCAGAGCGAGGTCATCTGGCTGTCATTACCAGCCTGAAATCCTGAACTGGGTAACAGCCAAGAATCATCCAGAGGCGTTGTGGAATTAGAAAAATGTCAAGGCAGGAAAGGAGCCCTGGGATAATCCAATTGTCTCCTAACCTGCATATGGTCCACAGGCAGAGCCGTCGAAGTGCCCCAGGTGTGACCAACCTAAGGTTAATTTTAAAAATAGAAAGAAGAAGGAGAAGGGAGTTGAAGAGAAAGGGAAGGGAGGGAAAGAAAGAGGAAAAATTCTCACCTAATGATCTCACCAAGGAATCCTTGGGTCCCTGAAATTTTGAACATGAATCAATAAATCTCAGAATGCTACTGAACACCAAAATCTAGGCAGTGCTTCGCTCCTGCTGGCTCAGTGAAAGCACTAATTTTTTTTAAATGCATGGAATGACTGAAACCAAGCTGAGAAGTGCCATTGCTGATGTAAAGCTGGAGACAGGATTGATAGGAGCCCTGGCAGAACGTGCCCTGTGGTTCTCCAGAGTGCGGAAGTCTGTTAAATACCAGAATTCTCATCAACTTGATCAAACCAATCAATGACTCACACCAGGTTTATATGTGGGCACTTTTGTGGTAATAAGGCTGATTAAACGGATTTTAGAACTGCAGAAATCCATAGTTTTGCATAGCTAATGGGTTGGCCTTCCCTACCACGTTTTGAGGATGTACATCTTGCATCCAAGTGCATTGCACACCTCCTGCCATGATTACAAACACCTGGATGCCAAGAGGCATCCTCCTGGGAAGATAGAAGATACATATTCTGTACTCTTGTTTTAACTGGGCTCTGCAGTACTGAGATCCACCGCCCCTGGTATCTGCCTCTAGCCATTCTTTGTTCCAGGGGCCTCAGCTGTAAATTGGGGAGGTTAAATGAGGTCAGTGGTCCTCGGCCCTGGGTGCACATTAGAACTACCAGAGAAAATTTTTTAAATACCAATGCCCCTATTGCTGCTGTAACAAATTGCTGCAAACTTAGTGGCTTCAACAATATAAATTTATTATCTTATAAATCTGGAGGTCAAAATGAGTCTGAGTGAGCTAAAATCAAGGTGTTAGCAAGGCTGCATTCCTTCCGCAGGCTATAAGAGAGAATTTCTTTCTTTGCCCATTCCAGCTCCAAGGAAACCTGCTTTCCTTGACTTACGTTTCTCTTTTTGTATCTTCAAAGCCAACAACATGGAACCAAGTCGTTCCATGCTGCCGTCTCTCTGGTTCTCTCCTTCCTCCCTCTTCTACTTTTCAAGGTCCTTGCAGATACCTTGGGCCCATCTGGATAATCCAAGATAACCTCCTTATTTTAAAGGCATCTGATTAGTGACATTAATTTCATCTGCAACCTTAATTCCCCTTTGCCACGTAACCTAACGTTATGGACAAAGACATCCGTAGATGTCAGGACATAGACATCTTTAAAGATCCTTTAAAGGTCCTTTAAAGATCAGGACAGAGACATCTTTAAAGGGCCATATTCTGCTTCCTATACTATCTAAAACAATTAGACAAAAAAAGCATAGAAAAAATATGAAAAACAACAGTTTTCGGATGTTGAACAACAGGCATCATAGTACTCCAGTTCCAGAGAAAAGGGAAACAAAGGAAGGGAGCCCTATATGTCCAAAGATTTTTGCCCAGAGGCACTTATTGGACTCGGCAAAGATTCGTGCAGATGCAAGCACAGCGTGTGGTCTTCATATGCTGAGGAGAGAGACAGTGACTTTGGGATGCCTAAGATTTCTGGATTATGTACAGCAGAGAGCTGAAGAGGAAGAAGCTATGCAGAGGAAGAGCTCCAGAAATCTGCACAGGGATTCCCTGAGTCTGGCTGAACACTAAGCAGTGGTGGGAGATACTCCATGAGTCTAGAAAAGGAACAATTACCAAAGAAGAAAACAACTCCTGGGAAGCTACTAGTTAAGCAAATACTGAAGCTCAGCAAGGTTGAAAGACATTTGAGTTCTCACCAAAAAGAATGGGGAGACTCTGTTCAGGGCATTCAGGAGAAACCCCATAAAGAGCACACTTTAGTTGTGGAACTAAGTAAGCCCTAGAGTAAAGGCTACTCTAGACTCTACAAACCCTACAAACAAGTCTCATAAGTACAAGATGAGCTGGAAGTAAACTAAGTGGCCTCCAGAGCATGACTCAGTGTACTCAATGGAAGAAAACAAAATCCAGACACTCAACAACCTCATGTGCATAATGTCCAGCATCTAATAAAAAATAACTAAACATGTAACAACAATAACCCAAACAGAAAATTTAACCCAGTCAATAGAATTAGTCTATAGAATCAAACCTAGAAATCACAAAGGTAATGGAATTAGCATGAAAAGACTTTAAAGCGGCCATTATAAATATTTTTAAGGATTTAAGGAAAACATAAGCATAAGGCAAAGAGAAAAGGAAACTTAAACAAAAAACCTGGAACATCCAGAGCCAAAAATCACAATATCTAAAATGAAAAACTCATCATTGGCCAGGCTTAAAATCAAATTAGACATTACAGAAAGAAAACATAAGTGAAATTGAGGAAAAGATGAGAGAGACTATCCCAAAAAGCAAAAGGAGAAAAAAAGCTAATAAGTTAAACAGAGCTTCAATGACATGTAGGACCATATCAAGTGGTCTACCATGTGTATAATTGCAAGTTCCCAAAGAAAGAGAACATAAAAAATTTTTGAAGAAGTCATAGCTGAAAATATTCTAAATTTTATTAAAAATATAAATTGACATATCCAAAAAACTGAACAAACACCAAGGCAGAATAAATACAAAGAAAATCACATCAAGGCCCTTCATTATCAAGTTTCTGAAGAACAACGATGAAGAGAAAATCCTAAAAGTCAAAGAAAAAGTATTCACCACATGCAGGACAGAACTAAAATATTGCAAAGATTACTCAACTGAAACTACGCAAGCCAGGAGATAGTGGAACAGTATCTCTAATATCCAGAGAGGAAGGAAAAAATGACTATCAATCTAGAATTCCATATCAAGTGAAAATATTGTTTAAAAGTAAAGGCAAAATAAAGAATTTTTGGACAAATTAAAGTCAAGAGACTGCATTATTGTGAGCAGACTTGCATTACAAGAATTATGAAATAAAGCTCCTCTGGATGCAGGAAAGTGTCAGAAGGAAATCATGTCTTTACAAATGAATGAAAAGTATGGAAATGCTAAATATGTGGGTAGATTAAAAAAAAACTTCTGTGTTTTCTTGCTTCTTATTCTCTTTAAAAGGTAGCTAACTACTTAATATAAAAATAACAATGGATGTAGGGGTTACAATATACGTATAAGTAAAATATGTGACAACAGTAGATAGTACAGAGCACAGAGGAGGAAAGGAATTAAACTGTTGTAAGTTTCTTACATCACGCATATAAGGCAATGTAATATTAATGGAAAATAGACTGAGATAAGAGTTAAACATATACATTATAAACTCTAGAGTAATCACTAAAGCCATAAAACAAAGAAGTATAGCTAATAAGCTTATAGAGAAGATAGAATGGAGTCCTAAAATAATTGATACAGGGAAATAATTCAGAGGAAAAATTGGAACAAGGAATGGATGGGAAAAATAGAAAATAAATAGCAGGATGACATAGTTAAACCCACTGTATCAATGATCATATTAAATTTAAATTGTCTAAACATTCCAATTCAGAGGCCAAAAACTAGATAAAAAGGCAAGACCAGATTACATGCAGTCTAGAAGATATCCACTTTATTATATTATTATTATTATTATTATTATTATTATTATTATTTTAGAGACAGAGAGAGACCTGGGGAAAGGGGCAGAGGAGAGAGAGAGTGAATCCCAGGCAGGCTCTGGAGTCTGATGTGCGGCTTGATCCCACAACCCTTGGATCATGACCTGAGCTGTAATCAAGAGTGGGATGCTCAACCAACAGAGCCACCCAGGCACCCCATATATCCACTTTAAATATAACACAGATAGGTTAGAAATAAAAGATGGAAGACAATATGCCACACAAACACTAATTACTAGAACATTCTATTGTTACATTGGTATCAAGTAAAGCAGACCCCATAAAAAGGAATATATGCAGGAATAAAATGGCCTATTGCATAATAATAAAGGGGTATGAGAATGACAGTGTGAATAATTTAATGCCATAAATTCAACAACTTAGAGAAAATGTACAAATTACTTGAAAATCACAAACTACCAAACTTGCCTGAGAAGAAACAGAAAGCCTGAATAACCCTATATCTATTGAAGAAATTGAATTTGTAGTTATAAATCTTCCTACAAAGAAAGCACTGAACTCCAATAGTTTCCCTACTAAAATCTATTTTTAAAAATTAAGTAGAAAAGAAATACCATACCTATCAAACTCTTTCAGAAAATATAGAAAGAGAAATCCCTTCCCAGCTGGTTTTATGAAGCTAATTTATCCTGATACCAAAAGCAGAAAAAGATATTATTAAAATAGAAAATACAAACCAATACTCTTCATGGGACACAAACAGTTGTAAAATATGAACAACCTGCATTCAACAATATACAAAAAATAACATACCCAGTGACATTTAACCTAGGAATAAAAGATTGGTTTAAAATTCCAATGTCCATCAAATCATATTATTATCTGAATAGAATATTAAAAAAATCATTTGACACAATTCCACATCATTTATGGTAAAAACTTGCAGTGTAGTGGGAATAGATACATTCGCTTCCACTTTTCGCGAAAGCCAAGGCCTTGCTTTTCTCCTGGGAGTGGCCCCTCTGCCCAGGATTTTAACCACACGGAGGCCCAGCAGTCCAAAGTCAGCCACGATGAAAGAGGGTGGCCCTGAATGCTTACTGGGACCATTTTCTAAGTCAGCGGCTGGGTCTCGGAGCAGTCCAGAAGTGGCCCAACAACCCCGCACCCAATGCTCCAGAGAAGACAGCAGACTAGGAGTCCCCGAGTTCTTCCCGTGATATTCTGGAATTTCCACCACACGTTGGAAACTCCTCACAGACCCATACAGCCTCAGGGTGTGGCAGATCTCAGAAAACTGGAACACCGTGACCTTCATTTATATTCAGGGAAACTGAGACCCAGCCACTTTTCCAAAGTCACACAACAATTTGGAGACAGGACCAAGAGCTCCAACCAGAGTTCCAGACCGCTGTGCTGAGTAATCTTCAGGACAGGGAGAAAGGTGGAAAAGTAGCCACTGCCCAACCTCCAGACCCAAACAAATCCTAGCATCACCCGGGGTTTTTCTTTTGATGACGAATATTCCCAAACTTACCAAAAGGTAGAAATGGTGTAATTAACACCCATGAATGTATATCTGTCCCCTAGATTCACAACTGCTAATATTTTGCACTATCTGCTTCATTGTATTTTTGCGGAAATATTTTGAAGCAAATTACAAAGACCGTGACATTTCACACCTAAAGTCTTCGGAATGCATTTCTTTAAAATAAGAGCATACCCCTATGCTAATTACAATGTCATTAAGGTGACTAACAAAATTAATAGTAATTCCTTAAAATCTAAGCCAATCTAGATTTTTAGCAAGGGCTGCTGGTGTCCCTCCTATCCTTCCTGTCCCTCCCTGGAAGTCAGCTGCAGATACAACGGGCAGCACCCTTCTACACCAATGTTTCCTGTTCAATCGCTGCATTTCTCTCTGAGGTCAAGTTAGTGCTGCTGCCAGACCTTGTTTTCCCCTTAATGGGGCAGGTCCATGGGACCAGGTTGTTAAACCCCAGGAGCAACCCTCAACCAATGAGAGGCAGGACTTGGTCAACAGATAGTCCAGCTCCCCCACTGCTTTAAGGGACATTTCTGAGTGTGCTCTATGCAGTCACAAAAGGAGCCCCAAAGCAACTGAATCCCCATGGCCCACAGCGGGTATCCCCTCACTAGGTCAGCTTGCACTGGCTTTCCTCCCTTCCCTGTTTCATTCTGCAGCCCTGACTGTGCTCCCCGGGATGGTATCCTATGTAAATATCTTGTATCCTGATTCTTGTCTCAACATCCACTTTTGAGGACACCAAGCTAAGACAATACTTAAATTTTTCCAATGATCTCAATTATGTGTGTTTTTATTTATGTATTTTTATTTTTTTAATGTTTATTTTTTGAGAGAGAGACGGCCCGAGTAGAAGGGATAGAGACAGAGGGAGAGAGAGAGAATCCCAAACAGGCTCCACATCATCAGCACAGATCCAGATGCGGGGCTCGAACTCACAAACCGCAAGATCATGACCTGAGCCGAAATCAAGAGTCCGACGCTTTACGGACTGAGCCACCCAGGCGCCCCAGTCACTGTGTGTCTTTAATAGGTCAAAAGCAAAAGCCTCAGACAATGTGTTTTGGGGGATCAGGGTTGATGAGAAGGCACCTCCAGTTCTGCCACTGGGCCTGGGCCAAGTGTGAATGGACATCTCTCAGTTTTGCCCACTTCCTCTCTAGCCCCTTCCTACAGGAGCCACCCAACTCTGGCTCTCTGCTCCTGGCCCTAGGGTGGGCAAGTGAGCCAAGCCTGGGCAGTCAGTGTCCCCCACTCTGCTGGACATAGTCATTTGTTCAGGGATGGGTGCATGACCCTGGTGACCCAAGAAGAATCAGCACCAGGATTTGGCTGAAGCCATTGGGAAAGGAGGTTGGCTTCCTAGTCTTCCTATTCTTGCTCACATCGGGCAGGATGTGAGCCTGGAAATGCTGAGGGCCATTTCTACCACCGTGTGGGGGCAGCCAGCCTGAAAATGAAGTCGACATATGGCGTCTGGGTCCAGTCGTGTGACTCTTGGCATGTAAGCTGATAACTGCCCTTTTGGCTTAAGCCAAGCTAAGCTAGGTTTCTCTCACTCCCAGACAAAAGGTTAAGTGCTAACTAGTACCAGGTCAAAGAGTTCCCCCTTTGCTGACAAACCCTGATTCCTGAACTCATTGGCTCTGGCTGTGCGGTACTCTAGATGTTCACCCAGGTGGCACAGAAGACTGCCTTGACTGGATACAGGACTCACAAGAAAGCCACGCCAAATCCACTCCATCATTGTCTCTTGCCTCCATTCAGCCTGCCGTCTGCACCGCCTCCAAGAATGACCTGTGCCTACCACTGTGCTTTACAGGAAAGCAGCACCTTGACCCTGGAAAGTGTTATGTTTATTATTTCAGCAGTTTGTGAATTCCCTCAAAGTCCATACTACATAGTGGTGATACTATGCTGAGGCACAAATTTGAGTCAAGTGCAAAGGAGTTAAATGAAAAGTTCAATGAAAGGAGCAAGCCATTTTCCGGATGAATGAGCCCAGCCTATCACCTAGCATCTCCCTCCCTTGAAGGTGAAATCTATACGCTATGAGAGAGGCCAGCCACTTGGGGATTCACAGAAGCCTTCAAACAGTCCCTTAGGGGTGAAATGGGTTTCCTCGGGCAGGAATAGTAGCCACTGCCAGTTGAACAACCACTTCTGTGCCAGGCATTATACCAGGTGACCCCTGTGCATACCACATATGTCTCCCCAAGACAACCCAGAGAGAGGGACCACTGTTCTCATCGGAAAATTGCAGAAACCCAGGCGGGTATTCAATTCTAGAGCTAGAAAACACGCATTCCCCATAACACCTCTATCTTTTCCTACTAGCTCTAGTAGGGATTCGACAAATATGTAGAGGATTGTGAACAGAATTTAAACTGTCTGCAGAGTGACTCTCTGGCCAGTGAATTGGAATGTAAGAACACGAGGATATTGCCCATGTGCACACACAGACCACGTGTAAGAAACCAGGGCCTCCCCAACTGGCTGAGGCGCTTTCCGGTAAGTTTGGAGCAAGCACTGAGCATCTCTACTTTCATAAGGAGGGTCCTAGGTGGTTCCTAGTGAATAAACACTATTGGTAGCTGTGCTATGGGGACCTACAGAATATGGACAATGGACTTGATGTTCACCCTACTCAGGTGAAGTGGAGGGAGCAGCGGTGCCCAGTTATCGAGCAAGGCAAGTATGAATGGAAGCACGTAAAGGTGGGGCCAGAAGAGGTAAGGAATTTTAGTCCTGCCCAGAGCAGCGTGGTATTTTGAGAAACCAAAATTCAACCGAGCAACTTTAAAGATCAAATGTTCTTTCTTCAGTGATTCCTGAATCCAGCAGCATCCCATCCAGCAAATAGAAAGGAGCTCCAAAGAGCTGCACAAAATGGGAGACTTTGATAGGCAGAAGGGGGCGGGGAGAAGGAGGGAGGGATTACCTACATCTTCCCTTGGGGGCAGAAGGGTAGTCTATCAGGTGGATTACCTCACTACCACTCACCAAGAAATTCCAGATTAAGTGTTTTAAGATTATATTCCTGGGAGAGATTGAAACCACAGTTAGGTTAGGCAGTGGTTTGCTTTGTTGAGTGGGGCTTAGCACAAGTGACTCCATTTTGGGCCTGTTATTTCCTTTCTTAACAGTGTTTCTTTTTCCTCCAACCAAGCAATAATTTTAAAGGGTTTCTCTGTGCCAACACCATGGCCAGGACTGTGGGTATGTGCTACTGGGCACATCACACTGTTTGGGGAAATAAGACATTCTCATCTTTTTATCCCGTATCACTTCTCTGTACCATCTCTGCTGCAAAGTTGATGAATAGAGTTTCTAAGACATCGAGTCAAAGCGCAAAGGAGAGAGAGCCCAGGGATGCCTCAAATGTCTACTGCCCTGGTCGAGCCAGTGAGCTACATGCACAGGTGTGACTTTCCCAGAAACAGGGAGAGCCCTCTGCTGGACAGGTTAGAGCGGACTTTACCTGGAGCTATTCACCTGGACATGGGAAGAAGGCTTCATGTCCGTGGGCTGGGAATCATGGCACTGTGGGAGGCGGAAGCCTCTGTTTCTACATCTAAAAATAGGGATAATAATTGCATTTTCTAATAGTCTTCTTGTGATGCGTCAGTGGATATAAATAATGCATATAAAGTGCCTGGATTTAGCTAAAAATGTTCAGGAATATGCTATCGGTTGTTAGTATTCTCAGCTCATCCAAATGCAGATTCTACCTGTGAAGATCCATTCATTTTCTTCTCTCACCTGACTCAGACACATAATTACATAGAGTCAGGACTGTAAGCGCTTTCTAGAGTTCCCCTATCTGGTCAAACCTCTTTATTTCACAGATGGAAAAAGGAAGAGAGACCCAGAGAGGCTCAAACATTTAAGAAGGTCACACAGAAGTTAGTCTAGGGCCAAGACAGGCCCCCTGAACACCTCGCTCCCCATTCCCCACTGCCTCAGGGCACAGTTGGCAGCTCCCCCTACTACAGACATGGTGAGTCCAACAAGAATTTCGGTGTATTTAAAAAAAAAAAAAAAGATTGATTTCGATGTTTTGAGGCTTCATGAAACCAGCAATTTTAATCAATTTTTCAAAATTGCTAATTTCAACCATCCAAGGAACTTACACACAAACAGAAGGGCTGATTGAAATTTAAATGGCGGCTGGCTTGTTAGCTGCAGGCACCAGGCAGGGTATTTTCATATGCAAGTCTGCAACTGTGTCCCTGGCCTGGCAGCAAGAGGAAGCAATCTCCACGAGACACTCGAAGGCATTAAGAATTCAGGCAGCCAAAATGAGAAGCAACAACATGAAATGATAAAACAAAGACAGATCATTATTAGCGCCAACATAATGTGTTCCTGTGTCCTCCGATCTCATTTAGAGCCAGGCCCGTTTGTCTATTGAAACTGTAATTAGGCTGATAGGAACCAGAGGATTAAAGTAACTTTCTCCCCCGAAATGCAGGGATTTCAAATGAGCGAGATGGGGAGGAGATAAACCTGAGAAAGATTTTAATATTCCGGGCTGCAGCTCCTGGGACACACAGGCTGACAATGGCTGGTTCCTGCCCGAGGCGGCTTGGGGAGGGATGTTACATGGCTGCCTGCCCCACCTCGGGGAAGGCAAATCCACCTCACTCCCAAGCCAAACCTGTGCCTTTGTCCTTGACACCTCCCATTCTGAGACCCCTTCTCAGAGTCTGACTCGGAAACTCATGGCCCATCAGTCCTCTCTTCCTTCCTGCAGCCTCCGCTGGTTCAGGCCACATCCCCACACACCTGCTCTGTTACTGCCACAACATCCTGCCCGGCCTAGAAGCTCCAGGAGGGCAGGGGCTCCCCGCCTACCCCCCCCCCCCACCAAGGGTCCCCCCCAACCTCTGTCTCTGGTGCCTTTAGTTAGATGCCAGGTTCCCACCTCCACTAGGATCCTCATGGCCACCAGGGTTACCCTTTCTTATCCTTTCTCTCCTTAAGCCCATTCTGGAACCCACTTTCCCACCCACAGAATCAAGCCAAACCTTGGCAAGGCATTAAAGGCCCTTCCCATCTGTTCACACCCTGCCTCCCCGGCCCTTCCTGTCCCAGGCTCTGGTCATACAGGGGGACAAATTGCCCCATTCTAACACGCTGCCCGCTTCACCCCTCTGCGTGATGCACACACTGCTCCAGCCCACTCCTCCTTTATTTGGCAGATTCCATGTGTCCTTTGATCTTCCCTTCTTTGAGAGGCTTTCACCAGAGTCCCATGGGAGTCTGTCACTAGCCCCCTCGCTGGGTGCCCATAAGACCCCGTTCAGACGTGTGTGGGAAGCCTTCCCCCAAGCTGTGGCCCTCAGTGTCAGTGACGACATGGTGGCCCTCCATTCTTCTTTAAGTTCTGCAAGGGGGGTGACCAGGCTGGGCTCATCCTCACATTGGTGGAACCCAGTACTTGGCCAGAAACGTGGAATTATATGCATAGGAACACTGATCAGCCTAGACGTGCTATCTGGGACCCCAGCAGCAGTGCGCCTGGGAACTCTTACTGTCCCTCCCTGTATCTGCTTTTCCACGAAGTTCTCAACCTGGAGGGGGTTTCCTGTGTGAAGGGGTGCGTGTGTGTGTGTGTGTGTGTGTGTGTGTGTGTTAGAGAATGTGCCTGTGTGGGCATATGTGTGTGCATGTGCACGCATGTGTGTATAGCTGGGGTGGGTGCATCTGAATTCGCCATCTTCATTTCCCACAATTCTTTGTATAAGATTGGATACTGCCTCATCTTGTCCCTCATGGTCCAAGTTCCCAGTTGCCTCAAGAGTTGATACAAAAGTGGCAAAAGGGCAACATTTGACAGTGCTTTGCCAAGTGTCCCCTGAGGAACTTGAAAGTACCAGTTATGGAAGCATTCAGTCTTCCCTTCCTGGCCTCAGTTTCCCCACCTGAGAAAAAAAGGAGGATCTCAAATGGCTACGCGCCTGTGCAGCTCTGATGCTGTGACAAATTAATGCCCCTTCGGGGCGTGACCGCCACGTTCCACCACATGGGCCAGCAGGGAACACAGGGGCCCCACGGGAAACAGACTTTGAGAAGCCCAAAATGGGGAACTCAGCCTTGAGAAGGGCCCACTGGGGCCTCATGGGAATGGCCTCCACTTGTGTATGCCAAGCCTTCAGGGGCCGAGTGAGGGGGCTGAAGGTGCTTCGTCCCCACTGGAGTGATCTGGAAACTGAAATCCAGGAAAGCGAAGGCATGGACTAGTTCAGGCCTGGGACGATCCAGACCAGACCAGGCCCCCGGGCCCCAGGCCCCTCCTACCTCCCCTCTTTCTTTCACTTCCCTGCCTAAAACTGCTCATCGTCTGAGAGCTGTGGGGGACAGCGGAGAGTAGCTGAGAACTCTTGGCTCGCTTTCCTCATCCTCTGCCTTGAAAGAGAATTTCTTTGCTCGGAGAAAAAGCTGCACGACTCTGAGCTTCCTGTCTATGCCTGGTGTGGACAAGGTGAGTATGTCCACCTGAGAGAGGAGGGGGGACGGGGGGAGGAAGACAAGATGGGGGCTGTGTGCATGAAAGTAAGCGAAGCCTCGTGGGCACACGTGTGTGCGTGCGAGCACGTGAGCAGATGCGTGTGGGCGGCATCCAGACCGTGCACAACCATGCGAGTGTGGATATGTAGACACGGGTGTGGGGGGTTTCAGGGTGTATGTGTGTGTGGCATGCGTCACACACGTATGTTGTGTGGGGGACAGAGGGAACTAGGAGGCCACAGAACGCGCACCCTTCCTAAGACAAGAACCGTATCGTCTGATCCCAGTGACAAATGTGGATGGTTTTCCCCAAGACGCTGCCAAATAAATTCATCTTCGTGTATGCTAACTTACGCATCTCACACGACCTCGAAGCCAGGCAGGTGGGAATGTCACTGGCAGGCTCCCACCTTCGGGATGGGTGCCTTGGATTCAAGGCACCGAGCAAATTGTGACGCAGTTTCCTTGGGGCTTTAGGAGAGGTAGATTTGGTTCGAGTCAGGCCGACTCACAGGCAGCTCCTCCATCCATAAACTAGACGGGCGGCACCTACCTGGCGGGGCCGTTGATGCGGGAGGCCCGAGGCCAGCACCTGGCACATAGTAGGTGCTCAGCTCGTAGCAGCCGTGCTTGATTCCATCTGACAGCCGAGGGGGCCGTGCTTTGGCTGCCAGACATAATTAATGCCCGCTCTTCTGGTGCCAGACTCTGGCAGGGTCAGCCCACCCAGCGGCCCTTCATTGTACATGCCCCGTTAGCTGCAAGTGCCCCAGAGCACCACAGAACCCTTTTCCTACGCCGTGTCCTCCACTAAATGCCTCTGTGACAGCTTCTTGGCAGGAGAAGAACTCCAAGGTTAATGTATGTTAAGCATATGCACCTCAACTACCTCAACGTGGAAGCAAGAGGGAAGCTCACCTCCTCGGGGCCTTTCCTGAGCCCACAGTCCGGGAGGCCAGCTTCGCAGAGGCCCCCACCCAGCCCAGGACGGATCTATTGGTCACCTCATCTGCCCTGCTTCCGGTTCAGGACACCCTCTGCCACTTCCCTTCCCAGTGACCCTCCAGCCTCAGCTTATACACCCCCCAACAGGTGTACTCACCACCCCCAGGGGAAGACAGGTACCTTTCCAGGACTTTCCCCGGGCCAGTCTCTGAATAGGACACTGGGAATAAGATTGTGAAAAAAGACAGCCATGGCTCCAAACGGCTTACGGTGGAATGGGACGGTCTGACTGATATCTTGACGAGGGCAAGGGTTGCCTGTATGCTCTTCCTTCAGGGCTCCAGCCCCACTTTGTCCTCCAATCCAAGGAATGGTAATTATTGGACATGTGGCAAGCCACAGCCTGCACCTTCGTGGCCCCGTAACGTCCTCTCCCTGCTGTGTCACAATTTTGCCTTCTTTACATCAAATATCCAAGAGCCGGGAGTGGGGTGGGGGGAGTTGGGCATCATACCCATGCAATCACACTAGTGTTGTTTCTCGACTTCTGAGGAACACGCAAGTCTTCCCAGAAGGGCAGAGCTGGGAGCGTCCAGGTCCCTGAACTGACATCATTTGGTCATTTTGTGGATATGTAGAACAAGGCTCTGAGAGAGCAAAGGATTTTTCCAAAATCACACAGGTACAAGGATCCTAGTCCTGGTTTTGTATCTGTCAACATGCTATGGGGTTCTAGGGTTTGGCCAATGAGGTCAGGCTGCACAGTAGCTAAGGTCAAGGGTGGTTTTCAATGAACATTGCTGCTGCTAAGAACATTCTCCTAAGTTGTTCCATTTATGCGTTCCACGTCCCAGTTACCATCCCATGAAATCCATCATTGAGACTAAAAACCTCTTTTACTGAATCTACGCTAGGTGCCCAGTCTGTGCTTAGAGCTGCCAGGAAGAGGGTGGTGGAAATAGGGGCAGGGGGAGGGGGGTTCAAAGGAGATATTCTATCAGTGTTGAAGAATTCTAGCTGCCGCAAGCAGAGATATCCCCAGATCTCAGAGACTCAACAGGATAAAATCTGCTTCTTGTTCATACTACATGTCTAATGCAAGACAGTGGGAAGCTCTGATCCACACAGTCATGCAGGGAACCAGGCTGACAGAGAATCTGTCATCTTGTAGCTGTGCCATCTGGATCACACAGCATCTGTGGTCTCTGCAGAAGGGGAAGAAAGGAATGGAGGGGGAGTCTGCCAGCTCCTAACTGTCTCCGCCAGGAAGTGCCACATGCCACTTCTGCTCACAGTCTAGAGGTAGTCAGGTGGCCCCACCTCCCCGCAAGGGGGCTGAAATGTAAGGAGTACCACGGATCTTTGGTGGGCGCTCGCTATCCCTGACACGGACATTATGGCCCTAGCCCTTCAGGGGAGAGAAGAAAGGTCCCCTGGGGAAGAGAAACTACTTTGTAGGTTTATGTAGCACTGAGGGCCGGAGAGGGAGAGGCCCATGAGGAAGATAAAGATAAACAGGGAAGACTTTCTGCGGGAGATTAACCTCGAAAGAGGTATCGTTCAAAACCAAGGTAAGAACAGATAGAATCTGATCACTTTCGGAAGAAGGAAGGTGGGGCCGTGCGGGGAGCAAGTTTGGTCAGGTGCACGGGGCCGGAGAATGAGGCCCTTGGGACACAACCTAGGGTGCTGGGTTGGCGTGGGCGGTGGGGGGTTGGGAGAGGTAGTTAGTATGAAACAAGCATTTAGGGAATGTAGGCTTGGAAGGATTAGAATCGGGAGACATGGTAAAGGGTTCTTCTGAGAATCCTAGAGAGGGGGAGGAAAACAGGCACTGAGCAGGGATCAGACAGGAGAGACATCTTCAGTGGAACCAGTTAGTCCCCGGGACAATCACGCAGCTCGTGATGGGAACACATCTGAGCCCATAAAATCCTAACCTTCATCCCACACAAGAGTTTCCAGAAAAGCTGCAGCATTAAACCCAACGAGAAAGCCTGTCCAACAACTGTGCTGAAATTGAGACGATTTGATTTCCGGAGGTAAAGTACATCTTGAAGTTAAATTCGTGGCTCTACTTTTAAATCCACTCGAGTGGGTTAGAATAGCTGGCTCATCCTTAATGGATGGAGCTGGACACCCCCTTCCCCTCCCAGCCACTCCAGAGGGTGTAAGGGACCCCCAAGGTCTCCCTTTTTGGTAGCACATTTCCCCCCAGCACAGGGGTTAGGTCATGCCAGGCTTAAAGGCAGGGAAGGAAAAAGCCTGGTGGCCTGGATTGCAGAAAGCAGGAAGTAGCAGGCCTATCTCCTGCACGGAGGATTTTCTCCCATTTGGCCTTCTGTTCAGGTGTCAGTGACCCTCCTACACCAGGACACGGACTATGTCCTGAGCTCATAGATGAGAAAGCAGGGTGAGGGGACAAGAGCTCATCACCAGGGATGACCCGGGGGTGTTTGCTCGGATGGTGCATGGGAAGGCCTCAGTGATCTGATTGGCTGATCAGTACATGCCTGGCTCTGTGGGGTAAAATCCCAACTGACAGTGGGTTTGTGGGATTTCCAGGCGGGCCCAATTTTCTAACAGTGCAACTTACTCAGCAGTGGAATGGACCACCTTAGGGTACGTCTGGCTTCCCCATCGCTGGAAAGCATCCCAGACGACCCCAGTTTCTCAGACACACTGAGGTGCTTGTTTAGGATGTCGGTCACCAGACAAGTATGTGTCATAGGGTGGCCGCCTTGTCTCGGTTTACCCAGGCCTTTCCCAGTTATAGCGCTGAAAACCCCACCTTCTGAGAAACCCCTTAGTCCCTACCAGCCACCCTACTTGGTAGGCCCCGTTGGTGAAAACCTCAAAACTCGTGGCTAATCCTTTAGGACTTTGTAGTTCAACTGTTCGGGGTTGTGACACACTATGTGTCACCATCGTTTGTTATGAATACCAAAGTTTTTTTAAAAAGATCGAAATTGGAAGAGATTTTCTTCAAATAAAAGTGGCTTTGGGGGGCCTGGGTGGCTCAGGCGATTAAGCATCTAACTCTTATTCCTAGCTCAGGTCATGATCTTACGGTTCGTGAGTTCGAGCCCTGAGTCGGGCTCTGTGCTGATGCTGCAGAACCTGCTTGGGATTCTGTCTCTCCCTCTCCCTGCGCCTTCCCTGCTCTCTCTCTCTCTCTCTCTCTCTCTCACTCTCTCTCTCTTTCAAAACAAAATAAATAAACTTTTTAAAAAGGTGGCCTCAAGCTTGTTCACACACAAACACCATTCTGACCACGTGCATTCTCACATACCGTCTTGTGCACCATGTGTTGATGCAAAGCAGTGACACTATGGTCACCATGCCAGGGTCCTCCCCCACTAGCAGCTGAAATGAGCAAGCAACCCTGAGGAGCCCACTGCGAATCACTACTGAGTGTTACTACCTGGAAAACACAGAGGCATGCACGACCCCTCCAATCAGGCGGTCCACCGGGCTCTGCGGCTGGCCCCCCAGTGCTGCAGCCTGGCAGGGAGCCGGGGCAATCACGCGGTGCGCTCTGTGTGCTCCCAATCACAGCGCCTGGCTTTCCCATGCCCACGGTGTTGAACCCTGTGCTTTCCTATATTCTGGCTCCTCGTGCAGGTGCTGACGGCACAGTCTCAGGCAGGAAGGCGGATCCCATCCCGGTTACCCCACATTGGCCGGAAGGGAAGTCCTCCCAGTGGTTTCAACAGGTGGACAGAGCAGGGATGGCTGTGTCCACTTCACAGACCGGGCCCCCGATGCCCTGAGAAGCAGACCAGCCCACGCCGGCCCTAACTCGCTCTGGGCCCTAACTCCCATTCCGGGGCACTCCCTGCTGCCGCGTGCTGCTTGGGTAGGCTTTCCTGGCAGGCACCATGCCCTGCCGGGGTGTGCCAGCCGAGCTGGGGCCTGCCCGCGGGGAGGAGGCCCTTTCTAGCACTTTCCGCTAGGTCTGAAGAGCTGGCACTAGCCTGTGCTAGTTGTGAGTTTCCATCGGCGTTTTTTTCCCCTGTTATCAACACTAAATAAAATAAACATTTGTCTGACTTGAGGTTTTTGGCTTTCACGGACTGTTTCCCATCTGTCTCTTCTTTTCCTTCCCTCTGCCCCACTCACCAACTATCATTCTCACCTCCTGCCTCCCCCACACCGCAACGCCATTCCCTCTCACCCCTAACACACACACAAGTGTGCGCGCACACAGGCACACACACACGATGGACTGTGTTCTTTGTTCTGGGAAGCACCGGTAGACTCTTTCCTTTCTTTCTGTTTTGCCTTCTCTTTTCCCTTTCTCCCCCATCACAGCTCTTTTCTGAGCATCCTTCTGTTCTGGCAGGGAGCAACAGAATTCTGATTCCAACTCTGCTCCTTGCTGCGTGACCTTGGAGGAGTCACAAAACCCTCTAAGCTTTTATTCTCTCTGAGCCGCAAATCCCCACCAGGTACTGAGGGCGTAGGATCGATGACAGGTCCCAGAACCCCTTTCTGCTGACCACACGAAGGGTATGATATGAGGCAAACGTGGACCGGGAGTCCAAGGATCTGGGCTCCAGCCCAGATCTGCCTCGCCCTGACCGCGGGGCCCTGCATGAGTGCCTAACCTCCGTGGGTCTCCGGTGTGTGATCTGTAAAGCAGAGACAATAATCTCTATACTGCTAGCATGGTGCCTGGACGTGAAGGCTCTCTGCTTCTCTGGGCGGCTCTCATGTTTGACATAGACGGTCCATGGGGTTCTGGTTGCTCGTGGATACATGTGGCAGGGAGACGATCCCCAATCCAGCAGGGAAGGGAAGGGACTTGTTGGGGACGCAGAATCTAGCCTAACACCTCACCGTTACCTGGCACACACCATCTACTGGTCCAAATTGCCCGACACAAAGAACTCAGTTCATAGCTAAGAACATAGTTTACAGCTGCGTAACGATTTTATCTTTTTAGGCACGTTCACTGTAGAAAATTGGAAAGACACAATAGAGTGTATTAATGAAAATTTAAAGTAACCCATATTCCCTTCATCCAGAGCTAACCAACAAACTTTGGCTTATTTTCTTTCTTTCAACTTATATACATGCTTATTTATTATATATATGTTCTGTTTATAATAAATTTATTTATATATATATTAACACACACAAGTACACATACTTTGAAAATATATACAGGAAGAAAACATATAGATGCATACGATGGTTAAGAATTTCATGAGCCACATAGGCATGTAGGCAACAAATATCATTTTCATTATTTTCCTGAGAGTGAACTTCATTCCTACCTTGAGTCCCATTCTCCTTGACGGCGGGAATGTTAATTCAGTCAGTTCTGGTAAATTCAATCACTTCAGGTTTTCCCCTCAGTAAATGTAGATTTCAGCACAAGCCAGCTCAGAACTGTCCTCCCTCCATGTCACCGTTCCCAAAAGCTGGTCTATACCACGCAGGGGACTGGGGCGAGGGCTTTGAGCTACGGTAAAGGGAAGGAACTTGTCATCCGCAGGGCCGACCGTGTCGTCCTCTGGCTCAGGCCACTCTGTCCCTCATCAGTTCACAAGGCTCCTTCACGGGCCACCATCTCCCTGTGTCACCTCTCAACTAAGACACACCTTACTCAAGGGGAACAGCGTCACCCTGGGCTGTAGGAGAGGCTGCGTCACTGAGGTGCACAGAGAGAAAATACACCGCTCACTCCTTTACCAGGCCAGTTTGCCACGTACCGTTAACATGTACCTGTCCCGCTATCTAGCCCCCTCCATCCCTAACTGTTCACTAATTGCGGTAACTAGCTGAGTGCTCACTGGCAGGCGCTGCTCAAAAGATCTCACATGTAATAAATCATTTCCTCCCTCCTATATCATCCCGTCAGATAGAGATAGTTATTACCCTGCTGTTGTCAAAAAGGAGACTGAGCCCCAGAGAGTTGAAGCCTCTCGCCCCAAATCACACAACCGGAAAGACGTAGACCCAAGATCCCCCCGCAAAAAGCAGGACCCAGAGCTCATACTTTAATCCTAAGCCACATGCCACTGTCTCGGTGACCTTCCTGCACACACCTGCACAGATCCTGCCTTCTCACCTAAGATGATAGCGCCGAAGCTACTGTTCTTAAATTAGGCCCTTGGGAGGGGTCAGAGTCCGGGAGATTCACGCATTCTCCCCTTGTCTGACCAACGAGCACAGAGCGCCACTGTCCAGCAGGTACCGCGGGTACAGCGCAGAGTCAGGCGGGGTCCCTGCCTGCCCAGGCAGATCCAGGCTTCCGGTGAGGGAGCCAGATGTGCAGACAAATGAGGCTTCCTCTGGTGAGGGGGGCGGGTGATCCCCGTGCCTCGCTCCCAGGGCTGGGGTAGTGATGAGATTAGATAGCACATGTAAATGCTCAGCGCCGTGCTTACATGTGACATTGGATACATGTCAGCTATTAACAGTATTTCAAAATGTCACCACCCCATGACCCAGAGCAAAGGAGGACCACGCTTCCCTGAACAGGCCCAGCCGTGGGGTAGCAGAGGCAGAGGCTCCTGGGAAAGGCCACCAGAAAGCAGATGCTGCCGCCCACCCAACTGAGCCACCAGGGCTGGCCCTGCCCCTCCGTGACGTGGGCGAGGCAGGCCGCTCAGCCTTCTCCCCGCAGGTCTTCTACACCGCCGAAAAGCCCTCTGACACTCGCAGGCTCCTCCTCCAGGCTTCACATGCCCCAGAGGAATAACACAACAAGACCCCCAAATAAACCAGTTGTGGGATGCAGAGCATCTTCCCTAGCCTCCCACCGGAAGGGACTCGGGTATCCTACTTCCCAGCCCAGCCCCAGGGCCTCCACCCTTAGCTCCTGCACTCCTTCCTCCCTCCGTGTAATCCACAAACATTCAGAGAAACCATAAAAGTGAATCTCCTATGGGAGTTGACCTCCAGGGTCTCATGGTGGGGTGGGGGGAGGTAAAGAAGGCCCAGTCTCCTGCCACGTCCCTCCTCGCGTCCTAGAAGCTGAGGGAGTGCACGGAGGGGAGAGGTCTGCCCTCCAGCATGGTCCCAGGCACGGCCTGACTCGGGCAGCAGCTGGAACCAAGGTATAGACAAGGGCAAACAGGCAAGAGAACGGACACAGTCAGTCTGGAGCAAGGGAGGGCCGGTGAGGAATTCAGTTGCCTGGACGTCTGGAGAATCCAAGAATGCCTTGCAAAGCAGTTGACCTCTTAAACACTCCAGTAAGAAAATGGTCAGGTGTAGAGAGCTGGGCTTCTGAGACAGGCTCTGCCTGGGGAGAGACTTCCAAGGCCAGCGGTTAAGACACCGGAGATGGACACTTCCCCCACCTTCCTGGCCTCCCGTGTTCTGCAGATGATATTGCCTGTCCAGACAAGGGACAAGAAGAAAGGGCTGAGAGTCTACCCCGCCCCAAGGCCATCGGATCAGTGAGCACACACAGCCCTCATCTGTCACTCCGCAGACTCCTTCACCTCCGCCAGCTGCTACAAGATTCTTCTCCCGGGTGTCCTGGCTGCATTTGCCTCGAGTCGACACGGGCAGCGCCTACACGGCCCAGCTGAGCTCCTGCCGGGAGTGTGTAGGATGGAGTTGCACTCGTGGGGTGGCTGAGGCTGAGAAAGGCGAGGATGGCGGCTGGGGACGAGAGAACCTAGGCCCACAGCCCGGCGCTGCCGAGGCAGGAACCCGCCGCCGTCGTGCGTTCCAACCCAGCTCCGCCACATACGATCGAGTGACTCCGGCACGTTCTCGAACTTGCTGTGCCTCTGTTATCTCAGTCAGCTGGGAATCGCGGCCCACGCCTTGCAAGGATGTGGTTTCACATCACACGAGACTGCCCATTCCGAGTGCTGGGCGGGCGGGTGGCCTCGGCTCATGGGCACGCCCTCCTGTCTGTCGCCAGTAGCGTGAACATAGAGCATGCACGTGGGAGTGCTTCCTAAAAGCTGAAGGCCCCAGGCGGTTCCCTCCCTAAAGGCTGCTAGCTGGGCCTTGGTAGAGAGGAGTTCCAGACCCAGCCCCACATGTTGGAACAGCTGGTCCTTGGTGTGCATTTGGAAGAGTTACCATGCACCCGTTTTACAGCTGGGGCGAAGCAGACAGAGGCCTGGAGCTGGGTTGCTTCCAGCCCTGGCGAAGTCAGTCTTCCTGCTGCTGCTGAGAAACGCTCAACACAGAATGCCTGGAGTCCCGCCAGACGCCGAGGCGCAGCCTGCTTGGCACTAGCTCCTGGGAAAGAAAGCTACAGAGCACAGCCAATTCCCAGAAACGGGAGACGGGGTCTTCCGATAGGACCAGTCTGCTCTCCAAGGCCTGCAGGCCTGAGGGGGGCGTGAGGGCACGGGGAAAGGGTGCCTGCGGTGTGGTACATCCCAGGCTGACAGTGGCCCTCTTGGAGCCCTGAAGCTGAGCCCTCTACTATCCAGCCTCCCCACCCGCCTCCCCACCTGCCCCCACACTCAAGCAGGCTGTACAGGGTTCCGGCGCTGGGCCCCGGCCGAGGTTGACCCGGCCATGGGGCTTCAGGGTGGGAAAGCAAGCTGCCCCTGCCTATCTGCCGCACCGAGTCCCATTCCACATCTTTGTCTTCGAGGAGAGCTGGACGCAGATCCTTGTCCCCGTTTGACACCCAAGTAAATAGAGGCCCAGAGGGTGGAGGCGAATTGCCCAAGGTCACAGTCATAAGACAGGACTGCAGCCCAGCCCCGAAGTCACCCCTCACTGCCCTCCTCCTTCTCCTGTCCTCGGTTCACTCTAGCTCCCTGAGCAGGAGATAAGGCCACACCCAGAGCTTTATGAGATCAGCTGAAGTGGCACATAGTGGAATGAGCACCTCATGGGGACTCAGAGAAACTGATCTCCAATCCTGGTTCTAACCACGGAGCAGCTGTATGACCCCGGGCAGGTTTATTTCCCCCGCTGGTCTTTCTCCTCATCTGTTATTTGGGATGGGACGCACAGACTAGGCTATGGCAGAGAAGGAAGGAGCCCAGGTCCAGAACAGTCCTGGCAGAAGTCACACGTTTGGAACTCCGTGTTCTGACGGAGGCAGGACCAGCCCAGCCACAGCCAGCTGGGGCAGAAGCCATGAGGACCAAGGCAAAGCTCTCCACTTCCTCAGCTGGAGACAATAAGCCCAGCCACTCACCTGCTGCCTCAGTTTTGTCATCTGTAAATGGGTACAATAATACTCAGAAGGCAGCTGTCATGATGAAAAAGTGTGTACAAAACACCCTCAAGAAGGGTAGCTACTAGCATAAATATTGCCCCATCTGAGACAGCGGAGTAAGCCCCGTTTGACTTCTTGACGCTGTGAATATAACAAACTTCTTGTGGTGCTGGGTTTATTTTTATTTTTATTTTTATTTTTATTTTTTTAAGTTTTTATTTTTATTCCAGTTAGTTGACATACAATGGTATATTCGTTTCTGGTGTCCAATATAGTGACTCAACACTTCCAGACGTCATCCGGTACTCATCACAACAAGTACTGAGTCAGTATTTAAAAGACTCTCTTAGGCCGAACCACTCCACATCAACCGGGTGAGGCAGGTAGAGAAACGTGCTCACCTTCCATTTCCTCAGTTTACAAAACTGAAGGCTGAGGCCCACACCTTGGGGGATGACTAAGCATGCCCCCAAACCAGGATTCCCTTGTCTCAGGCCACAGGAACGGACCCCAGGGTGCACCGACTTCATGCACACAGGGAGAGGGACCCAGGGGTGCACTGACCTCATGCACACAGAGAAGGGGACCCCAGGAGTGCACCGATCTCATGCACACAGGGGGAAGGCCTCAGGACCGAGATGACCTCAGGCAGACAGGGAGGGAGAGCCGGGGATGCAGCGGCCTCACACGGACTGGCGGCAAAGGACAGGAGCTCTGCAGAGCAGAGAACCACCAAGTCCCCGGAGCGCCAGGGCAGGCCCAGCCCAGCCAGAGCCCCTCCCCCACCCCCTGTGGCTCCAGCCCATCTGGCAACCATCTAAATGGGGCAGGAATGTTTACAGGCTGCAGGCCCTGGCCCGGAAGCCTGAGACTCCCCTGCTCCCCGAGGCATCCGGCGGCCAGGTGGGGCGGATCCAGGGCGGCAGGATGCTGTGAGAAGACCCAGCTGGGCCTGGGCGCTCCCTCTCCTCCCTCGTGGAAATCAGGCCTGCTCTTGCTCCCGTGGGTTCTGGTATTTTGATAACTGTGAGAGGTCTTGGGGAGGGGAGCAGCCGAGAGCCGGGCAGGGACGCGGAGAACCTGCGGCGGCGGGCGGGGCTAGGCAGCTCATTGGCCTCCTGGGACGTCAGTCATCACTGCTCTGCGAAGCTGCGGAGGGGAGCACCTAGCAGGCTTTGCGGGGAAGAGGCCGGGCCTGGGAGCTTAGGGCTGGGCAGAAGGGGTGGAAACCGGCTCTGGGGAGCGGGTGTTGGCCCTCAGTGCGCCCAGCCGCTGCAGAGCAGCTGGACCCCGTTCCCAGGCCTGCCTGAGGTGAAACACTGGTGCAGAAGCTTTCCGTCAGCCAAGGAGGCTGCTGTGAGGTGCGCGACTGGCACCTTTGCCCGGCCTGGCCTGGTGCTCACGCTGGCGACCCAGGAGTCCACCTTCCTTCCTGTCCCTCACCTACCTGCGGAAGCCAAGCCTTCATCAGACCCTCCTGAGAGTTCCTGCTGTCTCTCTTCCCAATCCACCTACATGGCCCCGGCCCCGCTGCCAGCCCTCTCTCCACCACGTGTCATCTCCCACCTGGGTTCTGCCCTCACCTTCCCCACCTGCCGCCAGCGTCTCCTCTCCACGCCCCCGGAACCCATCTATCACTCCCCTCGTCCACCCTCCGCAGCTCCCACTGCTTGGCCCTGAGAATAGGGATTCCCATTTCTTTTGCTCACCCAGGGTCCTCCAAGGACGGAGCACACTGCCCCGCAGAGTAGGTGCTCCATACTTGTTGACTAAATGGAATGGAGTGGGGGCCGGAAGGAAGGAGGGGAGAGCTGCCAGGCCTCCTTGCCCAAGGGAAGTCAGACAAGCAAAGCAGAAGAGTGAAGGGAACCAGGGGAAGTTGGAGTGGCGCCGGGACAGCCAGAATATTCTGTTAACTTCATTTTACCCCAAGTGGTTCAGACCATGCCGGGCCAGGCTGGGCTCGTCCCTTCTCAGAGCCTGTGAACCGGGCTCTGTGTAAGAGGCCCCTGAGGCCCCTTTGTCCCCGGCCCTCTCTGCAGAGCTCGCCTGTGCGGTCAGGACTCTTGCTCAGCCACCTCCTGTGACCGTGTGTTCACAGGACCGCCCTTGTTGAGTCGCCTCTGCCTCCCAGGACTTGGACAATCCCAAAGGGGATTCTGAAGAGCCCTGGGCAAAGCCCCAAGGCACACTCAGGCTGACCGGCACCCTCAGGGTAGATAGAAGTCCTCTTTCCTTCCCCCAGGAAGCTCGGTCACGGCTCCGGCCCCTCCCCGCCCCCACTCCAGGGCTGCCTGCTCTGGCCCCGCACCAAGTGGTTAATGCTGCTGCTTCAGTTTGGAGCCCAGAACTAAACCCAGCCGTCCCAGGAGCCCTGGAGGGAAGCTGGCCAAATGTGGGGGAGCCAGTGAGGAGAACGAAAGCATCCATGTCTGTGCCGGGGATGGACGCCATCAGCTGGAGATTTAGTTGTTCCCCTGGAGCCACCGCGGGGCGTGCGGAAGCTTGACCTCAGGCAGGGGATGGGGCTTGTCCCGCGCCAGGACTGAGGCTCAGTCTTCTCTGTGTTGAACCCCACCATCTAGCTCCATCTGGAAAGAACAGAGAAGAGCCTGGGCTACAACCCGCCTCCGGCCCCACCTCTTCTCTTCCACCCACACAGGCAGTCCTGCTGCCCCACATTCCCTCCCAGGGAAACAGAGTCCACGGGAGACACCGGCTGGGGTGAGCAGTTAGTAACAACTCAATGCATCCATCTTTCCAGAGGGATTAGCACTGGCAGGCTCTGGGATTTAAGCCAAAGCAGCAGAGCAATGACGAGGGGATTTGAAGCTCTGGCCAGCAGGTTGGGGCTGAAGACAGGGCCTGGGACCCCTCCCAGCGGCCTTGAGCCCACTGCAACATGATCAGCATTAGAGATGCGGGCCTGGGCTTTGTCGGCTCTGCCACTCGCTTGCTGTGCGGACGCATCACTGCACCCTCCTGACCCAGTTTCCTCATCTGCACAATAATGCTTCCAGTCTCCTCAAGTTGTGGTGAAGGGCAAATAAAATAATGGCAGTCGGCCGCCCGGCACAGGGCGGGCGCTCGGGCACCACTTCTTCCCATCCTTCCTTCATGTAGCAAGCGTGTGGCCGTTTTCCTGGAGGAGCAGACAGAGATTGGACTTGGACGGGACGTAGGTAAAGGCGTTACACAGGTGCACTTGAATCTTGGTTATTTCCTACAGCCTAAGGTGACCGGACCGTGGAACTGTCCAAACCCTCCCTCTACCTTTTGCCCCGGGGCAGTCTGCAAATCAGAGAATGTGGCACAGAGGCTGCCAGGGACCTTGGGAGATTCAAAGGTTCCCACCCTCCCAGTCCCTGCCTCCACGTCCTGAGAAATCGCAGGCCCAAGGCCCTCTGGAGTTCCTCCCCAGAGACCGGGAGCTCAGCAGCCGTGTCCTGCAGTCAGCACTGAGTCCACTGTCCCATCTACTGCCACCCAGACCTCAGCGACTTAAACATTTATCATCATCGCTCATGCTTCTGCGGACTGACTGGGCTCAGCTGGGCAGTTTGCACTGCCGGTCCCAGATGGGACTACAGTCAACTGTCCCCTGGGGGCTGAAGTCATGTGAAAGTTTGGCTGCTCTGGAGGTCCCAGATGCTTCCCTCACGTGGCTGGGCCGTCATCAGGGAGTTCAGCTAAGGCTGTCCACCAGAGCACCTACACGTGGCTGCTCCATGCGGCGTGACCATCTCCTAGCGGGCGACTGGCTTCCCAGAGGCAGCATCCCAGGAGAGAATGCCAGGGAAGCCAGGAAGGAGCTGCAGGCTTCTTATGGCCTAATCTCAGAAGTCTTGGAACATCACTTCTGCCACATTCTGTGGGTCAGGCAAGACCAAGCCCAGCCCAGATTCAAAGCGAGGGGAATAGGAGTCCACCTTCTAATGGGGGGATGAGCAAGTTCACACTGTCAACGAGCATGTGGCTTAGAGACAGTGTGATGGGCATCTCTGGAAGATAGTCTTCCCCCCACCTACCAACCTGTTCTTCCCAGGCAAAGCAACTTGTGCTAAAAGGGGAAAGGAATGAGCACTGTCCCAGGAGTCAGATGGAGCTGGGCCTTACTTGCAGTCCACTCTGGGGCCAGCCAGCTGTCACCTACACTGGAAGGGCAGCAGGGCTGTCCATCTGGCTTCAGGTGTCTCCCCATATGCTTTAGGGGTGGTTCTAAGGATGAAATGAGATCACCTGCTTCTTTCTAATCTAACAGGTGTTCACAAGCCACTTGTTTATTCGTTCATTCAACGAGTGTTTGTGAGGGGTCTACTTGTACCAGCCCAGAGAGGAATCTGGCCTGGCCAGGGGACACAGGGTTCAACAGAAGATACACGATTGCTGGGGAGGTTACGAAGCACTGCTCAGCACGGGAGACCTGGGGTGGGCAGAGTATCGGCAAGGGAGAGGCTGTCTTTGATCAGGGAAGGAGACATGAGGGAGGGCTTCTGCCCTCAACCACAGACCTGGCCGTCCTCTTGAAGGGCCCATGCAGGTCTCCAGGGAGGTAAGGAGAGGGGAGGAAGGGTTCCCCAGATGAAGCAGGGTATGGGAAGCCTGGCAAGTTTGCAAACGGCAGGCCGGCGGGCCGCCTGGATGCGCGAAGGCAGGAGAGGGGTGGCCTTGGGAAGGGGAAAGGTCACAGGGGAGAGGATAGGAAGGAAAGGGTCTGCCGGCCATGGAGAAGTTTGGACTTTAAACCGAGGGGAATCTTGGGACGACTTTACCGTGATCAGACCTGTCTCCTAGAAAGATCGAAAGGCTGTGTTGTGGAGAATGAAGTAGAAGGAGCACAGCAATGTTACTCATTATTCAGTTATTTACTAGATTCCAGGTCCTGTTCCAAGCTGTTCACGCTGATCACCCTACTAAACTGTGTAACAACTCCATAAGATAATTACCAGCATTGTCCCCATCCTACAGATGAGAACACTGAGGCACAGAGAAAGTCTCCTGACCAGAGTCACCAAGCAAAGAAGTAGCAGGGCAGGAGAGCTGAGCCAGGAGGGCTGGCTCCCGGTCCTGTCCGTTCACCTTGGGGCTTGCCCCTCTGGGCTGTGACCCAGATAAGAGACACGGCAGGGCCAGAGGCTTCCTGCTCACCCGTGGGTTGCAGGGGCTGGCCCAGAGCCTGGCAGGCGACGGGTACTCAGTGCCTGCATGTGAGCACGTGAATGAATGAAAAGAGGACCCGAGAACCCGTTCTAAACCTCCACATCAGAGGGATTATTAACCTTCCTTTCTGCTCACCTCGTCGGCCGCACCCACCACCCACCCAGCCCACTCTGCACCAGGGACGCTGATGGAAAAATAAGGCGCTGAGCCTGCCTGCAGACTGACACGCAAGGCTCCTCAGAGACCGTGCAGACAGACGCAGGCTCCTTTTGCACCGCCTGCTGCAGCGTTCAGGGTCCCCGGAACCAGGCTGTGCCTTTCCCCCACCGCGCACCCCAGCTCCATCGCTCCCCATCCGCCTCCCGTCCCCTTAGAAAGTGCCAAGTGTCCGTGTTGGGTTCAGAACAAGAGTCCCCGCTGGAGGGCTGCTTGCAGTGGAGCTGGGAAGGCGCCCCTCTGCAGTATACACTGAGGATGTGCCGGGAATTTCCTGAGGGTCTGGTGCCGGGAGAACTAACAGAGGCTCACTGGGGACAAGCCGCACTTTGCAAGCAGCGTGGGTCCCAGGTACAGAGACAGGCTCTTGCCCACACAGCGAATTGGAGGCACAACGTGTCATCTCATTAAATCCCCAGTGGCTGCCCGCCCATCGGGGTTCCAGCAACAACAGCCCAGCTCTCTCTGGCCCGGGCCTTGCTGTGCTCCTTCTGCATCAGGCACTGGACTCCTCATCATGTGCTCTGTGCCCAGAGCTTTTGCACACTGCCTCGACTGCTTACCCCTGAAATCTAACCCTCCTAATGAGCCAGAGCGAGAGCGAGAGAGAGAGAGAGAGAGAGAGAGAATCGGCCCCATGCGACAGGTGGGGGAGCCCAGGAGCTGAAGTGACTTGGCTCTGTGAATACGTGGCCAAGTCAGGACTTCAAATCCAAGTGTAGTATCTGCCCCCTCACCCTTTTGCTTCTCATGTGTCTGTTTGGGACATGGACCGTGTCTTATTATAAAACTCCAGAGAGACAGCACTTCTGACAGAAGGCCTCGCAGAGAGCCAGGCTTGGGGAGTGAGAAAACGAAGGACACCCTGTGGACAAGGGCCCCAGAGAGAGAAGTGGCACAGAGCATGTGGTGTTGGTGAGCACTGAATGCCAAGGCAGGTCAGATTTCCTGCCCTTCTGAGGCCAACAGGACGGAGAAGCGATGGAAGGAGGGAGGGAGGGGGTGACTTTGTCATCTTCGGCCAGTCACCTGGACTAGGGACGGCCCCGCAGAGGGTCTGTTTAAAAGCCCGTGGTTTAGTCTTTCAGTCCTGGGGGTAATTCACTGCAGGGGCCACTCTTACATTATTTCTTCAAAGCAAGTTCTGTGTCCACAAGGAAAGGAGGTCTAGGAGAGAAGGCAGCTCTGGGTTTTACAGCTGGGCTCATGGAACATAGTATATGACATCAGCCAGGCAGTGATGGAAGGGAGACACCTGTCATAGCAACAGTCTAGTCCATCCCTGCCAAACCTCTGGGCAGGAAGCATCTTAGCTCCAAGCAGCCATAGGCTGGGTCAGTGGACACAGGAGCTACCCCTCTCTCACCAAAGGTCCTCTCCCAGGGTTGGGTGCTACAAGACCTCTCCAAGGACCTGCGTCACAGGGCCAGCATACTTGGAGCTACTCCTGTTCTAAGACAGCCATTGCACAGATGAAAGCATCAAGCCCTAAGGAAGGGAGGTTATTTGCCTGAGATCACACAGCAAATCAGCGTGATCAGGCTCAATCCTGGAGTTCCCAAGCTTTGATTTCTGCTCCGGGCTAACAGCGATCCTCCTTCGGGATGGGCTGTGGAACCAGAGAGCAAGCCGGCCTGTTCCCGGACTGGCTCCCTCTCCTCCTCTGTCTTGCTCTCCAACACACCCCACTCTCCCTGGTCAGGTTAAGTCCACCCTGTAATGCCCTTTTCTGCTGCTGTTCCCACCTTAGCTTGCCTCCCCCTAGAGCCTCTGCTCCTGCACATGTTCCCTGCAAGACTCTACTCAGCATTTGGACTTTGAAGGCACCTTCCCCTGACCCTCCAGCCCTCCATAACTGTTGTGTTCCCTCTCTGGGAGCCCTCAGGTGACTTTGCATCACACTCGGGATGGAAGCCGTGGTTCTCTGTGGGGCCCGCCTGCCCCTGGCCTGGCCTCTTCCCAGCTGTTCAGCCTTTCCACCGCACGCAGCTCCCTTCTGCTCCAGCCACGCTGGCCTCCCTGCAGCCCCCCAGCCTTGGAACACATTGGCACCCAGGGTCTGGCACTGTCATCCTCCACCCACAACTCACCCCACGCTTCTTCCTGTCCCCAACTCGCCTCCGTAGAGGTCCCTACCACCGCATTAAATCTGCCTTTGCACCTCTCAACTCTCTGTCCTAAGGCTCACTCATTTTCTTGCAACACACTCTTTCAAAGTGATTGCCTGAAATTGGAGTATTTAGTTAGCTAATTAGTTTATTGTCTGACTCCCCCATGAGCACACAGTCTCCATTAGGGCAGGTACGTGGCCATGTCCATTGCCGTGTCCCTCACCACAAGAACAGTGGCCCCTGGGCCCTCAACTAATAAGTCGATGAATTAATAAATAAATAAGCTGTTGTAATAAAACAACATCTCAGAATTAGAAGGAGCAAGGATTCCCATAGTGTGTTCAAGGTAAATTGTTTTGGGGAAGTCTTTGTCTACATGAATCACTTGAGTCATTCAAAATAGTGTGTCAGCACTATTCTAAGGTCCCAATCTCATGCGACCCCACAAAAGAAGTATCAGGTAATGACGATCTGAAGATGAAACTAAGAAAGCAATTCCACTTATACGAGCATCAAAAAGAACACTCAGGAGGGGCGCCTGGGTGGCTCAGGCAGCCGAGTCCAACTTCGGCTCAAGTCATGATCTCACCGCTTGTGAGTTTGAGCCCCACCTCAGGCTCTGTGCTGAGCCAAAATCTGAACTGAGGCATCTGGCTCTAGAGGACATGCTCTTAAAAAAATTTTTTTAACGTTTATTTATTTTTGAGACAGAGAGAGACAGAGCATGAACGGGGGAGGGTCAGAGAGAGAGGGAGCCACAGAGTCCGAAGCAGGTTCCAGGCTCTGAGCTGTCAGCACAGAGCCTGACGTGGGGCTTGAGCTCACAGATCGCGAGATCATGACCTGAGCCGAAGCCAGACACTTAACTGGCTGAGCCACCCAGGCACCCCTAGAGTACACACTCTTAACCATCATGTCGCATCTCAGACAATGCTGTGGCCTTCACCTGATAAGTGTCAGACCCTTCCTCAAACCTTTACTCATCAAAGCCTACAACTGCCTTGAGAGAGAAGTATTGTTTCCCCATTTTACAGATGACAACACCGAAGCTCTGAGAGGTTGAGTACTTGCCCCTGCCACTCCTGGTGTCATTCTCCACCGGGTCTGTCTGACTCTGGGGCTGGCCCCAAGGTTCCGAGCCATCTCTAACAGAGAACTTCTCTTTCCCTCAGACTGTCTCAACCAACACAAACCAACAAAAATCATGTGTGAAGGAAAGAAAAGCTGGAATAAAAACCCTGAAATTCCTTAAGTTCCCCATCAGGGCTCCTAACACCTTCACCTTTCAGTGGGTTCTCTCTGAATCCTACACCCACCTGCACCTCCAGCTATGGCCATATTCCTTTCCCTTCCTTCACAGGTAATGATCTGGCGGGGGGGACAACATTTACAGCATTATCTCTGCTTTTTGACTGTCCCCATTGTTCACTCCCAGGCAGCCTGGCTCTGTCCCCACATCTCCAACCTGCACCCCACCAATTGGTCCTAATGCACACTTCTTGGACTCTTATCCAGGACCTCTCAATAGCCACTGACCCTGCTAACCAGCATCTCCTTCTTGAAACTTCTTTTCCCCTGACTCCTCTATTAAACATCCCCCTGGGCCTCCTGATTTCAGTGCAGTGGAGGAGGACAGTTTTGTACTTGGCTGCCAGCATTTCACCTCGTGTGCTGAGGTGACCCTCCACCTCTCTACCTCAAAGTGTCCTCTGAGGCTAGACCCCTCAGCTCAAATGTAAGCACAGTTAAAACATGGAGGTGATGCCCCAGGGGCAACCAGCAACCTGCAGATGGGAGCTGGTGGGTGAACACCCCATCCTTGGGAGGGAGAATTCTAAGGTATATTCTCCACAGTTCCCAAAGGGGTCCCGATGGGCTTGAGCCCACTTGCCCATAGCAGTCATCAGCCTCCTTATTAGCTTGCTTCCTCTCTTTCTCTCTCCTTCTCTCTCGCTCTCTCTGTCCCTCTCTCTCTCTCAGTCTGCTTCCTCACTCCAGCTTTTAGGGTCATCTTACAAATAAACCATCTGCACCCAAGCCCTTGTCTAGGCTCTGCTCTGGGTGAGGCACCATTATCTCACTGTCTTCCTTTACTTTCTGACCCATTCATTTTCCATCTCTTCGTGAACTTCTCCTTTAAGGGCACACCTTTTGCTGTTGTTGCTGCCCAGCCCGTCCACAAACGCCGCCCTGTGCCCTTCTGCTCCACACATTAGCCACATTAGCCGCTGACTAGAGCCTCCACACGGCCGCATCTCGGTCCACCTGCACCTCCTGCCTGCAGCACGTTCCTTCTGTTCCCTAACCTCCTGAGGAGCGCCTGCTCACCTTGCAACCCACAAAAAAGCACTGCACCTCCGCGGAGCCTTTCCCAACACCCCCACCTGTGCAGGTGGGTCTGAGTGAGGGGCGTTCCATACAACGGCCCAGTGAGGACCTTCCGGTATGTTCTTTGTCCCCTTTGACTACAACGTAAACTCCCTGAGAGTGGAGTCTGTGCGCTTCTGCCTGTATACCCCCGAAAGCAAACACAGTCCCAGCCTGTGCTTCAGTAGATGTGAATAGAAGAAGGAGCATTCACCCAAACTCTCTGCCCCTCCCTCCTCACCTGCCCCTCCCTAAGCAGGGTGTGGGCAGGACTCAGATCGCATGGTAGGTGGCTTGCCCCGCACAGAGCTGGCGCATGCATGGGCCTCAGCAGAGGGATGAAACCAGAGCCATCCTTTCTGAGGCTACCCCAATGGCAACGCTGCGGGGCTTCAGCTAATCTTGCAAACATCCAGGTCTCTTTAAGGGGCAGCGAGCGGGCAGGGAGCCCGAAGACAACATGTGCCTTCTATCTCAGGTCAGTACATGAGAACAGGGGCTCCCCACGTGCACACCTTCTTGGGATTTTCCAGACAAGCCCTACAGAAGGCCCACAGCCCCGCCTGACAGTGTCTGCAGCTTGTGATGCCTGGGCAGATCCAGGGCTGGCCACGGGTCAGCCAAGGTAAAGTGATCACTCCATCCAGCTCACAGAGGAAAAATACAAGCTCAGCGAGCCTTTGCCCAGCATCTTCTCCACAGCAGCCTCTGTGCGAGATGCGGAGGGGAATAAAGAATTGAACAAAAGCAGGGGCGCCTGGGGGGCTCCGTCAGTTAAGCAGCCGACTTCAACTCAGATCATGATCTCGTGGTTCGTGGGTTCGAGCCCCGCGTCAGGCTCTGTGCTGACAGCTCTGAGCCTGGAGTCTGCTTCGGATTCTGTGTCTCCCTCTCTCTCTCTGCCCCTCCCCCACTCACTCTCTGTCTCTCTCTCTCTCTCTCTCTCAAAAATAAATAAAAACATTTTTAAAAATTAAAAAAAAAAAAAGAATTCAACAAAGCAGGTCCCTGTCCTAGGGTGGAAAATCCACCAACCCCAGTCCCACACTTCTAGCACCGAAGTTCCAATTGAGAATAATCTTAATAAATAAGAAGGAGATTAGCTAGCATTTATTGAGTGCTGACTGCATATCAGGATCTTCTGAATATTTTGAAAACGTTATTTATTCCCCACAATGACCCGGGGGTGGCACAAGAGCCAGTTACGTTTTCAGGAATTTTGGAGAATGGGTGTTAAATATGGCTATTATTAAAAAATTAAACTACATAAATTCACTATTAAATTCTATTTAAAAAAGTAGTAAATACTCAAAAGTTTCTACTTCCCAATTATCTGGCTGCCTTCTCTTTTTCTCTCTGTTTTTGAGGCTGTCCACACCTATTATACTTCTGTGTGGTGGAAAAGCCAGGTGAGAATGGCCACCAAGCATCTCTCGGCAGCCGTATTTGCAGTGACATCACACAGAAATAGTGAAGGGCTACAAATCAGGGCTTGATTGGTTTATTTTTTTGTTGATTTCCTAGACTTAAGAAAGTGATGGAGGAGATATTAATCATGCAAATGAATCCCAAAGGTGTGCCTGAGTCTGCAGCTGTTATTTTGTGAATAAGCACCCCAAAAAAGAGAAAATAGTTTTCTGTACTCAGAAACGATCCTCTGATTCAGCAAAGAGCTCACGCAGGCCTTGGAAGAATGAGTGAGGTGTAGGCATGCTTCTCAGTGTTTCACTTCCCCCTCACTCATCAACGGAAACAAAGCGCCAGACAGCCCTTGGGTGGAAGCTACACCTGCAAGCATTTACCAGCAGGTTCCTGCCTCCGAGGTAGGTGCTACCTACAAGCCTGGCTTCCAGAGGGGAAGCGGTCGGGAGGGGACAGGGCAGGACTCCTGCCAGCAGCCCAGCCCCAGAGTCGGAGTTCTTCAACACACCTAGAGGAAGGGGCATCCCGGTCTCCCCGACCCAGTTTTCCCAGACCATCCTGGACAAGCCCACAGGGAGAGCCTGCTTCTGGTACATGCCGTCCGATCCCCCAGCACAGACAAGAGGGAGCTGCCCCACGGGGGAAGCACAGGACATGCCGAGGGCAGTGAGGGTGTTTTGAGAGGCAAAAGAAAGCCGAGCTGGGCAGCACCGGGCCTGGGCTGAGATGACACTTGCTGGAGCAAAGCCGTGGCTGGGGGTTAAAGAAAGCAGAGGGGCGGGGTGGGGCGGGGGCGGGGGGGTGGCGCTGCCTGAGCCTCCCAGAACAGAGTCCCAGGGCCTCAGTGGCTTTTACAGGGCCTGTGGGCACGAGCAAGGAAGTCGCTGCCATGATGCCAACCAGGCTCAGAAATCTGCCTACCTCCCGCGAGATGGGCCATTTCCATGATGTGCCCTCCCAAGGAGCACCCCCGCAGCAGGCCCATGAGCAGGCAGAGATAAAGAGGGCAGATTCGGGGACATTTCATGGGATGCAGAGCTGGCCCTGGTGCCTCATTCTCATGGCAACAATGGAGCCAAACTCCCTGCGGCCTGTGAGGCCGACCCCTTGCCACTCAGGTCCATTTCCAGCCTCTCCCACAAGTGTATCTGACGCCCCAGCCTCACTGTCTCCAGACGAGCAGGGTCCTCTCCCGCCTCTGGGTCCTTACACAGGTTACTTCCTCTGCTGAGGAAGTCAGGGAAGACTTCATGGAGGCGGGGGTGTCTGTGCTGGATACTGAAGAGTGAGCTAAGGTACTGAAAATAGCCCGGGGCTCCCATCTTCCACATGCACCCAGCATCTGTAACATAATGGCCCTGCTGTGGCGCCATGAGTGCTGTAACAGGATGCATGCTCTCTCTGGCACAGAGTAGGCACGCAGCAACCATGTGGGCTGCACAGCTTAGGCAGGTTGCCCAGCTTTTTACTAGCTGTGGGCCACACGCACCCACCTATACAGAGCTGCGTCTGACCTACAAAGCTAACAATTTCATATGTTCCAACCTAATAGCCTGCCTGTGACTCTGTAAACGGAGTTAATTGTGGTACCAGTCTCATAGGATTGGTGGGGGGATGCAATAGGTTAACACCTGTGCAGACACCTGGCCAGTGCCTGGAACAAGGCGAGCAGGTGTTCACCACAACTGCTCACACTTCACAGCTCCTACTACGTGCTGAGCAGGGTCCCGAGTGCCCTGTCTCGTTAGCTCCGGGGATCCCCCCGCCCCCTGCAGTTGTGCACGGGGCTGGACAGGCAGAAGTGTAGGAGCGGGCCAGAGGAAGGTGCCCACAGCCCAAAGCACCGGCACAGGTGGGCAAGCGGATGCCGACAGGAAACCCCAGTGCATCTGGCCATGGAAGGGGGAAAGCATTCGTGAGAGGCGGCCGCCTCTGGGCGGGCTCCTGCCCAGCACCTGGTGGGAGGCTTGGGGCCGCCCCTGGTCTTGTTGGCAAGGCCGGAGTGGGACAAATGAACCGGAATCTGGAGCCTACTGGGCACCTCTGGGTCTGTCATCATGCCTGATCACTGCAACCTTCTGAGAATGATGAATTCTTCCTTGCCTCCACCTTCCAAAGCTCCCACAATCCTACATTTGGCTAACGTGAAGTCAGAACCCCACGGGGAAGGGGATTCTGGGATATGTAGGTCCCCCTCCTTGGCCAGGCCGACGGAACCCAGTCCAGCGCAGATGGTGATTCCAGAGATAGCATCATGGGGTAAAGGGAGGGGGGATGGGTGCAGGCCTGCCCGGCACACTTCCCATTTCCTTCTCCAGTTAACAGAAACCCACTCCCCTGGGGAGAGCCCACTCCTCAGCACGGCATTCAAGACTCTGCCACCAGGCAGCTGCCTCTCAGCCCCTTCCCCTGCTGCCCCCCCCAGCCACCTGGCTCCTGCCATGCCCCAAACACATGACGCCCCTTCCCGACATCACAACTTGACAGAGACTGTTGCTCAGCCAGAAATGCCCAGTAGGCATCTTCCCCGCATCGCCCTCCACCCCCATCACAGAGCCCTTTGCATTGCCTACCCATCCCCCATCCGTCCTAGCCTCACTTTGGTGCTGGTATCCTGTCCTTCTCGAGAGCCTGTGGGCTCAAGAGAGGCTGATCCCATCCTCCCCAGGGTGCGTCCTGCTAATCTAAGCCACCCAACACAGGGGACCGCCATACTGGCTTGTTGGTTCAGGTCAGGTTCTGCTCTAAAGTTGCCCCAATCCAATTTCAATCCACGCCTGGAGAATAATCTCCCCATCTCCCACGAAACGAGAACAAAGACACGCATGGCCCCCAGTGGTGCTGACAGCCATCTTTGGACTGTAGAATGAAACCAACACAGTGAATGGTGGAGGGAGAAACAATCTGAGTTCCAGGTGACATCACAGAGTTGCCGAATGGACCAGCCCTGAAGTCTGAACTGCCTCCGTTGGAGATAACAAACTTTTTCTGTCGTTTGTAATTCTGAGAGCATCCTGACGGATACACCTGCTTCTTGACCAGGCACACCCGTATTCACGCCCCTTGCAGCCCAGTACAGATGTCACCGGCCCCCACCCCAGGTGGGAAGTCTTTGCAAGCCTCTGTGTGAAGCCCCTTCCTTGTGTACCCGCAGTGCCCTGGACCTCCATCTATCCCGGCTCTTTGGTACATCCTTCATTCCAGTCCCTGAGGTGTCGTCTCCCCTAAGAGTTGCTGAGCTCTTTAAAAGAGAATCATCTCCCTGAGACTAGAGCAAGATAAGTGTATCCGTTTAATCTCATCCACTCCACATTCGTTCAGCAAACATTTGCTGAGTGCCTCTAGGACAGGGAGTTCCAAGAAAGCATGGGTTTTGCATATACATGTGTGGAGGCAGGGTGGGGGTTACAGAGAGGATTCTTGGCTGGAGAGACAGGGGGTAGACGAGAGGGGAGGTGGGGGGGGGGGTGCTGCTGGAAGGCAGGACCAAGATACCAGCAGAGAGGCTAGACTTGAAGGCTGGGCAGGGGAGGGAGCTGAGAAAGATTTGGGAACCTAGCAGAGTACTGAAGCCAGAACTTCCAGAACACCTCTGAGAGGTGGCACTTCCCCACTGCTGGGAGCAAAGAGTGAGCTCAGAGAGGCTGCTCCTTCATGCATGCATTCATTCAGCTTACCTGATGGAGCATCTCCTGTGTAGCAGGCACGGTATTTGGCACTTGGGATTCATCTATGATCACAGAGTCCTCTGACTGAGCTTGCCCTGGCTCAGTGGGTCAGGGAGTTCTCTCCCTGAGACCTGGAGACAGTCACGTTCACCAGCCAAGGTGAAGACAGAGCTGTTAGAATCATAGTCAGCTTTCAGGGTCATAATCCAACCCCAGCCACAGAGCTAGGTAACATCTGGGAGTCCCTTCACATCTCTGAGAGTCTCTGATAAGTTCATACAAACTTGTTCTCTCCGGCTGGGTCCTGTCTGCACCCCCAGATCTCTGAACAAGCCTCCCAGATGCCCGACCCATGCCCTTGCGCTGTGACGAATTCCATGCACATAGGATGAGCCCTGTAAATATTTCATGCCTGTATGCATGGCAAATGCTCCCTCATGAGCTGTGTGTCAGTCAAGATTCGTGTTTCGAGTGACAGAAACCCAACTTGAACTAGCTGAGGCCAGAAGGGGAATTAACCCACTCACAGAATCCAAAAGATTAGATGATCAAACTGAGGAAAGGCAGGAACAGCTGGACCTCAGAACAATGGGAACCAAAATTGGACCAGAACCTTCTCCCTCCATCTCTCATCTCTGCTTCTCTCTGCACAGGGCTTCATTATCTCTGCCTGTAGGCCAATGCCTCCACTTGGCACAAAGGCTAGAGGCCAAGTTCCCCTGGCCTTTACCACCCTAGAGCCTGCGCCGTGGAGGCAGCCTGGAGACTCCTTTTCAGTTCCATCTTGAAAAGTCCCAAGCAGGGATTCTGATAGGCCCAGCTGGCATGCAATGCCCAGAGAAGTTGAGGCCTCTAAAAACATGGCAGCATCTACAGGAGTCTAGTGGTGGAAGCAAGGAGAAGAGAAACTTCTGGAAGATGGAGAATGTTTATGAAAAGGGGCAATGTCCCAAATATGGAGAACAGACAAGGATAGATAGCATCCACCATAGTCCAAAAATTGAATCAGAAGAAAGATTTCTAAGGAGTCACTTCTAAAGCCACCTACCTTCAGACCATGGGGGAAGGGAAGGGGAAAAAATAGTTACAAACAGAGAGGGAGGGAGGCAAACCATAAGAGACTCTTAAATATAGAGAACAAACTGAGGGTGGATGGGGGGTGGGGGGAGGGGGAAATGGGTGATGGGCATTGAGGAGGGCACTTGTTGGGATGAGCACTGGATGTTGTGTGTAAGCCAATTTGACAATAAATTATATTTTAAAAAAAGAGATGATTAGTGCTAAAAGAATTAAAATTAAAAGAAATAAAAATAAAGCCATCCACCTTCTTTCCAGTCTCCCTGTCTATTCAGTATCTGATAACAGAATTACCTGATTATGTTAAAAAGTACCCCAAACCTACAGTCAAAGGGATGAAGTTTAAAATGGAACTCTGCCACTTAGTAGCTAGAGCAAGTCACTTAACTTGTCTCCACTTCGGTGTCCTCATCTGTTAAGTGGGTACAGGTTTACATGGGTCATGTGCATGAATGTCAACAGCATAGTGTTGGCAGATGCCTTGTGCATGGTGGTCAGAGAGCTCAATCAGAACGTGAGTTCTGAGTCACCCGTGTGGCTTCCAAAGCTCCTAGTGCACAGTTTAGTTCCATGCGGTCACATGTATCAGCCCCAAGAGGGAATCTGGAAAACCTCTTCTCACTGCATCTGTGAGGCTCCCTTCTTCTAATTATGCCCCACCCTCTAGAAGTGTCTGTTCTTCTTGTTCCCACCACTAGCCTCCAGAAGACACTGCCATGCTTTTAAAGGCCTCTATTTCTGGGGCACCTGAGTGGCTCCGTTGGTTAAGTATCTGACTTCGGTTCAGGTCATGATCTCGCAGCGCATGAGTTCGAGCCCTGCGTCGTCAGGCTCTGTGCTGACAGCTCAGAGCCTGGAGCCTGCTTTGGATTCTGTCTCCCTCTCTATCTGCCCCTCCCCTGCTCACACTCTGTCTCTCTCTGTCTCTCAAAAATGAATAAACGTTTTAAAAAAAAAAAAAAGGCCTCCATTTCTCTGGCAGTTGGTTGACTGCTTGGTCAGTGGGAACTGGGAGGTGACTGGGCCAGGGTATGCACATGGAGAGGGGCCCCTTCTCCTGCAGTGACCAGGCTGCACCAAGCAGAACACTCTCTCTTCTGTCCTGCTCAGCTTGGCCACCTAAAATACAGATTTTCCCATGCCACTCTCCTGTTCAGGGACCACAGTGGCTCCCACGGCTGCCAGCCCTACAGGGATCTCCAGGCCCTCCAGAGTCAGGTACCAGACTCAGCCCTCACCCTACCTCCCCATGTTCCTTAATCACATGCTTATGCCACACTTGGGACACTAATTCCTGATATGTCCCGTGGTCTGCCCTCCACCTGCCCCATCCTGCCTGTTCCTCGGGCACCTGATCTCTACATGCCCCATCTTGCCTGACTCCTGATGCCCCCACTTTAGCCACCTGGACACTGCACATAACGAAAGGCTTGATGGGCGATACCGTCCTACACATGGTGACCCGGATACCTGCTCTCCTGAAACTTAAATTGGAGTCAGGGAAATAAGTTTCCTTTTATGGGATCCTGTTCTCCACCTTTTCTTCCAACAGTTAGTATGAGCAGACTCGGCACAGGCTTTTGGAGAAGTCATGTAGCTCGATCACCAGTCAGAGGACAAAAGATAAGATATTAATTTTCTACGCATGCACGAACAAGTCCATTGTCCACCATAGGCTTCTTGGATAGGGTCTGAGGCTTCTCAGACTCTGCTGGTCTTGATCTCCAAGGTGTTGGCTCCAGGCAGGGCACCTTCTGTCGAATTCCTTGGATCCTTAGGATGTTGCCACTCACTTGTTCTCAATAAAAACCCCTTGCCAACCACGTTCTGTGGGAGTTAGGCTTGCCACAAACTTCGAAGGACTACTGAGATGGAAGGTGAGGTCCAAGTGAGTGGGATCCCACATTCACGCCAACCTTAACCATGCTGTTCCCGATCACTCGCTTTCTAGTTTGAGAAAAAGAATCTGTGGCAAAGTCCGGTTTGCAAGTCACAGATCTAAATGACCCACTCAAATTCAAACACTTGCAGGGACAGACAGGTAATATAAAGGAGCAAATCAGGCAAGGCATGGGACAGCAGGGAGCAGTGCGGCCTGGGGAAACCCGTCGGAAAAGAGCAGGTGCCCCTGAGATCTAGCCACACGAAACAACAAACTTAGCGTGTCCAACTCTTCCAATTTTTCAGTAAATCTGCAACTTGATGTGGCTGTTTTCCAATTATTAAGACGTGTGCAGGTCAAACGGGCTCCTATTTCTGAACCAGATGCAGCCAGTGGACCGTCTGCCTGCAAGTCCTGGCTTGGTCATTGCCTTTGAGAAAACCGGGCCAGCAAGGACCACCGTTTCCTTGAACTCATTCACGAGACGGTATGGGGCAGCAGGAAGACCCGTCAAAAAGGCAGGTCTGGCCCTGACTAGCTGTGCGAGCTCAGATCAGCTCCCGAACCGCCCTCACAGGCCTCTGCATGAACGTGACCGTAACAGCAGAGGATGCTGCTGGGGGACGTACCTCCTGGTACACGTGGCACAAGGTAGGCACACGGCAAAGGGTGTTTTTCCTGTTCACGCCCCCTAGGTGTGTTTCCTGTTGCCCTCTGCTAGGTGGAGACCCTGTGTGAATGAAACAGGGGTGTGGGTAGGGGCTCCCCAGACCAGCCGCAGGGGTGCTGACAGCTCAGAAAGCCCCAGCCCGTCACTAAGAGGGATGAAATGACCACCTTCCGTCTCCGCTCTCTGGTGCACAGATGAGATGCGAGCGCCCCACCAGAGAGGAGCCGGGCGCCTGGGCCCGCGGCTGTCTGGCGGGATCATTAATAAGATAGATGTTCCTAATGGCTCCAAGAAGGATCATGGAGCTACTCATTATCAGGGGTTGAAATCGCTAATTATTCGTTTCTCTGCAGCTGTCACTCGTGGCACCCACCAAACCACAGGCCCCCGGCCGCGGTCCTTTCTCCCATGGCCAACAGGGGGCCGTGAGCACGCTTGGCTGGCCTGGGGCTGGGGCAAAGTCTTCTTCCTGCGTTCAATACTTATTAAAGTTGATTAGAACTCAATGCACCATAAAATCTCTTTCAAGTCAGTGAAATGCCTTTGGCTACAGATTTTTCCCCCCAGTTCTATCCAAAAGGAACTCCCAAGCACTGAGAGAGTATTGGAAAAATTAGATGCGGATGGAGAAGTGGGAGTGCGGCATTCCAGATTGGAAGGAGGGGAGGTAGTTGAGAACGGTTAGGGTAGAAGATAGCAATGCCTGGAATGAGAGGCATCCAGGACAAAAAAGGGAGTGTGGATTCAGGCGGGGTGGGAAGGCTGCCGGATGCACATATTTTTAGGAATGTTATTACCCTGGACCTAAAAATATGAGCCATGGCGTTCTTTAAAAGCGATCTAGGCCCTATTTACATTTCAGAGCAAACAGCATATTGTTTTCATCAGGGGGAAATAAGCACTCATGTTTACCTTATGTTTCCTTCAAAATATTTGCATTTCAAAGCCTTCTGAGCTTTAAGTTTCAGAGCTGTTCAAAATGTGGCACCTGGGCTTCTCCCAGATGGGCCATGTTTACAGCAGAAATCCATACCACCCAGCCAGGATGGCACCCCAAAAAAGGGCAGTGCCCCCTTTAAGGCCCATGGGGCACCCCCTAGGAGTGCAGCAGTTGGGAGCAAAGCTGGTGGCCAGATGAGGGATGGGAGGGTCAGGCAGCCTGGTCACTGGTCTTCTGTGTAGGTTCTGTGAGTTTGCCCCTGGTCAAGGATGGGGTTCATCCTCTCTGTGGACTTGGATGAGGGAAGAGATCATGCTGGTCTGCACGGGTCCTTGGGGGCCTGTCCTAGAAGGAGGAAATGGGCAGTCCTGGAGCCCTTGGGAGAGGGAGATGTTACACACAAAGCCCTGACTGAACCGGCACAGAGCAATGCCAGTGCCAGAGGGCTGGGCCAAATGACCTCAACCACCTCTTCTTGCCCCTAAACTTTCATTCATTCATTCACTTATTCACCAATCACGGAGGGCCCACTGTGCACTGGGCCTCAAGCTAGAAACTGGGGCCACAGTGATGAACAAACCAATCAGAGCTAACATTTGTTAGAAGCTAATTCTGTGCTGGGCACTGTTCTTAGTTGCCCATTATTATCAACTAGGAAGCTTTAGAAATCCCAGGGCCCAAGCCATACCCCAGAACAGTTAGATCTGAGTCTCTGCAAGTCACCATAATTTTTTATTCCCCCACATGGTTCCAGTGCACAGCCAAGTCTGAGAACCAGCATTCTAAGCGTTCCATAGACATGAACTCATTTAATCCTCAAACCACCTTCTGAATCAGGTCGGGATTATTATCCCCTTTTCAACAACGAAGCGCAAAGATGTTAATTCAGCCATGGCAGGGGAGCAGAGTCAGGATCTGAACCCAGGATTTGCCCTCCGGATAGCTCTGCTGTTGTACCTCTCGGTACCAATCCTGTCCTCACGGAGCTCCTTCTGTGGAGAGAAGCCAGTAGGCGGTTGAACCCAGTGTCAGAAGCAGCAGTGTCCAGAAGGGCAAAGTGGAAGGCACTATAGATGGTCCCGCCCCCAGCCATTCCCAGCTCCTCTTCACTTGCCTCCCACCTCAAGACTGACAAGTCAGAGACACCCCGTCCCAACACCTCCCTCAAAGCTAGGGTTCTGGTCGATGAGACGGCGTGGGATGCTGGGAAGGATTTTCCTCCAACATGACAGAGCAGGTGTGAAGGAGCGTCCCTTTCACCTTTTCGACCCATTCTCATCCTTCCGCCCGGGGGGGGGGTTGCCATGTGAGGATGTGATGTTTGGAGCTGCTGGCCCATGAGGAGAAGCCTGAGAGAATCAATGCCGTGAAAGCAACCCAGGAACAGCCCTCCCTCCAGATCTCTTGCTAAGGGAGGTAACTAAAAAGCCTTCCCTGGGGGCGCCTGGGTGACTCAGTCAGTTAAGCATCCAACTTCAGCTCACACGGTTCGTGAGTTTGAGCCCCCACTGGGCTCTCTGCTGTCAGCACAGAGCCCGCTTCAGGTCCTCTATCCCTCTCTCTCTGCTTCTTCCCTGCTCATGTGCTCTCTCTCTCTCTGTCTCTCTCTCTCTCTCTCTCTCTCTCTCTCAAAAATAAGAAATTAAAAGAAATTTTTTTAAATCTTCCCTGCTTTCAGGTATTCAGCTACTTACACCTGCATCAGTTAGAAGGAGGTTTGACTGGGATTAACAGGAAGCCCCAAAATAATGGTGGCTTATGCAAGGTAGAAGTTTATTTCTCCTTCATATAAAAGAAAGCTGAATGAAGATAAGCAGCACACAGCAATGGGGAAGCTTTAAAGTCATAGAGAGCCAAGCATCTTTTTTCTTGCTGCCCTGCCATTCTTAGCACGTAACTTCTACTCACATGGATCAAAAATGGCTGCCCAAGCCCCGGGCATCACATCTGTATTCCAGCTAACAGGGAGAAAGAGGAGAGGTGGAAGAAGCGCATGTCCATCCTTCAAAGAACACTTTCTAGAAGCTCTTCTGTTTACATCCCGCTGACTAGAATTTCGTGACATGGCTACATCTGGTTGCAAGGGAGATTGTGAACCATGTTTATTCTGGGTAGCCATGAGCTTAACCGAAATGAGGGATTCCTAGATAAGGAAGAAAGAAAGAAAATTTGAGAGCAATAAGCAGTCTCTGCCGTACAGCTGAGGCCACCTCATTAATCCAGATTGCTGGCCGACACTTGGGTGGAGAGGGGCTCAAAGATGACTTCTCTGACTGAGAAGAAGATTCAAGAGTTAGCCAGGCCAGAGGAAAGAGAACAAGTTTCCAGACAGGAGCAACAGCTTGGGCAAAGTCCTGGCAGGTGAGAGGTGAGGTGGAAGAGGCAGCAGGGGACCTAGCGGGGCAGAACCCTCTGGCCACGTGGAAAAATCTGGGCTTTCCTCTAAGAGTAACAGCCCCCCTGGAAAGTGTTCGGCAGGAAAGTGACCGGGGTTGCATTTCGGAACGCTCATTCTGGCAGCGTGGGGGCCGCACTGGGGTGGAGGAGGGCACACCCGGAGGCAGGGAGACCCAGGGAGAGGCTCCCGGAGGGAGGCCAGTGAAGGGATGGTCGTGGCTTGAAGCACACAGCGGCACTTCCTGTCACACACTGGGAGGCAGATGAGGGATGGTGCTCTTCAAGCAGTGCTCTTCAGAGGGCTTGAGTGCAGTGAGAGGCCACGCTTGTACCACAACCGAAATCGGTGCAGCTTCCTTTGCTGGCAGTCTTACTACAAAATGCAGCACTATACCATGTACACATACACACACACACACACACACACACACACACACACACACTCAGCTGAATTAACACGTGCTGAGCGTTGTATTTGCTTTACACTCTGAGGCAAGCTCCCTCCTTCTTCATGGACCATTTACGCTTTGCAGACCAGCACCAATCTGTGGAGCACACTTTGAAACATCACTGGCCTCAGGGCCAGAGGACACTGACTACCTCATGTAAGGCCGCCCTCTTGGACCAGGGAAAAGCCTGGTTTCTCTGCGTCGGAAGCAAGCCTTACTCTTTCCTTTTTCCTTTTCATGTTTCAAGTTTCTATTTAAATTCTAGTTAGTTAACATATAGTGTAATAGCGGTTTCAGGAGTAGAATGTAGCGATTCATCACCTAGCTACAAAGCGCAGTGTTCCGGAGCCTTACTATTTCTTAATACTGCCAGTATTAAGACGTATGATACTGACACTGTCCCGTGCCAACCTCAACCTTCCAGAGGTTACCTATGGCCTTTGCCTGTGGTCCAGGAGCGGCAAACTCCCAGGTGACCTGCCAGTGAGAGGAGGCCGGCCTGGGATCCCTCACCACCTGCCCCAAGTCCCTGGAACGTACAAAGCCTCCCCGGCCAAGATCTTTCCAGGAATAAGGTGATTGCCTTGGGAAAGGCAAAGGGCGAATGCCTCCTCAAGCTGGCTCCTCCAGCCGTGGGATGAGCTCCTGGGAGTGCCCCAGGTCCTAGGCCATTTAACAGGAAAGAATGGGGGAGCCTGGCCGGCTCAGTTGGTGGAGCACACAACTCCTGATCTTGGGGTCGTGAGTTCAAGTCCCACATTGGGTATAGAGAGCCTACTTCAAAACAAAACAAAACAAACCAGGAAGGAACAAAGGGCCCTGTGAGGTCAATCTGTGAGGTCACCGGCCCAGGACCCGGCCCCGCTGAACACCACACTTCCCACCTGGGCCAAGCCTGTCCATCGCCAGGCTGCCTCCTCCCCACTGTCGGCTGTTTGAGGGGCGCGTGTGTGCTTCCTCAACGCCCCCCATCCTGCCTGGCCCAGAGCGTGGCCCGAAGCCTCATTCCCATGTGCCAAACCCTGGCGGTGCATTCACTCATCTAATACTGAGCGCCAAGGAGTGCTTGTTTAATCCATTCATGGATTTACCTCAGGGCATCAGTGCCTGGAGGTTTCACCCTGGCTCAACTACTCGAGCCACACGCCCTTCTGGTGAGGGCCGACGTGCAAGAGCGGGCTTCAAGAGAGGAGGCCCCTCATTTGCACGCCAGTTCCTCAAGTAAAGGTCCGTCCCTTGTGTCCGCACAGGTTTCACTGGACTATTCCGGTGGCCCGTCTGTCAGTCAAGTGTCCGGAAGAGGAGCTCCAGGCCCTCCAAGGGGGACTCTGAGGAGAGGCGACGTGTGGAGCCCCCACTGGAACGTAGGGGACAGACCCCTCAGAGCACGCTCTTTGCAAGGGCTTTCCAGCCTCACTGCTTGTCGACCAGATGGCAAATGTAAGTTGGGGGAAGTAGTCCGAGGTGACAAGTAGGACCCAAGGTGACACCGAGGCTGGCAGGGCCGAGGCCGGGCATTGCCCCCAGCGCCCTGCCCATCTTCACGCATTGGCTCCTCCAAAGTGCCTAGAACAGGGCAACCCAGGCAAGAAGCTGGTATCATTCTCCTGAACACACAGGGTGCGTGTTGGACCCAAAGGGGACACCAGTCCCTCACGGAGGCCCTTTGGTAACACTGACCAAGGAGCAGGGCCGGAGCGCCCATGATCCTTCTTCCAAATGTCACCCTGAGAAATCAGGTCAGAGACTGGGAAGCAAGCCAAAGGACATCTGAGGACCAGACCAGCCACCCTGCCAGCTGCCTGACCCCTCAGTTAGAGGTCAAAGCGCCCACGCCTCTACCCTGCTTCTCAGGTCCCCCGCTGTAGGGGAAAGCCAGCTCCGGGCACGTCCCCCCTGGCTGGTTGAGCCCTACCCTCCACCCGGCCCCCCATCTCCAGCTTCGGGTTTCAACCAAAGGAGATTGGGACTTGGGAGGGGTGGGTAACCAGAGGCAGGCCAGACAGGGAGGAGAGAGGCAGTGAATGAAATTCTTTGTTTAAGAAAGGCTTGAGCCTTGCGTCTGCAAGCCCGGGAGAAGCATGTCATTTTGCTGGAAATGCGATTTTCCCTAACAAGTACAGAATTCTACATGACATGTTGAAAAGTGTATCTCTTTGAGAAGCTGCTCTGTATCTCAGAGGCATCGCCAGTACAGAACCATGTAATGTGGCAGTTGCCATGGCAACACCTCGTTTTCCATAGACAGGAAAATCAGAGTGGCTAAGTCGATTGAGAGGCCCCAAATAATGTCTCGAGAGCAGGCTGAGATGTGGCGCGGGCTTTCACCGCGCCTGGGGTGCTATTTGGGGGTCTCAGGGCTACCTCATATATGCTTCGTGGAGAATCCCAAGGGTGATGTTGAGTAATTCCTCTGCTTTTGTCAGACGCTTGGAGATGACAGAACAGGATTTGTCCTAGGCCACTTGGCAAGGCAATGACGAGGCCAGGGTGACCAGGCTCCTGCTTCCCCTGCGTGGGCAATGGGCACAGCTGAGAGACATTGCCTCCCTCCTCCCCTCCCACCAATGTCCCCTTCTATCACTGGTTCTGCTTCTCTCCCCAGTTGTCCTGAAGGCAGACATTGTCCCTTGAGATGAGCAAGTTAGAGGAGAACGTGTCCCCAGTATCTATCCCTACACGTATAGCCCACTTACATGTGTCCATAGCCACACGTGCTCCCAGTGTGAGCTCTCTGAGCACAGGGACAGGGCCACGCAGAGCAGGTGCTCCATCCGTAGGTACAGCATTAAATGGTCATACATGCTGAAACATACCCCAGGGAACCCATTCGCCTGGGGCCACAGCTCCGGCTCCCCAGGGCCGGGCACAGCGTCTTGCAAGGGGTAGGTAGATGGGCATGGATGCAACATCTTGAACTTGAAACAGACACACACACACACACACACACACCATGCTGAAGCCAAGGCTCTGCCCCGCCCACCAGCCTTAGCGAAGTACAGGCACTTTGCTCGGTATTAGCATAAAGCAGGGTAGCCCTTCTCCCTGCCTCAGCATGGTGCTTTGAGGAGGTTGGAAAGGGGTAAAGGCAGGATGCTCGAAGGGGAGCAGCCCAATTTAGATCCCAGGGAGGAAGCACCCTTACCCTTAGGGATTCCGGAGTCAGCACAGCTTGGCCCCGGAGTCTTCTGCCCTCCCCATTGCTCGCTGTCACTTGGCATTCAGGGCCCTCTGCCGTATCTGTTGCTGTGTGTCCCCACCCCCAGCCCTCCCGGGAGGTGGCTAACAGCTAACACGGGGTACAGGAACAAGAAAAGCATCCACCCGCTCTTTTATCCACAAACACAAGTGAGCGTGGGGGACCGGGGAGTGACGTGGGGGAAGAGGCACAGGCCCCCCTCAACTTCCCAGAGGAAAAATTTTATGAAACTGTCAGAGATGTAATAGAGCTGTCAGAAGTACAGGAAATCAGCTACACAGATTACAAAAACATATGTCAGGGACCTATTGGTTTCATGACAGTGTGAAAATCACAATTTTTCTGTCAAGATAGAAAATAGAAACAGAGAAAAACCAGGAGCACTTTAGCATATACACCAGCTGACGGCGGTAAGTCCAACCCTCCACGGTGGGGAGAGACCCTCGGGAACAGGCAAGAGTGACCTGGGCTCCCCGGCCCCAACCGCGGGGAAAAGCATGCACACTGCCTCGGTGCCCTCTGCCTGAGCAAGTAGAACTTCGTGATGGCTACACTCCCCCCAACCTGGCTGTGTGTCAGCTCCTCCCGCCGCCCCCACCTCCAGCTAGTGGCTGTCCTCCAAACGGCTGGCCTTGCAGCTGTGACAGGAGCATAGACAGTGACCAGTTCCCACGTCGGCCTGGCTGCCCAGCAGTGGGAGACCAGCCACAAACCAGGCCTCCTTCCTTTTCCTTTGTGAGGTTGTGAGACAGCCAGTGTGGGCCCCAGGCAGGGCACAAGGAAGGTGGGGCCGGGCAAGGGACCGGGGTCTTGAGAGAAACCATGGGCTGGAAGAGTCGCCCGCGTGTCCCTCGAACTCCTAGCTGCTGCGCATGGGGCTCCGGAGCCCTCTTTCCTCCAAGAAGCTCCGCAGCCCTGGGCCGGCCAGCCTGGCAGAGTTTCCTGTGGTTGTGACCAGAATCTGGGTGGAAACATCCTGCTGTCAATTAGAGCCAGGAGGAGGTGACAGACTGTGATTGCCCATCAGATGTCTATTGACACCTCTGAGCCCTGATCTCCTGAAATGTTCGCGGCCACGAGAGCACTTACCTTTCAGATGCACCAGGGTTTCACGGGAAAACAAACGCACACATGGGTCCCCAGGAAGTGTCTGCTCCGTGCTCAACTCCTTCAACTGCAATCAAGATGACCCCCATCTCTGCACGCCACATGGCACTTGAAAAAGCATTTTACATCTAGGGCTTGGCTGAGCATGTGTCCCCTCTTCTGTAAAATGGAAATGGCTTTTCCACCCTTACACTTTGCCCTAAAGTCAGAACAAATCCACCCCCCACCCCCGCCCTGCCCCGCCCCCTACCCCCGGCCCAGTTCCTGAAGCACTTCCTGCTTGAGCTAGACCCAGGCTTCCAGAAAGCAGACTGAAGATGGGATTCAACAGGCAAGGAATCTATTAGGGAAACCCCTGGAGAGAGAGAATGGGAGTCAGGAAAGACCAACGGGCAGTGCAGGTCCGACCCCGAGTAAAGGGAGAAGGAAGGGCACCATGCAGGCTAAAGAAGGGTTGGCAGGGCCAAAGCCAGGGGTCAGAACACATCCCTTGACTCCTGGGACATCCCTGCCGTGCTCAGTCACACACACAGCCCTGGGAGTCAGAGCACAGGGCCCAGGGTGGGAGGTGTGCAAGGTGTCTCCTCACCGCTAGCCCGGCACACCCTCCCACGTTCTGTCCCACCCCCACGGTACTCTCTGCTGGGACCGGCCTGAATAACCCCAGCTCTTCCGCTGAGTCTTGCAGTAGCAGATTCTTCCTCCAGGCAGCCTTCTCTGACCTCGGCCCCCTTTCCCCCACCGGCACCGCTGCCCGTGCTGCAATTGCATGAAGAATCCTTGCCCTCCCCCCCCGCCCCCCCAGCCCTGAGTTCTACTCACAGCCGTGCCTCTCTCCCTCCCCCACAACCCAGGCCAGGGACTGTGCCAGAGCTCATGAATGTTGCTGAATGGTGAGCACAGAGAAATGGCCCAGGGGCTGGCAAGGGCGTTGGAATCTGGGGGTGCCGATTCCAGGAGCCCTCACTTGAACCACTGCGAAGCTGTCTGCTCAGAGGTATATGCAGATTATTAGTAACAGGAAGAGCACAGGCACCAACTAGTCAGAATGGCAGTAGACATAGGCAGGTACTACCTGAGCCCAAACCCAGGATGCCGGGTCCACGCACTTGTGTGCAAAGAAACAGGCAGGTACCCAGCAAGCAGGCGTCCCTATCAATGAGCTGAGAGGCAGGGAGCATCACCAGGCACCATCCTGAAAGGGACATCTGGCTCATCTACTTGACAGTCCCTGCTGCTGTGCCAAGGGTGTGAGCTATCCGTTAGCTGAGATGCTGACCCCGTTATCCGCCCGATGGCCAGAGCAGGCCCAGGGCACGCAGAGTCCCCAAGCTGGTCTCTCCTGGCTGTAAGCAGCCTTGCCCACTGACCCTGGTGTGCTGTCCAAAGTTTACCCTTCTCTGTGCATGCCATGACATTACAAAAGGGTCAGCAGGCACCGGTTCTAGTCCGGCCCCATTACACAGATGAGGAAACTAAGGCCCAAGAAGAGAAGGGGTGCTTACTCAAAGACACTAAGAATAAGAAGCCCTTGGTTTTCATTCCAGGGCCACTGCTGGGTCTACTGTCCCAGGACACCTCTCCACTGCTCCTACCGACTTCGACCCCTTGTTGGGCTCCAGATCCACGTGGGCCTTCGTCCTCTCCTTCCATCAAGGGCCAGAGACGCCCAAGTCTCTCCCGACAGCTCCTGCGAGGAGTGAGCTCATCTCTCAGGCAGGTGTCTCCACCTTCTCTGATTCCCCTCTCGTTGGGGAAGGCATCATGCTGGAGTAGGATGTGCAGCTAATAAATATGTATGCAGGATTTTTATTACTTAATAGTTGTAAGGTTAATCGTCGTGGTGAACGCCTATATTTAATGTGTCAATGGAGCTGCAAAATGCCAAACTGAATAGCTTTAACACACATTAGTTCTACTTGTGAATCTACAAATAGGAACCTTGTCAGAAAAGTATTCAAACCAAGATCAGTATTGATTTTGGTCCTCGGGAAAGGCACTGGACTGTGACAGTTTAAAATGATAAATGTCTAGAGAATTATTTGCCCGTATTGATAAAAAGAAGCAGATATAAAGCTGACAGTCTCAGAGGCGTCACCGCTGAGTGAGGGCAGCACATCTAACATTGTTAGGGGGCTCTGAGCTAATCTCCCCTTTGATATGGAGAAGATCCTCATCTGATCTGGTCCTGCCCTGAGACTCAGGCTTGTAATTGCAAAGGAGGGGCCTCTCTGAGCACGTTCAGTCTGCTCCGGGGTTCCTGCCCCCAATGCCCCCACCATAGTTCTGGAAAGCTGCATTCTGCAGGGATTCCTGGGCCTTTCATTGCACTCCTGCTCCCCTCCTGCTCTCCTGGGCCTCTCATTGCACTCCTGCTCCCCTCCTGCTCAGGAACTTTCTGTGGCTCAGAAAGCAAGACTGAACGAAGTCCTCGGGCTGGCCTGAGCACTCAATCCCAAATGGCACCACCTCCCTCTCAACCTTGTCATTCAAAGCTCACCCCACAGGACCTCTGTGCCAGCAAGACTGGAGGGCTGCAGCTGTTGTGAACTCCTGTCAAAAGCTCCCCCATTTCTCTCACCCAGAACATGGCCCCCTACTCATTTTGACTGTCTGAAGTGGACCCCACGTCCCCTTTATTCTCTAGTCCAACGCCACCAGGACTGGCCAGGATTCCCTCCTTGGCCAGACTCTAGTCAGGTTCTCCTGAAGCCTCTTCCCAACAGGCCTGGACTTTGGGACTGCCCTGCTCATCTCTGCACCGTCCAACAAGCAACTTTGCAAGAACACTGCTAAGTCCGTTTAACCAGAACCCCCCCCCCCCTGCCCATACCTGGTCACCCTCAACCTCCTGGGATGTCTCACCACCCTGGTCTGCTGGCTGATCCTGTGAGGTCAGTTTAATCAGAAAAACCTGACCCCCAAGGCTTCCTCTTAGTAATTTTCTATCCATGGACCCTCACCCTGCTCCTTGGCTGTAAATCCCCTTTTCCTTGTTGTACTTGGTGTTGAGCCTGATTTCACTCCCCAGCAAAACCCATTGTCGTAGCACTGCCCTAAACACCGTGTTGCCTTATCCTCTTTAGCAAGTATCATGAATGCATTTGTCTGTTGCACTGGGTCCCGTGCCCAAAGAGCATGCCCCTCACTCACAGCTCCCTTACTCTGCCATATTTGCCCTTTGCACCCGTTTCAGATACACTTGTATGTTGGTTAAATCTCATCTGTCTCCCCCCAACCACAACATAAAGACAGACACTTGGATTATTTTGCTCATCACTGTGGAACGGTGTCTGGCACAGGGAAAGTGTGAGGGTAAGTATTTGGGAGTGAATGAATGAATGAATGAGTCCTTCAAGAAGCCTTCGGGGGACACCTGGGTGGCTCAGTCGGTTGAGCGTCAGACTTCGGCTCAGGTCATGAACTCACTGTTGGTGGGTTCGAGCCCTGCGTTGAACTTTGTGCTGACAGCTCAGAGCCTGGAGCCTGCTTCAGATTCCGTGTCGCCCTCTCTCTCTGCTCCTCCCCACTCACACTCTGTCTCTCTCTCAAAAATAAATAAATGCTTAAAAAAAAAAAAAAAAGAAGTCTTCTGAATACCACCATCCCCAGTGATTATATATTCCTCCCTTGTCTTCAAACTGACAGGACGTTTCCAGCTCTCTTGTCACCCAGTAGTCTGCTCAGAAACCCTCCATGGTTCCCTATGGCTTAAGGACCAGGTTTGAACCCTCCAGCCCAAACTGCCTGGGCCCACTCCCCAAGCACCCCCTCTTCCCGTCTTGCCTGCATCTCACTTCCTGACTGTTGCCCAGGACCTGGCTGCTCTCTCTCTGCAGAGCACCTCAAGGCTGAGGCTTGTGGCGGACATCCGGCTTAGTCTGAGTGTGGCTTCGTGCTGTTCTGCCATCATGGACGGCCCCCAGTCAGCCAAGGGCCTGTCCTGTCCTGTCACCGCAGGGTCTGAGCCAGCACAGCAGAATCCGACCCCTCTGCTTGTCTCCTGGGGACCTTAGTCATGAGCCCACTCACAGGCACTCACGTTACATCTGGTGCCATAAAATTGTGTGACTGGACGCTATTTGAAAATACCAACTCATGGAGTCATTTTCCTCCTGAATTTTCTGCTTTCCTTTTCCTGCCCTCTGGTCTCTTGCCTCACAAAAGGATTGCCACACAGCAGAAAGCAGATGGTGCCTATAGGCCATCCTGGCTTTTGCTTCCAAAAGCATAAATCCATTAGATGAGCATGGAGGGCTTGCACAGAAAGAAAGAGGGAGAACCAGGTTCTCAGCAAGAAGCAAGAGATCTCAGAAGAATCGTGAATCGGGAACGATTTCTCCCCAAACTGAAAGAGTTTTCCCCAATGTGGAGGGAGGAAAACAATGAAGATTGTCTCTCAAGGAGAGGCGATCTGTCCACTGCGGCAGCACCAGGGAATGTGTAAGAGCCTAGAGCAATGCTCCATGAGATCTCATGGGGGTCAGGACCGTGGGCAGCCCCCAAGAGGAGCCCATGCTCGAGACAGGGCTGGACGGTGGCAGAAAGCAGGCCGCATTTTGAAGGAGCCCTGCAGGCCTGGCAGGTGGCAGATCCTGGGGATAGAGGGGTGATGACCAGAGGGCCGCCCCCTAATTCCTGGGCACACTGGATCACACCTCCACCTGGGAGGCGGGAGGACTACCCCAGAGCAGCTGAGGTGAGGGGTTCCTGCCAGTCCCACAGGATGGGCCGTAGAGCAGCTGTGAGCTACAGGAAACAGGGACCAGTGATTTGCCTAAGGCGGCTCAGCAGATGAACCAAGATTCATAACCACCACCTCCCCACCAGAGGAGGTGCTCCCTGAGATCAGCTGCACTCCTTCCTCCCCATCACTTCTTACCTGCCCAGGCAGGTGCCCAACAAGAAGAGGTGGGACTCTGCTGCCAGAGGGCTGGCTCCCTGGCACTGTGGGAGATGTTTCCTGACCTCTCCCATCGAGAAGAGACTGGGGGTGGGCACCTGGGTGGCTCAGTCGGTTAAGTGTCAGACTTCAGCTCAGGTCAAAATCTCACGGTTGTGGGTTCGAGCCCCTCCATGACAGCATGGAGCCTGCTTTGGATCCTCTGTCCCCCTCTCTCTCTGCCCCTCCCCTGTGCGCTCTCTCTCCCTCTCAAAATAAACATTTAAAAGAGGAAGAAGAAGAGACTGGGAGCACTGGTCACCAGTGGATGCCCAGGAAGAGCAGCAGGGTGAAGACACGGGGCAGTGTGGCTCACTGTGCCAGTGGGGGCAGTGGGGAGGCCCAGTACCATCATGCTCACTCCTGGGCCCCCCGGCCCTTGCGGCAGGGAGAAGGAGCTGTCTTGGGCCTCCACCCACATAGCAACCAGGCCCCCGTCTTTACTCCACGTGCTCATGGCCACTACCTAAAGCTTCTCTGTCCTGCCTCCAGAAGGATCTTGACATTACCCCGAGCAGGGGTCTCCAAAGAGGCCTTGAGAGATCCCAGAGTGGGACCACTCACTGTACAGTTTTGGTGCTGGGGCCCAGAGAGGGCAAGCTTCTCATTCAACATCACACAGTGGCTTGGCGGATCTGAGACAGAAACTAAGCCTCCTGCCTCCAGGAAGTGACTCTTTCTAGCACCCCTGGTACCTCACAGGAGCGTGTACCTCCCAGTGACTCAGACCCCCACAGCCACAACCAGCCAACATAAGGACTGCCAAGGGGTATGTGGCTTTAACCAGGCAGGGAGACCTGCATGGGAGACCTGGGCCCTAGCGCCCTCCCTGCAACTTCCCCTTTCTGGGCCTCCACGGGGCTCAGAAGGCTGGTTTCCTCAAGCAGGAAGGGAGGGCAATGGACCAGGTAAGCAAATATGGGGCGAGGTGTTGGTGCACTAAAGAAAAGGAGGCCAGGCGGCCAGGATCCCACCATCCTGCTGTCACCAGAGCAGCTCTGCTTTCAAATGCCTTTCACCTGGAGCCTCTGCTTAGACACGGAAAAGGGATCCCACTACTCAGTAAATATGCGACACTTCCCCGCCCCACCCGCCACCCCGACCCCGGGCCCCGTGGAGGCAGAGCCCAAGAGGCTGCCCCGTGCTCAGCAGGAGGAGGCTCACGTGGGCAATCGCCCACCGCGCTTCACCAGGGACACACTCAGAGCCATCCACGGGCCCACGGCAAAGTTTAGAGAAGAACTTGGACAACCAGCACTCAGCACTGCAGCCTGGGAGGAGAGGGTCACCACCCCTTCTCCAAGTGGCCACGTCCAGAGCCTCAGGCCAAGGGACAGCCCACCGGCAGGGCTTCAAGTCTTGCAGCAGGCAGTGAGCTGTCGTCACAGCCCCGAACGAGAGTCAATGAATGCAAAGCTGGCGTGCCTGGAGTGAGAAGGTGGGTCTGCCTGCCCCCTTCCCCTGCCTAACCTTGCTGTGGAACCCTGAGGTTCCACAGAACAGAGCATGGAAACCACCGGCCTGGTCCCATCCATCATTTTACACATCGAAAAACAGAGTCGCAGAGAAAGGAAGGCGGTTGTCAAGATCACAGAGCCAGTCTGGAGAGTAGTTTAGGTCCTAGGACACAGTAGGAAGGGAAGAGCCCTGGGCGTCCTTTTTCTAGAATCAGAAACCACGGCCCATCAGATGAGTGGACAGAGGACCCAGGAGTCCTCAGATGGTCATAGGCAAGGTCCCTTGCTCCCGGAGAAGCTGAGCGTTCTGCCCGGAAAGGAGACCAATCTCCTACCACCGGGCACCGCTATTCCCCTCTCGGCTCCCCGCCTGCCCTTCCCTCCTTCCAGGTCAGAGCAGACGGAGCCCCTCCGCTCCCACCGGTGCCGGGCCCGCGCTCTGCTCGTAATTACCCTGTGATAGATGTTGGCGTTGCTGCTAAAGGTATCTGCGTGCAGCCTTTATGGTCATTTTCCAACAGCCCAGACCTTTTAAACTCTCTTGTGGGAGCAGGTTAAGATGATTATGCAGATGGATGGACCCTGGTGCAATATTATGTCAGCGATGGAGACGTAGGAGCTGCAGACGGGGCGCGATTACTGCTGAGAGGAGGCCGCCGCGGCCAGGGCAGGACAGAGGGGGCCCGCGCAAGAACCCTCCCGGAGTGCCACACTCACGCGCATTCTCACACACACCGTAACACACTCTCACCATAACACTCACACACCCTCGCACGCTGTAACACATGCACATACACGCACACACTCACATTCTCACACTCCCATTCTAACACTCACACGCACTCACACACATGCTTACGCTCACTCACACACTCCCCATAACACACTCTCACTTGCCCATAAACACCGTAACACACACTCTCGCACATGCACACACCCTCAGGTACACACCCGCTCACACACACTCATCCTCGGCCTCTCTAGTTAGTTGTCTGGTTACCGTCGGACTCTGTCCCCATGGAAACGGGAAAAGTCAGCCACATCTGGTGGGATGCCAAGAAGGCACAGGTCTTCGGGGAGGAGAGGCAGCCGAGGCAGACCTGCTCCCGAGCTTGCCTGCTGGGGACGGGAGAACTAAGTCATATGCAGAGGTGGACCTCCAAAGGCCAGCCTAGAGAGCGTGGCCCAAGGGACCAGCACACTCCCGTCAAGCCCCGGGCAAGGGTGAGGGGGCCACACAGAGGTGTGGACGGGACAGTCCTGCCGCCTTCTGGAGAGGGCCCCACATCGGGCGGTGCTTCCCCTGCAGAGTCAGAAGGAAGAAACAATGGCTTGCAGACTCATTTCCGGGAGATAGAAAGAAACTCCCCACGACAGGCTCCCCTTGTCCCAGTTCCAAGAGCCAGAGAAGAGCCTCCCAACACTTCCCTCAGCAGCGGCCTGCCCGCAGGAGGCTCAGTGGCCACCCCTCAGGGCTGACTCCACTAACACCCTCCCTTCAGCAACACCAAGGACGCAAGGCCCAGGAGGAGCACAGCGTGGCAGTTCTGCCTGGAGCCACACAGGCGGGAAGGTAAAGTGGAAAATGAAGGTAAAGCACAGAGGTTCCTGGGACGAGGGCAAAGCGCAGCCCTCCGGCAACCCTCCAGAAACAGAGCGGCTTCTCCTCCAGACCGCAGACAGGAGCCAGCAGGGCAAACGCCCGGTGTGCTGAGGGAGGGTGGGGCCGTCTGCTCTGACAGCAGCGGGAAGCACGCATCACCTGTGCAAAGCACCTGGCACGTAACAGGCCTCCCAAACAGCAGCGGTTAACAGCGCGAGAGGTGTTCACAAGTCCGGCCACGTGTGGTTCACCCTGGCCTTGGCGTCTATAGCCCTGACACCTCCACGAATGGGGTGGCGGCGGCCACTGTGCTACCAGCCATGTCTGGGCTGGCCCAGGACTTGGCTAAGCCTGAGCCTGAGCCTGAGGGAAAGAATGGCCATGGGGAGCTGGGGGACAGGGACAGGGGAACGAGAACACAATCTGTCCTGCCTTTCCCATCTGGATTCCATTCCGTGACTGAGTGTAAGGGCTTAAGCCACAGCCTGTATCTTCCGAAGCCAGGAATTGGAAGCAGGTAAGAGAAATGGATTCTTCGTGGGTACAGGAAGCAGAAATCTAACACCGACTCCTATCACCACCTGCTATGATTAGAAGCTCTTACTGGCCAAGCACCCACTAGGTATCAAGCTTTGTCCTAAGTAACTACCATTAATTCTCTCCACTGCTCACTCCAAACCTGCAAGGGATATATAATTATCCCCATTTCATAGGCGGAAATACTGAGGCTCAGACAAGCAGTGTGACTTCCCCAGGGTCATTCAAGGAGGAAGGGGTCAGGCCCGGCACATCGAGCCTGCAGAAGTGCCCAGTAGAACAAAAGAATCAGCATCTAAGGGCCCAGGCTTTGGAGCCAAACACATCTGGGCTTGAATCCCAGTACAGCTGACTCCTTAACTGTGTGACCTTAGCCGAGTGATTAAACTGCTCTGAGCCTCCGGTTCTTTGTACATAAGTTGGTGTTAATTATGCCCGTCTCCAAGAGTCACCGTCAAGACTAATGACACTGTGTAGGAAGTGCCCCAGACCACAGCAGTGCCAGCTAAGCGGGAGATAGGATCACCCTCTGGGAGGTAAGGGCCGACCTGTCTGGTGTACCGCCGGACCCACAAGGTCTCAGAAAGCCTGACACTGAATAAATAGCTGTGGAATGAATGTGGGCTTTTTCCCCATTGAAAGGAAGCATGTGCTCATAGGACAGGGGAAATGGAAATGCATTTTTAAAATGTCACGCCTAGGTGCGCCTGGGTGGCTCAGTCGGTTAAGCGTCCGACTTCGGCTCAGGTCATGATCTCGTGGTTCGTGAGTTCAAGCCCCGTGTCAGGCTCTGTGCTGACGGCTCAGAGCCTGGAGCCTGTTCGGATTCTGTGTCTCCCTCTCTCTCTGCCTCTCCCCCGTTCATGCTCTGTCTCTCTCTGTCTCAAAAATAAATAAAGGTTAAAATGTCACGCCTAAGTCCCACCTTCAAAAAATAATCGCTGTTCTGCTTTTACTTTTAGGTAAATCACTTGAGTCCTGTGAATTCCTCACCTCCCAGCTGAGATTTGTGCCACTCATATTTCAGCCAAAGACTAGCCAGGCAAACCAAGCCAGTGACTGTCCCAACACTCAGGCCTCCCTCCCCTGCAAACCCACCTGAGTTAGGACAGGCAGGGAGACCCTGCCCCGTCTCTGCCACCCAGCCACAGTCAAGACAGAAGGCTTCTCCCAGGAATGGTGGCCACTCAAGCGATTGGGACTTTAGAGCTGCCATTGTGTGAAGAAAGTGCCCAACCAGACCCTTCGAAACAGAAGCCTTAGTTATGGCGGAGGGAGGGGTTGTTTAGCCAGATCACCAGGAGGTGCTTGTTTCTGGGAAGTGGACTGGCCTACATGGCCCTTCGTGCCCTGTGCTTCCCTGCCATGTCCTCTGTGTCCCAGTCACACCAAGCATCCACACTGGTTCCCAATCGGTCAATTCCCAACCCCCTGCCCCCGCCCAATTTTGTGTTTTTCCCCTCAGTGTTCTCCTCCCCTCCACGTGGCACACTCACATTCAGCCTTTAAAGTCCCACTCAAGTGCCACTCCTTCCACACCAGGAAGCTCTCCACAAGCCCCAAAGTTAGTGAGGTGGCCCCGTCCCAGGTTCCCACACCCCATGGGCCCACTTCCACGACAGTCCCACCACCCCCTTATCATAGCCTGGTTACTTGTCAGACAGGAGTTCTTAGGGGCATGGCAGAGTGCTGGGGACAATGGGACAGGGGAGAGCTGTCTGGCCCCAGCTGATCCTCTGATCCGGATCCTCTGCCCCCAAAGACAGGTCTACACCTCCCAGTATCTAGAACTGAGTCTGGGAGAGGCAGCTCACTGAATGTGCAGGGCAGGGAGGGAGAGGAGATGTAAAGAAGAGGACACGGTGGGTAAATCATAGGGTGCTGGACGGGACTTTCCCGTGGGAAGATGTGCCAACAACGCCATCCGGGAAAGCCGGTGACAAGCAGGGCCCGCCAGCTCCCCGCTGGACAGCGGCCTGTAACCCCTCTTCCCAGATGTCTCCATCCAGGACCACGCAGGAGGGATGGGACAGCTGAGGCCTTTGGCCAGGGGGGAGCAGCATCCACTGTCATCCGGGTGACAGAATGCTTTCTTCCTCCAAGCCCGGCAGGAGGAGGGCCTCCGGGAGAATCACTCCTGGACACACGGATGCCTGCGAGAAGCAGACACCAGCTCAGCACACCTGCTGGGTGCTGGCTGGACGCAGAAGTGGGAGGCATGGGGGGTGGGGTCTTTGCAGGGCTTGAAACATGTCCCCTGGAATTTGAGGTGCGAGGGGACACAGGAAGTGGTGACTGCCACAGAAGCCTGTGCTTGGAAAGGAAAATGGGACCAGGGCTTAGGGGGCCAGGAATCAGAACATCGCATGCTGGCATTCCTGGCACCTGAAGAGTGCAGAAGAGGACCTCAGGGCTCCACACGTATGACACACGAGCACAGAAGTTAAAGGATGAGGCAGGAGTCCTGGCCTCCCAGGAGGCCATCAACCAAGTGAGGCCACACCTACCAGCCGGGGAGTTGGAAGCATTGACCCCGCTGGCGGGAAGGGAAACTGAGCGAGCCTTCCTGGGAGCACCCCAGGGATGGAGGGTGCTAGGGTGACCCTGGACACGGCTCCTGAGGAATTCAGACTCGCCTTCCACCCAGAGACCACAGCTACCCAGCAGGGAGGAGGAACCCTATAGAGCCAAAGCAAAACCCATCCATTTCACTGATAGAGGATGAGGGACACAAGAAGGTCTCCACACCACCTGCTCTGGGAGACACGGGGGGTGGGGGAGAAGCGTTGCGGACAAGAAGGCTCTTCTCCTTCCCCACTTCAGGGAGAGGCCCCTGACACTGCCGTGAGGCTGAAGCTTCAGGCCGGATCACAGCAGGTTCTAGCAACTGTAAGTGGCCAGAAGTCACGGGCCGGCCCCTGGCATCGTAAGAAACAAAGAGGGAGATTCAGTAGGGCAAGAGGGATGGGAGAGAAGGAAACCACCCAACGACTCCACTCCACCGAGCTGGGATCCTTCACTGAGCGCTACAAGGAAGAAAGGGAGGGAGTGCTGCAGAGAAGGAAAGTAAAAGGAAGAGAGGGGGAGTCAGACTTGTCACTGGAAGTCAAGACTGGGAAGCAGGTAGCCAGGGGTCCCCGTGCCACCGGCCCTCAGTGGCTGAACAAACATTCCTCTGATCCCCACCAAGTGAGCCCTCGTGTCCCAAGAAAGAGTGTGGCCGGTGTTCTCACCTCCAGCTGCCCAGTAGAATCACAGGGAGAGTCTTCGAAAAATATCCTCCCCAGAACTCACTCTAGACTAATGCATCCTGGCTGGGGGAGTGGGCTGGAAACAGTTTAAAATGCTCCCCGGGTGATTTCACACACAGCCACAGATGAGAACCAGTGGCCAAGGCGGTTCTCAGAGGGTGCTCTTGGGACTGGCAGGATCACCTGGGAACCGGGCGAAATGCAGATTCTCAGGCCCTGCCCTTAGGCACTGAATCAGACACCCTGGAAGTGAGGCCGGGCCATCTGCGCTGACAAACATCCGGGTGATTCTGATCCAGGTCAGAGTTGGAGACCCACTGCACTGCAGGACACCTGGAGGGGGCGTGGGAGGAAGGGGGAAGGTGATGAGTGGGACCCACGTGGGGCGGGAGCCGTAAGGCCCTCCCCAGGCAGCACCCCAGGACCCTGACTGCCTATCAAAGCCGTGTCTCCTTCTGCCCAGCACTTCAGCTCCCAGTAGACGGCCGGGCAGGCCCCGAGTGCTAGGTGTTTGGCACTGCGGAGGGGTTTGCTCTGTTGCACAAAATGCTGGGCTCCCCGTGAGCACCATCTGTTTACTCACTCTTGGTTTCCCAGGCATGCGCGGAGTGAGGGGAGCTGCTTGTTCTCCCATTACCCATCTTGATTAAGTCAGCTGGCTCCTTGATTAAGTCAACGGCCACACGAACAGAAACTAATAGTAATAATTTACTAATTGTCTCTAAGCTGGAGTCACTGTCCTCACCCACAGACAAAAGGGAGCCATTAACCGTCTCCCAAATTCCAGGAGCCGAGGCCCTGTCCCCGCCCCAGCTAGGAGGGCTGCAGGAGGGACATGCAAGTGGGCAAGGGGCAGGGGTGCTGTGCCGAAGACCAGAGATGCAGAGTGGAGGGGAGGGGAGGGTACAGTAAGGCAGACAATGATGAGGGCTCAGAGAACCAAGGCGAGGAGGGAACGGACTCACCCCGCCATCACCAGCTCCCATCCTCGCCTCATCCCCGCTTGCTGCTGCTGAGAGTCCCACAGAAGCTCAGCCTGCAGTGCCTGCACTCTTGGCTTCATCTTTTACCCAGCAATGCTTTTTTGTACTACCTCCTCCAGGAAGCTTTCCCAGGCTGCTATGTTAGGAGATGGGCTAAGCACACAGGCCCGGAGCTGCACAACAGAAATGATCCATGCGCATGCCTCAACCCTGTTTAACAGGTGAGGAATCCAGGGATGGATGCAACAGGTGCAGTGACTTGGCCAAGGTCATGCAGTGACCTGGAGGCCAGCATTCAAACCCAAGTCTTTGAGCACAGGCTCTTCCCAGATGCACAGCCAGATGATTGCAGCAGTGGTGGTGCGGGGAGGGGTGGGGGGCAGAGTAGCTGTTCTTTCTAAGCACTTTCTCCTCGAGTGTCATCTTTCCAACTGCTTTTAAGGTAATCAGTTGACGGGAGTGTCGCTTTGACTGCGGTGAAAAGTAATGAAAGAAAACAGTGAACAAACAAGCCTGTAAGACACAGAAAGCAGGCAGGCAGAGGGCCCTTGCTTTTCCCACGCTCTCTCTCCCCTGAGCCAAGAGCAGGCCCTGCCGGCCCCACCTGGACCACCCCCAGGCTCCCTCCGGTCTGTGCGAGGTGCCTCTCCTCTCTAGGAGCTCCTAATCTCCCATTACCAGCTCCCAGACCCACTTATGGGGACTTGACAGCTCCCCCGTCTAGACTGCAGACTCCTAAAGTCTTAATTGCTCTTTCATCAACAGAGAAGGGCTGCTTCTTCGTCAAGCAGCCAACCACTCAGCGAGTCCTTGTCAAGCTCCTGCAGGGTACCAGCCACGCAGGGGATTCAGAGATGTCTGAGGGTTTGATGGATCATCTGGGGTCAGAGGAGGACAGTTCAGATGCTGCCTGGGCTGGGCCTCTTGCCAGATATTAGGCTTCCAACGAAAATGCGCCCCAAGCCATCTGGGTGCTCCTCCGGCTCTCTGGAGAGGGCAGGCAGGGAGGGAAACTTGGGCTGCAAATGGCCCCCCCGGGTTGCCTTTCAAGCACCTGGTCCCAAGGCACCTGGCCTTGGAGTGTCCCAGACTGGTGCTTCGGCATTGCTCCCCTCCTTTATTGAGCACTTACTAGGTGCTAGGCGCTGTACTGTGCCCAGGGAGAGGGCACAGCATGCACGTGGTCCTTGACCAGGTGCAATTTACCCTCTAGTGCTGTAGCCAGGCTAACCCACCCTCAGTCTCACTCCCGAGCTGCCCCAGCCAGAGGTGAACTAGAGGGCAGGTATTAATGGATGCTGATGGCTCCCTGGGTGCAGCTCCCACCAGCTGCATTCTCCCTCCCGACATCTCCCCGTGAACCGGTTCTGCCTATCCCTGCCACCTAGGTGGCCCCGGGTCCACAGCAGTCTGCTCTGGGTGCCAGCGCTGCCTTTCGCCCACCAGGCCCCGGGGGCATGATTTGGTTGCCACCATCAGGGTCCATGAGCTAGAGCTACAGCTGGGTGATGCTCCAAATCTCCTGGGGACAACGGAGGCCGGGGTCCATGGACACCTTTTATGCCTGTCCCCAGAGGGCAGTTCCCAGGGGCCCAGCGAAACCACAACCTGTCCTTGGCATTCAGGGCAGAAGAGAAGAGCTCTCCTTTGTCATCATTCTGGAAAGAATGGCTCCCTGGAGGCAAGGCTCTGGGTTGTCACAAACAGGACTGTCAAACTGAGAGGCATTTATTCATCTCACAATCGCCTAAGTGCCTCTGGTTTAAAAAAAAAAAAAAAAAAGCCATCGATTGTGCACAACATGCCAGCCTGTCACTGGCTTCTGCCTTGAATCCCTACTACCACTCTCTGCAGTGGGGAATCTGGGCTCAGAGGAGGGAAGGGACTCGTTCGAGTCACCCGGCAAGTTCAGGGCACGCTGGAATCCAGCCCCACTGGCTTCCAGTCCAGACCCCCCAGCATCCTGCCTACAGCAGCTGCCTCTGAAGACCCTGGCCTTGCCGTAGGCACCCAGGGGCCTCACCGTGGATTAACTACCTGAGGCCGTGCCTCCCTCTCCACCAGCCGACACTGTGGCAGCTACTGCAGTCAGGATGAAATAGAGCCGCGGAAAAACGAGCAGAGCTGCCGCCATAAACCATCTCTCTCTGCCAGAATATCGCCAGGTGCCTCTCCCGGGAGGGGAGACGACACTATCAGGATACGGCAGCTAGAAAGGAAGAGGGGAGGGTGAGGGGCCCCATCTAGGTCCACACAGACCTAGGTGGGAGGTTGGAAGGGGGAGGGGAGGAAGGACATTCTGCTAGACGGAGACCAGGTGCTGTTCCATAGACTGCAAGGGGCGGGTGGGGGTGTCCAGTCCCATCTGCATGGGGACTGTGTTTCTCCCCCCGACGTTGGCCATGTTTCTGTAGGAGAGCCCCACGGTGGCCTCGTAATGGAAAAGTTAGGGCTCTGCTGTGCTGATATGTCCATCAAATCTGCCCCCGAGGGGAGACGTCATGCCTTCCAGAGCACAGAACAATGGACGCCCAGCCGAGGGTGTGTGTGTGTACATGTGAGCGTTCTCCCAGACACCGCTAAAGGAAGAGATCAATTTAGAGAATTAGAAGCCAGCCCACTTTGCATGGCTTCTAGGAGGCATGTACGGTAAATAAGGATTCAAGAAAAGAAATGTTGCATCATTCAATTAATTTTAGCTTTGACTCGCAGTGGCGGTGGTGGGGGGGGATATGGGGGGGGAGTGTAATCAATACCAAGCATTCAGCTTGCTAACATGAAGCACATTTCATACAAAGCTGGACATTTTTCTCCTTGTCATACAGAATTATCTTAATTATTGTTTCAAGGAACAGCCTTATATAGCATCATCTAGTAGTCCGGGAGGCGGCTCAGAAACTCGTCACTGGAATAATTTATGATTTTTCTTTCTAACATCTTGGTCTTGTTTGATATGCTTGCCATTTCTCCCTGACAGGGAGGTCGATTAAATCACATTTATATTGTAAACGTATGCATTGCTTTTTACCCAAGGCGCTGGATGAAGAGATACAGGGGCCCCAAGGGAGGGAGAAGCCAATCCACTTTCATATTGCAAATTTCTGCTGTTCGGAAGAAATGAATGGTTGCCAGGGAGAACTGGGAATTACTTGAGGATGCAAAATGTTATTTTAGAATCCTTTTGAGAGGGTTTTTTTTCCCTCCCCCATCTCCTCCAGCATTTTCACTTCCCCAGCTGCTAATGGAAGCCAGGACCAGTCTCTACGCAAACGCCAAAGGAATGCACTTCACCGGCATTCTTCAGGGGATCGGCCAGAGCCAAATTTCGTCCTGGCCGACCTTAAGCAGGCTGCCTCTTGGCCTCAAAGGAGAGTGGGAGCACGCAGAGAAAAAAGGAGCTATTCACGTTTTGCAAGGCATTTCATCCTCCCGTCCAGGGCTAGATGGGGCCAGCCACTCTGCAAGCTGGTAGCTGGATCTGGTGGGAGGTTTTGTAAGTAACAGAAAGTGTTCGAAATGAAGAGGGGAAAGGTCATTAGCAGGGGCCAGGAAGAAGTGACGCGGCACCATCATTAACCTAACCGAACTAATTAGGAAACATTCAGGTTTTATAAATTATGCAAGACGCTCAATTTATACTTTTTCAAATTCCTACCATAACATAGATAATGAGGGAACATTTACAGTAACAGCGTAACCTAATCAAGAAACCCTTTCATTAGCATGAAATCTTCCAACATGGTGTTTGCGAGCACAACAAACGGAATTATAGATGTCAGGGGAGGCCAGGGGGAGGACTGGATTGGGGGGAGGGCTGGACGGGAATGCTGATTTCACATTTGGCAAGGCCCAGGGCTCTAAGAAACCTCCCTCTCCCACCTCCAGCATGAAATAGAGCTTTCCCAGGGCTCAGATCTGCAAAAGGGCCGGAGAGATCTGGAAGGTCCCTGTGACTTCCCAGCTCACTCTGGGGTGTGAGTCAGCCGGTGGGTAATTTATAACTCCCTCCTCTGTCTGGACCCTCTAATCCTAGAAGACTGATAACCAGGGTGCAGACAGCCCTTTCTACAAGCTGAAAATACCCCCTGGAGGTCATGAGTCAGGCTTCCCTTGAAGGTGCTGTCCTCTGTAAATATCAGACAAATGCCTTAAGTTCCATTCCCAGTGGAGACTTTGCCTGGGAGTTCTGAGCTCACTGCTAGTGGACAGAAGGCCAGGAGCACAGTCCAGGTGCCATTTTGAATCCCAGGGATTCAAAGGAATTCAAGAGATCCCACCACATTATCCAAGATCAGTGGGGCCAGTTGAACGTCTCCATTAAGAACTCCCTCCCTCCCAGGGAGGTATCTTCTGTGCTACACAGTTATAAAGCCCTTCAAAGGCTATCACAGGGAAATGGAAGAAAACCCAGCTCCCAGTGACCTTGACAACTGCTGACCCTCCCCGTACTGCGTTGAACAGGGACACCCACGTCAGTCAGCTTAGGCTGCCACAACAAAATCCCAGAGGCTGGGTGGTTCAAACAACAGAAATTTATGCCTTGTAGTCAGGAGGCTGGGAAGTCCACGGTCAGGATGCCAACAAGGTCTGAGGCTTCTTCTCTTGGCTCGCAGGCCACCACGACCTCACCGTGTGCTCACCTGACCTCTTCTTTGTATGCACACAAACAACTCTCTGTCTCTCTTCTAACAAGAGCACTAATCTCACCAACTCTCATGACTTCATCTGCCCATAATTACCCTCGAAAGTCCCCACCTCCTACTACCATCATTTTGGAGGTTAGAGCTTCAATATATGAATTCTAAGGAGACACAAACATTTAGTCCATAACACCACCCAAATGGTGTGTCTACCCAGAACGTGTAAATGTGACCTTATTTGGAATAAGGGTCTTCATAAATGTAATTTCATGAAGGATCTTGAGATGGTCTCATTCTGGATCTTCAGGGTTAGGCCCTAAATCCAGACGAAGACACAGAGGAGCAAGCAATGACAAGGCAGAGGCCGAGACTGGAGTTATGTGTCTACAAGCCAAGGGACATCAAGGGTTGCTGGCAACCGCCAGAAGCTGGAAGAGACAAGGAAGGGTTCTCCTCTACATCTTTCGGAGGGAATGTGGCCCTGTAACCCTGACTTTGGACTTCTGGCTTTCAGACTTTAGAAAGAATAGATACCTGTTGTGCTGAGCCTCCTAGTTTGTGGTTATTTGTTACAACAACTCTAAAAACAAATGCATGAAGCATTCATCTCAGTTCTCCAGAAAAACAGACCCAATAGGATGGATATATACACAAAGAGACTCATTATACAGAATTGGCTCATGCAATTATGGAGTCTGAGGAGTCTAGCGATGTGCCATCTGCAAGCTGGAGACTCAGGAAAGCGAGTGGTTTAGTTCCAATCTGACTTCAAAGGCCTGAGAACCAGAAGAACTGACAGCATTAAGTCCCCATCCAAGGGCAGGAGAAAATGGACGTTCCAGCTCAATCAGGCAGGCAGAAAGGGAGAGAACTCTCTTCCTCTCTTCCTCTGCCCTTTTTGTTCTATTTAAGCCCTCAAAGGATTGGATGAGGCCCATTCACACTGGAAAGGGTAATCTGCTTTACTCAGTCTACTGATTCAAATACTAATCTCTTCCAGAAACACCCTCACAGACACACCCAGAAATAATGTTTAAGCAAATATCTGGACATCCTGTGACTCAGTCAAGTTAACACGTAAAATTAACCATTACACTGAGCCTTAATGTCCACCATCTGCAATAGTAACAGTGTTGTGCATATAGTAAGTGCTCAATTAATGTCAGCAGTTGGTATGGGGTGTGGGGGGGGGGGCACGCTGAGATCTGCCTCTGAGTTCTACCCGCCAGACCTAGTTCTAAGCCTCCAACGCCAGGGAGAACAGCTATCTGCTTCCTCTCTTCAGAAACCTGAAGACAGGGGTATTTTATGCTCACAGCCACATATCCCTAATTCCTTCCACGGCTTCTTACAACACATAGTTGAGTATCACCTCATTATTCTCGTAGCTGACTTTTGGGCAAACCAAAGCACAAGCCATGAGATGAACCCAGGTGAATGGAATGAAAGTCCCCATTTCACTGCTGCTGGAACCATTGATTTACCCATTCATCATTCATTCATGCTTTCATCCATTTATTCATTGAACCAAAGACTCTAAGGATCCCCTCAGCACCAGGGTGCACGCTTGGAGTTAAGGATACAATGATGAAAAGACAGAGTCGCCACCCTCATGGAGTTTCCAGACCAGCTTGGACATCACGTCCACCCACCAGGCCGAGGCCCCATTGCGAGGGAAAGGGCCCACCGAGGACAAACTTTGCCTCAGTCCTCAGTGCCTTGAGACCCAAGGGCCTTGTAGGAGTGCAAGCCCAGAGCTCCCTGGTTCTGTCTTTCATCAAAGTCTGGCTCCCCACCGCCACACCCCTCCCGGCTCAGTGGGGATATTACAAATGCCGTCACGGAGATTACCTTTGCTATAACCGTTCAGAGCGTGAGCTTCAATTACCCAATCGCTGGTTCTCTGGTGCAGGGAAAGCCACGTCAGTGCTGGGGAATGTTCTCTCCCACATCATTACCCAGGTTTCCATATTCCCTCCAGTAATTTGCAAGCTGCAGGCTGTAAATTGTGCAGGGAAGAGGCAGGGACAATGGTGTCCTGCTTTTACCCTCAGAGCCGTGTGGGAGGGATGGTTCTTGGGCTTCTCCCACTTGCAAAAAAAAAAAGAGAGAAAGGAGCAAAATGCTTCCAAAATTACTCCCAAATGTTCCTCTGAAAACCTTAGGCTGACCCTGGCTGCCAGTGAACTATTCACAGGGTGACAATTTCATAGATCTTGGTCAGTGAGCATAAATCTCCAGTTTGGGAGTGGGCCGATTATGGCCCCAGTTTTGGCAAGCTCTTTTGCAGATATTCCCAAACATCTAGCTGTTTGGCTCCAGAAGGGCACATCTGGATAATAAGCTAGAGGTTTCTCATCCAGAGGCTTGGGGGTCAGGGCTAGATGGCGCAAATGAGGGGCTGAAGTGCGTGCTTTCTCAAGGCGGTCAGGAAGAAAAGCACCTGAGGCCCACGCCCGACCCCAATTCCCATAAGCCTGCAGGGCCAGTTAGCAAAAAGAGACCTCTCCATTTTATAGATGAGAGGACTGAGGCCCCCAGAGCCTGAAGAAGGAAGGGGCTTAGAATTGATGGATTGTTGGGGGAAATTGTTTTTGAGGCTAGGTGGGACGATTCAAACGCCATACCTAGGTACCTATGCAGTGGGGTCAGCAGGACACAATGATCACCGCCTTCCTGCGGCAGAACGAAGGGAGGCCTGCTGACGGGATGCTCCGTGCCCAAGTTCCCGGCCAGTCAGGGTAGAACCAGGTAGTCAGATGCTATGCCCGCATACAGCCCGCTGGCAGCCTCTTCATCGGCTGGGCTAGGCTGAGCCTGAATGCGTCCCTTGCTCTGAACTAGATGAGAAAAGTCACACATCCACCTCTGGAGGTCACAGGCTAGATACTTCGTGACCGTAAGTAGAAATTCAGGAGGAAATGGATGTTTCAATTACATCTTTTTAGCACCTGAGACTTAATACGAGCAAGAGGCGAGCCTGTGGGGCAGGAAGCAGCACAGAAAGGAAGGAGGAGGGCAGGGCCAGTGTGTGCGGAGAAGCAGAAATACCTCCATGAAGGAAGGCGGCTCCCCATGGCGCCCTATTAAACACAATCACCCTTTGGTCCTAATTCCTGTGAGGCCCCACCGGGGTACAAGTCCTGCCTCTGGAGCCCCATGAAAGCTTTGTAGCCTTCAATAAACCTTTTTCAGCAGGTGCTTGAGCAGGCCTCTGTCCTTGGCAAGGAAATGAACCCACCCGAAGGGGTCTGTGAGCACCCCCTAACCAACACTTGTCAAGGCACAGCTTTTGTCCTATCTTCCTCCCCGGTGCATGGCAGCATCCACGTGTCAGCGTCCGGCCCTCCCCTACGGTGCCTGCGCCCTGGCTGCAGAAGAAAAGCACCTGAGGCTCAGGTCAGACTCACCTGGTGGGGAGATGCTAGTCACTGCGCCATGGCGGACACGCCCTGTGCTTTTGCCATTTTGTTACAGCCCAGGGGTGCGAAGGTAAAGAGCACTGAAGACAGAACAGAGGACCAAGCAGAGGTCACTGGGGACCAGAAGGGGCACCAGACAGGGGAGTCAAGGAGGTTTCCCGGAGGGGATGCCACTGAGGTGGACCTTGATGGAATGTCTGCCTGTGGGAAGAGGGTGGGGGATGGGAATTCCAGACAATGGGAATGGCACGAGGTAGGGTACAGGCATGAGTGCATGTAGCTCATTGGGAGAATGCGGATGTACCCTGTTGACTTCAGCCTGTCTCATCAGCGGTGTCCACTAGCACCTCTGGGGGACACGGGCAGTAGGGGATAGGGAGGAAATGCAGACGCATTTTCTTTCAAATTTCCTGCTTTGCTCTTATCAATTAAAGGCCAGCGATGTCGCCAGACGGTATTATTGTATGATGAGATATCCCGGGGATGGGGCTCTCTCCGAATTTTACAGATGAGGCGCATGTGGCCCAGAAAGGTGAAGTAATTTACCTGAGGTCACCCAGCAAGATAATGAAACAGCCATGACAAGGATCCATTTTTGCTGACCCCAGACCTGTGGCATCTTCCTCTAGACCCTTCTCAGGGCAGCCAGCTGTGAACATCTTTTGATTCGCTCCCCAGCAGACTCTGTAGCGAGGCCTTCCAGTGGCTGGCCTTTCATTACGTTTAATGCTGTTTACATATGAGAGAGAGACAAGATACGCAAGGCGGTCAGAAGGCAAAAAAGGGCACCCAGTCAAAGCCCCTGGGGGCCACAGTGCTCTTCCCTCCCCTCTCTACCTCCCCACCAAACCTTTCTGATTATTAGGAAAATAATTGAGGCCACCATCTGACTCCCAGCTGCGGGGCTGCAGCTGGGTCAGGGGATTGATGGCCTCTCCTGGCAGTGATGGAGGGGCTGGAGGCAGCCAAGGTTAGAAACGCAATTTCACAGAGGAGTTGAAGATGCGATGGGGGAGGGAGTGAGGAGCAAGGAGGAAAGGAGACCCACAGTTGCAGGAGGAAGGAGGGATTCCTGTGGAGGGCTGCCGAGGGCCAGGGCCATGCAGCCCCCAGGGAAGTGGTTTCCACAGAGAGCTCCTTCTAGAGGATAGCTTCCCCCAGCCAAGTCTCCCTCACCTTTATGACTCAGCTCCCCGCCCCCAGGAAGACTTTCTTGACCCCCCTCAAGGCGGAGCTGTAAACGCCTCCTCTCCTTCAATCCCATATCAACCTTCTATCTTTTCTGTTATGATGCGGTTCTGGAATTGTGTGTGTGTGTGTGTGTGTGTGTGTGTGTGTGTGTGTGTGTATTCATGTATGCATGTACCTGTGTGTATGTGTGTTTGTGGATGCTATCGTGTGTGTGTATTTGCATATGTGTATGTGCGTGTGTGTTTGTACGTATACGTATTTATGTGCACATGTGGGTGTGTTTGTGTGTGTGTGTCAGCTCCCCACCAGACATTCCCCTGCACTTGAGGGCAGGCACCATATATACAGCATTTCTGTTTCCTTAGTGCCTGGCACATAGTAAAACCTCAGCACATGTAGGTGGAATGAGTGAATGATGAATTGAATGAATGAACTAACATGCACTATCTCTGGGACATAGTTTGGAGGACAGGGACCGCTGTGTTGATTGTTTGTCTACCCCCACTAGGATCTAGCCACTTTGGTCTAGATTGAGCACTGCGGGGAGCCCAGTGTTTAGGGCAGGGTTTCTCAGCCTTAGCACTATTGACACTTTGGGCCAGATAATTCTTTGTTGCGGGGGAGGGGGGGGGAGGCTTTTTGTGCATTATAAGATGTTTACTAGCATTTCCGGCTTCTACCCAGTAAATGCCAATAGTAACCCCCACCTCTCAGTTGTGACCATCAAAAATGTCTCCAGACATTGCCAAATGTCCCCTGGAGGGCAAAACAGTCCCCAGCTTAGAAAGCTTAGAAAACATCCCTAGAGGGGTGCCTGGGTGGCTCAGTCGGTTGAGCATCCGACTTCAGCTCAGGTCATGATCTCACAGCTCGTGAGATCGTGCTGACAGCTCAGAGCCTGGAGCCTGCTTCTGCTTCTGTGTCTCCCTCTCTCTCTGCCCCCTAACCCACTCGCATTCTGTCTCTATCTCTCTCAAAAATAAATAAACATTAAAAAAAATTTTTTTTAATTAAAAAAAAAAAAAGAAAACATCCCTAGAGGGATGCCTGGCCCAGGATCAGCACTAACTAATATTGTTGACCAGCTAACTAGCTGACCTTTCAAAGCCTTGAAGCTCTCTTTGGTTTGCCCAGGATGACTGCCAGCCTTGGGGCATGGGCAACTGGGTCAAGGCTGAAAATGCCAGAAGAGCGTGAGGGCAAGACTTCCAGACCTCCATCTGCAGGGTCAGCGGCCAGCACGGCCAGAGTGCTGTGGAATCTGGGCTCACTACTTTCCCCACAGGCTAGAGCCATCCTCTCCATTCTGGGCCTGAGAGGTTAATGGTCTTACTTCCTACCCCGTCTGCTCAGTACCCACGCCCCAGCGGGGACTGGATTCCAATTCCTGAACAGAGACTAACCATCTCTCATGGCTCCTCTGTGGAGTCCATATATCCAACACTGCCTAAGGTTAACACCCAGCTCCTGCCTGAAGTCAGTTCAACTAGGCCAAATCTCTTGGCTTTTTCCCAAAATGGCCTCTGAGACCAACATAGAAATGGAGCCTCACAAAGAGATTACCAAATTTTCCAACCCCAAGCCCCAGGGGGTGGTAAGGAATATGATCTGGAGGTTCTTCGCCAGTGGGAGAACTGAGATTGCCTGCCTGAGTGTGTGTGTGTGTGTGTGTGTGTGTGTGTGTTCCATCTACCTTCCCCAGGGGGTTATAGGGTTAAGCCCAGAGCTGCCAAAGCCTGCCAGGACAATGTCCCAGGGGTCTAGGCAGGGGCAGGGACATGGAGACAGTTCTCACTTGGCCAAGGCCGACAGCAACATATACACAAGATCGAATGAGTTGGGCATTAGAGACTGGACCACCCACCAAGAAAGGTGGAGAAAAAGAGAAACCCAGAGGGCTTAGGGACTTTCTTATGCAGTCCTGCACCAATTGACACCAGCACTCTGGGCACTCCAGACACTCCTACTGGAACTGAGAATATAAGAACAACAATGGTCATCATTCCAGGACTGAGACAGAGAGGACATGTGAGGATTCATTCAGCTGAATCCACCGGCTTTTTTCTATCGACTACATAGTTAGCGTTTCAAAGGCAGGGACCAGGCGCCTTGTGTTTCGTCATCCTCCACGATGCCTTGCAGAAGGCAGAGAGTGCAGTAAGTATTGCGCATGTGCGGCTGTGTGCGTATGAAGACACCTGAAGCACGTTGACTCAGGAGAGTCGATTTTCAGACCAGCTCTGCCTGCTGGTTGCCAGCAGACAAAAATCAAGAGGCAGTGCTGACCATTCTTCCATTCAAAACATAATCCTGAGAATCCCCAGGCCACCTCCACTCCCTGCCATCCACATGCATGCTCCACAGGACACTGGGAATATATTGAGGTAAGACAGAGGAGTTTCTTTCCCTTGTGGAGCTAAACAAGACCTAGAACCCTAGGGACGCAGCCACCATTTGGGAAGGAGGGTGGATGTGAGAAAGGCCAAGAAGGCACAGGCCAGGCTTAGGAGTCACAATCCTTCTGCACAGAATTGGTACGCAGGCCCATCCCTGTCCCTTAAGCTCCCTAAAAGCCTAGCTTGTGGACTGTCCCAGAACTCCTCCTCCGACCCTGCCTGTTGTTCTCAGGATGCAGACCCACCCAGGGAGTCTTCTCCAACCTTTGGTGGACTGTCCTGCCCATATCGCAGGCTGCCTTTAGCCTAAACCATGTGTTTAGCCAACCAGAAGTCCCTTGCCATGGCCCTAGGCATCACCAGTGGCCACAATGACCCATAACCCATAAAACCTAGGGTTCCTGAGATGCCTTTAGCTGCAGAAGGGCCCACAGACAAAATGATATCCCCCTCTGTAGACAATCTGAAGACCTATAGCAAAGGAAGGGGTTGAATCAGTAATTTTAAAACTACCTTATGAAGAAAACCTCAGGCCCTGAAAGCTTCACTTCTGTATTCTACCAAACATTCAAAGAAGAAATACCAACTCTTCAGAAATTCCTCCAAAAAATCAAAGAGGATGGAACACTTCTAAACTCATTTTATGAAGCCAGTATTACCCTAATGCCAAAACCAGACAAAGACATCACAAGAAAACAACAGATCAATATCTCATATTAATATGAACACAATAATCTTCCACAAAATATGACAAGCTGAATCTGGCAACATATACAAAGAATTACATACCATGACCAAGTGAGATTCATCCCAAGGATGCAAGGTATGCTCAACAGTCAAAAATCAATCATCATATCAACAGAATAAACAATTAAAATCACATGATTATCTCCGTAGACACAGAAAAAGCATTTGACAAAATCCAGCAGTTTTTCACTATAAAAACAGTCAACAAACTAAAAATAAAGGAAAACTTTCTCAATCTAAAAGAACACCTATGAAAAATCCACAGCTAACCTTCATACTTAATAATGAAAGACTGGATGCCTTTCCCCCTAATATCGGGAACAAGACAAATATGTCAAGATCAATATCAAAAATCAATTCCTGCTATACTCAAAATAAGCAATCCAAAAATGAAATTAAGAAAACAATTTCACTCACAATAGCATCAAAAATAATAAAACACTTAGCAGTTAATTTAACAAAAGTACAAAATTTATACTCTGAAAAACATAAAATCTTGTTAAAGAAATTAAAGATAAATGAGAAGGGGCGCCTGGGTGGCTCAGTCGGTTAAGCATCCGGCTTCGGCTCAGGTCATGATCTCACAGTTTGTGAGTTCGAGCCCTGCGTCGGGCTCTGTGCCGACAGAGCCTGGAGCCTGTTTCAGATTCTGTGTCTCCCTCTCTCTCTGACCCTCCCCCATTCATGCTCTGTCTCTCTCTGTCTCAAAAATAAAAACGTTAAAACAACTTTTTAAGATAAATGAGAAAAAAAGCTCATGCTTTTAATTTTGTTAAGATGGCAATATTCTCCAAAGTGATTTACAGGTTCACTGTAATCCTGATCAGAATCCTAGCTGAGTTCTTTGTGCAAATTAACAGGCTGATTCTAAAATCCACATAAAATTGCATGAGACCCAGAAGAGCTAAAACAACTTTGAAAAAGAAAAACAAAGTCAGAGGACTCACACTTCTCAATTTCAAAGCTTACTACAAAGCAACAGTAATCAAGACAGTATGGTATTGGCACAGGGATATACATATAAATCAATGGAAAGAACAGTCCAGAAATAAATTCATAGGTCTATGATCAACTAATTTTCAATAAGGACACCAAAGCCATTCAATGAGGAAAAGAATAGTCTTTTCAACAAATTATGTTGGGACAAGTGATTAACTATATGCAAAAGAATGACGATGGACCCCTACCTCACACTATATACAACAAATAACTCAAAATGGATCAAAGACCTAAACGTAAAAGGAAAAACTACAAAACTCTTAGAAGAAAACAATTGAGTAAATTTTCAAAAGCTTGGATGTGGCAAAGCATTCTTAGGTACGACACCAAAAGCACAGCCAAAAAGAAATATAGCAAAATTGGACTTCATCAAAATTTTAAATGTTTGTGCCTCAAAAGACACCATCAAGGAGGCAAAAAGTCATCATACATTATGGGAGGAAATACATACAAATAGTATATCTGATAAGGGTTTGTATCTAGAGTATACAAAGTAGTCTTACAACTCAGTAATAAAAAATAGCAATTAAAAAAATGGGCAAAGGATCATATAAAAAGAGGGAGGGGGACAAAGCATAAGAGATCTTAAATATGGAGACCAAACAGAGGGTTACTGGAGGGGTTGTGGGAGGGGGAGTGGACTAAATGGGTAAGGGGCACTAAGGAATCTACTCCTGAAATCATTGTTTCACTATATGCTAACTTGAATGTAAATTTAAAAAGTGATAAATTTAAAAAAAAATGGGCAAAGAATTTGAATAAACATTTCTCCAAAGAAGAGACACAATGCTCTGTGGGCCTAGCGACACGAAAAGATACTGAATGTCAGTAGTTATCAGAGAAATGCAAATCAAAACCAGAACGCAATACCACTTTATACCCATGAGGATGGCTAAAATCAACGTCACAGCACAACAAATGTTGGCAAGAATGTAGAATAATTAGACCACTCACACGCTGCTGGTGGGAGTATAAAACGGTGCTACCACTTTGGAAAACGGTCTGGCAGGTCCTCCAAAGCTTAAACACAGAGTTATCGTATGAGCCAGAAATTCCACTCCGAGAGAAATGAGAACATATCTCCACACAGAGATATGTACATGGATGTTTATAACAGCATTATCATTGATAGCCAAAAGGTGGAAATAACACAAATGTCCATCAACAGATGAATGACTAAGCAAAATGTGGGCAACCCTCACAGTGGAATACTATTCAGCCATTAAAAGGAATGAAGTCCTGGCCTGGGCTACAGGTTGAATCTTTTTTTATTTATTTATTTATTTTTTTTTTATTTTTTTTTTTTAACGTTTATTTATTTTTGAGACAGAGAGAGACAAAGCATGAACGGGGGAGGGTCAGAGAGAGGGAGACACAGAATCTGAAACAGGCTCCAGGCTCTGAGCTGTCAGCACAGAGCCCTATGCGGGGCTTGAACTCACGGACCGCGAGATCATGACCTGAGCCGAAGTCGGCCGCTTAACCGACTGAGCCACCCAGGCGCCCCCAGGTTGAATCTTAAAAACATGATACTAGGTGCAAGAAAACAGTCACAAAGGTCATGTGATTCCATTCATTGGCAAGTCCAGATCAGGGAGATCTATAGGGACAGAACATAGGTTAGTGCCTTCTTAGATTCCTTAGGGCTAGGGGTGAAGGATGGGAGAAGGGGTGGGGGGTGATAGCTAATGGCTGTGGGGTTCCTTTATGAGGTGACGAAAATGTCCTAAAATTTCCCCCGGTGATGGTTGCACATGTGAACATACCAAAACCACTGAAGTCTGTGCTTTGAATGGGTAAATTGTATGATGTGTGGATTATATATCAATAAAGCAGTTTTTAAAAAAAAATTTAAATTCTATGCCCTTAAAATATTGGATTGGTTAGAATTTTTGAAAAGACATCCTCTATCCCAACTCTTCCATTTTACAAATGCAAAAACTCTGGCCCAGAAACTGTCATTAAATGAACCCAGGTCACATAGCACGTAGGTGTCAGAGCCAGAACCAGAACTGTTCTCAAACTGCCACAGGTCCGAGGCTGTATTGAACCTCTGACTCAATTTTCCCATCTGTAACATGAGGTTCCCCCTCAGCCCAATGCCCCAAACCACAGGCCTGGTGCTAAAAAGGGAGAGGATGTGCACAAAGGTTCAGGAGTTGCGGGGCGGGGTGGGGGGAGCATTGCTCCCGGCTGCATGATTTGGGGTCATTCTTATCTCCAGTGTGTCTGATAGCCCGTGTCAGCCTGGGCCTCTATCCCAGCCCTGCTGCTCCCTGGGATGGGAGCCCGGGCCGATGAGCAGGGAGCCTGGCTCTCTCCCTCAGCATCTCGCGGACACTCTGGGCTCCTGCTTCTGGAGAATGGCTGTGATGGATTGGTGATGTCTGGAAGCACTTTACAACCGGCGACAAATCATGCTTAATTCCTCTTGCCTTCATTAGTGTGACATTAATCCTGATAGACTCATTTGGGGGATAAGGTGAGAGCACTATGCATGCCCAGTCCCCCTGAACCAACCAGACTATTAAGTCTCATTCTGGAATAGCTGGGACACCCTTTTCTACAAGCCGCCAAGAATTCTTTGTCAGGGGATTGAGATGTGATTCAGTGTCCCCCTAGGGATGGAGCGGAGGAGGGAGGCTTAGGGCCTCTAGCTGGAGGTGGGAGGCCAATCAACGTTAGCTGCAGTGAGCCAGCCACAGCCTGGGAGCCTGTGCTCGATGTGGGGTTGGAGGGTTCTGGCCACCAGACACCAGCCTCCGCCTAAACCACAGCATCCGTTGCACAGCCAACAGCATCCGGCCGTATGATGTCCGGGCCCCAAGACCTCACCGCCCTGCTCTAGAGCCTGTGGAGGCCCCCCATTATCCAAGCTCCTCCAAGAGCCCTGAACCAGGCAGTGGCAAACTGGGATGGGATGGTGCGATACCTCTCAGCCAGGGTGCAGCCTGAGCAAATGACTTCCACTCTTGGAACCCCAATTCCCTCATTTTTAAAACTGAAAGAGGAACTTGGTTGAGAGCTGGTACTGGATAAATAACAGAAGTGAGTGGAGTGGAAGAGACCGGGGGCAACTGGAAAATGCGGGCGTAGCTAAAAGATTTTGAAAATTAACAAAAGTAGTAATAGTAATCAACACTGCATGAGCCAAACAAGATATTTGCAGTGTGCATTATCTAGCCCAGGGCCACCAGTCAATGACCCCCACTCTTGACTTTTCCCCAGGTCCTTTAAAATTTGGGTACTCCATGGTCTTAAAAACAACGTACCGCACACGCTTTCTCCCCGCCCCCAGCTCCTGCCCCGCTCACTCCCTCACTCCCTCATCACAGGCTACCCTGTTCACTCCTGTGCTGAGCTAGCCGCCAACTCTGCTTTTCCACACCCTTTCTCTCCAGGTTGTGCACCCCCTTTCTCTCCAGTGCCTCTTTCTGAACCCTCCCGCCCTTCCAGTCCCTGGCCGAAGCTGACCTTGTCCCATTGACCTTCAAGGCCAGAGAGGCCATTCCCTCCTGATCCGCATAGCTGCGACTATGCAGGTGTGACCTCCAGAGACAGCCCATCATTACAGGCTTCTCATGGCACCCGTCTGGACTGTCAGCGACATGACGGTAGGGACTGCATGCTGGACCATGCACCAACATGGCGCTGAGGACCGAGGCTCTGCTCATCACCACGCCAAGGGAGAGGAAGGGGCACGAAACCCCTGTAGGCAGCTGCCCCATGCAAGACACAGGACTGTGTGTGTGACCATCCTCATGAGCCCCCTTCACGCTGATGACATCTAACGGCATCTGTTCCTTGACTTGCATCTTCCTTATGGGAAAACTGAGGTCCTGAGAGGATCTAATTAATAGGGGATCTTGGTTTGGATCAATATTTGCCTATGTTTTTTAGAAAAACCAAAGGGCCATAATCTCCCCAAGGTGGGAACCGAGGAATAGAATTTTCCCTGGGACAGCCAAAGTCATCAATATCTCGTTTAAGAGGAAAATATGGTTAACAAATTATGGCATGTGAAAAAGAAATGCAAACAACAGCATCCCACTCTCCTTAGCAATTCCTTCTCCCCACAACATCAAAACATTTTGGCATCTTTAAGATTAAGGCAGGAGACAGCCCCTGGCCTCTAATTGCTCTCAGTCAAAGACTGTAGCTAACATGTTATTAAATATGTAAATAATATGAAAGCCAGAAGAGAATTAATATTTCATATATAATGAAGTTAAGATGAATTCTCCTGTGTCTAATTTTCTGTTTTTAAATACATAATGCACTGTGGAGTCCAAAGTGATTCATGGTATTTTATATTGGTTAAAGACGTTCGGGGTTTCTCTGAAGCAGCTTCCTAAATGATTAACCTGAATATTATTATTACAAATAGGATTTGTTTTTTTAAAAATTAATTCTGTAGTTAATCAGAATGAAAAGCATAGAGTTCTTTGCTGGTGGGCCGATTTTAAATGGGGAAACGTAACTACGATAGGGGTTGCAAATCCTAATGCCTACAGGGGCCTGGCAAGCAATTGAATGAAGCCGGCTGGGTGACAAGAGGGAGAGGTGAGGACTGTAGCAAAGCTCGGGAGCCCAAGCCCCATGTAGAGGGGAAACCACCATTGCCCTTCAGAAACAGGAGCCAGAAGTTGAGATTTATTAATGTAAAATAAGCTGATGTATAAAGTTCGTTCTTGATTCAAATTCTTTTTTGAGAGAGAGAGAGACAGAGTGAAAGTGGGCAAGGTGCAGAGACAGAAGGAGACACAGAACCCGAAGCAGGCTCCAGGCTCCAGGCTCCAAGCTGTCAGCACAGAGCCCAAGGTGGGGCTCAAGCCCACAAATCGTGAGATCATGACCTGAGCCGAAGTCGGACATTCAACCGACTGAGGCACCCAGGCGCCCCTGATTCAAATATTTTTTTAAACATCATGGATCCAAAAGAAAATGATCCAGGGGCTGCCAGATTGCAACCTCCAGACTGAGACTTGTAGCTTGAGGGAAAGTTGCCACCAAACCCAGGTCCTCCAATCCCTGGTGCAGTGGAAACCGTTCGCTCTCTCCTTGACTAAATAATAAACTAGTGAATACAAACTCCGACCAGTCAGGCTTTTGGGGGGGCAATTTGGCAAGATGGGGAAAGTGCAAATCCTTCAATCCACCAGTTCTACTTCTAAGAATTTATCTTAAAGAAATAATTAAGAATGGGCCCCAAATTTCACTATAATGATGTTCTTCATAATACATTTTAAAATAGCGAGAAAAAAAAACAACCTCAAGGTCATCCAACCCTCACATCTGATTACTGAATTACAATACGGTGCACCTAAAAACATCACACCTAGGCAGTCTTTGACAAATATGAACATTCAGAAAAAAAAAAAACTTAAGAGCATGGAGAAATATATTTATAGTATAATCATACTGTAGTGTTCATGGATGGACACACATTTAGTTGCCCAGGGAAAAGGTGGGAAGGTGATATACCAAGTAATCAGCATGGTTTTCTCCGGGTGGGTGGTGCAATTGCTAGGTGAACACTATACTTTTCTTTTTGCTTGTCTATATTTTGTGAATGATTTCAAATGAACTTTCAGTGCTTCCATATAAAGTCAATAAAAGAAATAAACTCGCTGTGATGTTGGTACAATGTCAGAAACACTGGCCTGAGGAAGTTTATCCCTTCAGATAGCCATCTTCGCTCTGTTGACGACTCTGTGTGGGCTGATGAGGGAATCCACCTCCCTGGATCTTACAGTTCTCATCCATGGAGTCAATGATTGAGCTGCATAATTTCCAAGGTCCCTCGATGATAGGAGGCCACAGTCAAGGGAGCTCGGGGACATGGCAGCATCCTGTCTACTTACTCACAAGAACTGACTGACTACCAAGCCTCGTGCCTGGCTCTGGGCCTGACATTGTCCTCCAAGAACACCGAGATGAGAGGCAGAGATATAGGTAAGCAGCACTCCCTTCTACGTTACTGTGTTGTGTTTACACATGGGATTCTATACAAGCACAGAGAAGGGGCACCTCCTTTAGGGACTTGTCAGAGATTTCCTAGAAGAAATGACATCTGGGCTGAGTCATAAAGATGAACAGGAATTAGCCATCCAGACAAGGAGGAGACAGAGAAAGGCATTCCAGGAAAGAAAAGAGTGGGTACAAAGGTACAGAGGTGAACATGGGATGCTGGGTGGCTGTGGTGGCGAGAGAGAGGCAGGAGCTGGATCGCAAAGCTACGGAACTCCCTGCTTAGGAGTTTGCGTTTTAAATTGGAGTGAAGGGAACCTGAAGGATTGTAACATTAAGGGATTCATACAGCCATAATTTTAGAAATCCCCGTGGCCAGCAGGAAAATGGACTGGAGGGAACAGGCACAGAGGAGCCTGTGGTGACAGTCCAGGTTGGAAACGGTGGATGGAGAGGTGGGATTCAGGATTTCCAGTGTGGGACAGCCAGACGAAGGAAGTTATGAAGGCTCTCGGTCCTCTGGCTTTGACAGCTAGTGGATGGATATGCCATTCACTAAAGTGGGAATTAATGGAGACAAAGCAAATTGGGAGAAAGGCCCAAGATAAGTTGGAGGAGCTTATGGTACAGCCAAGTGGATGTGTCAGCTAGGCGGATGGATGAATGTATCTGGAATTCAAAAAGGTCTAGATTTGGAATTCATCAAAGAATCAGCTATAACTGCCGGTGGGAATGCAAACTGATGCAGCCACTCTGGAAAACAGAATGGAGGTTCCTCAAAAAATTAAACATAGAACTACCCTACGACCCAGCAATTGCACTACTAGGTATTTATCCAAGGGATACAGGTGTACTGTTTCGAAGGGGCACATGCACCCCCATGTTTATAGCAGCACTATCCACAATAGCCAAAGTATGGAAAGAGTCCAAATGTCCATCGATGGATGAATGGATAAAGAAGATGTGGTATGTATATACAATGGAGTATTACTCGGCAATCAAAAAGAATGAAATCTTGCCATTTGCAACAACATGGATGGAACTAGAGGGTATTGTGCTAAGTGAAATTAGTCAGTCAGAGAAAGACAAATATATGACTTCACTCATATGAGGACTTTAAAAGACAGAACAGATGAACATAAGGGAAGGGAAACAAAAATCATATAAAAAAAAGAGGGAGGGGGCCAAAACAGAAGAGACTCATAAATATGGAGAACAAACTGAGGGTTACTGGAGGGGTTGTGGGAGGGGGGATGGGCTAAATGGGTAAGGGGCACTAAGGAATCTACTCCTGAAATCAGTGTTGCACTGTATGCTAGCTAACTTGGTTGTAAATCTAAAAAAAATAATAAATAAAATAATTATTTTAGTTTCAATTTTGGTAAAACACACATAACATTAACAAAAAAATCAGCTATAGTAGAGGCCAGTGAGATGACCCAAGAAGAGGAAGATGTGAGCTGTACATGGAACCCTGGAAACCACAGCACAAAGGGCTGCATGGGGGGAAAGGAAGAAGATTCCATGAAGGAGGCTGAGAAGGAGGATCCACAGAGGTGGGGGGAAAGTTAACCAGCATGGAAGCCCAAGAAAAAGAACATTGTAGGAAATTGGAAATGACTGGCCATGTCAAGTGCTTCTGCAAGGTCATGGGAGATGGAGCCATTGGTGGCTTTGGGGTAGAAGTGGAGTCCATAGGGGAGTGAGGACAGGTCTGTCAAGGTGATTGCAAGTGTGTGGAGTGGAGTGGTTGAGTAAGCATGGGTAACAACGCACAGGGAAGCAGCCAGCAAGCACCACGTCCCCCACAGGGCCAGGCATGGGGCAGGCCTTTGGGAAGGTTGACTGGCCCCGTCTCCACCTATGCCCTGTGTAAAATCACACTCCTCCATTTCCTAAAACTGTGCCACTGAATCGGAATGATGGGCACAGTCATTCCATCGAGGTGCAGTCAGGGGTCATGGCAGGAGAAAGGGCCGCACTGCCAGTTTTCCGGCAGCCTGAGTAAGTGACCTCATCTGGCCCTCATCAGGACATATTTCCCAGCCCGTCCAAGAACACTCATAGCTGGAAAGACAGCCTCGGGAAGGGGTCCCGCCTACAAAAGCAGTGAAGGGTTTTCCATACTCGGGAAACAGGTCAAGGATAGTTAAGGACAGGAACCTAGGGGTTCTCAGGCCAGTGGGGCACCAAACCCCTCTCTCCTGCCCTCAGGATTCCCAGCTTCAGCTTCTCAACTTGCTCTGACTGCCCAAGGGGCACCTTTCTTGAGAACCTTGGCTTCCCTGCTTAGGTGGTCTCAGAATGAGATCGGAAACAGTTCCGTTCCTGACTTCTCCCACTCTGCCATAATGCTCCACCAGCCCCCGTGAGAACAGGTCACCCGTGGAGAGTGGAAAGATCTCCAGACCCGGAGCTCTATACACTGGGATACACCTGTGGCTCACCAAGTAGCCAGCAACGCTGTTTATCCAATATTCCCTGCTCTGCACCTTCTGGACACGTACTAGGATTGCCCATCCTGGCCTTAGAGCTTGGATGGGGTCTTGTGACCAGCGTGAGCCAATGAGTTGAGCACAGGTGTGAGACTTCCAGGCCAAGCACTTAATCTCCAGTATGAGCCCCACCAAGTCTCTCCTCCGTTCTGCCATGGGGACTAGTGATGCATCAGATGGCGGCTGTTTTGACAGCGTGGGTCCCAGAGCAAGGGTGATGAGAAGCAGAGAGCCCCCAGCTAACTCCGGATGGATATATAACATGAGCAAGAACCAAACCTTTGTAGTCTTGAGCCACTGGGGGTTGTTATAACCTAAAACCTACCCTATACTGATGTATCACAGCTTGGCTCCAGGGCAACCTTGGGCAAGTGGTCTCCCCCCTGTGAAGCCAGCGGCCTCGCTGGCAAAAACGGAGGTACAAGCGATTGCCCCAAGAGACTGGGGGCGGGGTGGGGGCGTCAGAGGAGAAGGAGCCAGTGCATGTACACAGCAGGCCCTCGCTAGCCAGAGGTGCGTGGTAAAGCCGCTCAGCGCCTCCTGAGACGGAACCAGTGCCTCCAGAGCAAGCCCAGTCCAGGTGCCACGGCGTTCTGACAGCTACACAATTTGTCCTCAGGCTTCCCCTTGGCCCTCCTGGAACATGTCTGCTCCTTCTTCCTTGTGACGGCCATTCAGAGAGGTGAGGAATGTGGAGGGGTGTGTGTGTGTGTGTGTGTGTGTGTGTGTGTGTGAGAGAGAGAGAGAGAGACAGACAGACAGACAGACACACAGACAAACACAGACAGACAGACACAGAGAGTTTGAAGCTACATCTCTCAGGCTGTCACATGCCAGGGTCCCTGCTGGGAACTTCACACTCCTCATCACTGCTCCTCCTTCAGGTCTGTGAGCAAGTACAATTGTCCCCACTGTGCAGAGAGAAGAGAGGTATACTGATTACACTCCGTTTGCCCCACCCACGCCACCCATGCTTCAGCCTCCCCTGCCCTGCTCTGACCTGGGAGGTGGCTCCCACTGGCCGAAACAGCCCCTCCTTTGCCAGCGGGGAGCGGAGAGAGGCGAGAGATGGGGTGGGGGGGGGCTATTCCCTCACCCCTTCCTGCTCAGGCTGCTTCCGCAGCGTCCCCTGTGCACCCAGCTCTCCCGGCACCCTGCTAGCACGGTCCCCATTCCTGCTCCCTTCAGCCCTGGGGGCAGTCATGACGTCCCGCTGTTGCTAGTCGCAGAGAACATCGTCACTGCTTGTGTGTTCCCCTAATGCTGCCCACATGCTGCAGTCGTCTCTTCATCGGAACCATCTGGAATGAATTCTGTTTCCTGCCAAAGTCCTGAATTCACACCCAGGCCTCTGACGCCAGGGCCTGCTTCTCCTATTACCTCCAGGCCCCCACTCCCCCTGGGGACCCCTGTCCCTCCTTTTCTCAGCGTACACGTCCTTGCGCCCTCTTCTGCATGTGACAGACTAGAGATCGCACCCCTCCATCCCGCTCTGCAGGCCTGTCAACTTGGGAGGGAAAGGCCCAGAACGCTGCGGGGTGCAGCCTCTGCCCCTCTGTTCCCTGAGTCCCGGCTGGGCGGCTCCTTCTGGCTGCTTCCCCAGCCCACGGCCCACGCCTGGACTGGCAAGGTGCCGTGGGGCACTTCCTCCACCCTGGCTGACCTCAGCGCTCCAGGATGCCAGGATCCTGGCCAGGCCGTGAAGGGCTGAGACAGACCCAGGACACAGCTTTTTGGGAACCGTCAGAGCCAAGCTATCCCAGAGCCAGGGAGGCCAGGCCCTTTCCAGTTTGGGCTTCCTTTGTTTTGCTCCGGTTTCTGCTGTGGCAAGGGTGTCAGATCTTTGTCATCCTTAAACCAACAACGCGCGTGAAGCAATGGCCCCCGGTGACCATCAATTACCACAGGCCTGTCACCTTTGAAAACATCAGCCGGGCCCACAGCGTCACTCCTGCCACCTGCACTCTGCAGCTGAGCAAACACAGGGTGACCAGAACTCACCAGGGTCAGCCAGTGGTGGCTTCATGTTCCTTCCTCTCCATGGCTCATCCCTTAACCAAGGGTACAGAAAGTAGCCTCCTTAGGGACAAAGCCCTAAGCACCCCCAAGAAAGCAGGTCTGTGAGCAGCTCTGGGTGTAAAGGAAACAACGGCTATTTGGGGAAGAGATTTCTGGGCCTGAGCCGCCGCTGTCTCTATCAGCTATGGGATCTTGAGCAAGCCCTCCACTTCTAAGCCTTGTCTTCGGCCCCATTTCCCTGATAAGGAGGTGAGTCCTGACTTGGCGCTGGTGTAGAGTGAGTGCACATGCCATAATCATCATCGCGCAAATATTTCCAGAATGCATCCTTGATGTCCCACCCCAGGCTAAGCACTTTGATTCGACCTTTGAATTCCTCTGCCACCCCTTGAGGTTTGATGTAGTGAGACCTCCATTAGACAGAGGAAACCAAGGTTCAGTGTGGTTAAGCAACTTGCCCAAGGTCACACAGCTAGTAAAGAATAAAGCTGAGATTTGAACCCTGGACTCTCTGATTCTAGAGCTCTCGTTCTTTATTTTTTCCTTTATTATTTTTTTAAATCTTGGATCTCTGTGACTTTAATTTTTTACCACGCAAGTTTCCAAGCATACAGAAAAGTAAAGAGAATAATCCAGTGAGCCCCCATGGCCCATCACCTGCTTCCACCATGACCAATAACCTGTTGTTTTTGTTCCATGTCTCCCCATCCCCACCGCTTGGGTTTTTTTTTTTTTTTTCTTTTAGAGAACTTTAAAACAAATGGCAGGCATCGGATTTCACCAGTAAATAGCTGAGTGCACGTCCACAGAGTCCCTATTTCCTCATCATCACTCTACCACCTGGACTGCACTCTGTAAAGGGCCATGAGCAATGCAAAGACTTCTCTGCAAGTCAGGACCGGAAAGAGCAGGGCCAAGTGGGACTTGGGCTCAATTCCCAGCCTTGCCATTGTGTCTCTGTGGACCTTTGGATATGTTACTCACCTCCCTGACCGTCCAGCTCTTCTTCTGTAAAATGCATACAGGGGTTGGAACTTCACAAAAACTTCTAAATGAGATCATGAATGTTGGTGGCCCAGTATTTAGGATGGGTTTAGTGCACTGGGCTCCCCTTCCCAAGTCCAGGGTGTTAGTTTCCTGGGGCCGCCATCACAGATGACCACAAACTGCATACCTTAAACCAAGGGAAATGGGTCCTCTCATATTTCTAGAGGCTAGACGTCCAAATCAAGATGGTGGCAGGGTCATGCTGTTCCTGAAGGCTCTAGGGAAGGATCTGTTGCAGACCTTTCTCCTAGCTTCTGGTAGTTGCGGGCAATCGTTTGCACTCCTTGGCTTGTAGCAACATAATTTCAATCAGTGGGTCCAACTTCACAAGGTCCCCCTCTGTGTGCAGTGCCTGTGCTCAAACTTCCCTTTTCTTGTAAGGACATTGGATTAGGGCCCACCCTACTCCAGCGTGATTTCATCTTAACTTGATCACATCTGTAAAGACCCAATTTCCAGATAAAGTCACATTCACAGCTTCTGGGTGGCCATGAGCTGGGGTGGCAGGGACACAAGTCAGCTCAGTATAGCCGAGCTGGCACCTGTTGCACAGGCCTGGGCCAAGCTTTCTGGAGACTTCCCCGACCGAGTCCAAGGAAGCCAACACCAGGGGAAAAAGAAGATTCTCCCTGATGCTATTTGTCCTACACCAGCCACCGTCATTCTTAGCTGCTCAGAAAGCAAGTGCTGAGCCCTGGCACTTTGGAGAAGGAAATCCATCCTGAGGAGTGTCCATCCGTCACCTGCTTCCCGCTGCACCCAGAACGAAATCCTGCTCCCTGGCCTCACCCACCACACTTGCTGAGCTCACCCCAGCCTTCCACATCCTCCTTTGCCCCTTGGCACACACCCCCCCAACCTTCCTCGGGTACCTGAATGCCTCTGCACTGTCATCTGTGCTCTTCGTTTCTGTGACCCTTTGCCTGGGTAACTCCCATCATCCTCGGGTCTCACCATCACCCACGCATCCCAAAGCCTTCCTGACGCCATTCAGAGAGTGCCTGAGAGAGAATTGTCCTGCCTTGTGCGACCCTGGGCTTTCCCTCCAAAGCACTAAGAACAATGTGCATTTATTTCATTGTTTGGCTGCTTGGGTCCCGAAATACCCCCGCACTGTGGGCCCCGTGTCGGCAGTAACCAGATGTACCTCGTGTGCCTCTGTGTCCCCAGTCCTTAGCGCAGTGTCTGGCACATGGCAGATATGCTCAAAAAACCCATGTTGATTAAATCAATAATGAAGTTACCTCTTAAAGGAGAGAGTTCAGACCAAAGAGAGAGGGGCTTCTTCCCTACATGACAACATAGGTCCCCCATCGGGAGGCAGATAAACACCCTTTGTTAGGAAGTTCCTCCTCTACAAGGCTCTAAGCTTGACCTCCAGTGTCACCCGGGAGCCCACATGCTTCAGCCATTTCATCTAAGTCCCTCTGCAGGTTCCCCCTCTGGGCCCCAGACCTCAGAGGGAGCCATTCCAGGCCCTGAAGGATAGAGAATCCTGCAGTTTGAGCCACCACACCCAGCTGACCAGCCCTGGTCTCAGGCTGGCCTCCCACTGCTAGTGTGTGGGATTGGTTACTGGGAGCCCTGGCCCCAAAACATGAAGTCAGCCACAGGGGCGGCCTCAACATGAAAATGAAAGGGAGGTGCCTGTGGCCTATGAGGCTGAGGTGGGGGGATTGTGTCCCAATACGGCGCACCTAGAACCCAGCATAGGACAGCCTCGTTTCCCCCACACTTGGTGCTACACCTTATTGATGCAGCCTTTTCAGCCACCGCACGACATAAGGGCTCACATGAACGTGGCCCCACCTAGAATCCCAGAGGGAAAGACAGAGGGCACAAAAATGCCCATCCCTTAGAACGACTCTGCCCTTCATGGTCCAGATTAGACCAGCAGGCCAAGCCTGGGCAAAGTTCTATATTCCAGGGGGGAAAAGGCCTGCGCTCTGATGACCAGGAAAAGCATGGAGGCATGATCACCCAAACTCAAGACTTGGAAGAAAACTGCCTATCTGAAAACAATGAGCTGGAAAACACCAGAAGCAACGTCAGATCCAGCCATCTGCTTTCGGGCAAGGGAGGGACCTGCATGAGACACCGAAGACGCTAACTGGGGAACGTTCCTGGCCTAGTTTCTAGCAAGGCAGAGGGAGAACCAGGCCTAATCAGCCCTGGGCAGTGTCTGCTCCATCACTCCGGCAGGAAAAGCCACCAGGAGCCCCCACCACAGAGCAGCAGGCCAGGACGGAGGACCAGGTAGCTTCTCAGCTACACCTGTGCTGCCTCCCCTAGAAAGTGTCCCCACCCCCCTGCACCATGAAGGCTACCCCGTGCTTCTCTCTTCCAGCAAACCAGGCTGACTGCTGCATGGTAAGAGTCGAAACGTCCAAGGAAGCAACCAAGGGATCAAGACTTGGGCCGGTGTCTAAATAAACAGACCCAGACCTCTCATCTTGGCCTCCTCCCTGGTGCCAGCATTGCAGCCCAGCCCCCTGCCTTGAGTGTGCCCTGGGTGGCAGTGAAAAATCTGAGCTGTTTGGGGAAAGACCCAGCCCTCCCCAGCTGCACCCTGCAGGGCAGATGTGGCCAAGTTTGAGTTTCGGGCAGGTGTCATAGAAATGTCACCTCCTCCAGCTGCACCCCTCCTGCTTGCTCCCACATTTCCCAGGTCCCTTCTTCCAGTGCCGCCTATCTGAAATGGGAGGCCAGCCCTGGAACTTCTCGATCAGAGACCGTCCCCACTGCTCCACTTTTTATTTTCCCTTTCTCTCTCTCTCTCTCTCTCTCTCTCTCTCTCTGCCCACCACCCCCCCCCCCCAGCATTTGTAATAACTGGCTCAGACACTCTCATGAGTCAGCCTCACTGGAGGCCCCATGGGCTCACCACTTGCACCCATTAACTCTCCCCTGGACTGCAGGTATCAGGCAGCAGATACCCCTCTTAGTGAGCCAGGAGCCTGGCGAGTTCAGGGGCTCCTCCCTCAGCCCCTCTGCAACTGAGCACATCTGCCTCATTCCCTTCGCCTCCTGCTGCTGCTGGGATTCAGGCCTCATCACCTCTCCTGACTTGTTCCCACCTTCTGACCAGTCTTCCTGCCTCTGAGCCTGTCCCCTGCGGGTCTATCCCCTCCACAGCTGTTTGCACAGTGACTAATACTAGACCTACTCATGTCACAGCCATACTCAAAACCTTCCGTGGCTCCCCACTGCCCAATGGGGCAATGGACTTCCTCTGAAGGCTTCCTCTAGAGTTTGGCTCCTTCCTCCTTCGCCAACCTTCTCCAGAGCTGTTCCCCTACAGGAGTCCTCCTGAGGACTAAACACCTACCTCCACCCCATGCTCTGCACCTTTGCTTTTGCCAGTACCCCTCTCCCCACCCCTTAGAATACACTCTCTTAACAGATTAAATCTGTCCCCTCCCCTCAAGGCCTGGTTCCCATGTCCCCTACTCCTTAAAGCCTTCCTGTCCACTGGGTCATTCAAGAACCATGCCTTCCCTCCAGAATTTCTGTTGTGTCTTTGTCACTCTGCACCTGGCAATTTCCATATTTTAATGGAATTTTTATTAATTAATATTAATGTTAATTAATGTAGTTTAATGTAACTTTTTTTTATAGGCTTGTCTTCTCAACAAGATTGTAACTTCTTAGCATTAACCTAGGTATCCACCAATGGGGGACCCGTTAAATAAATTACGGAATATCCATATAATGGACAACCAAGTAACCATTAAAAATAAGCAAGAGGAGAAAAGATTCATATGAAAAGATATTGATTATATATTAATCTGGGGGGGAGGTTACAAAACAAGATGGACAAGATGTCCATTTTTGTTTCAAATATGTGTGCACACGGAAAGAATCTGTAAGATTCTATAACGAAATACTGAACAGTGTTTTTTAGTCTGAGTAATGGGATTCTGAGTAATCTTTACTCTTCCAACCTGTGTTTTCAATAATCAATGTGTACAATTGTATAATAAAAAGCAACAGAACATGTATTTTAAAAGTTGGTTGCTTGGTTGATTGGTAATTTTAAAGTTCTTTGGGACCAGGCAGGCTAATTCTTTACCATCTTCTGTGTTCTTCCCAGGACTGGCATCCAGAGAACATCCATGATGTGTGTGGGGTAGGGAGGGGGGAGAGGATGGAGGATTATGCAGATCTAGACCCTTCCGTGGTCGTCAGTCCCAACCCCTTCTTTCCACAGAGCAGGAAGTTACTGTGGAGAAGTTCTCTGGGCCAGGCCCTTTGCAGGGGCTTTGCCCCAAGTCCCAGACCTCCAAAGTCCCAGCCACTGCTCGTGGCTTTGAGAAAGCTACTTCCCCCTTACCCTTTAGGGTTTTCAGCTGTAAAATGGGAGCGATGATGGTATCAGCCTGTTTTAAGGATCAATAGAAGCAGCACAAGCAAAAACCCACGGGGCGCACAGAAAATACGCAATAAAAGTTCACTACTTTTACTATGACATGCTTACATGGCCCTGCAATCCTATAAATAGGCAATCCTATTGGCCCTACAATCTTATAAATAAATACATCACCCCAATTTTACATTTAAGAAAATTAAGAGGATTAGAAAATTTAAACACACACACAACAACAACAACAACAACAACAACAACAACAATAAAGCCAAATACCTGCCCAAGGCACTGGGATCTAGGAGACAGAAGAGGCAGAATTCAAACTTGGGTGTGTTCACTCATAGCCCATGCTTCCAGCACTAACTGCTATGACAATAAAGGACTTGTCCCAAGGTCACACAGCTAGTTGAGGCAGAGCTGAGATTAAACTCAATTTATACTCCAGAAAGTCATTTACCTTCATACACATTTTTAGTAGACTTTTTAAGAACAATTATAAGTTCACAGCAAAACTGAGCCAAGGTATAGAGATTAGCCATATATTCCCTGTCCCCACATATGTCCTTCATGCACATTTATTTTATTTTAGTTTTTAATTTTTATTTATTTATTTTGAGAGAGGGAGAGTGCATGAGCATGGGAGCAGCAAAGAGGATGGGGAGAGAATCCCAAGCAGGTTCCACACTGTCATCGCAGAGCCCAACACAGGGCTCGATCCCGCAAACCGTGAGATCATGACCTGAGCCGAAATCAAGAGTTGGATGCTCAACCAACTGAGCCACCCAGGTGCCTCAGATTTTTAAAGCACTAATAAAATAATCAAGGTCATCCTTTCTTTGAAAGGCTGGTGTTTCAAAAATGTGGCCACAGAGAGCTGACTCTGGATTTTGCAGGCGTACAAAATCCCCAAGGGCTGGGCTTGGCTGGAAGGCTGGTGAGCACCATGCCCCAGACGGGGCTCAAGGGAGTGCTCCTTTGGGAACCAGAGAGCCGGTGAACAGGCATTGCCAAGAATGGACACGAGACGAGGCTACAAGGGAAGGAGGCGGTCCCCCAGCACCACCTGGTTCCTCGGGAGGTATGCACACAGTTCAGTGCTCTGTGCAGCTTGCAAGAAGTAAGGAGCCCTCCAGAACAAAGGGGCTTGCATGATGGCTGCCTTTTGCACCACTCGGCTGGTGAGGGGTCATGTCTCATGTCTGTCCTCAAGGGCTGACCAGCGACCACCACGAAAGGATGTTCTTATTCAGCCATAGTTACGGACTTCTGCCCTCCATTTCTTGCTGTGCTGGCCGTGGCCAGCCAGCGTAGACAGAAACTCGACTCTACCCTTGGCGATTTCAGGGCAAGAGAAGGAGAAAATCAAATACCACCAAGAACTCCTCTATGAGACACTAAAGCAGGAAAGCTTGCTCCCTACTCCAGTCAGGCACTCACTTAGGACACAGCACTACTCCCCCTGCTCCCCTGTCCCTGCTTTTTGCCCTAGCTCATCTCTAAAAGCTGCTACACACAGGCATCACGGACACCCTGTGTGAGCCCCAGCCCCCAGGGTTCCTGGCCCAGGGCCTGGGCCCACTCTTGAAGCTTTATCTCTCACCATTAAATGTAAGCCTACCAAATAGATTTCCAATGTCAGCAAGCAACTGGGGGCAAATGGATACCTACAGCCACGTGTTTCTTAAATATTCCCCTATAAGCCAGGGTGCGGTACAAGGTGCAGGGAGGAAACCACTCATTTCTCAGACTTTTATTGAGCACCTGACGTGTACAAGACACTAGAAACAGCCACTCTCTTCCTGCCTCGGAAACCAAACCAGGAGGAAGTAATATGTCCACCGTCCACTCACCCCCATCACACTTGATACATCTTAGAGCTAATCCTCAGATATGAGAACAGTGAGCTCCCCACAGGGGTGTGAATTGCCCCCACGGCATTAAAGATTTCCACTTAACACAATAAAGACTGTTCTTTATGAAGAAAGCTTCAGTGCTCAGGTCATGAGTAATGCGTCTTGCAACGCAGCCTCCTTGCATCTGTTCCTGAAGACCAAGTCACCATATTATTGTCCTTTCCTGCCTCTCAGGAAGACAGGAATGTCCCTCTGGAGCCAATGGTTGCTGTTCTCCCCCCACACTGACTGGCCCCAGTGCCTGAAGTTCCTCTGTCTCTCCTCGCTTTTCAGATCCTACAGTTCAAACAGGTTTTCTGACACTCAATCAAGGAGCCAGAATACATAATTCCTGCCATCTTCTGATTATTCAAGTCCTACATTCATTCATCCATTCATTCATCCATTCGTTCATTCAACAAAGGCTCTCTGAAGACCTCCTCTGTGTCAGGCCCCGAGTTAAGGCCTCTGCATAAGAAGTCAGAAAGGAGTAAACCTGCCCCTACTCCCTTCCAGCCATGGTGCTGACATGGGGCAAACCCACTCTACCTCTCGACCCTCACTTTCTTCCTCCACCAAGGTGGGACGATTAGTCTTTAGGGATGCTCCAGCTCAAAGGTTAGCAAAATCCAGCCCCCTGGCCAAATCCAGCTCTCCATCTGTTTTTGTACAGCCTGAAAGCTAAGAATGGTTTTCACATTTTTAAGTGGTTGGCGGAAGAAAAGGAGTGTTTTGTGACACATGACGATGATATGAAATTCAAATTCCAGTGCCCATAAATAAAGTTTTATTGGCACACAGCCATGCCCCTTCATTCACCTATCACCCATGGCTACCTGCGTCACTGTGACAGCAGAATTGAGGCGCTGTGAGAGAAATCGTATAGCCCACAAAGCCAAAATCATTTTCTTTACCAAGTTCACTGACCCCTGCTACAGTCCAGCATTATATGATTTATCCATCTCCATCTCCTTCCAAAGCACAAATTTACCCCAAAGGACCAACCACTAAAACCAGGCAGCAAGCTCAGGTCAGGACTGCACGGGGACAGACAGGCCCTATGAACTCAGGGACCATGCTTCTCTCTCAAGGAGTCAAGTGTACTTGCTAGGTGACCCCTCTTCTCAGCGCTGCCCAGAGACTGGTTTCTGCAGACATCCTTCTGAGAGGCCTGGTTGCCCTCATGCTGGGCCTGCCAGAGCCCCAGAAGATGCAGCCCAGTCCCAAAGCTGAGCCCCGGGTTGGGCTTACATGCTCCTTGGGGGCTCCCTGGGCAGTCCCCATCCCCATTGCCATGGCTTCCGTTCCCATGAGGCAGTCTCCTGCTGGCCTGTTTTCACCCTCTAAGGGGTCATCAAGAAAAGTAAGGGCGCCCGGGTGGCTCAGTCAGCCAAGCATCTGACTTCCAGCTTCGGCTCAGGTCATGATCTCGTGGTTTGTGAGTTCGAGTCCCACATCAGGCTCCATGCTGACAGCTCACAGCCTGGAGCCTGCTTCAGATTCTGTGTCTCCCTCTGTCTCTGCTCCTCCACCCCCGCCTCAAAAATAAATAAATATAAAAAAAAAGAAAAGTAAACAAGACTTCCATCATGAAAAAAAAAACACAGCTCCCCCTAACCCCGTGCTAGCCGCCTCTGCATGCCTTCATGCCTCCTCTGTGCACTTGGGGATGACAACACTCTTTGAGGTGGCACTACAGCCAGGGGATAAGGAGGCAGAGGGGGGAAGTACCATGCCTTGCCCCAAAATGTGCTCCTGGAGCCCAGGGATGCCTGCCTCCCTGCCATGGGCCCCCCGGCCCTGCTCCTGTGCCTTCAGTCTTAATGTCTGCCCACTCCTGGCAATTCCAACTCTCCCTTCCTGTCACCTGAGGTCACACACTCTGCACTCTGCTTAGTGCCATGTACCCCTCCCATTCTCTCTGGGGTGAAACTGCAGCCAGAGGGACGATAGTTAGAGCTTAGAAAGAGCTTCGCAGTTCATCACATCAGGAACACCACAGACGGAGTTATCTCGTAATCTCGTCAACTAAACAGACAGTCCGCTCTTACCCAAAACACATAGGCCCAGAATTAGCAGGGGGCTGGTGTGCAAAACCACGGGAAGCACCACAAACACACCTGAACGGTCCTGTGTTTTTACCTACTGACAGAGGAGACAGAAATTAATTAAACGAATGAACGACCACAGCATTTGCCGCTATAGGGAGGAATCAGGTGGATGACATCGCAGGCCAGAGACCGCGTTAGATTCGATCATCAGGGGCGGCATTTGAGCAGAGGAGCCCTTTTAGAGGGCACCTGGGAAGCCATCTGCAGACCAGGAAAACAGCAAGTGCAAAGGCCCGGAGACAGTGTAGTTCACGTTCGTCGCTCTATTGGGGGGGTCCTCTCACAAGTCCGGGCCCCCTTCCATAGGACACAAAACATCAGATTTTTCTTTCCTCAGCCCCCCTTGCAGCTAACATGGAGGCTCCCCCATCTAACACACTGACCCCAGACGTGGAGTCAGAAGTGAGTGACCAAAAGAAGCAGGGGTTGTGCCCACTGCAGGCTGGCAAGCGTGTCCCCCATACAGTAGCCATGTTGTCAGTGGGTGGGGGAAGAGGGCATCTGTGACTAGGGCTCCACTGACAGAGTTCATGTCCAGTGCCGGCACCACTGGCGGGGGTGGCCATGGTGTCTGCGTCCAAAGGCAGCATCTCAGAGGTGCTCGGCGGCATGATTTGGGATGTGACATCCAGCTGCGTGCCCTCCAAACTTCGTTTTCCGGCCATCCTGAAGATTCACTGAACTCCATAATAACTGTTTTATTAAATTTTTCTTTTTTTTAAGCCTACTTATTTATTTTGAGAGAGAGAGAGAGAGAGAAAGTCTAGCCAACTGTGATCATTAAGTGACAAGTGTCACTTTGGGGCCAAAAGAATTTCCCACCATGGCCACTTGGGAAGCTATATACTGTGACAACAGCATCGTGAAATGGAAGGAGCCTAGATCCCTGGGTCACTGGGCGCAGAAGGGCCCACATCAGGTAGCACGTAAAGAAGAAACAAACACGCAGGGGCTGCACACGGAGATGTCAGGGTTTATTTGTTAGTGCAGCGCGTCCCAGTCTATCCTAGCTATTACAGCAAACTCGCTGGTCAGAAAGAAAGGCAGGGAGCATGGAGAATCGTGAATAACGGAGAGGAAAATGGAGGTGGGGTGGGAGAATGGTCTGACACAATACTGAAGTTATTAATAATGTGGGAAATTTTTCATGATTTTATTCTAAGGGCAATGAAAAGCCACTGGAGGGTTTTAAGCAGAAACAGACATCGCTGAAACACCAGGACAGATTGCCTTTCCCACGGCTCACAGGCACAAGGAGCTTGAAGGGGTTTCAAAAGACATCCACTTAACCCTCAGCTATCACCCCACACTCCCCCACTCTGATGTTTGTAGGACTCACCTGGCCTTTTCTCTGACATTTCCACTGACCGAAAGTGTACTTCCTTCTAGGACTTTCTGTCTTATTTTGGGATTGCTCTGAACTTTTTCATTTTCCTGCGGCCTCTCTCTACTGGCAGACCCCAACAAGTCTGAACAAATTCCCCATCCTCACAGGCCACGCACAGGTCTCGCTGCCCTGGTTACGCTCTGCTGAACACACAGCCCCTGGATGCTGGCCTCCCAAATCTGTCTCCAGCAGAACTAGGCTCTGAAAGCAGGGTAGGGTGTAAGATCAGGGATCCAGGACCTCCACTCTGAGAGTAGACTCGGCCCAGCATGACGTGGGACACACCAGTGGTGGTTCACAGAGTCGGTTATGCTCGCATAGCCTCCTCAGATGTCCCCTGGAGAGAGCACAGGGGATATTCACATCTCTGGGTGTGTTCCCTCGCCTGCCCTGGTCCACGGTCCCAGCCTAACCTTCAGCTTTGTGAGCTGATGCAGCAGGAATTTATTTACAAGCTCATTATCCCCGTGAATCATGTCCAGCTTGAGTTGGGGCTTAACAAGGGGCTGAGGAGTGGTCCTTCAAGCAGCTGTGCCCATGAGGCTATGGGGAGGGGATGGGCCAGAACAAGCAGGGCCTCACGGCGCCAAGAGCCAAGAGGGCAGATGGGAACAGGGAATGGGAGGCGGCTCGTGCCAGCCCCGGAGTTTGTTCTGGCTCCAACAATTCTAGGGCTTTTCCAAACTCTGGATTAATTCCAACACAGAGGCCCCAGATGGAAGATTTGGCTGGCAGTCATTCTTGACTTCTAAGTCCCAAATGTATCAGGGTACTTGCAGAGGCAAAGAAGCAATGACCAACATCTTTCTAACTTGTATACAGCAGGAGGGTTCCTGCTCCACCGTCCCTAGGGTGGAAGGCTTTCCACTGTAGCGTTACTCAAGTGCAAAGTGGTGACCACTATTATTCAAACTTCTCTTAAAACCAGTTATTTCTCAGGACCCCTGGGTGGCTCAGTCGGTTAAGCACCCGACCTTGGCTCAGGTCATGATCTCGCGGTCCGTGAGTTCGAGCCCTGCGTCGGGCTCTGTGCTGACAGCTCAGAGCCTGGAGCCTGTTTCAGATTCTGTGTCTCCCTCTCTCTCTGACCCTTCCCCGTTCATGCTCTGTCTCTCCCTGTCTCAAAAATAAATAAATGTTAAAAAAAAATTTTTTAAAAACGGTTATTTCTTTGATGGCTGTACAGAAATTTACCCATGTTCATTGGAGAGAAAAGGGTTCAAGTCTGAGGAAGGTGAAGAGACTGGCCCAATGCTGTCTTGTAGGAAATGGTGCAGCCCAGGACTTAAAGTCAAACCCTTAATTCCATGCCCACACTTAAGCCAAATCTCAATACCTGCTTCTGCTTTCCAGTTGCCTTCTGAAATGCAGAATGATGCATCTGTCTGGCAAGGTTCACTCAGGGACGCAGAAATTTGCCAGGTCTTTCAATACAGGAAGTAGATGCCATGGTAGAGTGTTTGCAAAACTGGCCATGACTATCCTCCTCCCTGTATGCGTGTGATGTGTTTTGAATTGGGGCTGGTCATGTAGCTTAGTTTGGTCAGTAGACTCTGGCAGACATTATGTTGCTCCACTTTCCAGCCTACCCCTCAAGAAAACTTGTGTTCTTCCTCTGCTCTCTTGGAACCCTGCACGGTCGCCATGTGTACAAGAATGAGAGACCCCCATGGAGCATAGATGAGTCATCCCAGCTAAGGCCACCCTAGACCAGCCAGTCAGTGGACCACCTTGCCGCTGAATTCAGGCCCATGAGTGAGCCCAACCAACACCAGAAGAACAGCCCAGCTGAGCCCAGCCCAAATTCTGATCCACAGCCTTATAAGCTAAGTATGTCACTGTTGCTTTAAATGACTAACTTTTGGAGTGGCTTGTTGTTCAGCAAAAGCTAACTGACACAGTGCTTACAAAACTTTTAGAATGGCTAAAAAATGAAGGTTGTTGGATATTTAAAGAAAAGAGGTTCTCTGCAAGCTTGCAGGAAGTAAAGAAGTTGCAAGATCTTCAGAAACCGCTGTAGTGCTCCCAGACGCCTCCAACGTTGTTGACTCATAGGAAAATTCTGAGCTTCTTTTAAAATCTCACACCTGCCTGTTGGGAGGAGCACTGGGTGTTGTATAGAAACCAATTTGACAATAAATTTCACATTAAAAAAATAAATAAATAAATAAAATAAAATAATAAAATAAAATAAAATAAAATCTCACATCTGCCAGTGCCCGCCAATCCACCCACCCCAGCTGGTGGGACAATGGTATGGCTTCTGCTCCTTTCCCACCTTCTGAATCTCATGCAATTGCCTCTCATTGGAAGACTCTAACCTGGAACCTGCATGTGTGGCAAGGATTCTCGGAAACGTAGCTCTCAGTCTTCTAGCCCCAGGTATAGAAAGGAGAGCATGGAAGCAGAAAAACAAGACTGAGTTGCCAGCCAATCACCTCCACAGGCAAGCAGTCTACTCTGCCTCAGAAACTGCTTCTGAAGATGCTTAAGATCAAGAAGGACGTCTGTTTCCATGTAACTCCCTCGACCACTCCCCATAGTCACTAGTTCTGCCTCTGGATCACACACGCATTATTAGCTCATTCCATTCTCATTAAAGGTCTGCAATGAAGGAATGCCCGAATGTTCAGGTTCCCCAAATTACAGAGGGTTTGGCTAAGTCCCCAGAAATGAGAACAATCTGTACAACTTCCCCAGCTCTCACTCTCCATCTTGCATCTCCAACAGCAATTTGGGATGGAAGCAGTGGACAAAATCCAGTTCTCGCTCCAATGTAGGGAAGGGAAAAGCTGTCCAGGAGCACAGGCAGAGCGTGATGGTGATGAGGTAAGAGTAAAGAGCTCGGGACCCTGAGTTTCCTCATGCTGGGGACTAATCATAACAGCACATGTTTAAGACAAACAAGACAGGATTTGGGGGTAAAGGAGCTTTCCCTGGACGAGGAAAAGCGGTTGCTTTGAGATTTTGAATTCGTGAGAAATATGGACTTCTAAGTGCCTACAGAATCTCCACTCTTGCAGGAAGATTCTCTTCCCTGCCTCCCCTTGGGGGTCAAGCTCCCCCGAGTTGCCTTGATCTCGACCGCCTTTGAATGACCCCATCTACTCCTATGGATTCAGTTTGCATTGAAATTGTGATAGCTCCCAGATCCAAATCTCCAGACCTATACATCCAGCTGCCTGTTGTCTACTGTACTTGGATTGCCCACAGGGTCCTCCACTCAGCATGACCCAAGCTCAGGTCCCTCCCTTTAAACCACGTCAACTATCGTCAGTTCAATTGGGGGCATCAAAAAGTCACCGAAGCCAAGAATTTCCTCATCTCCCAGCTCGATTTCCATAACCAGATCCCCATCTGGTCTCTTGGCCTTCAGTCTTGTGCCTTTCCAACCAATGAGTCCCACAGCTGCCAGAGGGAGCTTCCTAACCACACACCTGCCATGATACTCTCTAGATTGAAACAGCTTATTAGCTCCCTGGCACCCATAGGATAACATCCCAGCTCCTTGGTCTGGCATGCTAGGCCCTCCGCCGGCTGGCCCCTGCCAACATCTAAAACACCATCCACTCTCACATTATTCCCTAGCCACACTGAACTGCCTGGGCTACCCAAAGAGGTCAGGCACTTTCGTGCCTTTAGTCTGCAACACCCTACCTCCATGCCCCTGGGTCTAAGCTAGGTGCTCTCCCAGTACCACATTCTACATTCCCTCTTTGTAATTACCTCTTAACTCTGGCCCCCTCCCCCACCCCCAGGGCTGAGAACTCTATGAGAGCTGAGGCCAAACTACCAGATTTATCTTTATATCTCAGTCCCCACTGGGAGTGGACACTAGGAAGTGATGGTTAAACAGAATCCATGAGCCCCCCCAGATTCCGTAAAGTTCATGGCGGGGGGGACGGGGGTATGTTCAAACCATAGTAATAGAATAACATTAATAAGAGCTAAATATTTTTAGCACTTACTACAGACCAGAGAGTTTGCAGGCATTATTAGCTCATTTAAACCTCACCACAACCTCAGGAGATGTTACTATCATGATACTGATTTGTAGAGAGGACAATGAGTTTTAGACAGGTTGAATAACTTGCCCAAACCATTCAGCAGGAATGTGGTGACGTTAGTTCTTTCTTTGGGATCACATGGGGATTTTAATTCGTTTAATCCTCATTTAAAGCCGTCTGCAGGCTGCAACCCTGGGTCATCCCTATGGAGATAGGAGATTTCACCTATGTGCCTCGTCTTCTCCAGGCTTGAGAATAGAAGGGACAGAAGACCTCCACGTGGCTGACTAGATACTGTGCCAACAGGGATCTCCACCCCCTGCCATCACCAGGCTAGTCTAGTACTCACAGCAATGAAGGAAGTAATGGCTGGAAGGATTCAAAGTCAGGTGGTCCCACACTCTTGGCCACTAGACATACAACCTCTCTAGCATACCCCTCTCTACACGGCAAAGTCAGCTCCATCACAACAGGGTGAGGGCCAGGGTGACCTCCTTGGTCATGTTGTTAACAATTATATTTTACAAATATTTGAGCGTAAGTGCTTAGCTAATTAAATAAGCGGTCTTGCTGCAGGACTTATCAGAGCCCTTAAAATGCCAACGTGCCTTGAGCAAAAGATATGTAACATTTCCCAAACTCATTGGACCACAGAGTACTTCATTTCCTCAGGCATCTGCCAGAACTAGTGACCCATGGAACACGCTTTGGCTTTGGCAAATGTTGACTGCACTTGCTTTCATGAGATAAACCAGATTCTTTCCAATGAATTTTCTTCCCTGCTGAAGTTAACTCAGGTCAGTTTCCATTACTTACAACAACAGACCTTGACTGAGACGTGCCCTCACTTGCCCTCAGAAAGGCTAGAACTCTGGAGCCTGCTGGGATTTTCACTCAGGGATAGAACACGAGAGAAGGATGTGGGGAGACGGGACCAGTCCGATGTGGCCAGTCAGGCTTCAGAGACCCATCACTGAGGGCTCATCCTCAAAAAATCATGCTAAAGGGCTCCTAGCTCTTCTTTGTCTTAAATTTCCTTCCTGATGAGAAATTGGCCATTTTTTGATAAATAGGACTCTGACTTATGTTTTTGAATTCCTGTGGATGAGTGCACGTCCTTCTGACCTTTCTGGCACATTTCTGGCTGTTACAAAGACTTGCCCTTCCTCTAGGACGTTGAGGGAGGGAGTCACACGTTGCTCTCCCCTCCACTCACCCCAACTCTGGCACATACATATGTAAGCACCCTATTTCTGCTTAATTTCTCCCAAGTTTACTTTCTAGGCTGATGAGGAGTTTGTGTGTAGGCAAACTGCCCCTCTTTGACCAATGGATGGTCCACATTGGTCTGTAGCATCTCTGGTTCCCAGAGCATCCCCTTCTCCTCCCCATCTCCCCATCTCCCCATCTCTGTTCTCTTAGGTGTTGCCCCCTATTTAGAGTTTGAGTTGAGGTGGGTTGGTTGTCGCCAAAATGACTGCTCCAAAGTTCACCACAGAGGACGGCGAGGATGGGCAGAATCATACTGGGCTTCTCTAGTCCACCCCCTGCAATCTGTCCTCACTGCCTGAGCCAAGCAGCGTGGCCACACTAGGGGAGAAAGAAGGGATGAGGATAGAGCCAGACCTGGTCACCCCACCTGGTGGGAGGACACTACTCCCCGAGCCCTGAGCAGTGAAGACCACATGATCCCACACTCCCTACACAGCAGGCTGGGAACGGGTCCGTTCTCTCTTCGCCATGACTCGCCACCACATGTGAAAGCTGCTCCTTAACGCTCTGTGCCACCTGCCACAATACCACCCCTCCAATCCTCTCTGAGCCATCTGCCAGTCTTCTAGCCCCTCCCCAGGATCACCAAAGACCTTGGCACTGGGGGCATGGCCCTCGTGTCCATCCAGACCTTGCCCTGAGGACTTTAGCTTCCACGTGGATGTCCCATCCAACACCACAGGCACTAGTTCCTAAACCTCATGCACAGCAACCTTCTCCTCCTCTCCACTCTAGCCACCCACATCTCCAGCCACACTCTGTACCTCGTCATCACCTCGAACTGCCCTACCTCTGCTGCTCTGAAATCATAAATGCAGACCAGCCCCTTCTTTCTGGTTTGCAATCTTTTTTTTTTTAATGCGGTAAAATACACATAACATACAACCCACCACCTTAAGCATATTTTTTTAAGTTTTTTTTTAATGCTTATTTATTTCTGAGAGAGAGACAGAGTGCAAATGGGGAGGGGCAGAGAGACAGGGAGACACAGAAACCGAAGCAGGCTCCAGGCTCTGAGCTGTCAGCACAGAGCCTGACGTGGGGCTCGAACTCACCAACTGTGAGATCATGACCTGAGCCAAAGTCGGACGCTTAAGCGACTGAGCCACCCAGGTGCCGCCACCACCTTAAGCATATTAAATGCATTCACATCGTCATGCAGCCATCACCACCATCCATCTACAGAACTCTTTTCACCTTGCAACACTGAAGTTCTGACCCCACTCAATAATAACTCCCTACTCTTACCCTCTCACCAGCCCTGGCAAAGCCAGAGGCTGTCTCTATGATTCTAAGTACTTCACACTTATAAATGGAATCATACGGGGGTGCCTGGATGGCTCCGTTGGTGGAGCACCAGACTTTGGCTCAGGTCATGATCTCATGGTTCATGGGTTCAAGCCCCACATCAGGCTCTGTGCTAAAAGCTCAGAGCCTGGAGCCTGCTTCAAATTCTGTGTCTCCCTCTCTCTCTCTGCCCCTCCCCTGCTCATGCTCTGTCTCTCTCTCTCAAAAATAAATAAACATTAAAATAATTAAAATAAATAAATAAATAAGTGGAATCATACAGTTTGTCATCCTGTGACTTGTGTATTTCACTCATCATAATGTCCTCAATATCCATCCACATTGCAGGATATGTCTGAATGTATTGCTTTTCAGAGCCGAATAATATTCCAGTGTGTGCATATATACATACAATATTTTTCTTATCCATTCATCTGTCAATAGACACCTGAGTTGCTTCCAAGTTCGGGCTGTTGCAAATAATGCTATGATCCCGAGTGTATTCATATCTCTCTGTGGCCGTGCCTTCAGTTCTTTGGGGTATACCCCCAGAAGTGGAATTCCCCAATCACATAGTAATTCTACTTGTAAGCATATGAGGAAACATCATTTTATGTAAAATAAAATCAGCCACAGTGGTTGCCCTACTTTACACGGCCACCAACAGGGCACAAGGGTACCAATGTCTCCACAACCTCTTAGCACCAGTTGTCTTCTGTTGAATGCATTGACCACGCATGCCCAAGTCATTATCTATTTTACACTGTGAGCCCCCACGTCTTTCTTGAAATTGTCTCCTTGCCTGGCTCCTCCATGCTGCCCTCACCTGGCTTCCTCTCTAGCATCTGATCGCTCGTCCTTCACCTCCATCATGGCCGCCTTATCTTCTGCCCATGCCCTTTTTTATTTCTTATGGGAGCAGATAGAAGTAATATGTTGTCAACTTTCAAAAGGTGTAAAAGTCTGTACGGTGAAAAGTTTCCTTTCTCACTCCTGTCTCTCAACCCCATGACTCCTGTCCCCAGAGGCAAACGAACATTACCAATTTCTCATACATGCCTCCGCAGACGCATTATGCATAAACATGCATATATCTACAAATCCCCCCCCAACACCCGACACACACACACCTTCTTTTTCGCCACAACAATGGCATCATTGCATACACATCAAAACTTACCTTACCTTCTTCACCACAATATATCTTGAAGGTCGCTCCCTATCGGTACATCACAAACTTCTTTGCCCTTTCGTCCACCTATATGGTATGCTTCTGTACGCGTGCACCTGATTCATTTTCTCATCTCTCTCCGGGGGCCTTTCTGGGTTACTTTTGGGTGCTCTTTTGCTATTGCAAACAATGTCGTAAATAGCTCATTGTAACAATACAGTGTTGTAATAATCCCATCTGCACCCCTGTTCACACGTGGGAATCTTTCCATAGGATAAATTCTTAGAAGTGATTGGGTCAATGGCAATTGGCCCATCAGAAGACATTGCCAACATTCCCCCCATTGAGCTCCACTGTTTCTACTTACGTCAGCAATGCATGAGCATTTCCCCATACAGTATGTTAGCAAACGTTTTGTTTTAGCCAAACTGAGAGATGAAAGGTGTCTTGGCGAAACTTTAATTATATTTCTGCTACTAGGAATAATGGGGCATCTTTTTGTAGTTTCGGTAAGCCTTTGCACCTTGTCCATCTCTCTTTCATGTTGCTGATCTGTTTCACGTTGATTTGTGGACATTATACAATAGGGAAATAAGCTCTCTGTCACTCGGGTTGCAAATACTTTCTAAGTGCATCTTTTGACTTTGTGTGTATCAGGCTCTGCCATGCAGAAGTGTTGTTTTAATATGTTTTCACTCTTATGTGGATCCTGAGAAACTTAACAGAAGTCTATGGGGGAGGGGAAGAAAAAAAAAAGAGGTTGGAGAAGGAGGGAGCCAAAGCTTAAGAGACTCTTAAAAACTGAGAACAAACTGAGGGTTGATGGGGGGTGGGGGAGAGGGGCAAGTGGGTGATGGGCATTGAGGAGGGCACCTGTTGGGACGAGCCCTGGGTGTTGTATGGAAACCAATTTGACAATAAATTTCATATTTAAAAAATAAATAAATAAACTAAAAAAAGAAAAAAAGTAGTTAACATTATCAGTCTTTTCTTTTACGGCTTCTGGGTTGTGCGTCGTACTTAGGGAGGTTTAAAATTCTCCCATGTTTCTGGTACTTTCAAGGTTTCATTTTGTTACATTTACATCTTTGTTTCATATGGAATTTATTCTACTATAAAGTATGGGGTATGGATCCACTGTTTTTTCCAGATGATTCTCCAGTTGTCCCAACCCCATTTGTTGAATAGCGTATCTTTCCACTCACTTCAACATACCCTATTTACCTCAGACCAAATCCTCATGTACAATTTTCTGGAATTATATTTTGTTCCATTGAGTTTTCCAGTACCCTGTTGCTTTATGTAATAGAGCTTTACAGTGTAGCTTAATTTCTGATACAGCTAGCTCTCCCTTTTGACTCTTCTTTTTTCAAAACATTTGAGGCTATTAGCGTTGTCAAGCCACGTGAAGAGTCTGAGTGAGTTTTTCGTCGGGCTTGCAAGTCAATAAGTTAGCTGGCCCTGTTTCCTAGATGCTGGCAAAAGATCGGAGACTTGGGGGTCAGAGACGGAGGAATTTGTTACTCACGGCAATAGCAACAGCCAGAGAGTCAGCGTGTGTGACAGTTCCACGAGCCCCAGTTTCCACAGGGTGGGCTGCAGCAGTCCAGGGGACACCTGCTCGTGAATGAGCTGGGTCCCAACCTCCTTGAGTTTAGGGAGCCCAAATCTTTTATAACAAGCAGTAAGACTGCCTGAGTTTGCCCCCAGAGGGAGACAGTATCGTTATTACGCTGGACAGGAAATAAACTTGCCCTTTTCTCCAGAGGGAGACACTATCTCTACTTTCCAAGCGTATTTACTATGCAAATATCCCTGAGGACGCAGTCTGGAACAAAGGCGGTCACTGCTTCTGCTCATGCAGAAACATCTTTGGAGAAGTGGTTCTCAACACTTGTTTCTTTTCCCAGAGGAATTGAGAATCGGTCCATCTAAATAACAACAAAGTCTTCACTTTTACGGAGAATCTTATTAAATTCTAAATTATCTGAGATAGGACAGACAATTTTATGATGCTAGTCTTCCTTTCCAAAAACATTATTCAAATGCTTTCTTGTCCCTTGGAAGGATTTTAATGCTTTCTCCACTTAGATTTTGCACATCTCTTGCTATGTTTATTCTTAGGGGTTTTTATCTTTTTTGTTGCTATTATAAATGTTTTCTATTCCCATTTTATCTCTAACATGTTGTCATTAATTCCTGCTCTTTAAATGAATAGTTTTCCTCCAGGGCCCCTCCTGCCTTCTCCTCTTCTTACTCTAGGATTTCCCTGGATGATCTCATTCTCTCCCAAACCTTCAATGAGCATCTGTCAGTTCATGCCTGCTGTACTGTCATTTTCAGCCCTGGTCTCTCTTAGGAGCTCCCAACACAGATGCCACGGACACCCCATAGGCACTTCACACCCAGTCAGCATTGAAATTAATTCTCCTCATCCTTCTCCCCAAACTAGCTTCTCCCCTCAGACCCCAACCTCAGCCAGTGGAATGACAGTTCACTCAGGGGCCCACTCCACCCCCCCCCCCACCGACCCCTGCAGAAGAGGGAGGCTTTCCTTCACTTTCTTTTCCAATCAGCCACCAAGTCCTATCTGTGCTTCCTCCTCAGTTAACCCGCACCCTTAACCCCATGCTCGCTGCCACAGCCTGAGCTCCACGTGAATGACTGGGGAGCCCCCTGAGTGGCCTTGCATCTCCTCTCCGTCACCTAATCCCATCCTTCTGCAGGGGTGGCCCACAGATTGGATCATGCCAACCCCCCAGAGGCTCCAGAATAAAATGGAGGCCGCCACCCTACCCATACCCCCAGCATGGCATCCCTGGCCACTAATGACCCGGCCCCTCCCACCTTCTTGGGCTTCAAGTCTTCCCCACTTCCCCACCCACACTTTTGTACATCCTTGTACCTTAGCCATGGCCTTCCCCTAAAAATCTCAACCCACCATGGCCCACTTTACCCAACTACCTCCTACCCCTCCCTATGGATTCAGCTCAGACATTAACTCCTCCAGAAGACTTCCCGACACCCTCTCATCTGCATGAGATGCTTTCATTCATTCATCCATTCATTTCTCTACTTCAGCAAGTATTTATTTGGTTTCGCATTTGCCTAGCTCTCAGCTAAGTACCAAGGATACCAAAATGAATTGAGCACAAGTCACTGCCCTCTAGGGACTCACTAAGTTCTTGTTATTCAAAATATGGCCTGGCACCAGCAGCAGCAGCCTATCAAATTGCTGGTTAGAAATGCAGAGACTCAGGGGCGCCTGGGTGGCTCAGCTGGTGAAGCATCTGACTTCAGTTCAGGTCATGACTCAGTTCAGGTTCATGAGTTCGAGCCCCGTGTCAGGCTCTGTGCTGACAGCTCAGGGCCTGGAGCCTGCTTCAGATTCTGTGCCTCCCTCTTTCTCTGCCCCTCCCCAGCTAGCACCCTATCTCTCTCTGTCTCTCAAAAAATATATATATACATTAAAAAAAAAAAATTTATTTTTAAAAAGAAATGCAGAGACTCAGGCCCCATCCCACACCTGCTGAATCAAATCTGCATTGGACAGGATCTCTGAGAAATTCACGTGCGCAATAAGGTTTGAGAAACACTGATCTAGGTAACAGGGAAACAGAAATACAACAAACGAAGTCAGTGGAACCTCAGAGCGATGCACAGGAAGTTCTGAGAACACTGTGAGAGATAACTCAGTGTTTGTGCAGGGAAGAAGGGAGGGAGGGGCGGGATAGGTGAGCTCAGGACAGGAAGGCTGAGCTAGAGCTGGGGGGAGGGGCCTTCCAGGCAGAGGACACAGCTTGAGCAAAGGTATGGATGGGAGGAAGTGTGCGTGCTGGCCTGGGGACGCAGGAACTGTTGGCTGCTAAGTGTGAGGTCCCGACTCAGAATCATGAGACACAAAGCACACTCCAGCTTCACTTCCTCACCCTCCACTCTAGATTCACCCACGGCCTGTCCCTTCAACCACCCGTGGTGTGTGGGCAGGGATCACAATCGTGCAGGCTTCGGACGTGTTGGGAGTTAAGAGCCTGCAGACTTCAGGTAGAGAAGAGTGAGTGGACCAGAGGCTCAGATGAGCCACTGGGAGAGATGTCAGCCCACAGAGGTTGCCAGAGGCCTTGAGTGGAAGAGATAATGTTGAGGGGGAGGGCTGGTGGGCAGTCAGTGGGGTCGAACAACCACCCCCTGGGGCTTCCATTTGCTGGTTCAGCCAGAGCCGGGCACTAGACAGATACCCCAGGAACCTTCAAGAACCAGCCTCTCTGGGACCCAGGCTTCACACCAGGGCAGAGGCTGGGGAGAAGGAGAGAGCCTTAGCATGGAAGGCAGAGAGATGTGCCAGAGCCAGGCAAGGAGACAGCTGCAGGGGGCACAAAGGAGACATTAGTACCTCACAGTCCCTTCCCTCCCTCCCACCCCAGGGACTCCACAGAGGAGGTGCTCTGCTCCCTCCCATCCACCCCAGCAATGTTAGCAGAACACTATTTCTGTGCTTTCTGAATAGGAAGTAATAGCACTCCCAGCCCACCATCTTCTCAACCGTGAGATGGAGGCAATGGCACCCCGTTTTCTCAGCACTCTCTGCAGGCTGAATGGTCCTTACACTGGGAACGTATGACGCAGACTGAAGAGAGTTTCCCCATTGCTGGCAGCACCTGTAAGCCAACACCCAACAGAGGGGAGGGTCTCCTCACTATGGGTGTCAGGCTAGAGCTGGTTAGAAGCAAGGCCCTCCCACTCCCAGCTCAGGCCCCAAAGGCAGGGCTGGGGGTCTAGTTTGGAACTCCCAGCTAGCTGAGAAGGGCTTCCAGGTAGCCCCTGCCTCTCACTTGGGCTGGAGACTCCCAGGTCCCCGAGGGAGTGGGGGAAGTGGGGGGAGAACTGAGAGAGGAGAGCTTCAAACATAGCCTGATGCCCCCCCCCCACCCCGCTGCTCAGCCCCAGCCCATTGCGGCCAGCCAGAAATAGGCCTCCAATGGCCAGAGCTTCCAATTTTGCAGGAGAAGGTAGAAATGCAAATCTTTATGTGAAATCTCCAGGGTTTTACATGTAGGTAACTAATTTATAGTGTAAACGACTGAGGCGGCTAGCTTAGCCTGGATCATGTCTAGGATTTGAATGAAGCCTTTTGTCACCCAGGCCTTTGGCAAGGACAAGGAGGCACCTGGCTGTGCCTGAGGGTGCGTGGCTATGCCCACGTGCGTTCCGGCACACGGGTGTGTAAGCAGGGCATGGCTGCAGCAGTCCGCAATGATGCGTGTGCTTATTCACACGCACAGATGTGTTGTAGGTAAGTCTGTGAGTGAGCACGTGTACACAGGCCTCCCATGTGCCGTTGTGAGCGTGCACGAACAAGCACAGGCGTGTAACGTGGAACAGCACGTGTGACCGAGAGCGGGTGAGTTAGCGTGAGCGCGCACACGTGCGTTACTGCACGTGCACGTGGGCTCCAGTGGGGGCCGGGGTTTGCACGCGTGCACGAGCTCCGGCCGGCCGCGGCAGGTTCCGGGGCTGGCCCAGGAGGCGCCCGGTCCACACGGGTGGTAGCAGGAGCGCGCACGGGGACTCGCGTGCGCGCCGCGGCGGCGAGGGTGAGGGCCCGGGCCCGGGGGTGGGGGGGAAGCGGCTCCCTGGGCCTCTCGGAAACCAGCGCGGGCCGCAGAGCGGAGGGGAGGCCGGCGCCGCCGCTGCCCCCGGGCGCGGCGAGAGGGAGGAGCTCGCGCGCAGCCGCGGCCATTAGTCACCAGATGTCACCTTCTGCTGCCAAGGCGGCGCCGGGCGCAGACAATGGCCGCGCGGGCGGAGGGGCGGGCCGGGCCACCCCCGGCGACCCCAGAGCCGCGCCTCTACTGACACCTACTGCCCCCCGCGCCCACACTCGGCGGCCTGCCCCCTCCGCTCCCGCTGGCCGCCCAGCCCCTCGCTTGGCCTTACTGCCACCCCCTTCTCCGCATCCCCTCCCGCTATCTGCTCAGCGCTTAAGCATTTCCTGGCCGGCCTCTCTCCCGTGCACACAGCCCCAGCTCCCCACCTTGGATGTTTGTCCTGGAGCCACCCCTGTCCTCCCAGATTTTCAGAAACGCGAGGTCGTTAGTGGGATGCGTTCTGCCAACTAATACATGAATGAGTTAGGAAAGTCACCATTTTGTAAGTCACGCTAATGAATGCATCCAGGAAATGATCACAACCTTGTGAAAACTGCATGATGGTGAAACTAGAGGCATCAGTCTGGGAACACTTGAACCCACGATCCGGTCTTAGCACCACTAACAGTGGGGGGACCAGGCCTCATATGCTTCGCGACCAGGTACACAGTAAGGAAAGCACCCCCTAGGATGTCGTCTTGCAAAAATAATTAGTCTGGAATACAATCACGTGTCTGCATCGAACCACTCCTTATGGGTAATATTATTTGGATCCTGATTCAAAGCAAATGTAAAAAGGCCTTTTTGAGAGAATCAAGGCAGACTCACAACAAAGAGGTATTTGTTAAGTGGTAATGGGCTGAATCCTTATATGTTAGAGACACAAGTATCTGTCTTTGTTAAGTGAAATATGTTGTCTGCTTTAAACTGCTCAAGAAAAAGGGCGTGGGTGAGGGAAGAGCTAAAATAATACTAGAAAAATGTTGACAGTTGGTGGATGGTGTTGACGGGTACCTGGGACCTCCTTATACTGTTGTATCTGCTTTTGTAAATGTTTTTAAATCTTCAAAGTAAAAAGCTAAAAAAAAGGGGGGGGGGGTACTAATGTCTGCAACTTACTTGAAACTATCTACCAGGAAGAGATTGAGATTGGAAGAAGGGTGAAGGGCATGGAGAGATGAACAGTTTCTGGAATGCAAAGAATGGCAATGATAGGTCTGGGGGGCGGGGGGGGCAGTATATGGAGGCTCCCTATATATTGCCTTTTATTTTTCTCTGTGTTTGGAGTTTTTCCTATAAAAAATGTTTGGGGAGCTTTTTTTTTTTTAATTAAAAAATAAAAATAAAATGCTCACCCCTGCCACGGCTGGTGCTTTCGGTACAGAGCCCCTGCTCAATAATGACATTGGGACCACCAAGTGTGGAAGATGGGTCCACAGGCACAAAGAATTCCCCTTGGACCTAGGATCCCAGGCAAGGGGTCCACAAACTCATTCTGTCAAGGGCCACATGAGGCTTTGCCAGCCATGTATTTCTCTGTCATGTACTTTTCTTTGATTTTTTGTTTTTACAACCCATTAGAAACATAAAAAATCATTCTTCATTCAGAAGCCCTACCAAAACAGGCAGCAGGCTGCATTTGGCCCTCATTTGCATTCGTTCGCATTCGTTCGCAGCATTCGTTCACCACACCAGCCCTAGCCCTACAGAATGTCAGTAGCCAGGAAAAATCAATGACATGGCAGGACACTGGGGTCAGGATCATGGTCAGACCATCCCATGCTGGAATTCCAGTCCACCTGTGGAAGAATCATTTCACTGGCCAAGCCTCAAAGGTAAATGAGAATGTCATTAGGATACACCACGTGGGCTTGCTAGAAAGAGAGCAGGAGTTCAAACACAGGGCCTAGCACATGGGCACCCACTAATCAGTCCCCTCCCCCTCCTTTTAGTACCATGCACTCAGTGCACGTGTTTATGCACACACACACACACGCACACAGCCCTCTAGCAAGAAGAGGCAGACCCATGATCTTTGGAGATACTGCCACAGGGTAAGAAAGTCACTCAAGCCAAACAGACTTGAGTTGGAATCCTGGCTCTGCCCTCATTTGGCTGTGTGACCTCCAGTAAACTAGTGAGCCTCAGTTTCCCCGTTTAAAATCAATCAATCAGTACCAGCCTCCTCCTGATATCGTCAGGGTGAATCATCACAGTTACTGGTAAAGGTGCTTAACATAATGCCTGACACAGGATAAGCTGGAGAAGTGGGGGCAATGTCCTTTTTGCTACTGTGGTGTTTTCCCTGATGGGAAAGCAGCTTCCTTGAGAAGTACAGGAGGCTTGGCCCAGCAGATCAGGGTGGGGGAAGGGCAATGACAGACCAATCAGGGAAGGCTGCCTGGAGGAGGTGCCAGCACACCCTCAGCCATTGTCTTGGAGTCCCCTGTCTCTTTCAGCGGAAGTAGCAGAGGGAATGGGGAGGATGGTTGATTTCTGAAGCCATTTCTTTCCCTTGGGAACAAGAAACCCCTTCTCAATGCTGGTAGCCTGCCAGAGTTCCTTCCCCCAGCCCTCAGACCTCTCCAGAGAGGACAAGCCTGGCCCTGGAGAGAGTCCCCAAGAGTCTTGGTATTTGGTTTTGTTTCCTTTGAAAAATACTGTCTATTTTTTTTTTAATTTTATTACAAGAGTAATGCATATTGTTTGAAACAATTTGAAAAAGAATAGGAAACATTTTTTTTAATTACCCTTCATCCCCTCGTCATTGAAAACTGTTATCTTGTATAAATTTTCCAGGCTTTTTCCTACGTATAGTATATATTATCTATTTATGTAGATATACATTTTTGCAAAAATGGAAACATATGCTGTTTCTTTTTTGAAAGAAGCCTTGTTTTCTTTTCACATAACACAGCTTGAGCACTTCCTCATATCCTTAACTCTTCCACATCATTGTGTTTGATGCCTAGATCATATTCTACAGTACGGATAAACTACTTAGTAAACCAATCGTCTATCACTAAAAGAACACAGATATTGTAAATGGCAATTAGTCAAAAGCACTGCCAAGTCTCGTGAGCATCAAGGAGGATGTTTAACTCAGAGCTGAGTATTCAACTCGGAATGCAAAAGGGGCTTTGCATGAAGAAAGTGTCCATTACCTTCTCCCAAGGTTCAGGCTCCTCACCAGCAAGGGAGTGGGTGCTACCCTGGATGTGCACTAAGGGTCTCTGTAGCTCAGCTGTTCTCTGGGAGACACCTGTTGGCCATAAACAAGAATCATGGCAAAAGAAAGAAGTGAACCAGGTCGTGGGACCCAACGGCAGTCCTGGGCTCCAGAGCCCTACTGCACTGCCATATAAAACATAGTGCTCACGTGAGCGGTTTCCCCCCAACTCAGCAAGGGGAGCCCCAGCTATGAACCCTAGGAGAAAACACTGAAAAAAGAGAAACGACTCTGCCAGGCCTTCAACAAATCTGCAGTCAGTCCATGTAGCAAAGAACCAGTGTGACAGAGAGGCCGAGGCTGGGTGCAGTCTGAGATCTCTCACTGGCCTGAGCTCACACCAGGAAATTCTCAGCTAGCATTTGACTTGTGACCTTGGGCAAGTCATTTCCCCTCCCAGAGCCTCTAAGAGTAGCACAGAGATGTAAAACTTACACAAGGTCACCATGAGGATGCGTAAACACAGTAGGGACTCCAAGAGGTCCCTCCCTACCAGCCTCTGACGCTATCCTGGGTCTTGACAACCAGTTGCTAGGTGTCTATTGAGTGCCTACTGTGTTCGAAGTGCCCAGGAGGCAGGAATGAGCAAAACAGATGGAATGCCTGCCCTCACAGCACTTAACATTAGTGATCAAACAATAAATAAGTGATTACAAGTGTGCAATATGCTGTGAAGAAGCATACAGTGTCCCGAGAGTTAAAATCACCTTACCTTGGAGGGGGTGCTCAGGAAGGACTCTCTGAGAAGCAGTCATTTCCATGAGAGGTAAGAACTAGAAAGAACTATACAGAAGAAAAGTCCATACAAAGCTACTGTGGGCAGAAGAAACAGCCTTGAGGCAGAAAGGGACATGCCATGACCCAGGACTTGACCATAGACCAGCAGGACTGGAGCATAAAGAGTCAGGGAAATGGCTAAAAACAAGGCTTGAGGAGGCAGGCAGGGGTCAGTATGCAGGGCTCTTGCAGGAATGTGTCTGAGGAACAACAAAGAGGCCACCACTGTGAGTAGAACGGAGGGAGTAAAGGTAGACACAAGGTCAGACAAAGTCTGGGGCTAGATCATTCAAGGCCTTGAGGGTCATGTATGGATTTCAGCTTTTAAGTGAAATGGGAACCACTGCTATAGGATCAGTTGAAAAGAGGAGTGATATGGTCTGAGAAATTTTAAAAAGAACACTCTACACAGGGTGCCTGGGTGGCTTAGTGAGTTGAGCGTCCAACTCTCGGTTTCAGCTCAATTCATGATCCCCGGGTAATGGGATCAAGTCCCGTGTCAGGCTCTGTGCTAAGCATGGAGCCTCCTGGAGATTCTCTCTCTCACTCTCTCTCTCTCTCTCTCTCTCTCTCTGCCCCTCTCCGCAACTCATGCACACACTCTCTCTCTCTAAAATAAAATTAAAAATAATAAATTTAAAAAAAAAGAACACCCCAGGCATTCCACTTGCAATATAGTAGTATAAGCTCTTAACAGATCTACCCTCCCTATAATACCTATAAATGCTCGATATAATACCCAAACAACGGCTAGAAGGCTCTGGAAAATTATCCAAAATAGGCAGACTTGGGAAGGATGTCAAAACTTTGAAGAAGGGGCCATCATGTGGTAAGTTTCCCACGTTTGTGGCTTTTTGCAGGCTGAAGATGTGGTATAGCACAGGACACCTAAAAGTCTAACAGAAAACACTGTTTTTCTAGCCTGAGGAGCCAGAGGCAACCAGAACCACTGGAAAGTGAAGGGGAAATGATGGAAAAGAAAATACTAGAAAAGGCTCAAATTCAGTTAAATTCTGATGAGTCTCCACTCAACTCCTGAACCAATTCACACAGAGAAAACTCAAGACAATCTACAGCTAAGGAGGAAAGAACTGAGCTGTGATGTTGCCCACTGCAGGCAACACAGAGTTTGTGGTTTGACTCTGACCAAGTGAGCTGCCTTCTAAAACAAAGACATCAGCGCTCTTTGGAAGAATCCAATGAATCCAGAATCTCTATACCATGTCTTCAATTCCAGGATATAATCCAAACTCACCATATAAATAATGAGGAAAACGTGATCCATCCTCAAGGAAAATGATAATCCAGAGCCCAACCTAAGATGGTCTTGAAGAATTACCAGGCAGGAACTCTAGGGTAACTTTTATAACTATGCTTTACAGAGCAATAGAAAACACACTCTTAATCAGTGAAGAGATAGTAAATCTCTAACGAGAAAAAGAAAATATGAAAAGAATCAGGTAGAAATTCTAGAACCAAAGAATTCATTATCTGAAATGTTTAAAAAATTTCAGTGTATGCACTGAAGACAATGCAGAGGACAGTCAGTGAGCTTAAGCAGATTAACCAAAACCAAGTAATCTAAAGAAGTGTGGGAGGGGCACCTGGGTGGCTCAGTCCATCAAGCATCTGACTTCAGCTCAGGTCATGATCTCACCGTCTGTGAGTTCGAGTCCTACATCGGGCTTTGTGCTGACAACTCAGAGCCTGGAAACTGCTTCAGATTCTGTGTCTCCCTCTTTCTCTACCCCTCCCCTGCTCACGCTCTGTCTCTCTGTGTCCCTGAAAAATGAAAACACCTTAAAAAAAAAAGTGTAAAGAAATGAGGGAGGGAGGGAAGGAGATGGGGGAAGAGAGAAATAAGATTAAAAAAACTGAACGGTGTCAGAAATCTGTGGGATAATATCAAATATCTAACATATCCATAACTGGAGTCCTAGAAGGAAAGGAAAAGAAAGAATAGAGCAAAAAAAAATTTTTTGAGCGAAAACTTTTTGAAGAAATAATGGCCAAAAAAATCTCAAAATAAAACAAAAACACCTCACTTTTCAAATCTAATGAAAGACATAAATTTACATATACTGTATATTCAAACCGCTGAAAATCAAAGAGAAATAGAAAGCCTTGAAAGCAGCCAGAGACAAAAGACACACTACATCAAGGAACAAAGATTCAAATAACCATGGAACCCTCATCAGAAATTATGGAGAGGTCAAGGAGAAAGCAGGCAAAGACCTCTTTGATCTTGGCCACAGCAACTTCTTACTTAACACATCTCCAGAGGCAAGGGAAACAAAAGCAAAAATGAACTATTGGGACCTCATCAACATAAAAAGCTTCTGCACAGCAAAGGAAACAATCAGCAAAACTAAAAGGCAACCGAGAGAATGGGAGAAGATATTTGCAAACGACGTATCAGATAAAGGGTTAGTATCCAAAATCTATAAAGAACTGATCAAACTCAACACCCAAAAAAACAAATAATCCAGCGAAGAAAGGGGCAAGAGACATGAATAGACACTTCTCCAAAGAAGACATCCAGATGGCCAATCGACACATGAAAAAATGCTCAACATCACTCATCAACAGGAAAATACAAATCAACACCACAATGAGACACCACCTCACACCTGTCAGAATGGCTACCATTTACAACGCAGGCAACAGCAGATGCTGGCGAGGATGCGGAGAAAGAGGATCTCTTTTGCACTGCTGGTGGGAATGCAAGCTGGTGCAACCACTCTGGAAAACAGTATGGAGGTTCCTCAACAAACTAAAAATAGAACTACCCTATGACCCAGCAATTGCACTACTAGGCATTTATCCACGGGATATAGGTGTGCTGTTTCGAAGGGACACATGCACCCCCATGTTTATAGCAGCACTATCGACAATAGCCAAAGTATGGAAGGAGCCCAAATGTCCATCAATGGATGAATGGATAAAGAAGATGTGGTATATATATATGTGGTATACACACACACACACACACACACACACACACACACACACACTGGAGTATTACTTGGCAATCAAAAAGAATGAAATCTTGCCATTTGCAACTACGTGGATGGAACTGGAGGGTATTATGCTAAGTGAAATTAGTCAGTCAGAGAAAGACAAATCATACGACTTCACTCATATGAGGACTTTAAGAGACAAAACAGATGAACATAAGGGAAGGGAAACAAAAATAACATAAAAAGAGGGAGGGGGCCAAAACAGAAGAGACTGATAAATATGGAGAACAAACAGAGGGTTGCTGGAGGGCGTGTGGGAGGGGGGATGGGCTAAATGGGTAAGGGGCACTGAGGAATCTACTCCTGAAATCATGGTTGCACTATATGCTAACTAATTGGGGTGTAAATTTTAAAAAATAAAAAAGAAAACTAAAAAAAAAAAAGAAATTATGGAGAGGAAACAAAATAGCATCATTAAAGAGCTGCAGAGGGGAAAAAAACAGTTAACCTGTCAGGGTTCTAGATCCAGTGAAAACATTCTTCAGTAACAAAGGCAAAATGAAGACATTTAAAGAAAATTTAGAGAGGCGTGCCTAGGTGGCTCAGTAGGTTAAGCATCTGACTCTTGATTTCAGCTCAGGTCATGATCCCAGGGTCCTGGGATCAAGCCCCAGGTCGGGCTGTTTGCTGAGTGTGGAGCCTGTGTAGGATTCTCTCTCTCTCTCTCTCTCTCTCTCTCTCTCTCAAAACAAAGCAAAACAAAACAAAACAAAACCTTAAAAGAAAATCTAAAGAACGTGTCATCAGAAGACCTGAACTATAAGCAACACTAAAGTAAGTTCTTCAAGTTGATGATAAATGACACAAGAGGGGCACTCCAATCTTCAGAAAAGAATGAACAGCATCAGGTGGTAAATATATAAAACTATAAGATGATTTTCTCTCTTAATTCCTCCACTATGCATACCACATAACAGTTCTTTATAAGTCTTTTTTTATTTATTTTTGAGAGGGAGAGAGTGCATGCACAAGTGGAGGAAGGGCAGAGAGATCAGGGGTGGGCGTGGGGGGGGGATGGGGTGGGGACGGAGGATCCCAAGTGGGCTCCATGCTGATAGCAAAGAGCCCAATGCGGGGCTCGAACTCAGAACCTTGAGATCACGACAAACAGAAGTCAGAATCTTAACCGACTGAACCACCCAGGCACCCTGACTACGCATGTGACAGCTTAAAGCAAAAATGACGACACTGTCTTATGAGATTTACAGTTTATCAGAAGTAGTGCCTGTGAAAACAGCGCACAGGATGGGGGTGGGGGGGGATGGCAAATGTTTGCAAGAGTTTTCTATTTTATGTAAAGTGGTAAAATAGTAAACTCTAAGTTGACTATGAAAAGTGAAGGCTGTGTAGTGTAATCCCTAGGAGGAAAAAAAAAACACACTTAAAAATGCAAAGCAGTATAGCTAAAGGGCCAAACAACCGCATTCAAATGGAATCCTGAACCGGTTTCTCTGGCTCCTGTGTGGACTGTAGGGGAGGAGGAGGGTGACATCAGGGCCACCAGTTAGGGTGTCACTGACACAACCCAGGTGAGTGATAATGCTGGCCTGGACTGGGGCCAGAGCAGGGGAGATGGTGAGAAATGTCAGATTCTGGGTGTGTTCTGAGGGCAGAGCCAAAAGGATTTGCTAATGGATTGGATTTGGTGTGGGAGAAAGGCAAGGGGGACCCTCAGGCCTGTGACCTAAGCTGTGGGGATGGAGTTGCCATTTCCAGTGATTCCACCAAAGGCTCTTCTCCAGCCTGCCCTCCTCACCGCTCTGTGGTGCCTGAGCCTTGCTGCAGCCCCCAGAGTTTGGAAACCCTTGCCCGGCTGGGGGCCAGGTGAAGAAGGAGAAGAAGACAGAGTCATAGGCCACCCACCACGTCCCTCAAGTTGGAGCAGGGACAATGGAGCATGTGTGCCTCTCGGCAAGGTTCATGCCAGATCAAAAAATCATCCTTATGGCTTCTTCCAGCTTCCAGAGAGCTCCATCTCCAAGAGTTGTTTTCCAGTTGGGAAGCAATTGAGAAATAATTGGTAATATTTCACAGAGGCGGCAGAAGCCTCAGCCCCAGCCTCTGGAAACAAATTAGAGATGAGGGCGAGGTTTAGCAGCGGAGAACAGCCCTGCTTCTCATTAGCAATTGCAAATAAGATTACGGAAAAATGTCCCTGCCATGAGAATGGCGTCTGCCTGGAAAAAATTAAACCGGTTTTGGGGCCAAGTGGAGACCCTGGACTGGGATTCAGGAACCTGGGTCTAGGGTAAGGCTCTAGGATCCAGTTTGCCCAAAGTCAGAGCAGATTCGCTGCGCCCTGTCTGAGCCTCAGTTTCCGAGTCTGTTCAACGGAAGGAGGCTGCAGGCCTCCACTCTGGAACTAGACAGTCATCCCTCCAGGTGGGAGACACCTGCTGCAGCCAACCAGCCTGGGTCCCAGCAGCTCAGGTAGCTGGGGGTGCAGTGCGGTGCAGAGCAGAGAAGGGCTAGCTTAGAGGTCTGTACCTGGCTGCACCTCCCCCCACCTGGCCTCTGTGTCCTAGATCCATCCCAAGTAGCAGTGCTGACACTGAATGACAGGCACAGTCTAAATCATCTGGGTACATTCATTTAATCCTCCTACCAACACTATGAGGTTGGCCCTACCATTATCCCCATTTTACAGAGAAGGAAAATAAAGCACAAAGAGGGCCAGCCCACCTGGCCAAGGCCACAGAGCAAGCAAGTTGCAGAGCCAGGATAGTGAACCTAGTCCAATTTTAAATCCTGGGGTCTTAGGCACCAAGCTCTGCGGCCTTTCAGGGATTGTGGCGGGCCTCCTCGACTCCGCCCCCAGACTTCCAGGACTGTAGAGGTTTGGGCGTTTGGCCTGCGAGAGGAAACCAGGCTCTGAAGGCCTGCAGACTTGGGGGCGCACCCCAACTCTACCACTGACAGCTGCATGACCCCGAGCCTGTTTTTGCCTGTGTGTGTGTTTTTAAATTACAGATTTGGCACAAATTTGTGCTAAGAAAGAAAGCAGGCCAGGGTGTGACAAACCAGATCCTGTCTGAGGGTCAGTTCCTCTCCATTTTTCTGCAGCCCCATCTCTGGCCCAGGGCTCAGAGGCCCTCAGGGATCCTTTAACAACTCCCCTGCAGGCTTCTCTGTCCTTTTCCTGACCCAGCACCAAGGGTTCTCTGCTGAGAAGCCTTTCTGTACCCCCGCTCCCTGACCCAGGCACTGGTGGGGGAAGCGGGGCGGGAGGGGAAGGGGCTCTTGCCCAGGCAGCTCCACGTGTTGCCTCCTGCATGGCCCTCCTTTGCCATCTGGAAACGCAGCACCCCATGGCTATCTGCTCTTTAGGGCTTCTCCCTTCCCTTCATCCCCACTAAGGGCAGTGTTTGAGGAAAACCATATTCTGCAGTCTGGCATTGAAGGCCCTCCGTGCCGTAGCCCTTGTACTTTGGAGAAGCTGACCTCAATTTTGGTAACCTCCCCAGGCTCCATTTTCCCTACACACACAGGAGCCTTTGTCCAAATTCTGTTCCCCCCCCCCCCCCCCCCCCCCCCCCGGCACCGCCCCCACCCCTGCCCTGGGGGCCAGGAGACTTGAAGGGGGAGGTTGAATTCTGAAGTACAAGGATATTCTGGCCGGAGCTGCCCTGGGGACAGGCCATGAAAGAGAGGCCAAGGCAGAAGGGTCAGGTTACTGGAGAGATAATCTGATTATATCTGGTCAAGTGGGGAGGGGGATGGTGGGAGGAAGGGAGCCATGAGCCTAGGGAAGTGGAGAAAGAGGCATCCAGGTTGCAGAAGCAGGAACAGAACAAGAGTACAGAATGGAACACAGAGGGAGCGAGTGGCCCTGCGTTCCAAACCTGGCTCCACTGCCTACCTCTCCCCCTGCCAGCTGATGACTCTGCATGTCACCTAAAGTCCCTGAGGCCTACCTAGTATCTTATTCTAAAGCCAGGCCAACCCACCCAGCCCCCCACAGGTCTTGTTAGGCTGATTCCAAGAAAAAGCAGAGGAAACAGGCCAGGGGCCTAGCTTGGCTCTGCAGGTGCTCTCCAAGTAGCACTTCCCCTCGTCCCCCCGCCACGCCCAGAGCAGGGCAAAGTGACCCCACCCTGGAAGCTGGCAAGTACCCCCACAGCATGGCTGGCAGCTGGTCTGTCAACCTGAGAGTGAATCTGCCCCCAGGGAGGCTCCTAATTTAATCAGCTTCACAAATCAGCTCGATGGGCTTAATTGATCTTTTTCACTCCTAATATTGTTGCTGTCACTTTCTGAGCTGTGCCTCCTCCAGCCACCCCATGCATGGTGCTCAGCCAGCTGGAGAGGGAGAAGAAACACTGCGTGTGGAGCCAGGAAGCTCGTGGGAAGGAACTGGTGTGCAGGAAGAAGCAGAGGGGGGGCAGGGCGGGGCGGGACCGACCCTGAGCCAGACCTCATGGACCACACCATGTCCAAGGTGGCAACTGTGGGGGAGTGGAGCAGAAGAGCTCCTGGTGAGTCATCGGCCGGGGCCTCAGGCAAGTCACTCTCAGTTCTTCTGTGCCTATTTCCTAACCTGTAAAGACCACAACAGGTACTGCCCCTCATGATGTACTCACCCTACAAGGGTTTGTGGAATGCCCACTGTAATTTAGGCACGGTGCGAGGCATAGGGGATGGTGACAGGCAAAAACTACCTTGTTTTGCCCTCATAGGGCACTCTAGACAGGCTGTCCTCCCCTGGGTGACACCCCCCACCCACCCATGGAGCACAGAGACCAGTGGGGGAGACTGACATTGACTGAATACACACATACGAAATGCCAAATGGAAACCGTGATAAGTACTGGAAGAGGAGGTCCTTGGTGCCGTGGGGGCAGAAAACCGGGGGGCTCCCTGACAAAACAGTGCTGAGTTGAGATATGAAGGAGGAGGTGGACTTATCTAAGTGAAGAGGTAAAAAGAACATTCCAAGAAAAAGACCTTTGTCTTTGGCTAGAACAGTGAGGGGGTGTGGGCGAGATGATGCCAGACCAGTGGCTTCACAGGTTTTGGATAAAGCCGTAAGAAATACATTTTGCGGGGCACCTGGGTGGCTCAGTCAATTAAGGGTGTCCGACTTCTGCTCAGGTCATGATCTCACAGTCATGGGTTCGAGCCCACATCAGGCTCTGTGCTGACAGCTCAGGGCCTGGAACCTGCTTCAGATTCTGTGTCTCCCTCTCTCTCTGTTCCTCTCCTGCTCGCATTCCATCTCTGTCTCTCAAAAACAAAGAAACATTAAAAAAAAGAAAGAAATACAATTTGCATGGTGACTGGGAACATAGAATACACATGTGCTCACACATACGATTGCCTGCATACATCAATTTTAAAAGATTGGTTAAAAAAAAAAGTTACTCCTGCCACATTAAATATGATCCCCTCAGAGAGTTTCTCTTCTGTTCTAGCCTGTTCTATTTCTTTAAGAAAATGCAGTTTACTAACCACTGTGTTGATTTCCCAGCCCCCTAATGGGTCATGGTTAAGAGACACTGTGCTTTGCAGGGCCCCATGGGCTGCATTCAGGAGCTGTAGCTTTACCCCACTAGCGATGGGAAGCCCCAGTTCTCGTCTGCAGGGCAATCTAATGAGACTAGAATTTTGAAAAGGTCACCCTGGCTGCTGCCTGGGAGTCCAATATAGGAGTGAGGAGTGGAGGCCGGGAGACCAGATGTGAGGCTGCTGCCATAGCCAGGCAAGAGCACGGTGGCTCGGAGTTGACAGTTTTGCAAAGCAAATGAGGGAATAGGTATGAAACATTTTGTGCCAATTAAAAAGCTATGTTTTATGAAAAGTTGCACAGGGAGACGACAAGATCTCCAAATACAGATTCAGGCAACCCACGTCCAAACAGCAGCTGCATCACTTCCCAGTCGTACCATCTTGGGAGAATCACTTTGCCCCCGTGGGTCTCAGTTTCCTAACTAAAATCGGTCATACGAGTCCCTTCCTCCTAGAGCCGATGCCAGGTTTGGGTACAACGGTGCCTCTCCTCAGCCAAGAACTCAATAAATCCTGGTTATTCGTATGAAGAGAAATGTTAGAATTTATTCAGCCATCAATATGCCTTCAGCGCCTGTTTGGAGAATCAAGTCACATGGCCCCTGCCCTGTGGCAACCCCTGGTCCAAGAGGAATTTCTAGAGCCATAACCGATTTATCTGGGATGAAACTGAGTTTGAATCTGTGACTGAGCTGCAGACCTCACCTGATGAAGCGCATCCATCTACAAGTGACGAAGTTGGAGCTCAGGCGAGCTAAGGTTCATTTTCAAACGGGTTGTGTCTTCATATGAACATTTACCTGCGCTCAGCTCTCGTTTCTGGAGGAAGCCGCGCTAGTCCTGGCATATCTGGTCTGCCTGTGGGGTATCTCTTGCAGACACAGCACCTCCCCCCCTTTTCCCCTCCCTCTCAGAAGCTTCCATGGTGCAGATTTATGAAGAAGCCAGAGCAACAGCGGCCTGTGCAGCCAGGAGCTGGCACAATCAGGGAGGCTGTCTGCTCCCCACAAGCCAGGCAGGGGCAGGCAGATGGGGATGGTGGCTGGGGGCCTCCCTGCTGGTGAGCACTGCCATTTCCCTTCACACCGCCGAGCCTCGGTGAAATGGCCACGGTCGGGTGGGTTCCGGTCTGTACTGCCCACCTTTCGGCTGGCTTGTGACCACCCGGCATGCATGCAGAGAGAAGGGGCATCCTCACACCCGGCTGTCAAGACTCACTGGCCCTGATTTCATTGCCACGGGTTGCTGACCGTCAGGCTGACTCTTCGGGAGCCTGCCAGGTCTTCATCTGACGAAAGACTTTCCTCACTCCTCGGCCCGCTAACTGGGAATGACCTTCAGGTTTGTGTGGCCGTCTCTGTCTGTCTCCCTGTCCTGCTCGCTCTGCTCCTCCGCATCTATGAGTAAAGTCCCTCCTGCGTCTCTGCCTCCTTTGGTCTCCAGATTCGTCTCTCTGGCCTGTTTCTCATCTGTGTCTCTCAGTCCGGGCAGATTTCTTGGGCTCTGTCTTGGGGTGTTTCTCTCTGCATCTCTGGGTCTCTGTGGATGTTTGAGAGTGTTCCTCTTGGTTGTCTCCAGTGGCAGTCTCTGAGTCTTGGATTGCCCCTCTCTTTCCTGTTTGTGTTTGCTTGTCTCTGTGTGTATCTTTCTTCCGTTTTGTGTAACTGACAGTGTTTTTCTGTTGCTCACCTGGGGCGAGGGAGTGGGTGGTGCTCTCTCTAGGCTTCAAAGCACCTGCCTTCTGCTGCCGGGCTGTACTTGGAGTGAGCCAATCAGACTGCAAAAGTCACGCCCCGTCTTCCCAGCCTGCCCACCAGCCTCCACCAACACCCGCTTCCCTTAGCTTTATGCCAACAAAATGTCCAGGAGACCTTCACTCTTCTGGTAAGTTATCCCGCCCACGCTCATCACAGTCACCATGCTAATTCTGCTGCCCTCAATCAGCCCTTAAATGCTGCTCCCACCCTCCTCAGCTAGGTGACTTCCCACAAGTCACTTAACCTCTCTGTGCCATACCCACTCCCACCCTCCCCCCCCCCCCAGAGATTCTCTGCGTAGCGTTATGCTGCCTTCTCAACTGATCCCTCCTGTAGAGGATAAATAGCACTAATTACCTTTGGAAGTCCTCTCTACTAAAGGAGGAAAGCCTGGATTTGCCAGTGTGTAATCACCCCCTCCTCCCAGAGCAATCTCTGTGTTGGGACAATAACTGCACTCTCTATCAGGTGTGGAATCAGCCACTTTACCTGGAGAGGAAGCAAGCTGTCTCTTAGCTCCTTACTAGACAAGAGGGAGAGACACTTGTTCCCTAAGAGTCTGTTGCTCCACGGAAAATAAAACTAAATGCAGCCATAGATAGCACACTGACAGTGGGAAAATCTTATTGGATCACCCTGATGCGGTGCCTTTCTGAGGGCAGGAGGAAAATGGGAGCAGCCTTATCTGATGGTTTGTGTCTAGGGAGGGAGGAAAATAGGCCTCTGCGTATTTACAAACGTCCCCACAGATGCTCCCAGCATGTAGGGGAGGCTGGGGGGGGGGGGAGGGATGATGCACATGGTCTGTGTGGGCAGGATTTCTGGGCGAGGGGGCCCGGACCACGCAGTCAGCAGGACTGCAGCAGTGTTTACAGAACCCATGCCCTGGACCAGGAGTTGCAATGGGGCCCAAGACAGAAATGCTCCCTCCCTCCAGCCATGGCAGGGAAAGCTTTTAGAGCACAGCCTCACACCAAGCACTTGACATATGGTGCTGCACTGGCACTCAACCTCCAGCGAGGCAGGTGCTATTCTTCACTCCCGTTGTATAGATGGACAAGGTGAGGCACAGAGAGGGTAAGTAACTGGCCCAGGGTCACCCAGTCACCCAGCTAGACTTGAACCTAGGTAGTTTGGTTCCAGAGTCGCGCTCTTCCCTACTATGCAGTACTATAGATTACAAAGTAGAGCAGACAGGCGAGCCCGTAAATTCACTGCATGTGGAGCAAGCACCTATCAGGGCTTTAAGAGAGGACCCCACTGTCTTCATGTTTTGATCCTCCTGATATGTTTTATCTTTATGTCAAAACAGAGTTACCAACGCTGTGGATGGTTTTAAATGTTTATATTTCACAAATTAATGCCTTTAGACCTAAAATACAATGCAGTAAAAATTATACTCTTTCCAGGATGGTTATGTTATTTACAGAAATGATGTGATTCCGGGGGCGCCTGGGTGGCTCAGTCAGTTAAGCGTTCCACTCTTGATCTTGGCTCAAGTCATGATCTCACACTTCGTGAGATCAAGCCCCGCGCTGAACTATACAGTGACAGTATGGAGCCTGCTCAGGATTCTCTTTCCCTCTCTGCCCCTCGCCAGCTCGCACACGCTTTCTCTCTCTCTCTTAAAATAAATAAATAAATAAACTTAAAAAAAAAATGATGTGATTTCATAGTGCTCCACACGACTTGGGCTGATGATGGGGCAGAAGCCATAAGCTGTGGCTGATCATTTCTCTTGGAGTGTTGCTTTGAGCCTACAAATCTAACATCTTTAGGAGATAATATCATAAATCTGATGTGGGAGCAATCAGTCCAGTGCAGTTGGCTTTGAAGATGGAGGGAGGAGGCCATGAGCCAAGGAATGGATTTCTGAACGACAGAACTGCAAGATAATAAGTGTGTTGTTTTAAGCCAAAAATAAAGAGTCTAACCTGGACACCACTCATGAACCTGAGGTCCTTTTGCCCTGCCTCCTGCCTCCGGCTCCCTTGGGGGGTACTACATATTTACAAGAACAGAAGTATTATAGTGAGACGGTGTGATCAATTCTCTCAAGGGTGGGAATTCGGAATCAATCAGGGATGGCTTCACAGATGACCACTGAGCAGAGGTTCCACAGGATGAGTAAGAACTCATGAGGCAGACAAAGGGAGCAAGAGCATTTCATGCAGAGGGAAAAGCCTATGTAAAGGCTCAGACTTCGTGAACAGTTTGTATAGAGGCTGTGTCCCATGGTTCAGGATTACCTAACTCAGGTGCAGAGGAAAATCGTGGGTAATGATGAACATAAAGCCAAAAAGGTTACGTGGAGACCAGATCATGCAGGGCCTTAGAGATAAGACCTTCTCTGCAGGGAAGAGAAAGAAAGTGAAGAGCCTGGATTTGACTTCCTTGGAGGAAGTTTCAAATACACGGGAAATGTTCAGCCCGGAGATGGAAGACTTAGGGGAGGGCAAGATGTGACAATATCTACAGGACAACTTCCCCATGCTTGTGAAGTCCTTTTACTCTCCACCCCCATGCACAGGGTTTGGGACACATATGGATGCTAGAAAGGGACTGGTACAGTTTAGAGGTAAAGATGAGCAACCAAAGGTGTCCGAGAATGGAGTGGACCACTGAGGTGAGAATGAGTTCCCCATCATGAAAGGTGTTTAAGCAGAAGCCAAAAGGCCACCTGGCAGAGATGTTGACGGAGATTCAAATATCAGGTGAGAGCTGGACTAGTTAATTTCTGGATTTTCTTCCAGCCCTGAAAATCTCAGATACTAGTTTGTCTTGCATTAGAATAGATTCAAGACATTGCCTTTGGGGGGAAAATAGTAATCAAAATGTAAATACCATGGGAATAATAGATTTGGCCTAATTATCAGCGATTACTCAGAGTTTGTCATTATTTCTGTACAATATATCCCAAAGTTCCAGAAAACAAATCAAAGAAAGTACCACGGCCGATGCCATTAATAGAAGCAAAACACTTCAAGACGAGAATTTAATTTACTGGGTGAGTTCTTGAGGCACGTTTTTGTTGATGAATATTTATAAAAGTGGGTTAGGCTGGACCTGGTAATGATTGCGAAAAATTTTAATGCTGTCCCCTCATTAATTTACTTTTAATGAATGACTTGGTAAAGCGTAACCATTTGTACGTAATGATTTCATTAATAGCTATGGCATATGCACCCGTTTTTCACACGTTTGAATGTCACTTGAATAAAATGATACCTTAAATTATACAGTATAATAAAGTATGTTTGTTGAAACATGACAAGCTTCTGGCTCTTTGTACTCGGGCTCCAAGAATTCGCTGCATTTGGAATGGCAACAGTTTAACGCGACCAGAGTGACGGATTTCTTCTTCCATATCTGAGGTTTCTCTCAAAACTAGTCTTCTGGGCTTCCACCATGAGAACTCTGTACATGAAAACTTGGAGCCAGAGAACGCAGTCAGCCCCTCCTACCCGGCCACCTCCACTCTGCGCTCCTCAGCCTTTGGACTCGCTTAAACAGGCCCCTCGAGTAGGGGCACGGCCACATTATCCCACCAGACAGGATCCCTGAGGGCAGGACCAGTCCAGGAGTGGGGCCAGCCCGGGGTTGACGCCTGACCAGGGGCGGTGCCTGGCCAGGAGGGGGCGGTGCCTGGCCAGGGGAGGGGCCAGTGCCTGGTCAGAGGAGGGGCCAGGAGGGGCCGGGCCTGGCAGGGGGCGGGGCCTGGGCCTCAGAAGGTGTCGTGGGTCTCAGCTGCTTCCTCTGAGGACTCTCCAGCGTTGGGCATAAGGGCTGCCGAGCCAATATACTTCCTTAAGCTTTGTTGAAACCGACTTGGGAGAACACAGAGCCCTTGTCCTATTTTAAATGGGTCCCCTTGACAAACAAATAAAAACAGAAACAGAATCATAAATACAGAGAACCACTGGTTGCCAGAGTTCGAGGGGATAGGCGAAATAGGTGAAAGGGATTAAGAGGTACAAACTTTCTGTTGTAATTAAGTCACAGAGATGAAGTACAGCTTAGGGAATAGAGTTAATAATATTGTAATAACGTATGGTAACAGAGGGTGACTACACTTACTGTAGTGAGCACAGCATAGTGTATAGAATTGTCGAACCACTATGTTGTACTCCTGAAACTAATACAACATTGTTTGGCAACTGTATTTCAATCAAAAATGCATATTAACAATGGGCTTCAAGAAAAAAATCCAGGAGAGGTGCCATTCTTAAAAAATAAATTTTTTAAAATGTTTATTCAGTTTTGAGAGACTGAGAGACCGAGCACAAGCAGGGGTGGGGCAGAGAGAGAAGGAGGCACAGAATCTGAAGCAGGCTCCAGGCTCTGAGCTGTCAGCACAGAGCCCGACGCGGGGCTAGAACTCACAAACCGTGAGATTATGACCTGAGCCGAAGTCAGACACTTAACTGACTGAGCCACCCAGGTGCCCCAAAAGATGCCATTCTTGCTTATTGATACTCCAGAATAAAGATTTTATTAATACTGTTGAAAAAATGGGCCCCTAGATTATTCCTTAGTTCAGTCCATGTCTATTTCTTCAGAGTGCTTATCTGTTTTGTAAAGATCTTATTTGTCTGCTGTTATTTAGTGTGGGGATGATGCCACCAGTGTTTACTATGGAATCCCCACCCCTGGAACATTAACAAGTGACCAGAAAATAGTTATTGGCAGAGGGAGACAGAGAGAGAGAGAGAGAGAAAAGAGGAGGAAGAAAGGCAGGACTGGAAAGAAAGGAGGGAGAAATACTGACTGAATTAGATTTGAAGCATAAAGCAAAGCCAGCCAGTGGCCAAAAAAAAAAAAAAAAAGTAATGTCGAGATCAATGTCATTGGCTCTGTAGAGCTGCCATTTCCCTTCCTGTCACCCACCACCCCTCCCCGGCAGGCCCCTACCCCAGACCCAGGTCTCATCACCCCTGTTCCCCCACAGTTATTTATTCCCTCCTGGCATGAAAGTGGTCCTGGAAATGAATAAGGTGTTTGGACAACAATGAGAACAATATTCCTCGGCAGGAGTACGGTGATATGTGCTTTTCAAAGTGTTTTCCTATCTTTGATCTCCTCAAATTCTTGCAGGGTCTCTCTCACAGCGTTGTTTCATCATTCCCATTTTTCCAGAGGAAACCAACTCCAGGGAATTAAATGTTGGCTCAAGGTCACAGAGCCAGGAAATAGCTAAGCTAAGAAGACTTCAACTTTAGTCGTGGGTTATGTGGCTGAACAGCTTTTAATGTTTCTCAGGTACTTAATATGTTACCTCTCCCAAGGGTGTTTGCATTGTAAAAGAGAACTGAAAAGGGAGGGAAATGTATGATCTCAATGAATGAATTGTGAATAGTAAAATATCCAGTACAAAAGTATGTGCCCAGGAAAGAGTGCCACTGGGGCTGGAGGGACAAGGTGGTCCCAGAAGATTCTCATCACACAGACTTCTGTGGTCAAACAGATCTGGATTCATATCTCTTCCATTCCATTCACTAACCCTGTGATCTTGACCCAGGGCTTTCCATTTTCTGTGTCTTTCCCGATCTGTGAAATGGGGATGATAATCCCACCCCAAAAAACTGATGTCAGACTAGGATGCATAGAAATTTGCACAAAAGGCGATCAGCATAGATTAGCAGCATTATATGGAGCACCAAAGGAACAACCCCTCCACAGTTGGCAGGAGTTAGGTGCTGAGCGGAGCCTGACCTCCCCTCGACCCCCTCCCGTCCTTGCTCCGCAGGGGCAGGGGTGGGGAAGACAGGACTTCGCGCCTAGACCTGATGCTCCAGACCCATCTCTGCCCACGGCACTAGGCTAGACTCACCTACTACCCTCGTGCTGATTACTGGGGCTTTAGGATCAAGCTGGGATAGCCTGGGCCAGGGCACCTCGGGCTACACTGCAGCCCTCGTCTCTTCCGAGTCTTTCCCCACCTCCTCCGAAAAGATTTATGGAAAGATTAAGGGGCCTTTTTTTCAATATCTATTAATATTCATGGCAGTCTTCACAGCCATCTGCTTTTAACGATTTTGTTTGCAAAGACCTGAGATTAAAATATGGCCTGCTAGTGCTCTGAAGCATCTGAACTGAAGGCGATAAAACAAAGGCCTTTTCAGGAGCTCCGAGCTGGCCTGTCACTCTACCTGCAGCGGGGGAGACTAATGACTAGTGGGAAGGAGGGGCGGAGGAGGGGGCGCCCAGACCTGGCTGAGATTAGATCCGGGGCCAGTGCTCCCCCTCAGCTGGCAGGGTTAATTGGGGGGGAATGAAGGGAATGAACAGCCCCAGCCCCCTCCCCACCACCTTGCACAGGGGCCCTGGGACAAGGGGGCTTAACTAGGGCAGGAAGAAGATGCTGGCTGCAGCACAGGGGAGACCCAGCATTTTGAGGGCCCCCAGACCCTGGGATCGCCTACTGGAGAGAGAGAGCTGTCGAGGCCAGAAATGTCCAGGGGTCTGGGGAGGGCAGGGGGGCCCTCACTGTGATGCTGTGACCCAGACCCTGCACCGTGGCATTGCTTCTATGGCTCCATGCTATGTGCACTCTAAAGCCTGGTGTCTTTGTCAGATTGGTTTCCATACAACACCCAGTGCTCATCCCAACATGTGCCGCCAATTTGACAATAAATTTCATTTAAAAATAAATAAATAAATGAAATGAAATACACTAAATAAAAATTTTAAAAAATAAATAAATAAAATAAATCAAGCCTGGTGCCTTTGTCCAGATTTCTAAAGTCAGCCATTTCAGTACAGTTCTGCCTTGGGTGGAACCCTCATTTGCTGAATGATATCCTGGGGTGCCCTTGGCCACCTTGGCTGGTGTCCTTCTCTTGGCCTCATCTTGGAAGGGAGTTTTCAGTGAGGTCCCAGAAGGTGATCTGGGGATAAGGCGGGGACAAGCAGTGGGGGCCGGGCCAGCATGTGTCGCAGTGAGGACAGTGCCCTACACAACTCCAGGAGCACCTGTCCTAGCCTCCCGCCAGAGCTCATCTGACTCAGGCGCCTGCTGCTTGGGATTGTTTGAAAACCCATACAGGGGCGCCTGGGTGGCGCAGTCGGTTAAGCGTCCGACTTCAGCCAGGTCACGATCTCGCGGTCCGTGAGTTCGAGCCCCACGTCAGGCTCTGGGTTGATGGCTCGGAGCCTGGAGCCTGTTTCCGATTCTGTGTCTCCCTCTCTCTCTGCCCCTCCCCCGTTCATGCTCTGTCTCTCTCTGTCCCAAAAATAAATAAAAAATGTTGAAAAAAAAAATTTAAAAAAATAAATAAATAAATAAATAAATAAATAAAAAATAAAAAAAAAAGAAAACCCATACAATCCAGTCACTTCTCTCATCAGACAGACACCTCTCCTTGGATTCCAGGTTCCACACTCCCCAGCCATTCCCTGGGGTGACAAACGCCTGGGGCTGGGGCAGGCAAGCAAGAAGAGATCGTGGTTTCCTCCTACCTGCCCCAGCCTCCTGTTGCCAATAGGGCTGCCACCTGGTCTAAGTCAAACTTGCTGTCCCAGGCTCCCACCCTCGGGATGTGGAAAGTCATTGTTTTGTCTACTCCAGCCTCTGGGGGCCAGAACCAGGAAACACCCCCTTGCTGTTACACAGAGGAAAGGAGAATTTTACAAGATCTCCCCCCAGGGACTGCATCAGGCTGAAGGGAAACAATTCTGTTTGGAATCTCCCAGGTTTGGGAAACCTTCCTTTCAATTCCACTCCCATCGAGCAGGGATGGGATGATCCTAGAGCAGGGCAGCCTTTCCTAAATGCAGTGGACTCTACCTGCTGTGGTTACCTACCCGTGACATAAATACTATCATGTGCCAGGCTTGCAAGCCCCAAGTGAGGGAGAGAGGTGGCCAGCCACACTTTATCCCCTTCTCCGAGGACCAGTCGGCACCCGCTGTCCTGTGAAGGGGTGGGTCACGCTTCACCCACTGTGGGACCCCATCCTGCCTGTCCCAGGCTTTCCTGATGGTATTATTCACCAGACTATAACTCTTTGATGGCTTCAGCTTCTACAGGAAAACCCTACCCCTTCAGAAGGAAATACGAGGGCTGTGACTGTCAGGTCCTGCCTACCCTTCTACAATCTTGTCCTCCTGAATCCTCCTCTTGACACCCCCCACTATCCTCCAGTCACACCCAACATCCAGCATCCATGGAACATGCATGCCCTGCCGTGCCTCTGAGCCTTTGCACATGCTGTTCTCCCTGCCTGGGATATGTTCTTGTTTTCTTCCAAACTCCAAGGACTCAAACTCAAATATCACCTCCTCCAGGAAGCCATCCCCTACACACCAGGCCACTCCCCCACAGGCCGAGTCAGCTACTCCACATCCCTAAATAACAGCCAGCATTTGGGTGAATGCTTCGCCTGCATTACCTCATTTTGGCCTCACACGTCCCTTCAAGGGATGCCCTATTATTATCCCCGTTGTACAGATACGGACACTGCAGCGCAGAGAGGTGAAATGACTTGCCTGAGGTCACATAGCTGTGATATGCTCGTGCCAGGATCCAAACAAACCCAGGCATTCTGACCCCAGAGCCTGAGCATCTGCTCACTCCACACTACTCCCATCCATCTGCATCACACGGGACATCAATATGCTGTGACACAGAGAAAACAGGGCCACTGGCCCTCTTGTGTGTCTTCCCTGCTACCCTCAGCAGAACTTCTTGCATGCCTGTCACCCAGCACCCAGCACAGAACCTGGCACAATGTGGCATGCACGCAAAAGGGTATGCGTGGGTGGGGGGTCTGTGAAGGAGTGTGAATGTGAGGCTCCGGATGGAGTATGTGAGAGAGGTGTGTCACGGGGCTCGTGCGTGTGAACATATGTGATGCTGCGGTACGATGTGTGAAGGAGTGTGTGTGTGTGTGTGTGTGTGCGGTATACATGTGGGGGGTCTTGTGAATGAGTCTGTGCAGTGGCGTGCACAGCATAGGAAGGCCTTTGTGTGTGCAATGTGTGTGAGTGGGGGGGGGGTGCCGGGGCGGGGCTGCAAGAGGGTGCGTGATAGTGTACCCGGTGTGCGTGTGCACAGCATCCTCAGATGTTCTCCAGGGCTCGCACCGGTGGGCAGCAGCCTGATCTCAGCTGCGTGGATAGTTAAAGCCCTTAAACTATGCCGCTTCATCATTGATATTTTTACAGAGTTGTCACCGAGAAATATCATTTTTCTTCCTCTTTTATTTCATTTTCTTTGGGATATAGTAATTAACAAAAGCCGTTAGATGCCAGCAAAACTGTTTCTTTTGAAGTTTCTACATGGCTGTCACCCGGGAGATAAAGGCAGATTATTCAATCTTGACATTATAATTGTGGATGCCAGATAAAAGCCTGGATGAGGCACTTCACAGCCCCACTCGGGGTGGGGGGAGGATGAGATCACCAGAAGGGAGTCCTGCCGAAGCCGAGAAGGTGGGGGGGGCGGCGGGGGGCCGGGAGGGGGCACCACCATCAGGGCAGGGGCAGCTCACCATATGACTGGCATCTTTCATTCTGAGTTGGACTGTCCCCAAATCACACAACGTCAGGTGGAAAAATAGCATATTCCATACCTAGGTGGAAGAACCCAGAAGTCAGGAGCTAAGCTCCCGAGCCTGGTGGCTCTCCCTGCCAGGGATCCTCCCCCACGGCTCACCCCACCTTGACTGGCAGGAGGTTCTGTGCCTGCTGGACTGGATGCCCAGCTCCTCAGAGGTGGGACTGGGTCTTAGTGGTGGCATCTCCAGCACCCGGCACTGGCGTGGCACATGGCAGGTATGGGATGTGCACCTCCGGAGCGAATGAGCCCTGGGTTCTGGTCCTGATTCCCACTCTCTCACTGTGGTCTGGGT